>NC_045776.1:57011964-58261964 GCF_008692025.1 Phocoena sinus | reverse complement strand
AGAGATCTCCCTGCCTCCACACATGGACAGCCTACCCCATGATCAACACCCACCCCCATCCCGCCAACTGATGACCTGCACTGACACATCACCATCACCTGGAGTCCACAGCCCACCACTCTTTTTTTTTTGCGGTACACGGGCCTCTCACTGTTGTGGCCTCTCCCGTTGCGGAGCACAGGCTCCGGACGCGCAGGCTCAGCGGCCATGGCTCATGGGCCCATCCGCTCTGCGGCATGTGCGATCTTCCCGGACCGGGGCATGAACCCGTGTCCCCTGCATCGGCAGGCGGACTCTCAACCACTGCGCCACCAAGAAAGCCCCCACCACTCTTTTTAAGCTTAGTTCCTAACACCGTATTTAGATGGTTCCAGGTCCTCCCTGAAGCTAACCCAGTTGAGGACTCTCCCACTGCACCGTGGTCACAAAACCAGCACGAGGGCACATGGAAACGGGCTGGAAACCCAGCCTGTCACCTATGAGCCTGGAGATTGCAAACCACATCAAGCCTCTGTGTCCTCATTCCATAAACGGAAACAATAATAGTGCTTTCCTCTTTGGACTGATACAAGGGCTAAATGGTTCCTGCATGGAAAGCACACAGCCTGGTGCCTGGCCCACACATGTGTCCATAAATAGAATGGGGACTCCCTGAGGACAGAGCTTCATGTCAGCCTTGCTTTGTTTAGCACTGCTAGCATCTAGAACAGTGCCTGACACAGAGTGGGCACCCAATTATTTGTTGAACGACTGTATTAACAGTCATGGACAAAACTAGAATTTAAAATAAGAAAAGTTTTCATTTTGAATATAGTAAAAAAAAACAGAAGTAAGATGGAATTGAATTCTAATTTAGTTTTCCTTCTGATGTAAATTAAAGTACATTCTTTAAATGACTCTTAAAATGCCAACTAATGGTTCCGGCATATCACACAGTGATTTAAATATGTTATTCTATTAAATAAAATGGAATAAGACATGTCTGATTTAGAAACAAGTTTTTGCACCAGATTTGCAATGTTATGAAAGACACAGATAGGAAGCGATGTTATCTTTTTCAACTCTCATTTCAAAGATAATAACTACTGTGCAACAATAGGACACCAGGGGATAACAGAAATACACTAAATCAGTTGCATTAATTTTAAGTAGGATCATTAAATGACTTAACATTTTTTGTTTCTGAATTACTTTAATGTTTTTATATTAAAGTGAAAAGCAGTGAATGCTTCAGATACTTTAAAAAATCCAGCCTGGCATACAGAAACCTAATAGTGGCTCTTAGTACATGTATCCTGACATACATACTTTTTATATTGCTATTGAAATAAATATGAAATATATTTAGTATACTTGCCATATGGGCATTGGAAAATATTGCAAATTCTTTTAGAAAAAAACCAGTTGTCTTTTATCTTTTCAAATAGAGGAGGCAGGGGAGCTGCCCACACCGGGATTCCCATTTACACAAATAAGGGCCTCTGATTTGGAATAAATGGAATTCTGCTCACTTTAGCAGGGTTCCCTCCCTAACCTGTTTCCTAACTAAGCTGTACTATTGGTTTCCTTCCTACTCCTTTTAGAGGGAAAATAACTGGGTTAAAGTTCAGTTCTACTCCGTCACAAAATTCCCCCATCTGAAACATTTCCAAGGGCGCTGAGGGTAAGCCCAGCCCACGCACAGGAAGGCTTGTGCGCCTGGTACCCACCCAGGGGCCTCATCGTCCCTCAGGATCCAGCACAGGCCCAGCAGGGAGGAGGTGCTTCCTAAACATTGGCTGGCATGAACCGAGCATCTCCACAGGTCCCTGGGCATTCTGTATCCCAAAGGCTCCCTCCTAGGGGACCCCAAGGCCTGGAGTCCAGCCCTGGGCAGACAGGATCCCACTCCCAGGGGCTGGGAGGTCAAGGACAGGATGACCAGGGGGTCGAGGACAGGACACATGAGCCTCGTTAGTGAAGAGTAAACCGCTTTCCCTGTCCAGCTTCAGGGCTTCACCAGGCCCTCAAGGGAGGGAGCTGTGACCCTGACAAGGGAAAGGCCAAGGTCTGAGGCTCCAAGTGACTATGATGTTTGATGGCCAAAAAACTGAGCAGGAAGCAGGCCCTGCCCAGAGTGCGGACTGAGTGGCTGACTGTGCAGGTCGATGGGGTCAGGAGGTGGTAGAAACAGTTTCCAGGAGGACTCCTAATTCCACCCAGATTGTAGTGTGAGTCATCCCAGAGCCACCAGAAGACGAGGGAACCCAGGAGTTCCCCCTGCAGACAGGAAGGACACTAAGCTGCCCACACAGGGTGGGGAGGCCAGAGTCAGGTGTCCAAGGGAGGGGCAGCTGAGTACCATCAATTCCCACCAGGGGATCTGACTGGATAGCGCACCAGAGCCGGTCCCAAACCTCACAGCTGTAATCCAAGCAACCTAGAGTAGGGTCTGGAGGAACCCAGGTCAGGCTCAGATCCCGGGCAGGGGCACAGCTATCCACACTACTGTTCGTGACTAGCAGGCCGCTAAGTTCATGAAGCCCCCAGCTTTATCATGGGCACAGGGGGCGAGGTGTAGGCTCCCTCCCATTCCCCATGACATCTCCCCCCACATGCTCTTCTGGTCGTGACCTCCAGGTTGCTAGCTGCAGTTTTTCGGTCCCTACATATGAGATTGTGAAATGGAAATCTTCTTGCTGCCTAAACTCTGTACATCAGGCCTACACTCCATGGACCTGCCAAGGTCCAAGGATTGTGAAGCCCTTTTAAAAGAGGGGCGGGGGGGGGGGACAAACTTTTCTAAAGTGAGTGCTTGTCTCACAGAGGGCACACCAATTCATATTCACATCACCTGCTTGCATAGTATAACAAAACTACCTAGTTTAAAAGAAAACCTAGAACATGATCCTGATGCGGAGAATGAAGTCCTGATGATTGATCCATGCAGCCCCCTTTCCCGGGTGAAGCACATCCGGGAAACATCCGGGGAATCCCGGGAGCCCTCCTTCCATCACATGCGCTCACAAATGTTAACTCGTTCAATCCTCACAGGAGGAAGGACTCTCTCTCGTACATAAAATAGAAGCTGGGAGACATGGGGGTGACCCGTTCTAGGTGCATACGGCAGGCTTGGGTTTCAAACCCAGGCCTGTGACTGCCAATGTCACACACCGCCCACCACCGCTGGTATCACTGCCACTTCTCCACTGACCGACAGAGACAGAACAAATGCATCTTGGTGAGCCTCAACCCCCTTGCTGTGGCCCAGTGTTTCCATTCCAGAAGGGCATGGAGCAGTTACAACGGAAGCTTCCTTCCCTATTCTTGTACCTTGCAGTGTGACTTTACCATCAGGGCAGGATTAGGCCTTATTCCTTCTTCATTTTCATGCCCAGAATAGCGAACTGAATCAAATCGTGTGGGAAACGAGATGTCTTAAAACTAGATGTTTTAAAAACATCTATCTGCGTTCATTCAATTTCCAAGAGCTGGAAAATTACTAGTAGGTGAAGCCAAATCAGGAAATCTCGAACTCTGGCTTATTGATATGTGATGAGCTTGGTTCGTTTTGTGTTTTTCCAACAACTTTCATATCTGAAAACAAAGGAAGCATATTTGAGATGACATTCTAGTGCCGGCTTAAAAAAAGCCTTTGAACTTGGAGTTTTCTTAGTCTTCTAAACGTTTTTTTCACCAACACTTTTATCTTAATACTCTTCTGAAATATATACTCTCAATGATGGCTATAGGTGTATTTCAAGTTCTTGCAGTTTCTATATATTTTGTTAGAGGCAAAAAAAAAAAATGATTCCTTCAACGTCCCTGAAGATCTCAGCTGCCCTGTCGCTAGTGCTGTCTTCACAACAAGCCCATGGGGCGGACCCTCTTGCTGTCTCCATTTTATAGAAGAGGAAACTGAGACTCAGAGAAGTGAAATGACTTGCCCAGGCCACGGGGCTGGGAAAAGGTGGCGGTGGAATTCCAATCCAGCCAGTCTGCAGGACGGCCACCCTTGGACTTTGGAAGATACTGATTTCAAACTAGGTAATGTGGGGAGAAGCCCCTTTACAGATGTAATCTGCCCCCCTGATGAATAGAGAATTGGGACCCTCACCCTTTAGTCTTAAGGAGGCCTGAAGAGTCCAGCACAGTGGAAGGAAAGAACATGGGGGACCAACCTCGGGGCTGTGGTGCACTCACAGCTTCAGAGATTCAGAGGTGTCAGGCAAACCACTCCAGGCCTTCTTTTTTTAATCTAAAATGCCAAGGCTGGGGAAGGAGGGTTTGTTGGATAGTTTCCCATATATTCAGGTCTGATCAGCATGGGCAGGGTCTTGTTTAATCATAATAGCTTTTCCCACACAATTTCCTTTTCTTTTTCTATTTCATTTTTTTAATTAATTTATTTTTTTAATTGAAGTACATTGATTTACAATATTGTGTTAGTTTCAGGTATACAGCACAGTGATTCAGTTTTATATATATATATATATATATATATATACATACACACAGATACATATATAATTTTTCAGATTCTTTTCCCTTATAGGTTATTACAAATTACTGAGTATAGTTCCTTGTGCTCTACAGTAGGTCCTTGTTGGTCGTCTATTTTATATATAGTAATGTGTATATGTTAATAATCCCAACCTCCTAATTTATCCTCCCCCCAAACTTTCCCCTCTGGTAACCATAAATTTGTTTTCTATGTCTGTGGGTCTATTTCTGTTTTGTAAATAAGTTCATTTGCATCTTTTTTTTTTAGATTCCACATATAAGCCAAGAGTCCTTCTTTTATCATTTGGTCTCAGCGCTCCCCACACCAGAATGAGAGGTGGGGAAGAACTGGGCCTGGATCCCCAAGGAACTGGGTTCACATCCCAGCTCCCTGGCCTGCAGCTGTGGGCACCGGATGGGACGGTCTGCCTGTTTCTCTGTGGGGAACAATGCTAATCCCCTCACTGGGTTGCTCTTGGGTACATAGCCGGTCACGGGAGGAGCTTAGGAACAGGAGTTATTTTTTTACTCTAGGCCTTCATCACCTCTCAACTCACATGGAAACAAAGACCCTCAACACAGCATCATTAATAGTGAAAGACTGCCAACAACCCAAATGGCGAACACTGCAAAAAGTAAAAACATATAAATTACGGAATAGTATTAAAATCGTAGGCAGCTATTAAAAATCATGTTTTCCAGGATTATTTTTCAGCCTGGAAAAATAATGCTGATCTTGGTCACTGAACAAAGCAAGCTGTAAAAACTACGTATGTAGCGTATGCACTATTTTGCGTGTAAGTACACATGTATAAAGCATGTATACATACATAGAAATCTGGAAAAAAAAGACAAAAACTTGTTAATAGTACTTCTTTAAGTAACTGGATTATGTTTTACTTTCTTTTTGATATCTTGTGGTAGTTTCTGGTTTATCCTATGACGATGCAGGACTCACGTAATCAGAAAAAAGGGTTAACAACGGAAAGTGATTTCCAACTAAGAACAAACATACATTTTTCAAATAAAGGTGAAATTAACACTGTAAGCAAAACTATTTTTAAGGAACTAAACTGTAAACTATCATCCCAACAAGAAATGACCTAACACCAAGAAAGGAAAATAGAAAAAATAATCATTTCCAGAAATTCAAATAGCACTAAAGCAAGTTTAACATACAGAGAATTTAGAGATGAAAATGCTCCACAAGTGACCCCCCGGAATCACAGAGAAATCAGGAAGACAGAGTTTTAGAAAATGATTTTTCCTCTTAGGCCTGGAAAAAACATCCTGGAGGGATTAAAGATTTGGAGGAGAACTTGGCCGAACTTTGGCTTGTTCCAACAGCCCCATTCTTGTTTTCTTTCTCTCCCTCAACACAGATGCACAGACGCGCGCGTGCGCGCACACACACACACACACACACGCACACACGTGCGCGCACACACACACACACACACACACACAGAGGCTGGCCAAGTAGAGCATTTGATTCTCGACTCTCGGGTGAAAAGGGTGCAGCTTTCCCCAGGAGCCTAGCATGCTTGCCGCTTCAGCCACCATGGACGCCCCGTCTCACTCAGTGCTGCAGCTGGCCTGGGGCCTGTCCCTGCCCCAGCCCCTCACCATCCCTACACCTGCATGAGGGCTGCCAGCCCACCTTTGGGCTTGCCGCTCCCTCACCACCCTGACCTGGGGCCCAGACACAGTGCGGCCCCCAGCAGATGTGTCAGCCAGGCCTGTCTCAGCTGCATTTGTGCCTCCAGGGTCCCCCTGACAATACCTCACCTAGACTCACAAGTCTCAGGCATGGTCCCAAGTTCACTATCAGTCTTGGTCTTTTCCTCCAATTGTTTTCATCCTACAAAAAACAGCTGCATCAACAGCTCCTTTCGAAAGGACAAAACCAATAAATTAGGGAGCCCAGCACAGACCACAGGGGTCCCAGTATAGACCACAGGGGGCCTAGTACAGACCATAGGGATCCCACTATAGACCACAGGGGGCCCAGTGTAGACCACAGGGAGCCCAATACAGACCACAGGGAGCCCGGTATAGACCACAGGGAGTCCAGTATGAACCACAGAGTGCCCAGTATAGACCAAAGGAAGCCCAGTATCAATTCCTCTCATATGAGAGCCCTGACCCTAACCATCATAAGAGAGAGAGAGTGGAGGTGGTAAGAAGCTTAAAAGATAAAGCAAAACGACGTACACAGGGACTTCCCCGGTGCTCCAGTGGTAAAGAATCCTCCTTCCAATGCTGGGGACGCGGGTTTGATCCCTGGTCGGGGAACTAAGATCCCACATGCTGTGGGGCAACTAAGCCCACGTGCCATAGCTACAGAGCCCACGTGCCCTGGAGCCTGCACGCCACAACTAGAGAGAGAAAACGTGCACACCGCAACTAGAGCGAGGCCCGCGAGCCACGACAAAAGATCCCACACACCTCAACAAAGATCCTGCGTGCCCCAACTAAGACCTGAGGCAGCCAAATAATATAAATAAATAAGTAAATAATAAATAAAATATATTTTTTAAAAGTACATACCTGGGGAGTCTTAAACCAAAAACAGAACCATAAACTACATATTTCAGAAAATGCAGTCCAAGTATGATTTACAAAAGTTCAAGAATTCTCTTCTTCATTTAACAGTCAAATTACAGTAATTAAAAGCAAGGATTCTGGGGGCTGGGTTGAAATCCCAGCTCACCAATTATTAGCCGTGTGACCTTGGACTCAACAGGTTGGCGCAGGAATTTCTCTGCTGCGCCCGAGGTAAAGAAATAGCTACAAGGCCTCCTGAGCACAGTTCTTTTCCTCAAGAAGAATCTAGGACCTCAAGAATTATACTAGTCAGGGTCAACCAAGTTATGCTGCAGTAACAATCATAAAACACCAAGGAATGCATCACTTCTCACAGATCCTCCATGCCCACTGCAGGTCAGCGGGGGCTCTTTAAAGTCCTCCTCACTGGGGGCCAAAATATTGCAGTTTGCTCTGGCAGGGGCATGGGATGTGGTGAGGCACACACTGGCTCTTCATGCTTCTGCCCAGAAGTGACACATTTAATTGGCCTAAGCAAGTCATGTGGCCACGTATGTTCAAATGGACGTGGAAGCACAGGTCTACTTACTCTGCCAAGAAGGAGAGTTAGGATGTTTGCAAACATCCATGCATCCATCCAGCCGGTGCCCAACACCTGCTTTCCACCTGCTCACTAGAGAACACATTCCAGATATGTCTCCATCATGATCACGAACAGACAGACTATAGGGTGAAGCAGAAGCTTCGACCAGCTACCATGAGACAAACTGTGACTCATTCTCTCCCACCCCATCAAAAGGTATGTTCTTAAAACCTAACCATCAAATAGCAAAGAGCTTAAAGTTACTTAAGACTCTAAGCAATCATCACTATCCTATATTTTATTTATTTATTTATTTTTGCGGTACACGGGCCTCTCACTGTTGTGGCCTCTCCCGCTGTGGAGCAGAGGCTCCGGACGCGCAGGCTCAGCGGCCATGGCTCACAGGCCCAGCCGCTCTGCGGCATGTGGGATCTTCCCGGACCGGGGCACGAACCCATGTCCCCTGCATCGGCAGGTGGACTCTCAACCACTGCGCCACCAGGGAAGCCCCTATCCTATCATTTAAATGCACATCCATGCCACCATACACAAGCAGTCATTGCCAACCATCTGTACTGAAAATAAAATATTCTTTTTTTTTAATGAATAACACTTTTCCAGGATTGGAGTCCCCAGTGAAATGTTTCTTTACAAAGCTCCGTCAATCCCAAGCGAAAACTTTCTTTCATAGAAAATGTCATCATCTGTAACTGTTCCCTGGGGCCAAGCTCAGGTAGGCGCTTCCAGAATTCCTCCCAGAAAGAAACCTTCCGTGAATCGGGCTTTTAGAGACTCTCAACACTTTTGGCATCCAGACACTCGTCGAACCCTGAATTATTTATTCACCAATTTTGCACAACTTCCTAAACACCAATGGAGACTGAGCTGGTTTCAGCTGTTTGATGTTACATCTTCTCAAGTGGCTAAAGAGGCTATAAAGCACCCCATTGCTTAAGCCGGCCATCTCAGTTCCATTAGCAGTAAAGACCTCTCTATTCAAACTGCTAAGTAAATCCTCCGAGAGCCCAGGGACTGTTTCATGCTTGAAAGCAACTGCTAAGAATTTGACAACAACCAAACTGTTCCTATTTAATCCTTCTCCCAAGGTAAAAAGAATTATAGGTAAACATATGCCTTCATTACTTGCTTTGCTGCCTTTCAATACCCAGTCCCACACAAAATTGCCAGGCAAGGATTTAATGCAGTCACTTCTGTATTTCAGAGCTGTTGCCTTTGCAGAATGGAAAAAGCTTAACAAGGGCTCTGGAGCTGGTTTGCCAGCTTCTGTATTTTTTTATAACATACATCCTAAATGTCACAGGGGTGAAGTCCGATCATAGAGTTTGAAGAGTTTTTTGTTTTTTAAGTTTTTTAAGTTTTTCTTTTTTTAAGGTGATTCAAAAGAACAGTTCCAGGTGTGTGTGTGTGTGTGTGTGTGTGTGTGTGTATTTAAGCTGGCACTCAACATTTAGTTTTGAACTCAAATCAAAAGTGACACCAAACTATGAAAAGAAGAATGATGAAAGATTGCAGAACTGAGGTTCTTATTATTTGGTTTTGAAAGATAGTAGATATGGGATATAAGGATTTGGGATTTCTTTTGGATGTTTTTCTCTCAAGCTTTTGTTCTGTTTTGTTTTGTTTTGTTTTTAGCCTTTAGTAATGTAGGTGCTTGTAAAACTTCTGAGAACCAGCAGAGGAGAATTTGGAAAACCAGCGCCTTAAAGCAATGGTTTTCAACGACCCTACGATCTCCAGTACTTGCCCCATCATGACCATAACAAACCACCACACACTGCAGTCATCAAGAGACTACTTCCTTCATGGAAAATCTTGGAGCAAGATTATTAAGTGAGCCACCAATGATGAATTTCCCAAGTTATGTTCCTTTATGAAGATGACCTCTCTTTACACACCAGGTAACCAAGCTCTTCCCTAATTACTGAAGAGGCTACCTAGGTGTCTCTCTCCATAAAAGCAGTTTCTGCTGTCGCCCATTTATAAGAAAGGCTTTCTTTGTTAATTTTGCTGTGGTGTAAAAGATAGTTGGTACCTACTGGGATCTTGACTTGAAAAACAATGATAACATATACATACTTCTAAATATAAAATAGATAATCAACAAGGACCTACTGTATAGCACAGGAAACTCTACTCAATATTCTGTAACGACCTATATGGGAAAAGAATCTGAAAAAGAATGGATTTATGTATATGTGTGACAGAATCACTTTGCTGTACACCTGAAATTAACACAACATTGGAAATCAACTATACTCCAATATAAGAAAGAAAGAGAGAGAAAGAGGGAGGAAAGGAGGGAGGGAGGGAGGGAGGGAGGGAGGGAGGGAGAAAGAAAGGAAGAATGAATATTGGGGAAGGAACAATGATGACACACTATCTATATTAGCAATACCTTATCCTGTGCCAATCTCCCTAAATTAAAGAGCCATTGTACTTCCTATAAGTCTGGGACCTTATTTTCCCCAAATATACATCTTCTACTCTTTACTGGTATGTTAAAGATAGCTTCGATTAGGGTACACCCTATAGGCTGACCAACAGTTGGAGGACATCCTTTATAAGTCCATACATATCAACTTGAAAAGACAGCATTTTCAAATCATGAGAGAGCAATTACTTTTAGCTTTGTTTTGTTTTGTTTTTACCTCCAGGTATTCTGTAGGTCAACAGTCAAATACAGATCATCATTTCCTTTTTCTTTCACAGCATTTTATATTGGGTTTGCTTCTAACAACATAATATTTTACTATGAAGAGCCCGTTTTAGCTGTGTTATTATGAGCAGTGAAAATATGAAGTGAGTGCTTTCAATTCCTGACCAAAAGATTCAGAAACACCCTAGTAAAACGTCTTGAGGCTGTTCTCAATAATATCCTGACTACAAACACGTGCTATTTGATCAGGTCACCTCATCATTCAAGACACATATTTTTATGGGTTAAAAGATTCAATTTTTAAAATTTTTTATTTTTATAAAATTTTGTTTTGTTTTGTTGCGGTACGTGGGCTTCTCACTGTTGTGGCCTCTCCCGTTGCGGAGCACAGGCTCTGGACGCGCAGGCCCAGCGGCCATGGCTCACGGGCCCAGCCGCTCCGTGGCATATGGGATCTTCCCAGACCGGGTCACGAACCCGTGTCCCCTGCATCGGCAGGCGGACTCTCAACCAGTGCGCCACCAGGGAAGCCCTATTTTTATAAAATTTTAAAAGTTATCTTCCATTTACAGTTATTACAAAATATTGGCTATATTCCTCGTGCTGTACAATACATCCTTGAGTCTATATTACACCCAATAGTTTGTTCCTCCCACTCACCCCCATACTGCCCCTCCCCCATTGGTAACCACTAGATTGTTCTCTGTATCTGTGAGTCTGCTTCTTTTATGTTATATTCACTAGTTTGTCATACTTTTTTAGATTCCACACATAAGCCATATCATTCAGTATTTATCTTTCTCTGTCTGACTTATTTCACTTAGCATAATGCCCTCAAGATATATTTTTAATCCTCATCTGGCTTCTCCTCCTCATTTACCACTTGTGGGCACCCCTCTCTCCTTAATCCATTTCAATGTGACAAACTCATTTGAACGAGACCAAACTGAAATAACTTAGGAGGTGAGAAAGTGTGTCTGAAGTTGAAGGGGTCTGGTGGTCATTATCCACAGTGTGTGATCCTTGTCGGGGAGAACTGACCTTCCTGCTGGGAAGGGGGCCACCTCTCGCCTTGCCCACCCTGCCCTGTTGACTCTGCTGGCCACCGTGCTATACAGAGGAGAAAGGGGGAAGGTCTGTGTCAGGGCTGGAGCCAGTGAAAAGGACTTGTTTCTTGTATAAGAGCCTGAGAATCAAAAGCAAAACAACACCAACTCTCCAGACACAATTCTTAGCCAATCTGTTCACTCAGCCTGGATGTTACATCTTAGACCAAGGACTCGTACTCAAGCTAACTTCATGAACACATTAAACAGAAGTTCCAAAATGTGTCAAGTCAGAGTGAAAGCAAGGGAGAAAAATACACTTTAAAAAAGTACTATTCTAGTGGAATAAATATTAAATGAGAAGAACAGAAGTGGAGGTGATGAGGAGAAGGAAGGGAAAGTTACAAGCCTCAGACTTCCTTGACGGTGATACCTTCAGAGATTCAAGCTCACTGTCCCCCACCCCCAGTTCCCTCAGGGAAGGAAAGACAACATTGTTTTATTCAACTGTGTATGAAATGGGAACTGTTAAATAATCCCTTCCAGAAAATTTTTGTGGGTATTTTTTGGGGTTTTTTTGTTTTGTTTTGTTTTTTTGGTTTGTTTGTTTCAGGGCTTCGAGCCATGTTATGAGCAAGTTGCATGTGAAAATAAAACCCTTTTTATGAATGATGGAAGAATAGTTCCAACCCTGGGCTGTCATCAGCAAGGCAGACTCAATGGCTTCTTCTTAGAGAAGATTCCTGTCCACTTACTTCTCATGATCCCAGCCCCTGAAGCTCAGAATTCCTCCTCTTCCTCACAGCCAATTCACGCAGAGCCAAAAGTCCAGGGCAGCGTTCCAGATCCTCCAGACCGAGAGTAGGTAAACCAAATTGAAACCAGAAATGTTCTCAATGTATTCATCGCTGCGGCATTCCTGAACCTCCCACTTCCCAGACATTCCGCCACACGCGCTAGTCACATGGTTAACGATGACCGTCTTCTCACAAAAGGCTTACAGTGAAATAGATGTATAGTTATATACGCCCAGTGTCCAAGCTTGATGCAAACCCTCTTTGAAACTAAGTTTTCTAATTAAGCCTTAAGTTTTTTTCATTGAAACAGCTATCTTCTAAATTTACTCAGGAAAACTACATTTTTCCCATACACAGAAAGAGAAATGCTATCTGATATATTGATTCCATTGAATAAATCTTTATTATTGAGGATGTAATTATGCTCCAGGGAAACAGAATGGAAAAAGGGAGGTTATGCCTTCAAAGAGTTTACAGATAAACGGAGGACAAAGTCACTTAAACAAATAACAGTAAATGCTGCAATGTATAAAGGTCATATATTCTGGGCACTAGAAAATCATCAAGCAGGGGGATATCAGTGCTAGTCAGGGAGAATCCAGGGAGGATTCAGGGAAGAGGTGACACTTAAGCAAGTACTTGAAAACTGAGGACGATTTTGATTCTTCAACCTACGAATAAAAATGGCTTCCCCATCGCTTCAAGTTCTCCAAATTTTCCTTTCCAAACTTACCTTAAAACTATAAAATCCCCATTAAAACTATAAAATCCCCATACAAGATCCTGCTGTCAGAACAGTGATCCCTGCACATCCACTGACTGACATGGTTGGGTAGCTTCAGAACATGCCAGAGGCCCTGTTCAGCTGTGAATTCCACTTCCAAGGCACCTACTCAAACATACTATTTTAAATTCCCTTTTGCTTTTTGTGTAAATACAGAACCTCCCTCTCTGCACTTCTTCTGATCAAAGAGGTGCTGATGGTAAGAACAATGTCAGAGGCTCCAGCCCAGCCTCTCACATGTGGAAACACTAAGAAACCACGTCCTGGGCCCCAGCCAGGAAAGCAGGCCAGACGTGAAAGAGACGCCGGGTTCCACTTGGCCGCAGGAGTGCAGACGGGCGGGTCACCTTGGCCTCCCATAAATCCTGGCCCCAGAAGCCACCAGCAGCTCCCTCCTGGGAGTGGGCAGGGAGGGAAAGGGGGAGAAGCCGGGACAACTACACTCTCTTCCCAGCCCTCTGGGAAGCCAGCCCAGGACGGGAGGAAGGAGGACGAGGCCAAAGAGGGAGGGATGCTCCAGAGCCCATCCCTGCCGTGCACTCCGGTACCTGGAGAGAGGACCAAAGCTCTGCCCTGCACACGGGCCTTTCTGAGACCCAGAACCCAAACCAAAGGAAATCAGCAAGCAGTCCCCAAGGCTTTACAGCTGTTACTTTGGGTCAAGTCTGTGGGAATCTGATGGCTGCAGAAGGGCCTTACTCTGTGTGTCTGAAACACAGGTGGCATCCCTAACAGGATTCCCCTTACAAGAAAGGAGGAAGGATCCCACCAGAGCACCTCGAGGGAAGGGGAGAACAGGTGGCCCTTCCTCCTTCTCCTGCTGCTTGGCACCCCAGTCTTTGACCCCAGGCAAAGGCCTTCTGTGCCTCTGTGGCCACCTCTGATGTGATAGGGTGGCTCCTGGGGTCGGAAGGAGACTTTCCTCCCACCAAAATGCCCCTCCTCTGAGCGACAAGAAGCAAACACAAACATGACCTCTGGCCCGGGTCCAAACCTGCTGCTTTCCATGACACACAATCTTTCTTCCTTTGCCCGTGTCCCCGTTTCATCAAAGCACACGTGGGACTTTAGAAAGAGCCCAGGGCATCCCCTCCATAACCACAGCACAGGGGCCCACAGGCTTGGCCAGTGGCTGGCACCTCGTACTCCATCACCCAGCACGTTCCCGAGCACGTCCCCAGGGGCTCTAGCACTGAGTTCACTTAGCGGCCTTCAAGAAAGAATCCTGTTCTTGTTTTTTTTGGCTGCGCTGCGTCTTCGTTGGGGCGCATGGCCTTCTCTAGTTGCAGCGTGCAAGCTTAGTTGCCCCGCAGCATGTGGGACCTTAGTTCCCCAACCAGGAATGGAACCCACATCCCCTGCATTGGAAGGCGGATTCTTAACCACTGGACCATGAGGGAAGTCTTTATTCCTGTCTTGCCCATAGGTCCATTAGAACCTTTTTTTTTAGATTCCATATATATGTGTTAGCATACGGTATTTGTTTTTCTCTTTCTGACTTACTTCACTCTGTATGACAGACTCCAGGTCCAACCACCTCACTACAAATAACTCAATTTCATTTCTTTTTATGGCTGAGTAATATTCCATTGTATATATGTGCCATTCTTTATCCATTCATCTGTCAATGGACACTTAGGTTGTTTCCATGTCCTGGCTATTGTAAATAGTGCTGCAATGAACATTGGGGTACATGACTCTTTTTGAATTATGGTTTTCTCAGGGTATATGCCCAGTAATGGGATTGCTGGGTCGTATGGTAGTTCTATTCTTAGTTTTTTTAAGGAACCTCCATACTGTTCTCCATAGTGGCTGTTATCAATTTACATTCCCACCAACAGTGCAAGAGGGTTCCCTTTTCTCCACACCCTCTCCAGCATTTATTGTTTCTAGATATTTTGATGATGGCCATTCTGACTGGTGTGAGGTGATACCTCACTGTAGTTTTGATTTGCATTTCTCTAATGATTAGTGATGTTGAGCAGCTTTTCATGTGTTTGTTGGCAATCTGTATATCTTCTTTGGAGAAATGTCTGTTTAAGTCTTAGACCCATTTTTCAACTGGATTTTTTTTTTAAACATCTTTATTGGAGTATAATTGCTTTACAATGGTGTGTTAGTTTCTGCTATATAACAAAGTGAATCAGCTATACGTATACATATATTCCCATATCTCCTCCCTCTTGCACCTCCCTCCCACCCTCCCTATCCCACCCTTCTAGGTGGTGTTGTTTGTTTTATTGATATTGAGCTGTATGAGCTGCTTGTATGTTTTGGCACTTAATCCTTTGTCAGTTGCTTCGTTTGCAAATACTTTCTCCCATTCTGAGGGCTGTCTTTTCATCTTGTTTATGGTTTCCTTTGCTGTGCAAAAGCTTTTAAGTTTCATTAGGTCCCATTTGTTTATTTTTGTTTTTATTTTAGCCTCTCTGCTAATGGGTGGGGTTGTGCTCCTGTCTTGCTAGTTGTTTGGCATGGGGCATCCAGCACTGGAGCTTCCTGGCTGTTGGGTGGAGCTGGATCTTAGTTTTGAGATGGAGATCTCTGGGAGAGCTCTCACCAATTAATATTATGTGGGGCTGGGAGGTCTCTGGTGGCGCAATGTCCTAGACTCGGCTATCCCACCTTGGAGGCTCAGGCGCAACATGTGGCCACAGCAGCAAGACCCTGCCAGCCACAAGGCACGGAAGAAAAGGAAGAAAAACAAAAGAACAAAAAAAAGAAAAGACAGAACCCCAAAACAAATGGTAAAAGCAAAACTACACCGACCAAATCACACAAAGACACATACACTCACATACTCATAAAAAGAAAAACAAAAAACAAACAGACAGAACCCCAAGACAAATAGTAAAAGCAAAATTAAACAGAAAAAAAATCACTCAAAGAAACATACACACACACACACACACACACACTCACAAAAAGACAAAAAAAAAAAAGGAAGAGAGCAAACAAATGAATAAACAAACCCACCAATGAATACAAGCACTAAAAACTAAACTAAGATAAACATAAAACCAAAAATAATCAAACGCAGAAAGCAAACCCCAAGTTAACAGTTGCTCCTAAAGTCCACCACCTCAATTCTGGGAGCATTCGTTGTCTATTCAGGTATTCCACAGATGCAGGGTTTATCAAGCCGATTGCGGGCATTTAATCCACGGCTCCTGAGGCTGCTGGGAGAGAGTTCCCTTTCTTTTCTTTGTTCGCACAGCTCCCGGGGTTCAGCTTTGGATTTGCCCCCGCCTCTCCGTGTAGGTCTCCCTCAGGCATCTGTTCCCGCCCAGACAGATCGGGGTTAAAGCAGCAGCTTATTAGGGCTTCTTGCTCACTCAGGGCTGGGGGAGGGAGGGGTACGGAATGTGGGGCCAGCCTGCGGCGGCAGAGGCCGGTGTAACATTGCAACAGCCTGAGGTGCGCCATGTGTTCTCCCGGGGAAGTTGTCCTGGATCACAGGACCCTGGCAGTGGCGGGCTGCACAGGCTCCCGGAGGGGTGTGGGTAGTGACCTGTGCTTGCACACAGGATTCTTGGTGTCAGTGGCAGCAGCAGTAGTGGTCTGTACCTGCCCCTGGGGTCTGAGATGATAGCTGCGGCTCACGCCCGTCTCTGAAGCTTGTTTAGGTGGTGCTCTGAATCCCCTCTCCTTGTGCACCCTGAAACAATGGTCTCTTGCCTCTTAGGCGGGTCCAGACTTTTTCCCGAACTCCCTCCTGGCTAGCTGTGGCACACTAGCCCCCTTCAGGCTGTGTTCACGCAGCCAACCCCAGTCCTCTCCCTGGGATCTGACCTCCGAAGCCCGAGCCTCAGCTCCCAGCCCCGCCCGCCCCGGCGGGTGAGCAGACAAGCCTCTCAGGCTGGTGAGTGCTGGTCGGCACCGATCCTCTGTGTGGGAATCTCTCCACTTTGTCCCCTGCACCCCTGTTGCTGTGCTCTCCTCCGTGGCTCTGAAGCATCGCCATCCCCGCCACCCGCCGTCTCCGCCTGCGAAGGGGCTTCCTAGTGTGTGGAAACCTTTCCTCCTTCACAGCTCCCTCCTACTGGTGCAGGTCCCGTTCCAATTCTTTGTCTCTGTTTATTCTTTTTTCTTTTGCCCTACTCAGGTAGCTGAGGAGTTTCTTGCCTTTTGGGAGGTCTGAGGTCTTCTGCCAGCGTTCAGTAGGTGTTCTGTAGGAGTTGTTCTACATGTAGATGTATTTCTGGTGTATCTGTGGGGAGGAAGGTGATCTCCGCATCTTACTGCTCCACCATCTTGAAGATCTCTGGTCTGCATTTTACGATGCTCGTCAAAGTAAAGGGATGGGACTTTAAGAATAAAGGTTGACTCTAAGAAGGCCAGGCCATCTCAAACTACTTCCTGCTCCCTAATTCAGCAGCATGTGGAGAGTCTGTCAGGGAAGCACAGAGATCTTTCCAAGAGGGGTCTCTGTACCGTGGGGGAGGGACAGTCAAAGCCTTTCCAGAAAGTACTCGTGGTGGACAAGAGCATATTTCAGTGTGTCCTTCCCAATGCTGGTCCACGTCTGCCTGGGCTGCAATGCTCCATCTCCCCACCCACCCGTATGTCCTCCACTGCTTCCCAGCCCCTGTGCAAAACCCTCTCAGGACCCCTAATCTTATGGTGATAGGGATCCCCTCAGCCCCAACCCATACTTTCTGTGCAAGGTCACTGGGATGCAAATGAAAGAGAACTTCAGAGAGAGACAGAGGGGGTGGGAAACTCCAACAGAGTCCTAGGTGCCTCCACTCCTATTTCAGGATGAGAATGCAGACATGAGAGGCCACCAGAGGCACAGATTCACACACGGGTGTGACTTCAAAAGCGAAGCCAGACTTCTTCTGGAAAATATTACATTCTATGTGGCTCCTTTGTTGGCTGGTGGGGGCTGGCTCAGCCAATTAGGTTTTGCAGCTCCAAGGTGTGGGTAAAAACACCTGCACAGCAAGTATCGATACACAGGTAACTTTTCAGACATACAGGGAAAATCTTACAAGTCAAGATGACTTTCAGCAGAAATTTCTAGAGAGCTCCGCCCCAGGATGCGCCATCTTCTGGAGCCTCTGCCACAGAGTGACCACATCCTGGGGGAGGCCCAACTGTCCCTGGTGGTCCTGAGGCTTTGGCACCCTCCTCGGTGGGCATAAGAAGAAATTTCAGGCCTCTCCCCTGTGCCAATTCCTGACCCTAAACCCCATGCCAGTCACCCCCATGCCATACGTGAAGGGATGGTCACAGATAATCTGCAGGGCCAGGGTCATCTCTGCACCTGACACCCAGTCACTGAATGTTTTACAGGTACATTGAGAACAAATAAACCCAAAGAGCAGAGAATATGAAATAAACCATCCTCCTTTAAAAACCAGAATGGAAATGTACAAATGACTACAGTGGTTTCATTACAGTGGTAAGATCATGACTGACTTTTTTTTTTCTCTTAGAAGTCCCAAATTTTGTCTACTGTTACCTTATAATTTAAAATACTGTAAGTGTACCTAAATGTGGAGGTATTTTTCAATCAAAATCAAACCAGCTCCCCAAATTGAAAAATTATCAGAGTTAAGCCACAAGTGATTTTGAAGATAAGCTTCCTGAAAATTCTCAACGTTAACATCAACCTCAAATTGTAAAACAGAAAAAAAAGCCACCGGTTGAATCCTATTGTAATATCGTATGTTGGTGAAGGAGGGCCAAGTATGGGTCAGAGTCAAATCCTCAACTCCAGTCTCATCCTGATGTGTAAAAACAGTTAAAGACTGATCATCTCTCTTAAAAATTTGATGACTCTTCTAAGAATAGTGGTTAGAATGAAGTTTATTTATAGTCCCCTGGAGTAGAAAACAACTCTTTAAGTCCATGCTTTGGGAAGCCACATTATGGGATAAATACATGTCTGTGCTAAAGACTGATGGCAATACTGATCCCGTGTCAAACTCATTAGCTGCTTGTCAATAGCAGCTGACAATTTCTTTATGAAAAAGGAGAGGTGCACTGAACTAGTGCTTCACATTAGGCAGGAAAGGCAAGAAATGTTCACCCAGATGATTTGGTTGGAGCGGATAAAATTCAGATTATTAACTACATCAACTGCCTATAAGTGATCCAATTTTCTCTAAAGAAAAAGACATCCCGGGCTTCCCTGGTGGCGCAGTGGTTGAGAGTCCACCTGCCGATGCAGGGGACACGGGTTCGTGCCCCGGTCCGGGAGGATCCCACATGCCGCGGAGCAGCTGGGCCCGTGAGCCATGGCCACTGAGCCTGCGCGTCCAGAGCCTGTGCTCCGCAATGGGAGAGGCCACAGCAGTGAGAGGCCCGCGTACAGCACAAAAAAAAAAAAAAAAAAAAGAAAGAAAAAAAAGAAAAAGACATCCCTTCAGAGTGACAACAAACTATTTTGTTCTTTGTAGGATCACTTATCATTCACTCCCTCCTTCTAAGCGTACAAGAAGCTCTCATCACCTCAAACATGAACATTTCTGGGTTCTTTAATATTCTTTCAGTTCCTCGGCTTCGAAATGATCTTTGATCTCATAAAATCAAACCTGTAGCATCTTCTTCTATTTCTGAAACCAGCATTCCAGATGTACTTGATTGCCTTACACATACTGTAGGCTCATTGCCCTGTGTGTACTTTATCACTATGGCAACACCAGCTTTGCCTCCTGTTTATGCTGTTTTATGCTGAGTTGGTGGTTTAAGTAAATTTCCACAATAACCCTTAAATCATTTGCACAATTGGTAGGTCTGATTTGGATTCTGATTAACACACGTTCTCTGGTTCTGCTTCTTGCCCTAAATCATTCTGCAGAAAATGGAGGTTTTTCTCCACTGTGATACGCCGCTCCCCACTGCAAATCCTATAGCCTCAGTGAGCCAGATCCATCAATCTCCCACTGATTCATCCATGTGCCACCTTCCTGTTTCCAGCAACTATGTAGCAGCCCCAAAAAAGCTATGAACGTTACCGGGGAAAATTCAGATTTCCACTCAACCTTCTTCTGCATCTAAGCAACAGGGCAATTTATTCACCTGGTTCAAGTGAAAAAAATTATTAGTTAGCCCTCTTGGCGTTGACAGTAGTCATCTGCTGATCCCAGGAGATTAATCAAATAGGGCCACCTCTCCATTGCACTCAAATCAACCAAACATTTACATCCTGATCAATAACTGCACAAGCAACATGGCCCCAGCTCTCAGGGGTGTTTCAATTCCTTGGAAGAGACAAGGTGACTAGGTCGGCATCAGCTGCAAACATTGTTTATTGAGCGCCTACTGAATGAAACAAAAGGGACTGAGACAATATATAAGTAAGGGCTCAATTATGTTTAACTCTTAAATTAAAGGTTCTTCTTAATTTATAATGATCACAGGGAATTAACTAAATATAATATTGCATGTCAACTACCCTTCGATTAAAAATTAATTAATTAATTAAAAACCCAGAAATTCCAATCATTTAGAGCAAGGCCAAAAAAGATCGCGAGGTCAAAATTCACTATGATTTCAGAAGACCAAAATCTCAGAAGAAGAAAGAAAGAGGGCTGGGCAGAAAAAAAAAAATCTCAGGAACTCTAAGGGGTATAGAATTATTTTTAGTTTTAAATGACATTAGCTAGAAAGGACACTCTAGACAGGCATGGACAAGTATGTCTTCATTTAATAACAGCACAAATGGACCCTGGGGGAGTAAACAAGGATTGTGAAGAGGTTCCCAGATAGCTAACCTTGACATCTGCCTCCATAGCTGCTGATCTGCCAACCTTCTCGGCCCACGGGGACTAGTCTGCACTTCCAGGGTTTTCCAGATGTTCCTGGACTTGCTCTCTCTCCTTACGTCTGTTCTAACTGGGAGAGGCTACTCTTCACTCAGACAGCCCCACCCCAGTTCCCAAGAGAGTTCCCCTCAAATTCTTCAAGCTGTTTCAGAGCTGCCAACACTACTACGATTTTTTGCACTCCAGTTCATCCCCAAATCTCTGTGGCTCAAGCATGGGACCCACGAATGGAAAATTCTAGTGCCTCTAGCCCTATATGGAAAATTTGAGTGCTTTTAGACTCAAGGAAAAATCGGAAGGAAATCTGGATTCTCAGCGATGGAGAAGAGCCATGTCCTTCCCATTCTCATTTTAGGGACCTCAAAAGTTCAGACACTAATTCCAGAGACCAATTGTGGAGCTTCAAGGGAAAAAAAAAATCAGATAACCAATAGAGTGGTTTCTTAATGCAATCTTACAGATCAACAAGACTGTCTTTTGCCTGGAACTCTGAGATTTTTCGTAAAAGTGGAATGTAAAACATTAGTAGAACCTTTTCTTGTCTTGGACAAGCTGTATGTAAATTGGTGTGATGTCAGGAGTGTGCAGAAGCCTGCCAGCCTGAAATAAAACTTGAATCAGGAAAAATGATTCTTCGTCCCTCCAGACTCTCCCTGCCTCTCTTTCCCATTCCATTTCAATATTCTCAGGGCACTTCTATCCTGTGGTCTCCAAAAAGATCTGTTCGGAAGCAAAAGGGATTCTCATTCCTTTGATGTGACTATCAGTCGATGTGATGCCTCTCCCAGGAGTGCTGGCCTGTCCAGCCTCTTCTCTCACCAGGGAGTGGAAGCTTTACAGTTTCATTCATTACTGAACAGGTGGGGGACAGATCCTGCAGAGCAAGAGGGCCTGATGTCCCTAAAAGGCCAGCACATGGGCAGCTGGTAAGGCTAAGATGGTAACAGGCCAGCTACGGAGCTGCCCATCCCCCCTAGCCCCCCCCCCCCACCTCCCCCGGCCCAGTGCCATACCATTTGGGATTCAATTTCAGAGGCAGGCGGAAGAAAATCACGTTTGGGGGGTGGGGTGGGGCTGAAGCACCCACGAGGACTCTGACCTATGTAGACAGGATGATCAGTTCTCTGAGGACAGCAGAGTCAGGAATGAGCAGCTTACCTATGGCATCCAGGATTCTTATTTTAGGAAAGCGACATGTTAGCCTTCAGCAGGCAGTCAGCAACTTGAAACTGAACAGCCTCAAGCCTACCCTAAAGAAGGCCCCGCAGCCCTGTCCTCTACCAGATCAGGCTGGCACAGGCAAGAGAAATCTTTACTCCTTTTCTGGTAGGAGACTATTAGAATTGTACTCAAATGCTCAATTTAGTTAACCAATATCTCTTGTAGCGAGGCACAGAGAGGTTGAGTCATTTGCCCCAGGTCACACAGTAAGTCTTGGAGCCAGAAATCCGTCCCCAGGGTGTAAGCTCTGGTCTAAACCCTCCACCCGGCTACCTCCCTCAGGTGGGAGATACGCACAGAGGAGACAGCTGGGCACAGCGGAGCACGTCACTCACTCTGGCCTTGGTTTATCTACGGGCTTTTCCACATGCAAAGAGCAAAGAAAGGAAGCATCGGCTGGGTGCCGTGAGAATTTCCAGAGTAAAA
This sequence comes from Phocoena sinus, assembly GCF_008692025.1. Classification (NCBI taxonomy): domain Eukaryota; kingdom Metazoa; phylum Chordata; class Mammalia; order Artiodactyla; family Phocoenidae; genus Phocoena; species Phocoena sinus. Next base: position 58,239,626 of record NC_045776.1, on the reverse strand, counting down.
GTGCAAAAGACATCTCCGTTCCTTGCAGCTCCGAATCTCAGTTTCTACGTCACTGAAACGGTGATGACAGCAGCCCCTCCCCTCAGCAGCTGGTGGGAACATCTGAGGAAGCAGCACGTGTACAGCATTGCACCCGGGGCCTTGCACACACCCGGCTCCCGGTTCCACCTTCCCCGGGACATTTGTGAAGTTCGAATGGGAGACTCCACATGCGGGTTAGGAACCTCCAAGGCAAGATGGAAGCAGCAGAAAGAAGTCAGTGATGGCCAAGAAGTAGAATACAGGGAGCCACTGGACGAGCTGGCGGGTCAGGGGGCCTTGATAGAGCAGCTTCAATCAAAATGAGGTAGAAGCAGTGTGTGGAAAAACCAAGGCTGAGAAGGTCAGACAAATCTGCTTCTGAATCCAGGGACCCAAAACTGACAAGGGAGCTTCCCCCAGCAAACTATAGGACAGGGTACAGATGACAAAAGACACATCCAGCTAGAGCCAGGCTCTGTGTCTGGAGAAAAGCTTAGGAACCAGGAAGGTATCTGAGGGCAGGAGGGCTTGAGGAGCCTCTTTGGGCTTTAAACCCATATAAACTAGCCAAACAACACAGCACCACTCTGCCAACCTCCAAAAGGTAGGCGCTGTGAAACATTGTCACACTCTCCGCTAGCATGTAGTGTGCGTGACTGTGTGTCCATACAACGCACATAGGAATCGTAATCCTTGGGTGCATTCGACAATTCAAAATCTGCCCTGAACAAAAAACAAAAGATTTTTACCTTCTCTGCTGACTTCAGAACTGGACCCTAGGATCGGGTGCTCTTCAGCTGCACATCTGATTTCTGGTTGGTAGAGAACGAGAGGCAGTGCTCCCTCGGCCCCCTCCCCGTCTGGCCCCCACCCATCCAGGATCAGAGCCTAAGGTTGATCTGCATCTTTCAAGGAAGGAGGGCAATGGACCCGGAAGCAGCTACGGCTTGGGTGTGTTTTCTTCCCGGAGCTAGGCCCACCCCAAAGGCCTCCAAATCGCCTGTGCCCAGGAAGTTAGGAGCGGTGACTGCTTGATTCTCCAGCCTCAACACCATGAGCCAGAGAAGTCTCTTCCCCAGTGCCCGATGCAGGCCACCAGATCCTCAGGGGTTTTAAGGATGGTCCTGGTCTTAAGTCCAGAAGCAGAGCAGGTAGCAGGCAGCAAGGCAGCTACCTCCCCGCCCCGTTCAGTCCTGGGAAGGGGCTGAAGGCCTCCTCCCCGCCCCCCATCTTGATCCATCCAAAGGACAAGGGAAGGGAATGGCTGCTCTGAGGGGGGATCCAGGAGAGCATCCCGCCTTCCCCATTCCCAACTCTGCTCATCCCCAGAAGCACTTCCTTGGTTCCAAACTGCAGCCTCTGCCTGTGTCTTCTGTTCTGCAAAGGCTTATCCCAAGGGGAGGACCAGATCCCACACACATACCACCTCCCCCCATGCCATCTCTCAGTCTGGGCCCAAATAGGCCTTAGGGAGCTGGCCTGGGCCAGCTGGGCTAGCAACACAGCAGAGCCCTCCCCAAATCCCTACCACAGGCCTCAGAACCGAAACAGAACTGAAACTGTCCAGAAGAGGCAGCAACAGAAGGAGCGAGGCCTGCTCAACATCAACTCACTGCAGGCAATTCAACTCCGCAGAGAAACCAAGGAACTAATCCTTCAAGTAACTGAGAAGATTTGGCTCGACCCCCTGCAAGGTCTTGAAAAGACAATCTGATTTTCACCGTGCCTTCCTTCTACCGCTGTTGGAGAAAAGAATGTTGATGTGCTATGAACGAGAATATCTTTACTTTCCTAAAACTTTTTGTTATGAAGCCTGCTACCAAAGAAAAGGGGGAAGGGGGACATTTTTGCCGATCTCTTAAAAAAAAAAGGGGGGGTGATAAATACAGCTAATTTCTAAGACTTGATCATTGAAGTTTTATAGCCTTTTAGCTGCACAATATTTATTAAGATTCTAGTGAGTAAAACTGAAGTCGTTGATCACATTAAAAATTCATCTGTGTCAGAAGCTTCTCTCAGTATTCTGAATGTTAACAAAGCAGCAGCACCAAAGAGAAAAGCCAAAACTCTGTTTTGGAGGCCTAGGACAGCTTTAATGTAATGTAAGTTGAAAATTACTGTGTAATACCACTGAGAAATAGGAGCGTGTTTGAACTGTTTTACCATTCCATCCAGAGCTAAGTTAGGAGAAATGTCCGCGGCTGAAGGAAACCTGGGCTGGCAGTGACACTCACCACCCACGCATTCCCGTGGAAATAAATGTGGCACCAGGCAGACAGGACACCTCCGGACATCTTCCAGGAGCCAAGCCCTCTGTCACCTCTCTCTTTGCTTACAGTTTCTGCTAGACCATGCATCTCACAGGATGGTAATATCAAACGAAAATTTCAAAGTCCTTTTATTTCCTCTTCCTGAGTAGACACATTCCTTCAATATTCCTACTTTTGGTATCACTATCAATACTTATTCCTGAAACAAACACCACTTGCAAATTCCCCTCTGCAGCCCCTACAGGGCCCACTTCAGACATATCTGAATTGAAATGAGTATTTCCAGGTGCTACCACGCATGCTGGGAACTCCACGGGATTTCCCACACCAGAGAATCTCGGTTTTCTAGATTTTAGCACATACTCCACACGAATCAAGGTGGAGTTTGTTTTTTGTTTCGTTTTGCTTTGACAGAGCATCTGCTACGTCCAAGCCCTGCCACGAACCACCAGCCTTACCTCCCGGCTTCTGGCACGTGGCCAGGCAGCCACCATGTCTCGCTCTTAACTCTCGAGACCCTAAATCTGTCTCCTGAGGTCCAAAATTTAGCATGGAGACTTGCTCAGCATGAAAAGACTTGGAACAACTCATTCGCAACCTGAATCATTTTTTGGTCTCCCAAAGAGAGTGACCATTTTAGTGAATCTCAAATAAAAGATCAGGCACCATTCACAGGAACTACACCAATCAATACGTCCCCTGAAAACCATTTCTCATATGAGGAAAAAATCAGCAAGTGTGATGTGATGTGATGACATCATAAAGGATTATGTTGGCATCAAAACCTATGAGGCGGCTGATCACCACGTTATAAAGGATGGAGATGAAGGGGGAGCGAGCCCCCCCCCCATCTGACTACAAACAAAAGCCGACGTGACAAATCCAAACACCCACTGGAAGTGCGTCTGGCCGGAGCTCAGGCTGGGCTGCTGCAGCCCCGGCATCAATGCTTCATTGTGAATCCGCAGGCTTAGCAGAAACTCAACAGGCCACTGTGTGTTCACAGCGGCTCCCTGAAAGGGCAGAAATCACTAATTCTGAGACAGGGGAGCAGGGAGTTTGTCCATTTTAAAGCCAAACCCACCAGCCAGCAGTAGAAAGAAAGGAAGATGGAGGAAGGGGTAGTATTTCTGGGCCCCCAACAAACTGTCCTACAGCAAAGCAGAGAGGGAGGTAGAAACGGGAGGTCCTGCACCCACAGCATCTCACATTGATCTCGCAGAGCCCCGGCCCAGGGGGAGGAAGAAAAGCTGGGCAAGCCAAGGCCTGCCAGACATTAACAGGCAGGAGCTCTCAGCAAAAGTCAGCTTAACATCCAAATCAAATACGCCCAAAAAGATGCCAAACGACTCTCCTAAAATGGAGTTACAAGAAGGTATTTTTGGCAGTTTTGCAATCTCAACTTTTTTCTTCACCATAAAGGTAAGGGAGAGCATGGACAAAGGTTATAAAAGTTATTCCAAAGACATTGTTCTCAAACGTTTTTGTAATACTTTATCTTTTTCTCCAAATAGTTTTTTTTTTTTTTTGCGGTACGTGGGCCTCTCACTGTTGTGGCCTCTCCCGTTGCGGAGCACAGGCTCCGGACGCGCAGGCTCAGCGGCCATGGCTCACGGGCCCAGCCGCTCCGCGGCATGTGGGATCTTCCTGGACCGGGGCACGAACCCGTGTCCCCTGCATCGGCAGGCGGACTCTCAGCCACTGCGCCACCAGGGAAGCCCTCTCCCAATAGTTTTAATGTCAAATATCAACATATATATATTTAAACTCATTGAAGCATTCCCCCCGTTTTTATTCCAAGTTTATTTTTAAGGTTCCAAGCTGACAGTACAAGCAGAAATGGGACTAAGTGAGTAACAGAATCATTTAACATTTGTATACTGTCTAACAGTTTACACGGTGCTTTTTATAGAAGCTTTGTCACCGTCAAATTTCCCAGAGAACCCAAACAGCTAACGTGAAATTCCACCGAAGCCAACCAAACCTTTGCCCAGAGCTTCTCACTGGCTTTCTTTTGATATTTCCCTCCTATTAATTCCCTTCCCATAGTCCTTTTACTGCACGAGTAAAAGGACTCCATCTCAGAGATGGAGATTTTCACAGAGGTGGACCAACTCACCCATGGTCTAACAGCATGTTAGTGCTAGAAACTGGTGCACCGGGACCCCCTGCCCTGCCCTTACTTGAGGCCACCTCTCTGCAGCCCTGGAGTATAGTTGATTTACAATGTTGTGTTAGCTTCAGGTATACAGCAAAGTGAATCTGTTATACGGTTACAGATGCTGACCATATTTAAGAGCACAGATTCTGAAGGCTACTGCCTGGAGTATATGGCCGACTGTGCCATTTGCTAAGCAGACCTTAGCAAGCTACTTAAATGCTCCAGGCCTCTGTCACCTCATCAGGAAAATGGGGATCGTGGTAACACCTCTCCCCCAGGGCACTGTAATGGCACAGCAACAGCATATAGGAAGGGCTCAAAAAACTGTACTGCTTCTGTAGTTGTTATTATTAGCCAGGCTTCAAATCCAGGCACTTGGGCTCCAGAGTCCTGCCTTCAAGCCCTGTAATAGGTTCGAAAAGGGATTCAAGAATTGGGTAAAGCCCTCTGAGAACACAGATAAGGGGAGTGATGGCCTTCCCACCACAGTAGGGTGTGCTGGAGGAGAAAAGTACAGTGAAAGGTGACCTGAGATTAGACTATGGAAGACGAGAAGATGGCCAAGAGGAACATGGGGTGAATCCCACACGGGAACCTGGGCAAGAGGACAGGGTGAGGTGTACAGCACAGTGATTCAGTTATATATATATATGTATACATATACACACACATATATTTTATAGGTTATTACAAAATATTGGATTCTTTTCTTTTATAGGCTTCTTTTGGATTCTTTTCTTTTATAGGTTATTACAAAATATTGAGTATAGCTCCCTGTGCTATACAGTAGGTCCTTGCTGGTTATCTCTTTTATATATAGTAGTATGTATCTGCTAATCCCAACCTCCTAATTTATCCCTCCCCACCGACCCCCCTGAGACATTTTTTTATTTCAAGTTTGAATACAGCCCTGTAGCAATTAAAAATATGTATTTTAGCTAACCTAAAGCACAAGGAGGGCATCTTATTTTCTAATCAAGACTTCAAGTTCCTTTTTCTTTACCAGCTCTTAACATACTTTTACAATAGCTTCATAGTGACTGAAGAATGACCTCTCTCAACAAAAGCTGAGTTAAACTTCTCAGAAACAGGTTGCAGCCAAGAAATTCTAAACACTTGATGAAACTACTTGAGCCACAGAAGGCCACTGTGTTTCAGAATGGCAAAAAATTATGAGACAGAATATTTCTGTTTGGCCCAAAACTTGATACTCATGCTTTACCATGTACAGAGTTCCAACAACATGAGGGTCCCTACTAGGAATACAGAGTTTATATCCTTTAGGAATGAGACTTGACTACCAAGTAAGTGGGTATAAATCATCTTAAACTGTACACACGGTGGCTTGCTTACCTATGTTGCTTTAAAAAAAGAAAAAGTTCAAAACTGAATTCTCAGGCCACAGAGCTAGTCAACAACAACAACAAAAAAAAAGCTAAGATAACAGCAATGTTTAGCAGAAAAAAAAATCTAACAGGAGGCCAAAGTTGAATAAGCAAAAAAGACTTCTTCCAAGAAAGTGCTGACATCAGCAACACTGTTAGTACAGCAAAGCTCGACGATGGTTGTTGGAACCCTGTTAGAAAAGGACACCAGATCAGCACTATTTTATACCTGCCTGAAAGATGACATTACTTAATTCTGGAAAATTCTGAGTGCCTAACTTCCTCTCTCTCCCCTGAAAGAATGAAGCACTGAATTGAGCATACAGTAGGTGCTCAATAAATGCATGTAGACTGGATGAGTAGACATAGTTTCATGAACACTGAACACATTTATCTTAACCTCATAATTATGCTTTGTGTTCATTCCTATGAAAGTATGTACAACTCAGAACACGATCACAGCACTCCATTCAGATTTCAGTTAGATAAACACAGGAACACAATTTTGAGCCATGCTATTTACTAGAAGGCATTATTTGGCTGTTGGCAATAAACATTTTGAGTTTTGCAAAACCAAAGATTTTCTTGGTAATTCCGAGCTCAGACACAAAAAATCTCAGCCAATATATATTCCAATTAAGATCAAAAGAATTTCATCTTGTTTTAGTTTCGTATATGTGGAAGTTTTTCAAATACAAGCCTTTGTTTTATTTAAGAATCTGATCTAATGTGATGTCTAAAACTTCTCATTCATTTCAAAAGGGCCCTTTCAATAAAGTCCATTTTTGAAAATGCAAAATATCCCATGTTGGTAAATGCAACACATTTAGAAATGTCATTGTTCCAGGTTTTGAACATTTCAGTGCTCATTAATGCATAAAAAACACACTTCGATAGCAAGGAGTATTATGCAGCCGTGGAAATATGCTCTCAAATGTCTTCTTAAATGTTAAGGATATAAGGAAAATATAGTTTAAGATTATTTAAGGCTAATTTAATTCAAGGTCACAATTTAAGGTTAAGTTAAAAAAAGAAAAGGATGAAATTTCTATGACTCTAATTCTTAAAAACACATATACAATTTGCAAACAAACTGGAAAGAAAAATACTGCATTATGGTAAGGATGAATGACAGTATTATAAACATTTTTTTCTTCTTCCTGTAATTTTTACTATTTTCCAAACTTGCTCTATGAAAAAAGAAATTTTATCTTTAACAAAAAGAAATTACAGGGGAAACTGTATAATATATAAAAATTAAAGAAATTACAAAAAAATGATTCTACTAAAATGTTCTTAGAAGATTTAAATTCAAAGTATGTGTGCCAAACACATTTTAAAAGGTTATCTACAATCACTTCTTGGCCTTTTGGCTAAGATCAAGTGTAAAAGGTTATCTACATAACGAGATTTCTGCTAGCGATGTTTTCGGGTAAAAGGTGAGGTGTCCAATGCAATAATTTATGAAACTCATTCACTTACTGAAGAAATTAGTGTCCTATATATGCCACATAGCATTCCAGGGATCGGGGACAGAGAATGATCAAGTTCAATTAAAAACAATTAACCTAATTATAAATGAGGTGCCTATCTGGTGAGAATCTTCACTGGGATGACCAAGAAGCACCCTCCTACTTATTAGGGGAAGGGGGAAGAAACATAACGCCTTGGAAAAAGTCTATGCACAGAAAGAAATAATACTCTAGCGCTTACCTCCAAAATGAAAGAGAGAAATTAGGTCATTTTCTAAAAATAGCAAGTGGGACTTTACCTGAGCAACCCTTCTCAGTAATTCTTTTTTAAAAAAACTCACCCACCTTAAGTATCAAGTTTATATATTTAGTCCCAATTAAAGGTTAAGTATTTAGTGGAAAAGTATTTCATAATTGGAAATCTAGAAAGAAAATACAGTATTTTTAAAAAGGTAACTGAAAATAATGTATTACATTTCAATTTGCTTTTGTTCACTTCTGAATTTCCGTTTCAATATCTTTAATCATTTAGAAGTAAAAAACTTGAATTCGACGTTTTAACACAGGAGTATTTATTCTCCTAGTCTGTAACTAACAGATAGCTGGGGAAATTTTCCTATCATCTTTTTTTGATACATTTTCTATGGGGTCATGGGAAGAATACTGGGTGTGGACCCCAAAGGCCACTGTTCACATCCTAGTTATTAGCCCTTCCAGGCCTAAGCATATTTCCCTAACTTTAAAATGCGACAGCTATTATCAATCTCATGGGATTATTTTTTTAGGACACAATTAGTTTGGGGGAGAAGGAAAAAATAAAAACTGCAAAACTATGAAAATGTTAGGTTTTATTATTATCTTGGTAAATGAAGACTTCACTGCTTCAAGTGGCCTCAGGATAGGAGATGTACATCAAATTCAAATATTCACAGATGAACGACAGAACGTGGCAAAGACCCAAAAATGGGACCAGAAGCATTCATAATACAATCAAGAGGGAAGCCCTCTATCTATCAGTGACGGTGAACATATTAAAATTGCCGATAGAGCAACATCACTATTGAAGTATCCGTGCCCCACTTTCTTCTATGGATGCAACCGCCTGAGACTTCTCTGTGGGGTAAAAAGCATCCCTCAGCCACGCTGCATCTCCTAGGGTGACACTGTCATGAACAGGTGTTCCCAAACAACCTTTGCCTAATTACTATCCCCCTTGAAAGTGCTGAACAGAACAAAAGTCACTGTTTGATAGATATTCCCCAGCACTTAAGGAGCCAATAAAAAAAGCCATTCCACATGCAGGTCAATCTGTTTCCTTCCTAGAGGGGCTATTTGCAGCTGATTCCTCCTCCGAGGCACATCAGGGAAGCCTTGAGGTTGCTTAGATTTTGATACTTCACAGGCGCCTTCCTGAGGTTTTCTTACAGCCATGGTGACTGCCTGCTCCAAAATCCTCCCAGCAAAATCTGCCCCTGCCATCAGCAACAGTGGGGCTCTCTGGGATCACAGCCAAGTCCTATCTGCGCCTCAAGGGCACCCTGGCTCCTGTCCAAGTCCAGCCTGGCCATTCAGAGACTGGAAGGCTCTAGAAGTCCACAGCGCAGCGACAGGGCTGCTGAGGTCTCGGCCATCAACACGCAGTGTAGAGCAGTGGGCTTCGAGGACGATCACTTAAGAAAGAAGCAGTTTTTCCCTCAGCTAGGTATGCTGATTTCTGTCCCTCAATCAAATCAGCCAGGCATCCTCTGTACCTCCCACAGAGTTGCCTTCGCTGACTTGTTTTAAGTTATTCCTTCAAACTGGAGGTCAGGTTGAAAGGAAAAGATAGCTGCGTGCATAACACTGCCAGAATGACTCTGAAACTGTCCATGAGAAGGATGGCCCATTACATCACTGGATCTGCTGACACGGAGCCCTCGGCGGAAACCCAGGCGCAGGAAAAGGGTTTCTCTCTCAGAGCAAGATTACCTGCATTTCCCTCTTCCACTGATCGCCAGGGAGCTCACAACCGATATCTAATGGTACATACAGGTTATTTTCCATTCTTATGTTAGTAATTTTCTTATCCTTTGATGCCCCACTTCAAATTAATTAATGGGAATTGATCTTACCATTTCTTCTATACATCTGATTTTCTTTTTCCTTTGGACAATCAAAAATGTCTACTGCTTCCCTAACATCTTCAGGAAGTAGACTGGGCAAGAGGTGAGAGGGGTGTCATAGAGAGAGACATGGTGAAGACAATTCTATCCTCAAAGGAGCCCTCTAACCCTGGTCCCCACCTTTGTGAACTGAGGGTATAGGGCCTTCCTCACCAAGCTGTTGAGATTCACAGCTGGGAGAAAACGTATGAGCGTTACAAGTTATAATCTGTAAAGCATTACAAGCTCTTTATGTCATGAACACAGAGGTTCAAGGTTAAAGGCCTGCAAAGTAAAATTCCTGCCATGCTCTTTCCTCCCGCAGGGAATGAGCGGGTAGCAAGTGGACGGAAGTGACTGCTAATGCATTAATAACTGACGTGTGGCAGTGACAATGAGCCACACAGATGTGTTCTGACATTAATGGAGAAATTTGCCTGTGGTCATGTACATGGCAGGAGCGGGGAGACCCCACCACCTCTTGCCTTGAACTTGGGTATGAAATCAAACATCAGCCAAGATTAATTAGAAGCCTGGAGTTTCATTCTCCACTGCTGATGGGAAAAGAACATTTCCATAATGTGAGGAAACGTTTCCGTGGGACGCAAATCTGCCTGACATTGAGGGAACGGCTGCTTCATTATGAACGCTGCTGGCACCGTGCTTGTCAGGGCAATTACTTTCTGCTCAAGTGGCTTTGTTTTTTAACACATTTTATAATCCTAACAACAAAAAAATTCTGGAAACAATAATTATTTATTATGTTAATTCTTTAGCTTTCTTCCTGAAATTTCTGTACAACCATTAAAAACTGGCTGTGCCATTGAAACAAACCAGGAGTTTATTAATACTCAGCCAATTAAGGGGAAAAAAGCAAAGTAAAAGAATGCTCCACACCAGCAATTATTAACTAAGCAGTCAGTCGGCACACGTTCCTTGCCACCAATTTTATTCCAGGAAGCATCCTATATATTTAACTGAGTAACAACATGAAATGTGTTCACATTATTACAAGGACCTAGAAAATCTGGGAGGAACGGAAGGAACCTGCTGTACACGTCTAGAAAATGTTCAGATCCAGGTGGGAGGGGAAGCCACACCCCCTGCTCACCTCTCACAAACATGGAAAGTTCCTCCAGCAACTCTCTGCCTCCACACCGCCCCACCCCCCATGGAAGGGCTCTGAAGCAAAGGGCCCCTTTATCTGCAGTTCAACCCCCAGCCACAGCACGTGTGCACAGACACAGACACACACACACACACACACACACACACACACACACAGTTCACCACCTTTGCATTTACTAATTAAACCCTTTTTTATAACACACACTCCAATCTTTTAACTCCCCTATTCTAGGACCCTGTTGACTACAAACGTCAGGCCAATTCACCAACAGCCCTAGAGCAGGGGCTAAAATAAGGAGCCGCTTCCCTTGCCTCTGAGATGGGAGGCTGGCAGCCACTAGCTGGGTGTAATGCTCCCCACATCAGGGGGTAGGAACGGTCCGGAGCAGGTGGGACACTGCAGCCAGCAAGGAGGGAGGGCCACAAGGCTACCCTGTGCTGGTGGCAACCAGGGCAGGGCCATCCCCATGGCATCCAGGCAGAGGAAACAGCAGACCCTGCCTAGTGGAGGAGAAGAACACTTTGGGGGACACCCTGGGACATCCCTACAGATTTCCTGACCTGGCATGTGACAGACACGCTGAGCTGAGCTCCCCAGGAGCTGGAAAGGCAGCATCTCATCCCCCTCTCTTTCCTTAATGTCCTACCTGCCTTATTCTCACACTCCAAGCCCATATCCCTGGCACAAACATGATTATGTACAACTTCTAAAATTAACGATAGCCTTTATTTTTCTATTTTCCACGTGACTCTTGAAACCTGTGGGACCATCCAATTTAAAACCACAGTGACAAGAAAAACACTCTTAGCGCAGTACTGTGGAGCTATCAAGAAAGTAAAAATTCTGACTGCTTCTGGGTTTGAACCGTCTTCATCCTTAAGAGTACTTCAGTATCCTTTGAAAGTGCTAAAGCACACAATACAAGGAATCGATAACTTTAAATCTAACAAAAGGCTGCTAAAAAGTTTTACTTGGTTTTCCATTACTGTTGCAATAATCCTGAGTAATAAACTTTCAACTTTGGGGGGAAACGTACACCGATAGTTACAGATAAGCAATGGGACACAGTCAGGATGCCCAGAGGTCAATGTTAAAGCTTCCTCATCCATCCTCCCCAAACCCACTGCTGGAAGGTGCGCTAAGCCTTCTCAGGGGCCGAATGCACCCCGCCTTACTTGCAGCAGAAAGTAGCTGCCCACCATGGATTTTAAGAAGCAGTATATTTCAGTCCATTGGGGCTTTAGTTTTCAAAATAAACATGGTCCAACTCTATTTTCTGAAACCGTTTCTCTCTCTTTAAGCACAGAATACCTTTACCCTGGTATCTAAATAGAAACACAGGCGACCAGAATTAAAAACCTAGTACTCTTGACATGTTGTTAGTTCTTACTCATTTCTTTTCCCCCAAATAAAAGTAAATCCTAACAGATCTAAATAAAAAGAACAAGCTGGTTCTGGTTTTCTCTCTCTCTCATTAGTGGTGTTTAAATATACAGCAAGGAGGCTGTTTTATGTGCTTTAGAATCCTTCTAGACTTCCAGCAGTGGGGTTTTCTCTCTGTGCTGTATTATTTGGGGATGGGGTCAGACCCACTTGCTAGCCTGGCTCTCCCTCCCTCCGACCACTGACACGCTGCTTCCCCAAACTCTCTGATCTAATTCTGCACAAATGCTTAATAAGGTTGTAGAGATTTAATACAATTAGGAGTGCCGCTCACAAATTAACCAATCCATTAACATTCTAGCAAAGAAACAATTCCAACAGAAAAGCCAGCCAAGTGAGGATTAGGAGACAGCTGGCTAAGGGTACAATCTGTTTTTAAAAATCACACTGCAGTGTGTTCTCACACCTATGTTTATATGGTTTGTGTTTTACACATTTTAGAGCAAGGGAAAGTGGAGGTAGATTGTGTCCTCTGAGAATTTTCCTCTTTCCCTTGTTCGGTTCCTCTCTGCTGGTTCATACTCCCCAAATCATCACACTTCTTTACTGAGTTAACTACTCATGGAATCAACTCTTACCTAACAACTAGTTTTTTTTGGTTTTTTTGTGTTTTGTTTTTTTTTTCGGTACGTGGGCCTCTCACTGCTGTGGCCTCTCCCGTTGCAGAGCACAGGCTCCGGACGCGCAGGCTCAGTAGCCATGGCTCACGGCCCCAGCCGCTCCGCGGCATGTGGGATCTTCCCGGACCAAGGCACTAAACCCATGTCCCCTGCATCGGCAGGCGGACTCTCAACCACTGCGCCACCAGGGAAGCCCCTAACAACTATTTTAAATAACTTTCTCCCAACATAAGATGGATATATAAACACATCGAAGGAAATCTGGCAAACATAGAAGAGTTAAAAGAAAGCAAAAAACCAACAAATCCACTATGCAGAAAGAACCACTATTAATATGTTGCTTTTACTTTATACATTTCCATAGATTTTTTTAAAAAAACACTTTGAATCATCTGATAAAGTTGGCATTATCCTATACACATGATTTTGCCACTAGTTTTTGTCTCACATCTCTATACTGTGATCAGTATGACATTCTCTCATAGGAATAGACTATGCCTTAATCCATTCTCTATTGTTGGATATTTCCGTAGTCCCCAACTTTTCACTACTCTAAATAACGCTTCAACAAATTGCTTTCAGGGGATTCTCCATACATAGCCACTCATTCCCTTAGGATGGATTTTTTTCACATTTAAATGAAGTTGTCCCCCTTTTGCATACTGATGTATCCCCTTTCCACACTCCAGGGGTGCACATTCTAGAGACCTGTGCCTTAGAGGGTCATCATTCTGGAAACAACCCCTGGCCCATGGGTTGATCTCAGATAACCCACCATCCTGCCATGTTTTCCAGTCCCACTCAAAGCACATTATAAATAGCCTTATGTATGAAAATTACTAAAAAAAAAAATGACTAGCTGCTGGTGTTCTATTTTCTGAAAGCAATTCAAAGGAGAAATGTGCCTTCCTCTTAGTAAAGGGATAATATGCTTCATCATTTCCCCAAGTAGTGGGTTCACAAAAGCTTTGCTGCCTGGCTTTAGAACTCACGGGAAACCAGAGCCCTGGCTTTCTCTAGGGCCTCAACAAACCATTTAGCCTGTGCTTCAAGATCCAGGTAGTAAGACAATTCCTACCCACGTCCCGCTAAAGAAACATCAGAAAGGCCACACAAAGTGGAGAGGGAAATCTCAAATAAATACAGTGTCTTGGAGACATGCAGGTGGTTTGAAGGATGGCTACAGCCCCCTGTGTCTCTTGTTCCCTCCAAGTTGTGAGAATTCAACAGGAAACCACCAATTGTCCAGCAGATTTAGTTACACCATGGGAAACTAATGTTTTTGCAAGATTCTTTCATGTCAAATCAGGAGTTTATTGTTTGGTATTCATATAATAATTATTAATAACAGAAGCTAAAGTCCATCTAAATTATTTTTAAATTGTAATGACTTGTTTCCATCTCAGGAGGGGGAGCTGAAGCAGAGAAACATAAAATATTTGTCTAGTCACAGACTTAGTCACGACTAGAATGGACTTACTGTAAACCCAAGTTCACCAGCTGGGTTTCTGCCTCTTCCTGTCAGGGGAGGGGCACGGGGAGAGACAGGCTGAGCACAGAGGACTCTTAGGGCAGTGATACGTAACTGCATATACATGTCATTACACATCTGTCCAAAGCCATAGGACACACAACACCAAGAGGGAATCCTAATGTAAACTATGGACTTCGGGTGATAAGGATGTGTCAGTGCAAGTTCATCGACTGTAACAAATATACCATCTGGTGGGGGATGTCAATGATGGGGGAGGCCACGCATGCGTGGCGGCAGCAGCATATGGGAAATCTCTGTACCTTCCTCTTCATGTTGGTGTGAACTCAAAACTGCTCTAAAAAATTGTCTTTTTTTAAAAATTAAGATCTCTAGCTAGAAAGATAAAGGCTACGGACCCCCAGTCATAGGGCCCGGCCCCATCATTTCCAGTGTCAGTGTGAAAGTCCCAACAGAGCCACGGAGCAGGGGACCTCCCTGCTAAGGCTATGGGAAAATTAAGGCGTACACAGCACTGACGGGGGAAAGGGCACCAACTCCCGTCCTAGCATCAGGTAGGTCCTCCTTTCCTGCCCGCCGTTTCTCAACAGATGTCACACCATACAAAAGGAAGGCACACTTTTCCAGTATAAAAACGTCCAGGGCTTCAAAGAAACAATGTGATCTGTAACTGTCAAGGAAGCCTTCTTTAATGATGACTCAAACACCAGCCACTAACTGTAGGGCTCCATGACCTTCCCTGTTGTATCCATATTTCACTTAAAGGTAAGAAAACGTACCATACTAGAGATAGAATATTTTAGCCCTTGTGGAATGTTATAAAATCAGATATATTATAAATTTAACGACCACACATCTTCCTTCCCTTGACCATAAAGAAGTCACTTCACAGCCAAAGAACTGGTGAAATTTTTTTAAGTGATAGTTAAGTAAATAATAATGCAAAAAAATTAGTTTTAAATATAATGATTCTTTTTTACAAATATACTCACACTCAAGCATGATATTAGCTGGAAATAAAACAACTGTCAAACAAGTAAAAACGTGGATGTTCCTGACGCTGATTCTTTTCAATATAATTGCAACACTTTCCACATTTTTCAAATTACACAGGAAAAATTCACAAATAAAAATCCTTGAGATTTAGTTTAGGGTCTGTTTGCATTATACAGTAAAATAGTTAATATCTACTTTATCAAACATTTATTTATAAAGCAAGTTTTTCAATGAAAGTCAACCCCCGCAAATATTTAATATTTTCTCTGAACAAAAACATGCTATGTTTTAGTTTACTGCCGTGTCAATTTATTTTGAGTAGCACGTACTTCTCTCTTTTACATCCATAGGAAAAACTGGATCCCTATATCTTCAGAAATTGATGTCGTTATTTTTGAAAGTATGTCCATAATTCTTTATTCCCAGAGGTAAAACACCAGAGTTCAATACACACTTTCACACGCATTTAACAGAAAAACAGCACGCTTTTTTAACCCTAATCATCACTTTATAATACCTCATAATTTTAGGTGACCATTATATTACATTCCCATAAATTAATGAGAAACAGTATAGATTTGCCATGGTTTTATAACCTATTACAAAATATAATTAATTCTATTAAATCTACATCATTTTAAACTTGACTAAACTGCTTTTAATAATCTGTCATGTTTCTTTTTGCTGTTTTTAAATCTTTTCCTCAAAATGCAAATTAACACTTATTTGAAATTAAAAACTGTTAGACTTTTTCTGATAGAAAGTAAGGTTGATTTGAATGACAGCTTTGATGAGGACTGCTATGGTAAACGGAATGGTATCATAGATTTTTTCATTCACCGATTAGCCTAAATCTTCATTTCTAAGGTTTGACCAAAAAACGTGTGTATGTGTATATACATATATATTTCTTTAACATAATATTGGGTTGGCCAAAAAAGTTCATTCAGGTTTCTCCATAAGATGTATGGAAAAACCCATACAAACTTTTTTGGCCAACCCAATATATATATGTATATATATATTTACATAATATATATGTATATTTAAAGCATGCATTGACTATAAAGTATATTAAAATTAATATTATTTTTGTTTTCAGAACCACTTCTGAATATTTCTATAATTCTGGTTAAATAAGCTGCCTTTAAGTTAAAAACCAACAGATGTGATCTACTCGGTTTACCTGCCAGCAAATGAGAAGGTGCAGGACTGGCAACAAATCCTTTAGAGACTAGTTGGTTTCCAATTTTTTGCTTTGAACAATTTTGGGAATGAAACTAATCAAGCCGTCAACTTATAAGTCATTAAGAATAATTTCTGTTGCTAGAAATTAAAATAGATAAAATGAAATTAAATAGAATTTAAATTTCATTCTTATACGTGTTTTTTGTTGCAGAGAAGTTTGATAAGTCATGACTAAAAGACTCTCAAGTTTAAACATGTTATAACAGGATAAGATTCTATGGAGAAATAAAATGTAAAGAACAGCTCAGGAAGAAAAATTAGTCAGGTAAAATTTCTCTCAATTAAAGAAAACCTCGTTCATGTATTTTTAAATGGTCAATGGACGTATCAAATGCCTTTGGTATTTGGATTCTCTCTCTGATGGATGCCTTTATAAGATTTTTGTAAAAGTCTTACCTTAAAATGTCAGTATTTACCATAGGACATAAATTTCCCCCTTCTCAACTGTATAAACATATGATGCAAAATTTCAGATGTGAGTTTATCAACGTGCAAGGAAGTGTCTGATCATTTTAACCTCTGGACACACAAGTTCCACAAATCCTGGAACTTACTGGCATTGGCTCCTGGTTCAGCAAAAACATTTAACTAGAGCAAGAGCTCATAAAGCAGGATCTAAACCTTGTTCCTGACTCTTACCAGTTTTGCTGGTTATGTTACAACACTGTCTCCAGAATGAGTAAATCTACCCGTTGACTCTGCTGGGAAAGTCATCCCGAGAGCTGGGATTCTCCTCCATTCCTTCAGCCTGTCATTCAGGGACCACTGCCCTGTCCACCTGAAGCATCCGTCCACCCTCCTGGACTCCCAGCAAATCAATCAAAGGGATACATACAAAGAGATGCAGAGTCTTGAAATAGAAGCAGGTTACATCCATGGTGTGTGCAGGGGGATTCTGACTGTGTCGGATACAAAGAACTGGCAGGTTCTGTGGCTCGGCAGCTTCAGACTCAGGCTTTGCCCGTGCAGCCTGCCTGAGCTAGGCGCCCCTTTGCTTAGCCTCTGAGCTTATTCCCTGGCCTGTGAAATGGGGGTCATTTAGGTGCTTATCAGTATTAAACCAGGTGATACATATAAAAAGCACTTAGAATAATGCCTAGACATTTTAAGTATTCAATAACCATTGGCTGTCCCTTCGTTGTATTATAATCTTTTAACCCTTAAGAACTGCTGTGCTGATTAGAAATAAAACAGAGAAAGCACCCACCAGTGCCTGACAGGCATGGCCGTGGTCATGCTTTCACTCACCACTTCCCTCTGTTGGGACCAACACCCTCTGTCCTGTCCTCACCCTTCAGAGGAGTAACAGGACACCGAGTAGCCTGTCACTGATAATTTCTCAACAGTAAGAGGGATGATGGTCCAGCGGGATACAGATACCTGTTCTCCACTTTCTTTTAAAACCCACCTATTACAGGAGATGTAGATGGAGGAGGAAAGAAGAAAAGGAAAAAGAGAAAGCCTGGGACAGTGATACCAAGTGTGGTAATAAAGAAGAAATTATTGGTTCCTGAGTGTTCCCTAACACCCCACATTTTCCTACTTGTGGCCAAACTCCCACCCCGCACAGA
Organism: Phocoena sinus; assembly: GCF_008692025.1. NCBI lineage: Eukaryota > Metazoa > Chordata > Mammalia > Artiodactyla > Phocoenidae > Phocoena > Phocoena sinus. The sequence goes on along the minus strand of NC_045776.1, from coordinate 58,221,677 downwards.
GACCCTTAAACACAGCAGCAAACTGGCCCCACAGCCTGGGGACAGAGGGAGAGACACCACATCAGCCACAAAATGATCTTCCAATTTAAAAACTTATGAAAAGTGGGTTCCTCTCCCCAGCTCCCCAGGCCTTTTCCCTTCTGCATCTACTCTAGGTAGACAACCACCACCTCAAAAACTTAACTGCTTAGGAGACATGCCATTTAAAGAGAAAAAAAAAAAAAACCAAACATTTAAAGATGATATTTGGAAGCCACTTCTCTCCCTTCCCTCTGAATAACACCTAGGAGTGCCCACAGGCCCCTTGGGGGGTCCCATCTCCACCAACACCCACCCCTGTGGGCTTGGGAGCTGCCCTCAAGGGTCTCCCTTCCTACAGAGTCAGCTTCAAGCTCCCTGCAGGCCAGCCCTCCACCTGCCTGTGCCCATCGAGTTTTTCTGTGGGTGCCTGTGAGCCAGCCCTCATCTTGGACACCCTTGGACCCCAAGGGCTGAGCGCAAAGCAGCCCACGAGTCCTCAACCTCGAGGCCACAGCCACTTCCTCTGGCGGAGGATCTCATCCTGCCTCAGTCCAGGCTTAGTCCTCGGTAATTATTCGTTCCTGGAAAAGGATGCCCTACAAACAACTCTTGAACTATCCTCCCCACCATGGAAGATGCCTCACCCCGTGTTCGGGATCGGTCCATAGAACTGAGGCATCAATGATAATCCTGGCACATGAGGGCTGGTCCAGAAGAGAACAAACAGGATGCGCTCAGAAAGCATCCCAAGGAGAAAAGATGCCAACTTAACCGCAGTTTCCCATCTATAAAGAGCAAAAGGAGAACCACGCGGGGCTGGCAGCTTTTTGATTTTCACTAAACGCCAGCCTGGGAGGGGGGCTGCAGGCACACAGATTAGCCCCCCAGAAGGTCCTGACTCAGGCTGCAACCCCGACAACCAACCCAGGTGTGTGATGACCACAAGTGGCCAAGATTTTGCAGCTGAGAAAGCAAATGTTTAAATTATTTAATCTGATCCTCATCATTTAGGCACTTGAAGGAGTTATTATAATATCCATTTTATTCTTCTGGGACCTGAGTCACAATTAGGAGACCTGACCCAAATCACGTGCCACCTGGGGGTAGAACCAAACATCAGAATCCCAAGGTCCAGTCCTGGCTTCTCCCTCATCCCTAGCAATGGACAGACCCCCCTCATTTTACTTCCAGCTGCTCAGGAATCTTTCCAAAATAGGTACTTACATGCAAATTTGCATCTGCTAACAATGACAATCATTTCACAAATACTTCTGTTTAAAAAACCTAAATCCATAATTTCTTAAAAATCACTCTGTAAGGGCTTCCCTGGTGGCGCAGTGGTTGGGAGCCCGCCTGCCGATGCAGGGGACACGGGTTCGTGCCCCGGTGTGGGAAGATCCCACATGCCGCGGAGCAGCTGGGCCCGTGAGCCATGGCCGCTGAGCCTGCGCGTCTGGAGCCTGTGCTCCGCAGCAGGAGAGGCCACAACAGTGAGAGGCCCACGTACCAGAAAAAAAAAAAAAGTCACTCTGTAAGATGCTAATAACCTCTTAATATTCACTTATTCTACCTTTATTAATGCACGGTTTATTTTGGCATAGATCTCCCCAATGATGTTGCAACAAAAAAAATGATTTAAATAAGCAAAGTACCTAACCCTTGTAAACTATTATATACCAAATAGTTCTTTCCCGTGATGACTGCAATCAGACCTGACTCATTGAAGTGTTTTCAATCTTCCAGTAGGGATCTACGTGCTATCTTTGCCTTTGTCCAACCTCAAAAGCAAACGCAATTTGTTCTAAAGAAGGTGATTAACAACCATCTCCAAAGGCCTGTTCACCTCCACCTGAAGTGAAAAGTCTTAAATAAAATCTCACTGACCTTAGCGGCATTTTGCCCCTGAGACCACGAACACACACGGATAAGAGCTTTGCGAAGGTTTTTACACTTTTCACCTCAATCCGATCTCCAGATGCTAAACACAAGAAATTACAAAAATACAATTCCATCTAGAGGATTTCAAACCATGGAGAAAACAGCATTCACCCCTCCTCTGCTTGTGAAAAATATGGATAACGGCTCTCATCCATTTATTTCGTACAAGTTACTCAGAAGCTAAGTACTTTTCCTTCTAATTTGCTATTTCAGAGGCTATGAAATAGCAGTGGCTACAGTGCACTGCTGGGTTACACCAACTTTACAATCGTCTTTAACACCAAAATGAGAAACTGTATGAAATACTTAAGCACACTTAAAGATTACGACTTGTGCTTTGGGCCCCAGAGACTCTGGAGGGATGGAGTCCCCTGGGATCCACAAAGAGCTGTACCCACTGTCTGTGCCACATCCTGAAATGTTGGGGCCTCAGTTCCAAAAAACCATCAAATGACAGAGACACCATTTCACCTGACAGGACTCTTTTGGGAGGTAATGAACACGTGAAGGACCGACACCTAGCAGCACGAAATATTCCTATTTCCTCTTCCCTTGCTCCTGAGAAGCCAGAGGATGTGGCAATAAGCTGATAAATCGAATTACAAATCGAAAAAGACCTGGGGCTTGGGGACCCACACCCTTTGGGGCTTGCAGACATAAAGGAAACACACCAGACAACGGCTCAAGGTTATCCTGTGGTCACAGGCCTCTAAGAGGAACAGGGGCTGTGGCTCTTACAGATGGGGCGCTGTGTTCTCCCCAGGGTGACCAAGGGGGAAGACAGCATCACTCGCCACAGATGAAGAAACAGCCTCAGAGAAGCCAAGTGACTGTCCCGCCGATGAATGACACAGCCAGGATGAGAACTCAGGTTTAAACAAACTCTAATCACCTCCAGAATACACCCAGAGACACAGCACTTTGTGAAAGTTTCTTTGTATACCATCCACTAACATATGCGATCTCTGAAACCAACCTCTGAATCAGAACATCCCAGAATGACCCTCTTCACAGATACGGAACTGGGTCCACCGAGCTCAACAGCTTCCCCTCGGAGGACAGCAAGTGGCCGGTGGGCCCTCGAACGCAGGTCTTGCAATTCTATATTCCCTTTTTTCATGTGCCAGTGATTTCCCAACTGTGTTCTGCAAAGCAGAGGCAACTCGGGACGCAGGCCCTGGGGCCTGGCAGAGCCCTGTGTAGGGCCCCATTCTCCCCTTGTCCTTGTGTCCACCCTTCACAACGTGGCCCTGCCACTCCGCACACCAAGGGCGAGGTCTATTTCCCCACCCTAGATTCCAGACTGGCCGTGTGACTGGCTGTGACCAGAAGGATATGAGGTAGAGGTGACAACGTGCCCTCCCCAAGCGTAAGCCAAGAGGCCTTGGCAACCCTCTGCTCTCTCTTTGGAAACTCTCCCTGCTGGAGGCTGGAGGACCATGTGAAGGGCAGCCCAGCCGAGGCCAATCCTAGACCAGCCTGAAGCCAGCCGACCAGCAGACACGCGTCCCCTCCACAGAACAGGAAAAACAGTAGATGTCTGTCGTTTAAGCCACCAAGCCTGGGGGCATCTGTTACTGGGCAGGAGCTCATCAGATACCCGCTTTTCCAATTTGGAGAGTCATTTTTTAAACCTGCCCACATCAAATTCTGTTTAACCAAAAGATTTTTATGTTTTTCTACCTATGTAAGATTTTGCTTAACCAAAAGGTTCTGATGCTTTAAACAATAAGTTGGGGAACTACTGAACTCCGCTATCATACCCTCCCCCTGACGTCTTCCCACACCCGTGTTCTTCATTGTTAATGAGTTGAGACCGTGTTCCTGGTGTCACTAGGACGTAAAAGAAGTGCACATACACAAAAGTTGCGTTCTGAACGCTCAGATGCTAAGACTTGGAACTCACTTATTTTCTGCCATCACCACCACCCAGTTCCAGAAGTCTCAATGCACTTATCATGATATATAAAACACAGCATGATAAAGGGGCATGAGGTGAGACAAGTGAAGAGGGGTACTAAGACTCAGGCCCAGGAAAGGAGCCAGAATTAAGGTTCTATTGCAGAGATCGTGGCTCTCGGTGTTTTGCGGCTTTAGGCCCAGGCAGCAGCCACTCTCTCCAGTGGGTAACAGAGCCTGAGTTTCCGTGGAGAAGCCTCAATTTCCACACTCTCGTTCCCTGTGGCTACTGCAGGCGGACCCCACGCCTGGCCCAGTGGGCGGGCCAAGCAGGGCACGAGGTTAAAGTGGGGACAGGTGATGTGAGCTGACTCCACAAGCCCCGCGGCAGGAGTGGTCTGTACGGCTGGCGGTGAGGGAATTTCTCTTTCCACTGGGCTTGGAGCTGGAGGACTCAGCTCAGGAGACTCAGAACTCTCCTGACTGCCTTGAGCCACTAGGACCACCTGGGCTACCCAGAGCCTTCTCTGTTGCAAGAGCCCACAAATTCCCTGTTTCATGAAGTCCAGTTTGACTGAGGTTTTCTGTTCAAAAAAGTTCTAACTACTACAGCACACATATGAGAATCTGGCATCCTAAGAGCCCACGTAAAGAGGAAAACGTGATGAGTTATACAATTCGCTGTGTCCACAAGAAGGAAGATCACAAGGAAACTCAAACTTTTTCCTGGAACTGTGACCCCGAAGGAAGCTCCCCAGAAGGCCATTATAAAGATTCTACATCACATAATAAAACATCACCCAGCATCTTTCTAACAGACAGGACACTCCATTTGAAATGCTTTTGCACAGAGCACACCTCAGTACAGGTGGATGGCATCAAATCAAGGCATAAATCAGGAAAAGGCAACCTGCATCTGCGCACACGGGGAGGGGAAGAGAGAGAGAATACACTGCACGCACCCCGTGCTCAGGGAACCTGGCTTTGTTAGGAACGGAGACCACTTTACCTCCCAAAGCTCCCACCAAAGACCTCAGCCAAGCTTTGACTAGCTAGTGGGCAGTGGTAGGTTTGAGAATATCATAGCCTCTCAGCATGGTACCCAGCACACAATGAATGCCCAATATATAGTTATCACTTATTACTATCAATTCTAAGCCCCTGAAATAAGGCTTATCTATGTTGCCAAGATGGAAGCAGAAAAGCCCGGCCTAAACATCCTTGTTGCTGCAGAGCCTTTGGTGGCAGCTGCGGATGGCAGCTACATCCCCAAGTATGGAGGAAAGGAGTAGGCTTCATCTGTGCACATCTGAGCAGAGGCAGCCGATGGCAAACGTGGGAAGCGCCTAAAATCCTTCCAACATCCCTGCTACACCCACTTCCTGTTAACAAGCACCTTCCTGCTGCATCAGGTGCCGTCTCAGATTGGACCCTCTCATCCTCATCTATCAAAAATGACCCAAGGATCCAGGTCTCATTCCCTTACACCGTGCTACCTGACAAACTAATGTGAACCTCAGACTCTCTAAGTATTTGGAGAGACCCTACAGATCCTTGAATCAAACGTCTTCATTTTACGAGGGAGAAATCTGACATCTAAGGATATTAACTTATTGAGGTGATAGTGAGTTGGGGATGTCATATTTAAGATGACTTAATGAGCCACCACTCCCAGAGATGTCATTTCAACAAGCACCTTTCTTCCTTGGTCAAAATGATGAGCTGGTGGAAACTTCAAGTGCTGTAACAGACGGGGATGCCCATTTTGAGGTTAGCAAGTCTTTTAGGAACGACTATAATAAAAATGCCACACTTTTGGCCCCTGCTTATGGGGCCCCTAAGACCGATTCTTCTACAGTGTCCATGTTTCAATGAATGTCAGATAGAAATAAGTGCTGGAAAATTACCTCCCCAATGTCATCATGTCTTGTTATCTTCTCTGAATGAGTCATCTCAAAATTCGGCTCACAGCTGCAAATCTAAAGATCTAAAATGATCTGTGTTCTGATTCTCTGAAATATCTTTATTCTTTTATTACACCCTAAAAATTCCAGATGGATGTCACATTTACTGGAGGTCACCAAGTTGAAAGACGGGTACAAAGTGGCTTAGTTTCTATAAAATACCGTGTTTTGTAATTCATTTTCTCTTCTGACACCAGAAAGCCTCTGCTTCTTAAGAGAAATAGTCTCCAGTCAATTACAGCGTGGTACGTGAAACTTCATGTAACCATCCTCAGATGCTTTCTTAACACTAGTCAGAAAAGATGTGATAAATTCTCCAAAGGGCAGGGTCTCTGAGTCATTGCTAACGTCCTGCCAGGACAGTTTCAACTTTAACGAGCATCAAGATCATCGGAGGGGACTTCCCTGGTGGCGCAGTGGTTAAGAATCCGCCTGCCAATGCAAGGGACACGGGTTCGAGCCCTGGTCCGCGAAGATCCCACATGCCACAGAGCAACTAAGCCCGTGCGCCACAACTACTGGGCCTGCGCTCTAGAGCCCGTGAGCCTCAACTACTGAAGCCCACACGCCTAGAGCCCATGCTCCGCAACAAGAGAGGCCACCGCAATGAGAAGCCCGCGCACGGCAACAAGGAGTAGCCCCCCGCTCACCACAACTAGAAAAAGCCCGTGTGCAGCAACAAAGACCAACTCAGCCAAAACAAAATTAATTAATTAATTATTTTTAAAAAAAGATCATCAGAGGTGTTTCTTTACCAGTTTCTGTGGCCCCATATCTGCATTTGTAAGAAGAGCTTCGGGTGATTCCAATGCAGGTGTCCGACACTGCCTTCCAGCTCTAAGCAGTGCTGGCTCTTCACGGTGCCAATTCTGAGGGGGTCATTTTGTAACTTTCAAGGGTTTTTTTTTTTTTCTTTAAAACATAATGTTGGCCATATGTTTATAACATAAATATGTGTATAAGCACATCTACATACACATCACCCATAGAGCCCCCAGGCAACTCAAATAACAAAGTCTTGGACCCAGAAAGGGGATCTGTGAGTTTGAACCATATGACATTGCCAATATTTAAGCCTTTGTGACAGAAAAAACAGGGAAGTACGTGTGGTTACACCTACAAGGGGCGATGGCAGAGCTGACTGGTCCCCTCTTTTCCTCATGAGGCCTCCTAACCTCATGGCATTGGTCCACTTGTTTAGTCTTTAGGATACTCCTAAAAGGTATTTTTTCCAGAAAAGAAAACTAAGCCTCAGAAAAATCCAACAGCATGTCCAAGACCACATGGCTGTTCAGGGGCAGAAACAGAATTTGAAATCAGGAACACCTGATGTGCCGGGGCACCTCTGCCCTTCTTTCCTCCCCCAGGGGCCCCAGAGCTGACATCAGGCCACGACACCCTCCAGTTATCCAAGTCCCACTGTGATGGCCGGACCCCCGCTCCAAACCTTCCGAGGTCGGTAACACAGGCCTCTCAGCAAGCTCCCCACAGGGGCTAGCAACAAAGGGAGAGGCTCTCTAAAAAGCCATACGAACAGGATGAAATGGTAACTGACAGAGAAAATAGGGCAAGAGCCCCCATAACATACACACAGGACATATGCCAACGGATGTCAATCGTGGAGATTTCACACCACGTTCCTAGGCCTAGGTGTCCAAAGTCTAGGAAGTGGAGAACAGATCACAAGATTGTTGTCAAAGCAGCCTCATTTTATGAAGTTTCATCACCTGAGAATATGCCACAGTGAATGAAGAAGGAATGAGAGCCTGCCTGCAAACCAAACATGAGCTGATGGAAAGGTGCAGGCGGAGCTCTGAGCAGGTGCAACTAATTTCACTCTATAACAGAAATAAAAACAGGCGATGATACATACTATTGCCTGTCACGGAAACTTCTTACTGGTGATACATGGTTCTTTTAACACTCCAGTAACTAAAATCGAATGCCCCTGGAGTAGAAACATGGTCAGTCTACCTCACAGTAAATTTCTTTTTTTTTTTAGAGATCAGTATTATACCAAAATTCTACTTTATGGCCATAACTGATTTATAAATTTTTATTATACACGATAAAATTATAGGCTCACTTTTGCACATTTAATTAACAAAAGGTAACTGTTTTCCTTTAAATTTAGCGACTGAATCTCTATGCCCCTATAAATTGCTAAGGGTATCAAGCACCGAACCCACAACCTGGACCTACTGTGAAGATGATTACAAATGCTTAAAAAAAAAATCAAACTTGATAGAAAGATTTTAAAAACAGCAGTGAGCAGAAGTAATTTGATGTTTTTTCTTCCCTAAGGGAACTTTATTCAATCATTTATTCATTCCTTCAACAAATATTTATTAACTTTATTAATTTACTATGTGATTACTACATGCTAAACACTGTTCAGTAACTTGATTTTATATATTATGAGTGTTTATTTTAAAAGAAATGCTTTAGACAACTTTATAGTTTTGTATCTAAAGAGAATATCACAAGCCAACTTCAAGCATGTGGTTATGACATGATTTAAAATGTCTCCAACTACACCAACTGAGAAGAGAAATCAAATAGAACCCATCGAGACTGCTGGACTGCAGGGGTGTGTTCCAGCCCCCTCACCCATGGTCAGGAGCCCACCAGAGACCCGGTTCTGATTCCACCACTAGAACCGGGGAGAAGTACCGGGCCTCTGACATCCACAGTAACCCAAACGAAAACATATTCTTTTCACTGTCTGAAATAAATCTGCTTTCTGCATATTGAATAGGAAAGAGATGAAAGTGAGCATTCACCCATCTGAAGAAAAACCGATGCTCTGTAAGTGCTTCTGCTCTGTGCCCCATACAAAGCAAATGCTTTGCTTCTGCTTAGGCTGTTGTATTTTTAAATAAATCATTCTGTTAAACGCTAGTCTCCTTCTCCAAGGGAGGGTCTAAAAACTTCTCCATTGTGACAAGTCTCTGACAACTTTACTCCCATCTGCTCTCGGCTGCAGGTCCTGGATCATTGACCACCGCAGTTTCCCTCCCCTGGAGCCCCAGCCTGAAGGTAAGTGACACAGCCTTGCATCAGATCCTCCACCCTCCCCCTGCCTCCAACTCGGGGCCCAAACCTTCTGCTTCATAGAAAAAGTTTTTAACGACTCAGGAGTCTTCTCAGTTTTAAGCAGAAAAATGGACTGAATCCAGATGTCCAAATTTCAATGACTTCCCGAATTATATACGTGAACCGGTGATGCTGGAGAAGGCATCTCCTGCAGATGTAAGCGTGGTACCCCCATTCCTCGTGAACACGTCACACACACCTGCTCGTGGCCACTCTTCTGGTCAGTTACCGAAAGGCCTGATGGTGAAGGCACCAGTGGTTACCACGAACTCTGAGGTAGTTGCCAGATATACTACTTCTCCAAGTCCCACTGCTATACACAGAATAGCAGCCATTTATGATACAGCCAAAAAAAAGAAGAAATCACGGCAGAGCCTAAAGCTGTCTTGAGGTCAGTGTTGAGAAGTGCGACTAATGGAGCAACTTCCACTAAAGGATTTCTTTTGATGTGAATGAGTTACAAGCAGGTGAAAGCCCATCAAGAAGGTGCCTTCCTTCAGCTGTAAGTAGATGCATCCGGGAAGCCTTGCGGGTGAGGCAGGCAGGTGGGTTTAGGGATGCAGCTACATCTAGTGATGGGCTGGGGATGGCAGCCGGAGGGGCAGGGAGCTGGAGGCCCGCCTGCCACATGGAAAGCACTCCACCTGCCACTGATTCCCTGAAAGTCTGGTGACAGTGTTTTTAAGATAAATATCTGTTAAATGACATCACAATAGATTTTGTTTACCTGGAGCATTAAATGACAGAGAGTCAGGGGTTGTCTTTTGTGGCTAACAGAGAAACGAGGCTCTATCTTAGGAGATACATTAAAGTACACTATCAGTACTTTAAAGAGATATATATTGAAAAGCTTCTCTTTTCTGTTTGGAAGTGAAGTTCATTTCCAAAGGCAAAGTGTCACATTCCCATATTAAAATTCCAAATTTTATGCAAATTTCTCATTCTCGCCTAAGACAGTCCTTGCTTCTTTCGATTTCAGTAGATTTTGAAACTTTTAATAATTGGACAACTTTCCAAAGTACGGTTAACTATATATCTTTCCGTTCTTTGCCCATTACCACCCCCAATGCCTCCCCGACCCCCTAAAGGGGCCTTCCCAACAGTAAGTGCTCAATAAACATCCACTTGAATTAAAAGCATCATTTTAATAAGTGCACTGGGCTACGCCCTTCTTACAACAAGCCAACAAATATCTTCGAAACACAGTATCAACCCAGAGAAATTTCCAGTGGCTAATCGTGACTGCAAGATTTAATTAAAACTTTACACTGTGGTAAGGAAAATTAGAGGAGACTTTTTTTCATTTTCGTTTCACAACTGGCTGGATCCAATATCTTCCCCAGATAAGACCATTATTTGAAACAACACGCTGGTGGTTTCCCCTAACAGGCAGAGAGTCACAGCACCATCCCATCAGCCTGTTCATAACCTGGGCCGTGCTGATGGGGGGCAGGGGTGTTCACAAGTGCACGGACGTGAGTTATATTTTCATCCCTAGGTCCTTTCAGCTCTTGTCAAGGGAGGCTGAAAATGCAGAATGAGGATGCCAGGCCTTTTAGAACTCACACTCTATCTCCTGGAGGGCTAGTTCTAGCACCTACTGCTGCCCCCACCCCCAGCTCCACCCAGGACTTTCTGATTCTGTCCCCCTGGGGGGAGGGGGGAGGGGGCAGGAGTCTGCCTGTCTCCAAGTTCCTGAGTGATGCTGAGGCTTCTAGTCCAAGAACAACACTTTAAGAACTGTTCTTCTGGAACAACGTTTCTCGAAAGATGGCCAGGATCACCTGGGGATGCTGTGGGACCCTCCAGGGACCTTGGACATCAGAGTCACCATGCCGGCCATAGAGACCAAGTCAGGAAGGACCACTCCCGGTGACCCTTGGGCATGCTTGGTTTTTGAGCATCACAGGTATACACGTAGCTCACCAGCAGCACAGGCTGAACACACCCCACGCCCTCCCCCAGGCCACCTAAAGCCACCAACGTGTAGGATTGTCACCTGCTCTCCCTGCCCGTTTGTCACTCTTTTGATCCTCCTCCCTAAACTCTCCATACGTTTCACCCTTAATAGCAAAGAGAGGGGAAGAGCAGCGACCCTGCCTGCCGGGATCTGCAGACCTGTGTTCTTACAGGTGAGTACACACAACCCTTCCCTTCTCAGGCCTGTGTTCTTCTTTCGTTCTCCTCTCTCACGTTCCCACCCCTTCATCAGGCTCTGCCCTTGCCAGCCGCCCGCCCTGGATGGCGGGGGGACCACAGGCTACCAAGGGTAATGACTAAAGCTTTCCTGCTCCCCACCTAACACCAGCCCTACCTACTGATTTTCGGAGCAACAGTATAAATGCAGGCTTTCTGATGACTAAGCGCTAAACCACGGCAGTATCTTAGGAACTGGAGAGGCAGCATCCTCTTCTGATGGGAGGTTTATGGGCTTTTGCATCTTCTTTAAACTTTTCATTAGTGAGTCTGAAAAACATTAGTAATGAAACCTTCTCTCACGTACAAAATAAGCTTATTAATAGGTTGTGGTCATAAAGATAAGAAGCCCCTGGAGAAAAGTTTGTGGGAAGGCTGGTTTTCAAAGAGAAGAATCCTAGAATTACAAAGCATGATAGACACCACCTTAAAAAAAAAAATGTTGTACTGTTGAAAAAGTATGTCACTACTTATTAAAATGCCTGACCCCTAACTAAAAACTGTCTTAGGATATTTAGATAATACACGCTTATTCGAGAAAACTAAACCTAAAACAAAAACCAGGAGAAAACAACGCTTAATCTAAAACAGTGCCTCTACTGAAACAGATACGTACAGCCTATCAATTCCTGGAATGAATTACAATTGTTATAAAACTATGACAATTTCCAATAAAGCCATCAACTTTTATCGAATTGTCACAGAAGTACCTAAATTCTAAAACCAACTTTTCCCAAAACTAAAGGCTATGCTTGAGACTCAGGTGGGGCTCATATCACGTGAAGACATAATTCAGATTACTTGTTCATTACGTGTTCGTTTAGAATTACTCAAATTGCATACACACGTATCTACATATCAGTATATGTAAGTAACTACTGAAAATCTGTAAAAATAACCCTTTGAAAACATTAGAGACTAAAACCTGTGATTTTTCCAGATCAGAACAATTGATTAAGCTCAAGCAATACTTCTTTACATCCACATAACACTAAAAATGTCAGTGATTTCTCGCCATATTGCTATCCTGCACCCCGATTTAAACTTGAAATCTTTTCATCACGTCCATGAACAATCTCATTAAAGCACCATAAAAATATAAAACGTCATGACTCTAGTTATCTGAAAAAGAAAAAAATTAATCAAACTGCTAAACAAATCTATTCACACTCTTTGTAAAGGGTACTGTACAATCTTGTATTCTGAAATAATTTTCAACTTATTGTAAAAACAGTACAAAGGCGGTCGGCGGGAAGATGGCGGAAGAGTAAGACGTGGAGATCGCCTTCCTCCTCACGGATATACCAGAAATACATCTACACGTGGAACAACTCCTACAGAACACCTACTGAAGGCTGGCAGAAGACCTCAGAGCTCCCAAAAGGCAAGAAACTCCCCACGTACCTGGGTAGGGCAAAAGAAAAACAGAGACAAAAGAATAAGGACGGCACCTGCACCAGTGGGAGGGAGCTGTGAAGGAGGAAAAGTTTCCACACACTAGGAAGCCCCTCCGCGGGCGGAGACTGCGGGAGGCGGAGGGGGGAGCTTCGGGACCGCGGAGTGGTGCACAGCGACGGGTGTGGAGGGCAAAGCGGGGGAGATTCCTGCACAGACGATCGGTGCCGACCGGCACTCACCAACCCGAGAGGCTTGTCTGCTCACCCGCCGGGGCGGGCGGGGCTGCGAGCTGAGGCTCGGGTTTCGGTTTTGGACGGAGCGCAGGGAGAGGACTGGGGGTTGGCGGCTTGAGCATAGCCTGAAGGGGTTGGTGCGCCACGACTAGCCGGGAGGGAGTTCGGGGAAAAGCCGGCACCGGCCGAAGAGGCAAGAGACTTTTTCTTCCCTCTTTGTTTCCTGATGCGCGAGGAGAGGGGTTTAAGAGCGCTGCTTAAAGGACCTCCAGAGACGGGCGCGAGCCGCGGCTAAAAGCGCGAACCCCAGAGACGGGCGCGAGCCGCGGCTGAGGGCGCGAGCCCCCGAGACGGGCGCGAGCCGCGGCGGGAAGCGCGAGCCCCACAGACGGGCGCGAGCCGCGGCTGAAACCGCGGACCCCAGAGACGGGCGGGAGACGCTGGGGCTGCTGCTGCCGCCACCAGGGGGGCTGTGTGCGAGCACAGGTCACTCTCCGCACCCCTCTTCCGCGGAGCCTGTGCAGGCCGCCACTGCCAGGTTCCCGGGATCCAGGGACAACTTCCCAGGAGTACGCACGGCGGGTCTCAGGCTGGTGCAGCGTCACGCCGGCCTCTGGTGCAGCGTCACGCCGGCCTCTGCCGCAGCGTCACGCCGCCTCTGCCGCCGCAGGCCCGCCCCGCACGCAGTGCCCCGCCGTCCCCCCACCCCCCACCCCCCGCCGGAGTGAGCCGGCGCTCCCCAATCAGCGGCGCCGTTAACCCCGTCCTGTCTGAGCAAAAAAACAGACGCCCTCCCAGCGATCTGCGCGCAGGGGCAGGGGCCGGGTACAAAGCTGAGCTCCTGTGAGCTGTGAGAGCAGGGAGGAGAGGGGGAGGTCTCTCCCGGCAGCCGCGGAGGCGGCGGATTGAAGCTCCACGATCAACTTGATGTGCCCTGCATTGTGGAATACCTGAATAGACAGGGAGTGATCCCAAATTGAAGAGGGGGAATTTAGGAGCGAGATCTGTGATTTTTTCCCTTTTCCTCTTTTTGTGAATGTGTGCGTGTATGCTTCTGTGTGAGATCTTGTCTGTATACTCTTGCTTCCACCATTTGTCCTAGGGCTCTATCCGTCCATGGTTTTTTTTTTTTTTTTTTAAATTTTTTTTTAATAATTTTAATTGTAATAACTTTATTGAACTTTACCTTCGTTCTTTCTTTCTTTCTTTCCTTCCCTCCTTCCCTCCTTTAGACAGCGAATCACCCCAGGTTGAGGGGGTGGTCTCTGGGAGCAGGATTTATGATTTTTTCCCCCTTTGCCCCTCTTTGTGAACGTGTATGTGTATGCTTCTGTGTAAGATTTTCTCTGTATAGCTTTGCTCCCAACAGTTGTCCTAGGGCTCTATCCGTCCATGGTTTTTTTTTTTAAAAAAAATGTTTTTTTCTTAATAATTAATTTTAATTGTAATAACGTTATTGTACTTTACCTTCGTTCTTTCTTTCTTTCTTTCCTTCCTTCCTTCCCTCCTTTAGACAACAAATCACCCCAAATTGAGGAGGGTGGTCTCTGGGAGCAGGATTTATGATTTTTCCCCCTTTGCCTCTCTTTGTGAACGTGTATGTGTATGCTTCTGTGTAAGATTTTCTCTGTATAGCTTTGCTTCCAACATTTGTCCTAGGGCTCTATCCGTCCATGGTTTTTTAAAAAAAAAAATTTTTTTTCTTAATAATTAATTTTAATTGTAATAACTTTATTGTACTTTACCTTCGTTCTTTATTTCCTTCCTTCCTTCCTTCCCTCCTTTAGACAGCGAATCATCCCAGGTTGAGGAGGTGGTCTCTGGGAGCAGGATTTAGGATTTTTCCCCCTTTGCCTCTCTTTGTGAACACGTATGTGTATGCTTCTGTGTAAGATTTTCTCTGTATAGCTTTGTTTCCAACATTTGTCCTAGGGTTCTATCTGTTCTTTTTTTTTTTTTTTTTCTTTCTTTCTAAATATTTTTTAGTACAATAACTATATTATACTTTATTTTATTTTTACTGTATCTTCTTTCTTTCTGTCTTTTTTCCTTCTTTCCCTCCTTCCTTCCTCCCTTCCTCCCTCCCTCCTTTCTTTCCTTCTTTGCTTCTTTCTTCCTTCCTTCCTTTCCTCCTGTCCTTCTTTCTTTCCTCAAACTTCTACTAATTCTCTCTACATTTTCTCCTTCTTTCCCTCCTTCCTTCCTTCCTTCTCCCCTCCCTCCCTTTCTTTCCTTCTTTGCTTCTTTCTTCCTTCCTTCCTTTCCTCCTTTCCTTCTTTCTTTCCTCATACTTCTACTAATTCTCTCTACATTTTCTCCTTCTTTCCCTCCTACCTTCCTTCCTTCCTCCCTCCCTCCCTCCTTTCTTTCCTTCTTTGCTTCTTTCTTCCTTCCTTCCTTTCCTCCTTTCCTTCTCTCTTTCCTCAAACTTCTACTAATTCTCTCTACATTTTCTCCTTCTTTCCCTCCTTCTTTCCTTCCTTCCTCCCTCCCTCCCTCCCTCCCTCCTTTCTTTCCTTCTTTGCTTCTTTCTTCCTTCCTTCCTTTCCTCCTTTCCCTCTTTCTTTCCTCATACTTCTACTAATTCTCTCTACATTTTCTCCTTCTTTCCCTCCTTCCTTCCTTCCTTCCTCCCTCCCTCCCTCCTTTCTTTCCTTCTTTGCTTCTTTCTTCCTTCCTTCCTTTCCTCCTTTCCTTCTTTCTTTCCTCATACTTCTAATAATTCTCTCTACTTTTCCTCCCTTTTATTCTGAGCCGTGTGGATGAAAGGCTCTTGGTGCTCCAGCCCAGGAGGCAGGGCTCTGCCTCTGAGGTAGGAGAGCCAACTTCAGGACACTGATCAACAAGGAGACCTCCCAGCTCCACATAATATTAAACGGTGGAAATCTCCCAGAGAACCTCCATCTTAACACCAGCACCCAGCTTCACTCAACGACCAGCAAGCCACAGTGCTGGACAACCTATGCCAACAACTAGCAAAACAGGAACACAACCCCACCCATTAGCAGAGAGGCTGCCTAAAATCATAACAAGGCCACAGACACCCCAAAACACACCACCAGACGTGAACCTGCCCACTAGAGAGACAAGAATCCAGCCTCATCCAGCACAACACAGGCACTAGTCCCCTCCACCAGGAAGCCTACACAACCCGCTGAAACAACCTTAGCCACTGGAGACAGACATCAAAAACAACGGGAACTACGAACGTGCAGCCTGAAAAAGGAGACCCCAAACACAGTAAGATAAGCAAAATGAGAAGACAGAAAACACACAGCAGATGAAGGAGCAAGATAAAAACCCACCAGACCTAACAAATGAAGAGGAAATAGGCAATCTACCTGAAAAAGAATTCAGAATAATGATAGTAAGGATGATCCGAAATCTTGGAAGTAGAATGGACAAAATGCAAGAAACAGTTAACAAGGACCCTACAAGAACTAAAGATGAAACAAGCAAACGATGAACAACCGCAATAAATGAAAATTAAAAGTACTCTAGATAGGATCAATAGCAGAATAACTGAGGCAGAAGAAACGATAGTGACCTGGAAGATAAAGTAGTGGAAATAACTACTGCAGAGCAGAATAAAGAAAAAAAGAATGAAAAGAACTGAGGACAGTCTCAGAGAGCTCTGGGACAACATTAAACGCACCAACATTCGAATTATAGGGGTTCCAGAAGAAGAAGAAAAAAAGAAGGGACTGAGAAAATATTTGAAGAGATTATAGTTGAAAACTTCCCTAATATGGGAAAGGAAATAGTTAATCAAGTCCAGGAAGCACAGAGAGTCCCATACAGGATAAATACAAGGAGAAATACGCCAAGACACATATTAATCAAACTATCAAAAATTAAATACAAAGAAAGCATATTAAAAGCAGCAAGGGAAAAACAACAAATAACACACAAGGGAATCCCCATAAGGTTAACAGCTGATCTCTCAGCAGAAACCCTACAAGCCAGAAGGGAGTGGCAGGACATACTGAAAGTGATGAAGGAGAAAAACCTGCAACCAAGACTACTCTACCCAGCAAGGATCTCATTCAGATTTGATGGAGAAATTAAAACCTTTACAGACAAGCAAAAGCTGAGAGAGTTCAGCACCACCAAACCAGCTTTACAACAAATGCTAAAGGAACTTCCCTAGATAAGAAATGCAAAAGAAGGAAACGACCTATAATAACGAACCCAAAACAATGTAGAAAAATGGGAATAGGAAACATACATATCGATAATTACCTTAAATGTAAATGGACTAAATGCTCCCACCAAAAGACACAGATTGGCTGAATGGATACAAAAACAAGACCCTTATATATGCTGTCTACAAGAGACCCACCTCAGACCTAGAGACACATACAGACTGAAAGTAAGGGGATGGAAAAAGATATTCCATGCAAATGGAAACCAAAAGAAAGCTGGAGTAGCAATTCTCATATCAGACAAAATAGACTTTAAAATAAGGACTATTAAAAAGGGATAAAGAAGGACACTACATAATGATCAAGGGATCGATCCAAGAAGAAGATATAACAACTGTAAATATTTATGCACCCAACATAGGAGCACCTCAATACGTAAGGCAAATACTAACAGCCATAAAAGGGGAAAATTGACAGTAACACATTCATAGTAGGGGACTTTAACACCCCACTTTCACCCATGGACAGATCATCCAAAATGAAAATAAATAAGGAAACACAAGCTTTAAATGATACATTAAACAAGATGGACTTAATTGATATTTATAGGACACTCCATCCAAAAACAACAGAATACACATTTTTCTCAAGTGCTCATGGAACATTCTCCAGGATAGATCATATCTTGGGTCACAAATCAAGCCTTGGTAAATTTAAGAAAATTGAAATTGTATCAAGTATCTTTTCTGACCACAACGCCATGAGACTAGATATCAATTACAGGAAAAGATCTGTAAAATATACAAACACATGGAGGCTAAACAATACACTACTTAATAATGAAGTGATCACTGAAGAAATCAAAGAGGAAATAAAAAAATACCTAGAAACAAATGACAATGGAGACACAACGACCCAAAACCTATGGGATGCAGCAAAAGCAGTTCTAAGGGGGAAGTTTATAGCAATACAAGCCCACCCTAAGAAGCAGGAAACATCTCGAATAAACAACCTAACCTTGCACCTCAAGCAATTAGAGAAAGAAGAACAAAAAAGCCCCAAAGCTAGCAGAAGGAAAGAAATCATAAAAATCAGATCAGAAATAAATGAAAAAGAAATGAAGGAAACGATAGCAAAGATCAATAAAACTAAAAGCTGGTTCTTTGAGAAGATAAACAAAATAGATAAACCACTAGCCAGACTCATCAAGAAAAAAAGGGAGAAGACTCAAATCAATAGAATTAGAAATGAGAAAGGAGAAATAACAACTGACACTGCAGAAATAAAAAAAATCATGAGAGATTACTACAAGCAACTCTATGCCAATAAAATGGACAATCTGGAAGAAATGGACAAATTCTTAGAAATGCACAACCTGCCAAGACTGAATCAGGAAGAAATTAGAAAATATGAACAGACCAATCACAAGCACTGAAATTGAAACTGTGATTAAAAATCTTCCAACAAACAAAAGCCCAGGACCAGATGGCTTCACAGGTGAATTCTATCAAACGTTAGAGAAGAGCTAACACCTATCCTTCTCGAACTCTTCCAAAATATAGCAGAGGGAGGAACACTCCCAATTCCTTCTACGAGGCCACCATCACCTTGATACCAAAACCAGACAAGGATGTCACAAAGAAAGAAAACTACAGGCCAATATCACTGATGAACATAGATGCAAAAAATCCTCAACAAAATACTAGCAAACAGAATCCAACAGCACATTAAAAGGATCATACACCATGATCAAGTGGGGTTTATTCCAGGAATGCAAGGATTCTTCAATATATGCAAATCTATCAATGTGATAAACCATATTAACAAATTGAAGGAGAAAAACCATATGATCATCTCAATAGATGCAGAGAAAGCTTTTGACAAAATTCAACACCACGTTTATTGATAAAAACCCTCCAGAAAGTAGGCATAGAGGGAACTTTCCTCAACATAATAAAGGCCATATATGACAAGCCCACAGCAAACATCATCCTCAATGGTGAAAAACTGAAGGCATTTTCACTAAGATCAGGAACAAGACAAGGTTGCCCACTCTCACCACTCTTATTCAACATAGTTTTGGAAGTTTTAGCCACAGCAATCAGAGAAGAAAAGGAAATAAAAGGAATCCACATCGGAAAAGAAGAAGTAAAGCTGTCACTGTTTGCAGATGACATGATACTATACATAGAGAATCCTAAAGATGCTACCAGAAAACTACTAGAGCTAATCAATGAATTTGGTAAAGTAGCAGGATACAAAATTAATGCACAGAAATCTCTGGCATTCCTATATACTAATGATGAAAAATCTGAAAGTGAAATCAAGAAAACACTCCCATTTACCATTGCAACAAAAAGAATAAAATATCTAGGAATAAACCTACCTAAGGATACGAAAGACCTGTATGCAGAAAATTATAAGACACTGATGAAAGAAATTAAAGATGATACAAATAGATGGAGAGATATACCATGTTCTTGGATGGGAAGAATCAACATTGTGAAAATGACTCTACTACCCAAAGCAATCTACAGATTCAATGCAATCCCTATCAAACTACCACTGGCATTTTTCACAGAACTAGAACAAAAAATTTCGCAATTTGTATGGAAACACAAAAGACCCCGAATAGCCAAAGCAATCTTGAGAACGAAAAAAGGAGCTGGAGGAATCAGGCTCCCTGACTTCAGACTATACTACAAAGCAACAGTAATCAAGACAGTATGGTACTGGCACAAAAACAGAAAGATAGATCAGTGGAACAGGATAGAAAGCCCAGAGATAAACCCACGCACATATGGACACCTTATCTTTGATAAAGGAGGCAGGAATGTACAGTGGAGAAAGGACAGCCTCTTCAATAAATGGTGCTGGGAAAACTGGACAGGTACATGTAAAAGTATGAGATTAGATCACTCCCTAACACCATACACAAAAATAAGCTCAAAATGGATTAAAGACCTAAATGTAAGGCCAGAAACTATCAAACTCTTAGAGGAAAACATAGGAAGAACACTCTATGACATAAATCACAGCAAGATCCTTTCTGACCCACCTCCTAGAGTAATGGAAATAAAAACAAAAATAAACAAATGGGACCTAATGAAACTTCAAAGCTTTTGCACAGCAAAGGAAACCATAATCAAGACCAAAAGACAACCCTCAGAATGGGAGAAAACATTTGCAAATGAAGCAACTGACAAAGGATTAATCTCCAAAATTTACAAGCAGCTCATGCAGCTCAATAACAAAAAAACAAACAACCCCATCCAAAAATGGGCAGAAGACCTAAACAGACATTTCTCCAAAGAAGATATACAGAATGCCAACAAACACATGAAAGAATGCTCAACATCATTAATCATTAGAGAAATGCAAATCAAAACTACAATGAGATATCATCTCACACCAGTCAGAATGGCCATCATCAAAAAATCTAGAAACAATAAATGCTGGAGAGGGTGTGGAGAAAAGGGGACACTCTTGCACTGCCGGTGGGAATGTGAATTGGTTCAGCCACTATGGAGAACAGTATGGAGGTTCCTTAAAAAACTACAAATAGAATTACCATATGACCCAGCAATCCCACTACTGGGCATATACCCTGAGAAAACCAAAATTCAAAAAGAGTCATGTACCAAAATGTTCATTGCAGCTCTATTTACAATAGCCCGGAGATGGAAAGAACCTAAGCGCCCATCATCGGACGAATGGATAAAGAAGATGTGGCACATATACACAATGGAATATTACTCAGCCTTAAAAAGAAATGAAATTGAGATATTTGTAATGAGATGGATAGACCTAGAGTCTGTCATACAGAGTGAAGTAAGTCAGAAAGACAAAGACAAATACCGTATGCTAACACATATATATGGAATTTAAGGGGAAAAAATGTCATGAAGAACCTAGGGATAAGACAGGAATAGAGGCGCAGACCTACTGGAGAACGGACTTGAGGATATGGGGAGGGGGAAGGGTGAGTTTTGACAGGGCGAGAGGGAGTCATGGACATATACACACTAACAAACGTAGTAAGGTAGATAGCTAGGGGGAAGCAGCCGCAAGGCACAGGGATATAAGCTCGGGGCTTTGGGACAGCCTGGAGGGGTGGGAGGGGGAGAGTGGGAGGGAGGGAGACGCAAGAGGGAAGACACATGGGAGCACATGTATATGTATAGCTGATTCACTTTGTTATAAATCAGAAACTAACACACCATTGTAAAGCAATTATACCCCAATAAAGATGTTAAAAAAAAAACAAAACAAAACAAAAAAAAAAACAGTACAAAGATTTCAGTACAGGTTTCACCCGCCTTCGCCTAGTGTTGACATCTGACTTAATCAGAGTCGAATTATCCAAAACTAAGAAACTAAATATTGGTACAGGTCTACTAACTCAACTACAGACTCCATTCAGATTTTGGATGTTTTCCCACAGATGTCCTTAAAAGAGTACTTTAAAAAAGAAATTTCTCGGGCTTCCCTGGTGGCGCAGTGGTTGAGAGTCCGCCTGCCGATGCAGGGGACACGGGTTCGTGCCCCGGTCTGGGAGGATCCCACATGCCGCGGAGCGGCTGGGCCCGTGAGCCATGGCCGCTGAGCCTGCGCGTCCGGAGCCTGTCCTCCGCAACGGGAGAGGCCACAACAGTGAGAGGCCCGCGTAACGCATAAAAAAAAAAAAAAAAAAAAAGAAATTTCTCAAGAAGAGTTTCAAATTCACAAGATTATATTAAGGTTTAATCTATTCCAAATACTGAGGTGGAAGCAAAGGACCAATCTGTTTGCATTTCTACGTCTGCAAACCAAGCCTTGCTTACCAGACCTTACCATATCAGTCTCATTATTATATAAAACCAAACACTTCCTTGCATAGGATATATTACAACTTGGCTTTTGAGAAAATGGGTCAAAGAGGAATGACTTCCCAGCTATGTGGCTTCTCAATCTGGAAAAGAGAATTTCAAGCAGAAGCAAGAATGATTCCACTTTCTTCCTCGCTTCTTACTTGTATATCGTTTTACAGGAGTTATTTTGAATGACCATTCAAAGCCTAGATAGAAGGCAGAAAGTGAGCCTCCAATACTTTGCCTAACAAGTTAGAAATTGTAAACATGGAAAGTGATGTTTAAAATGGAATGTTTATATATACTAAATAAAAGTCCTCCTGGACAAAAAACCTAATTCTTTTCTTTTTTCTTCCAATATGTTTAGCACTCTGTTTGTGATATCTGGCATTCAAATTATGTGTAGTACCTTCCAGAAATGATTAATCAACAATCACATCAATTCTGAATGCATTCCAAAAGAGGATATAAGGATGCAGAGGGGAAATAGCAAAGTATCTTGTGTATAAATCTTAGTTACACACACACACACACACACACACACAAAACCCTCCACTGATTACATAAAACCTCGGGATTCAGTCCATTGGGTGCCCTAAGAAGAATCGGCGATGAAAACGTTAATTTCAAAAGAAGGGACGATGCAAGCCAATCTCACAATCTCTCCTCTCCCTCCCTTCTTGGTCAGTCAGTTCACATACAATTTGAATGTTTGCAAATAATCAGAAGTCACATCACTAATTTATTCAACAAACAGTGAATGTAAGTGCTTTATCGGAGCCAAGAAGGAAAAAATAACTGCCTTTGCCCTCAAGCCACTTACCATCGAGCTCCTCTGTCTCTAAAAGGATCCCCATGTCAGGGGACAGCAGCCAAGTATTTCAATGTCCAGAAGACTCGTAAAGCAAAACAAGTGTCAGTGTCACTCATAACATCAGAATTAACTTTCCCAACATACAAAGAAAAAAAAAAAAGACTTTTCCAAAGCATTAAGTGCTTCCCACATGTTCTACCTAAAACCCAAAGTGAAGAGAAAAAGCATAATGCACTATAGTTTATCTGATCCTTGCACACACAAATTTTGCCAACTTCAATTTTTTTAATTTCACTGTTGCTAAGCATTCTCTCTGGGATACTGCCCTTCATTTCCTCTTAACCCTCTAACATACTAGGATAACTCTGGCTTCCAAATGAAAAGGAGGCACAGTTCAATCAATGGTATGATAACAAACAAACAGAATGACATATTTCCTCTGAAAGAAAAATCTGGCTAAAATTGAGTTAAAAAAAAGTCTCTTTTGGTTTGACTATTAATTTACATAAGCATTAACAAGGACACAGGCCACTACTACATAGGCTGAAATCCCTTTTAATGATGAGAAAACGATCATTTAAATAAGCTACATAAATATTTCTTTCCACCCCCTCGCCCACAACTTGAAAATCCATCCAAATGCTTTCTGACACAGCTTAACTTGAAACAAATCCCAGGCAGGGAGCTATGGATTCTTAATAAAGAGAAAACCATCAACTAAGGCCCTCATCCTTGGCTTCTAACACTAATGAGTTACAAGGCTCTACAACTGGCGAGTCTACTCCATAATTCACTAATAAGAAAGAACGCAGGCCAATATCTGCATCAAGTTCATAGCAGACAGCAGTGGATCAATTTGTTAAATCCTCCGGCGCACGTGCAATTACCAGACAGTTAATGACATTAAACTTGGGAAAAGGGTATTTCTCTACTGAAGTTGACAGCATAGAGCGAGCAGCCAACTCCACGCTCGGCTTCCTGGCGGCGGCCAACTGTGGTCAAGGGTCCTTGGGCTCAGGGACGACCGGGGCACGGCCTGCGTGCCTGCGTGTCCCTTGGGCTCCAGGAAAGTAAAGATGTAGGTTTCCACAGATCTGACAGAGGCAAACGTTTGAAACGTTTTAAGATATGCGCTTTACCGTCAGTGAAAGTATCCTTCATGAAATTCAAAAAACAAACAAAAAGTTCAACTTACTCATTCCTCCCAAATAAACATAGAAACCTATTTTGCAACCTAAGTTCAAGGCCAAATAGCGGGCTTTTTATTAAAAGAAAAACAAGCCCAGTGCCACCATTCTACGTGGACCTTAATGAAACTGACACACACGAGAAAGTGTGCTAGTGTGCGGGTGTGCAAGCGCCGGCTGTCCATCCACGTGTGTTCCAGGTTAACACCATGCGGGGTTGGCGCCCCTCCAGATCCCCGACTCCCGGCCAGGCGTCCTCCGGCAAGGAGCTCTCCGAGCTCGGACCGCCAGCGCGCAGCAGGCACCTCCCCGCCACTCCCTTTCCTCCCCACGCGGCACCGCGGGCCGAGAGGTGGGCTGACCGCTGCCCCCGGTCGGGCGTTCCGCGGGGCCGAGGGTTCGGAGGGGGAGCCCAGCGGGGCACAGCCACGGCGGCCCAGGGCCTGCGGGCCGGCCACTCCCTCCGGGCCGCCGGTCCTCCCGCCGGGACCGACGAGGACGCCGCCTCGGCTCTCCCGGGCAGCAGCGCAGCCGCCGGGACGAGCCGGGGTCAAGGCCGCCGCGAGCCGGGCGGCGGGGGGAGGACCGATGATCGCCGCCGCCGCCGGAGCCGCTGGCTGGTCGGGCGATCGCGCGGGCGCAGCGGGCACTGCGACCCGGCCCGGCCGCCGCTCGCCGTGGGAAGGACCGCGCAGCGCCCACGCCCGGCGGCCGGCGGCTGCAACTCCCAACTTCAGGCAAAGTTTTCTGCTGTCGCTCTCGGAACCTACCGGGATTCCGAGTGGCGCCGTCCGCCCCGACACGCGCCCAGGCCGCGGAGGGGCGGGTGCCGAGACGGGGGCCAGGCTCCGGGGCTCGTCCGCTCGGCCCGCTGAAGCGCTAGGTGCCCGCCCTCGCCGCCGGCCCCGCGCCCGCGCCGGGGACAGGCAGACGCGGTGCCCGGCCCGCCGCGCCCCCTGCCCGGCCCTGCCGTTCGCCGCTGGGGCTCTCCCACTTGGAGCTGCCCGCGTCCCGGGCCCCCTCCGGCCCGCGCGCCCCAGGCCCCGGCAGACGCAGCCCCGCGTACCTGAAAACGTGTCCCCCGCCGCAGTTAGCAAAAGTCCGGTCAAAGTCGCCAGGCAAGTCCCAAGTCTCCCCATGGTGCTGAGTGCGCGCCGGGCCGCTCCCGGCGGCACTGGGTGGGCGCGAGGGCGGAGTGCGGCCGGGAGCTTTGCCTCCAAGGCGGCAAGAAGAGGAGGGTGAACAGCCAAAACCAGAACCAGACGCCCAAAGTGCTAACAGTTGCAGAAGTCCCAACTCCGGCGGCTCCCGGGGCCGGGGACGAGGCTTCTGGGTCCTCCCGCCCTACAGCCGGCCCCGCTCGGAGCTGCGCCGCTGCGAGAGGGAGCGGAGGGCGCGCCCGTGGAGCCAAAATCCGCCCTCCGTGCCGGCGGCTGCGCTAGCCGCCGCTCTCCTTCCCCGGCTCGGGACCCGAGCCTCCGGCGCCGCGGTGGCCGGGGCCGGGGCCGTGGCCGCGCGCGTCCCGCCCGCCGCCTCTGCGCCGCCAGGCGAGCCAGCCCCCGGGCGGCGGCGCGCCGATGGCCGAGCCCGCGCCGGCTGCAAGCGGGGCTCCTGCTCCCCGACTGACTGGCGGTGCCCCGCAGGCCGGCTGAAGGGAGCGCCCACGTCACGGCCGCCCGCGCCGCCGCGGCCCGCTAGAGGGCGTGAGCGCCCGGCCCCGCCGGCCCGCGCCCGGCGCTCGGCGGCCGCGGCGCCTCGGGGGGAGCCGGGCGGGGGGTGGCCGCGGGGGTGGCGTCACCGCTCGGAGAGCGGCGGCCGGGCGTTGCCACCCGCTCCCTCCCGCTCCCCTCCCGCCGCAGCTTCGGTTTCGCGGCCGGCTTCCGGGAGGGTGACCGTGCAGGGGCCGCGCCTGGACCAAAAGTTTGTCCCGGGTCACGGGCCGCCGGGAGTTAGCGAGCGCGGCGGGCGGGACAGCGGCCTGCGGCCCCGCGGGCGGGCGGGCGGGCGAGGCGGCTCTGACCCCGGTGCCGGACGACAATGTCGGCGGGCAGGGCCGGAGGCACCGGGAGTTGCGGGGCCCGCGCTCCCCGGCGGCTGCGGTCCAGGCGAGCCGGCAGATCCCGGGGCTGCGAGGGTCTGCGGCTTCTCCGCGCCGCGGGCGCCGCGAAGTTGGCGGGCACCCGGGCAGCTAGCTGCGGCCGCGGGCACCGAGACCCCGCAGCGCACCGGCAGCCCCGCGGGCCACCCGCGCTCCTGCACCCGGAACCTCGCACCCTCTGAGCAGGACACGCTCGGCCGCTTCATTGCGTCCCAGCCGTCCCTGGTGGGCCCAAGCGAGCCGCGGGCCATGCACGGAAGGCAGCGGTCACACGGACCTACGTAACCTGTGATTTCTGTCTGGTGCAAAGTGTTGGGGAACGCGGGAGGAGGCGTGGGTAATGAATCAAATGTCGTCTTGAAATATATAATTTACCATTTGGGGTGTGGAATGCCTGTTTCATTAAGTGGATAAAATAGCTTCCAATGCATCAGTAAAGAGGTTCAGTTTGTAAAACTGAAAAAAAAGAAAAAGAAAAAGGCGGGGAAGCGGGGGGCAATCCTTCTATTTCCTTTGGAATAACACACATGGAGCTGCAGGCGCCAGGCCTAGCTAATTGAAAGCAGTGGAAGGCCTGGGAAGAGGTTAAATTAGAAACCAAGTAACTACCGGTGAGTTGCACGGTGTTCTAGGGCGGGGAACCGCGCCAGCAAGAGGGCAAACCCATGAAGCAAGTGGGCCCCGGGCTCCCTCCGGTACTGACAAAGGCCCAGAAAGTGCATTGATCCCACGCTCACCTCGACCCTGTCTCCAGTGGACCCTAGAACCAACAGACAAGGATATGTCACAGCTGTCACCTCCCCAGGGCAAATTGAGGGACTGGACTTTTGATTTTGGTGCCCAACGAACAGCTCCTCTTTCTTGCAGAATTCCACTTATTAGATCCTTATCAGAAGTGCTCTTTCGAAGGCTCTGTATTAATCATTGACGTTTTAATACTACGAACCTTACATCATCCTGCTGCTTCTCCCAAATATGTACTTGTTGAGCCTTATCTCGATTGCAAAATAACGTTTGAAGTATGGAGAGGCAGAGGGGTCACATACCTCCAAGGATCAGCAGTGAGGGTCTGTCACCTGGGCTTTCCCTGGTGCTGAGGTCCTGTGATGTGACGGAGCCCAAATTTCCTTTATTTGAATGGTCATGTGCTTTCCAGTGGAGCTGTTATATTAGTAGATGTGAGATGGCTCCACATAAGGAGATGTCAATCTAGTCATTTTCCTTCTTTGAGTCGGGTGAAGAAGTTAATATTAAGGTATGATTTCATTTGCAAAGTATGTGAATTCTTTCAGCAAATATCTAAGAAGGCCATATATCTGCCAGGCACTGAGCTATGGGCTGGAGGTTGTCTTACGCTGGGCTGCCCCAGGAACAGGCCTGAAGTTAAGGATTTAAGTGTAAGTGGTTTTAGGTTTTACTGGGGAAGTAATCCCAGGAAGCAATACAAGAGGAATGGGAAAGTGAGACAGAAAGGTGAGGTGGAGTCAATATAGGGTGTATGAATGAGCAAGTTGCCACTGTGGGCAACTGGGGCTCACTGCCCTGGGGACCCCCAGGAGAAAGTATTGAACAGCCTTAGAGCTGGAGCACCCCACCCCGGGGCAAGGACGTGTGTGAGGTGGCTGGGTGCGGGCATGGGAGTCAGCTGCGCAGATAGGGGTCCCTTCACCAGTGGGGAGAAAGCCCTGTAGGGATTCCCAGTGCTGTTACCCTGGTAACCAGAAGGTGCCCTGTCCCTTCCTCAGGTTACTTAAAGCTCAGTGGGAGACCCAATGAATTTCTATTATCTCTGATCTCTAAACATTACAGTGTTAAGCCAACTCTGCCCTTATTAGCCTGAAATCCACATTGCAAACAGTGGTGGGGTTTTTGCCAGCAGTTCCTCCCCTGGCAATTCTAACAGCTAAGCTACTGTTTCTTCACTCCCTCTTCCAGGTAACTGGCCAAAGCAGCACTGAGCCCAAATGGAAGGCCTCTCTTCAAAAGGAATGTATTGGACTTCCTCTAAGGAAAGGATGCTGTAGGAGTTCTTCCAATGGGACATTTCTTGTCACTTTTTTCCAGCAGGGGAGGTTTTTTAAATTTTAATCCAACCACATGACACTCCTGTCTCTCTGGGGACAACGGTGACATATGCAGAATGGCTGGTCACAGTTAGGGGTGCTGTCAAGCCAGCCCCCATCATATGTCTAAATACTTCAAAGTTATTCATCAAGCTGGCAAACTATAATATGTTATACGTTCCTACCTTGACAAAGATAACAATACTGCATAAATACTACCTTTATTTTAGTAAAATCGCTCATATGTTGCCATAATCGAGACTGTCAAATAATTTTTGTCCTAGTGATAGCAATGATCTGTTCTGTATGGAACATTTATAGCCACATTTCACCCGGTTTTGTTCCTCAGTGGTGCTTGCAAGCATTCAGTAGCCACATGTGGACAGCACAGATATAGAACATTTCCGTCATCATAGAAAGCTCTTTGGGAAAACACTGAGAAAGGATTAGTGTATTCAAATTATGCAAAATTTGAGTATATATTTTCATCAAAAACGTAAATTCAAAACTTTTTAATCAGAAAATTAAAATTACTTTCTATAGTTGCTGAAGATTCCTTTCTTCCCAATGATGCAAAGATATCTGCTAGAAGTAAAATGCAAACTACAAATTAGGATTATGAATACCAAGACTGAAATATAATGATTCATAGGGCTTCCCTGGTGGCACGAGTCCGCCTGCCGATGCAGGGGACACAGGTTCATGCCCCGGTCCGGGAAGATCCCACATGCCGCGGAGCGGCTGGGCCTGTGAGCCATGGCCGCTGAGCCTGTGCTCTGCAACGGGAGAGGCCACAACAGTGAGAGGCCCGCATACCCCCAAAGGAAAAAAAAAAAAAGATTCATAAAAAGCTTAACATTTTCTTTAATATTTTAAATTCAGTGATACATGATGAATTTTGAATAAACAGAAACCTATTAGCCATGTGAGCATTCAATGTCCACCTAGTTGTCAATGTAAAGAATCAGTATCCTGTCTCACGTATAACTACATATCTACCATTTTAACAGTAATATTAATCATTTCATTTTGAAAGATGTTCCTCAATCACCAAGTTTAACACATGCAAATACTACACTAGTGTGTGACTTCTTACAGACTTGGAACCCAAAGCGAAGCAAGAAAATTGGTGGTTGGCATTACGAGGAAACCCCACTCATTCACATTTAAGACTGTTTTCTATTCCTGCTACCTGAAAGCAAGGATTTGATTTTTAATTGATTGGACTTTTAACGAAGTGCTTCTGCCGTGACATTATCCCCACACCTTGGTGTGTCCATGTGCGTGTCAGTGGCAGCACACCCTGGAAATCTTCACAGTGCCCTTCCAAGGCCAGGGGACAAAAGTCAGGGTGAAGCGTTTCTCTGAAGCCAGCACAGAGCTGGTTTTGAGATTGGATGTTTAGGGTTCTGGTTTATGGTCTCTCAACACTGAGCACCAGATGCCTAGTGACAGACGTGACCACGTGCCCCTTAGTACATTGATTTTTATAGGTTAGTGATCCCCAGGGTCCTGGAAGGCCCAGGCCCAGGGCAGGAGCTCACGCTGCCCACTGTCTGCACTGTGATGGTGTTTTTAGCATCAGTAACTCTGTGACATTTGTCCCAACCTCCTGAAAGTCAAAATGTAAATAAAAAAAGAAAACTGACCATAACCTATCCTCAATGTTAGGTTGAATTTGTTGGTTAACCACAGGCAGAAAGTTCCTGATCCATCAAAAGTATCTATCACACCTGCCGAAAAGCATCGACAAAAGAATCATTTAAATACCTCCCAGGTGGCTTAACTGGGGTTAACAGGACCCAGCAGAAACGGAAAACATTGTCCTAGAAAACTCACGTTTTGTTCTCTAGGCCCTGCTGCAATGATTAATTCCCTTTTTAGAGGCACGTTGAGATTGTGGAAGTGTATTTTGAGATAATAAATGGAAACTGTAAATAAGCCCCCTCGTATGGGTTTCACAATGATGTATTCTTTCATTGATCAAAGATAGTATGTCGTTGAAGAGAAAACAAAGGGAAGGAAGGAGGGAGGGAAGGAGGAAGGAAGGAAGGAAAGAAGGAAGGGAGAAGGGGGAAAGAGAGGGAGTGGGAGACAGAGCTAGCTTGGAATGTGGAGTCCAGCTTGACTGAGTCCCAACTGTGTGATTTAAATTAGTTTCCATTTCCTGGCTTGCAGAAATGGCATTACACGTGGCAGCTCTGCGTGCATCTGAGGCCTTGAACAAACCTCTCTGATGAAGTAAAGCCCTAAGGGTGTAGAGTGCATCCCAGTCTCTGCCAGCAACACCCCCCCCCGCCCCCGCCCCCACTTGTCGCTACCTGGAGAAGCACGTGAGCCGCGGGCAGCGCTGGGGGGTGGGGAGAGTGGACGCAGAGATGAGAAGATCCCTGCTGGGTGCACGCCCTCGCCGTCAGAGTCGGCTTACTCAGTCAGGACTTCACAGCTTCACTCACCTTCTGAATGTGTGTGAAAAACACAACGTTAGCAGTTCACGGGGGCCAGAAGAAACCAGGGCATTTAAACTTTCACCAGCGAAGCCCGGTTCTCACCTGCACAGAAGAAAGAATGGGGGCAGGTGCTCTTTTTTGAAGTTGTCTGTATCCTACCTGAGGCCAGAACCTGTCACCAGCAAAAGGCAAGGCTCCTCCAAGCAGACTTCAAAGCCACTTGTGCATAAAGGCTTAAATTTTTTGAATTTTTAGATGCCCCAGGAATTCCTTCTCGAGGCCTAATTAAAAGGGGAGAGGGAATAGGTTTCAGTTCTTTGCTTTGCCCACATTACCCTCAGAATAGAAATTAAGCTCCTGAAATGCTGATACTAGGACAATGCATTTGCCTATTCTTTTTAAAAATCTTAACTCTGACACCGTTAGTCTGTGTGACACTGGGCAAGTCACTTAACCTCTCTGTGCTTCGGTTTCCTTACCTGTACAATGAAGGTAATAATTGTACCCACTTTACTGAGTTGTTGAGAGGATTAAATGAGATAGTGATATAAAGTGTTCAGAATAGTTCCTGGCACATCATTAGAGGTAGATGAGTTATTAAGCGCTGGTTTTAAAATCAAATACTAAAGAGAATCAACTCTGCACGAAGTTCTGCGCTGGGGTTCTGCGCAGGGAGATGGGACAGAAACACCTAATTGGGCCCAATTACCATTTAGATGGGACGATCTTCAGCAGGGCTTCCCCTCCATCTTTTCTCAACAGCCTCTGCTTTTGGGCACATTTGAGTTTATATCAGCTGCCAGACCCAACACCAGGCCACATCCAAGGGAACCACAATATTTATCATGACAGCCCTTTCTCGTTTGCTCCTCTGCAAAATGAGAATAGTAATTTCTGTCCTGTCTATCCCATTGTGTTGTAAGAGTGTCAACAGCATTGTCGGGTACAAGTTCTTTATAAACAGGCCCCCATGACTAAACTTTTAGTTTACTATGCAGCTCTTCTCTTTCATCTTACCAGGTGGGACTATAAGTTCGCGATTTGCAAATAGGTCATATTTTTATAACAATCTGTTTCTATGGAACTTTTTCCTTTTGCTTTATTTTAGGTAAAATGGTAGGTTGATATTCTCAAAACATTCCCTGCTTACTCGTGGGGTCTGTAGCAAGGTGGACCCCACATGGTGACGTCAAGGTACTATAAAATATGCTTATTACAGCCACGTCCAAACCTGTGTTCCCGGGAACGGCAGATATAGGAAGCGCTCTGCCGGAGAGTCCCTGGCAACCGTCTGATCTCCAGAAAGTCTGTCGCCTCTGCGGGCTGTTCTGTATGTTCTGCGGGGAAGGACACAGCTCTCTGGGGCCTTCCCTGCGCTGGGAGGGCAGGATGCTCAGGCTGCTGCACACCCAGGGGCCCTCTGGGGAAACAAGCCATGCTGTACCCTTTACTTCCACCCCTGCATCCTGGACCAGGGGAAACAACTGCCTGCAGAGTAGCACCCCTCTGACCAGAAAAGCCTGTCTGCCCTGTCCCTGGGGATGGAGAGCCAGCAGCAGGCTTTTCCTGTTGGAAGCAGCAACATTAGAGACACGGTAACAGCCTTCCACACACACACACGTCAGCCATAGTTTTCAGGCTGGTTCATTGAATATGGAAAAAAACAAAGGAAAAAAAACCCCTGATTTCTGAAGATCTTTTCAGAGTCCACTGGTGGTCCCTGTACAGTCACTCTCTGTGTCTTTTGTTTAAGTCTGCAAGCAGTCCTGGAAGAATATGCTTTGTGCAGGCTCTTTTGGAGCTGTGAAGCCTTGGAAATCTGCTAGCTCAGTCAGAGGCCGTGAGGTGGCACTTGGTTGTCTGATTCACAGTCACTTCAAAGGCACCAGCTCCCCACGGAGCAGCCACTCTCCACATGGGGGTTCATTAAAGGAGAGAATGACTGTCTTTGGGTCCCTCTTTTTTTCCCCAAAGGCTTTGAACTAACGTTTTATATCAGTTCTCGTGCCTTTGTACCAGACAACTGTTTTCTCAGAACACAGTTTGGAGGTTAGGCAGCTTTTCCTAAACTCGGTGTGGAAATCATGGTATCCAATCCAGTTCCCATGAATTCTTATTTCCTTTTTATTTCACTTTCTTTAAAACAAATCCTTTGAAGTCAATAGGTACGTTCCTTCAAGCTCTGCTTGACTAATACTATGAAGAAACGTTACACTGACAAAGTCAGAATCCTCCCTCAGATTAAGTTATTGCAACAATGGTGTGCAGGGGCCTGTGATCTGTAATAAGGCCAGGTTTTCACTAGAATATGAAAAAAAAAGAAAAACATTTCACCGCTAACATCAAAGAAAAGATCGTCTTTACTTTCTCTTCATCTTTAATATTTTTAAGTTTCCAAATGTTGTATTTTGAATTGAAGATTCCAGACAGTCATTACTGTGAAGATGAGACAAGCCACAGAGGAAAACATTCGATTTTATCTCACTAAGTTTTGGGGCCTAATATTTACTGAAGTCTTACTCGGAGCAGAGCATTTTGCTAGGGCATTGAAACTCTAAAAGACATGTATGATTATTATGCCCATTTGAGAGATGAGGAAACTGAGGCTTAAAGACAGAATGACTTAGATCTGCTAAAGATAAGGCAGTATAATTAAGCCACAGTCAGTAATAGCCAGTAGATCTGTGACTTGTAGTTCCATTTCTAGTTCACTCTGCTATATATATATATTTTTAATTTATTTTACTGAAGTGTAGTTGATTTGCAGTGTTGTGTTAGCTTCTGGCGTACAGCAAAGTGATTTAGTTATACATGTATATATACATTCTTTTTCATATACATGTATATACATGTATATAACTATATATTTAGTTATACATGTATATATACATTCTTTTTCATATTCTTTTCCATTATGGTTTATCACAGGATATTGAATATAGTTCCCTGTGCTCTTCAGTAGGGCCTTGTTGCTTATCCATCCTATATATAATAGTTTGCATCTGCTAACCCCAAACTCCCACTCCATCCCTCCCCAACCTCTTCTCCCCCTTGGCAACCACAAGTTTGTTCTCTATGTCTGTGAGTCTGTTTCTGCTTTGTAGATAAGTTCATTTGTGTCATATTTTCGATTCCGCATATAAGTGATATCATATGGTATTTGTCTTTTCACTGTGCTGTATTTTCTGTCTTCACCTTTGTCTCTTTACCTAGCCTAAATTCTTCATCAAATTGTTGTCTCTCTTGCCCTCCTCTGGCACACACTGCACCGACATGCACTGATATGATGATCTGAAAGCTGCTGTCTAAACTTTATCCATCCTTCAAGGATGGATAGGTTAGGGTTACAGTCATCTGTGGGTAACAGAAAACCCGGCCAACACTGGCATGTAGCCAGTGGTCAAGGGGATGGGATTGAGGTACACACTGCCTGTGTTCAAAGTCCAACTTCTTCCACTGACTAACCGAGTCTCTTGGGTAAATTATGCAACCTTTCCATGCCTCAACTTCCTCATCTAAAAACTGGGATGACAACGGCACCTACTTTTTTAAAATTCTTATGAGGTTTAACTATGAATTCAAGTAAACTGCTCAGAAAATGTTTAAGAAAGAAGAAGTTACCATGCTATAGTTTCTCACCTGGAGATGGGTAGCCTAGGTGAGGCAGCCCCACCACCACGCCATGCAGGGCTTATGTTCCTCCGGTCTTACTGCTCACTCCCAGCCTTGTGAAACATAAGTGCCTCCTTCTGCACTCCAGGAGGGGAGGAAGAGGAATGGCAAGGGACAAGATGACTTCTTCTTGGGGGCTTTTGACTTTTTCTGGGGAAGGGAAGGACCCCGAAAGGACTTTCTGCTACAGCTCATCGTTTCCTATGGCCACGTCTTGCTCCCGGGGTGCTGGGAATTTCAGTCGCAGTTTCCCAGCCTCTCTAGTGGAGGAAGCATAGGAGAAGGTGGCTGGGAATGGTTGTTGGGTGAACTGATTTCTGGGAACACCGAGAAGACCCAGCTCACCTCCCATCTGCTTGTCCTCCCTAATTATCAACTTAATGGACATGACTTACCATTGCTTCGGACTTCATTTATGGTTCCCTCTGCCTTTTGCATGTTGGTTTCTCTCATCCTTCAGGTTGCAGTGAATGCCTTCCCCTGGGGAAGGAGCTCTGTCATGAATGAATCCAGGTATCTCTTCTTATCCTCTTTTTCATACTCTGTTTATTTCCTTCATGATGCTTAATTCAATCGGCAGGGTAAGAGGGATTTTTTTTTTTTTTTATTCTCAACAAGCAGGGCTTTCTCCCTGCCTATGGTACACTACTGTGTCCCCTGCTACGAGGGCAGGATGCAGTCCCCTCAGGAGGGAGGAGGATGTATGTGAGAGTCCACGTCAAAGAGAACAGAAGGTGGAGAGCTATACCCTTCCTGCCGCGGTGGAACATTGGAAGAAAAAAGGATGTGGGGACTTCCCTGGTGGCGCAGTGCTTAAGAATCTGCCTGCCAATGCAGGGGACACAGATGGGTTCAATCCCTGGTCTGGGAAGATCCCACATGCCACAGAGCAACTAAGCCCGTGCGCCACAACTACTGAGCCTGAACTCTAGAGCCCGCGAGCCACAACTACTGAGCCTGCACACCTAGAGCCCATGCTCCACAGCAAGAGAAGCCACCACAATGAGAAGCCTGCACACTGCAACAAAGAGTAGGCCCCGCTCGCCATAACTAGACAAAGCCCACGCGCAGCAATGAAGAACCAACACAGCCATAAATAAATAAATAAAGGGTATGAAAGTAGAACTAAGAGGCCAGACATCAAGGCAGAGCTGCCCAAGAATGGTGGAGTCAATGGCCCAATTTCAGAGACAGTGTAAGAAGATGGCATGACTCTTGCAGAAATCCCAAGTCCAACATGGCCCTAATCCAACCAGGTCAGCCACCATCGCTCAACAGCTGCCCAGGAAAGTAGCTAGATTGTGTTGAATGAATGAATGATTTTGAATGACATATTTTGACAGGATGTGAATATCCCATATTTTGGTAAGATCTGATATCTCGACCTCACTGCTATGATCTGATGTCTTATTCCCTCAAAAATGATGACTTCTTCAGGACAGAGGTCACCCTTTCCCTCTTTGTATCTCCTCTGGGGCCACCTACCAAGGGACTCCATGGCTATTTGTTAATTCATTAAATAAGGGACTAAAGATAAAAATGACAGAATTAGCATGAAAAAGAGGATGATAAGTCCGAAGGTTTCCTGTATTTTTCTTCCAAATGGGCCGTACAGCTCAGCAGAGGAGAGAGATGCTAGTAGACAGTGATTGCAGATACTGTGTGCTGTCTTCTGTGTTTCCATGCTCCTTTAATACAGAAGAACAGCCATGAGGGTAATAAGATTTCCAGAGGACATCCAAGATAAGAAAATCAGTATTTAACCTTAAGAAATAGGGCTTTGTGCTGAGATAATGACTTGTGTCATACGTATCCTTACCAGGGAATCTAACTTGATGTCTTGAAATCTTGATTAAATTTCTAGGTTTCATTCTGTTTCCCTAACCACAGATTCGCCTGGAATTTTTTTTTAACCATTTTCTTGATAGAAACTGAGATCTCTTATCCCTGCCTAACACGTTCACTTTTTCTGAATTATGTAGACATTCAGTCAGCTTCCAGAATCAGCTGTGCTCCTCTCCTTGCTGTCTGTTCTGTTCAAATAGCTCCATCAGACCCCCAGGCACCCAGAAGCACTGCATGTCCAACTCCATCGCTGGCTGGCATGTGACCCCTGGCAAAGGAACCTCTGTGCTCCTCAGTTTACTTAAGTAAAAGGACTAACAGCACCTTCCCTAACTGACTTATAAAAGTATCAGGAGGACGAAAGGAGATATATGTGAAACGCTTTATGCAGTGTAAAGCGATGCAGAGGTGAAAATGATTATGTCTTATAAATAGTAGCATGAGCCTATATTTATCCCCCCTTTATAGGAAAAGATACTGCAGGCAGAAAGACCCATCAATGTATCAGTCCTTTGGGTTAAAGCTAGTATATTGAACCCACACGTGTACCTTTGCCTCTTCCCGGAAGCCCCAAATAATGATAATCACATGGTGAGCACACTCAGAATCTAAATTGGACTTCTGTTGTATTCTCGCCATTCAGTTTATTTTTAAGCCGTTCAATGGGTACATTTTAGAGTCTTCCATTTTGTGTGGAATTAGATCCTCCCCTTCAAATGCTGTAATTAACATCGCTTAAAATAAAACTTGAGGGCTTCCCTGGTGGCGCAGTAGTTGAGAGTCCGCCTGCCGATGCAGGGGATGCGGTTTTGTGCCCAGGTCTGGGAAGATCCCACATGCCTTGGAGCGGCTGGGCCCGTGAGCCATGGCCGCTGAGCCTGCGCATCCGGAGCCTGTGCTCCGCAACGGGAGAGGCCACAACGGTGAGAGGCCCGCGTACCGCAAAATAAATAAATAAATAAATAAAACTTGAATGAAATATTGAAACCTTAAAAAAAGGGATAAGGGGGAAAAAAGAATTAAACCCCAAAGACAATAAATGGGAGAGGGGGCAAGGGCAACAAAATTTTGAAAGTGGAAAAGTGGAAAGAAGAATGGCAATTTACCTAGCAGAACAAGGAAAAACAAACCCTACACTGGCATTTAAGAAATTCAAGAAGCACCCGAAGTCCCAAAGGCTTTAGGAAGTAGGGGTCTAGGTGGACTGCAAACAGGAGGATTGGCTAAGAGTTTGTTCAAATGTAGTTAACAGCCCCCGGCCAAATCATCCTTCATCAGCTTCCGCAGGCGTCGGCTTCTCATCGGCTCTGGCGGAAGACAAGAGGTTAAGGTTCAGGCAAAGTCACGACAGGAGGTGACACAGCTTGGGGGGACATTCGGCACCACTGAGGTTGGGAATACCAGGTTGAAAATGGAGCTTAAGGGACAGTGTAAATAATGAATTTTGAAACACCTCAACCATTTTTTCCCCCACTCAGCTTCTAGAACACTGACAACCAGGCTTTCACCTTCCAGATGGAAGATGGGAAGATTCTTCTCTGAGCAATCTGACCAGCCCAGGAGACATGATGTGGAGTCTGACATTGGAGTTCTCCCAGTGAAACCATCCAGGAGCTCCCTGAAATTGACAAGCCTCACACATGTGCTTGGAGCTTCATAATACCCCATACCCCATAATACCCCTCTCTGTTTAGAGCCCTACTGAGGTATAACTCACAACCATAAAATAATGAGGAGAGAACCAGAGACTAATAAAAAGCAGAGGAAAATCTCTACTATGAAACCCATAAATAATAAACAGAAAAAAAAACCGACACCAGATATTGGACAGAGACATGAAAACTACAAGAAAAAAATCTATCAATAACACTCTTAGGGCGATGAGACAGAGCCTCTTTAAAATGAGAACAGGATGTTGGAGAAAAGGAATATCCAGATAATAAAAATGAATTCTGAGAAATTAAAAATATAATAGCAGAAATGAAAGATTCAGTAGAAAGGATGGAAAATAAAATTGATGAATTTATTCGTTAAAGTAGAAAAATTTTAATTTCCATTAAAGTAGAACAGAAAGACAAGGAGATGAAAACCACAGGATTAGGCCAGGAACATTCATTATCTAGATAATGAAGTTCCAAGGGAAAAGAAAAGAGAAAACAGTGGGAAAGAAATAATCAGGAAATAAACCAAGAAAATTTCCAAGAAGGGCCTCCAGATTGAAAGGGCCCTTTGAGTGCTCAACATAATAGAGGAAAATAGATCCAAACCACAGCACATCATTGTGAAATTTCAGAACAATTGGACAGAGAAAATACCCCATGAGCTTCCAGAGAGGAAAAAACGGCTTCAGAAAATGCAGTGTGATGCACAATGACTTCGACTTCTCAGTAGCACTCAGAAGGGCCGGAAAACAACAGAGCAAAGCCTTCAAAATTCTGAAAGTGAATTATTTCCTATTTGGAATCACATTCTCAGCCATACTGCAATAAGGGTGAAATAAAAACCTGTTCAAATATGCAAAGTCTCAGAAAAATTAACTCCTTCTAAGGAAACTACTGATAGATAAGCAAACCAATAATTTCAAAAGCATAGAATTTGGGATAACAAGGGAAGCAGCACAGAAAAGACAGAATTCTCAGAATTAAAGCATAGGGACATCTAGGAGAACAGCCATGTGGAAGATCCAGAGAAGACCGCACTGGGTCAGGAGTCCAAGAGAGATGTCTCCAAGAAGATGAAATTAATAGAATGCTATGCTTAAACATATTGGGAGGAGATTTAGATATTTGTAGGTAGAGTTTGGAATGAATTGGTGATAGAAATTAGATGATTAGAAAATTAAGCCAACAAAAAACAAGTCTATTGTTAACTGAGGCTGGTACAAAGATAAATGAGATAAACTGAGTATTTAGCATAATCAGATTTAATACTTTTAGAGTTTCTTAAATTCAGATAATCAAAACTACCTCAAGTTTAGGTAACTCAATTAAAACCACAGTCACACTTTTAAGAAAATAAACATAATTTTAAAAAGCAAGTTGCCAAAAACAGAGATCAAGTTCGTGTTATATTTTTATACTTTTTACATTTTCTCTCCAATGGCCCAATTTAAATTTCCTTACTTAACTACCTTGGTATATGTCTAAAATATGTTTTTTTTTAACCCCCTTGAAATCTTCTCTTATGTTTACTACCAGAAGTATAAATGTTAAATGTAGTTAATTTATGCACATTTTCCTCTTTGTGCTTTAGAACTGAATCGCAGATGCCCTATGAAGGGGTACATATATGATTATGGAAAATTATTCTATTGAAAATAACAGTCGTTTTTATAATGATGTAAATCTGAGAAAGCAAAAGAAATTGAGGTCGGAAAAACAGATGTATTCACTAAAAAACTACTGTGCGCACGTGGTGAACTAGTTTCTAGCAAGATTCAAATAATGCAATCAGTGGGAATTTGACTGGTCCATGGAGTTGTCAAAGGCATGCGGGATGTACACATAATAGCTGGAAATTTGTTGTGGACACGAGGCTATTAAGCTTGTCTACTGCTGCATTCAGTATGGTAGTAAAACTATTATTAAATAACGGATTTTATAGCAACTGTTAAAATTATTTGGCCCAACTATAAATTAAAGTTCATGATGTATGCAAATGTATGTCTTAAAATGTATAATACTAATTTAGGTTCCTTTCCCATTTTAAAATAACCACTCAGACGAAAGAACAGTGAGTACCAAAATAAGAACAAATTAATAAGGCTGCCAGGAAGCCTTCACAAAAGTCTGAAACATTCAGCATGTCTTTTATTTTCAAATACAGAATCCCACAGTTAACAGGGATCTCTTCCCAGCCTAAGTGCATACAAGCTCGCATGAGCAGAAATGGGGTGACACGCGTGAAATTCTGAGAACCCGTTAGGGACACAAATGATGGGTCTGGTCCCCCAGGGCCTCCTGTGTCACATGCAGATGTGCAGAGGGTGGGTGTATGCCCACCACATCTGGAGAGGTGGAATCGTAACTCATTAGCCAGCTGGTGTCAATGATTCTTTCCAGCCTTTGTTTCTACCTACATCATTCCTTCCCTAGCACTTCCTGAAATAAAACTTGTCAATTTATGGAAGCCGGAATTCTTGAGCAAAAGAAAGCCTTGTTGAATGTCACATTCAGCGAATCGTGGAAGCTTTTTCGGGATGACAGTTTCCCAGGCCTGTATTTATCATCCCTGAGGCTAGAGATGGGGGTGGGGCATTTCCTAAAGCTCTTGATGTGATTGGAGGTTGGGGCTGAGAGCAGCAGTGATCCCCGTGTGCTCCAACTCGGTATCCGGCAAAAGATAAACACATGATGTGTATTTGAGGATGGATCGATTTTAAGGAATACTTTAAAAGATGTGGACGATTTGGAAAGCAAAAATTCTTAGGTGTGTAAAAAGTTGGAAGCTGCTCTAGAATCTGAGTCTTAAAAATTGGTCCGTCTAATAATCACGTGGGGAGGTTTGTAAAAAGATACATTACTGAAGTCTCCTTCCTAACTACTGAATCTAAATTTCTGAAATGTGGCCTGGGACTCTGTATGGCTTCAAATGTTGAACACACATCTTATGACTTTGGAATTATATTTTTTCTCACTAAGCATCTTTTCAGTACTTCCTCCTGCCACTCATCACCTGGTCCCTATCCTTTGGACCAAAGGCAGTTTACCTGGTTCTCACTGAAAGCACAGTGATTGCTATGGGCTGAGGGTCATGGTTATCTCCCCGGTTCCAGATTCTGTCAGTCACAAGACAACCAAGATTCAGTGACCTCTTTTGGCAACTTAAAAACATTTTTGGCTCTAGCCATTAACCAAAAATAACTGTTTTTTTCCTGAAAGAGCTGCTAAGCCATAGTTCCCTCATCTTGAGTTTGTGAACTTGAATGTGAACCTAATATAGAGGCCACTTAACTTTGGTTTCATTAGATTTAGTTCAAGATCCAGCTTGACAGTTTCATTTTGGGTTCTATCACTCAGTATATTCATCTCTGTCTCTCCCAGCTCACGTCATACTTGAACTTGATAAACATGCCTGAGTGAAGTTACTAATAAACACATCAAATGAAAGAGAGCCTTTAGCAGATCTTCTAAAACTGCTGTTATCCATGTCTGGATAAACATGGGTCATCACCCGCTTCAATCTAGTTTTCACCTGGCCACACACTCGGCACATATCCAACTGTTCAGCCCAAGTTTCCCCATCCTGTTAGCAGAAACACCATAAGAAACTTTTTAAAAATCCATCTTCTTGAAATTAAATCTTGAAAGCTACATTGCTTCATGACCCCAAATCTCTGTATCTGCAACATATATTTTACTTTATATGCTCAGAATATTTTATACCAAACATTTTAATTGTCAACAGCCAATTGCCCATTTTACAACTTAACTCTTTTCTATTATTTTCTCTTCATAGAAGAACTTTACCAATGTGAACTTTCTAATGATTCTTTTTTCTAAGCTTCCATCAATACCTGCTGTCTCCTCTCACAGCAAGATTCTAGCTGATCCAAAGGTTACAGTGTCTGA
Source organism: Phocoena sinus (assembly GCF_008692025.1). Classification (NCBI taxonomy): domain Eukaryota; kingdom Metazoa; phylum Chordata; class Mammalia; order Artiodactyla; family Phocoenidae; genus Phocoena; species Phocoena sinus. Next base: position 58,180,238 of record NC_045776.1, on the reverse strand, counting down.
CAGTAATTCGCCAAGGTACCACATTTCAAGTGCCTCAGCACATTTCAGTTAGGAGACCTTTGAAGTGAGAAAGGAAAAGAAATGGAGTGAGAGTCAGGTGAAGTGGAAAGAAGAAAAGTACGAAAGGAGGGGATAAGAAACACCTCCAGACAATGGAAAAAGAGAAAAAAAAAAAACGAACAGGAATTCTCAGAAACAACTTGATTCTACCTTTGACTCAAAGTAAATGATCATAAAATGCACACATGGATATTCCAAAGGATTGGGTTTAAGTAGAAAATTTCCACTCCCCTAGATTATGAAATGGGCTCAATGTGAGACACTTTTCCAGAAGATGTATTCTAATAGTGGAGATGTAATTTATATTGCTTTATCTGTGGGAAAAAAAAAAATCTGGCTTAAGGAAAAAGGGAATTTAGAGGCGAAAATAACTTGTAGTCCAGAGGCTGGCCTAGTTTGGGCCTGGCTGAATCCTGAAAGGATGTCATCAAGACCTGTGTTCTGCTCCACTTCTCCTGCTGGGCCCTTCTCAGGCAAGAATTCTACAGGCTTGTCCACTGGAAGCAAGCCCAAGTCCAGTATGAAAAAGATGTGTTTCCTGTCATTAATTCTGCCCAGATGCAGCAGGCTGAGTAATGGCCACCCAAAGATGGAAGGTCGGCATCCCTCAAGCCAGTAAATGTTATCTTATAAGGAAAAAAAGGTCTTTGCAGATATGATTAGGTTAAGAGTCTTGACGTGGGGACTTTATCCTAGATTCTCCAGGTGGACCTCAAACGCAATAACATAATAATAATAATTCCTGATAAGAGAAAGTGGAGGGAGACACCACACACACAGAGGAGGAGGAGACCATGTGACCATGGAGGTGGGGATGGCAGTGATGCGTCCAGGAGTCTAGGAATGCTGGCAGCCCCTAGAGGGACCATGGCCCTGCAGACACCTTGACTGTGGCTCAGGGAAACAGATGTCAGGTTCTAGCTTCCAAAACTGTGAGAGACTAAGTTTCTGTTGTTTTAAGCCACCAGGTTTGTGTTCACTGGGTACAGCAGCCACAGGACACTAATACATCAGATAAAGCAGGTCACTCTGGTTCTAACACCCTGAGTCACATGACCAACTCTGAACCAATCACTGAGCACTGTCAGGTCAGCTGGCTTATCCATCTCATCCTTGGAGTACAGGCAGAGAGACTTTCAAGGGCAAATGAACTCCAAGTGCAGGAGGGGGAGGTTCCCCAAAAGGGAAGCACAGGTGGAAATGGATGAGGGTTGGGGAGAAGGGGCAAAACACTAGCAGATATCTGCTTCATGTCTGAAAGGAGAAGACAGAAGAGAGGACAAAGTTAACATATACGCGCAAGACGTAACATCAGTGCACTTGAACTCATTTTTTTTTTTTTTTTTTTTTTGGTACTCTGGCCTCTCACTGTTGTGGCCTCTCCCGTTGCGGAGCACAGGCTCCGGACGTGCAGGCTCAGCGGCCATGGCTCACGGGCCCAGCCGCTCGGCGGCACGCGGGATCCTCCCGGACCGGGACACGAACCTGTGTCCCCTGCATCGGCAGGCGGACTCTCAACCACTGCGCCACCAGGGAAGCCCCACTTGAACTCATTTTGTTGCTGTGATGACAATGTCTTCTCAGGGATACACTGAGTTGAACAGACACCACTTGCTCAGAGCAGATTTGTTTTTATTCCCGATCACTGGACCTTCTGCAGCTCTGACCTTTCCCCTTCTGGAAAAGTTGAACGCAAAGATCACACATATCATTCCAAAGAGGAGTGAACTCTGATATAAAGTTAGGATAATATTTTGTATTTATTTTTTAATATTCTTTCTGATTATGTCTAAAAACTTGTATTAACAGTGTTTGCCACAGTAAGAGCTTGTGCCCGAGTCTGTGGTGTGTGCCCACAGTACTTTCCACACCGCTTTCTTGGATAATAACTGCCCGGCCTTTGCAGACTGTCAGGGGTAGCTCTGCCTCTTCTGAGTTTATGACCTCAGCTAAGTCACTTACACTTGCCTAATGTCAGTTTCTCCATAGGTAAAGAGAGGATACATCATTTTACAGGATTTGTTTGGAAGATTATCTGAAAAATATGTGTGAAAGCATCTAACAAATGCTAGTAAGGTTCTGTTATGAAGCTGTAATCAATAAGCACAGTTTAGATCATTATTCCTATAATTTGCCCTCTTCTTATCCAAACTGAAGCCCTTTCAGTGATTCATTTCCACTTCAAAAGGTCTACACGTCATTTCCATTTGGCTTGGCCCATTTCTTTGCAGGAGAGCCTGATGTCAAGTGCACATTGGGACGTTTCACCACATTCTCCCCTTTTTTGAAACTTTGTAAAATTGACAATAAGACCAGTTTCAGTGCTGAACCAGGCAGAGTTCTACCTGCTTATTTATTCCCAAAGAGTTTTCCATGCTAACAAATTGTCTCTGATAGGACCGAATATCACAGCCCCCAACCCAACCTGACATGGCTCATTTGCCTTTCTTTTGAAACTGTCAGATTTTATTTTGAAGGTTTAAGTTAATTGGATCTATTAGTTTTCCCTTTGCTCTTTCATTATTTACTCTCAAAAACGCTAGTATAAGCCAGGCATAATTTCCCTTTATACACATTTTGCTGGAGGGAAGAGGAAAGCTGGCTTTGTTTGATCCACAGGGAAGAGAAGTCCCCAATTAGGGCACAGATTAGCCCCTGATTTGCTGCGCCCATGAGCTGCTTTGTCTCCCGGGGAGCAATGTCACAGCAGCTCTGAGTTCCCTCCGGATATTTGGGAAACCGATGGCCAGGCTGGGCAAGTTTGGAGTGTTTGTATTACCCTCTCTTAGCCCAGGAAATTTAGAACCCATTGGCAGAGCCCTCACAGACCTTTGATTTCTGACCATTGTTACTTAATGAATATTTATTTATATTCAGGGTAGTTGTCATTCCCAGCATAAACCACATCTAAAATGACTAGATTTTACCGGGCTTCAGGGACTTAGGGAGACATAGAGATGAAATACAGAGAGATGACCTTCACAGATAGAATTTAAATATTTGCTAAAATTTAAATAATGGGAACTTACCACTTAATGGGGAATTTTATCCACCTTGTATTTATTATCACACCTTGTGAAGTATCACAAGATTTCACCTGTGAATACCATGCATTCTGGACATAGATATTCCAAACCCCCAAATCCTAAAAGTAGCTGGATTATGAGTAATTTAAATTTTTTTCCCTAGGCATATTTCTTAAAATTTTTATATTTAACAAATGTCATATTTATAATATGAAAATTTTGATTAATATTTTAAGAAAGAAAGAACTTTTTAAAGAAACAACAATCATGAATATGCATTGCCATGTTCGTTTTATAAGTTAAAACTGGAAATATATCCAAGAACAGAAAACTGTTTAATTAAAGTTTCATATTCATACAGTAGAATGTAATTATCCCTTACTTAATAAGTATTTGCATTCATTTGGTGGTGGGGGGCATTACCTTAGAAATGTATATCTATTTTCCCAATTATCTATTTTTTTATCATTGTTTAGCAAAGAAGTCATCCTTTTGACTCTGTTCCAGATTTCACCAAAAACTGTCATATTCTAGTACCCAGACTGGACGGCTTACACCAGTAAGAAGCAAGAATGACTTAAAAGAACACCGATTTATGTTTTCTCTTAGCTCTTCTGAGAGTCTGACTTCACTGCTAATAGCCAACTGGAGATGAAAGGTCCCTTTGAATGGTGAGGAACTAGTATCATGGACACAGGGACATTTGGATTACAGCCAAAAGTTTCTGGAATTCACAAATGAATGTGAATATGAGAAAGCAGAATATTCATAAGTATTTCCTCTCTGAGGTTGAATAATAAAACTATGGTTCAAATTTTTCAAAAGGGCAAAACTCCCTGAGGGTAAAAAGCGATTGTGTAAAAGTGTGAATGATTGTAAAATATGGGCACTCAGGACTGAACAAAGCAATTCCAATGGTTAAGTCCAGTTCTAGTGAAGGAGTGATGCACACATGCGGTTGCCAAGTAAGCCCCCCAGTTAGGAGGAGAGAGACCTTTCCAGGGAGGGGTCGCCTGGCTTGTTGCCCTCTTATCTGGGTAGAGGAATTCTAAGCCCTAGAAAAGAAAACATCGGGTGTCTTCTGAATGCCAGCCAGTGTCACTCAAGACCATGACTAGAGGCGTAAGATCAGCAAGGCACAGATAAGGACCGACCCACAGTAATTAAAATTAGCAGATAATACAGGCTCTGTCACTTGAAGGCAAAGTAGACCAAAGTGACACATTTTTATATCCTATTGCTCTAAAGTCTTCAAACACCACATAATGAACAAGCAGAACCAAGAAGTTTCTGAGTGTACATAGAGACTCCAACTGACTGTAGGGTTTATCGTCTATTTAGCCCCGATGAGAAAAATCCATTTATATTAAATGCATTGATGACCATCAAACTGTAACAGTTATAAATTTTATTCTGCCTTGGTATAAGTATTTTTTCATGTTTTCTCATATATTTTATCCCACTTTTCTATCAAGAAATTAAAGATAGGTATACATGTGTATGCCGTTATTTTCAAGGAGTTATTTGCATCAAGAAAGATCACAATTAGATATATCGTGTACTGTCTTACTGCTTTTTCTTAGTTGTCCCCACCTGAAAACCTAATCAGTGATCTTTGTAACCCAAGCCAGGCCTCATCATTCTCCCACAGAGAGTCTGGGCCACGTGCCAGACGTGGAGTGTAGTTAATTTTCCTGGTTTTATCTGTGTGGACGCTAAGCCGGAAAGCCCCTTAGGAAGAGATCTTAGTAATTCCTTCTCTGTGATTTGTTTAGTCAAAACGAAAAGACCCAGGCTTGCAGAGAATGGCCCAGAGTTTGTAACCTGCTCTGGGCTCTGCCTCTTCTTCACGTTGTTCTTACTACTTCACACCTTAACTCAGAATGTATTCCTTTTCACTTGATCAGAGCTGCAAACCAGTAGACCTCGTGTGTGAAATAAGAGTTCATCGCAGCACAGAGAAAAGTCTCCCTTGTGGCATGGATCCAAAGAGAAGCTTCTATGCAGTGCAAACATTAAAAGAGATTAAACTTGGCTTCCATACCTACCACGTCTATAAAAGGCACACTTCCACCTAAGTCATCTTTTGCAACTTTAGGTCATAGTCTTTGGCATTGAAGTAGGCTCAGAGTCATAGGATCGGCTCAAGAGGGGGTGGTATTTGTTTCTTCCTGGGAGCAGAATCTAGAACTCACGGATGTGCTCTCAGCTACAGAGAGATGTCTCCATCAGGACAAGCACATTTCCAAGGCCCGTTTCAGGTGTGGGTAACGGGAAGACCACAGATCTCCCACCTCATTCATGACACAGTGGGATCCAGTGTGGACAGACATGGTGATACTAGAGACCCTTTTCTCCCCAGGCATTCACACACCTTAATACAGCATCCGCTCCAGAAGCCTGATTAGGTGTAGGAGAGAGCTCCAGAATAGTTGGGGTAGAATTACCTGCTGTATGGCTGGTGCTTAGACTCTATATTAGACTAACAGAAAATAAAGAATGATCATATTTCTTCCACATGTAAGACTCATACCTATTCCATTATCTTAACAAATGGAAATTATAGAAAATCTCAAAGAATCAAGTTAGGATCACTCATAACAGTAACACCTAGAGGGGTAACTTCCATTACTATTATGGAGTATCTAGACTTTCTCTGTTCATGTGTTGTGTGTAGAAATCTCAGGTATCTAAGAAACGTAAATAAAGTTCACCTTAATTTTTATTTCTAACTCTCAGTCTACTGGGAGCAAGAGCTAATCTCACTTCATGATTTCCCCTTGCCCCGGGGTTGTACCTGAAAGCTCCAGGGAGCTTGCATGGACCTGCAACCTCACCTGCCACAGTCTCCCCAGGTCTGGCTCTATGTCGGAAACCTTGGGCAGGTTGCCTGTGTTGCTCTGGAATTATGGAAACCTCTCATAGTCTGAGGTCTTTCACCACAACTAAGTCCCACCCAGGGACAGGGGAAATTATGCTCCCTGCTCCATATTGGAACTTGGTCTGGATTCACTATGCAGATGTTTCTTCTGTCCCTGCATTTATTGGGCATGGAAAAATCCAAGCCCTTTCTAGTTCTCCCAAGTTTGGCCCTGACCTGGGAGGTCCCCTGCGAGGTCAGATCTCCAAATATCTCCAGAAAACATTTCATTGTATGAAAGAAGTATGATTTACTTAACCATTTTCTTGTTTATATATTTAGATTGCATTAATCCTTTACTATCATGTTATGCTGTCTTGAATATTTTTGTAGTGAGAGCTTTATCCATTCCATTATTATTTTTTCAAGAGAAATTTCTAGAAGGGCAATTTATGTGTCAAAGAATATGCATATTTTAGGGCTTTTCTATATGTGAAATCACCCTCCAGAAATTTACTTCTCAACACCAGTGAATGCAAATGCTCATCTCTCCACATGGTAGAAAATTTAGCAGTAAATTAGTTACATAGATCATATCCTTGTTATATATTTGTGTGCAATTTCTCTATGCTGTTCATGATTCCATCATAAAAAATACATTTGATAATTTGCAAAGTAAGCAGTGGAGAACCACTAATATAGTTAAGGGTTGGAAATGATTTTTTTTAAGGCTAAAAAATTAGGTTACTCATGAACCATGTGACTAAGAGATCACTTCTTGGCGGGGTTTCAACAAGGTTAATGATCAGCTTTTTTTTTCCCTGCAACTTTCACTGAGTAGAGAATTTATTAAAAATGAAAAAGGTCTGTAACAACAATAATTATTGTTGGCTGTGGTAAGCAGAATGGCCCCGTAAAGAAGTTCACACCCAGATCCCTGGATCCTGTGAACGTGTTACAATTCATGGCAAAAGGGACTTTGCAGATATAATGAAGGTAATGGATCTTAAGATAGGGTGGGTGCTGTTCTGAATTATTCTGGTAACAGGAAGTCAGAGAGATTCCAAGTATGAGAAGAATCAATGCCCTCTTGTTGGCTCTTATGTTCAGAGGCTCACATGGAAGGACTTGGAGAGGGGACCTCTAGGTGCTGAGGGCAGCCCCCAGCCAGCAGCCAGAAAGGAAGGAAATGAGGACCTGGCTCTATATCTGTAAGGAACCGGATTCTGCCAACAACCCAAATGGACTCCCATCTGAGCCTCCAGATAAGACCCTGGCTGGTTGATGCCTTCGTTTTGACCTGTATTTCTAACCTACATAACTGTGAAATAATACATTTGCATTGATTTAAGCTGCTAAATTTGTGTTACTGGCAACCGTAGCAGTAGAAAATTCATACATTGGCTGAATAAGTAACTGGAACTACATAAATAAATGAATAACAATGAATTAATGAATAAGTGAATGAAATGTAGGTTAAGGGTGGAAATTGTTAGTTTCCAAGAGAGCTGTGCAATCACAAGTCACTTTCACTTCCAAGGTCCTTTGAATCCTTTCATTTTGTGGACATAGGTCAAAGTTTTGTCCCATATATAACTTCCAAGAGATGGGTGGAACCATCATCTCTGCCCTGTTGTGACAAGATTCACTATCATTTTTAGTGGGTAGTAACTATTTTGTGCTTGTGATTCCTCATAATTATCACTTGAAGAATATGAGGGTTTCCTATCCAGTACACAAACTACTATTCTTCTTACAAGTGAATTCAGATTTCATCACCTACATACATCTATTCTTTTTCCAACAGGTGTTTACTAGACTCCTGTTCTGAGTATAGTTTTCTGTGAGGTTCTGAACCTATTACAAAAAAAATACAGATAGTTCCCAAATGAAAAAGTGATTTATGTTCTAGGAGTTTATTTCTAAGTTAGGGCCTTCTCACTCAGAATGCATTTCCACATTGAAACAATACTAAAAACACTGACTCTGTACCTAAATCAGCCTACAAAATCTCATTAAACTCAAAATTTACTTGAATTAATTCTAAAATAATTTAACCACTATTTATTTTTTCTATGTGAAGAAAGATCCAGGGCTTCCCTGGTGGTGCAGTGGTTAAGAATTTGCCTGCCAACGCAGGGGACACGGATTTGAGCCCTGGTCCATGAATATCCTACATGCTGCAGAGCAACTAAGCCCGTGCACCACAACTACTGAGCCTGCGCTCTAGAGCCCTTGAGCCACAACTACTGAAGCCTACGTGCCTGGAGCCCATGCTCCGCAACAAGAGAAGCTACCACAATGAGAAGCCAGCACACCACAACAAAGACCCAACACAGCCAAAAATAAATTAAAAAAAAAATTTTTTTTTTAATTAAAAGAAAAAGATCCAGCTTTCCAATTTGTAATGTTAGAAGCTCAATATCCTGCCTGGAATAACTGACTCTAGCAATGATATAGGGCATCAGAGGCTCCACTGAGTAATGGAGCATATCGTTATGCATTTTTAAAAAGTCCTTGCTATATGCTTGAACCATCTTGTTTGTTTTGGTTTAGTTCTCTGCATCTGGAACACCAATTACCCTTACTTTGGATCTTCTTGTTCTCTCGTCCGTGTCTACTATGTCTGCTGTAGTTTCTTTTATTATACTCAGATTCTGTAATCGTCATTGTTAAGTCTCAGCATCTGTGCATCTGTCACTTTAAATGTTTCATTTCCTAGAAACATTCTAAATGATAAAGAAATGGCATTTAGCTCCACAGAGAAGTCAATGCTCAGGTCCAGTAACTAAGTTTCCTTAATTTTTCATGTCTTGTCATTAATAAAGGTGGTGCAACCCAGTCAGAAATTATCTGTGATCCTTAAGACATGCCACCCACACCCAGGGAATGTTTTTCTACTTGGAGACAAGTCATGTGCATGAATCATTCCAATAGATAGGTTGACAGATAGCTTATTTAATATGGTATATACAGAGAGATGATATGGCATAGATATAGAGATCAGTTACATACAAAATAAGTGGTAGACAAAAAATATTTTAGGAGTTAAGAAAATGGAACTCAGCTTGTGCTGGATTCAACCATTCAACAATCCCTGAATGTATGGGTCATTTCCTTGTTCATAGTTTTATCTCTTCCTTGCAGACTCCTCTTCCCCCACATTTACTATCTCTATATATCTAAATCTTACCTGCTTTAATGACCCAGCACATGTGCATACCTTCTATGAAGCCTTCCCTGACAGCCCCATCTTGTGCTAATCTCCCCTTCCTCTCGTTTCCCATGGCAACTCATCACTACTTTTCTTATAACATAGCAGACTGAAAATGGATAGGTGTGTTTAGAAACCTACAAGAATGATCTGTAAAAGCTGTTTGTTAAGCAAATGGTGGGGTAACTTGAGATTCATATTTTTAAAAAAAAGAAGCAGGGAGAACATTTAAGATATGGTGAAGGTAGTTGGAGAAGAAGATAAACAAAGGCATAGAGGCTGGAGGTCAGAGGGATGGCTTTCTGGAAACAGAGGATCCTGACTGAAAATGGCAGAAAGTAAAATATTCACAAGTAGTTGGGGAGCAGATGGCGTAGGGCCTTTCACCATGCCTCCGGGATGAAGAGTTTGGACTTCATCCTAAAGCAACAGGAAGCCTTCGAATGCGCAGTTAAAGTGGGCATTTAGGAAGATTAACCTGGCAGCTGCATGTAAGATGGATGCAGGGAGCTTATTAAAAAGATATTTTAGTCATATGAGGAGAGCAGGTACTGATTCGAAAGGTCCTACTCAAGTGGGCAACAAGAACATAAACAAAACCCGTAACTGCCCTCATTCTCTAGAATTCATTTCAATTTCTCGTGCTAAGTCTCCATTCTGCTTGCTGAAGAATTGTACTCCAGTCACTCTAGTCACTTCCAGGTAAAACAAGTCCTCAGGGTTGTGAGCTCCACCATTTCAGGAGGGGGCAGAAGGAGTGGGGCAGGAGGACATGAGAGACATTCACGTTAACCTTCTCCATACTATGGTGGAAACTGATCCCAGTGTCACTCGTCTCATCTGTCCTCTGTGTGGGCGTGGGATCATGGTCCCTCAGACAAAGGCTGGACAGTCATTGGGAGCAGAGATTGTCCCCATAGAATCCTTCTTTGAGAGCTCCCTCATTCTGACTGTGAGAGCCCCTACAGACCCTCCCTTAGATAACCCTGGTTTCCAGAACTGGAAGACTTTGGGATCCTCCAGACACCATCCACACCAGCCCATAGGGCACCAGGTGGATTGTCCCTAGCTGTCACAGCATCTGAGCCCCACCCCCAGCTTCTTCTCAATGATGGCAGGATAGATGGGCAGGGCTAGGGAGGGACTTCTCTCCCTGAGTTTTGCTGTCTGCTATCTCCCAGCCCCACTCTATCAGAAATACTTTCTTTTCATGGGTCCCCAAACTTAAGAAGAAGATCGGTTATGTCCTCTCTCAGGACTCATGCTGAGCAGGCAGAAGGCATGGCACACTCTCACATTCACGTTTAACTCTACTTCTTTTTCTCTGCCAACCAATCTCCTCATTTCTCTCTTTTTCAGCCTGGAGATTCTTTTTTTTTTTCAGTCTAGGTAGGGGAGTCACAGATGTGGATCTGACTCAGCATTACCCCAAGGATTTGAACTTAAGAATCAAGAGTTTTCTGCTTTTGTTGCCTTGTCTTTTCCTGGTTCCCTGGTGACGATGGGCATCTCCTGTCTAGTTCTGATCTACAGGGGGCGCTTAGGGAACAAATGAATGACTGACGTGGGAGTAGGGGTGGGATGAGTGGGCACAACAATTGGTACTTTGAAATAATTTTCCCCCACTAATTATGCTGTCCTCAAGGCTAGACTTAGGTGGGAGAAAGAATAAGAAGGAAAAATCCATTGGCTCTGATGAGTGTTAGAATAGGATGTAGATAGAGAATTCAAAGAAAGTCTTTAAGATTTTGAGCCTGAGTGAATGGGAAATGAATGAAGTTGGGGGGATTAAAAAAAGCATGAGAGAGAGAGAGAGAGAAAAGAAACTGGTCGTTTATGCCCCATGTCTTTTTTTTAATTTTAGATTTTTTTGATGTGGACCATTTTTAAAGTCTTTATTGAATTTGTTACAATATTGCTCCTGTTTTGTGTTTTGGTTTTTTGGCCCCAAGGCATGTGGGATCTTAGCTCCTCAACTAGGGATCAAACCCACACCCCCTGCATTGGAAGGTGAAGTCTTAACCACTGGACCACCAGGGAAGCCCCTATGCCCCATGTCTTGATATACCTGAACTTGAATGAGAGCCACACATGTAGAATGTACGTTTATTTTATTAGTCATCTAAGATTAGCAGACTCTAGGGGATCAATTCCCTTGATCCAACTCACTGAGTGGTTTGGAAATGAGCATATTCATCCATTAATTGATCTTAGGAATTGTATCTAATAGGATGACTGTTTGTGGTCCTTCGCACCTGACTCTCGGGCCACTCAGATGGGAGTTGGTTGTTAGTCATCTGTTGGATCAGCAGACTGATTAGTGAACATAGAATAAGAACAGGTAGATCTGGCTGTAATTAGGGGCTATCTAACTATGCAACAAGAAGAATGGTTCTTTGTTCATCCTAGGAACATTCCTAAGATACTCCCTAATAGTCTTTAGAATCAGCATATTTCCTTCCCTACAGGTTGTGAGGGCACATTGACAAATTCTACTACTCTATTCATTTTCTATATTCTTCCTTGAAGGAATGTCTGTTCAGATACTTTGCTCATTTTTAAACTGTGGTATTTGTCTTATTGTTATTGAATTGCAAGAGTTCTTTATATATTCTGGATACAAGTCCTTTTTCAGATATATACTTTGTAAATATTTTCTTCCATTCTGTTGGTTGCCTTTTCATTTTCTTGATAATGTCTTTTAAAGCACAAAAGCTTTTATTTTGATGAAGCACAACTGATCTATTTCTTTCTTTTGTCCCTCATGCTCTTGGTGTCATATCTAAGAATCCTTTGCCAAACCCAAGGTCAAAAGGATTTGTCCCTGTGTTTTCCTCTAAGAGTTTTTAGTTTCAGCTCTTACACTTAGGCCTTTGATGCATTTTGAGTTGTTGTTGTTATTGTTTTGTGGTTTTTGTGTCTGTGTGTGTATGGTACGCGGGCCTCTCACTGTTGTGGCCTCTCCCATTGTGGAGCACAGGCTCCAGACGTGCAGGCTCAGCGGCCATGGCTCACGGGCCCAGCCGCTCCGCGGCATGTGGGATCATCCCGGACCGGGGCACGAACCCGTATCCCCTGCATCGGCAGGCGGACTCTCAACCACTGCGCCACCAGGGAAGCCCTGAGTTATTTTTTTATATATATCCCAACTTCATCCTTTTCCATATGATTATCCAGTTTCTCCACTAGCATTTGTTGAAAAGAATGCTCTTTGCCATTCAATAATCTTGACACCTTTGTTGAAAATCAATTGACAGTAGATGCACGGGTTTATTTGTGGACTCTAATTTCTATTCTCTTAATCTCTATGTCTACTCTTGTGTTAGTACCACCACTGGCTTAATTAATATTGCTTTGTTGTAAGCACTGAAATTGGGAAGTGTGAGTCTTCCTACTTTGTTCTTCTTGTTCAAGGTAGTTTTTGCTAATCTGGGTCCCTTGCAGTTCCATATAAATTTTAAAATAAGCTTGTCAGGACTTCCCTGGTGGTCCAGTGGTTAAGACTCTGTGCTTCCAATGCAGGGGCAGCGGGTTCGATCCCTGGTCAGGGAACTAAGATCCTGCATGCTGTTTGGCGCAGCCAAAAAAAAAAAAATTAAAATAAGCTTGTCAATTTCTACAAAGGATTCAGCTGGGATTCTGATTGGGATTGCATCGACTCTGTAGACTAGTTTGAGGAGTATTGCCATCCTAACAATATTAAGTCTTCTGATCCACGAACACAAGATATTTTTCCAATTATTTAGATCTTAATTTCTTTTTCAGATCGTTCAAGTGTGTAGAAATACAATTGATGTTTGTATACTGATCTTTTATCCTGAAACCTTGCAGAACCAAGTTACTAGCTTTTTTAAAGTGGATTCCTTGGGATTTTCTATATACAAGATCATGTCAACTGTGAATGAAGATAGTCGTACATCTTCCTTTCCTATCTAGATGCTTTTAAATTATTTTTTCTTGTCTAATTGCCCTGGTAAGAACCTCAAGTACAAGGTTGAATAGAAGTGGTGAGAGCAGACACCCTGGTCTTGCTCCTGACCAAGGGGGGGAAAACACCTAGTCTTTCACCATTACCTGTGATGTCAGATGTGAGTTTTTCAGATATGGTCTTTATCATGTTGAGAAAGGTGCTTTCTGTTTCTAGTTTATCAAGGGTATTTTTATATAATGAAATGGTATTGGATTTTGTCAGAAGCCTGTCTCACTTCCAGATCTAACAATTTGCCATATTTTTACTTCAGAATATCATGAAGACTACCTGAAATTATGGACTGGTGAATCTTATCTCCCAAAAGCTTACAATTCAAGGATCTATTATGACTGAAAATGGGGAAAAACATTGATAATACATTTGTGGACATCCAGTGGAGATGCAGTCACAACAAATGTGATTCAGAGAATGAAAAAGGAGAAAAGCTGTAGGAGAATAGAGACAGAAAATGTTACATTAGCTAAAGAGTTAATATGAAAAACAAGAACCCTCCAAATTTCTATAATAATCTTTAAAGTACTGCAAAGCAATACCTCTCGCCAGATCAAAATGAAATCCCTTGTAATATATACTATATGATTGCTGATCTCTGTTTATGACATTTAACTTTATGAATTCATTGAGTTCATAAGGGAGAAAGGCTAAAATATTATTAGCGTTATCTTGCCTCTTTTCAGGAAGAGAAATGTCAATGTCAGTATAAAGATGTGGAGTACTTCCCTGGTGGTGCAGTGGTTAAGAATCCACCTACCAATGCAGGGGACACGGGTTTGAGCCCTGGTCTGGGAAGATACCACATGCCGTGGAGCAACTAAGCCCGTGCACCACAACTATTGAGCCTGTGTTCTAGAGCCCACAAGCCACAACTACTGAGCCCACGTGCCACAACTACTGAAGCCCACATGCCTAGAGCCTGTGTTCCGCAACAAGAGAAGCCACCACAATGAGAAGCCCTCACACCACAACGAAGAGTAGCCCCCGCTCACCACAACTAGAGAAAAGCCTGCGAGCAGCAATGAAGACCCAATGCAGCCAAAAATAAAAACAAAACAAATAAATAAATAAATTTATAAAAACAAAAGATGAGGTATCGTTTACAGAAGCATACTCCTTTTATATTATGTTATGAAATTATAAATTTGAAAAAAAAGCAGCCTGGTTTTTAAAATGTCTTTAATAAAAGCATGAAGAAGAATATATTCTCTTTTTTGAAAAATAATAGAGTTATGGATACTCAAGATTATTTGTATATGGCTTTGGAAAATACATTTTGAACTGCAACATGAATTTGGGTATATCTGTTATTCAGGGAATTCATACCAAATGAAATACTGAGACCATATTGTGAAGATCCACTCAGGAGGAATTAATAAGGTCTCCATATTTTACCTCTGGTTCTCTGATCACTCCAGTCTCTAATTCCATTTTTGCAAAAGTTGCCAACACCCTTCAGTTTTAGGCAAAGCACATTTGCCTTTCTCAACTTGCTTATCTGTCAAGTTCTCAACTTTCCCTGGGGTTTGAAGAGATAAATAAGCATTTTTCTGTTTTGGAAAGACTTTTCTGGTAGTTGGGAGTAAGAACCTGGACTGTCTTTCCTTCTAAGTTCTGCAGGCTGCACAGGTAATCAGGGAACATGATGAGTCAATAAGAGTTCAAAAGAGAACAGAGGACCACAGACAGAAAGAACTAAATGCTTTTCTAGGAAGGAACCATGGATCACTGTTCCCCAAACTTGTTTGTAACATCTGTTAAGCAGCTATTATAGGTACACTCAAATCCACACCTCTGGTTATATGTCCATTTCTGTTTATCTACAGCCATAGATGCTCCTCCTAACAATGAGGGAAAGAAACAGATGGATGTAGTCGCAGTGACCTGCCTAGAATGGCAGAATCCTTCACCCTGGGGCCGACTTCCTAGAGGCAATCTTGCTGAATCTCTCACTGATTGTTAAGGACCCAAATCAAAGATATTTCCCATTCGTGTGAGACACACTCAAAATTAATACATAAATCCAATGCCATTGCTTCCAGGACACATTCTAGAATTTTATGGAAAGCTAAGTATTGTGAGGATATCAAAACAATAAGAATACCATGATGAAATCTGATTTTCCTACTGGTGGGTATCTTACCATATTTTCCAGGCTACTCCCTACAAGCATATGCTTTTCACTTGCATCAGAAGTTCTCTCATTAAGAGGATCGTGTCCAGGGTTCGCTCCAGCTGGTACTGAGCAATAGACCCACCAACTAACTGCATGAATAAGGCTTCGCTCAGGCAGAAAGATGAGTTCTTTTTCATTTTTTTTTTCTTTGCTGTTGTGACTTAAGGAGGGGAACAGTGATATACAGCTTATGTTCCCGGTGATTTGAAATTGAAGCACACAGCACAGACAGAAGCTGAGTGTGAGAACAGAGACAAAGGGTCTATAAAGCATGAAAGGATCAAAGGAAAATGTCAGCGTGAGGTAGATGGAGAAGAAAGAAGAAAGGGGAGAAGTGGAAAGAAGAGGCTGTGAAGGAGAGAGACAGCCACCTGCCTATAGCAGGGGAGGGGGAAATGATGGGGCAGTGAGTGGTACCCACAGGAGGTACGCTGAGGGCTTAGCCTGATTGGACAGAGGCTTAGGGTTCCATGACGCTCTTCTGTTTTAGTAGCCCATTTTTAGCAAATGGTCCATTGAATTAGACTTGCAAAATGAACACCATAGATCATATTATAATAAGAAAATGTATTAAAACTAAGACTGCATCTAAAAGATGGAGGAGGAAACACTTAAGGCTGTAAACATCTAGAGAGCTCAGGGAGTATGACAT
Organism: Phocoena sinus; assembly: GCF_008692025.1. Classification (NCBI taxonomy): domain Eukaryota; kingdom Metazoa; phylum Chordata; class Mammalia; order Artiodactyla; family Phocoenidae; genus Phocoena; species Phocoena sinus. The sequence goes on along the minus strand of NC_045776.1, from coordinate 58,164,265 downwards.
GCTTCCTGACTTTCTCGCTTTCAGAACTTGTCCACATGAAGTCAAGATGGTAAAGGTTTTATCTCCTAACAAATGTGGGGAAGTGATTTAGCATCTTCAGTTCCTGAGAACAGATGGTCGTAGATCATACACAGTGGACATGATGAGGAGATAAAGTAAGAGGTACATGCATAGCTCAGACACGGTGGTATCCTATTCAAAATTCCAACTGACTTGAAGTCATTCCTTTTTGTTTGTTTTTTTTTTCCGTACGCGGGCCTCTCACCGTCGTGGCCCCTCCCGTTGCGGAGCACAGGCTCCGGACTCGCAGGCTCAGCGGCCATGGCTCACGGGCCCAGCCGCTCTGTGGCATGTGGGATCTTCCCGGACCGGGGCACGAACCCGTGTCCCCTGCATCGGCAGACGGACTCCCAACCACCGCGCCACCAGGGAAGCCCAAGTCATTCCATTCTTAAAGCTTCACTACTCTGGTTCAGGACATATTTTTCTTTGCTGTTAAAAGGAACTGATGGACGGTCTATCGGAATAAAGTACTAAGTAGCAGGGAACGGGGAGGGAATGGGGGGGATGGGGGAAGGAAGCCACTTAGAACATGTAGGGAGTTTCCTAGGACTTAGGAGGTTTCCAAGTGTTAATCACTTTCCTTCTTTCCTTGACCTGAACTGGATCATTACCACTATCCTTTTCTTAATGAATATTTAATAGGAACACCTGGGGAGTTAATGTTCAAGTGTCTCAAACGGAATTATCCTTCTCCCCCAAACCCTCCCCTTACCACACACAAAGGGGATATTTAGCAATGTCTGAAAAACTTTTTTGGGTGTCACAACGGGAAAGGAATGCCACTGGCAACTAGTGAGCAGAGGCCAGGATGCTTCTAAAGACCCAACAGCACAGGACAGAACCCCACCCCAAGGAATTATCTGGACTAAAATGTCAAAAGTGCCAAGCTTGAGAAACCCTGGTACCCTGACTCAGCCATATAAATGAAAGACGAAGAATTCTGGGCAAATTCATTGGTTCATCCATCCATTTCATCAGCAAACATTCAGTGTATGTTTCAGTGCATGCCAGGTGCTAGAACACAAAGATGAGATGCACACAATCCTTGCCTTTAAGAATTGGCCACTTTCAACAAGACCGCCATCATGTATGATATAACCATTCCAAGCAAAAAGACAGTAATCCCAGGTGTGCCAACTGGGGGAGGCTTCAGGAAACAGCAGTGTTTCAGTGGATGGGCTGTGGACCCGCAGAGGAGGATGTGCCCTCTGAAGGGAGGAAAAGGAGAGCAATTAGGCTGAACAGGCAGCAACCCCCTGGGACGCGACCAGAGCTAACTGGAGCGGAAAGAGGGAAGATAGTGTTGGAAGGGCGGTTGGGGTCAGACTACTTGAAAGCCAGGCTGAGATGGCGCTGCTGCAGCTTGATCCTGTCTGTCTGTTTGTTTTTACTGCATCTTATAGAAAAAGGAGTCCATTAAGGGTTTTTTTTTCTTCTTTTCTTTCTTTTTTTTTTTAAAGAGGAAGCCATGGCTTATTTTAATTATTTAATTTAAAAATGTTTGGCCGTGCAGCATGAGGGATCTTAACTCCCCTGACCAGGGATCGGATCCACGCCCCCTGCGTTGGAAACGCAGAATCTTAACCACTGGACCGCCAGGTAAGTCCCCATTAAGGGTTCTTGACAGGGATGTGCCATGATCACAGACCTGGAGTTGAAACATTTTCCTAGCAGAATTATGAGATGGTGACCTTCCAAAAGTCCTACGTCCCCACTGCCCCCAGCCCTGTTGCCCAGTGAGAGAACTGAGTATGTGCTCTGTTCACAGCCTTGAGTCTGACAATCCTCACCTGGTCTGTGAGCCTGGGGCTGCCTTTCCCATGCACTGATTTTGCCAATTACCTCCCGTTTTCTTCCTTTCCTCACAGTTACAATTTCATCTTTATTACTATTTTGGGGACCATGACTTCAGGTCCTCCCAAGGACATGCTTTGTCTCGAGACCAAAGTGGTTCTCACACATTGGCATCAGAATCTCTTGGGGATGGTGGGGGGACAGGAGGGAAGGATTACCAGGAGGTGATGAATTTGTCGACTGTGGTGATGGTTTTATGTTGTGTACACGGGTCAAAACTTACCAAATTGTACATTTTAGGTCAATGCGATTTACTGTATGCCCATTATATTTTAGCAAAACTGTTAAAAATAAAAGTCACCTGGAGGGCTGGGGATTTTGCATTTCTAACACTTTGAGAAGCACTGCGCTGCGCGACCTTGGATAAACCGATTCCCTTTCCCTATCTGTGTGATTTCCAGATTTTTGTGTCAGGATCCCTCTCGAAGGGCTATTCGGCACATAACGAACTTACTTCATCAATTGCTATTTATCTTTGGCCACTGCAGCCTGGCTTCTGGCTTCTGCCACTCTGACAGAATTGCCCCTTCAAGGATCACAGATGATACTCATGCCAGTTTTGTCCTAGATAGTTGACATGTATGTTAACTCCTGAATCATCAGAAGAAGCCAATGAGATAAACACTCTTATCATTGCCGCTCTGAGTTTGGAAAACTGAAGTCCAGGGAGGTTCACTAATGGGCCCAGGTCCTATTGCTTGTAAACGGTCAAGTCAGGACTTGAATCCAGACAGTCTAGCTGCAGAGTCATGTTCTCAACCACCATTTGTCTTCACTGCAGTGTCAACGGCCTCTTTTCACTTGACCACTGAGAAGGAGGAAAGGGCAGCCCCTGACACTCTGAAGCTGGCCTGGCGCTCATGGCTGATCCTGTCATTCTCCCATTAGACGTAAACGGCCTCAGACCCCGGTAAAGGAGCCAAAACAAGGCCACTTCATAATTTTGCCAAAGAACAGGCAAGAGCAAGGTCACGGTGACACCACAAAGTACCAAACCCCCTCCCCGACCCCACCCCCAGCCAAAATGAAAGACTGCTTCTTCTTCACCACCTACAGCTCTATCCTCTTCCCAGCTCCCTCTTCCCTGTGGGTAAGATTCACTGAGACACCCAGTCACAGAACGGCCCCCGGTCTCAACAGCACCCAGGCCACAGTGAGCTCTGCTTCCTTAGATGCCTTCCAATCACCCAACCGAGACCCAGACCCTGTAGCGGGATCTGACTCCACCTTCTGAGACACTGCGAGGTTCCCCAGGGTGTGGCCTCCCCTTTGCAACACTTAAATAAATGATTAGCTTGTTCAGCTGCAAGCAGGCTCCTGGCGGCTTTGGCTGGAGGGCATTGACTCCTCTGTGCCGCATGTGACGGACACCACTGTCTTCAGATTCTCCTCCTATTTTGGGTGACTTCCCATGATTGCCACCCCTTGGTATTTGTGTCCTTGTGTAGTTCCTTCCCCTGAGTGGGGCCTGGACCTAAGGACCTCCTTCTAATGACCAGAAGACACCACAATTGGGAGAAGAGGATGTCCCTTCTGAGAGTAGGTCCCCAAAGACTCCAGCTTCCATCTCGGTGTCCCTCTCTTGCTTGCGCATTTGTTATCTCTGATGGAGCCAGTTGCCATATTGTGAGCTGCTCTGTGGAGAAGCTGACAGGAAGTGGGTTTTCCATGGAGAAACCCAGAGCAAAGCCTCAGGGAACCAGGGTAGACATCCAAATAACAGCCAGCAAGGAACTGGGCCTGCCAACAACCCCTTGAGTTACCTGGGAACTGGATCCCCACAGCCCAGCCTTGAGAGGACCTCCTTCTTGGCTGACACCAGCTGTGCTCGATTCCTCCCCACAGAAACCATAAGATAGTAACTTTTAAGTCTTCAAGTTTGGGGATAATTTGTTGTGCAGCCATAGATAATTATTGCAGACCTCCGTGATATAAAGATTAATTGTTCTACAGCATTAATTGTTCCAACAGTCATGTCACAGGCATAGAATCTTCCGTGGCTGACAATTGCCTCTAGGACAAAGGTTCATAGTCTGAGCTTTGATGTAGCCGTTGCTTCAGCCACAATAAACTGCTCATAGGTCCCAGAACACACCAAGTGGCTTTGATTGTACTGTTTCCTTTCCCTAGAATGTTAAACATTCTGTGAAGTCTTCCCGAGAATTCCCATATTGGAATTGCTCCTCCTCTGGGGTTCCAGAGCCCAGAGAAAGAAGAATAAATAAAGGCAGGAAAAGTAGAGAAAGCACACGGAAAGGAGGAAGTAAATAAATGTAGTAACACAAGAGACAGCAGCTAGAAGAATATTAGAAATTCATTGATTCCAAAGAAAACAGACGGAGCACTGCAGCAAAATTCAGACTTGCCCACAAAGGGGACGGAAGATGTTCTTTGTAAGAATCGGTCTGATCCTCAGGTTGAGAGTTACATTTGTAGCTGGGAGGATGATGGCAGAAGCCTTAGGTGAACGCTTGCTGTTGCTATTTCTGGCGAATCAACATAAGCAGCCCGAGGCAGAGGCAGAGGCAGCTGCCTGGAGCCCTTCTCCTGTGGGCACCCATCATGCAATAGCCTCTGGGTACATTGACAAATATTATTTTTAGATTTCATTTCTGGCTCTCAGAACTTTTGGCTATCAGAGTTCCTTCCCTCTCCACCCTTCAATTAGGCTTCTTCCCTGTGGAATGTCAGGGATTCGATGATGAAACCAGATCAGCTCTGCTCGGAATTGCTATTAAATCTTCTTTTGAGAATCTTGTTTTTATTTCTCCTGTTAGGGGTGGCCCTTTGGTAGAAGGAAGTTTACACGGGAAAAAAACCTTTGCTAAAGGCATCCAAGCTGAGAAATATTTAACAGTATGCAAATCAGGCAGGCAGCTCCCAGACTGAAAGAGGAGGAGGGTTGTTCTGTTCTTATGAAAAGATGTATTAAAATGCAGTCATTAACTGGTGCAATGTTCTAGAATTGGCCCTGACCTACTGGGAATTTGGGTTAAGTTTCTCTGAGGCTATAACAAAACTATACATCCTCATTGGAAGCTGGGAAAGAGGAGGACTTGCAGCTGCGGGGCGTGGATCTTCCTAGCAGAGTGGAGCAGAGATGGGAGAAGAAATGTCTTCCCCATCATTATTTTGATGGAAGGTGAGGAAGGTTGCCCGTGGCTGAGGCAGGTAGAAGTCGTTAACGGGGTGGGGTGGTGGGGTGGGAGCACTTCCGCCAGGGCTCGCCAGCGGCCATGTGTTACTCATTTAGGAGGCGAGAGTTTTGACATGAGAATCCAGGTAGGTTTTAAAGAAGCGCTCTAATCACCGGCGACGGCTGTAGGTAGTTGATTAGAAGGATACTAAATTAAGAAGGAATGAGATACACAGTGTAATGATACAAGTGAACTTATTTCCAAAACAGACAGACAGTCACAGACATAGAAAACAAACTTACGGTTCCCAAAGGGGAAAGGGGGGTGGAGGGAGGGATAAATTAGGAGGTTGGGATTAACATATACACACTACTATATTTAAAAGAGATAACCAACAAGGACCTACTGTATAGCACAGGGAACTATACTCAATATTTTGTAATAACCTATAAGGGAAAAGAATCTGGAAAGGAATATATATATATATATATATATATATATATATATACACACACATCTATATTGTATATATATATAAATATATATGTGTATGTGTGTATAACTGAATCACTGTGTTGTACACCTGAAACTAACATGATATTGTAAAGCAACTATACTGCAATTAAAAAAAAGATACACAGTGTATCTTGCTATTGTTGAACCATGGAGTTTTAGGACCCGAAGAGGCCTTAGCACTGATAGTAAGCTTTCTTACTTTGTCTCGGGTCATAAGACACGTTTTAATATGAAAAGCATGTTAATATTTTACCTGGTTTATGAATTTCTAGAACTAATGCATGTAACCAGAGTTATCATCTTAACTTTTATTCCTACGGCTCGTCTGCTTGCCTCCCTGCCTTTCCCCGTCGCCCGCTTCCTTCCTCTCCTTCCCCTATATTCCAGGCACCCGTCCAGGAACTGGGCAGTGCTTGCACTCCAGGGGTTGCCCTGCCCCCAGACCACAGGCTAACAAGCCCAGCCCACGCGGGCCTTCACGGCTGCGTGTCCCCTGCGTCAGCCGAGGGCAAGTCAACCCTCTAAGGTTTTCGGTTGCTGTTGGCTTCACCAGCTGCCACCTCCACCCATGGGCAGCCACCCCAACCTGGAGCATCCTGGGGTTCAGCCCATCAAGCCTCCTACCTCCCCGGCTGCCTCAGTCACCGCTGGAAGTCCTAGCCTCCAGATCACCATCACTGGCCAGGTTGTCCTGAATATGCCCTTAGTCTGACCTCACCCTCTACCCTTTCCATTCTCCCACATCATTCCAAGGGTCTCTTTGAAATTCATGGTCCACCGTCAACAAAGTCCCAGAGTATCTTCAATTACTCGCCTGAATATTCCACTCCCCTTCTTGCTCTAACTCAGGCATTAGCAAACCTTCCCTGTGAAGGACGGAGAAGTACATATTTCAGGCATCAAGGGCCATACTGTCTCTTGCACCTGTTGCATACTTAACTCTGCCACGCTAGCGCAAAAGCAGCCTAGGAAGCATGTAAACAAGCATGACTGTATTCCGATAGAAGTTTATTTACAAAATCAGGGGGCAGGCTAGACTTGGTAGTTTTCTGATCCTTGCTCTGACAGGAACTCGGCTACTCCATGGGGGTCCTACTTTCCTCAGCTTTGGGGTGAAGGCTGCTTTTCCATCTTGAACTTTCCAAGGTCAGGGCTGTCAATTGCCAACCTCTCTGTATGTTCCCTTCTTCTTAGATGACCTGAGTCACTTCACTCTTAACCCAGTCAGCATTCTTGGAGACTTCAGAATTTCAGAAATGGTTTATCCAATACCTTGGTCTCCCAGTTCCTTAGTCTTTTGGACCCAGTAATCTTTTATTCCACTTGACTTCAACCAGCCACTCACAAAGCCATACCCCAGGCCTTCATGCCCCACTTCTCTCCTAGACTCCATGATCTAGCACCAGAACTAGTCCCCAGAAAACACACAGAGCCCGTGGGCCCCCATCTCCTCATCATACTCCAACCCTGGCTAAACCCAAACATCCTCTGAATTGGTACCCACTGCCGAGCATTGAATGTGGTAGAAGAGAATCACACACCCACAGGGACTGGATTCACTGTTCAAAAAATAACAGCAGGGCTTCCCTGGTGGCGCAGTGGTTGAGAGTCCACCTGCCGATGCAGGGGACACGGGTTCGTGTCCCAGTCCGGGAAGATTCCACATGCTGCGGAGCGGCTGGGCCCGTGAGCCATGGCTGCTGAGCCTGTGCATCCAGAGCCTGTGCTCCACAACGGGAGAGGCCACAACAGTGAGAGGCCCGCGTACAGCAAAAAAATAAAATTAAAAAAAAAATAACAGCAAACCTGACACAAATCCCTGTCCTGGTGGAGAGAAAAGGCAAGAAGCAAGATAAATAATTAAAACATATAGTAAGTTAGAGAGTGATAAATTCTAAGGAGGAAAAATTAAAGCAGGGAAGGAAGTTATGATATGAGGGAGGGATGTGAAATACTAGATAAGGTGGCCAGGGAACGCCTACCAAGCAGATGGTTTTCATGTGAAAACAGGAAGTGAGTGAGGGCAGAAAACCATGTGTATATCTTGGGGAAGAACATCTCAAGCTGAGGGAACACAGTGAATGCAAAGGCCTCCTGATGGGTTTGTGTCTGGCTCATCTGGGAAACAGAAAGGGGGCCTGTGTAGCTCAAGCAGTGTGGATGAAGGAACAGTACGGGAGAGATGTCAGAGAAGTAACAGGACTACATCAATTGTCTGTTGTCCCATAACAAATTACAGCAAACTTAGAGGCTCAAAAACACCTATTTATTAGCTCACAGTTTCCTTGGGTCAGGAGTCCACGGGCAGCTTACCTAGGTCCTCAGCTCAGGTCTTATAAGGCAACAGTCCAGGTGTGAGCTGGGCTGTGTTCTCATCTGGAGGCTCAACTAGGGAAGCGTCCATTTTCAAGCTCTCTTGGGCTGTTGGCAAAATCTATTCCCCTGCAGCTGTAAGACTGCAAGCTTCAGGGGGGTTTTTTGCTGGGTGTCAGTGAAGCCACCCTCAACTTTTAGGGCTGCATAGAATTCCCTTCTGCACGGCCCCTCCACCAGCCATTCACTACATGGCAGCTTGCTTTTTCAAGGCCAGCAGGAGAGTGAGAAAGAGTCTGTCAGTAAGAGAGAATGTTGTACAAAACAATGTAATTACAAGAATGACATCCAACACTTCTCTGTATCCTCTTGGTTAGAAACCAGTCATGGTGCCTCCACCCACACTCAAGGGCAGGGCATCCCAGAAGGGGGGATCATGGAACCACCTTATAGCCTGTCTGCTACCAGGACTCGGGTCACACAGGGATATATGGACCCTTGTAAGGACTTTGCCTTTTTCTCTGAGTGAGACTGGGAGCCATTAGAAGGTTTTGAACTGAGAGATGATGTGATATGAGCTGTGCTTTCACAGGCTCACTCAGATGATGGGTTGAGAATAGACTTCAGGGGGCCAAGGGCAGAAGCAGGGAGATGAGTTAGGAGGTTATTCCAATAATCCAGGTGAAAGTTGACAGTGGTAAGTGCAAGGTGGTGGCAATGGAGAAGGAGAGGACGAATTCTGGATGTATTTTGAAGGCAGAGCCAACATGATTTACTAACAGGTCAGATGTAGAATGCGAGGAAAATGCTTTTCCTGAGGTTTTTGGCCTGAACAACCAGAAGGATGGAGTTGCCATTAATTATGAGGGAGACGATTGAGGGAAAGCAGGTTTGAGAGAGAGTATCAGGAGCTCTATTTTGATAGGTCTGAGCTGCCAGCCATACACATGGCCAGTCAGTTACACTGGACACGTTCAACTCTGGAAGGAGGAGTGATTTGTCCTTAATAGAAGTGACATCTATCTCTTTGCAATCCACACCTGCAGTGCATCTGCAAGCACCACTGTCTGAGAGCTTACAGAATGATGCACTTATAGGCACAGAATCCAAAAAGCTTTGTCTTGCACCAAAGGACCCATTTGATGGCAAAGATATGTGACAATGGGCACGTGACCACAGAGTGCAGTGGGTTCTCCCATACATCTCATTACCTGGAAGCAATAAGAATGTTGGAGTGGCTTATTAAAGCTTCCAAAACAGCATGAGCTTGGGGATGCTGTCTTTCAGGATGGGGTATATGTGTTGAATTACTGGCTGGTATAAAGATAGCTTGACTTCATGGGTGCAGAAGCTAAGGGGTAAAAGTAGGATTGACTCTTTGACCATCACTCTCAGTACACATCTACCCCATCACTCTAAGCTCTAATGGGTTGAAAACTTAGGTTCCCAGTAGAAGATTTCTTTAACCTGGGCACAGTAAGCTTCCATGGAAGCTAAAGCAAGTCTGTCACCTGGGCAATTTGATCTCTTCAAGCCAGATTAGCAGGCAAAGAAAGGACTTCCTATGCTGTCAGGGTTTATTGAGGTATAATTGACACGTAATGTTGTATTACTTTTAGGTGCCCAACATAATGATTGGATATATGTATATCTGCAAAATGATCGCCACAATAAGTCACACTTTTTTTTCTTGTGCTGAGAACTTGTAAGATCTACTCCCTTAGTAACTTTCAAATATACAATATAATATTGTTAATTACGGTCAGCGTACTCTACATTCCATCTCCAGGACTTATTTATCTTATAACTAAAAGTTGGTACCTTTTGAGCCCCTTCACCATTTCCCCCAACCCCCCACCCCTGCCTCTGGCAACCACCAATCTGTTCCTGTGAATTTGGTTTTTTAAGATCCTGTATATATATGTGAGATCATACAGGGTTTGTCTTTATCATTTCATTTAGCATAATGCCCTGAAGGTGCATCCATGTTGTCTAAAATGGCAGAATTTCCTTCTTTTTTATGGCCACATAATCATAATATTCCACTATATATGTCTATCACATCCTCTTAATCCATCCATCCGTGGACACTTAGGTTGTTTCCTAAGTCTTGGCTGTTGTAAATAATGCTGCAATGAACATGGGGGTGCAGATATATCTTTGAGATAGTGACTTCGTTTCCTTTGGAAATGTACCCAAAAGTAAATTGCTGGATCACACAGTGGTTCAATTTTTAATTTCTTGAAGGACCTCTGTACTGTTTTCAATAGAGGTTGCACCAACAGTGCACAAGGGTTTTTCTCCACACCCTTGCCAACACTTGTTATCTCTTGACTTTTTGGTGATGGCCATTCTAACGAGTTTGAGGCGATATCTCATTCGGTTTTGATTTGCATTTCCCTGATGATTAGTGATGTTGAGCACTTAGCCATTTGTATGTCTTCCTTGAAAAAATGTCCATTCAGCTCCTCTGCTTATTTTTAAATTGGATCATTTGTTTTCTTTCTTGGCTATTAGGTTGTACGACATATTTTGAATATTGACCCCTCATCAGATACATGATTTGCAAATATTTTCTCCCATTTGGTAGGTTGATTTTTCATTTTGTTGATGGTTTCCTTTGCTGTGCAGAAACTTTTTAAGCTGATGTAGTCCCACATGTTTATTTTTGCTTTTGCTGTCTTTGATTTGTGTCAAATCCAAAAACATCATCGCCGAGACTGATGTCAAGGATCTTACACTCTATGGTTTCTGCAAGGAGTTGTATGGTTTCAGGTCTTAGTTCAAGTCTTCAATCCATTTTGAGTTCATTTGTGTGTATGGTGTAAAAAGGTCCAGCTTCATGCTTTTGCATGTGGTTGTCCAGTTTTCCCAACACCCGTAATAGCTTGTTTTAGGTATTGATACATAGGGAAAATTCTGTATTGATTAAGAAGAGTTTAAAACTTCTCCCTCCTGACTGGAATTGAAATTATATGTTCAACCTCACTAGTCTCGCCCCAGAAAAACTACTCTTCATAATCCCTATCGTTAAATCATTTTTGACTTGAATTGGATGTAAATAAGGCACTGCATATTCATGCATTGGTTTATTGCTTTTATGCTGAAGTTTTGATTTCATCTGCATGATTTCCACTCAGAATGGGCAAGACAGGAAATAAGATCGTGTAAGTCTCTTTGATGTACAATTAGGTGCTTACCATTTATATCTCTTTCTGCTAATCCTAAAAGCGTTTCTTTCCCTGCTTGAGAACGACACTCCTTCTTCTGCTCATTCAGTTATGACTATGAGTAAATATATCACACATGGAAAAGAAATCTTTTAAAATTATATGCATCCTTTCTTATTAAATCAGTTCGAACTACCATTTTGACAAATGTCCTAAAGCATTAGCACACCTAACTTTCCAGAGGTCAGAGTCGGGCGGAAAGAGGTTTGAGAGAGAGAATGTTGGTTAATGACCTCTCAGGCTTGAGTGGGAAAACGGAGAGCGTCCCACGCAGCGATGACACAGGGGCCCCGCCTTCCATGCTTCACCCCAGCTCAGACATCACAACAAGTGCCAACTTTTATTAGATCTCTAACGGATGGTTAGTAGTTCAAGCAAGGGAATGTCCCTTCTTATGATCTGTCTTTCAGGGCGTACACTTCTTTCCTTTCTAACTAATTGCGCTCCCTCCTAAGAATGAAAGCAGTGGTTCATAGGGCAGTGTGTCTTCTGCCCAAATGAAATTAGTAAAGAATCAGACCTCGCTGGGGCATTCCTATAGTCTCTCCGACGAAAACAGCTCCTTCTGACCACTGACAATGGTTGTACAGTTTATGAGCAGCATCCTCTACTCTAGCTGGCACTTTTTCTCATGCCTTTGAGATGTCACGCTGGGTTCCCGGATGTGAGAACAGCCCTGGGCATCATATCCAGGTAGTGCTTTTGTCCATGTATGAGCACAGATTCTCTGAACTAAGGATGCTATGTAGTGATCAGAAATGTATTTTCCTTAATACGCAACATCCTATTTAGAGGTGATTAAAAGACAAATATTAAAAGCACCATCTTGTTTTTGTTTTTCTAATTTAATAATACAGAGTTATTATTTAGCAACTCTTTATGTAGAGTAAATATTAGGTTCATTTCTTAATCAGTATAAGAATATGCTATTGGGCTTTTTATAGCTTTGGCTGCTACTTACTTTTGAAAACAACAAAGATAAAATCAATGAAAAAGGCACTGTAGTTTATTATTATAAATGTCAGAGGAAATGGTTAGGTTGAGTTTCTCTGACTGTACAACTGAGGAAAATTTTTAGAGGTGAGGGGCTCCGTAAGTAACCTTGCTGGGATTCAGTCATATATGCACTGGGTAGAAGCTCTCTTATGCGGAGCTTGGGGCCGGGAAAATTACAGAAACTCAAACGTAGATGTTTGAATGGCTGGACGAACTAGGAAGCAGGGCATGCATGAGATCAAGAAATGGATGGCATGGTCATGTGGTGATCTGGTCAGTTCAGGGACACTTCTTCTCAGTTGAGTGACCCTGGCAACAGCTCAGAAGGCTGTGCTTTGAGGCCACTGGCAGTTAGGAAGAGACTGCCCAGTGGATGGCTTATGTCCTATTATTGTATTAAAGGGACCTGCATTCAGCCTGCTCTTGAAATGAAATCTAAGTAATCATTAAAGGAAACAGACTGATTCCATTTTTTTTCCAATTTGGAATACACAAATAATATGCAAAATAATTTGTCCTTATTGTATTCCTCATCTTTTTAACAGATGAAATAAAATTCAAAAGACCAAGAGTTCAGACCTCAGCACTAACTTTCTCCTGACCCATCACAGCAGACTTGATAATGTTCAGGGCCTGGTCCGGCCCTTCTGTTACTTACAGTTTTACTAATGACGTTTCATGAATTCAGTGTCTATTGTTTAGGAGTCACATTGGTCTCACAATTTCAGTCCCTTAAAGATTAGTTCCTAATCTCAAATTCCTATGGCTGTCTTTGCTTTCCCTAGCGAAACACCTTGGCTTAAATTGTATACATCCTCTTAATCATGTCAAATTATTTTTTAATTATTTTATTGAAGGATGGGAAAAGGATTCTCAACAAGTAAATATGATCAAGTGAAATATTTACATAGCAAGTGCTAAGGAAAAAGAACTTTCAGATTTTTGTTTTTAAAAGATTATATAAATTTTGAGTTAAATCTTGGTCTCCTATATATCTGGTCTGATTCCATTTCCTCCAATGAACTAAAACATCAGGAGTTTAAAGTTGCTTATAAGCATTTTCAGGGGATCGTATATATTTTGAGGTTTGATTACTTAATGAGGAGCATTAAGTATTCACCATATTATTAAGATGAAAACTTATCTTGGAAAACAGCACTGTGCTATATTACTCCTGTTTCAATCAGGTCTCACTCAGCTTCACCATCACATTCATTCTGCCTCAGGGATCTGTGGAACTTGATTTTTGAAAAATTTTCCTGCCAGGGACTTCATAGTTCAGGGAAGATACCTTAGTTCTTTCTGATCCTGGAATAGGAATCATTCTAGGTTGTGGATGTCAAGGTCTCTCAACCAGTATTCTTTTTTAAAAAATTTTATTGGAGTATAGTTGATTCACAACGGTGTGTTAGCCTCAACCAGTATTTTAAATAGGAAAACAGGGAGAAAATTCCCAGTGGAAAATGTCTGCTATCTGGGGGGGAATATTCTTGCTAATATAATTATCTTAGGTTAGCCTTTTATTTGAAGAAAATAAAGGATATAAAAGAATTTAGAAAATAAAGGATATAAAAGAATTTAGAAGCAGGGAAGAAATTCAGAAGTGTTTTGTTTTGGTTTTTTTCCCGGTACGCGGACCTCTCACTGCCATGGCCTCTCCCGTTGCGGAGCACAGGCTCCGGACGCGCAGGCCCAGCAGCCACGGTTCACAGGCACAGCCGCTCCGCGGCATGTGGAATCTTCCCGGACCGGGGCACGCACCCGCGTCCCCTGCATCGGCAGGCGGACTCTCAACCACTGTGCCACCAGGGAAGCCCTCAGAAGTGGTTTAATACAACTACCTGACTTAATCATGATAAACGAGGTTCCCAAAGTCACTCAGCTAGTGAGTGGGCCCTTTAATGCCCTGAAAGACCATTTAAAAGTAATAGGTCTGTGAAAGGTTGTTGAGGTTAAGTCGGGCTTTCCGTGGGGGGATAAAGTGGGGCTTTGCTGAGGATGTCCATCAAACTCTTCTGTCTGAGTGTATCCTGGTGGATTACCAGCGACTGGACACCAGTCACTGGTATGACTCAGATGGCTGGTCAAGTAGCAGCTACGAGATCTGAGTATCCAGCCTCTATAAGAAGATGTAAGACTTTTTTCCTATTGATGATTAACTGTATTTTGATTCTATGGATCTGTATTTGTTCTATTGCTACACAGACAGAGAAAATAAGGCCAAATTGAATCTTGGGGGGAAAAGTCAACACAGGCTGACAGAATGCCAAAGAATTGACTCAAAGTATAGACAGTGAAAGGGTTGGATATGAAGTAAGTGAAGTTAGGTGAGAGCAAGTATTGGTGTTTGACTCTATATTTTTTAATCTTTTACAGTAAGAATGAATTTGGCATTTCTTAGGTAATTTTCACAAGGTTTTACAAATTTTTACCAAAAAAGTGCCCCCACTGGTCATAACCATTTTGGAAATTGAGTTTGAGGGTGTGTGTACTTGTCCTTGTGTGTTACAAGTACACAACTCAAACAGTTGTCCCTGTCAAACAAATGAGCACAAGTGAATTACAGGCAAGGAAAAACCAAAACAGCCTAGAAATCAAGACAGATGCCTGGAGAGAAGTGAACATCACAGGTGACAGAGTCAAACACAACTGGTCCCAGGAGAAGAAGTAGAGTTAAAGTTATGGCTTAAGAGATTTGAATTAACTGCAGTGAAGAGCTTCTTTACAGTAAAGCTATTCAGAGCAGGAAGGAAATTTAGTAACAGGTGATTCGGGAAAACTGGGAGTCTTCTCCTTTGGATATTTTACAAATGGAATTTAAAGCTCTTATTTCTCACTAGTTAGGTATAGTTCAGCTGTGGGTTGAATTAGTCAATATCTTCTCTATTTGGTTAGTAGAGAAAAAAACTAATAGCAATTTTGAGTGTCACAGTCACCATGCATTCTTTTTTTTTTTTTTTTTTTTTTTTCGGTACACGGGCCTGTCACTGCTGTGGCCTCTCCCGTTGCGGAGCACAGGCTCTGGACGCACAGGCTCAGCGGCCATGGCTCACGGGCCCAGCCGCTCCGCGGCATGCGGGATCCTCCCGGACCGGGGCACAAACCCACGTCCCCTGCCATCGGCAGGCAGACTCTCAACCACTGCGCCACCAGGGAAGCCCCCCATGCATTCATTTTTAAATGAAATGTAGGTGGGTGATAAATTTGTGTGTTCTAATTACCTAACTAAATCCTGGGGGATGAACTGAAGTCTAATATCTCTTATGAATATCTTCATTATAAATAATCTTGATTATTCACCTGATGGTTCAAGTTCAGACCTTCAGATCTTTTAAATGTTTTAAAACTTAGCTATATTTCCTATTATTTCTATAATGAACACATATCTTTGTGTAATTAAATATATATGTATATGTGTATATATATATGTATGTGTGTGTATATATATATACACACACATACATGTACCACAAAGAGACAAGAAGGCAAATTACTGGAAAAGTTAATACACTAAAATCCCACTATTTTGGACTTGCGGGGAGAAAAAACAAAACATTTCATTTTAAATGAATTTAAAACTTTAAGATAAATATAATGCATAACGTAAACTAGGATAAAAGATAGTTGTTTTTAACGAACAAATAAAAGTTACCTGACTGCAAAAAATATGTAAGGCTTGCTGGTTATAAATATTTTAAACATTTATCTTGGTTAAGCTATTAGTTTATACTAGCAGTAAAAGGAGACAGACTCATTTGGAAATCAGCCCCTATCTTACACTTAATTCCAATTTTGAAATAGACTCTGTATTATTGTGGTTTGACCTCCTTGCTTCCTTTCTCCTTGTGAAGTGACAATCTTTGTTTCTGATTCTGAACGAAAAGGCACCGAGACAAAGAAAGGAATGAGGAACAAACACCAAGCACAACTTCTGCAAAGGAGAACAGCAAACAAAATGCTAGCAATTAAACATCCAGACCTGTGGTCACACATAATGACTCATTCGCCAGAGCTGATTTGCTTTAAAATTCATCCCTCAAGGAGTATATTTAGCACTCTCAGACGCTTACATCTTAGTCAAAAAAAGACACAGTAAAGGAAATTTAAGTTAATCTGAATATCACATTGAAATTCTGCTTATTAAGTAATGTTAGAAATTACTGAAAATAACGTCTGTTTTCAATGGAGACGTTTCAGCGCTCCCTTTTTGTACTGTGATGTTTAGATGTGATATGAACTTTCCTGTTTAATTTGCTTTCGTTTATTTTCAATTATTAGCTCAGTAGCCATAGTAATATTTAAGGATTAAACAGTTATGTCAATGGTAGACGTATGACTAGTTAACAGTTTATCTCTATGCATTCATTCCTCCGTATTGGTTGACTCCATTGGGAATACTGGGTGGTGCTGGGAGGGAAGGAGACTGAATTTCCAGAGTGCACCCGCTGTACTTTTTGACTTTTCTTGCATGTGCATGGAATACCTATTCCAAGAAGTAATTACCTAAAGAGAACTAGGTGGTCTATATATTCTCTTTCCTAAATACGTTTGCTTCCTTACTTTTTTCAGATTCTCCTCAGGTTTCCAGGGAGATCTGCCTCTGTCCTTCTTTATCCCTCACCCAGTCCTTCTATTTTCTCCCCGCCCCCCCCCCTCGATATAACCTCTGGTGCCTTGTTATCTGCTTATCGTCTGCATCTCTCGACTAGTATTTAAATCCCATAAGAGCAGGGACTTGGTTTTGTTTGCCGCTGTGTTCCAGGTGCCTGGAATAGTGCCTGGCACATGGTGGGTACTTAGTATGTATTTGCTATATGAATGAATGCATGAATGAATGACTTGCTAGCCATCCTTCTCGTTTGCTTTCTGCATCTACTCACTCACCAATATCTGTAAATTCTTCATGAGGCTTTTCCTTTCCTTTTCCTGGTCATCATCACAACCCAGCGCACCTTCTGCCTGGAGACAGGTCTCCCAACTCCCCCTCAGTCTGCTCTGAAATCCACCCTGAACACTGATGTGAGTTGATGTCACACCTCCCCTCCCTGCTTCTCTCTCTCTCTATCTTTTTCTCTCTCTCCCGTCGAATATCTGAAAAGGCAAGTTACTCTCTATTGCCTTTAATATAAATAAAAAATCCTTAGCTTGACTTTCAGTGGACTTCACATCACGGTATTAAAATACTTTCAAATTGTATTTCCAATTATTCTCCTAAATACACCTCTCTTTTCACTATCTTGAACCAGTCCAGGCCCAATCTTAATTTCAGATCTTCCCTCACTTACTTGCTCTAGCTTCTCAAATTGGGCCTAAATTACAAGACTTGGCTCACAACCCACCTTCTTCTGTTTCTTTTTTTAAATTTAATTTAATTTTTTAAAATTAATTTTTATTGGAATATAGTTGGTTTACAATGTTGTGTTAGTTTCTGCTGTACAGCAAAGTGAATCAGATATATATATATGTATTCTTTTTTAGATTCTTTTCCCATATAGATCATTGCAGAGTAATGAGTAGAGTTCCCTGTGCTATACAGTAGGTTTTTATTAGTTATCTATTTTATATATAGTAGTGTATATATGTCATTCCCAATCACCCAATTTATCCACCTTCTTCTGTTAACACTATAGCCCACTGACACCCCCTCTGAATTAGGAGCACTTGCTCTTGGGATCACTTACTTTTCCCCTCATCCTATGATAGAGCCTCCAGATATTCTTCCTCTGAATTTAAAAAATTTCTTTAAATTTTTTTGTTTTTGCTTAACACTCCAATGATAGTTATCTTTTAAATTTGTTTTTGTTCCTGCCAAGATGTGATGAATTAGGTTATTGTTAATTAAGTCATTCAATATGAATATTAGTCTGTAGGGCTTCCCTGGTGGCGCAGTGGTTGAGAGTCCGCCTGCCGATGCAGGGGACACGGGTTCGTGCCCCGGTCCGGGAAGATCCCACATGCCGCGGAGCGGCTGGGCCCGTGAGCCATGGCCGCTGAGCCTGCGCGTCCAGAGCCTGTGCTCCACAACGGGAGAGGCCACAACAGGGAGAGGCCACAACAGTGAGAGGCCCGCGTACTGAAAAAAAAAAATATATATATATATATATATATATATATATATATGAATATTAGTCTGTATAGACTAGGTCGCTGCAGTGACCAAGTGACCCTCAGATCTCAGTGGCTTAATGGAGCAGAAGCTTCTTTCTTATCCGTGCTACTCACCCAGTACAGGTGTCTGGGGAGCTTCCCCCTCATCATCCCCCGGAGAACCCGTCTGACGGACACTGCACACCTCACAGGTGAGCTCTGTGGTCATCGTAGTGGGGAGTTGAGAGAGCGGGAAACTCACTCTAGGTCTTCAGTTCCTCAGATCAGACGTGACACCCATCACTCCCACTCACAGCCTTTTGAGCAGAGAAACTCCCAAGGCCCTGGCTAACTGCAAAATTTGGGAAAGCATATAGATTTTGAAGCAAAAATTTGTATCATGAATAACTCACAGTCACGCAGATTGGTTGACCTCACCTAGGATGATGGTCAGACAGTAGTTTCAAGATAGTAGCTGTTTCATACCACCGAGAGATGTCACATCATCTATTTGCAGAATTGAGAATAATTATCTCCTTACTGTGATTTCATTTAAGGTGACAGCTCAATTCAATGCCAAACCATAACAAGCTTATTTTATGCCTTGGAGTTAAGAATCAACAGGTGTTGACGCCTCCGGGAAGATAGCGGAAGAGTAAGACACGGAGATCACCTTCCTCTCCACAGACACACCAGAAATACATCTACACGTGGAACAACTCCTACAGAACACCTACTGAACACTGGCAGAAGACCTCAGACCTCCCAAAAGGCAAGAAACCCCCCCACACACGTACCTGGGTAGGGCAAAAGAAAAAACAGAGACAAAAGAATAGGTACGGGAACTGCACCAGTGGGAAGGAGCTGTGAAGGAGGAAAAGTTTCCACACACTAGGAAGCCCCTTCGCGGGCGGAGACTGCGGGTGGCGAAGGCGGAAGCTTTGGAGCCACGGAGGAGAGCACAGCCACAGGGGTGCGGAGGGCAAAGCGGAGAGATTCCCGCACAGAGGATCGGTGCCGACCGGCACTCACCAGCCTGAGAGGCTTGTCTGCTCACCCGCCGGGGCGGGCGGGGCGGGGAGCTGAGGCTCGGGCTTCGGTCGGAGCGCAGGGAGAGGACTGGGGTTGGCGGCGTGAACACAGCCTGAAGGGGTTAGTGCACCACGGCTAGCCGGGAGGGAGTCCGGGGAAAAGCCTGGACCTGCCGAAGAGGCAAGAGACATTTTCTTACCTCTTTGTTTCCTGGTGCGCGAGGAGAGGCGATTAAGAGTGCTGCTTAAAGGAGCTCCAGAGACCGGCGCGAGCCGCGGCTAAAAGCGCGGACTCCAGAGACGGGCATGAGACGCTAAGGCTAATGCTGCCGCCACCAAGAAGCCTGTGTGCGAGCACAGGTCACTCTCCACACCCCCCTTCCAAGGAGCCTGTGCAGCCCGCCACTGCCGGGGTCCCAGGATCCAGGGAAACCTTCCCCGGAAGAACGGACGGCGGGCTTCCGGCTGGTGCAACGTCACGCTGGCCTCTGCCGCCGCAGGCCCGCCCCGCACGCAGTGCCCCTCCCTCCCCCTGGCCTGAGTGAGCCAGAGCCCCCGAATCAGCGGCTCCTTTAACCTCTCTGAGCGAAGAACAGATGTCCTCCGGTGACCGACACGCAGAGGCAAGGCCAAATCCAAAGCTGAGCTCCTGTGAGCTGTGAGAACAAAGAAGAGAAAGGGAAATCTCTCCCAGCAGCCTCAGAAGCAGCGGATTAAAGCTCCACAATCAACTTGATGTACCCTGCATCTGTGGAATACCAGAATAGACAACGCATCATCCCAAATTGAGGAGGTGGACTTTGAGAGCAAGATTTATGATTTTTTCCGCTTTTCCTCTTTTTGTGAGGGTATGTGTATGTTTCTGTGTGAGATTTTGTCTGTATAGCTTTGCTTCCACCATTTGTCCTAGGGTTCTATCCGTCCGTTTTTGTTGTTGTTGTTTTTAATTTTTTTTCTTTCTCTTAATAATTATTCTTTTATTTTAATAACTTTATTATATTTTATCGTACTTTATTTTATTTTACTTTATCTTCTTTCTTTTTTTCCTTCCTTCCCGCCTTGCTTCCTTCCTCCCTCCCTCCTTTCTTTCTTTCTCTCTTTCTACTTCTACTAATTCTTTCTTTCTACTTTTTCTCCCTTTTATTCTGAGCTGTGTGGATGAAAGTCTCATGGTGCAGCAGCCAGGAGTCAGTGCTGTGCCTCTGAGGAGGGAGAGCCAACTTCAGGACACTGGTCCACAAGAGACCTCCCAGCTCCACATAATATCAAACGGCGAAAATCTCCCAGAGATCTCCATCTCAACACCAGCACCCAGCTTCAACCAACGACCAGCAAGCTACAGTGCTGGACATCCTATGCCAAACAACTAGCAAGACAGGAACACAACCCCACCCATTAGCAGAGAGGCTGCCTAAAATCATAATAAGTCCACAGACACCCCAAAACACACCACCAGACGTGGACCTGCCCACCAGAAAGACAAGATCCAGCCTCATCCACCAGAACACAGGCACTAGTCCCCTCCACCACGAAGCCTACACAGCCCACTGACCCAACCTTAGCCACTGGGGACAGACACCGAAAACAACAGGAACTACCAACCTGCAGCCTGCAAAAAGGAGACCCCAAACACAGTAAGGTAAACAAAATGAGAAGACAGAAAAACACACAGCAGATGAAGGAGCAAGATAAAAACCCACCAGACCTAACAAATGAAGAGGAAATAGGCAGTCTACCTGAAAAAGAATTCACAATAATGATAGTAAAGATGATCCAAAATCTTGGAAACAGAATAGACAAAATGCAAGAAACTTTTAACAAGGACCTAGAAGAACTAAAGATGAAACAAACAACGATGAACAACACAATAAATGAAATGAAAAACACTCTAGATGGGCTCAATAGCAGAATAACTGAGGCAGAAGAATGGATAAGTGACCTGGAAGATAAAATAGTGGAAATAACTACTGCAGAGCAGAATAAAGAAAAAAGAATGAAGAGAACTGAGGACAGTCTCAGAGACCTCTGGGACAATATCAATTGCACCAACATTCGAATTATAGGGGTTCCAGAAGAAGAAGAGAAAAAGAAAGGGACTGAGAAAATATTTGAAGAGATTATAGTTGAAAACTTCCCTAATATGGGAAAGGAAATAGTTAACCAAGTCCAGGAAGCACAGAGAGTCCCATACAGGATAAATCCAAGGAGAAATATGCCAAGACACATATTAATCAAACTGTCAAAAATTAAATACAAAGAAAACATATTAAAAGCAGCAAGGGAAAAACAACAAATAACACACAAGGGAATCCCCATAAGGATAACAGCTGATCTTTCAGCAGAAACTCTGCAAGCCAGAAGGGAGTGGCAGGACATATTTAAAGTGATGAAGGAGAAAAACCGGCAACCAAGATTACTCTACCCAGCAAGGATCTCATTCAGATTTGATGGAGAAATTAAATCCTTGACAGACAAGCAAAAACTGAGAGAGTTCAGCACCACCAAACCAGCGTTACAACAAATGCTAAAGGAACTTCTCTAGGCAGGAAACACAAGAGAAGGAAAAGACCTACAATAAAGAACCCAAAACAGTTAAGAAAATGGGAATAGGAACATACATATCGATAATTACCTTAAATGTAAATGGACTAAATGTTCCCACCAAAAGACACAGATTGGCTGAATGGATACAAAAACAAGACCCAGATATTTGCTGTCTACAAGAGACCTGCTTCAGACCTACAGACACATACAGACTGAAGGTGAGGAGATGGAAATAGATATTTCATGCAAATGGAAACCAAAAGAAAGCTGGAGTAGCAGTTCTCATATCAGACAAAATAGACTTTAAAATAAAGACTATTAGAAGAGACAAAGAAGGACACTACATAATGATCAAGGGATCAATCCAAGAAGAAGATATAACAATTGTAAATATTTATGCACCCAACATAGGAGCACCTCAATACATAAGGCAAATACTAATAGCCATAAAAGGAGAAATCGACAGTAACGCATGCAGAGTAGGGGACTTTAACACCCCAGTTTCACCAATGGACAGATCTTCCAAAATGAAAATAAATAAGGAAACACAAGCTTTAAATGATACATTAAACAAGTTGGACTTAATTGATATTTATAGGACATTCCATCCAAAAACAACAGAATACACATTTTTCTCAAGTGCTTGTGGAACATTCTCCAGGATAGATCATATCCTGGGTCACAAATCAAGCCTTGGTAAATTTAAGAAAATTGAAATTGTATCAAGTATCTTTTCCGACCAAAACGCTGAGACTAGACATCAATTACAGGAAAAGATCTGTAAAAAATACAATCACACGGAGGCTAAACAATACACTACTTAATAACGAAGTGATCACTGAAGAAATCAAAGAGGAAATCAAAAAATGCCTAGAAACAAATGACAATGGAGACACGACGACCCAAAATCTATGGAATGCAGCAAAAGCAGTTCTAAGAGGGAAGTTTATAGCAATACAATCCTACCTTATGAAACAGGAAGCATCTCGAATAAACAACCTAACCCTGCACCTAAAGCAATTAAAGAAAGAACAAAAAAACCCAAAGTTAGCAGAAGGAAAGAAATCAGATCAGAAATAAATGAAAAAGAAATGAAGGAAATGATAGCAAAGATCAATAAAACTAAAAGCTGGTTCTTTGAGAAGATAAACCAAATTGATAAACCATTAGCCAGCCTCATCAGAAAAAGAGGGAGAAGACTCAGATCAATAGAATTAGAAATGAAAAAGAAGAAGTAACAACTGACACTGCAGAAATACCAAAGATCATGAGAGATTACTACAAGCAACTCTATGCCAATAAAATGGACAACCTGGAGGAAATGGACAAATTCTTAGAAATGCACAACCTGCCAAGATTGAATCAGGAAGAAATAGAAAATATGAACAGACTAATCACAAGCACTGATATTGAAATTGTGATTAAAAATCTTCCAACAAATGAAAGCCAGGACCAGATGTCTTCACAGGCGAATTCTATCAAACATTTAGAGAAGAGCTAACACCTATTCTTCTCAAACTCTTCCAAAATATAGCAGAGGGAGGAACACTCCCAAACTCATTCTACGAGGCCACCATCACCCTGATACCAAAACCAGACAAGGATGTCACAAAGAAAGAAAACTACAGGCCAATATCACTGATGAACATAGATGCAAAAATCCTCAAGAATGTACTAGCAAACAGAATCCAACAGCACATTAAATGGATGATACACCATGATCAAGTGGGGTTTATTCCAGGAATGCAAGGATTTTTCAATGTACGCAAATCAATCAACGTGATATACCATATTAACAAACTGAAGGAGAAAAACAATATGATCATCTCAATAGATGGAGGAAAAGCTTTTGACAAAATTCAACACCTATTTATGATAAAAACCCTCCAAAAAGTAGGCATAGAGGGAACTTACCTGAACATAATAAAGGCCATATATGACAAAGCCACAGCCAACATCGTCCTCAATGGTGAAAAACTGAAAGCATTTCCACTAAGATCAGGAACAAGACAAGGTTGCCTACTCTCACCACTCTTATTCAACATAGTTTTGGAAGTTTTAGCCACAGCAATCAGAGAAGAAAAGGAAATAAAAGGAATACAAATAGGAAAAGAAGAAGTAAAGCTGTCACTGTTTGTAGATGACATGATACTATACATAGAGAATCCTAAAAATGCTACCAGAAAACTACTAGAGCCAATCAATGAATTTGGTAAAGTAGCAGGATACAAAATTTATGCACAGAAATCTCTTGTATTCCTATACACTAATGATGAAATATCTGAAAGAGAAATTAAGGAAACACTCCCATTTACCATTGCAATGAAAAGAATAAAATATCTAGGAATAAACCTACCTAAGGAGACAAAAGATGTGTATGCAGAAAATTATAAGACACTGATGAAAGAAATTAAAGATGATACAAATATATGGAGAGATATACCATGTTCTTGTATTGGAAGAATCAACATTGTGAAAATGACTCTATTACCCAAAGCAATCTACAGATTCAATGCAATCCCTATCAAGCTACCACTGGCATTTTTCACAGAACTAGAACAAAAACTTTCACAATTTGTATGGAAACACAAAAGACCCCGAATAGCCAAAGCAATCTTGAGAACGAAAAACGGAGCTGGAGGAATCAGGCTCCCTGACTTCAGAGCATACTACAAAGCCACAGTAATTAAGACAGTATGGTACTGGCACAGAAACAGAAAGATCGATCAATGGAACAGGATAGAAAGCCCAGAGATAAACCCACGCACATATGATCACCTTATCTTTGATAAAGGAGGCAGGAATATACAGTGGAGAAAGGACAGCCTCTTCAATAAGTGGTGCTGGGAAAACTGGACAGGTACATGTAAAAGTATGAGATTAGATCACTCCCTAACACCATACACAAAAATAAGCTCAAAATGGATTAAAGACCTAAATGTAAGTCCAGACACTATCAAACTCTTAGAGGAAAACATAGGAAGAACACGGTATGACATAAATCACAGCAAGATCCTTTTTGACCCACCTCCTAGAGAAATGGAAATAAAAACAAAAATAAACAAATGGGACCTAATGAAACTTCAAAGCTTTTGCACAGCAAAGGAAACCATAAACAAGACCAAAAGACAACCCTCAGAATGGGAGAATATATTTGCAAATGAAGCAACTGACAAAGGATTAATGTCCAAAATTTGTAAGCAGCTCATGCAGCTCAATAACAAAAAACCAAACAACCCAATCTAAAAATGGGCAGAAGACCTAAATAGACATTTCTCCAAAGAAGATATACAGACTGCCAACAAACACGTGAAGCAATGCTCAACATCATTAATCATTAGAGAAATGCAAATCAAAACTACAATGAGATATCATCTCACACCAGTCAGAATGGCCATCATCAAAAAATCTAGAAACAATAAATGCTGGTGAGGGTGTGGAGAAAAGGGAACCCTTTTGCACTGCTGGTGGGAATGTAAATTGATACAGCCACTGTGGAGAACAGTATGGAGGTTCCTTAAAAAACTACAAATAGAACTACCATATGACCCAGCAATCCCACTACTGGGCATATACCCTGAGAAAACCATAATTCAAAAGGAGTCATGTACCAAAATGTTCATTGCAGCTCTATTTACAATAGCCCAGAGACGGAAACAACCTAAGTGTCCATCATCGGATGAATGGATAAAGAAGATGAGGCACATATATACAATGGAATATTACTCAGCCATAAAAAGAAACGAAATTGAGCTATTTGTAATGAGGTGGATAGACCTAGAGTCTGTCATACAGAGTGAAGTAAGTCAGAAAGAGAAAGACAAATACCGTATGCTTACACATATATATGGAATTTAAGGGGAAAAAATGTCATGAAGAACCTAGGGGTAAGACAGGAATAAAGACACAGACCTAGTAGAGAATGGACTTGAGGATATGGGGAGGGGGAAGGGTAAGCTGTGACAAAGCGAGAGAGAGGCATGGACATATATACACTACCAAACGTAAGGTAGATAGCTAGTGGGAAGCAGCCGCATAGCACAGGGAGATCAGCTCGGTGCTTTGTGACCGCCTGGAATGGTGGGATAGGGAGAGTGGGAGGGAGGGAGACGCAAGAGGGAAGAGATATGGGAACATATGTATATGTATAACTGATTCACTTTGTTATACAGCAGAAACTAACACACCATTGTAAAGCAATTATACTTCAATAAAAATGGAAAAAAAAAAGAATCAACAGGTGCTGATTCTTGTGGACACAAAGCCACTATTTTTAAAACGTATTTGCCAAGTCTTAAAGGATTTTCGTGTATCCTAAGATGGCTATGGAACTCACCTCCCTTTTTAATATGTGGTCGATGCCTGGTTAGAAAGAAATGTCACTTTCTTAGCCTCTCTTACTAGAAATTGGACAAGGAATTCTAACACTTGGTGTGTCACTCAACCTCCACTGAAGGATTTTCAGGTCAGAGTACTCTTCTTGGCTCCCCCGCTGAAGCGACAAGATCTATAATCAGTTAATGAAATGTTTTCATGAATCATGACTTGGGTATTTCACTCAAATGTAACTGAAATAGCATAGCCTATTCTGGCTTGAAAAGATAAAGCTGTGTGCAAACTTATTATGCGGTAAAGAAAAGCGCCATGTTCATTACGTTCAAATCACGCTTGGGAGACTTGCATTGGATAAGTTGGTGTCAGGGTAATGGCTGGGTTACATTTTTTTTAATATATAAATTTATTTATTTATTTTTGGCTGTGTTGGGTCTTCATTGCTGCGCGTGGGCTTTCTCTAGTTGTGGTGAGTAGGGGCTACTCTTCAATGTGGTGCACGGGCTTCTCATTGTGGTGGCTTCTCTTGTTGTGGAGCATAGGCTCTAGGTGTGGGCTTCACTAGTTGTGGCGAGTGGGGTCAGTAGTGGTGGCTTGCGGGCTTAGTTGCTCCGTGGCATATGAGATCTTCCTAGACCAGGGCTCAAACCCGTGTCCCCTGCGTTGGCAGGCAGATTCTTAACCACTGCGCCACCAGGGAAGCCCCTGGGTTACTTTTAAAGATGTGGATCTGTGGGACAGAAGGAGGCTTCTGGGAGGAACTGCCCAAATCCTAATAGCTGTTCATTACTCTGTATCAAACAATATTCTTATTGTCTTTTAAAGCCAGATTTTCTAATTGCAACTTTTGAAAGACTTTTTTCTCATCACGTGAAATAAGATTTTTACCAGAAACTTTGTAATCTGCGTGTGTGGCAGATCCCTGCAGTATCAGCATTCCTTTTCCTCCTCCCTCCCTTCTCTTCCTCCCCTCTCTCTTTCTTCTTTTTTGCCTTGGGTACAGAGTGTTGACTTAAGTGTTTATTAAGCCTTACTGTTCATGGACATTATCATTGGCCCATATAAGGCTGTACTGTCATTTGTTAGTGAGTGAGTGAGTAAGTTTGTTCTCATATTTAGTCTCTTTTATCAGCATCTTTCACTACCCTTCCTGTCATACTGTTACAGACAAATATTTAAACGTAATATGCATCTTTGTATTTGCATGCCTTCTTGCAAAATGCTTTTTTTTTTTTTTTTTTTTTAGGTATCTTTAGCTAATGTAAGTAGTATTTTTTTTTTTTTTTTTGCGGTACGAGGGCCTCTCACTGTTGTGGGCCCTCCCGTTGCGGAGCACAGGCTCCGGACGCACAGGTTCAGCGGCCATGGCTCACGGGCCCAGCCGCTCCGCGGCACGTGGGATCCTCTTGGACCGGGGCACGAACCCGCGTCCCCCGCATTGGCAGGCGGACTCTCAACCGCTGCGCCACCAGGGAAGCCCGTAAATAGTATTTTAAATCTCATTCTACCATGGTTCTTAGGTTCATGCAGGTTGATATGTGAACTTCCACGGGGTCTAATTTTTGCACAGTAGAGCACAGTATGCACCTGCCACGGGTCACCTTCCCAGTGAAGGGAACTAGGTCACCTCCAACCTCCTGCCACCATAGACAGTGCTTCGCTGAACATCCTCAGACATGGACCCTGATGGGTACACATCCTAATTTCCATGACATTTGCACCAGAATGAAAAGTAGGGCTTCACCATGTGCTTTTACTCTCTGAAGTGGTATCTGGCACTGCACTGTGAACATGCATGCTGAGGGAGCCATCATCTTAGTACTATTCGATCTTGCCTCCTAGCCTCAGTTGGCTTGACTAGGGTCAATATTGAATTGATGCTGGGCCAGTGAGTTCAATGCCAGGGTGTTAGGACTCGGTTAAGGAAGGATTGATTTGGAGGAAGAAGGAATTTCAGTGCATTAAGTCAGAGCAATGAGACAGAAGCCCAGCTACCTGGAGAGAACCCTCTTGCTGAAGATCCAGAGGAAGCTGAAGAGTGATGGCTGTGAGGGCACCCAGGGCTCAGTGGATTGCTAGCTTCAGGGCTGCAGATGGGCCGTCCCCGCCTAGAAGCCCCCTGAGCCTCAGCGGTTGGTGCCGAACCGTGTGGTGAGCAATGAACCAGTTTCAGCAAAACATCATCGTCTCTTGCATTAAATTAATGATGTTAATTTTAATGTTATTGCTTTTGTAGTTCTGCTGGTAATTAATTTGTAAATTTGTTTTGGTTTTATAACTGTAAATGAGCCACAATCTTAAGGCGTTTATACCTAATTTTATGTGGTTTTATATTTGACTAGCAATGTGGTAAAAAAAAAATTTTTTTTTAATCGAGCCAGAGGGTGTCCCTCTGTTTCTTCAAAGTGTCTGTGTTTTCCAACTCAGGCTGGAGAAGTGTCTCCAACTGCAGTCTGATCTCACGGAGTTGGCTCTTGGGCCCAACTGTAGGGTTACACAGTTATCCCGGCTTGATGTCCTCTTAATAGGTTGCATTCCTGAGGACGTTTTTCTTCTCAATTCTGTCATCTAATGGACAGCAGATTTGGAAAGGATGCCACAAAGTCAATGTTCTTAGTTGCCTGCAACAAAATCAACTCTGGCTGATGCGAGCAGAGAAGTAATTGATTGTAAAGATTTGGGGTGGCTCAGAGTTTCACTGGGAAGGCCACAGAAGAACCATGGGCCAACGCATAGAAAGGGCGGGCTGAGCTGCAGGAAAGATGCCATCACAAACCAGTCTACGAAACCCCACTGGGAGGACGTGGCTGCCCCTTGTGCCTGGATGCACAGCTTCCCCAGCCTCTGGCCCTGGACCGGGGACATGGCCCTACGGTGGGTGTGCCAGTGCGGCCCAGAAACCTGGAACTAACAATGCAGCCCATCTCCTGACACCAGCAGGGGTTGCCCCCAGTCACTGCTCTGAGCCCCCATCCTCTGGTTCAGAGCTGGGGGGTGTGAGGCCGAGCGGCTGGTCCTAGCTCGCCTCGCCACCCCCCAGCAGCAAGGAAGGCCGGGAACACAGGCGTCTGGTTCTTTCAGGATCGGGTGTCGAATGTGAGCCCTGCTCCCAGCAGGGCTTGTTCTGTAAGCAATTCTCCAAACACAAGAAGGAGGTTTACAGGCCCAGCAGGGGGGAAAAAAAGACAAATATACACACTCCATGCATTTTATATCTTTATCCAAGTAATTGTCAAAAACGTAGGCTAAGGCCGGGATGAGGATGGCTAGGCTTGGCAAGAGGCTGTCCCCCTGCCATCCGGCCCATATTGATGACCAGCTGGACGATTCCACCGGTGAGACCTGGCAGCATCTGATGTTCAGCCCCTCTCTCTGCCTCATCCACAAATCATATTTTCCCCCAAATCCACATCCTTGAGGGGAGGGTGAGGGAGGAGTTGGGAGGAGACCGTGTTATCTCTTGTTTCCTTTGTGTTCTTTCATCTGGCTGGATGCATTTCCAGAAACATGTAAATCAATGGCTTTTTTCATTACTGCAATAAAATTTGCCTTTGTACCTGACTCCCCGGGGAGCTGGACCGGGAAGCAGAGCTTCTGCAATTCACACTTCACCACACTGAGCTCAAGGTCTTTGTTAAGACTCTGTTTGATCATTTTGCTTTTGATCTGCCCGTTTGCTTGGAAGGAGCCATCCGGGTCTGCTGAGGGCCCTTGGATGGCAAACCCTCGAGAAGACCCTCTTAGGACCCCTAGTTCTTGTTTACATTGGCTCATCATCCCACGCCTTGCTCTACGGCAAACCTGCCGGACTTGACAAAGCACGAACGCACGGAAAGTCCAGGGCCTGTTTGTCAAAACACTTGTCTTTAAACAGCCAGTGCAGGGTGAGGGTGGGAGGTGGGGGCTGATGAGGGGATGGGAAATCATATCAGCAAGCCCAGGTGCCCAGTAGCTGGTCAATGAGAGCCAAGTTTTGTTTGCCTTTAGACCAGAGCGAAAGAAAGAGGGGGAGACGAGGGAATGCTATTTTCCTTCACGTTCAAGAGAGAATGTAAAGTAACACATATAAAGGGAACCCAAGTGTGTTAATCAAATAAATGTATCTAAACAACCTATATACATATTTACAAACAAGAATAGGTCAATGAGATTTATAAACAGCAATTGTAATCTTAAACTGAAATCCAGGCAGTGACTTACTTTCACATGGAATGAGTAATGAAAGCCAACGTCTAAATATGGTGAGGGGGATCCCAGGAGAGCTGAAAAATATCATAAAAATGCTTGAATTATAGCTCCTCTGGGGCTGCTTACCCAGTAATCCTGCAGGCTGGCCAGAGTCTTCATAGGGTAGGAGGCAGCTGCCAGGACCCAGGGTTTGGGCAAGCCCAGCTGGGCATCCTCCCTCATTAAGGAGGTGGTCCCATCCTGTTAACCGCATCCCCTGGGGCAGAGGTACAGGGTTGGGCAGCCTGCAGAGCATCAGTCTTCAAGCTGAGATGCTTTTGTTCCAGATAAGGGGAAACCTCTGATCCACCCTCCCTCCACTCCAGCCACTTCTACTCAACCTGGAAAGGAGGATGCGTCCACCTATGTTCATTCTGCGGATAACTAAGGCATCTTGTTTTTTTTCTTTTACAACTTCACAGTTATGTGTCCTTTTTTTAGCACTACAAATTTTTTATTTATTTAAAAAATTTTTATTGAAGTATAGTTGATTTATAATATCGTGTAAGTTTCAGGTATGCAGCACAGCAATTCATACATATATTTCTTTTTCAGATTCTTTTTCCTTATAGGTTTTTACAATATATTGAGTAGAGTTCCCTGTGCTCTACAGTAGGTCCTTGTTGGTTATCTATTTTATACATAGTAGTGTGTATGTTACTAAGGCATCTTTAAGTTGAAGTGACCACAAACCATACAAAGATGCCCAGCCAGTTGTTAGTATTTAATTATTTGTGAATGTTAGCATGTTGGTCTCAAATAGGATGTCTTACTTATTCTGTCTAGAATCTGTATCTGGATGAGGCCTTTCACTGTGGATGGAGCTGTGAGTGGACAATGCCTGGCCATTTAAGCTGGATATCAAGGCAGCTCAGTGTCTGTTTGTTGCAGTCATAATCGAAGGTACTTTGGTAAGAAAGGCTTTGATCCGTCCTTGTTTAATAGAATTGGAAGCAGAGAGACAGGAGACCTGAGCCTCTTGGGGTCACAATGATCTGGTGTCAGAATATTCTGATAATTAGAATGATGATTATTAAACACACCACAGGCAAATTAGCCATGTGTAAGTGAAAACAAATTTGTCCTCTCTTCAGAGAGAAGCAAAATGAAAAATTTCACCATTAGCTGATAAGAAGCCAGGTCAGAATTCTCTCTCCCAGATATTGGGGAAGCCATCTGTCCTGGGTCCCCCTGTCCATGCCTGTTGTTCCAAGGACATGGTCCCTCTCATCCTCTCTGGGCAGTGGAGAAGGAGCTTGGGAGCGCTCTCGAAGCGAGGGTTGCTGAGATCTGGGTCCCTCTCCCTGGGTTTTCTCTCAGTTCCACCATTAACTTGCAGCCAGGTCCCCTCCCCTCTGCAGAGGACTTTCGGGGTCCTGGCCAAGCTATCTCAGTTTGGGGTCCCATCCATTGCTGCGTGGCTGTGGACTCTGGAAAAGTTACTTTCAAGTTTCCTCCACTGTGTAATGAGGACAGAAACAGTATCTACCCCACAGTTTGTTAATAAGAGAATCCATCAGGAATGAGGGTCACAGTGCCTGGCACATAGTAAATTCCCAATAAACAGCGTTTATTATTACTTAAATAATCCTCCTTTATTGTGCCTTTTACTTGACAAAATGATTGAGAAGACATAGATATACTAATGATCATATATTTTTGTGATACATATGGAAGGAAGAGACTCTCAGATGTTTAGTGAAAAGAACATTCAGTGTTGTTTTTTATGCTTCAGTATAAGGCTGAATACCATTTCTTCTTGAAAACAATCCCTGTTACATGATTACTACAGAGCACATGTTCATGTTGGAACCCTACAGTTGTGTTTGTTTAGGAGATTCTTTTGGGGCTCTGTACTGTAAGGACGCACAAATCCAGTGATGTCCAGATAATCCTTATATACTGTATCTGGGTACACTCTAGTCTGGATTTTCAAATTTGATTCCAAAACATTTATTTTTCCTTTTTCATGAAGTCTGATACCATGACAATACAACTCCAAGTGGAAAGTTATTTAGTTTTCTATGACACTTTTTTATTTGAAAAATATGCTTTTACATAAAAAGTATACTTTTGACAGTGATCAAAACAAACATACACAAAAGGATGGAAGTGTTTTGAGAGGTGAGATGCTTTTACTTTTACTAATTTATTCTTCCATCAAGAGGTGTTTTTCGATTATAGAGTCATGCTTAACGTGGGAGGAGTGAGAACTCTGTTAATATGACAGTTTTGGAAACTTCCAACTTTTTTTTTTTTTTTAACGACAGCAATGAAGCCTTCTGCTTAAAAACAGTTATGTATTTTCATTTTTCAGTCTTTAGAACATCTGAGTTTCTTACTTCAGGCCCCCTAATGTCTTTTAGTCTTTTATTATACTCCAGAAATACATGTCTACCAAATTTCCAAATCCAAGGTCAAGTCTGGTTAGAAGATGTCTTTCTAAGGATATCTTCCCAGTAGATGGATTCTCTTAGCACGGATTTAGGTTATGCATTTTCATGATGTGTTTAAAGATTCGGGGGTTCTGAACATATGTTTCCCTCAATTCATAAAATAATTCATTCCCAAAAATATTCTGATGGCTTCCCAATAGCTTTTATTAGAGATACAATTAGGAAGGAAAATGTAGACGATAAGATTCAGTCTCACTGCTTCTAATGGGACTGCTCTGAGCCTCCTTGCTGTGAAAACAAAGAGGAAAATTAGATTAGTTACAGTATTCACATTGCTTTGAAACCTAAATGCCCACTATTTGCTTATGTGGAACACATTTTGTCCTGGTCCTGAGACTTGAGAGGAATTTTCCAGTTGGGTCTCATAAAGAGAATACTATGTAATATAATTTTTCAAATGTTCCCCAAAATGAACACAGTACTGAATTGTATGTGATTGTCCTTACATAAGTAGAAAGCATGGTGCAATACTAACATTCAATAAAAGCGATTCTATAAAATGCCACAGCAGAGACAAGTAACCTGGGACCCTTGGGTCATGTGAGGTCTGCCCTTCTTCCATTACAAACCAAAATCTAATTCCACGAAGCCCTCACGGGTAAGGAGGTGACCTGCCCCGATCCATAGCAGGTTGGTGACAGAGCCAGAACGAGATTGGGATTTCTTCCACTCAGGCTGACCCAGCGGGACTCCTCACCCAGAATCAACAGCTGGGAGAAATAGGATGATTTCTAGAGCAGAGCTGCCCAAGAGAACTTTCTGCAGTGGCTGAGATCTTCCACACTCTCTGCTGTCCAATATGGTAGCCGCTGGCCACGTGTGACTGTTGTGTATGTGAGATAGTGAAACCGAAGAACTGAGTTTTAAACTTTTTTTACATTTAATAACTTGAAATTTGAAAAACCACAGTGACTAGCGGCTGCTTTATGTCTACAGCACCCTGAGGGGGGCACCCTGCTGACTCTGGACCTCCCCCACCCCGTGTTGCTGGCATGCTTCCATCAGCCAGGTTTGCCCAAGAGAGGAAGTTGTAAAA
Source organism: Phocoena sinus (assembly GCF_008692025.1). NCBI lineage: Eukaryota > Metazoa > Chordata > Mammalia > Artiodactyla > Phocoenidae > Phocoena > Phocoena sinus. Next base: position 58,130,443 of record NC_045776.1, on the reverse strand, counting down.
CTTGTGTTTGTCTGGAGGGTGGCTCTGAGCACGACATGGTCAGGGGCTCCCTCAGGGATGATGGGGACAACAAAGGCTGGGGAACGTGGGTAGGGTTCCCCAACTGCCCCACGAGCCTACGACGGTCATAGGTCCTTGGGCACTTATGGCCCTCAAAGCCTTTAAGAACGGCTGCTGCCTGAGGTACCCACCTGATGGCCCTGGCTGCGGGGAGGTGATGTGGAGATGAGTCTGGGATTGAAGGCCTGACGGGAGTCAGGCTGCGTCCAGAGTGGTGGCTCTGGGGACAAGTTCAGGGTCGGCTGTGTATCTATCCCTTCTCCCTTCTCAGGCAGGAGGTGTGGAGTTCCCCAACTGAGGAAGCAGAGTGCTGTGAGTAACAATGTCTTACCTCATTTTCGTTATGCTGCTTATAATAGAATTCATAAGCTTAAATTAAAAAAAATTTTTTTAAAGAATGCAACAGTAAGAAGTAATAAGATGCAAACCTCATTTCACAATACAGATCCAGTTAAGGAAAGCAAAAATAAGCCCAATTCCATTGTGGCTTACTCAACAAAATGTGTTTAAAGGATGACAATACAACAAAGTGTTCCTCCATGTTCTGGTAATTTCTGAAATTTTACCCCCAGAAGGATACTCTCTGATGATATAGAAATAATGAGAATATTGTGGAACAGTAGTAGATATTGTATTCATTATTTGAAAATATATAATTCTAAAATAAAAAAGAACAGTGCTTGTAATATTTTCTTTTCAAAAATATTTTCCTTATGCAGAAAAAATTACTTGCTCAGAAGCAGACCAGTGTAATATACTTCAAACGAAAAGCTTTTTATACACTGACTTAAACCAAGGATTTCCCTAAATATGTTATGTGATTTTTCATAATGAACATAAATATGAAGGTAAATGAAAAACCATTATTCTCCCTTTTGCACTAATATATGGCCTTAGCTATGGAAAGTGATGTCAGGTTCAAGTCTAATTAGTTCTATTTCATTCTTGCTATTTTTCTATTCTCTTTTTTGTTTTGTTGTCTGAGCTTCCAACCATTTCTTAAAAGATGCAATATTTCTTTATCAAGTAGCAACAGAAACAGAGGCAAATAATTCCTTGCAAATTAAACGAAGCCAGTCCTCAGAGCAGAGGGAAACAAATCATTGCTCTGTTCTGACAGCGAGAGTGTGGGGTAAGTGAAGACATGTTTAAATAAGGGATAAGTCTCAAATGCAGGTCTTTCTGATTCCAAGTCCATGATTTCATTCTCACATGGGAAATAGATTTTTAGGGCATGAGATTCCTCACAGAGTCCAAACAGGTTGAATCTATTTTCATTCCCTCCCACTCTCACCTTTCTGAGTAAGAACGTTAAAGGTTTATCATAGATTGTTAAGACCCCTTCCTCTTCTTTCATTTTTTTAAATTGAAATATAATTGACATATAACATCGTGTCAGTTTAAGGTATAAACCGTGTTGATTTGATACATTTGTGTGTTGCAAAACAATTAGCACTATAGCTAGCACCTCTGTCATATCGCATAATTATCATTTATTTTGTGTGGTGGGAACAATTAAGAGCTAGTCTCTTAGCCGCTTTGAAGTTTATACTACAGTGTTGTTGACTATAATCGTGATGTTGTGCATTAGCTCTCCAGGGCTTATTTATCTACTAGTTCCACGTGAGCACCCCAAAACACCTCCCCAACACCCCACATCCCCCACCAGCCTCTGGTAACCACCATTCTACTTATGTCTTAATTGGTCTCAAGTTTCAAAGTACATCAACTTTATCCATGACACTCAGAATATTAAAGATTGTATTCATGAGGTCCTTTATTCGTATTATCTTTTCCAGAAGGAAGGTCCTGATACTTTTGGTATTGATTGTGGGAGGGGACTCTTTTTTTCTGACATTTGCTACAACTGTAGGAAAAGCAGAAAAATAGAGATTTGGAAACTACTTTTGCAGGATGGAGTTCTCAGCTTTATGAGGAGGCCAGTGTGTACTGCTGACCCAGCAGTTTGTAGGTGCCAGGTTAATGTTTATAATGCCATGTAGTATAAGGCCTGGCTTGCTACTGTGCCTGGGTTGAAATCCTGGTTCTACCCCTGTGTACTGTGGGGAGTAGTTTAACTTGGTCCACGTTGGATTTCTCATGTATAAAATGGGGCCGTCTATCTCCTAAATGGGGGTGTGAGGTTTTCATTGGGCAGGAGGTGAAAAGCCCTGGCCCAGGGGGATCCAGCCTTGTGGTCTGGGACTGAAGTGACATTGTGACAGCTCTCGGGGAGCAGAGACAGCGCACAGCCAAGCTCGGCCTGTCCTTCCTATGAGCGGTTCTCAGCGGACTTGTGCAAGAAGAGATGGCTGGGCGGTGCTAACTCCTCTGGGTTCTTGCCTGGTCCAGACAGTCTGCTGCATCTACATCCAAAGGAAAACTTGGCTTCTTACATAAGATTGGTGGCCTGCTCTGTCCCGCTGAATGTTGCATGGCCCGCTATGGTCTGGCACTGATGACCCAGGGGACATGCTCCCCCTGCCCCCTTTATATATTTTCTTCTTCTGCCTGGATCCCCATTGGATTCCTTTTATGAAATTGGAAATTTCAGAATGTGTCCTGGAAATTTACCAAAATGTTTCCTGGTGTTGATCATTCAATCCCTTTTCCTCAGGAAATGGATTTCTTGAATTCATTCACTCAACAAATATATATGGAGCTCCTACCACATGCTGGCACTATTCTGGGTGTGTGGATGTGTCGTGAACAAGAGGGAGAGAAGCCTCGCCTCTAGGGGGATGATGTTCTCGAGGAGGCAGATGATCAATTACCAGAATATAAAGAGTAAGTTACATGGTGTTTTGAAAGGTGACCATTGCTCAGAGAGGGGGAAGGCCTTATAGGATGGAGCTAGGTCACAATGTTAAATAGGTTGGTTCAGAGGGCCTGACTGGGAGGTGACATTTGAAGGAGGTGAAGGTGAGAGACACGTGGTTGTCCTGGAGGATGAGGGGCCTGGCACAGGGAGCCGGAGAACTCAGGGGAAGCAGCAAGAATGCCCATGTGCTGTGGCTGCACAGAAGGCTAAGGGGAGGGAAAGAGGGGAGGGGAGGGGAGGGGAGGGGAGGGGGAGGGGAGGGGAGGGGAGGGGAAGGGAGGGGAGGGGAGGGGAAGGGAGGGGAGGGGAGGGGGAGGGGAGGGGAGGGGGAGGGGAGGGGAGGGGAGGGGAAGGGAGGGGAGGGGAGGGGGAGGGGAGGGGAGGGGAAGGGAGGGGAGGGGAGGGGGAGGGGAGGGGAGGGGAGGGGCAAGGGAGGGGAGGGGGAGGGGAGTGGAGGGGAGGGCGAGGGGAGGGGAGGGCGAGGGGAGGGGAGGGGAGGGGGAAGGGGAGGGGAGGGGAGGGGAGGGGAGGGGGGGGAGGGGGAAGGGGAGGGGAGGGGAGGGGAGGGGAGGGGAGGGGGAAGGGGAGGGGAGGGGGAGGGGAGGGGAGGGGGAGGGGAGTGGAGGGGAGGGCGAGGGGAGGGGAGGGCGAGGGGAGGGGAGGGGAGGGGGAAGGGGAGGGGAGGGGAGGGGAGGGGGAAGGGGAGGGGAGGGGAGGGGAGGGGAGGGGAGGGGAGGGGAGGGGGAAGGGGAGGGGAGGGGAAGGGAGGGGAGGGGAGGGGGAGGGGAGGGGAGGGGAGGGGAGGGGGAGGGGAGGGGAGGGGAAGGGAGGGGAGGGGAGGGGGAGGGGAGGGGAGGGGAGGGGCAAGGGAGGGGAGGGGGAGGGGAGTGGAGGGGAGGGCGAGGGGAGGGGAGGGGAGGGGGAAGGGGAGGGGAGGGGAGGGGAGGGGAGGGGAGGGGAGGGGGAAGGGGAGGGGAGGGGAGGGGAGGGGAGGGGAGGGGGAAGGGGAGGGGAGGGGGAGGGGAGGGGAGGGGGAGGGGAGTGGAGGGGAGGGCGAGGGGAGGGGAGGGGGAAGGGGAGGGGAGGGGGAAGGGGAGGGGAGGGGAGGGGAGGGGGGAAGGGGAGGGGAGGGGAGGGGGAAGGGGAGGGGAGGGGGAGGGGAGGGGAGGGGGAGGGGAGGGGAGGGGAGGGGAGGGGAGGGGAGGGGGAAGGGGAGGGGAGGGGGAAGGGGAGGGGAGGGGAGGGGAGGGGGAAGGGGAGGGGAGGGGAGGGGAGGGGGAGGGGAGGGGAGGGGAGGGGAGGGGCAGGGGGAGTGGAGGGGAGGGGAGGGGAGGGGCAGGGGAGGGGGAGGGGAGGGGAGGGGAGGGGAGGGAGCAGAGAAGGGAGAGGGAGACCCAAGGATCTAATACTGTCAAATCAAATATGAGTCCTAGTATATTGGCTTGAAGAATGGAATGAATATAGGACCACTAATGAGATGCAGAAGATCGGGAGATGGATGTGTCTGGCCGTGGGAGGAGATTGTCCAGTTAGAGTCAGGATATACTGTTGGAGATGCATAGTAGACATCCAAGCCAAGATGTCAAGATGACAGATATGGATGAAGAACTCAAGCCACCAACTGGGGCTCAGGAAAGAGAGACCCAGGCCCTGAAAACAGAGGTGGGAAAGTCAAACGGGCTGAGGTCCAGGAGTCAGATGGGCTGACGCAGCCAGTCAAAGTCCAATATCCAAGTATAAGAGTGGAAGCACAGGGACAACCTTGGGTGTTGGAACCAGAGCACCCTGGCAGGAGTATGGATAGTGTGTAGCCCCCAGAGATCAACCTATGTCTTTTTAGATTTGGACTTGTCCAGGGAAGATGGCCTTGCCCGCCATGGGAGCAGGTGACAGCCGTGGCCTGGAAGGGAAGCCACGGCTGAGGCGAGTCCAGGGTTCCATGGAGGACCACTCTGGTGGTCTGGGCGTCTCCCCAGCCCACATCCAAATCCTCCATCCTGCCCAGGAGGGAGGGTATTTTTGCATTTGTGAGAAACAGTAAAAGGATACGGATGTGAGTAAGAAGAGCAAACATGTTGGTAAGTATGATTAAAGGTGGTTAAATAGAAAATGTTGGAAGCCGGATTATTCTGTTAAAAGCTTGCAATGTTTATATACACTGCCACAGTCTTATGGTTGTTTTCCAAATACTGTGCTTTGACCAGTGTAGATCTAAGAATGAACCATAAGTTGTACTTCTTAAAGTATAAAAGGAGGGGCGGTAGGTAGGATCTGTTGACAATTGCACAAATGTAATGACTTACTGACAAGTTCTTGGCTTCTGTGGGCACCCGTGCTGCCTTGCAGAAGCTTTTCAAGATTTTAAATTGACCTTAGAGGAGACCAAATTAAGAGAACTTAAAAAAAGAAAGAAATACTGCCTACAATTTATATCCACTGCAGCTTCTTTTACCAGGCACACCCTACCCCCAACAAAGCCTGGAGTAGGTGCGTATCCTCCAGGGAGGTGTTCGCTGGGGCCCATTGTAGGGCTTTTGGCTTATAGGAGACCCTTTGCTCCTTTCTGCCACTCAGGCATTTTTGTGACTTTAAATAATACTAGTAATTATAGTCTATGTCTAGACAGCAACTCTCCCCCTTTGCGTGATGATAGCTATGAAAGCCTTTGACTCACAGGCTCACAATTCCTAAGGAAATAAGGGGAAATATTGGTTGCCAAGCAGAGGTTCTTGTGCCCTGGTTGGGGATGGGTGGCAGCTCGTCTCCCTGACCTGACCGCTGTGTTGGGGCCTGGATGCTCTGTACCAATGATACAGGGGCAGCCCCTTCGCCCCAGGCACTGCTTTGCATCTTCTTTGCCTCCCTTTGCTGTATTTTATTAAATCTAAGATGCCATCAGTTATAGAATGTGCCATTATTTAGCGCAGCATTAATTCAAAAAGTTACTGCTAGTTGTAACTGCAAAACACTATCAAGGTGTTTTGTGCTGTCACAGATATGAACGTGTGGAAATGGGAAGAAGCAGAGAAGCATCTTAGAGGAAAATGGAACTTAAACTAGTCTGTGGAACTGCCTGGAAGAAAATGGGCAGGAACCTTAGCACAGCCTGGGCTTTCAAAGACAAAAATTAAAATGACAGGAAAAGCCATAGGATCCCCAAGAAAGAACCTATGGGGTGGCATGAGGGAGGCTGGTGAAGAGCCCAAGAGACCGAGGGTCAGTGCAAGGGCCCAGGGCCACGAGAGTCCCTGTGCACGTGAGGAGGATGGCCCTGTGTGACCGGGAGGGCTGCGGACACGACCTGAGTGACATCGGTCTCTCTCTGTGATGAGGAAGACAGGCTTGCACGGCGAGGGTGAAGGGTGGGCACTGGACCACACATCTGGGCTGGTGGAACGGCCTGCGGTCAGATGGCAGCAGGGACTTTGGGGGCCCGGGGTGGGGGGGTGGGAGTGGGAAGGGGGGAAGCGGTCTTCAGGATGAGCTGAAAGTGGGTGCTACCTGTACAGGTGTACGAGGCCCCCGGAAGGTAAATGATTGCCCTGGTCACGCTGCCTGCACCCCAGAGGGTTACGCCATCTACCACAGGGGCTGCAGTAAAATGGATCCGTAAGTACCTGGCTCCCAGGAGGCTCTGGACAGAGGGTGGCAGTGACCCACTGCCCAGTGCTGTCCCCACCCCACTGGGGGCCAGTCCCTTCTTTTGACTGATGGTAGAGTTTGAAGGAAATTGGAGCTATGACTTCGTTGACACTGAGTATCAGAAGAGCTTCCTCTCGATTATCTATAATGAATCAAAGGTGTCCCTGATTTATTGCCTGCAGTTTAAATTCCATTTACACGACCAAAAATTAAGCCATGTGAAGCTGTTCACAATCACAGGCTCTTTTGTAAGGGGTAAAATTTATTGATTTCCTAATTCTGCCTGGTATTTCCAATTTTTCTGATTGTAGCTACTTTGTCCATAGAAAAAGCAGCTTTGAGAGACAGGTCTTTCCTTCTTCTGCTGGAAGATGGCACTCTGCTTTGTCTTTAGAAAGGATCTTCCTGGGGGCTGTTTTGTGAAATGAAGCCAGGTAGCAGCTAGACTGGCAGCCCAGATATTGGTGGAGAATTAACCTGTTAAAATACAGCCCAGTTATTAGACATACCCACTTGTTTCCGTCTTTTGTCTTTACACCATTCGGAATTTTGACTGAATCAGGAAACATGAAAGGGAGAAGAGTGATAATGAAGATGCTGTAAACGAGAGTCTCTCCTATCCACTGCTGAACATTTTGAAACTTTTTTTCTTTAAACTAAATCCTTAAAAAGTATCAGTCATTTTTATTCTGGGTGTACGTTCTGCCCCATGTGTGAGAACAAAACAAAATAATACAAACACATAGAAAGCGTATCACACTTAATTCGACTGTAGTGTTTTTTATTTGGATTGTTTGGACAACACACAAAGGACTATTTCCGGGACATTAAAAACATATAACAGACTATGTTGCTATGATTACACCTTCAAAGTCACGAAGGGATGATTTCAGTTTGATTTCTGTAAACTTAAGAACTTAAAATTTTTACCAGCTTCTAGGTATTCATCCTTATAAGTCAAACATCATTCACTCTTTCCATAATCCTACCAGTGTATTGGGTTATAATTTTTTTTAATGGAGGTGTAATTGACCTAGAATTAAACTTTTGAACTCTGGCTGCAAACTGTGCATCACTTACACCTGAGCCCATGCCTCCAGCCACCTGATGGAGCTCATCCTTGAGTGTTCATTTGCAAGCTCCGAGTGACAGCCCCAGTTACTAAGTGGGCACCCCGACCCCGTAATGTGCCCTGGGCTAGAGAGTGAACTGCGCTCAGCGGTGGTACCATGGGATGTGAATGACTCTGCTTTCCCCAGCTAGAAATGTGCTTTACCAACTGCCTAGAGAAAACCACATTTACTCAATCACACGTCTTTCATCTGACAAAATATGTATCATCAATTCCATCTAATTGCTTAAATATTCATCTTTTTTTTTTTTTTTTTTTTTTTTTGCGGTACGCGGGCCTCTCACTGCTGTGGCCTCTCCCATTGCGGAGCACAGGCTCCGGATGCGCAGGCTCAGCGGCCATGGCTCACGGGCCCAGCCGCTCCGCGGCATGTGGGATCTTCCCGGACTGGGGCACGGACCCGCACCCCCTGCATCGGCAGGCGGACTCTCAACCACTGTGCCACCAAGGAAGCCCCCATCATTTTTGAATTTGAAAATTTTTAAACAATGCTAGAAATGACACGGTTCTCCAACACATTTATTGTTATTTATAGAAAAAAGAAACAAATTGACATGCTACAGTAATGGAAATCATCATGACCGCAACGCTTTAGGAAATATGTGTTTTGGGTTTTTGTTTTTGCTTCATTTTCAAACTCTTTGTGCAAAATGCAAGTTCCTGCTCTATTTCCTGGAGTCCGGGACACGGAATTCCTTAGCACGGCTTCCCCAGGAGTGTGGAGACAGCCATCATCCAAACAAAATATAAAATAATAAGGACTTCAGATCAAAAAAGACTGATGGGCCAGGCGGGTTGGGTGGTAAAGATGACAAACTTTAAGGCACTAACAGGGGGCAAAGAGCCCTGGAGAGCCCCACCTACCCACCCAAAGACGCCTGCAAAAGTCACATGTCCCAGCCTTTGTTTCTTACTCCAAGTCACAAACATTATTCTGCATTGCAAGGCTGACAAACAAGTGGTCTCCAGAAAAGAAGGCTTCCTCCTGCAATCTGGCTTTTGCTTCCTCTTTCTCCCAAGCCACAGAACAGGAAAGGAAATGTTTCAGCAAACTGCCTCCCGGGGAACAGCTCTCTCCCTCCTTCCCTCCCAAGCACAGTCCCCAGAGCATCACTTAGTTTTGTCACATGTTTGGAGAAAATATGTTGTTTCCATGTGTGTACCTTTCCACATAGGCTGCAGATGAGACCCGAGATGTCTCTGAACACAGATATTCTTTCAAAGGAGACAGAGAAACAAGACATGTGCAGATTTGGGAGAGCACCCCCTTTTGCCCCCGTGGACGATTGATTACCTGTTTGCCACTGAAATCCGTACAGAGCGTTTCTCGTTGTAGAACCAGCAGCTGACATGATGCTGGTGTTTGCAGAGCCAACTATCAAGAAGAGAGTGAAGAAATGGGCTATCCCATTGGACAGAAGAGGTGGTCCCGCTTGTCTTTTCTTTCTCTTGGCATGAGTGTACACATTTTATAAGCAGTGGGAAAATCCCACTAGAAGCCCTCTCCATGAGGTTTTAGATATTCTGCATAAGGTTGTGTTTGGGACTTTTCATACCATTTTCTGTAGCTGAATCCAGTCTGTGTTGTCTTTCAATCCATTCTGAGTACAAGTCCAAACTGACTTTGCAAAGAGCTAACGTTCACTCCTGCGCAGTGCTCTAAAACTTGGATTTCTTCCTCTCGTTTCTAAAACACGGTTTGAGTGTCTTTGTCAGAGCTTTAGTATTTGGTATCTGGCTGAAGTAAAATGAGATGGCATCATGCTGGCTAGAGTTCAGCTTTTCACATTTTAGAAAAAGTCTTAAGAAGGAGGGCAGCTGGAATAGACAGGCATCTACACCCAGGTTGGCCATCAAAGGGACAGAGGGAGCCAGCGGTGGGAGGCCTGCCTTAGAAGAACACCAGGGATCCAAACAATGATTGGCAGGAGCTAGGAGAGAGAAAAGCTTTCTTGTGGTGACCATTCCAGAACTTTCCATTGGTGCATAAAGGGACCAGAGAAGCTGATCTCTGACAACGACATTGCTACATCAAACCCAGCTCTGAGAGACTGTTTAAAATGGGTCTCTGCTGCTCCTTGCTGCCCTGATTTCCAGGCAGTGAGGTGGAAAATGGCTCCAGCCCAGTGCCTAGCCTGCAGGGCTAGACCAGAATGCACAATGGATGCCTAGGGTCTTAGTAAGGTGAACTGTGCCCACGTGATCAACACCAGTGAAACGCCAGGCGACAACAGTGACCCAGAGCAAGGAGTCCTATCAGCGCCACGGCTGCTGCAGGATGTCACCTGTTGCCTGTCCATGAAAGGGCAGGCGGATGAGCTGGCAGCTTTCGGAAGGCTAATGAGGACCAAAACCTCCCTGCAGCTGTGCGAAGGATGTCTTTCCCCGGCCCAGGGCTGTCACGCTGAGGAAGGGCACAGAGGCTGCAGGCTGATGCCACAGGGAACTTAGAGCTCCTGCACACATCTGAGGAGAGTCAGGCGAGGCAGGAACAAACGGCCCATGAACAGAAGGATGCTGATGAAGGGGGGAAATCGTCCCCACCTCCTCAGTGGGGATCACAGAGAACAGTTGCTTCCTTAACAATAGATAAGGACATTTTCACTTATGTGCTCAAGAAGAGGTTGGACAATTCTTGGCAAGCAACTCGATATTAAAGAAATAGTGGATTTGAATATCAGTGGTTTTAAAAGGTAAAATTAGCTGACCCCCTAGAAAAGAATTGAGACGAAGTAGGAAGATGCCTACCTATTTAGAGAATTTGCTGGAAAAGATTTCAGAGGGTTATTGTTGTGTTTTTGTTTCCAGTAATAACAGCTCTATCAGAAGCAATGAAACTATGAATAGAAATAATAATATGTAGTAATCCCGTCACAGGGAGAGTTTTGAAATCTCATAGTCCCGTTTTTTCTGGTCCAATTTTAGATTTCCCTACAAAAGAGAAATAACAAGGATTGTGGCAAAAACCCTTTTTCTCTCCTCTTTGAAAAACATTTACTCCATAATTATAATTTTTGATTCCATACTAATGAAGTGAGATGGATGCAGGGATCTTTGAAATTCACAGCTAATTCGTAAATATTATCTTGCCAAGAATTTCAGCCTCTCCCCAAGCAGACCTCTCCATATAGAACATTGAACTAAGCTAACCTGTTTTGGGCTCGGATGCTTCAGCTTTGCTGTGCCTGATGTTGGGTGAACTGACACAGAGGAGAATTCAGCAGAGTCCTGGTGATCTTGTTTCAGCTGGAGGCAGGCTCATTTAGGGACTATTCTGGGTGTCAGGAGACTTTGGTGGGCGTTACTAGAAGCTGAATCCTAGGGCTAGTCATTAGGAAATCTGGGAGGGTGGAGCTGTAATTAAGTCTGAAGAGGTTAGCAAAATTCTAATTCAATTCTAGTTAATACCTATTTCCAAAGGAGGTTGTAATCATACAGTCCCCTCGCCCTGAATTAGTCCAGGACCAGGTAGCAGACAGCTAGGGACCACCCCTATAGCTCCTGGGCTGCCAAAATTGTTCAAACTGTCCATTCCTAAGTCTACTCAGTGTGCCTACCCCGCCTCGCCATTCCTTCCCAAGGAAACCCCAATACAGGCTATGGGCCATGCTCTCTCCAGTCCTCTTCTGTCTCTGGATGGGTCCTGGTGCTTCCCCATGTGGCCCTGGTGGCTTGGTGTGCATCCTTTTCTAAGGATCTGTGAGTATAAACTTCTTCGTGACATTCATTTCCATGTCTGCCATCTTACTATATGTGACTAAAGCAAAGCCCAGGGACTTCCCTGGTGGCGCGGTGGTTAAGAATCCACCTGCCAATGCAGGGGACACTGGTTCGAGCCCTGGTCCAGAAAGATTCCACGTGCTGTGGAGCAACAAAGCCCGTGCGCCACAACTACTGAGCCCATGTGCCACAACTACTGAAGCCCGCACCTAGAACCTGTGCTCCGCAACGAGAGAAGCCACCGCGATGAGAAGCCCGCGCACCGCAACGAAAAGTAGTCCCCGCTCGCCACAACTAGAGAAAGCCCGCGCATAGCAACAGAGACCCAACACAGCCAAAAATAAATAAATAAATTTATAAAAACTAAAAATAAAACAAAGCCCAGTACATTTTTAACATACAGGGTTCCTAGTCACATGAGACGGGTTGCAGGAGCCTGATTTTCCTGTTCCCAAACTGTGCCTTGGGCTAGGTATGCAGACTCGATCTGCAGCTCCTGTCACGGGGGGTGGGGGGGTGGTGGGGGGGCGTGGGGGGGTGGGGGGTGGGGGGGTGGGGGGGGAGGGCAACCAAGAATCTGCACCTAAGGCTTCTCTGGTGGCGCAGTGGCTGAGAGTCCGCCTGCCGATGCAGGGGACACGGGTTCGTGCCCCGGTCCAGGAGGATCCCACATGCCGCAGAGCAGCTGGGCCCGTGAGCCACGGCCTCTGAGCCTGCACGTCCGGAGCCCGTGCTCCTCAATGGGAGAGGCCACAACAGTGAGAGGCCCGCGTACCGCAAAAAAAAAAAATTTAAAAAAGAATCTGCATCTAATTCTGCTGAAGGGGGTCTGAGTATCAGAACTGACAAACACAGGCCTAGGAAAACCTAGCAGTGGGAAGCAGAACTGGTAGAACCAGGTCAAGAAGAGAGCCTTCACTTTACCTTTTGACACAGCAATTCCAATTCTAGAAATTAATCATAAGGAAATAATAAGATATGCACCCATATCCTTGGAAATCTTTTTATATTACCCCTTATCTGTCATAAAAAAAGAAATCACTCTAAATAGGCAGCATTAGAAGATTTGTTAAGTAATGATGCAGTCATATGATGCATTACTTAGCAATGTGAAAATAATAATAAGATATTGTTAATTTAAGAAATCAGTTAACAAAACAGTATTATGATATAATCCCTTTTCATAAAATAGACATAGACATATACACAGAGATTAAAAACTGGGGATATCTCTGGATCATGACATTACCCTTGTTTTGTGTGTGCTTATTTTTCTGCATTTTCCAAATGTTGTACAGTGAACGTGTATTAGTAATTTAACTTAATTATTTTCCGGAGTACGGACTGGGTTCTCCCTAGAGCAGGACAGAGAAACCCAAGAGATTCCTGGAGTAGGAATATGGACAGCGAGATATCCCTCCCCCAGAGGCTGGAGAAGTTCTACGCAGGGGCTTTGTGAATCGTGAGAGTTGAATAAGCTCAGGCAGTTTGACCTGAGGACAAACCCTGGTAGAAGTTTATTTCCAAACCCCACCTGCTAGCGGGTAAGAGGCCCCGGTACTAAGCTCCCTGACTCTGAGAGGAGGCCTGGTGGCTCCAGGGGATGGGAGGCTCCCCTGGCAACAGGGGTGTTATCAGACCTGGGCAGGGATGGATGAGGCCGTAGTGATGCTCCAGCTGGTGTGGAGAACTCGTAATTAGCAACAGCGGGGTTACATAGCAAGGAGCCCAAAGTGAAAGAAGGAAGGAGAAATAACCTACCAGCCAAAGGCAAGAATAATCCACTCACCAGATCATCACCCCCTTAATAACCAATCAATCCCTTTAATAACCAAGGGATGATAGTACTTACATTAAATACGCTTTAGAAAAAAATGAATGCGATGACTATGATAAAATACAATGATTTGTGAAGAGGGTAAACATAATAGCATACAGTAGTTAATCCATCTTCAAGGGAAGAAAATCAGCATTGATCAACTGGAGAGTTCTATTTTCATAAGAAAACCATTATTTCTTTCTCAAATTTAAGGATGAGGGTAGCAATGCCTGTCACTTTCAATCCCTCAAAGACGCTCAGAGGAACACAAAACCTGGAAAACTTAGGTGCATTAAAAACAAATGCCCAGAAAATATCTGTTGCGTGTAACTGAAGTCATATGATGTTTTTGTAATTACAAAGAATTATTATTAAAATGTGGGTATCCCAAGTTTTAAGTCTGCTCTATTCACAAGGCAGCTTGTTTCCTGACAAATAACTGGTGACAATTTCATAACACGGAGTTCGGAAGCCTCATTAAACCACACGCATGGTGCAGCTGAAGCCCTCAGTGGTTTCTGAGGGCTTGTGAAAAAGTAATTAGGCAAACCACAGGCATCTGTAAATGTGCGCATTTGCTCCAGACGGGTGGGTGGCATCTTGGGGGGCCCCAGAGCTTTCAAGGCAACAATTTACTCTCAGTGTCAGCGACTCGAAAACACACCTAAGATGGTCTTTTTGCTCTTGCAGGAGAAAGTATTGCCTAATGGATGGATTAAAGAATGAAGGTTGCCGGGTTTGGTTATGCCCCTGTGTGTGCCATCAAACGCCGATGGGAGCTAGGACACATTTGGGGCTACAAAATGGGAGCATGGTTATAGTCGCTGATGGGACCTTGCAGGATATATCTATAGGATGGGCTATAGGTTCTAAGCAGAAAATACACGTGACCCCTGTAGAGAGAATTCTCAGTCCTCATCCCTGGAGCAGCCTGTTGGCCATTCTGACAGCATCTGTAGTAAGCTCTTCAATGGATGTTTGATCTACTAGCCGGTGAAGCTAAGGTAATAGGAGGAGGAGGATGAGATACCAGCACCCTGTCTGGAACATGGAAGAAAAGTTCCCAGGAAAGGGAACAGCTGAAATGTGCTAACGTGGAAAAAACAGAGGCTTTGGAATCTGACAGATCCGTGCTTGGGCTCTGGATAAACCATCGACCACCTTTGCGAGCTATTTAGATGCTACTTAGTTGCATGCTATTTATTTACATGCTATTTACTATCTCTGAACCTCAGTTCTATCTTCTGTAAAATTAGGGTAATAATATTTTCCTTATGGCATTTCAGTGAGGATTAAATGATATGATATATGGCAAGATTATTTTCAGAAGTGTTAGTTGAAGTATACCCCCAAATTTTCTCTCTCTCTCTCTCTCACACACACACACACACACACACACACACACACACACTCCTTTTTACCTCGAAGCAATCGAGGCCCCAGTCCCCCCCCGCCCCGCCCCCCCCAGCATCTCTCCTGTCTGGGCATGCCCGTGGGGTAGCTATGTAGGTCAAGTTGTAGCTAGGTGGGTCTGGATGCAGAGGACACAGGACAGCCCCCTGAGTCTTCTGTGCCCTAAGAAAGGTGGATTGTTTGAACACTTTTCCTGCCCCAGAAATAGGATTTGTGGAGAGGGCAGAGGGCTGCAGAAATGATGTGCAGAAAAGTGGTGAGGGAACCCAGAGAAACATATCAGAGAGGGTTCCAAAGTGGGGAGATGCCTATGGCCACTGCCACCCCAGAGGGAAGTTCATGCCTGAAGGGATGGAGAAAAGTTGTCATTGCCTAAGACTACATTTTCTGCCATCGGGCAGAATGGGGCTTGAGATGGAGCTTGAGTTCTAGAACAACGAAGCCTGTTCTAATGTCTTGCATACTTGAGGAAATGGCCAGAAGATGCAAACCTTCTCTGTATTCAAAGTGGGTGGTGCTCAGTAGACCCCCCGATAAAGCATGGCTGCCGTCACTGTGCAAACCGGATTACAATGAGTTACTGTGGCACCGGCCCCAGCAGCCTGATTGCTAGAAATTAGTCTCTGAAGACGTTCCTCAGGGATGTGAGGGGTCCCGAGAACATGGATCAGGCACTACCCCTGCACGTGGCCTCCGTGGCCTCAAGGTCAGAGGTGTCCCCAGGAGCGCAGCTGCAACCCCACCCTCTTTCTTGTCTGCGTCTCTCTGCCACCAATGGGATTCATCCCCACAGTGCAAAACACACACACACGCAGGTCTGAATTCCATAGTCACCAAGTCAAGTGTGTAAAAGGGAGACTTGACTTCTCTATAAATGGAGCTCTTGAGCCCCATTTCCGCAGATGGCAGAAAACTTGCTATTTCCAAATGAATAGAAAGTATGTTCTAAGGATTCCTTGCTCTGTTTTGTGTACATCCTTGGGGATGTTTTCCTCTCCCTTCTCAGCACCTTCCCCCATGCATAATCTAAGAACCACCATGGCTTCGACAGCAGGGAGCATTCATTTCTTCTTCATTCAGCTCAGTTCAACATTGCATCCATGGCCAACGTCACATCCATTTTTTCATTGAATTCTCCCATGCTTGGTCTACGGCTGAGGGTCCCATGTTCTACTGTGTTTTGGTCTTCAGGTCGACCCATGTCTCTCTGTGCCATTCTAGCCCTGCTCAAAACCACAAGGCCTCTTCAAGGGTCCCCTGCCCACCAGTCCTTTCTTGTCCTTCTTGTGGGCTTGGAAAGCTTTGGGATGGGCTTTCTGCATTAGCTTGTGACAAGCAACCTCCCCACTAAAATCCCACTGGCTTGCAATAATAAAGGTTATCAGCTGTGGCTTTGACTGATGTCCTCGTATCATTGGGATCCAGGCACAAGGTGCAAATATTTTGAGCAAATAACACAATCGACTTTACTCTTTTACTGCTCTGGAGTTGGGAGAGGCTTGGAGCAAAGAAGAGGTGCATGTCCAGCTCCTCTCTGCTGAAAACCCCTGATCTGTTTCTACAAGCCACACCTTGTCTGCAGGCTGGTCCTTTACTTCAAGACCAGCTGCTTCTCAGCCTCTACTGCTGAGATGCCCCCAACCTCAGGGGGGCTATTCTCTCTTCCCCTGGTGCTTAGCCCAGACGGTCAAGGAGATGGGGCCTTCCCGAGGCACCCCTGCCACACGCGCTCTGGCCATGCTCTGCTCTAGAAACTTTCCTCCCGTCAGTTGCTTGATCTTTTTTATCTTTTGGGTAAAAGCACTGCCAAAATGTCACCCTACATTCTCTTCGACTTGTTGCAGCCTTGGAGGCTCATAAATCCTTCTCAGCATCCACACAACCTAACTCTTGGCAATAGAAATCCTCAGCCTTCGGCATCTCTGTTATCAGTGAAAAAAAAACGTATTCAAACATTCAGTTGACGTCTTTGTTCTTGGTGTGTCTGACACCTCGCAGCAGTGGGTATCACTGCGGGAATGGAGAGAGGGTGAATACCACAAAAGATGACGTGGGGGGAAAACAGTTCTTATCTTCTCAGAACTTGATCCTGCCATACTTTCCATCAGACTTTACTGAAGTTTCAAAAACAGCAGAAGAGACTGATGCTGGATAACTTACACCCACCCCATCTCCTCGGCCCTCACTCCCCCGGCCCATCTCCACCACCTTGAGTGCCACGCGGCTGCACACCCATCACAGCGCCAAACTCACCCCTGGCCCCAGGGAGATGAAGAGGCTCATCTTAGCCCTCTGGTCCTATGTTTACTTCCAACCACATTTTCTGCCCTGAGATAGGCACCCGTCCGGGGTGAGTGACAGCAAGACCATCAATTCCCTTAGGAGGAAACTCTTCACCCTCACTCCTTACAGGTTCCTTCTGACCCTGTGCTTCCAACAACAGAATCGCACTAATCAGATAACAGGACAAGTACCAAAGTCCGGGTTGTTAAGTCTTAAATAGCAATTCACGAGAGCTATCAGTAGCTCGGTCCACTTTGTGCGATGCTCAGACTAGCTAGTTCCTACTAAGTGTTTCTCCATCTGTGTTTCAATAAACCTCAGAATCCAGCCTCACTCAGGGTCCTTTTATTATTACCTAACTAGCCTCGTAGCCATCTCTGGACCAAGTCCGCCTACTCTCACCCTATCACTTACCATCCCTCACCTGCCATGCCTCACCCTGCCAAGTCTCACCTTTTAAAAAAATTATATTGTAGGCGTGGTACTGTCTTGACCAATTTCAGTGTACCGTATATGTCCTGACCTCTTTATAAAAGCCCTAGTCCTGGGAATTCCCTTGTGGTGCAGTAGTTAAGAGCCCGCCTACCAATGCAGGGGATACAGGTTCGATCCCTGGTCTGGGAAGATCCCACATGCCATGGAGCAACTAAGCCCGTGCACCACAACTACTGAGCCTGTGCTCTAGAGCCTGCAAGTCACAACTACTGAGCCAGTGTGCTGCAACTAATGAAGCCCACGCACCTAGAACCTGGGCTCCACGACAAGAGAAGCCACCACAATGAGAAGCCCACGCGCAGCAACAAAGACCCAACGCAGCCAAAAATTATAAGTAAATAAAATAAATAAAATAAAATAAAAGCCCTAGTCCTATGAATCCTGCACTTTTGTAAAGGCTCTAAACCCTTCTTCATAAAACCCTAGAAGAGAACTCTTTGTTTCCCTCTGTCCTGAAAAAAAGAAGCAACTAAGAAATAATTAGTGAAAAATTAGCCAAGCAAGTGACCTCTGGGGCTAAGCATAATTTTTCTGTCCTCATGGGCCCCGGAGAGCAACTGAATAAGAATTATTCCAATTATCATCGTGAAGATGCCACAGCCCTAGGATGAGGGACCAACATCTGATGCCCGGACAGCTGCTGATGCCCGGACGGGCTGCTGATGCCCTGCATCAGTGAATCCCAGAAGCTAACAAGGGATGTGATTTCTTCTGCCTCCCTCCCACACGTTTTGTGGGGAAGAACCAATTACGTTCATGATGGGGTGACTGTCCCTGGCGGCTCCATAACAAGCAGTGAGGTGATTGTGGCCAAGACCCACCACTACCAGTTCATCTTCCTTTACACCCATTTTTCAGAGTCATGTGGGCTTTCTGCTTTTAAGCAAGAGCAAGACGTAACTCATTTATAATTCTTTACAGATTCAAGTCAGGGTATTTTTATTCTACTCAAATAGCGTCCTTGTTGGGCTGCAAATCCAATGAAGGGTTTGGAAATCGACAAAAAAAAAATAATACTCAGTTATTGTTAGCTCATTTTATTTCTTCTTAGAGTGGCTTCTTTTTGGAACACAGAACAACCGGTTTTGAATATGCCTGCTCTACCGGACCGTACAAAAGGAAATTAATGCCATGTGTGACAGCCAATCCCTGGGCCATTTCAGTTTTTAATATTCCACAAGCATCATCATTTTTCAAGATTCTATTCATAAAGGAGATTTCAGAGCGCCGATGCCCATGTAATGCTTATAGACTAATGGATACTTTTCAATTTAATAACACCTTACATTTAAACTGGTGTGGGTCGTCTTTAATTGCTATCACTCAGCAGCCTGTTCCTCTAACTTTGCCGGGAAGCAGGCGGAGGTACCCTTCATGTTACGCAGCTGAGCCACGCAAGCCTGAGTCGTAGACAATTTAAGGGCTTATGTGGCTGATTAAGGGCCAGACCCCCCACTAGAACTTTGAATTATAGTCCAATTACCTTATCGTGCATCTGGAAAGAGCACTGGATTTGGCAACAGAAGACTCGGCTTTAAACCTGAACTTGCTGCTCATTACATTTGTGGCCGCTATTTCACTGGGTGTTTGTGTAGCTAAGTGAGTGCATGAAAGTAAAAATATCACACGAACGTGGGCTCCTGTTCCCCTTGTGAATCTAGACAGTCTGGTGACATTATGATTTCATAGAGTCCCACTGGGATGTGTCCACCCTAGTGGTTCTCACCTGGGGAGGGGCAATGTCTGGAGACACTTCTGGTTGCCACAGATGGAGGGACGGGGCTCCTGGCATCTAGTGAGTAGAGACCAGGGATGCTGCCAAACATCCCACAATGCACAGGACAGCCCTCAACAAAAACTCTTCCAGCCCCAAATGTGAGTGTCGAGGTTGAGAACTCCTGCTCTAGAGTAGGGCTTGTCTTTTTAAAATTTATTTTATTGAAGTATAGTTGATTTACAAGGTTGTGTCAATTTCTGCTGTATAGCAAAGTGATTCAGTTATATAGATAGATGGATAGACAGAGATATAGATATATAGATTCTTTTTCATATTCATTTCCATTATGGTTTATCACAGGATATTGAATATAGTTCCCTGTGCTGTACAGTAGAACCTTGTTATTTATCCACCCTATATATAATAGTTTGCATCTGCTAATCCCAAACTCCCAATCCTTCCCTCCCCCACCCCCTCCCCCTTGGCAACCACAAGTCTGTTCTCTACGTCTGTGAGTCTGTTTCTGTCTCGTAGATAAGTTCATTTGTATAATATTTTAGAATCCACATATAAGTGATATCATATGGCATTTGTGTTTTAGAGTAGGGCTTCTTAATCTGAGAACCATGGACTCAGAGATGGGCTGTGAGGATCCAGTAACCCACCTAAACCTTATAAGGTCTGCTTGAGGCCAGTGTGTACTTTTCTGTGGCAGTTGTCCATGACGGTCAATAAATGCTCTGAGAGGTCTATGGCTTCAGATCAACTATAGCTGATCTGTATCTTCATACTCTAGCTGTGTCTTAATATCCAGTGAAACTGCTCCTTACACAAAGTTTTATGTCTTCAACTACTTTGGGGGGATTTACGCTGGACCAAGTAATGAGTGAAACAAAGAAAGATGCCCTGGAAGATCCAGCAGATGATGGGGCCGCCATTGCTGGGCAGGAGAGTGCTGGAGGTGCTGGGAGGAGAAATCATCCTCACTCTTGATTTCTTTGCACTTTGTCCAGGGAGAGTCAGAATGAGACTTGGAAATGTCTTTGAGTGACCTGCTCATCAGATGAGGAGATAAACTTTTTTTTAGGGCAACCAGCTACCATCCAATGCATTTTCTTCTGTGTGTTCAACAGCACCCTGAGAAGTTTACATATGTTGCCTCATTTGAGATTATTTTACTCCCATGGTATAGTTTGTTCGCCCCAGATCCAGGTCTGACTCTCTTCCTAGAAGCAATTGGGAGCCCTGGGGAATCTAAACCTTCAGACATCCTAGTTAAAGGACCAAAAGGCAGATGTTTTCATAGTGTGAAAAATTCAATACTTTGCTAAAACAATGCTTCATAACCTAATAAACTATACCCACGGATGGGAGCCTGAGGAAGTTATGAATCCTCTCCTCAGAAAACTGCTCATGGACCCCCAACACCCAATGCTGTCTTTTCAAGATGGCAAGTGTCATGTTTTCTCTGGGACACAAACAATTACATCTTGATGAGAGCACACCCAGGCTTCTTCGTCCCTGTGTCCTGTAATATTTATTTCATAAGATCTTGAATTCACTTTAGCCCCTCTCCAGCTTAACTTTCTAAATTGCCCTCTTAGATTTTTGGGCCGTTGGGGGAAATAAGATAGAGGAGAATAGTTCAGGCCAACTTTCAGACAGAATACTTTATTTTAATGGCTGTGGGCTGCTCAATTGGAATATATTTTTCTTCTCTAATTTCTATGCATTGAACATGTCCAAAATACAAATGGTTATTGCGAACGTTATTGCCCAGTTCATATTGTTTCCAGCAGGGCATGAATTCTGTGGGTGAAAATAGCCTATTCCTCTCTCTATATATCTTGACTGTTACTCAAAAGAGCCCTGGAAGTAGATTATAATCCTTACCTTCCATTTGATTCTGCATTATTATGGCCATCCCCAGAACATAAATGAAGTTTACTGCAAATGAGACAAGTTATAAAACATTTTCAAAAAGACAATATTAATGCGAAGGTAATCCTTTAAGGAAAAAAATTTAAAAGCCAGCCAGACCTTCATATGGAAAATGGATAAAATCGAGAGGCTCACCGGCAGCTCCCATGGTCCAATCCTATCATAGCTGGAAGTAATCATATTGTTTTATAGCCAATCTGCTGGCCGTCTGGTCTCAGCCCAGCTCCTAATTCAAGTGCCCGTGCGACAAAAGCCATTGGCAGCCTCCATTGGCTTAGGAGGGAGCAGTCGTGGAAGCTGAGGTGCTCGCCCTTCAGGGTAGGTGTGGGCTCATTGGTTGTAACAGACTGTACCCCTGCCCCACAGTCCCTTGTAAGCATGAAATGAAGAAACTGTTTCTCCAGGGATTTCCATACAACATCTACCTTCGGAGCTAAACTCATTCAGAGGCACTGAAAGAAAAGTAACCCATCATCCCCTCGTACAAGTAGGTAATGCAGGTGAAAGTCAGGGCTCCCCAGGTATGGAGAGTACGGCCATATCCTGAAATCTATCGTTAGCCTTTTACAGGCTCATGACATCAGATTGATCAATTCTGGCAGACTCAGACACGGCCAGTTAAAGGAGCAGACAGACAAGAATGGCACATCTGAAAGGAAATTATTTCCCAAGTGTCAGAACATGCTAGAAGCAGGGAAACCAGTCTGGCCATGAAATATTTGGGGTAAGGTTGGTTATGTTTTAGTATAAAGTAAGCGTGAAGCACTGATTCTTTGAGATCGTGAGATGTGATGAAGAGAACAGACTCTGCAAAGAGAGCACCAGGGTTCGAATGCTGAGCCTGTCACCCTCTTGTGTTGTGAATGGAGGGCTAGTCACTTAACTCCCTGTTGAAGGTTTTCTCATCTGCAGCTGGGGTGTGAGCACCACCTGTGTTATTTGGTTGTTGAAATTTAAGTGACGTGTTTATATGTAAACTATGAGATCCTATGGATAGTGCTTGAACAATCCTCATTCAGCAATAATTACTAGTGCCTATGGGCCAGGGCTTAGCATTATGGGAAACAACAGTGGACCAGAGACAGAAGTCACGCAACACACACCGCACACACATCTCAAAAGCTCATGGACTTCACATTTTATAGCCAATACTCAATAAATGTTCTCATTTATAGCAAACACTCAAATAGTTTCTATGAAAAATCTAATTGACTTTTCATCACGATGTCACAAGCATTCCAGAAGCCTAAATCCTGTCTCTCCAGCACATTGCACAAAGGATGTGACCCACCTTGGGAGAATGTTCCTAGTTATTTCTAATGAACGCTTTCTCTTCCTTGACGTTTTAAATACAGCTTTAAACTAATGGCATCACAGTGGCCAATGAACCAGAGACTGGGGACCACACACAGAACCTCCCAGCCCACAAGGCCCCTCTCAAGGACGAGGCCTGCCAGTATGGGACCTGCCCTGATCACTGTAATTGCAGCAGGTACATAGTTTTGGCTTCGATGTGACACTTGAGCCTGCCTGTCTTGATAGCTACAGCCCCTCTTGACCTTCAGTGGGACTTTGTCCCCAGTTAGTATGTGGAAGCTGTGAATGAAGGTATTGTTGGGCCTCTGCTTCTTGGACTTGGAGTAGCTGGCGGCTGAGGGTTCAGCCGCTGTCTGTCTCCAACCAGTCACAGAGGTGACACCCGACACCTGAGACACTGCCGTCCCCTGTCCCAGGGGTAATGGGCCAACCAAAGTTGCTGACCCCTCCTCCAGTACGTTCCAATTTCCTACCGTTAATTTCCTTCACATTTAAGGTTGCATGCACAGCTATGCAAATTAGCAGAGGTTTATATGCTCATGATTTGAAAGAAATTGAGCTGATCTAAAATGAACTAATGGACAAGTAAGGATTTAACTAAAAATTTAGAACACACTCCACAGCCTGCCACCAGGGAAAGAAAGGTTTAAAAAAGAAAAAAATGTTATATATATATATATATATATATATATATGAAATATTATAAATATATAATGGTTAAAATATTTGATAGTTTTTAAGCTACCTTTGAGGTATAGCAATATTACATTATGGTATATATTACATTATATCTATATAGACATATACATTATACATGTATCTATATATACACATATAACCATGTCTGTATAAGTTACTGAAACGATATACAACTTTGCTATATAAGCACAATCTACACTAATATGTATCATTTAAAACAAAATCTATACGGTTAGCTTTCTTAAAAATTTATTAATTAATTAAATTTTGGCTGCTTTGGATCTTCGTTGTTGTGCGTGGGCTTTCTCTAGTTTTGGCCAGCGGGTGCTACTCTTCGTTGCAGTGTACGGGCTTCTCATTGCAGTGGCTTCTCTTGTTGTGGAGCACAGGCTCTAGGCGCACGGGCTTCAGTAGTTGTGGCTCAAGGGCCCTAGGGCGCAGGCTCAGTAGTTGTGGCGCACGGGCTTATTGCTCCGTGGCATGTGGGATCTTCCCGGACCAGGGCTCAAACCGGTGTCCCTTGCATTGGCAGACGGATTCTTAACCACTGCGCCACCAGGGAAGTCCACATATGGTTAGCTTTTAAAGATAATATATCCATGATAACTTTTAAATGAGATAATGAATAAACAAAATTATAGATCTATAGAGCTGAGATGCAAATCAAATAACTATCAGCTTGGTTCAAGTTCAGAAATTATTTTCATGTCCCACAATTATGTTAGAAAAGATTCAAGTTTACTTGCTGTTTGAAATGTGTTTTCTCATTGTTTTCAGTTTGCTGAATTGAGTTAAATTTTTTAAAAAAATTATGACATTTTCAGTTGGTTTAGATGGAGACTCTAAAAAATGCACGTGACTTCTTTTGGTTCCATAAAAGTTGCTGCCAAAAACCCATGAACTTCATTATAATTTAAAGATTCTAGTTTCTTCCATTAAATATTCTACAATAATAAGTAGTAAAAATGACTTATTTGAGTTTTTATTTGTGGTATCAGAGGGTAATTGCAAAGAAGGGAAAAAGTGATATAATCCACAAACTGGATCAGAAACCCTAAAATAATTGAGTTTAACATTTGCAAGATTCATGTATCCACTGTGTAAGAATTAGAAGAAAAATGTAGAATTATCTCTGAAAAAGCAGAAGAGTGATTTTGAAGTTTGACTTGCCCCTTCCCTGAATATTTTTCTTATTAAAAGAAAGTAGGTGTTATAACTTTTGTTATGACTCAACTTGAAATAGTATTACGGTTGCCTCTATCGGTAATCTGTTTGGAATATTCTGAAAGACCTCAAGTGTTTTTCTGTTTTTCTTCTAATTGCTAAAATCAGTATTAGAAAATTATAATTTTTGTATTAATTAGTTTCAAAAGCCTCTTTAAATGAAAGTGACCCAGAACTTAAAATACCACAGTCTTTAAAAAGTAAACCTAATACCTCCTCCAGGAAAACCATATTTTTCAACATGATACAAAGACATTGATGTTGTTTACTTTTTATGCATTTTCCTCTTAATTCTCAAAGATCACAGTGACAAAATCATTAAAATAATGGTTAAAAAGAGCTAAAAGAGACAATTGAACTAATGCTTGTGCCAGACCACCCAGGTGTAGGATCATGTCTGCAAGAGTTACAAAAAACTGTTAAGTTATTTCTTTTACAAATTTTTCGTTCTCTGTTTTTATTCCAACTGATTAAAACAACTCACAGTCAGTGGTGTTTTAAAGACCTTGTTTATGATTGAACACGGATTTGTAGACCCGGAAGAGTCTTTAGAGATCATTCAGTCCTGCCTTCTCACTTTACTGGAGAAGTGAGGGAAATTGGGAGCGGAATCACTTACCTGAAACCACACAGGTGGAAACCACCGGGCTTAGCCCAGCGCTCTGCCCCGCCCCCAGCACATACACATGTGCTAACACTTCTATCAAATTTGCATTGTCCGAGGTTCCGAAGAAAAAGAGAGGGCGTATCTGGTCTCCCCACTGTGCCTCTTTTCTCAAACGCTCAGAGCTAAGTTTAACCCCAGCCCTATCTGCCCCTCCCTGGCATTAGGCAAATGAAGGAGCGCATACTAACCTTTCGTGGATGGTACTTGTGCATGGCATAGACCCTGGACGATCTTTCAAAATAACCCCGAAAGTTCTTTATACCCCCGTGGCCCTCTTTCACTCCTCACCATAAGTGGAAACACACATTTGTGGCTTAAAAAAAAATTGTGGAAAAAAGGTGAATAGCTGGCTGTGTCTGTGGGTAGACGGAGGGATGGACTGTAAAGGGGCAGAAGGAATCTCCCGAGGGTGACGTAACTGTCAAACTCAGGGCATGGGGCACTTTCCATGGATTCGATTTTTGAACATAATTTCTCCATAAAGTAGAGTTTAAGAAAACTACTTAAATTCCTATCGTAGGAATCCTACAATAAAAGCTTCGGAATGAATGTTTCTCTTGTTATCGAATGAATAAAATAGGCTCTATTATTGTTTGCTGTAGGTTTAACAAGATTGTCAGAAGGTAATTTTAAGAAAACAGCATCGCCTCTTTATACGATATGGGAAATGAAAGATTTCTGATTATCAGCATGTCCTAACATATAAGGCTGTGTCATTCAGTTCAGGATTCGTCCGTTTCCTACACAGGCAAGGACTGAAAACCGATCTTCATGGTTGTGAGAAGGAAGAAGCCCTATCTTTTTACTTCTTTACTGACTGGAATGTCCACTCAGTCCACAGGTAAAAAAAGAAATACCTTTTAAAAGCTTACTACTTTACTTATTTTCCATTTGACCTGATATCTAAAAATATATAGCCGTGCCCTAGTCTCCCTTTGTCCATCACGGCAGGTAATGAACCCACAGTCTGGTCAACTATCTTAAATCCACCAGTTCACTTCTACATTTCAGCTCGCCATTTCCCATTGCCTCTGCCAGAGTCTCTGGGGAGAGCGTCTAAATGCAGTGCCCTATTTTTGTGCAACTTAATGCTCTTAAACTTGAGCCTATCTCTTCGATCTTGGATGAGGTTTGGTGTGAAAGGCACAGAGTCAAGGCAGCTGAAAAGGCCTCTATACTTCTCCTGTAAGACCATGGAGAGTATGTGATACAAAATGGGAGAATTACAGGTTTCCTACATTAAATGGGTGGAACTTCGCACAGCTAAGAGCAAGTAAGACCAGTTAGGCCCTTTGCCAATGCGGTTGGGTCTCTCTGTAACAGAGCAGAACACCCTCTGGGGAAGATGCTGTCCCCTTGCAGAAGCAGGACACAGAGGGCAAGAAATAGGGTCTTGCCCACCCACACTTGGGGACAGGAGGACCCACCCCTGGCTTCCTCATCTCTTCTGCCAGCCAGTCCAGGACACCTTTCCTTCTGCCCTGGCTCACTTCTTTTCTTTTCCTGTAGAAGCTCTCCTGTTTATAAGTGTGACTCATGAGAATTCAGGACCATAAGCAATTTAATGACCAGAAATTAGGTAAACAAGCTAGAGTTTTCTCTCTCTGAAGCCCTTTCCCTAGTGTTATCAATGATTCTTTGTGTAGTGGTTTATTTTTCCCTTTGATCTGGTGTATTTTCATAAAAGGCTGCCATGTTTTATGCAATTTTTTTCTCTACTGATATATATTTCATCTATAAACATAAAGAATGGACAGAAGGAGGGATGTGCCTGAGGGTGGAATAGAGATCAAAAAGGGGATAAGCAGGGCTTCCCTGGTGGCGCAGTGGTTGAGAGTCCGCCTGCCGAGGCAGGGGACGCGGGTTCGGGCCCCGGTCCGGGAAGATCCCACATGCCGCGGAGCAGCTGGGCCCGTGAGCCATGGCCGCTGAGCCTGCGCATCCGGAGCCTGTGCTCCGCAGCGGGAGAGGCCACAACAGTGAGAGGCCCACGTACCGGAAAAAAAAAGGCGGGGGGGATAAACATACAAATCATGGCAAATGTCATAAGCCAGCATTCTTGTTTTATGCTGGTGCGTAGGAGAGGCGGAATGGGGCCAGCCAAGGGAAGGACATGGGCTTTGAAGCCAGACTCCCCTGGAAAGCAATCAGACTCTGCTATGTACCTATTGGGTACCGTGGGCACACACATTAGCTTTATTCAAGAATATTTTTGGAAAATGAATCAATAAAATTTTCAAAATTGAAATACACAAAAGTAAAAATCACTTTGATTTGCAATTCAGTGTAAGTTCTAAGTTCTTTCACAGAGAGTTTATTTTAATAATTTAAATATACTTTGAATAAACTACTTAAATCTCTAGCTTAGTTTATTTTAGAAATAAGAAAAGTACTGAGGACTTCAATTCTGGCCAAGATGCAGTGGTCCTGTTGTTTCCTACTCCCACCAGCCTTGCTCTTAACTAGAAATCCGTGGACATAGCACAGTAAGTGAGCACAGGAAGATTCTGGAAGGTGGAAGGCAGCCTGGGGAACTTGCACCTTTCTCTAAAATCTGCTTGGTCGGAGGTTAATTTCTGCTTTCTTTCGATTAATGTTGACATGATACGTCTCTTCCCATTTTTTTCTGTCAACCTACCTACACACAAATATATTTGATGTTTATTTTAGACAGTATATAGCTGGGTTGTTAAATAAATTCAGTCTGCCCATCTCTGTCTTTTAATCGGTGTTTTAAGATGAACTGAATTTACGCTTAATTTAATTTTTAATATGTTAAGGCTTAATTCTACCACTTTACTGTTTGTCCTCTTTTCCTTTATTGCACTTTTTCTGCCTTCCTGGGGTTTATTTGAACATTTTTTATAATTATGTTCTGTTCCTTTTCCTTTCTTCGATTCCACTTTTTCTGCCTTCCTGGGGTTTATGTGAACATCTTTTAGTATTCTGTTCTGATTTGTGTAACATTTTGTTTTGTTTTGTTTTGTTTTGTTTTTAGGCCATGCCGTGCAGCTTGTTGAATCTTAGTTCCCCGACCAGAGATCGAACCTGGACCCTGGCAGTGAAAGCGCCCGGCCCTAACCACTGGACTGCCAGGGAATTCCCTGTAAAAAGTTTTTGTTTTTTGTTTTTGTTTTTGATTTTTTGCGGTACGCGGGCCTCTCACTGTTGCGGCCTCTCCCGTTGCGGAGCACAGGCTCCGGACGCGCAGGCTCAGCGGCCATGGCTCACGGGCCTAGCTGCTCTGCGGCATGTGGGATCTTCCCGGACCGGGGCACGAACCCGTGTCCCCTGCATCGGCAGGTGGACTCTCAACCACGCGCCACCAGGGAAGCCCAATACTTCTTTCTTAAACCTTGGTATTACAGGGAGATTCACGTGGAGCTGATCTTTTCAGAGCAGGGGGCGGGGGAGCATAATGAGAAATATTTGAAATTTTATTGAAGTAGAGTTGATTTAGAATGTTTCGTTCATTTCTCCTGTACAGCAAAGTGACTCCGTTATAGATATATATCTACTTTTTTATATGCTTTTCCATGATGGTTTATCACAGGATATTGAACATAGTTCCCTGTGCTGTACAGTAGGACCTTGTTTGTCCATCCTATACATACTAGTTGGCATCTGCTAATCCCAAACTTTGTG
This sequence comes from Phocoena sinus, assembly GCF_008692025.1. NCBI lineage: Eukaryota > Metazoa > Chordata > Mammalia > Artiodactyla > Phocoenidae > Phocoena > Phocoena sinus. The sequence continues at coordinate 58,101,848 of NC_045776.1, read as the reverse complement.
TAGTCTCCCCAGTTTGTTCCTATAATGGTCCCTAACACATCTCTAGCAGACCTTAGTGCTCTGGGAGGGCAGGTGGAAAATGACGTCATTTCACAAAACAAAGACAAAAATGCCGTATCAAATATATCCGATGCTAGATTTTTAATTGTACTCACCCCCTCCCTACCCTTTACCAGAGGTGGTAGTCACCTGGGCCTCAAATTTAACTTTATAAGGAAACAAGAAACAAATATTTGGGATGTAGTCGCTGTGGTGACAGTGAGAGGAATAGACTAGCTGAATTTTCCTTGTCTTCCAGAAGTTTTCATTTAAAATTCCTCCTTTCCTAAGTTGCGTGGCCGTGGATCCAGACCGTCCATCTTGACAGCTGAGTTTCATACAACATGTCTGCGTCTACGGGAATTAGTTACTGGTATAACGCTCCTAGCAATGCTGAGTTTTTCCTACTGAAATTGAAAATATGTCAAGACCCCCAAAATCTCCCAGGCAGTAATTAACCTGAGCACACCCCTATATGGTTTTTGCTAGTCTAGATAATTTGTAAATATGGCACAATTGCTTGAAAAGTTTTAGCATTTAATAAAACAGTCAACGATGATATATAGATCCAGCTACATAAAATGCCTCTTACGAAAGCACGTACTAAAAATTATATTTAGACTGCTGCTTCCTAAGAAAACAATGCACCATATCAAGTAGCACATACTCCTGCTATAACTGAATGAAAAGGCAGTGTTCTCTCAGCGAGACACGCCTTCGGCAATTCATTCCATTTGCAGGCGTCTCAGGTGCCAAAGTTGCTGCTAATTGGGTTTTCTATCTCAGCTGACAGTCCTGGTGGAGTGCCATGCTTTTACTTCCTTGCGCTATTTAATGTCACGATTCAGAACTTTAGGGGAAGTGGGATTGTCTCTACCTGGTGCACAATGTAAAAGGGCAGCCAGATACTTGATGACCCCCCCTCTGTTTTCTGGGGGAAACAGTTACTGATACAAACTGTAAAAATCGCTCCCAGAAGATTCTAAAAATTAGGCAAATTTTAGAGTGTCATCACGTCAAGGATCACCCTTCCTCCATGAACGTATCAGAGCCCACAAGCACCCATCTCATGCCATTCACTGTGCAAAGCTCAATTACCTTGCTGCCTAGACTAAAATGCAGTTCCCGGGGGTTGGGGAGGTACCAGAATTCCAAGATGGATGTAAAGGCATTTCAACCTCATTAATATTTCTGGCGAACTTCCATTAATCATGTTCTGTTCCATTTCAAGAACTATCAAGAATGCTTTCTGAAAAGTAACCCAATGAAGTGATTAACCAAACTGAAGCTTTAAGAGGACACATTTCTTCCAGATCTTGATTAGTGAAAGCAAGTGAACTAGGACAAGGGACTGAAGGAAGAGAGTAAGGGCCACGTGCTGGGCTCTGCTGGACTTCCCATGGACCTTGCAGCTTCTCACGTGGAAAGGATGTATTTTTCTGTGCAGATGCAGGGAAAAGACATTGCACCCTTCAGTATGAAGTCAAAGTTTACTCGTGTCGTGTTTGAAATTTACCCGTTTCTTAATGCAGTGGGACCTTCCTTTCCCCATAAGGCAGGCAGATAATGGAGCAATTTTTCATTTGTGCGATCAGGGTTCTTTGTGTATAGTTTGATGCATAAGCAAGACATTGACAAAGCGAAAGAGGGTCTGTGTGTTCTTAGTGACCTCAAGAAGTCGATGTCGATGATGTGCTGGGTAATTTGGACTCGGCTGAGACGCCCTGACCCAGAGGCTGGGATTTGCATCTTGAGTTCCGGTCATATCGTATGTATTTGATTCCCATCCTTGTCTCCTTTTTCTGAGCTGCCCATGATCTGCAACAGATGGTTATCAATTTAAGACCAGCACATCATGTATTCTGAGCGGTTCACAGTGACTGCAACACAAAGCACATACTTATTAGTGACATAAATCAAGGGTTTCTGTGCCTGAATCAAGATTCATCCGTAATCTAGACCTGGAAAAGGAGAGCTGGGAAGCAGTGCTGGCTACCCCTGTGGTAAACACTAATAACTCCCTCCCCTGAACCCTGGCCGTACAGTGTGGATTCTGTTTCTGTGGGAAGAAAGAGCAAACAGGAAAGTCGGCCCAGGGTTTAAATCAGTTAGGGCCTCAGAGGACCCCAGATGCGGGAGTTTTCTTAACTATGGTACATTTTCATGATAGAGAAGGATGTCTGGAAAAAAGAAAAAAGAGTTGTGACCAGCATAAAAGATAACACAGGGGCCTTCTGTACAAATAAAAACCTTCTGCCTGCCAGATCTTTTCTGATGATGGAGCTAACTACGATTTGTCTCTCCAAGAGCCAGGCATGACCCAGGCCAGAAATTTTGACAGTGACTGTCTCCTCAGCAGCAAATGGAAGAATTCAAGGTTACATGAGTTTCAGGGCCCGAGTGAGTCGACTTGAATTTGAATGCCAAGCGTTCCCCCAACGGAGGTGAATAAATGCTCACAGGGCATCTGAAAAGCTTGTAGGTTCTGGAAGGTGGTGGGGAGTTCACTAAATGAGGCAAGAACAGCCGTTGCTCATGAAACTCCTTGTAGACCCTTGACGGGGAGTTGCAGCCCAGACCCGGTGAGGCCCAACCCCTGGGAAGGTCTCCGGGAGAATCAGTGGGCAACGGCGTAGCCTAGGGCACCCAGGGCGTTCTGTCACTGCATCTGCACCCTGGACCAGGGACTCTCAGGGATGCTCTTCACCTGCGGCAGGAGCAGTGATGATTTCTTATCAGGCTCGGAATCCCATGATCTCCATGAAGTCTACCGTACCCACTTAGAGGATTAAATTACGAACGTGGGAAAAAAAGAAAAAATAGGTATCTTTGAGCGCTGTTTGACAGCTGATGAGTGAATTGCCTTTATTTATAATAGAGGAGCAGGGGACATGTCCTTGTGACCGGCACAAAACAACTGCCAGGTCAAAAAAATAAGCTGTCAGAATAAAGGCGTCCCAGTGCCTGGAGCGTAACTCCCAAGACTGTGCTCTGTCGGGGCGGGGGAGGGTCAGCGTGTTGAGTGTACGGGGTTTGCGTGTGCACGCACATGTCTTCCTCCTAAACCACTTTCTTAAGAACTCCCTTGGAGGCTGTTAAGCCCTTCCTGATGTAATAGTCAAATGCTGAATCCACTTTTTTCCCCTCTCTCTTGTACCTTTAGAATACTCTGGTAAGTCAGTAACATTTTGCTTACTGGAAGGAGGGTTAAAATGTGTACTGTTATCACATGCGGGTCTTTTTCTCCTCCCGAACATTTGTTCACAACATGGGATAAGCAACTTAATCAGGATCACATTCTTCTAGTTTATGTCACTATATTTAGAGATTTACGTTTCTTTCTTGCAATTTCCTTCGTACACAATGCCATGCCAAAATAAAAAGGAGGTGGGCTAGGCTCCTGCACTCCCTATGAATCAGATGGTGTCTCCCATCTAGTCAAGAGCATCAAATCAGCATCAGAAAAAAGAACAAGCTTCAAGCTAATCACCACTGAGGAAGAAGAAGCCAGTGGATGTGCTTCCACCCGCTCCCATCATCGCATCTTCACGACAGCCAGCACCTGTGCCCGGGTCTTCAGCCTGCCCCCGAGGCACTGGCAGAGCCGGCCCTGCCACTCCGAGGCTGGACTCTCCCCTCAGGCCCCTCTTGTCTACCCCTGGGCATCTCTCCCGTGAAGCTTCTGCCTCTTCCTGTTCCTTTGTTCAGACGCAAACAGGTTTTCTTCCCATCTTAAAACTGGCCCCACTCCAGGTCCTGCTTCATCTCTGCCCTCCCTTTACAGCAAAAGACTCCAGAAGAGGACACTCTGTCTCACATCCTCCCTCCTATTCTCTCTTGAATCTGATTCATTTGAGTTTTTGTCCCCAGTTCTGCACCAAAACTGTTCTTGCAAAGGTCACCAAAGGTCACCAATGGTCACCAAGAAAAGGTCATTTTCTTGGTTTATCAGTAGCACTGGCCCATTTTCTCACTCCATCCACTTGACTTTGGGGCTACCATGTTCTGCTGGTTCCCTGAAACGCTCTGCTGGCTTTCTTTTCCTTTTACCAGTTTTCTTTGCAAGATCCTTTTCATCTGGCTGACCTCTTGCTTGACGTGCACAGGGTTCCAACCCTTTGTGATCTCATCCATGCTCATGGCTTTAAATATTATTGTAATAACCATGTTTTTTATTTCCTGCATGTGGATGCTTTGACATCTGGGGCCTTGCTGACCCTGGAGGGACTGCCCCTCCCGGGGCTGGCAGATTCCGAGATGTAGTAAACAGCTCTCCTGCCTCAGAGTCCACCTTTCAAATGCAAACCAACTGATCTAGTGCCACTATCCACCTGCCCTAATCACCCTGGGGCCAGGTACCAGATATATAGACACAGCCTATGCCCCAGAGCCCACTGAAGTTATTCCAACCAGCCAGTCCTAAACCTGCTTACCCTGCTTTGCCCTTTCTTTCTCATGGAAACCACAATAAAAGCTCTTTCCCACAACTTCCTTCTCTTTCTGTCTGCCCACCCATCTCACCTTGGTGCTTCCCCCGTGGCCCTACATGCCATGATTCCTGCTTCTACAGAACTGTGAGTATAATAAACTCTTCCTTCATGATAGTTATTTCTGTGTCTGTGTGTCTTACCATACCTGATTAAAACAAATCCCAGATACCCTTAAAACAGCAATAACCACACACACACACACACACACACATTCATACACACACACTCACCCCAAACTCTTCGTCTCTATCCAGACTGTGAACACCTGCCTTCTGACCATCTCCACGAGATGTCAGATAGCAGATGTCAATGCTTATATCCAGGCCCTGATCTCCCACTATTGCCCCACACCTGCCCCTCCCCCAGTCTCCCTGTATCATTTACTGTCACCATTTACTCCACTCTTTCTCTGCTATCTCACATCTAGTCTATCAGCAAATTCTTTTGCTCTGTCTTCAAGGGATGTCTAGAGCCTTCTTTTATAATGCCATGCCAAAATAAAACCCCCTACTGCTGCATGGTCTTCAGCTCATAAACATATACCTAGAATGCAGTATATGTTCCATAAATAGGTATTGAATGACTGTCACAGTAAATGTATTCTACTTATTCTATGATCTGATTAACTGATCAACTAATGTATGTCCTACGTTGTTACAAATGGGATAACACAACACTTTATTTCAGTCTTCTTAGACTTGACAAAAGATTAAAATTTATTGGCCCAATGTCAGCTGAACCCTGAGATAAAGGTGAGATTGCTTCAAATCCAATTCCATTCTTTGTAGGGTTCAAACCCTTTCCAAAGATTTCCATGAGTTCCCAGGGAACCAGATTCTCATGCTTACCTCTGACCCCAGCTTCCATGGAAATGGGTGAGTCTATGGATCTTTCTGCAACATAGAAGTTGACACCTGACTCATTTTTCACTCTCACAACCCATTCTGAGTGTAGCTCAATTTACTGAATAATTGTTATTCAAGAGGAGTGAATAATATTTCAGAAGCATGACGGTTTCAGACCGAACACCACAAGTCCTTGTTCACTCAACAGTGGGTTTTTTAATGGCAGTTCATGTCACAGGGTCCTCAGCATCACACATTTTCCTCCCTGCGTCCCCCATCTCTTTCCTCCTACTTTGCTACTCCACCCCTAACTTTAAAATTCTTCTCATTCTTTGCAGGAGCAGAAAAAATGGACCTTCCATGTTATAAGTAAGACCTTCCTCCTAAGGTAGTAGTTGTGGGTTTCTTTGTCTGTTTGTTTCTACTATAAATTACTTTTCATTATGAAAAATTTCAGACAAATAAAAAAAAGAACAGACAATGAACATCCATATTTTACACCATCCAGATCTAATCATTGTTAATATTTTGTCATATTGCCTTCATCTATAGTTTTTTCTGGACCATTTGATAGTAATTCACAGATATTATGGCACTTGTACCTTGAGCAACAAGTGAGGACATTCTTGTACATAACCACAAAGCAACTTCCGCCTCTAACATATTAACAAGATTCCTTAAAAACATCGAATGCCTAGTTCATGTTCAAATTTCTCCACTTGCCCCCAAACCGTTGTGATTTCAAAGAGCAATTTTATTGATTTATTTATTTGCTTGGTTGAACCCACAGTTAAGACAGGGTTCTATTGTTAGGAAATATTTTCATTTGGTTGCATGCTTTTCCCAGCGCCTCTCCTTGTACGAAGTGGGGACAAATACAAGTAGCCAAATGTTCTTTATTAAATTACCTGTTGGAGTAAACCAGGACCATTAAAGCGGTGTCTCTGTTTTACACGGCTGTTTAATGGCATAAGATGTATGAACTCATTTGTTAAATTGGAATCTGTGAACAAAAACAAATGGGAGGAAGAGCAACAGAGACAATGACTAATGGAAACAGTTTCCAGACCACAGAAGCCGGTGCTTTAGTAGAAAATATATGCAGCCCCGAGGAAAGACTTTCCGGGGTCCCTGTGTCTGTTACCTAGCAACAAGCCCATTACACAGGGCATACCGGAGTCCAGTCAACAGGGCTCAGGGCGAGCACGCGGGTGTGAGGACCACATTTCTCCTTTTCTACTATGTCGATAACTCAGGTCTATAGCTTTCTCTGACAAGGGCGAGTGTCTGAAGAAACCATCCCTGCGTAATGCTTTCCCCGCATTAAATCCCTAACTGAAGAAAATGGCTTTAGCTTAATTTATTGCATACACGTCAATACTTATTTGTCCATATATCCATCTGATAAGACTTAAATACACCATATGAAACAGAAAATCATCCAAACTCAAATTAGTTTTGTTTCATGATGCAACAGTCCGAGACCCAGCCAAATTCATTCCTAATAGCAAATGAAGTCTGGGTCACAGATTTACTGTTATTATTTTTTTCCTTTTAAAATTGCTTTTAAGTAAATGACTGCCTTTTTTTCAGGTTTGCCCTCTTTCTACTATTAGGGTGTTAATATGAGCCGACAAGATAACTTCTCAGTCATCTGTTTTTTGCCTACAATTTGTCAGGGCAAAAACGTTTGTTTTGCTAGTACAGTGTTTTAATAACGTAATTAGCCAATGGTCCTCAATAACAATACCATCCTTTTTAAAACTGCTCAGGGACTTCCCTGGTGGTGCAGTGGTTAAGAATCCGCCTGCCAATGCAGGGGACACGGGTTCGAGCCCTTGTCCAGGAGAATCCCATGTGCCGCGGAGCTACTGAGCCCGTACACCACAACTACTGAAGCCCACGCACTTAGAGCCTGTGCTCCGCAACAAGAGAAGCCACCGCAATGAGAAGCCCGCGCACCACAACAAAGAGTAGCCCCCGCTCGCCGCAACTAGAGAAAGCCTGCGTGCAGCAACGAAGACCCAAAGCAGCCAAAAATAAATAAATTTATTTTAATAAATGAATAAATAAATAAAAATGCTCAAAGTGCTTTTTCAGTACTGCTTCTCACTTATCTTTTAGCTAAGTCGAGCTAAGATATGCATGAACCATACTCAGAATTGGAATCCAAATCTCCTGATCCCTGGTCTAGCTTTCCATTCATTCAACTGTATTTTTCAATTCTGTGTGTGTGTTTTTAAGTTTTTTAACTGTGGTAAATAACAAACATTTAACATAACATAAAATTTACCATCTTAAGCTATTTTTAAGTTTCCAGTTCAGTAGTGTTAAGTTCATTCACATTGTTGTACAATGTCTATAACATTTTCATCTTCCCAAACTGAAACCTAATACACATTAAATGACACCTCTCCATTCCTCGGCATCCCCCCACCCAGCACCTGGCCATCACCACTGTCTTTACGAATCTGAGCACTCTAGGGACCTCCTATAAGTGGAACCATACAGTATTCATCTTTTTGCGACTGGCTTATTTAACTTAGCATAAGGTTCTCCAAGTTCATCCATGTGGTAACATTTGTTAGAATTTCCTTCCTTTTTGAGGCTGAATTGTATGGATAGACCACCTTTGTTTATCCATTCACTAGTCACTGGACATTTGAGTTGCTTCCACCTTTTCACTATTGTGAATAATGCTATGAACAAAGGTGTACAAATATGTCTTCAACAGTCTGTTTTCAATTCTTTGGGGTATGTATTCAGAACCAGAATTGCTGGAACATGTGATAATTCTGTTTAATTTTTGGAGGAACCTCCACACTGTTTTCCATAGTGGCTGCACCATTTAACATTCCCACCCACGGTGCACAAGGGACTGTGCACACATCCTCTTAAACACTTGTTATTTTGTGTATTTTGATGGCAGCCATTCTAATGAGTATGAAGTGGCGTCTTACGGTGGTTTTGATTTGCACTTCTCTAATAATTCATGGTTGAGCTTATTTTCATATATATATTGGCCATATGTATATGTTCTTTGGAGAAATGTCTCTTCAAGTTCTTTGACCATTTTTTGATCAGGTTTTGTTATTGGGTGTAGGAGTTCTTTATATATGCTGGATCTTAATCCCTTATCAGATATAAGATTTGCAAATATTTCCCCCCATTCCATGGGTTGCCTTTTCACTCTGTTGGTTGTTTCCTTTGACACAAGTTTTTAATTATGTTACAGTCCAACTTATCTTTTTTTACTTTTGTTGACTGTGTTTTGGTGTCATATCCAATAAATCATTGTGAAATCCAATGTCATGAAGCTTTCTTCCTACATTTTCTTCTAACAGTTCTATAGTTTTGTCTCTTATGTTTAGCTCTTTATCCACTTGAGTTAATTTTCATATGTGGCATAAGGTAAGGGTCCACTTTCATTCTTTTACGTGTGAATATCTAGCTTCCCAAAACCATTGTAGAAAATACTGTCCTTTCCCTGTTGAATGGCACCTTCCTCAAAAATCATTTGACCATATATGTGAGGGTTTATTTCTGGGCTCTCTATTCTATTCCTGTACCATACTGTTTTGATAATAAGTTTTAAAATCAGGAAATGCAAGCTCTTCAACTTTGTTCTTTCTTCAAGATTGTTTTGGCTATTCAGAGTCCCTTGAAATTCCATATGACTTTTAGAATTTTTTTTTCTATGACTGTAAAAAAGTCACTGAGATTTTGATAAGGATTGCATATTTGAAAGTTTTTGAGGTTGAAGAAGCTCATTTGCCTGGTACGCTGTGAAATCTCCAAAGTTCTGCAGACAATGAAAGCGGGACTTAGAATTTACTTAAAAGGCAATGGCCACATTGACCATATTTTCATTTTTTAGGAAAATAATTCTTGATGTTTAGGGGGCTCTGAGATTCCAGAACAACAGTAAAACTCTAAATAAGGTTTACTATTTGCTATAGGCACTATCGTAAATGATTTAAATGCATTAAGTCATTTAATCCTCACGACAGCCTTATGGACTAGATACTATTATTAACCTCATTTTATAGTTGAGGGAACCAAGGCACAAGGAGTTTAAATAACTTGCTCAAAGTCACAGAGCTAGTAAAGGACAGAGCTGATAGTTGAACACAAGCCACATAATTCCCAAGTCTATGCTCTTAGCAGCTATTCCACCCTGTGCCTTTACATTGGTTGTTCTTTCATTCATTCATCCAACAAATCCAGTTGCAAGGCCCTGGAAATTCACTGGTGTGTGACGTAGCACTGTCCCTGCCCTCACAGGCTTATCCTCATGTCTGATGGATGTACTAGCCAAAAGCTTATGGTTGTTGCTGTCCTATGTCACTCTGGTTACACCAAATTATATTAAACCTGCAGGGAAGGTCACTGACAAATTGTCAAAGACCAGGCTTTTTGTTAGAGAGATATGACTCCTCATTCACTCACTGATTGACTTATCAAACATCTCTTGGATACCCTTACTATGTGCCCAGTGCTGGGTCAAAGTATGTTGCGGAAACAAGGATGCAAAGAATGTGCCCATGCGCTAAGGACTGGCTTTTATAAAAAAGAAGGCTCAGGTATTTGGAGAGCATAGTGAACACTCCAGCTGTTGAATTAGGAGGAGGCTTCATTTCTGGAAAAGGCCCTTCATCCTCCTCTGTTCACCTGCCTGCTTAGGAATAGATATGCAATTGGTATACGACCTTTTATTCTGTAGGATCTATAGGGATACTTTTACCCAAGCCCCTCTCAGACAAGGCTTTCCCTTCCACGGGCCACTCAGCGACTAATCTTCTAAATCCTTAGTATTCCTCATCTACGTAACTCTGGGCCACCACTTATGAGCATCACTCACCAAAGAGCCACGTGACTCTATAAGTTCCACTTAATATACTATTGTGGAATTCCCTGGTAGTCTAGTGGATAGGACTCTGAGCTTCCCCTGCAGGGGGCCTGGGTTCGATCCCTGGTCAGGGGACTTAAGATCCTGCAAGCCATGAGGCTTGGTAGAAAAAATATGTATATATGTTATTGTGATATAGAAACGAGAAGGCATGAGGGGCCATTGCAGCACCCTGTATCCATGGCCCTCTCCACTTCAGTACACTGGGTTTACAGCTCTCAGCACCCAGATTTCCTTTCTGGAAGCATTCACTGGCCTCCAGAGTGAACTTCATCCACCCACGGTAAAAGACAAAGTGCCGAGGGACCGTGAGTCCAGGAGCAGCCCTCAGCCAATAACAGCTGGTGGATGTCTGGAAGTGTGTCTTCTACACTGGCTCCTGGTTTCTTTTTTCTTTTTTTTTTTTTAATTTATTTTTGCTGTGTTGGGTCTTCGTTGCTGTGCGAGGGGTTTCTCTAGTTGTGGCAAGCGGGGGCCACTCTTCATCGCGGTACGTGGGCGTCTCACTGTCGCAGCCTCTCTTGTTGCGGAGCACAGGCTCCAGACGCGCAGGCTCAGTAGTTGTGGCTCAGAGGCCCAGTTGCTCCGCGGCATGTGGGATCTTCCCAGACCAGGGCTCGAACCCGTGTCCCCTGCATTAGCAGGCAGATTCTCAACCACTGTGCCACCAGGGAAGCCCCCTGGCTCCTGGTTTCTACAGCAGGATGGAGCTCCAGGCACCTGCCACGGGAACTACCTTGCTCTTTCTTAGCTACCTTTTCTTCTCTGTTCACTTTCTGTCCTAAAGCTGCTTCCTGGGTGCCCTCTCAAGTGTTAATTGCACTTGAACCTTTGTCCGTCCAGGGGATTACATCTGGGATGCCCAACCTAAGACAGGGCATGTCTGAGAACTCCACCCCAGATGCCCAACAGGGTCCTGGTACTGTTTCCAGCAGGCCCGTCTCATCCACACATATATCCCAAGCATAGCGGTTCCACAACAGATCTTCATGCAAAAAACATCTTGTCTTCCTTCAAGCAGAGACCAAGAATCTCAGGTAGGTACAGATTTGCCCTTGAGAAGCTTTCATTACTCCCTCCACTACTTGGCCTTCCTATGTCCGTTTACTCATTCCATCTGGATGCATTGTTTTGAAAGTCCAGTGTGTACTGCTCAAGCAGGACCCAGCAGATTTGCTTCAGTGCCTCTGGTCTGCAAGTTATAACAGCTCGGGTGGCAAGGCCGTTCACGGTGTCATTGTTTTATAATTTTTACCACAGGTGAAATCTGTGCTTGAAGCTACTTTCCTGGAGGTGCCAGCAGTCTGGGGAAGCATTTCTTCCTAGTTGCCCCTATGTCTTCTATGACGGGAAAAAATTCTGCTGAGTGTGGGGAGCGCCATCCTGACCTCCCAAAACACGTTGATATATATTATTTTTTTAAGCTAGAATGGCTTCCATCTAGAGAGGAACGGAGGGAGGTATACTATGTTGGTAAAGCAGGGACGAAGGCAAGCATCTGAAGATAGAAATGATGGACATGTTATTGGGGAGGCGATGTTTACAGAGTTTAAGAGGGAAACTCACAGAAGGGAGGAGAGAAACAAGCAGTAAGTGGGACCCAAAAAATCCAAATGTGTTTTCTGTCTGCTTCGCTGCTCTACATTTGACCCCTCTGCTTGGAAAACAAACAGGAAAGAGGAAAAAACACAGACAATCAAACAGCCTCCAACGTCCTGGTGGAGAGCAGCCCAATACTCCTCACAGGGCCTGGCAAATCACTCCTGCAGCACTTCAAGTGTTCAGACGATTACTGCCAAAGAGTTGCACTGTGATTTTCCTTTCTCGTCACACGCCACACCAATCGACAGTGTCAAAATCAGAGTGTTTCAGACTCTGGGTTTATTAAGTGGAGGCTTAAAGATTTCTTAGGAAATGAGAGGTAGCCAAGACCAGCGTTTGGGTTCTATTTGACAATTGCATTATTTTCCATATTTTGCTCCCACCCTACCCTCCTTCCTTTTTTCCCCCTCAGGGCTGGTAAATGACAAAATGAGTTTTATCTCCCTACCTCTTTGAATACTCTTTAACCAAAACATGAATTGCAGCAAAGCAAAATGCTTTCCTGTTTTCAGATTTGCAGGGCCTCCTACCATTGAGAGAAGTCAATTTCATCAGCCTGATGGGAAAACACTGTGTCCTTTTTAAATGGAATCGTCCCCTCAGAAACCAAAGTTCCAGAGAGGCAAGTTACCAACTGTGCTGGCGCTGGTACAGGATTAAAGATGGAGGTTCCATCTCTGTGTCTGCTGCCCCTCCCCATTTCTAAGCCACCAGCACACAGAAACCACCTGATGGGCTTCTCATCCAGGGTCATCAGGGCTGGGAGAGCCACAGCCAGGAACACAAACAGCGCACAGCCCCTGCGCGTCATGAAAGGAGCATCCAGCCCAGGGCCTGGGATAAACTTTGCGGAAATGTCCCCAGGATACTAAATGTCCACAGGGAGCAGATGGGAGCCCTGCTTCTGCAAGGTCTTCTTCCAGGGACACCTCCATGTGCAGCAGCTGGGGATGAGCCCGGATTCCCTCTGAAGGAGGAAAGGCTGAGCTGATTTTGCTTCTGTTCCAGTCTCAGCTTTTGGCTGTGACTCCGATGCAGAAGGAAGGATGCAGCCTGGGTTGGAAAAAAAGAGGCTGTATTCATTGCTGTCCTGTGGGTGTGGCTGCTCTCGGCCCTCGCTGGACGGCTCTCCCCATCTGTGAAGTGGGGTAAGGATGTTGACCTCGGATGAATGTTGGAGATTTAATGTATGCATGCAGGGCTTTGAAATCGAGACCAAAAGCTGTGATCTGAACACAAAGCATTGTTGTTATTTCTCTCACACTTCTGTCCCAGCCCCGCTGTTCCTCACTGTACACCCTTATCCAGGTTTTTGTTCAGAAACTGTTGCAGCTCATCCGGCAACATCCACACCACCAAGCCTCTGGCTTCCCGTGTCCTTCAGAGGGTGGCCGGTTGCCCTGACAGCACAGGGACTGCCCCTTGAGCCGACCTGACATTTTTGCTCATTCATTAAACGAAAACTTTAAAACACATACAGAGATGGTGATTTTCGATAAACACGGGGAAAATTTCTGCTTTAGAATAAAAGCTGACTTTTATAGAGGCGACTTTCATCTTCTGTCCCAATATACGCAGGCTGGTCACGGCATCTTTCCATAAGGATCCCAAGGCTTTGCGCTGGGAAGGTGAGTGTTTGGGGTTTAGGAGGATGGAAGGTCGCCAGTCCTTCAGGACCCCGGAACTCAGGGGCTGAGGATGGGGGAGGGGACTCTCTTTACTATCCCCTCTCCTACATTGCCGCCGTAAATATCTCTTTTTTATTATTACTTCTGCTGTTTTTCAATTTGGCTTATGGATGAGGTTAATGCTGTACCTGAATGTTAAGGGAATTGCATCCTTGTTAAGATTCTGACCACTTGGTGAGGTTTGCTTAGGCTTTTCTTTCCCTGAAATAAACGCACCTGGTGGATGGCAAGGGGGTTATTTTTCCCCTGGATGCCCTGGTGAGTGTTTGGTGGGAGTGAGTTATAAGCACCAAAGCGAGCATCCCCTCCAACATTGAACATGCTTTCATGTTGGCAGAGGAAGACACTCATCTCCGTCTACAGTTACGGAGGAGAGTGTAAGGAGCCCCCCACTCTGGAGCAGACAGGCTGAGTCTTCATCTTCATCCCCTACGAACAAGGAAGGCGCAACACAGCCGAAACCGATGGGAGCCCATCCCCCGGGGGGCGTGCCCAGAGTCAGGGCATGTGAGCTGCTGGGCACCAGCTGTGTTTCCATCCTGTCCCAGAGGGGTGGGTTCTGGAAGGAAGCGGTACTCATTCAGCAATCAAAATCCCAACGCCCTTGATGACAGCCTTCCATAGAGTCTTGGGAACAGAGCCAAGACATGCATGTGTGTGTGTGTGTGTGTGTGTGTGTGTGTGTGTGTGTGATTTCTCAGCCAGGACTCCATCCTGCCCTTCAGAGCCCTATATCTGATGGCCTACATCTCACCGCTACTGATGTCCCAAAGCACCTTTAACACAGCATCCTCAAAACCCACCCCATATCGTTCCCAAATTCCTTCTTTCTTTCTCCTTATATGAGAAAATCATGTGCTATTTGGGATTAGCAGATGCAAACTATTATATATAGGATGGATTAACAACAAGGTCCTACCATATAGCAGAGGGAAGAATATGAAAAAGAATATATATGTGTGTAACTGAGACACTTCTGTACAGCAGAAATTAACACAACAGTGTAAATCAACTCTACTTCAATAAAACTTTTTGTTTTGTTTTGTTTTTGTTTGTTTGTTTGTTTTTGCAGCACACGGGCCTCTTACTGCTGCGACCCCTCCCATTGCGGAGCACAGGCTCCAGACGCGCAGGCTCAGCGGCCATGGCTCACGGGCCCAGCCGCTCCGCGGCATGTGGGATCTTCCCGGACCGGGGCACGAACCCGTGTCCCCTGCATCGGTAGGCAGACTCTCAACCACTGCGCCACCAGGGAAGCCCCAAAACTTTTTTTAAAACAGGAAAATCATGTGCTCAGCTGCCCGAACCTGAAATACTGATACCCCTCCTCCCACCCTGTTTCCTTGGCTGTCAGTCCACATCCACTGAATCACCGGTCACTTGGATTCTGACTTATCAATACCCTCTCCATCCTTGCACTGTTCTCTATTCCTCTTGCCGTCAGCTCGACTCAGGCTGCCCTTCTAGCTGGGATTCCTGCAAGCAGCCCCCAGTCTGGCCCTCCGACCCAATCTACCCGTGCAACGAAGAATGACATTGAGAGTCACACCACCTTCAGATGAGGGGCAGGCCTGTCACATGACCTGGAAGGCTTTGCTGTCTGATTCCTCTCACGTCCCCGGCAGCTCCAATGTCCTGGCTGTCATGAATTCTCCACACTTCCTCAAACCATCCCTGTCCGTTAAGTGGTCTTTGCTTGCGTTTTTCTTCCTACCAGGACCGATCTTCCTTGCTCTACACCTAATTCTAATTCAACCTGCAATTCCTGGCTTAGATGCTACTTCTTTCAACAAGCTCTTTCTGCTCAAAAACCCTCCAGGTGGGCCAAATACCCTTCCGATAGACCCCTCATATAATGCTCACTGAGCACTCCCGACCGAGAGATCAGGCCAATGAGAAGGATCACGATGGAGGGGGGGACCTGCTGCTACAAGTAAGGACTTTTCCTAAATGCCCGCCCCCTGCCGCAGCTGACCCCCCATCCTGAAAGGACCTCAGAAGCCTTGGCTCCCAAGCCAGCACCTCAGACCCTCCCCACACACTGGGCTCTGCTGTAACGGCCCGTTTACCCCTGAGTCCCCCGTACAAGACCACAGGCTCCCTGAAGGAGGCTGACTCTATATTTTGTTCATTTTTTAATTCCCAGCATAGAGCGCATTCTGAGCATCTAGTCAGCACGTACATATCTGTTCTATGAAAAAACATCCACGAGTCTTTTTACATCCAGTTCAATGGTTTTCAACTATTTATGGTTTCCTTTCCTCTATTTCTCCTATTTTATTTTAAACTCTGTGCCTGGATGTTCAAGTCAGCACATCCACACATAGACCCACAGGTTTTTTCCCTACACAAAACTGTGGTTCATCTTACCCAACTAGAAAATAGTTACTAGTGAAGCTGGAGCAGTACCACAAGAACAGTGATGGCCAACACTTGCTGAGCACTTGCTGTGTGCCGGGCGCTGTCCTAAGCCTATATTTCTTATTTCCCTTAATTATCGCCAGAACCCGACGGAGGAGGAACGATTAATGTGCTCACTCCAAAGGTAAGGCAACCAAGGTATAGAGGAGTGAAATCTATCCCCTAATTAGGAAGTGGTAGAGTGAGGGCGCAAACCTGGACAGACCGACTTTCAAATCCAGCCTTTGAATCAATAAGCTACTCTTTGTAGATTCGAAATTGAGCTAAAATATGGTATTGTGAATTTTTTCGCCTGAAATTTTCCTCCAGTGAGAATCACATAGTCCTGCCAGATTTGTGTCATTAACTATGCATAGGAGTGAGTGAATTTCAGGGAATTTTTCCCTTCAGGGAAATTTTCACTTTCTTCTGAGGACCTGGACCCAGAGAGCCAACTGCATCTTGTGAACAAAGGCGTCTCGGGTCTTTTCAGGATGGGGGGTCAGCTGTGGTGGGAAGGGTTTTAGGAAAAGCCCTCCCTTGTAGGAGGTCCCTCTCTCTTTCAAGCCATAACGCTTTTGATGGACTTTGTCTCTGGTTCTGGAATGCTGTGTAAGCATATCAGTGTAGGGTATGGATGTGAGGATTGGAAATGAGAACTTCTTTCCTGTTTACCCCCAAACACGGTGGCAGAACAAGGCATTAGCTCAAAATGTTAAGCATAAGTTGGGGGCTGAGACAGCGCCCAGAGGAAAAGTGTCTGAAATGTGCAGGGACCATATTTACAGAGAGTACAGAGAGGACGGACAGGTTGACCCCATGGGAAGATGGAGAAGGCATAGCAGTTAGTCCAGGCTTCTGGGTACAATTGCCATATCACGACGGCACCCACTTGAGGGTATGAGGCTTTGGGATGGTCACTCCAGGAAGGAGACACCCCGTGGATGACCTCCCCCTGGGGCCTATGGGGGCCCTGCTATCTCCATCTCCTCATGAGCCTAAGCCTTGCTCAGAGACATCCCGCCTCCTCTAAAAATCCCTTCTGTCACTGGCTCCAAGCCACCTAGTAGGCAACAAGCTCCTTTTCTCTCTTCCCTTCACCTCCGATCTTTCTTCAGTTCTCAGAGACAGAAGGCTTGAGGAAAAGGAAAAGCAATAGGGTTTCCTAAAGAAGCCACGGTCCTCTACCTGTGCTCAAGTTCAGACACATCTGCTCCTAAGGTAACAATTCCAACTGTGATGGGGGAAAGATTAGAAGCTTCGATTTGAACTTCAAGATTTTAACCAGTGGGCCAGGCTTGAAGAGAAATTACTAGGCTGATTTCTGGTGCTTTCATGCCAGACTGTTGGGCCAACATTTCTGCCAGGGAAAGTTGGCTTCCAGATGAGGCAGCTGGCATTAACTGTGTCCAGATAAGTCAACACTTTTGTTAAGCACCTACCCTGTGCCCAGATCTGGACTGGATCAACTCTGAGTGTCTGGTGGCGGCAATAGCCACGTTTGCCTTTAGCCTGGAGATGGCAGAAGAGAAGGCAGTGATGTCGTGAGCTCTGAACATCTCTTCCGGGGTGTATATTTGTCCAGCTCATTGGTAAAGCGGCTTCCTTTAGTGCATTTTTTATTACAGGTCATACTTCTGCCCCCCTCCATGAGGCTAAGAGGACAGTGCAAATGGGCAACAGGAAAACTGAGGGGAAGTCAAGAGTAGGCAGCTCCTGGACATCTGACTGGCGGAAATGCACTCAGTTATTTTTAAATTGTCCACACACATAGTGCTTATTGTGTGGTCAGTCCCTGCGAGATGTTCAATACATACTCATCTTAGCCCATGACACAGCCTGTGAGTCTTATTATTATGATCCCCCTTTGATGGATAAGGAAACAAAGGCACAGAGAGGTGAAGTAGCTGCCCATAGTCACACGATGTGGATTTATTTGGCCAACATCATGGACCAAATTCACTTGCCAACACTTACAGATTGGGAGATTTGGGGCACAATGTAGAGGAGGGAATCCAAGACTCAGGGGGGTAGGAGCTTGGACCTGGACTAATCGTGTGTGACCTGCGCATCCATCCCCCCCGCCCAGCTGCCTCAGGAAGGTCTGGAAGACACTCTGCACTAAGGCATAGAGACTTGTATCAACGAGGGGAAACACCCACGTCCATGAAAAGCTCTAGGGTTGCCCCTTTTTGTAGGCCAGGTGTGAACGCAGGGGATCTGGTCGTTCAAATGGGCTCCTTGATTTCAGTGAAGCTGAGGGAATCCTGCACTTGCAGAGACCAGATGGGCACACACCTCATGTATGATGGTCCCCAAACAGCAGGTATACACCCACGACCCCAGGAGGCAGAGTCACCATTTTCAGGATGATTACTGAAGCCTTTGGCCCAGATCCAGATGCAACATCTGAAGTGTTTTGTGTCTGGAATGTTGACTTTTGACTGGGGTCTTTCAAATGCTGAATAACCACACCTGGAGTATGGATTTCTAATTTGAAGGGTCCTTTAATGTTAACTGCACCTAGGGCGTTGATTAAAATGAAACTGTACACACATATGAATCCTACTGAATGCACTGAAGTATTTTAAAGTAAATTAGAGGCGATAGAATCAACAGTCTTTCTCACATGATGATACTCAGCCACCCTGAGGGACGGGCCCACGGGCCCCATTTCACCATAGTCCCCACCGTTCCCTAGAATCTCCCTGCCAGAGCGTCAGCTGCCATTTGTCACCGTGTTTGCTCTGTCATTTCTTTCATAGATGTCTTCAAAGGAAAGTGGAATCTTGATTGTTCTAGGTCTCCACCCAAAGAAGGAAAATGAAAACTAGACCTGGGAGGGTTGTATGTTTCAAGAAAACTAGGAGAGAGTATAGTGATCATTTATTTGCATATGGTGCCTATACAATCAATGTGCAAAGCAAAGACAGTCCATTGGGAAAGAGGACAGTTTAAGACGCTGTGGGGAATGGTTTTTCCAAAGATGGCTGTGGCGTTGTCTCCACCCCATAGGCTCTCCTGTAATGTGACTGGTCACCCCTCAACAACACGGGGCGTTTACAGTTGAGGAGACACAGGTGGAGGGTCTTGCTCTGAAGTCGCTCAGGTAACCTGCGGTACGACCAGATCCCAGGCCCGGTTCCTCTTATCCCAGCACAGCGCTCGTGTCAAAGTAAAAGGGAGCCAAGTTACAATGGAAGCAGGCTCCTTCTAGAGTGAGGCCTCATGGGGGAATGCAAGCCTGAGAGAGAGATTGAGAATCCAATCGGTGGTCAAATTCCAAAGGGACGTCGGAGATAAAGGCAAGCTGTTCAGATGCGAGAATGTAGAAAGGAACAAGGAGATTTGAATCTGGGCTGATCTGAGGGATTTGCTTGGCTAATCAAATGTAGAAGGAACATTCTGGGACTCCTGGGGCAAGGTCTCCTTTGAGTCAAGTCAACCCATAGAGACATGAGAGAAAATAATAAGCTGCTGTTTGAAGCCTTTAAGTCTGAGCGTGGTTTGTTATACAGCAATAGAAGGCCAAAATCAAGCCCTTATGAGGATTATAATCCCCTTTCTACTGACTTCTGTCCGGCCCCAGTAGGCAGGCATGTGAGTTGGGGACTTCCCATTTTGGAGTTCTGTCCTTGTTGGGTACTTGCTGTCAAGCACCTGTCTCTACAGGCATTTATCCATCATGAATATTCATGGTGCACACGTACACATACAGTTGGCTTCCATGGAGCAAATGTTTTCTTCCTGGGGAAAGAAGAAAAATTTCCAGCCCTTCCCTAGTCATTCCCTACCACAGAGATGGGTTCCTGGGCCCTATGGATGCCCCTTCAAACAGGTCTTAGGAATAATAGTTAATCTGTTTTTCACTTTAACAACTAGGTTTGCTTCACACTTCTTCAAAAGGCTTCTCAAAAGAGGTTAAATGAAGCTGTTTCACGATGGGGTACCGTGGTCCCTCTGTGGCCATACCATGGTGGGGTAGAATCCAGGCCTTTTCACCGTAACCTCTGGTGACCCGCTAAGAACCATCCCACTTGCCATTTGCAGCAACAAGGATGGATCTAGAGATGATCATGCTAAGTGAAGGAAGCCAGACAGAGAAAGGCAAATACCATGTGATATCACTTATATGTGGAATCTAAAATCTGACACAAATGAACTTACCTATGAAACAGAAACAGACTCACAGACATAGAGAACAGACTTGTGGCTGCCAAGTGGGGGGAGAGGAAGTGGGGGAGGGAAGGATTGAGTGTGGGATTAGCAGATGCAAACTAGTATATATAGGATGGATAAACAAGGTCCTACTGTACAGCAAAGGGAACTATATTTAATATCCTGTGATAAACCATAATGGAAAAGAATATGAAAAAGAATGTATATATATGTATAACTGAATCATTCTGCTGTATAGCAGAAATTAACACAACACTGTAAATCAACTAGACTTCCGTAAAATTTTTTTAAAAAAAGAACTATCCCGCCGACAGCCCTTCTCCATCCCTACCCCTGCTGACCCCTCCTCCTGGCTTAGCTCCTCATTCTGTAGGTATTTCGTGTCTTCATCTCCAATCTGCCCTTTGCAACCGGAACCCAATCCAGTTTGTCTCTCTTCCTCTCAACAAGCTCACCCTGATCCACCAGGCTCCACCCTCCAGCCAGCTCCCAGGAGCCCTGGTTGCTTGGCCTACTTTGCCATGAGCACTGTTCTGGGATAAGGAGAACTGGGTCTGGGACCCACCGGTGCCCAGAGAAGCCAGGTGGCTTCCCAGAAGGAAACCTCAATTCTGTCTCTCCCCTTCAGGGAAAAGGAAAGTGTGGCCCGAATCCTGGGCTGCTTCTGACTCCGCGTTCTCACGCCCACTTTCCTCTTCCTCATCAGGCAATGCGTTTCTCTCTCACACCCTCGTGGGCTGTTGGACCATCAGGAGCCTTTGCGTGGATGTGTAGGGATGGGGTTCGACCACAAAATATATTTCATCCCTCTCTTCCGAATATATTGCTTTGCCCTTCGCCCTTGGCAGTTTCAGACATCCCAGGGAACAGCTGCCAAGACGACAGCCAAGCTCGTCGTGACTTTGGTATTTCAGAAAAGCGATTGCTTAGCCCTGTCCCACGCTAATCAGATGGAGATCACATCATAACCTTTTTTCAGAACGCGACAAAACAGTTGAGTTCAAATAATGCCTTTACCAAGACCCTAATCTATTGTTCCAAACAATTCAACAGCGTTCCTATCAGAGAAGGCCATCTTTTTCCTGCCCAGGGCCAGGGAGCCCCACTCTGGGAGACACACAGGCAGACAGGAAGCCACTCCCCTTCCTCTCCCTCCATCTGACCTCAATGCCAAAGCCCGGCTCCGGAAAAGGCCTCGGTGATCCCAGATGCTCCGGCCCCTCCACTCAGCGAGAACTGGGGGCCACTGGGAGTGGCTGTGTGCCCTGAGGTCTCACCCTCTGCACAAAATCCGGTCACTGTAAGCGGTCCCCCACTCTGGCGTTTATCTCCGTCTCTTTCCTGAGTCCAGCCAGGCCCTCACAGCTCACCCATGCGATCAGCGCTCTGCTTCTTCCCCTGCAGATATGCTTGGGAGCAACTTCGGAATATAAAGTCTTCAAAACAATGAGCAGCGTTTGAGCTAGTAGGGCTGAGTCCTGAGCAAACAGCTGGACCAAATACGTCTTTATCTGTGACTGTCTCCAATTTAAACAACCCACAAGATGTTTGTTCAAAACCCCGGTCAGATCTGGCTGTGCTGTGTTGATGAATTCCACGCCACCCCGCCTCCCATCAGCTGCAGGGAGAAAATGACGTCTTTTCCTGAAAGGAGATTACTTTCTTCTCTTCTCGGGCTGCACTCCCACCAGAGTCAGCGCCGGCTTGGTTTTCTGAGGGCAGTGGCTCAAGGTAGCCCTGGCACCGGTCCCCGGCGGGGCTGGCGTTCCCAGCCTGCGTTTCTGGGGTTGAACACGGTGGGAATGCTGCTTCTTCCCCAGGCAGGAAAATCTAGCAAGTAGCTGCCTGCCTGCCCAGGCCTTTCTGATCTCCAATTCGGTTTTAATTGAATACTTTGCAGAAGATGCCAGGGAACAAATTACAAGAAGAAAGTCATCAGTGATATTTACATGTCATTAATGAGGCCAATGAGAGATCCAAGCAGAAAGTTCTAGAAGGGGAGGCAGGGAGGAGGGCAGAGCTGATGCACAGATGGGGGCTGGAGAGCAGCCCAGGGCAAGAGCCACCTTGACAGCAGGTGTGTGAAGAGTTGTGACACGTATGCCTCACTGGCCGACACTGGGAGGTGAGCAGTTGGCAAACTTTTCTGATGGTTGCTACCAGAGAGGTAGAGGTACCCGGCTGTGTTCTAGCTTCTTTTACTTGCCCAGATTCAGAAATATTTCAGAGAGGTGAGATTGAGTACAAAGTAACGAGTGCATAAATAACAAGGGACCCAAGATGTAGGTGTAATAAATACACCAAGTGCCCTTTCAGGCTGTGACTTATGGGCCCCCCTGCCTGCCTGTCCCGGTAACTCCGCTAACCTGGATGAGGAAGCCGCACGGGGCCCCTGTGTTGCTTTCTTAACAGGAATAGGTGCTTGGCTCTCTGCAAAGGGCTGTAACTACCAAGCCCCAGATCACAATATCGTAGTGCAGCACGGAGATTCGAGTTCCATCCTGAGAGCACCCTGAAAATCAGCACATTGCTAATTATAAATGTGGCCGCCAAGGCCCCAGCTTCCTTCTATTCTTCTTACATCCTGCAGCTGGCCAAACTTAGGAACTAATTATCAGATTCCTCCGGAACGGCAGCTGGTGGCTTGATAAGGCGGCATTTGGGGTTTGGGCTGTGAGAGACAGCATCTCTATCACGCTGAGGTTCTGCCTAGGTGATCAGGAAGACACAAGAGCCCATCTTGCTCCCTGGCTCACTCCAGGTGGATAAAACACCACCCTTCCTGATCCTTGGGCATCCCTAGCTCTGCTATAGTTTTGTCCCAAAGGACCTGTCCTCCTGTAAGTGTGACTCCCCAGAGTTGGAGGATAGTGTACAAAGTGGGTCATTTCATCCACCCAGAGGCAGGTTTAGAAATGGGCAGGTGGGCGTGATCTAGAACAGTCTATTCTAAAAGTAGAGCTTGGGATCACCTTTCAGGAAATATGCCTATTGGCTCTGCCCAGCGCACGAGGGGACAACTCAGCCTCTCCCCTCCGTGCTGGGGACAGAGCACTGTCACTGTGTCCTTCTAGCCCAGAAGCTCCTAGGTGGTTAATGGTTCTGGATTTTTTCTTCATTATTATTTTTAATATGGCTGGAAATCTGCCCAGCTGTATGTATCCTGCAGAGAATCAAAATGAGAAAACCTAACACTACCCGTCCAGATTTCTGAGAGCAGATAGAAGGACCAGTGGACTCAGGGTCAAGATCCTGCATCTCAAGCGGCTCCACCCCTCCCCCTCCCTGGCTATGACCTTGGGCAGGTCACTGAATCCCTCTGGGCTCCAGCTCTTTCTTCCTGTAAAATGGAGGACATACTAGGAGCTTTTCTAATCATTGTTAGATATTCAATCATTTAACAGCTATGGGTTGCCTACTTGTGTCAGGTGACATGCTGGCTGTTGAACCAAACAGCTCAGGCCATTGCCTTTGAGGGGTGTGCCCTGCACACGGGGGTACAGATGGGCCCACGAGCAAACGGTACCATCCCGCAGCGCGGCAGACGCAGGGCCGTTCGCCCAGCTCTCCGTGCAGGGAAGAGCTTGCTGTCCAGATCAGGGAGCTGGGTCCAAGGAGCTGCCTTCCTGGGCAGTAGCATCCAGTGACCCAGAGAGGAGCCTGCAGGGCTGGTCAAGGCTCCAGGGGCCTGGACTGCAGCTGCCTCCTGGTTTCCAGTCCAGCCGAGCGCTTTCCTTTCACAGGGGCCCATCTCCACTCCACGCCTTTTTCTTCATCTCAGCGTGTGCTCCAGAGAGCCGAGGGCAGTACACAGAGAAGGGTCCCAGGGGAGTGTGGGGAGGGGAGGCCCAGGGAGAGGCCTGCAGCCGCTCCTGTTGTTTCTCCACTGCTGTCCTTGCCAGGGAAGGGCTGCACCCCAAATACTTCCTGTCTTAGTTTGGTTTTCCCCAAAGCAGAGCCTGAGTCAAGCATTGGGTGCAGGGCTTTCTTAGGTGATGCCAGGGAATGGGAGTAAGAAATGGGAAGACGAAGGTGGGGGATGAGGAAAAGCCACCTGTGGGCACTGTTGAGGGGTCCTACCTGGGGCGGCTGGGCTCAGTCCTCCAGGGGCCTGCCAAGGAACACGCAGGATTTTCCTTCCATTCCCTTCTCCTCACCTACTCGCAGTCCTGATGGCTGAGGGCTGCCTCCCTCTTCCAAATCCTTCTCCCATGTCTGGTTTCCCTTGTCTCTGGGCTGAGTGAGCTCTGGGGGCCTTGGAGAAAGACCTGAGGCTGGAAAAGCCAAAGGTGCCGTGGGCACCTGGAGTGGTCCCAAGGACAGCATTGCAAGGACCATCTCCTACAGCAGCAGCCAAAAGGAGAGGTGGCCAAGGGGGTAGCAGGGGGCCCTGGGGTCGCCACAGCCTGTTAATTCTGCCCCTAAATTGGGTTGCTGCTATCCCCTTCATAGGGCCACCCGAATCTTCCCAGGAATGAAAGCCTGAGGCCAAGCCGGGTGTGGACGTGCTACTTGGATTGCAGAGGGGCCGCAGCAGGGCCTTGGTCTGGCCTGAGACCCGGGTGTAGTCCGCAGCCAGCAGCACACGGGCTCAAACGCTGGCTTTGCCACTTAGCTACTGAGAGAGCTTACATCAGCTACAGCCCGTTTCCTCGTCTGTAGGACGGGGATAATCAGATCGCTCGCCCCGGAGGTGGTCATGAAGCTCCCATGAAATCTCGCTGGAAATCACTTTGCACAGGGCCCAGGCCGGATGCTGAGATGAGTACTCGTCAGCTGTCACTGTTGTTAGCTCTTTCACGGACTGTCTTTCTCGCGATGGGAGTCTGAACACTGCTTCCCCAGCCCACGCTCCAGCTGCAGGGCATCCTCTATTGTCTATTATCATGACGGCCACAATGGCCAGCGCAGGAATGCAGACACATTTCCCCCGCAGTTGTGAGAAGTAGCCCTGGAAGTATTTCCTTCTCTGTTCGTGTGTAAAAGGGCAAAAGAGGCATTGCCGGCATAAAGAATAGATGGCACCCCTTCCAACCTCAGGCTTCCTGGGCGAGATCCCTTGCTAATTCAGAGCCTGTCTGAGGTCACTTACATCCATAATTGCTCCAGGGTAACTGCTTTAATGCTTGCACTCAAATCACCCCTTATGCTCCATGAAACAAACTGCTTTCCAGTCATCTTTCAGCAGCTTTGTTTTGTGTTCAAATTTATTTATTTTATTTTTGGCTGCTTTGGGTCTTCATTGCTGCGCGCGGGCTTTCTCTACTTGCAGGTGTGTGTGTGGGGGGGTGCCCCTTGAATGCAACCACATCTAATCCAGCCTACCCTTGGCCTTCAAAGTTGCAGGACCCCATAAAGCCCCAACTCATACTGTTTTGCCCTGGGCTGATTTGAGTTGACTTTACTTCACTTATGAATGAAACAATTCTTATATATTTTTTTTTTCTTTTTTTTTTTTCCCAAATAGTCTTCTGGAGAAATGCAACTCTGGCACCTGGATGGAGAAGCAAGCAGGTGCATTGTTATAAACATGCGAGAGAAGCTGATCCATGGATCCACACCAGGGAGGCATCGAGGAAATGGACAGATGTCTGGATCTTTGGCTAAGAGCCAAGATAGGATTAGGAGCATGGTTCTCCAGGGTGTCTGAAACCATTTAGGGAGAGGAGACTGAGGGATGCACCCCGAAGTCCCAAGTCTGAGCCATTCCACATGACTCCAGGAGCTCAGCATTGCGATGGTTATTTCCTATGTCATCTCCAGCAAGAGCCGTGATGTAGGATATTTCTAATGAAATTGAGTCCATACAGCACATTCACTTTCATTTAGTTTTTTCTATGATTTTTTTTCTAGCCAAGTTTTAAGAAACCAGGGAGGACCTTTCTGAAGATCTGGATGCAGTCAAAGTCTGCTCCCAGCCCTATGGATGCTGGGGTGGGGAGGTAATCAGATCCACCTGGGTGTGAATGGAACTTTGGGGAGAACCATCGAGGAAGAAAGAAAATGAGAAAACTAAGTTATTTAGTATTTGCTCTAGGTGCCTGCTTCTGCATATGCAGTATGTTTAATCCTATTCAATCCTGGGAGGATGCTTACTTATTTTTTTTAATGAGGAGATGTAGGCTGAGAGAGGGAGGGTAAGTCACTTGCCACTGCCTTAGAGCTGGCAAGTAGCAAAGCTGGGATAGGAGATGGCTTTCTCTGATCCCAGCACCCATGCACTATCCAGGGAACAATGATGCCAGGCCAAAGACAGCCCCCCGGACCACCCCCACTCCTGTTTGTAGAGGCCAGAAGTTCTGATAGAACCAAAAACACTACAGGCTTTCATTTGTGATCAAAAGCAAAACTTTTTAAGACTTTGAATGAGAGAAAGAGCCCCCCAAATCAGGAAAGCTTATGTTCCTGGAGACAAACTTCATCCATTTCATAACTTTGTGCCTGGTGGCAGTGAGTCAGAGGTCAAGGGCGGGATATCAGTATGGCTGGAGTAGGAGTAAAGTATGAATCTGCCTGGGAACTTCGAGGCCCTGCTTGTCAGTAAATACTGAACTGTACCCAAATGAGGGAGCGGTGATAAGAGTCAGGACTTCTAAAAAAAAAAAAAAGAAAAGTTTCCATTTCATTTCTCCCTCTGTGTATAAAGTGATAGAGAATGAAGAAGAGATAATAGCAGATAATGCAAAAGGGTAAATATAGTAGCACAAAGGCAGAACACACGGAAAAATATTTTGAAAAGTTAATGGTGGAGAAAGGGTTTCCTCTTTTGAATGCTCTGGAATTATGGGGGTGAAAATGGATGGGGGACACTGAACACTTCCTGGCTTTATAAAGGAAAATGAAGGTGGGAGATGAATTTCAAGGAGAGAAAGTCGAATAAAAGTCTTACAATGGAATACCATGCTCAGTGAAAATAACTAGAGCTCCAAGTAACCACATGGATAAATCGCAGAAACAACGTTGAATAAAAGTTGCATGTTGCATTATATTGTTTACACAAACTTTAGAAAACCATGGCAACCAGTTAGTTCTATATATTGTTTAAAGGTTCATGACTATGTAACGTAAGTATAGTCACGCATTGGATGAATAAATACCCCATCCAGGATTGCAGTGACTTCTGGGTGGGGAGGAAACAGGATATTTTGGATGAAGAACAATGCAGGGGGTTTCCACTGCTTTTGATAGTCGTTGGTTAAGCTGAGTAGGGACAAACTGATATTTGCTACTTAGTCTCTGCGTGTTTTTGATGTCTAAAATGTTTCCTAACAAGTAAGAGAGAGAGGTAGGTGACAAAGATGAATTTAGCATAGGAAAGCAAACGGCAAGGGGGCCACGGAGCTGGGGAAGGATCCTAAGATCCCCTTAGACTGGTTTGTCCAAAGTATGAGGTCCTGCCGTATTACATATTCGGCTATCAGTAAAAGGCAGCTTAAATGTGACATTTGGAAATTCTTTTTGTTGATGAATCATACACTTCGTATGTCTTACCTCTCACTTTATGCAAATACAATGCCAGTCACACAGTGGAAAAATCTCTTGTGGGTGATTCATTATGAGAAACTGATATGTTTTCTTTTCTAGTCTTTTTATCTTGGCCAAATTATAAACATTTTAAATGTCAAAGACCAGGAAGAACAATGTCATGTGCAGTCCTTTGGGGAGACAGGTAATCCAACAATAGAAGGCAGAATTCAAGATGAACAGAAGTATTGCATTCAGTTGCAGTCAATCCCCATCCCTGCAAATTTACAAAAGCAGAAACTTATGTTACTACACCTTTGGGC
Source organism: Phocoena sinus (assembly GCF_008692025.1). Lineage (NCBI taxonomy): Eukaryota > Metazoa > Chordata > Mammalia > Artiodactyla > Phocoenidae > Phocoena > Phocoena sinus. The sequence goes on along the minus strand of NC_045776.1, from coordinate 58,073,909 downwards.
TTTATATTGATTAAAATATCATAATAACCTTTACCATATAAAGAACTTGTATAAATCCAAAAGAAAGCAAATACTCTTTAAAAACTGAGCAAGGAATATGAAAAGACACCTTACAAAAAGAAACATAGATGACCAAAGATATATTAAAATGTTGAATTCCATTAATGGTCAAAGATATGCAAGATTAAATACTGAGGTCTCATTTCAAGTTTTCACTTGTCAAATTGCAAGAGATTAGAAAAACTGAAAAGATCATCTTATCAGAAGGTTCCCTGGCATGCTGTGATACATTGTTTTCCTTAGGACAAGACCAGTTCCATATGGATAGGGAAATATGTCTTCTGAAATATGCTTCTGAGTTGTCTTTGTAGTAGGACTGGCAGTGTACTGGAAAATCCTACAAAATATCTCCAAATTAGCCTAATATAGATAATTAAGTTTCTTCTCCTGCTCAGTCATTAGATAAGATGTTGAGGGCATTTATTAAAATGCAGCATATTATCTGGGTGTGGCAAGCCCTTAGCCATTATCAGCTATTAAATCCACTGCTAAAATTAGTTTATCCACTTAGCTGCTAATTAGCAACTAACAAACTCTTTTTCCTCTAAATTTTTTAAAATAAATTTATTTATTTATATTTATTTATTTTTGGCTGCGTTGGGTCTTCGTTGCTGCACGCAGGCTTTCTCTAGTTGTGGCGAGCGGGGGCTACTCTTTGTTGTGGTGCATGGGCTTCTCATTGTGATGGCTTCTCTTGTTGCGGAGCACGGGCTCTAGGCGCACGGGCTTCAGTAGTTGTGGCGCACAGGCTTAGCTGCTCCGCGGCATGTGGGATCTTCCCGGACCAGGGCTCAAACCCATGTCCCCTGAATTAGCAGGCAGATTCTTTTATTTATTTATTTATTTTATTATTATTATTGTTTTTTTAACCCACAGCTAGTTGTTTTTTTATATATAACATCTTTATTGGAGTATAATTGCTTTACAGTGTTGTGTTAGTTCCTGCTGTATAACAAAGTGAATCAGGTATATGCATACGTATATCCCCATATCCCCTCCCTCTTGCGTCTGCCTCCCACCCTCCCTATCCCACCCCTCCAGGTGGTCATAAAGCACTGAGCTGATCTCCCAGTGCTATGCAGCTGCTTCCCACTAGCTATCTGTTTTACATTTGGTAGTGTATATAATTCCATGCCACTCTCTCACTTTGTCCCGGCTTACCCTTCCCCCTCCCCGTGTCCTCAAGTCCATTCTCTATATCTGCGTCTTTATTCCTGTTCTGCCCATAGGTTCTTCAGAACCTTTTTTTTTTCCCTTAGATTCCATATATATGTGTGTTATACACATATATATATGTGTTAGCATATGGTATTTGTTTTTCTCTTTCTGACTTACTTCACTCTGTATGACAGTCTCTAGGTCCATCCACCTCACTACAAATAACTCAATTTCGTTTCTTTTTATGGCTGAGTAATATTCCATTGTATGTATGTGCCACATCTTCTTTATCCATTCATCTGTCGATGGACACTTAGGTTGCTTCCATGTCCTGGCTATTGTAAATAGTGCTGCAATGAACATTGTGGTACATGACTCTTTCTGAATTATGGTTTTCTCAGGGTATATGCCCAGTAGTGGGATTGCTGGGTCATACGGTAGTTCTACTTTTAGTTTTGTAAGGTACCTCCATACTGTTCTCCATAGTGGCTGTATCAATTTACATTCCCATCAATAGTGCAAGAGGGTTCCCTTTTCTCCACACCCTCTCCAGGATTTATTGTTTCTAGATTTTTTGATGATGGCCATTCTGACTGGTGTGAGCTGATACCTCATTGTAGTTTTGATTTGCATTTCTCTAATGATTAGTGATGTTGAGCATCCTTCCATGTGTTTGTTGGCCATCTGTATATCTTCTTTGGAGAAATGTCTGTTTAGGTCTTCTGCCCATTTTTGGATTGGGTTGTTTGTTTTTTTGATATTGAACTGGCAGGCAGATTCTTAAGAACTGTGTCACCAGGGTAGTCTCTCCTCTAATTTTTTTATAGTTTTGAGCAGAAAATACAACTTCAATAGCAGAACTCATGATAGATATACACCAAACTATGACAAATATACACATATAGATTTATATTATACATATATAATGAAATGCTGTAGAAATGTATCAACTTTAGCTCTCTCTCCATAATAAATACTCCTTTATTTTCTTTTGTAGTAAAATGAAACTTATAACAAAGTTAATTTGGCATACTCAATGAGATACATGGTTATTTTTGTACTATGCAAAAGTGGTGGGAACCCCATACAATTTTGAAAATTTTTCTCCTTTCTTGTTCTGTTAGTTTCAAAAAAAAAATCTATAATCAGTATCAAAAAGTCTATAATCAAGAACCTCTATACTGTTCTCCATAGTGGCTGTACCAATTTACATTCTCACCAACAGTGATACATGCACCCCAATGTTCATAGCAGCTCTATTTACAATAGCCAAGACATGGAAGCAACCTAAATGTCCATTGACAGAGGAATGGATAAAGAAGATGTGGTATATATATACAATGGAATATTACTCAGCCATAAAAATAATGAAATAATGCCATTTGCAGCAACATGGATGGACCTAGAGATTATCATACTGAGTGAAGTAAGACAGATAAAGACAAATGTCATATGACATCACTTATATGTGGGATCTAAAAAAAAAAGGATACAAATGAACTTATTTACAAAACAGAAATACACCCACAGACATAGGAAACAAACTTATGGTTACCAAAGGGGAAGTGGGGGGAGGGATAAATTAGGAATTTGGGATTAACAGATACACACTGCTATATATAAAATAGATAAATATATCTATTTATATACATATATAAATATATCTATATTTAATATATAAATATATCTATATATAAAAACAGGGACCTACAGTATAGCAAATGGAACTATACTCAATTTTTACAGTAACCTATAAGGGAAAAGAATCTAAAATATATATATATATACATATCTGAATCACTTTGCTGTATACCTGAAACTAACACAACATTGTAAATCAACTATATTTCAATAAAAAATCAAAATTAAAAAATCTATAATCAGTATCAAATTAACATTCTTTTTTTTTTTTTTTTTTCAGTATCTGGGCCTCTGACTGTTGTGGCCTCTCCCGTTGCGAAGCACAGGCTCCGGATGCACAGGCTCAGCGGCCATGGCTCACAGGCCCAGCTGCTCTGTGGCATGTGGGATCTTCCCGGACCAGGGCACGAACCCGTGTCCCCTGCATCGGCAGGCGGACTCTCAACCACTGCGCCACCAGGGAAGCCCCAAATTAACATTCTTAATACAATTAATATAAAATATTTAAACTTCTTATACATAATATCACTCATTCTTGTTAAGAAATAAAGGTTTTCAATGAGGCTTCCCAAACCCTCCTGTTCCTTGGCTTTTGACAATGGCCTAGAAGCAGGTACCAAACATGATCAGGTGTCTTGGGTGTAGAGGAGCTTGAAGCATAGGTACTCTTGGCTTACAAACTTATGGACTGTAGACTTAAGGGTGGGAGGGAAGATCTAATCAAGAGTTGATGGCACAGAGGGAGAGAACGATTGCAGGGAGAAGAGAGGCTGAGTCCTCCAAAATAATGTATCTTAATAGTCATGAATGATGGGAAGGGAGAGAATAAGAATGGGGAGAAGAAGATGGACCAACAGAAGCGTCCCCCTGTTCCTGCTGACCCAGTGCTGGAAGGCATCCTGGAAAGTCCAGGACACGTTTACACTCCAGCCTGAGCTTAGATGTCACTTGACCAGACAGGACAAAGCCTAGTCCTGCCGTCCCCATACTATGCCTGTCTCCCCGCCATGAGCCAGTTTTCCTTTAGCTGTAGGCAAAGCCGGGTGAAGAGAATCATGAGGGAATCCATGCCATCCATGCCTGAGAGATTCAGCTCAAGAAATAGCGCCATGCTATGAAGTCAACTGCTCTCAGGAAAGAAGCCTCCAGTGATTGCACTCCCCTTGCCAAAACTCCACCGGGAGAAAAGGACAGCATAGCAGGCCTCCAAGGGAAGGGCAGCCCGCAGCTCAAGCAGGACCCATCCTCTCCAGGACCGGGTCGGGAGTCAGGCAGCGATCTCCCAGAGCAGGAGATTAGCACAGAAGTCAGAGGCTCCTGTTCTGTCCCGAGCCAGGCTTGGTGAAAAGTTCAGATGCAGCTCTTTGTCTCCACCCCGTCTCCTTTAGAACCTTGAGAAGCCGACGGAGGCAGCTGCTGTGCTATGAGTGGGGATCTGGGGAGACAGATGGTAAAAATGGATTTTTAACAGCTTTGCTCACATTTATGAATGAAATCCCTTCTTGGTCTTTTTTGAAAATGTGTTCAGATTTTTTAATTGCTTTGAATTGCTCCTTTTGATGTCTGACTGGTGTTTCTTCGGCATGTGAGGCTGTACTGAGAACTTGAAGGTTTAGATTTCTTTGGGTTACACGGATAAAATGTAACTCCCATGCCTCTGGTGGAGGAGAAATCAGCCAGATGTGTTCTCTACCCACGCACACAGGCTGAAAGCCACCATGCAGGGACCACGGGGCTTGGAGGGCCAGGTGCCGGGTCAGCCCTGGGCAGAGAGTGTTTCCAGAGCCAGGCAAATTTCATATTCTGGACTTTCTCCCCAGCAGACCCAGCTCGGCTTTCCTGTACCTGGGCGTTTCCTCTGCAGGGATCATCTTCTCCAGTGGCCAAGAGAAGAGTCATGATTAGGTCGGAGGCCTGTCCTCACCTGTCATACATCACTGGTCATCGAGACAACTTTTTCACAGCTGCATTTCCAATGCCTAGAATCGTGCCTAAATATTTGTTGAATGAAACCACATGGATGGGGGGTATCCCTCAATGCCCTAGGTTTCACATAGGCTCTTTCATAAAAACCTTTCAGAGTGTGCATTACTTCATAATAAAGACAAAACAAAAGCTGGGGTTGACACATCTAAATATTGCACAGGATACAAACAGGCCAGGAAAAAAAAAATGGCCTAGAGAAACAGACAGGTTCCTGAGAGCATTTTAAGTGGAGGAAAAGAGGGATCCGTGCCGTTGGCTGCCTGAGAGATGTATAGTCAAATACCGCTGTGCTGTGAAATTAATTACTATCAGAAAAGAAAGCCTCCAGTGATTTTAAATTATATTGCATATATCTGTGTAGTATATTACAGTACATTAAGAAAGTTAAAGTAAATTAAAAGCCCTAAAACAATCCACATATTATTTTGAGATCCCAGTGGCATATTAATTATGTCTTCTGCTCTATTCTATTCATTGGTCTCTTTTGTAAATACAGGCAGCTTCAGAAGTAAACCACTTGATGAATACATAGAAACAGCCATTGGTCCTCTGACCCCTCACAATGTCACAAGGGCTGCGGCCACCAAATATTCCGGTTGCCACTCACCCTACCAACACGGCCCCCATTGCTAATTGCCAATCTCAGTGTCTCCCCTTTATGCCTGAAGACCTCCGGCACTCAGGTCTTTGGACCATTCCAACTGACGAATCAGGCTTTGACGGTGAGCCTGAACATGTGCCCACCCTGAGAACAGTTGGATCAGTTGTGACTCAGGGCAGCGTGTTTAGTAAGGATGTGGTTCTGGAGGCCTCAGACCACCTGTGTTAACAGGCTCTGACGTTGGTTAAAGGTGTGAGCTTGGACAGTTCAGCGACACTTTGCCTCAGTTTTCTTCTCTGTAAAATGAAAACAATAGTTATAACTGATCTTATAGGTACTATTATGGGCTGAATTGTGTCCCCTTAAAATTCGTATGTTGAGATCGTAACCCCCAGGACCTCAGAATGTGATGTATTTGGAGATATGCCTTTAATGGGATAGTTGAATCAAATGTGGTCCTATGGGTGGGCCCTAATCCAATACGACTAGTTTCCTTATAAGAAGAGGAAATTAGGACAAAGACACACACAAAATGAAGGCCCATGTAAAGACACAGGGAGAAGATGGCCATCTACAAGCCAAGGAGAGGGGCCTCAGAAGAAATTAACCCTGCTGACACCTTGATCTTGGACTCCTAGACTCCAGAAGTGTGAGAAAATAAATGTCTATTCTTTAAGCTCCCCGATCTGTGGTATTTTATTAAGGTAGCCCTAGCAAACTAATATGGATGCTTTTGGGGGATTCCGTGAGATGAAGCGTGAGTCAAAAGATGTTCAACCTCACTAATTATTAGAGAAATGCAAATCAAAACTGCAATGAGGTATCACCTCACAGCAGTCAGAATGGCCATCATCAAAAAGTCTACAAATAATAAACGCTGGAGATGGTGTGGAGAGAAGGGAACCCTCTTGCACTGTCGGTGGGAATGTAAATTGATACAGCCACTATGGAGAACAGTGTGGAGGTCCCTTAAAAAACTGAAAATAGTGTTGCCATTTGATTCAGCAATCCCACTCTTGGGCATATATCTGGAGAAAACTCTAATTTGAAAAGATATATGCACCCGAATGTTCATAGCCACACTATGCACAATAGCCAAGACAAGGAAACAGCCCAAATGTCCATCAACAGACGAAATGGATAAAGATGTGGTATATATATACAATGGAATATTACTCAGCCATAAATATAATGAAATAATGCTATTTGCAGCAACATGGATGGACCTGGAGATGATCATATTAAGTGAAGTAAGTCAGAGAAAGACAAATATATGATATCGCTTATATATGGAACCTTAAAAAATGATAAAAATAAACTTAGTTACAAAACAGAAGTAGACTCACAGACATAGAAAACAAACTTATGGTTACCAGAAGGGATAGCGGGTGGGGCTGTGGGGGATAGATTAGGAGGTTCGCATTAACATATATGCACTACCATATATAAAAGAGATAAACAACAAGGACCTACTGTAGAGCACAGGGAACTATATCTGAATCACTTTGCCGTACACCTGAAACTAACACAACATTGTAAATTAACTATACTTCAATTAAAAAAATGCTTTTAAAAAAGTTAGAAAAGTGGGGCTTCCCTGGTGGCGCAGTGGTTGAGAGCCTGCCTGCCGAGGCAGGGGACGCGGGTTCATGCCCCGGTCCGGGAAGATCCCACATGCCGCGGAGCAGCTGGGCCCGTGAGCCATGGCCACTGAGCCTGCACATCCGGAGCCTGTGCTCTGCAATGGGAGAGGCCACAGCAGTGAGAGGCCCGCGTACCGCAAAAAAAAAAAAAAAAAGTTAGAAAAATGTCTAGCATAGATACTATCATACATAGATGTATGATAAATGTTAGCTCTCATTTTTTATGTAGGCAAATATGTTGCTAATTCTAAATAACTTTCTTAGAGTTAAGATTTAGATTACAACCTGTTCATACTTTGCATATTATTATGTAGTAGAATCACCTGGAAATTTGTGCTTTTTACATGAAGCATTCATTTGTTCATTCGCTCATAAAATAGACGTGTATTCACTGCTGAACTTGAGGCAAGAACTAGGGTGCCAGGAGGACAGAAGGGGTAGGCCACAGCTCGTAACCCTTCCTTAAGGAGGAGCTTGCAGTACCTCAAATGGTCCAATATGGGGCTCGTTGTCTTTAGCACGACGGAGTGGAGGCTGTAGGCCACAGGGTTGAACACAGCAATAAAGGAGAACTACTCTCTGTCTGCAGGGTAGGCAGAAGAGGGGCTCTCTGGACCCTCTACCCGAACACACTCTGACAGAGAAGGATTGCAACAGTCACTTACGCAGTCCTTAGGGAGGCTGCCTGCATAGCCAGGTTAGATTTCTTTGCAACTATAATGTCACTAATAAGTTTCACAATTTCTTTATTTTCTTAAACTATTTCATTCAGATATAATCGATATATAATAAAATATACATATTTACGTTGTGTTATTTGGTGTTTTGACATATATATACACCAGTGAAACATTGCCACAATCAAGATACTAAGCATATGTTATATATATGTATCCCCAAGTCTCCCCATGCCCCTTAGTGATCCCTCCTTCTCACCCCTTCCCCTCCCCCTGCCTGCAGGTGACCCCTGATCTGCTTTCTGTCACTGTAAATTAGTTGGTGTTTCCTACAATTTTATATAAATAAAAGTATGTACTGTTTTTCATCTGGTTTTTTTCCCTCGGTGTAAATACTTTGAGATTTGCCCATGTTGTCTGTATGTATCGGTAGCTCCTTCCTTTTGTTTTGGTGAGTGGTATTCCATTGTATGAATATGCTGCAACGTTGTATCCATTCCCCTGTTAATGGACATGTGGGTTGCTTCTGGTTTGGGCTTTTGCAAATAAAGCTACTATGAACATTTCTGTCAAGACTTTGTATGGGTATAGCCTTTCTTTTCTCTTGGGTAAATACGTAGGGGTGGAGTGGTTGGATCCTACAGGTGTATGTGTACTTTCTTCAGAAACTGAAAACTGTCTTCGGAAGTGGTTGTATCATTTTACCCTCCCACCAGCAGAAAATGAGATTTCTGTTTCCTCTATGTCCTCTTCAATATGTTCAGTCTCTTCAAATTGCAGTTATTTAAAAAGTTGTGAAGTGGTGTATCATTGTAGTTTTCATTTGCATTTCTCTAATGATTAATGATGAAATGTTTCTTCAGAGCTTTTGCTGATTTTTTAATGGGTTGTTGGTTTTCTTGTTATTGTTTGGAGGGTTTCTTGTATTTTCTGGATTCAAGCCCTTCATCAGACATATGCTTTGCAAATATTTTCTCTCAGTCTGTGGCTTAGCTTTTCATTCTCTAAACATTGTCATTTGAAGAGGAGACTTTAATTTGAATGAAGTCTAATTAATCAATTTGTTCTTTTATGGCCCATGTTTAGGTGTCGTATCTAGAAAATCTTTTCCTCACCCGAGTTTCCAGTGTTTTTTCCTAACTTCTTTTCTAGAAGTTCCATAGTTTCCGGATCTGTCTTGAATTAATATCAGTCAGGTCAAGTGGATTCATAATTATGTTCACATCTATAGCCTTCATGATTTTCTAATTGTTCTATCAATTATTGAGAGAGGGATGCCAAAATCCTTGATTGTAATTGTGGATTTGTTTATTTTCCCCTGTACTTCTATCAGTTATGGCTTGATGTATTTCGAAGCTCTATTATTAGGTGCATATTGAGGATTGTTATGTCTTATTGATATATTGACCCCTTTATCATTATGAAATAACCTTCATTATCCCTGGTAATATTCTCTTCTCTGAAATCTACCTTGTGTGAAATTGTTATAGCTACCACAGCTTTCCTTTAATTAATGTTAGCAGGGAATCTATTTTTTCATTAATTTATTTTTAATCTGTCTTTATATTGAAATTGTATCCTTTATTTAAAGCATATAGTTGTGTCTTGCTTTCTTATCCAATCTGAGAATTTTGGCCTTTTAATTGAGGTGTTGAGGCCATTAACCATTTACTCTGAATATGGATTTGCATAGGTTTATATCCACCACCTTGTTGTTTATTTTCCATTTGTCTCATCTTTTCTTCATTCCCCTTCTTCTTCTTTTGGATTAACTAAATATTTTTATTTCTCCATTTTATCTCCTTTGTTGGCTTACTAGCTCTAACTCCATTTTGTAATTTGAGTGGTTCCCTTAGGGCTTATAGTACACATCATTAACTTGTCCTAGTTGGACTTCAAATGATATTTACACCACCACACGTTTTGCCTTAGACCATTTCAGCTGCCGTGACAGAAGACCATAGACTGGGTGCCTGAAACAACAAACGCTTATTTCTCACTGTTCTGAAGGCTGAGAAATCCAAGATGAAGGCACTGGCAGGTCCAGGGTCTGCTAAGAACCCTCTTCCTGGTTTGCAAATGGCCTTACTCTTGTTGTGTTCACACCTGGTGGAAAAGCAAGAGAGAGAACAAGCTCCCCCGTCTTTTTATAAGGGCACTCATCCCATTCATGACGATGGACCTTCGAGATTTAATTACCCCCCAAAGGCCCCACCTCCTAATATCATCACATGGGGGGATTAGGATTCCAACATACAAATTTCGAGGGACACAAAACATTCAGTCCATAACATATATGAGACATACAATAGTATAGTCCCTTTCTCCCTGCCAGCCTGTGTGCTATGGCTGTCATATATTTTACTTCTGTATGTTATAAAACCCAGAATGCATGGTTATTATGTTTGTTTAAACAATCATTTATCTTTAAACATAATTAAACAACAGGAAAACAACCATCATCTATTTAACCATTAGTTACTATTTTCTGAGGCTCCTCATTTCTTTGTGCAGATCCAGATTTTCATCTGGCATCCTTTTCCTTTGGTCTGAAGGACTTCTTTTAATAGCATTTCTTGCAGGATGAGTCTCCTGGGGTGATGAACACATTCAGCTTTTGTATGGTCTAAAAATATCTTTATTTTGTTTTCATTTTTGAAAGATATTTTTTTGGGCATAGATTTTAGGTTGACTCATTGCCTTTAGAGATGTTTCTCCATTGTCTTATCTCTGACATTGGCTCTGACAAGAAATCTGCTGTCATTCTTAAGCATATGCCTCTGTACACGTACATACGTATCTTTTTTCTCTGGATGATTTAAAATTTTTCTTTAGCACTATTTTTGAGCAATTTTGTCTTGAGTTGTCAGTGTATTTTAATTCATATTCACTGTGCTTTGAGTTCATTGAACTTCTTGGGACATTAAGTTTACAGTTTTCATCAATTTTGAAAAATTGTTGGCCATTACTTCTTTAAATATTTTTTCTCCCCTGCTCTCCCTTGGAGATTCCAATGTCATGTATATTAAGGTGCTTTAAGTTGTCTCACAGCTCACTGATGCTCCTTTTGTTTTTAAAAAATACTGTTTCTATGGTCGAGTGGATAGTTTCTGTCTTCAAGTATATTGATCTTTTCTTCTGCGATAGCTAACCTGCCACTAATCCCATTCAATGTATTTTCAACACAGACAGGTTAGTTTTCATCTCTAGAAGTCGGGTTTGGTTGTTTTTATATCTTGTATGTCTCTGCTTAACTTTTTGAACATATAAAACACTTTTAACAACTGCTTGTCCTTGTCTGCTAATTCTAACACCTGTGTCCGTTCTACATCAGTTTTGATTGACTGAGTTTTCTCTTCATTATGAACCATATTTTCTTGCTCTCTGCATGCCTGGTAATTTTTTTAATGGAATGCCAGAAATTATGAATTTTGCCTTTTGGGGTACTTGATATTTTGCATTCCTAACAGTTTTTTCTTGAGCTTTGTTTTGGGATATAATTAAGTTGTTTAGAAATAGTTTGGTTGTTTCAGGTCTTGCATGTACGATTTGTTATGTGGGACAAGAGTAGTGCCATCCCCCACTGAGGCAAGACTCTTCTGAATGTTTTACCCAGTGCTCTGTGAATTATGAGATTTTCCATTCTTACTGGTGGGAACAGGCACCATTCCTGGCTCTCTCTGAATGTCAATTATGAGTCCTTGTCATCCTTTAAGAGAAGAAAGGGTGGTTCTTTCCCTGTCCCTGGGTTGTTTTCCTCACCCACACGCACTGTTCAGTACTCAGCTGAACATGCAGGGGTGACCTGCAGATCTCTGGAGTTCTCCTTCAACGCCACTCTGTCCTCCCAAAGTCTGTCCTGTAAATTCTGGCCACCTTCTTCTCCTAGATTCTCAGCTCTGTCTCCTCAATTCATGAGCCTCCTGGTCGCCCCCTTCCTGTGATGTGCCCTGGGGACTCTCTCAAGGCAGTAAACTCAGGTGGTTGCAGGGCTCCCATCACTTGCTTCCCATCTCATGGCAATCACTGTCCTTCATGACTGATGTCCAGTGTCCTGAAAACCAGCACATTGTGTATTTTCACAAAAAGTATGATGTCTTATGACCTGGCCTCAGAAGTTACACCTCATCATGTCCACAAAATCCTGCTGGTTAGAGAAAGCAGCCCTCGCCAATGGGTGTGTTTTGGGGAGGGGGGCATGCATTTCTGAAGTCAAGGGTCTCTGGAGGCTCGTTACCTCCCACAGGCAGTGAGCACACAAATGCGGGGAGTGGGTAAACTAGATTGGATGGGCGGGTTGGGGCCAGATGGTAGTACCTCAGAAAGAGTTGACAAAAATAACCTTTCCACTCTGTACTCTGTAAACACCTCTGTCGGCATTGAGATTTCATCACACTGCTTCACTATTATTTAAGTGCTAGTCTCCACTAAATTGAGAACTTCGGGAAGGAAGAGACCATTTGTTATCCATCCTGCATCCTCTGAGCTCCTAGAGTGATGCCAGATTTAGAGCAGGAGCTCACCATGCTTTCTTAAGTGAAATCAGAATAAATGGGCTGGAACAGCCCGCCAGGGTGGCCCTGAATTCAACCACGTTGGCCAAGCCTGCACCTGCTCCCATCACCCAGCCATCAGTCCACAGTGGGACGGGGAGTGACCTCGGGGAGGGGCTCTGTGCTGCTCCAGGTACAATCCCTGAGGGCCCAGCCACAGTGTTCCCAGTAACAGGGCAACAAGTCCTTCTCCGACAGGACATTTGGGTGACACAGCACAGAGTCCACATCACTGCCACCCCCCATCTCCATCCCCAACCACGTGGGTTCATTATTAGGGGTTCTCATCACTTTTCTCCTGAATCACTGCAGCAGGGTCCTAGTTTTTCTGCTCACCTTCTTCACCCATTTCCAATCCATTTTCCACACAGCTGCTGTGATGCACTTTCTAAACACAGACCCAGTCGTACCATTCTTCATTTTAAAACCACACGATGGCTTCTCATCACCTCTGTGGTTCAGTCCGGACCTCCAGCACCCTACACCCCGGCCCTGACAAACTCCTCAGAAATGGTGCTGCTTTTCACAGGTCTTCTGGTTCTTTCTCTGCCACATGTCTTTCCTCTCTGACCTGACTTTTTGCTTAGCTGATGCTTCCTGCCCTGTCCTTCCAGATTCACCTCCTTTATGAAAGCTCCAGGACTCTGCTAGCCTGCGTTAAGTGGCATTTCAGGATGTTATTATAGTCCTCAGTATTTGCCTTTTGTAACATTCATTACACAGTGCTGTGAATGTCTGTGACCAGAGACTCAACCTGTTGAGAGTATAGACAGACAACTTTCTCTCTCTCCCCAGCACTTAGAATACAGCCTGGCATATAGGGGGTTCTCAAATGTTTGGACAGTAAATGAATCAAATGGTTTTGGACTTCCCTGGTGGTCCAGTGGTTAAGACTCTGTGCTCCCAATGCAGGGTTCAGTTCGATCCCTGGTCAGGCAACTAGATCCCGCATGCTTCAACTAAAGATCCTGCATGCCGCAACTAAGACCCAGTGCAGCCAAATAAATAAATAAATATCTTTTAAAAAACCTCTTAAAAAAATAATGGTTTAAAAAACACCCCAACCCAATTTTATTCTACTGGTTACCAGCCACCCTTTTTGAACATCGGACAGACAGTTTTCAAAAGCAGGAATCAGCCTGTGAAATGAGGCTTATTTACGGATGAGCTGGACTTCCTATAAAAATATTGAAGTTGAGCCCAAGAGCTACTGTGACTCATTATGGAAGATCTTCCTTGTGGCTGCTGAGGAAGGCCCTAGAGGGAAGGGAGTGGCTGAGTGTATCCCTGCCCCTCCCAGGGGGCTGCAAGCTGTGTGGATGTCTTTCCTGCGCTGGTTTCTGGGTTTCAGGTTTCTAGACTGGCTGAGATGAGGAAGTGACCCTTGAAGCATCCCTCCTGTCCCCACCCCCAGCCAGTGCTGTCCAGACTCTACCTTCTCACTTCTTCCCTGAAACAAGAGAGAATCTAGAACCCTCCCAGCCACCCATTCTTGTTAACAGACGTTCAATGCCCGCCTCACCGATCACACTGATGGACGGAGGTGATCCTGTCCTCAAGGAGCCGTTGAGTTTTCCTGAAAGACCTGCACGCAGGAGCTTAGAGGCAGTTGTATGAGTCGCAGTGATCTTTCAATATATTCTCACACCACATCTAGGATTACTTCTAAAAGGATGCTTACACAGAATCCTGTCTTGCTTCAGATACCACTGGCTTTTTGGAAGTCACAAAGACACTTTGGGAAACTTTATTTTACAAGGCCATCCCCTGTCCTGGGAGGTTTTCATGTTGAATTCTATTAACCGCTTTTGTCTTTTGTTATAATGCATATATGAACAATTAAAAGCCATTTAAAATAATTGATTCAATTCACTAAAGCCAACAAATTAATTAACTGATGTATAATTAATCAAAGCAGCAAGGCATCCCTTCTTAAGGGACCAGAGAGGAAAGCTGTGATTTGTGTGTTCGTGAATGGAGTAGATAACAGTCAGGTGTGATCTTGGACCAGATACTGATACAATCAGGGTCATAATATAAGAGCCAAAGGTGATACTCCAGGCTCAGAGTCTTAAGATAGACACAGAACTCCGGCTGTCAGAGAGGGGAGGGTGAAGGTCCTGAGAGCACATCCTGGTCCATGGAAACATACACACCCTCAAATCGCCATCCCAGGAAGGTGGCCCTCAACAATTTGTTTCAGGTCCATGAGATGAGTACAGACTGAGAATAAGCATTTAGAAACTTTTATAGGAACTTGACAGAGTCATTTTATGCTTGCTGAATCTAATGTAAACTTAGGGCTTATATTTTTATGTCCTTTTTCATTTAATTTTTCTACTAATTCATTTTTATCACATTTAAAATATGTATCAGGGTGCAATGAATTATAAATAGCAAAAAAAAAAAAAAGCAAAACAAAAACAAACTGGTCCTTTACCAAGATATTTCTAGAACCACTGGTTTGGATCATTCCAGAAATCTTTAAATTAAAACCTTGCAAAACACTGTCTGGCCTGAACATGTTCTAGAGGACGTACTAAGAGCTCTAATATTCCTTTGCAACTGAGTTGGAAAACAGGATTGGTGCTGCCTTGCATCTGTCTCTCTGGAGAGGCTCCTGTGCTCTGCAGACCCAATGCCATCCGGACAACAAGGGGAACAAGGATGTATCAAAGCCGTGTATGCTGTACATAATACAGCTGCACTGATGCTCATTTTGAACATGTGCTCACAGAGAGGGTCATGAGTTAAGTGAAAAGTAAGATTACGGTACAATCACCAGCCACAGCTGTGCATTAGAGCCAATTCCACCACAGTGAATGAATGGTCCTAAGTCCCATAATAAGAGTGGCAGGGGCTGAGGACCTATATCTAAGGGCTCTTAGCAGTGAGATAGCAGAAAAGAAGCCCAAAAGTCATCCTTTGTGATAGTAGGATGTTGGTGAACAGGTTAGAACAGAGCTAGCTAGTCATGCCCAGGCTTTCCTAGTAAAATGGAGGGAGTATAGCCACTTACTGAGACTGAAATGGACACTTGTTGGATCTGATTCAAGTTGTCCTGGGGTCGTTGTGATGGGAACATCTTCTAGCAAGTTTATCTAGAGGCTTTTTTGGTGCTAAAACAGCTGTAATAGTTTCTGTAGCCTCTTGGTTGGGATTCCAGGTGGGCCTGCCTTGTGACTTACAAGTATCGTATATGAACATATACACCCCAGGGGATGACTCCCCACAAATCCATTCACTACTTCCCATTCCTTGAACTTCTACCATGAACAACAGCTCTGACATGGGCATGAAGAAGGCTTATGGTTTGGTTCTGATGTGTGAACTGTGAGCTCCAGATTTTAAAAAGTAAAATAGCTAATCTGGAAAGAGAAGTTGCTTATTGCCAAACAGCTACCATATTTACCATATCGTAGTAGAAGTGAAAATCCCTCACCTTCTATTATGATATATGGAGATGGTACACGGGATCCATTGGGTCAAATGAATGGGAACAGATCTGATGCCCTGAATCAGGAGTATTATTCTTCCAGAAACCTATGGGACACTCAGTGTAACATACCTGATATTTAATAGCAGTGGAAAGTATCAACAGTGGACAAAATCAGATAGAGCGGGGTCAAATCCTAACTTCTCTGCTTCCTGGCTATACAATCCAGGATACTTGACCTCTCTGAGTCTCAGTCTCCAAATCTGTAAAATGGGGATAATAAAACCAATCTTGAAAGCCTAACACTGACAGAACACTCCTTATACACTAGTCCCTGTACTAACTATTTAGAGATTTTTTCACTTATTCTTACAGCAAATCTTCAAAGTTATATACTATGATAACCTGATACCCACATCCAAACACTTACTCGTTACGGCTTCAAAGATAAAGCATGTAAAGGACTGAGGACAGTGCCTGGCACATAGTAGGTTCTTAATAAGTAGACTCATTAGTCTATTATTGTTGCTGCTAACCGTTCAGGGAGCCAAAGGCAACACGGGAGGTGAAAATGCACACTTGGCTTTTGCTCAGAATTCTCTCCTCTGCTGGAGGAACCCAGGGCTGCCCTGCTCTAGGGTGCTGGGGGGTGGTCCAGGATCCGGATTTCTCAGGCCCCACTCCCAGGTGCATCAGTAAGGAAAGCAGGTTTACCTTCAAGGCCAAACTTAGGCAGAGAATGGTTTAAAGGACAACTAGAAGGCTCCATGACCCCCCATAAGGCCTAGATGTCACCTGAAACTCATTTCAGGGGAGTTCGGCCATTCATTCTGCTGGGATCTCTAGAAAGCTCTACCCTGCTAATGCCCAGGAGAGGTTACACAGAAGTGTGAAGAAATTCCACACAAACAGTATAAGATGATATCAACAGCTGTGCTAGAGGACCTTTGACATGTAAAAGAGCAATGGTCACCTGGCAGGGGTTAGAAGATGTTCTTGAAAGAAAAAAGAGGCCTGCAACAATTTGGGGTGTGTCTCCGTTTGTACCCGGCTGACCCTGCTCATCTTCATCTGTGTGCAGATAAGTTACACGTTGTGAGGACAGGTAAGAAGCCTCTGGAAGGAGCCTGCCTGGCCCTCAGCGCACCTCAGCGAGGGGGGCTGCCACGTGACCCAGCACATCTCCCCTCGGGCCGTGGGCTATGGGGTGGACCCCCAGGCAGTGACCGGCCACCCGGGCAGGTGCCAGGCCACCCTGTCTCCTCAAGCCAACCCTGCCCGTCAGTGAGGAACCGTTCTCCACTTACAGAGATAACACAAGTTTGAATGTTTCCCTTCTGCTTCCCAGGGATACAACCCAGTGACTCATCTCTTTTACGTGAATATGGGTCTAAAGATACAAACATCAAGGGTGGGAGATAAGGGTTCTGAATGTCACACGTGGTCTGTGACCCCACAGCCACCTTGCTCACCCCTCTGTGTCGCTGTTTCTTCTGGGTAAAGTGAAGGGGGTGCTTGAGACAGCCCTTCGGGGCCCCTTCGGCACCTCTCCTGGGTGTCGGTCAGCGAAGCCGTATTATACTTCCCAATTCTCAGTTTGCCTGTCTGCAAACCCCACTGTCACTGCCTGATGGCAACCGACCTCGTATGAACATTAATGACCTTCGCATTCTCTTTCCAGCTCTCTCGAAGCATCCCTCAGGTCATACTGCCCTCCCCCCAGGGAAAAAAGGGAAACGAGAGCTTTAACCAGCTTCTGGGGACTGTACATAGGCTGAAACTATTTGATGACAAAACCAGGAAGGAAGTTCAGTCAATGTACTTTTACATGCGGTCAGTAAAAAAGTATTCAAGAGATCCTGTGGAAGGATCACAGATACCTGCTGAGCTCCTACCGAGTGCTAAGTTCCTTGGATAAATTGAATTCACGTCCTTGTTCTGAAGGAATTTGCAGTATATTATGGGAAGATAAATGCATGAATCCGAGTAGCTCCAATTCCAATTCAAGGTCAGGGGGATAAATGCCACAAAAGGGGATACAAAAGTATCATATTAGTTCAAAGGAGAGAAAGTTATTGGTGGCTAGGAAATCAGACGCCCTTACGTTCTCAATGCTTGTTGTAGGAAGGCTTTGTGGAGGAGTCTGGGTGGTGAATAAGTAGGACGTGGATCTATGAAGATGGGCTGGGGGTGGGAGTCTGGAGGAACATTCCAGAGCAAAGGCAGGAGCGGGGAGGGGAAGGTGGCAGGTAGGTCCCCGGGCAGTGGGTGGCCCATTTGTTTGACTTGGTTCTGAGTCATGAGGTTATAAACGCTGGCTGAGATCTCAGAAAGCCTTGAACTCTGGGTTACATAATTCCTGCCCTATTCCTTACGTTCTTAGAAAACATTGCATGTTCTGCAGGAGGGAAAGATACGTAGGGGAAAATAGGAGTAGAGCTGGAGGGGAGAGGGCTCAGTGAGGAGAGCCTGTTACTAATGCAAACTAGAGGGGATGGTGGTCCAGAGAAGTGGTTTCAGGACAGAAGGATCACATAGCCTCCAGGCTGCCTGGGACTCTCGTGCCCTCAGCCTGCTGTTCTGGTGTGATTATGAAGACCTCTCTCTTTACAAGTGTACCAGTTGGCACAATAAATGATAGAATCACTCTAGTTAAAGCGGAGTAACTGGAAAGGTGGGATAGAGAAAAAGAATCAGGTTTAGGAGGAAAATGAGTCTGGTTGTGGACATACTAAGTTTGAGGTAGTGTTTGGGCTTCTAAGTAGGAATAGATAACAATAATAACAGTAATAATAACAATAGCCAACAGTCCCTGAGTACTTCCCCTGTGGCAAGCTATTACCCATTTATTCTTCACAATGACACCATGAGGCGGACACTATTATTATCCTCATTTTATGGAGAATGAAACTGGGCAGAGAGTCGTATGAGTAGTAAATAGTTGAAAATTCAGGCCTTGACCTCAGGAGGGAATTCAGAAGGGAGACAAGAATCCAGAAATTATCCACCAAGAAGAGGTAGCGGAGGCTGAGAGGTCCAGGCAGGTTGCCAAACAGAGAGCGAAGCAGAGGACGAGAGTTAAAGAACAAATAAGGACATAGCAGGAGGAAGGGGAGGTCGGACAGCCCCGAGAGGAACATTGGGTTAGGAAGAAACCAAATGACAGCATCGCGAAAACCAGGCAAGAGACAAGAGAATGACCGGCTTTTGAGCGCAGGACGCTCTGGAGAAATGGGGCTAGAGGGGGACAGTCACCAATGCTGGATTGGTGGCTTCTGACCCAACTGCATGCCTGTGAATTTCTCCATCGTCAGAAAGGTTTCCCTTGTACCAGCTCACCAACCCATGCACAAATGGTGGCCCATTTGTTTGAATAAGGACAGATGTCAAGTTCCTGGCAGTGTTCTGCATGGTGTGGGGATTGCATCCCAGGCTCCTGCTCTGGGGGTAGCAGCCCATCTGAAGGCCGCTAGTGGCTCTGGAGGTGGACCGGCTGACACAGGAGTGAGAGAGCCCATGTGTGTGTGCCAGGGGTCACTAATGCCTGGAGCTTCCACTGAACTAGGTTTTTTAAAAGAAAAGTGATCAAGCAACTCCCTCAGAATGGGAGTAGATAAGAACTGTAAGGCTTATCTCACCTTTGACTATTGAAGGCCACTCGCTGACCTCCAAGGGTAGGATTTTGCTAATCTGTAAGCCTAACTTGCCCTGAACCTCACCCAGATTCAGTGTAGGCTGTGCATGCCAGGTGGGGATGAAATGAAATCTCAGTGTTGTTGTCATATCGTGTGCCTATTACTATTATTTTTTATTTTCATTGAAGTTCAGTTGAATTACAATGCTGTGTTAGTTCCTGGTGTACAGCAAAGTGATTCAGTTATACATGTACATATTATACATATATATACATATATATTCTTTTTCAGATTCTTTTCCATTATAGGTTAATATAAGATACTGAGCAGAGTTCCCTGTGCTATAAAGTAGGTCCTTGTTGTTTACTTTTTTTTTTTTTTTTTTTTTGCGGTAGGCAGACCTATTACTGCTGTGGCCTTTCCCGTTGGAAAGCACAGGCTCCGGACGCGCAGGCTCAGCGGCCATGGCTCACCGGCCCAGCCGCTCCGCGGCATGTGGGATCTTCCCGAACCAGGGCACGAACCCATGTCCCCTGCATTGGCAGGTGGACTCTCAACCATTGTGCCACCAGGGAAGCCCTGTTTACCTATTTTATATATAATAGTGTGTATCTGCTAATCCCCAAATCCTAATTTATCCCTCCCCTCAGACTATTAGTATTTGGAATCTTTGTCTTGTGTACTTTTGAAAGTAGGATGCAATTAACCTGACATTCCTGCTTCTCTTGGTGGTACATATAATCAGTGACTGTGCTGAAACTATGGGCCCTTCCATATCTGGAGTAGGCTAGGATTTATTTTCTCTCTCAGTTTTAATTTCTATTCTTCCCCACCTGCACAACCTTCCTCCTTGAGGAATTCAGTCCTTTAATGATGAAACTATCTTTTGATTCAGGAGAGAAATGGAGGGCTTCTCAACCTCAGCGCTATCGACATTCATTACTGGATCGGTCTTTGTTGTGGAGTCTGACCCTTGCGTTATAGGATGTCCAGCCGCCTCCCTGCCCTGATCCCACTAGATACCAGCAACAACCAACCCCTCTCCCCAAGCTGTGACAATCAAAAATGCCTCCAGACATTACCAAAGTCCCCTGGGAGCGCAATCTTCCACATTTGGGAACCACAGTGATTAGCTCATTCAGACTAAGGTGTTAGTGACTTAAATATGTATTTCTTTGATGAATATTTCCATGTTGTAAGTGGAACCAAGGAAGAGCTATGCAGACAGGCAGAAATGTCAATTTCTCTTTTCTTCTGTGACCCAGTTAATCTCTCATTCATGCTTCCTGATGGCAGAAATACAATCCACCTAATGGATAGACTTGGTCATCTTGGGGATTGGATGCACTCAGTTCAATTCAGGATTCCTCGCTCAGTCCTGGGACGTGTACACAGTGCTGTGATGCCCTTCAGGAAGGAGCAGCAGTGGTCGTTGGGACTTGGTACTCCTTGTGCTGGTACCCACGGCGTCATGCGAGCATCCTCTTTGCTTCTCCTGTGGACTCCTCCCTGACGCGTCCGCTGGGTTCTACCGTCACTTCAAAAGGGCTTTCACCACTCTGCATTTTCCTTGTCCTGACCACAGACTCCTCTGGGACGTAGGAAACTTGAGAACTTGCTCCCTGTCTTCTCTGAGATGGAGACAGACTCTCCTGGCCCGGACGCACCCTGCTCTGTTCCTGTCCACTGCTGGCGACGCAAGCTGGTGTGATTTCCCTCGGTCACTGGGTCCTTGTGCCCAGCTGGGCTCTCCCCCTTTCCACCACCCCCAATACAGGTAGAGGGGGAGGCAGCCAGTGCCCACCTATCTTGCTTTTCCTCTCCCCCAGCTTAGAGGAGGGAGAGGGAAAAAGAAGTCCCTTGAACTTAAAAGTTAAGAATTTAATGCCTTTGTTTGGTTCTGCAAAGGCAACTTCCCCCTTAGACAGTGATGAATCGCTGCTAGTTGCCTGGGCTGGAAGAAAGCCCTCGGGGCCTCGTGGAGAAATTGACTGGAAAGAGAACACATGGCTTAATGCCCTTCCCACCCCCCACTTGGCACCCCTCCCCTCCTCTGTCTGCGGGTACCGGGGCTCTGGATGTACAGATCAGGCAGCATTTTCCAGGCACGTCCTCCATAATCCGAGAGACATGGCACCGGGTTACTTACTTTACCTAATTCCATCAGGCTCTTTGATGGGTGAGCATGGGCCTCAGGAGGTACGGAACTTAAGAGAATCCATTTCTCATCATCAGTCATCAAGACTACAGTAAAGTGTCTACATAAAGTGTCCCTGCAGATCTGAGGATTCTCATGGGAAATTTGGGAGGGTGACGACATGAACGCAAATATTACTAAATGTGTGCATTTGACCTATAGAGAGTAATAATTCCCTCTATACTGGGGACACATAAGACCCAGCGAAAAATAGCTGTGTCTTCCTGCATCTATAGTTAACAAGAAACAGCGTCAAGCGTCTATCCTTCAGTGGAGAATAGCTCATGTGGTCTTACAGTTACCAAGATTACTATCTCACACCCTCTCTTTCTCTAAGCCTCCATCCTCTCCTGCACTAACACTACCCCGTGATGCACTTGCTTCCACTCTCACTGAGAAAGTAGAAACAGAGAGAGTGGACACACGCCACATCCTCTGCACTTGCGCCCACATTCCCTGCCTCTCTCGCATCACTGCGGTCAGGACCAGCTCCCCTCTTTTCACGGGATCCCACCCCCTCTCCTTCCTAGAATTCCTTCATTCCTTCATCCTCCCGGCTCTTTCCTCTCCTGTCAAAGCCTGCCTTTCTACTCTTGTGTCCTCATCAAAAGAGGGAATATACTATCTTTCCGCTTCAATATCAAAGGAAAAGAAATAAAAACTCTCTCTGGACCTTGCGTCTCCTCCTCTACCACCTGATTTCTCTCCATCCCGTTACGGCAAACTCCTCAGCAGAGCTGTCCATCCTCACCTTTCACCCACTCACTCCAGTCCACATTCGTCCACGCCATCACAGAAACTGCCTGGATCCAAGGCACTGTGGACTCCAGGTGTGAACTCAGTAGTCGGTACTGCTCACTGCTCGAGGTTGTCGACCACTTTTCCTTCTTTATACACTTTCTTCACTTGGAACCCAGAACCCCACAGCTTCTCTCGTTCTCCCATTCCTGCTCAGTCTCCTTTGCTATTTCCTCTTCTCATCCCCCTGGATGTTGCAGCATCTTTGGATGCTTTCTTCTATCTACACTCACACCCTGGGAGTCACAGCCAGTGCATGACTTTAAGTCCACGTATATTCTGATGACACCCCACATTTATATCTCCAGCCTGGATGCCTCCCTTGGATGTCAGACTTGTATGTACATTTACCTGCTTGAAACTTCTGCCTGGATACCTGCAGACATCTAACAGCTGTCACGTCCATGGCCGAGCTCCTGACCTCCCATCCCTGCCCTCCCCCGCCTCGATCCTGCCCCCCCACCCCACTGCCACCCTCACTTCATCAACAGCACTGCTATCCTTCTGGTTGATCAGGTCCCAACCAAGGAGGAATTCTTGACTCTTCCTCTCAAATCTACGTATGGTCCAATCAGCAATTTCTGTCAGTTCAAAATATATCCAGAATCTAAACGCTCCTCAACGGCCCCAGCGCCACCATCCTAGTCACCCTCCGTCCTGTTATCGAAATCACTTCCTCCATCTCGACACCACACACGAGGTCCGTGCAAACCTTTGTTAGACCAGTGGGGCTCACCTGTTTGGTCTCAGAACACTTTATATCCTTAGAAATAATTGACGACCTCCAAAAGCTTTGCTACATCAGGTATGTCCATTGATATTTACCGTATCATGATTTAAAACTGAAAATTTTAAAATAATTCAGTAAAAAAATAACATGCACATTAACAATTTTATGAAAAATAACATTTTCTAAAACAAAAACAGTGCAGTGAGAAACGTAACAGTATACAGTTTGAAAAGTATGTTTTGCAGATCTCCTTAAGGTCTGGCTTAACAGAATTTACTTGGAGTCTCTGATCTACCTCTGCTTTCAAGCAATTAAAGGTTATATGTCGTGTAGCCTCAGCAAAACTCCACTGTATACTCGTGAGAGGATGAGAATGGAGAGGGAAAATTAAGCCTTACACAACTATGAAAATATTTTGACTTCATGAGGGTCCCTGAAAAGGTCTCAGGGACTCCCAGGAGATAGGAGACTATGCTTTGAAAAGTGCTAAGTTAGATGATACCGTGCCTCTGCCCGGACCCCTCAGTGGCTCCCAGACACAGGGAGAATAAAAGGCAGGATCCTTCTATCTTATCGGGGACCAGTATGATCTGTCCCGTTCCCTGCCTGGCCTGGCCCTCTCCTTCCTCTGTTCCTGCCGTACTAGCTTCCTTCCCAGCCCTAAACCATGGTCCTGCCTCAGGACCTTTGCCCTTTCTGTTTCCTCCGCCCAGAAGCTCTTCCCCCTGGTGTCTTCACGGCTCGTTCCTTCACATCCCTCAGTGTCACCTTTTCCATGGTCTTGCCTGGCTACCTCTCTAAAACTGCCATCCTGTCGCCTCTCTCACTGGTCCACCTATCATCCTTATCCCTGCCTCCACTTTCTTTTCTCCTTAGCGTTTATCTCCATCCAACTTACGACTTATTTACAATTCATTTTTGTTCACTTCTCTTCTCCCAACCACATCCTATGATCATTTATGACCTTAAAATAGGAAACATTCTAAATATCTAACAGTGATGGGTAAGTTAAATAAAGGATGTTGCCTCTGTTCTATGTATCCCCACAAGAAAGCAGGCAGGGAATTCCGTTGTTCTGTTCACTGATGTCTTCTCAGCGACCAGGCAGGGACATCGTGCCTTGTAGGCGCTCAATGGAGTTTGGAGAGTGAATGAATGAAGGAGCTAGTGAGTGAACGACTAACCCTGTGAGGCAGCGTTATGATGTCTGCGTCCCAGCTGGGGAAGCAGAAACCTAGTGAGGGTGAGACTTTCCGTGACTCATGGAGCTGGTGAAGAAGGAGCCTTGGGTGCAGGTCTGTGACTGTAAACCCTGGGCCCTCCCAGCCCTGCAGCCCCACCACGCACGCTGGGTGCACCCTCCATCCTACAACCAGCCTCCAGCCTACCCGGAGAAGGGGTTTCCAGGTTCTAAGTGTGCCCTCTGTGCTGGAATAGCCTTCAGGGATGTTGGGATCCAGCGCTCTGGTCCCCCAGGTGAGACAATGACCCAGAGATGTGCCATGACTTACCTGGTGTCGCAGGCCCCAGAGCAGGAACTGGAACCCGTGTGAGACCCACCAAGGAAACGCGGATCACAGAGGACTTGGTTTAACCCACTACAGTCTGGCCAGACATTTGGCTTTTAGAGGATTGATGATGTCACAGTCACATGGACGGTCCGGCATGGTCTCGACGCAGAGACATGCACTGGGGTGTCTATTTTCGTGGAGACGAGTCAGGACACATACTGGTGCTGTAGAGCCACCTTCCCCAAGGTCAAGGCCAGGCTGCTGGTCTCAGGTGCCCAGAGGCTCTGCTTGACCTGCTTTCCTAAGGGCAAGGGCTTAGCGTGGACCATGTGTCTTTTCCTCCATGCCAGCACTGTGCTTGCCTCCTTATCCACCTTCATGATCCCATTCACCGCCCAGGACAACCGTACAATCTGCTTATTATTATCATTTCAACCCTCAAGCTTAGAAAGGCCAAGTAACTCGATTCAATTCAGAAAGACGATGAGAGAGACATGACGCACCTTATAAAATAGGTGTGCAACACGCCTGCCATTCTAACCTCGTAGGAAAAGCAGGAGACAGGGCTTAACCTCCCAGAAACCAGGGCCCTCGGAGCGGTGGGGGTGAGACAGGAAAGGAAGGAAGGAAGGAGGTCTTATCTGGTGATCCTTTTTTATACTTCTCTTCCTGTCTTTCAGACAGAATTTAGAAAGTGTCATATTTATTTTAAAGTACTCTAGGGAAACAAAAAGTGTGTTTGTGTGTGTGTGTGTTTGTGTGTGTGTGTTGGGGAGGGAAACAGATGAAACAAGATGGACACAATGCTGATAATTTTGAACTTAGGTACTGGGTTTGGGGTTTATTATATTATTCACTTTAGTTTGTGTATGGATGAAATTTTCCATAATAAAAAGAAAAAAAGGAAAAATGATTCAGCTAAAAGAATGCTCATCCAATAATTGTTTATGATCGCAAAATATAGAAAATATTCTAAATATCTAACAATAATGGGTACATTAAATAACTGATGTTACATCTGACCTGTGCATCTAGAATAATATAGATGTAATTTGTTGATGTGGAAAATATCCATCATGTGCTAAATAAAAATAAAAAATAATTTTCAAGAAAAGATGTATATTAAAATTTCATTTTAATTGCACATTTATAGTTTAATGCTTGTGTTTCTCTCTGCATTGAAAAAGTCTGGAAATATTCTTTGAAGACTTAACTTTACATATTTAGGTAACACATGAACTCTCAAACAAAGTATGTATCACCACTGCAATTAATTAAAAAAAATTTTTAAGCAGATCATAAAACAGCATGTATAGGATGATTATATTTTCATTTAAGAAAAAAAAGGAAAGAAAAAGGAAAGACCAGAGCCTGGATGTAGGATGCAGACTAGGTCTCAAAATTCCAGAACCAAAGCCAATCAGCTGGAAGGAAAGTTTGGGAGAAAAATCTGGGACCAGATACATTGCTGGTTGCACAGAACATGAGCAACCCTCCACCCCAAAACTGGGAAGGGGGCTCTAGTGCCCAGTGCAAGGCAGGGTTCAGCCAAAGCTTGTTAAATTTAAAAAGCTCTTCTCTGCTCTGCTCTGTGCATTCCCTGAACAGAGGGGGAGGATCGAGTTCATTATTTCTTAGATTGGAAAGTTCTGACGGAAGGAAGCCTCCTTGGAAGGGAGAAAGGCAGCAAGGAGCAGAACAACAGGGGAAGGCGCTGCTAAGAGTGGTCCAGGCATCTATCTAGCGACATCTCTGCCGAGGGATGAGGGACAAGGGGAAGGACGCTGCAGATGTACTTTTACTCCAAGGGAGGCTGGGGTGGGGGAAGGTAAACAAGTGCATTAGAATGTGGTGGGCACTCGTGGGGGCTGTAAGTGCAGACACAATCGGAGCCACAGATTCATGTCGTCCGGCTAAATGAAAAATCTGTAATTCAGACCGTGAAGTCAGCAGCTGGGTTTGCTGCTTTAGCAAACATAAATCTAAGGTCAGAAATCTTACCCTCGATGGGATGCGGGGCAAGGTTCTCATCTGCATCCTTTAGCCATCAGCTACCAAGATAAGCGAGTATGTCAATGTGATACTAATGGGGCTCCGTGGATCCCGTTACTCAAGTGTCTCCAATCAATTAGGGGTTTTAACTTCGTCATCCCAACATAAATATCCTTTAATACGCAGTTAAGGCCACTGTTCATCATCATGATGGCTTTATCATGGCATGTGGGGGTTTAATGCTGCTCAAATTTTAACAGAGAGGAAGACAAGACATTTGGGACTGAGGAGGAGATGTCCTGGCCCCTTGACGCACACAGGTGCCAGGGAATAAAGATCACGCCTGCCCTCTAGATGCTCGGTACCCAAGTGCTCCTTGAGCTTGGGGAGGGGAGGCATTCCAGGGGACAAATCTTTCTCAGCAGCCTATTTTGAGAGAGAAACTCTGTGAGGCCTGAGACTATGTCTGCTACACAGAATAAATAAATTGAAGCCCATCCCCTTCTGACAAGGTTTCCAAAGTTAAGTAACATCAGTAAATGTCTAAATGCTAAAGAAACGCAGATTGGACTAAACATTACAACCTCTGATTTAGGATGGAACTGCATCCAAGGCAAAGAGTAAAAAACAGTTCTATAATGATTTTCACCCTCTTCCTACTGTCACAATCCTTTCCCTTCTTCCCCGCTTAAAAATCTGCAGCTGGGGGACTTCCTTGGTGGCGCAGTGGTTGAGAGTCCACTAGTGGACTCTAGGGGTCACTAGGGCAGCGTGCCGAGTGCTGTGTGCTGGGGGCACAGAGGAAGGGGCTGTAGACCTGCCACCACTCTCCTCCCCTAAGATCGCTGGCAAGATCCAAGGTCAAATCCAGATGTGCAGTTAATGTGCCTCCGTGAACCGTTGCTTCTTTGTAAACCTCAGTGAAATCACACATTAGACTTCAACACCAGAGCTCCTTGAGAGAAAAACAAACATACACCCAGAAGGGCATAGCCACTCAGCTGTCTCGCTACAAATCTGCTATCCACTCACTTACTTTGTCATCGTGATCAGTGCTGCGACCAACAGTCCACCTCTTCCCGCAGTGGATGGATGGCGGCGGCTCTGTACCAATGCATCCATCCCCAAAACTGCGAAACAGAGACCACCGGTGACTCGTGATAAGGCAGAGCAGCATGGGAGAGCTCTGTTATCTCCTGGGAGATTAGGGAAATGTCATTCATTTTATTTCACCTCCCCCAGCACAGAGCCTGGCACAAAATGCAATTTCTACAAACGTTGAATGAGGCAGAGAGTCTGCGGGATGCAAATGAGCTTTAAGGACAGAAGTGAAAAATTAGGTTGGGGACATCAAGAGACGCTGACAGAGCTTGGAATGCTATACTGCTGAGTGAAGCCCTCCCTCAGCAGCGAGGACCTGAAATGATGAAAAGTTTTTGAAGGGAAGGGGAAAACCATGAAAATCTCTTGGGAGAAGGGTAAGAATGGTAATAGTCTCACCTGCCTCTATTGGGTGTTTACCAGACCCCGGCACTGCCTGATTGCTTCATCCTGATCAGCTCAGTTGATCTTAGCTGCAGCCTTGCTAGGTGGGTACTTTCATTTCCACTGCTTTATAGATGGGGAAACTGAGGCACAGAGGATGCATAAGGAGACACTAACGTAGGGCAGAGCACTCAACACCGGCTCCCAGACCCTGCCCGTCATATCAACCTCCTATTTGCATGGGAGGGAGTCAGGTTGGAGAAAACAGAAGCAAATATGAGGAGACTATGAGCTTCTAAGACTCTACGATGGTGAGGAATAGAGAATTCTGGAAAGGAGTGATGAGCATAGAACAAAAGAGACAAATAAGTTCCCTTTCTGCCCAAGTCCAGCTTTGCCATCTGCTTAAGCAGCCTTTGTGCAGATTTTCCTGGAGTCTCTGCACATCACCCGGAAGTCAGGACTGCATAAACACACAGCAACAGCATAAACATTCAGCATACAGGCCAAGTAACCCTGCAAATCCTCAGTCGCGTTTCCCTAGAAGGTTCCAATCACGGGACAGCAGGCTGCCTTTCTCCTGGAAGTTGTTTTGAATACAAAACGATCTGATTGTATCTAAATATGTTTTATCCAATTTGACCTCAGTGATGTTCTGCAAACATTAGCTGGTGTTAAAAGACGTAGCAAACAGTCTATTTAGAGAGCAAGCAAATCATTCCTTCTCTCAAGAGGTTTTCTTCTTCAGATTTTCTGGAGTGGATCAACATGGATTTTTAGAGCTGCTGATGGATTGACTGGGAAACCACTTTGTATGCCGGTTCAGACAAGTGGTGATTTTTTTTTTTTTTTTTTTGAGAAAAATGAAAACAACCTAAATCTATTTGTTTTCCTTTCATGGGCTCTTAGGTCTGAAACCCAGCTTCTTTTCGTTACATGTCTTCACTTCGTGTTCCCAGGATCTGATACACAGGTGATCACTGCAGACAGCTGAGCCCGGCCCCCCATCCTGGGGGGAAAGTGCTCACTGTGTACAGGAATGGCCAACACTGGGGCCACCATCGGCACCTCTCAACCCATGGAGAGGCCCCCATGCGCTCTGCTTAGAGAGAGGCTTTGCAGGAACTTTGAAAGAACAGCTCATGTCTGGCCTCCCTCCTATAAACCATGTCTTCTGAGATCCTGGGTCCTGGCAGCTTCCGTTTCCCATAATCATTCCCATCTTTCCCCCTCATCCCGCCAATGTGCTTCTGCTCCTCTAATTCACCTGTTTTTATATCTTAGCATCTTTTCCTGGTCCAAACTGAGGGCATTTTGGTCCACGCTCTTGTATGCTTCATGTCACCATCCAGCATTCTTTGGTTTGACTGTTGGTTTTTTCTAGAAGGATGTCGTGGGCCAGCTGTCTACCAAGAATAATCCTGACTATGTGATTTTGTTATTAAAGTAGATGTTGCATTACCCTGCATCGTTAAGTTTACGTAATTTAGGAAATTATGTTATCGTCCTTTAACTCAGTAGTTCTACTTTCTTTGGAGAAGTCGGAAGGATTTCTCCTCTTTGTGGCATGTGTTAAACTCACTCTTTTCCTCACACCTGACAGGGAAACATCACCTCATCCAGGTCCCTGACTTCTCCTCCCCTCCAGGCTGCTCTGGTTCTGTGCCATTTGGCGAGTGAGTGTTGAGGACGCTCTTTTTAAAATACAAGTTGGATTCTATCATTCCCCTGCTTAACCCCCGGGGTAGCTCCCATACAAGTCCCTCTGTGATTCCTTCTCTAAACTCACCTCCCACACCTGCCCCCTTGTTCACTGGGCTTCTTTTGGCTCCTTGAACTTGTGCAGTGGTCTTCTGAGAGTGAGATCCCAGGAGCCTCCAACATCCACTCGCCAGGGGATTATACTAGACCATTCTATTGGCTCTATTCCCCTTGTCAGGAAGTGGCTCAGAACAGACAAGCCTACACCTACTTGGGCTAATGAGGAGGGAGGGGAATTCAGCAGGGGGGCATCGGGGAAGGACGTCCTCACTCCTAAGGGAGACGAGGGGGAGGTGGGTGTGGATATCTCAGCCATTTTTCCAGTCTTGAAGAAAAGCAGGCCTGGGATGAAACAATATGGGTTTCCAGTTTGGTTCGGGAGCACAAGTGTGTTAGCCTCGCAGAGAATGTGGTCATGAAGCAGCGGAATGAACAGGACCGTTGCTGGATGGCTTACGACTTGAGGGCCTCGTGCTTGCCTCTTCGGCTGCTTGATCTGATTTCATCCTCATAGAATCAAACAAGGTGGGTACCATATTCTAGATGCGGATGCCAGGCTTAGCCAGATGCTACCTAACTCGGCCAAGGCCAGGCCTGCACCGGTCCTGAACCCACCCTCTGAGCCATTTCTCTGTCACTCAAGTGTCACTTTGGGGCCCAGGGGGCCTCGGTGTCCACGGGACAGAGCAGAAGCTCTCTCTGGAGAGAAGGAGTGACCTGGCATCCGCTCTCTATCCCACACCCCGGGCTCAGCATCTCGGGAGGTGGCTGCTGCCGCCAGCGTCCCAACCTCCCGGTGGCAGGTCCCCGGGGAGCCATGCAGCGAGCTCACTTTGAGAATGACAGCGGGGTAGTTGAGATAAGAAATAATGCAATTCTCCAGGTAGAACTGCAGTCTTCCAGCCCATATAAATGATTCCTTTAGTAATTTTGCCAAGGATTATGCGTTATGTGTGCTTGGGGAACCAACCCAGCCTGAGAATCTGTCAATATATCTAAAGAAGAGTGCATGTAATCAGTCAAGCATTCCCAAAAAAATGTAGTCAATTTGACTGTGAAAGCATTTAACTATAGTTTTTCAGGGTTTTTTTTTTTCTTTTTCCCCAAGAATCACCCAGAGCAATTTCTTAAAAATTAAAATGAAATGTTTCTGGGATAACAAATCATCCAGTATTCTGGTTCAGAGCCGTATCACTCTCCAGTTAATGGGTCTGAAGAGAGATTTCAGAAGTTTCTCCAGACTGCCGTAGAGAGCCTGCAGCCAGAGGGAACACAGGGAGGTGCTGTCCGGACAAAATCGTGTGGGTTACAAGCCAGCTTCTTCATTATGCCCTGAAACACCAGGGCGAGGACGAACAATGGGAGGGCTTGTAGGGAAGGGGGCCTCCAGTCCAAGGGGAGCACGGGGTGGGGGAATGAGGGGGTCTTGGGGGGAGATGCGGTGAGTGGAGCTGTGTCGAGGCTGGGTGTCGCATTCATGCAGTCCCCTAAGCTCCGCCCCGGCTGCGCACCCAGATCTGGCTTGGTTAATATAATGTGTGCCTTTGTACGGAGCCATTCATCATTTTGTGGAGAGGCAAAAGCAGAGATCTGTCTGGAAGTGACTTTTCTTTGGAAAAGAAGATATAATGATTTATTACCAGGTTACTGTATTTTGGACACTGGCTCAAATTTGCAGTCCTCCAGGAAACATTACTGACAGAGCCTTGCTGGTTTCCAAACAATATCCACGAGCACCTTTGCTACAGGAATGATCTTTGAAGAAGAACAGATGAGAAGGGTGACCACATGCTAAGGACAGAGCTACACGCTGCTCTTGGGGGTGAGATGAAGTTGTCCCCAAACCACCACGTTATGAAAGGAGGGGCAGGATGGATTTGACCTTGACTGAACCGTCTCAGGCGTCCCTGAGAAATTCACCCACTGTGAGCCCTGCGAGGAGAGTTTCTGGCCCCCCTGGCTTCCCCGTGACCTCTGTCTCTTCTCTGTCACAGTCACCTGTCACAGGTGACTTGAAACAAACGCCAGGTCCAAGTTCCTATCCTGCCCACCTGAAATTCTCCTCTGGCCTCTTATCAGTTTCTATTGATTAAAGAGTCCAAGGGCCCTGGTCGGTTACAGGAGAGGTTGTCTTCAAGTAATGGCCTCCCTGCCCCGGTAGGAAGTAGGAATAGAGAGTGAAGGGATGAGAGTGGCTGTGTTGGCTGCCAGGGCCAGGAGGAGACTGGGGTGCTCTGCAACGTGCTGGGGAAGGAACCTTCAGAGGGGTGATGATGGTGCCCTAAGGATGCTTACCATGTGCCTGCCATGTTCCATGGGCCCCTCCTTCAATTCTCATAAGAACCCTATGACTTAGGTACCATATCACCATTTAAGACATGAGAAAATTGAGGCTGAGAAAGGTTAAGTTACCCTGTTCATCACTCAGCCAATAGGGGTGCAGCTGGGAGATACAGGCGAGGGCTACTCCGGGAGGGAAGCCTACAGCAGACGGGTCCCTCTCCTGACCCCAGGGGCGCGGGTGCAGATGAAGGTCTCACTTAAAACACAGACGGCACCAGGCATATTTCTGGGTCTTTGCTAGGTTAGATTTTGTATTTGTCTTGTACTTTCCAGGTGCAAGGTTGGTAGGGGAAGAGAGGAAAGAGGGATGGAGGGTGTGGCCCCGAATCCACGTTTTGTTTCCCTGTGATTAAAGACCAAAAATAATATCCTGTGAGAAGTCTGTTTTGAAAACTCAGAGTGCTGCCCACCCAGAAAGACTGAGCTTTGAAATCCAAAACAAGTTGAATGAAATGTTTTAGAGCCAAAAGGGAGAAAATTAATCCGCTTATATAATACAATATATACTAAGGCACCTACAGCGTAAAAAGGAAGGGGAAAAAAAAAAACACAGGAAGAATTGACCCTAAATTTCCTAGGACACCAATGGATGTGAATTTTTGGAAAAAAAAAAAAAAAGTTATTTGAAGGGGGATTCTATTTCGCCTTAAAAGAGAAATAGAGGGAGAGGGAGAGGGAAGGGGAAACTGTAATCATAAATGTGTCAAAAGCTGTTCTGGGGTTGAGGAGAGTCAGGGGTCCGTTTTTCTTGTGCCCTTGTGTGGATCTCCCCAAAGCTTATGTGGCAGGGCCGGGGGGTAGGGGCGTCGTTGTGCTCAAGTGATTTCTTTATAATCTTTCCCAAAGCACATATCAGTGTTCATGATATCAAACTAAAAGCATGTAATCCATTCTATAATGATATTTGTATCAAAGACACCACAATTTGGGAACTACGAACATGGACGGGATATGTAATTCGGTGATTAAATGATACGGATTTTACAGTGGAGAATGTATTTTCAGATTTTAATTAGAACCAAAATGAGCTGTGTGGATTCTTGTTAACTAACATGTATTATCTGGTACATGATAATATTAATAAAACTCTTTTCTCGTGTCACATCTGAAGGAGTCAGGGAGCCAAAGTGGGCAATCTGAGAGAATGGGGTTTCTCCAGTGAGTCCCCCATCCGCCGGCCCTGAGGACAGGCCTGTGCACGACGCACACACAGCTCCAGAAGCCTCACCAACGGGCAGGTCACCCGAGATGCCCACAGGATGCTGGGGATCAGACATCTGATGGGAGCTGGACAGATGACCTTAAATTCCCTCATGGCTCCGTGACGGTCGGAAACTATTGTTCCTGAAGAGGTTATTCTGTGACTTTCCCCCACGGGCAACTACCTGCTCCACAAGGTGGGGAGAGACAGGACTTGCTGTCCTGCCTAAGAAGAGGATCCCTTCTAGGTGCCGAAAATGTGCCATCGGCAGAATTGCTGTTTACTTAGATAGTCTCAAGCCCAGCCACAGGCATTTCTTGGCTTACTATTCATACAGTTTTTAAGCTCTTAGGACAAGTGCCCCTGTGCCAAGACAGATCAGCACCTCTGCTAACTGAGCAAGAAGGCTTAACCAGTAAGTTTACCCCACTCGTTAGCACTAACCAGTCTCAGACCCTCCTCAGCTCCTGCCTATAAGGAAGGGAGAGGCTTCCCCGGCCGTGCCGTGAATCAGAAAGGTGGGTTGGCCTCATCCACCTTACCCTTGGACCTTGAACAAGACACAAGTCTTCACTTCAGGGAAAAAAAGAAGAGAAAAGGGAAGTACTACCTTTTCATTGTTGACTAGCTACCCCGACGCCACTTGTACATATGTCCTCTTATTTAACTCTCACGAAATCCCGACAGGTAAGGGTTGCCACCTCTACTTTACAGATGAAGAAACTGAGCCCAGAGAGGTTAAGCAAAAGGCCCATGATCACATAGCTCTAATTCAGAGGTGATGTAGAGGATGGACCTCCCTTCCATGTAGACCTTCAGCAGGGTGATGTGGCTCTGCCATCGTCACCCTTCCCCCTTTCTCCCAAGGAAGGTAGCTCCCCAAGCCCCAAAGAGGGGATCACTCACACTGATCATGGACCTCCAGGAGCTGGAAAGCTGGCAGGCCTGTACCATGGATGCTCCCGGACCCCCGCCTCCTTCTCCATCTTTGCCCACTGCATCCGCAGGTAAATAGATGATTGAGAAAACAAACATGTCTCCTGAGGTTTGTGTAGTTTCCGTCTCTGCAGACTGAGAGCGTGTGCATTGTTCCTCACTGCTAAAGAAGTTTTCACATAAATAAAGGTGCCAGTGTGGGGCTTCCCTGGTGGCGCAGTGGTTGAGAGTCCGCCTGCCAATGCAGGGGATGCGGGTTCGTGCCCCGGTTCGGGAAGATCCCACATGCCGCGGAGCGGCTGGGCCCGTGAGCCATGGCCGCTGGGCCTGCGCGTCCGGAGCCTGTGCTCCGCAGCGGGAGAGGCCAGAACAGTGAGAGGCCGGCGTACCGCAAAAAAAAAAAGGTTCCAATGTGACTCCTTTCACCTATGTTAAAATTCCATTTAAAAGTAAATTGACTTCCTGAAATATACGTACTGGCAGCAGTGGCTACCACAGCTGGTTTTACATTTCACATTGAACAGAGTGCTGTTTGCCTTGACAGATTCCATATTTTTTCATACATAGATCAATAGAATGATGTTTGAAGAGCTTGAATCCATCTCTCATCCTCTCCCTACCCCAACCCTGTGTTCTGAAACCCATAAAGAAGGAACTTTCTAACAGGTGTCATTTAATGGGAGACTATTATTTACAGCGTTTGACTAACACAATCAACTGTAAACTCAAACAAGAAATGCTGGGAGAGAGAGCGAGGAATCTGGGTGGGTCTGAAAAAAAGCATTCTAATGAATTTTTAAAAAAGAATTCGTGTGTGTGTACACTTGTATGTGCATGTGTGCACGCGTGTATGCTTACGTATGGGGTGTGTGTGTGTGTGAGCGTGTGCCTGTGTGTTTAAGACTAATTCTATGTAGTTTTCCCATGACCCTCTGACCCGACCGTGATGGCCATGGACGTGGCAAGGAGCCCCCAGCCGAGGCAGGAACCATCAGGCTGAGGGGGCAGAGAGAAGCAGGGAATGAAAAGTCGTGGGCAATGGGGGAGTGGGAGTGGAAGTGAGAGTGTGTGTGATGGGAAATGGGGCCTCAGAGGGATGTGAGTCTGGCCTTGGCTTGCCAAGCATCTCCCTTTGAGATCAGCATTTGGCTTTGGGAAGGAAGAAAGCCACCTGGTCCCAAGTCCCCACCCATCACTCAACCCTCTGCTGGTCAGCTAATCACATTCTGGGCTGGAGATTTGGTTCATTTTCTAGTGGGTGGAGCTTGGGACTGTACAGGACCTCATGCAGAATAACGGGAGGCTCCCTGACTCCATTTTTTTAATGTAGCAGGAAGTCAAAACTTTGGCTAGAACCTTTTTTTTTTTTTTGGTCTTTGAGACTAATGACCCATCGTTTGTTGTTACCATAGAACGACATGACTTGTAGCGTTATTTTCTAGAACTGGTTGATGGGTCTAAGACAAAGAGTAAATCAAGAACTTTCTGGGGCCTTTTACTATTTAACATTGCAGGAAAAGTCAGAGATGCTGAGTCACGATAGAGGCCAATGAGGAGGGGACGGAGAGGAGAGAGCCGGCATTTCAAGCTGGGAGCTGACCCCGTTGTCTGTGTTCGGATGGCCCAAAGGACAAAGCCAAGTCCAGAGCTGCTGCAGTAATTCTGATATTGAAGGATGTCTCCATCATTCCCCTCCCCAACTTGCTTTTGAAAAAAAAAAATATCTTCTTTTATCTTAATGTGAAACATTCTGTTTGCTTTACGTATATAAAAATTCTCTGAATAGTTCACCTCTTCCCTGGGCTTTGTAGTGCCTAGATTTTCACATCATTTATTCTTTACAGTAAATGCTATTCATTGGAAAGGGAATCCTGTGTGATTTTGTTTTCATTCCTTTGCCGTCCGATGTATTCTACTTTGCAGATCAGAAACGAGGGTAACTCCTGAGACTTTCCAGGGGAGAGATGTCTCCCTGCCTGTCTCCACGGTCAAGGAAGAAATGATCAAAGCCAGCGGATCAGGCCCCATTCTCGGGCGGGTTGAACTTGGAGATGAGCATAAATTCTGACAAGGAAATGAGGACTCTCTGTTCTAGTTCTTATCTGTCAGGGATATAAATATACAGCTTTTCTTTGTGCAACAGTATAATCTGAAATTTAGGTTTGGAAAGAGAGAAAAGTGACTACTCGGGCATCAGTCCTGGACAACTGAGTCTTTGTCAAGATCCAGCCCAACCTATTGGAGTTCTACACTGGGATTTGGGTCAAAACCAAAGGCAGTGCCAACTTCCTTAGCCCTTAATATACTTATCATCATCCTTGAACCTCAGAGACTTAGGAGACAGTTGTGATGATGGGTTGGGTTTTAGTAGTCCTGGTTCCCTGAGTAAGTGCTCTCAGAATACCATTCCCCGTATAACAACTCTACCAATCGGTCCCAGGATATTGATAGTTGGGGCATAAAAGGAATTCAATCCACCAAGATGCATGGCTAAGAACTGAATGAGAAGAACCTGGTTTAGATACACTGGCTGGAAGATCACAGAGAGAATCAATGCAGTGAAGGCAGAGGAAACTAAATCAGTGTACTGTTCCCTAACGAGGCTGGAGGGAGGGCGTTAGCATGTGGCTGGCTCCAGGGAGGTCTCCGATGAATTTTTTTTCCAGCTTTTTTTTTTTTTTAAACATCTTTATTGGAGTATAATTGCTTTACAATGGTGTGTTAGTTTCTGCTGTATAACAAAGTGAATCAGCTATACATATACATATATCCCCATATCTCCTCCCTCTTGCGTCTCCCTCCCTCCCACCCTCCCTATCCCACCCCTCTAGGTGGTCACAAAGCACCAAGCGGATCTCCCTGTGCTATGCGGCTGCTTCTCACTAGCTATCTATTTTACGTTTGGTAGTGTATATATGTCCATGCCACTCTCTCACTTTGTCACAGCTTACCCTTCCCCCTCCTCATATGCTCAAGTCCATTCTCTAGTAGGTCTGCGTCTTTATTCCCATCTTACCCCTAGGTTCTTCAGGACCTTTTTACATCAGAGCACTCTGCTCTTCCCCAGTAGCGGAGCACAGAACACCGCCACTGCTGTCTAGACTGTATCCATTCCACAAGATCCAGTTCAAGTCCAAAGTCTTCCCTATGGCGCCAGACCCCAGTGATCCTTCCAGAATTATCTGTAACACAATATGATGGCTTCTTCTGTTTAAGGTTTTCTTTTCTATTCTCTGTGATTCCTCTTCTCGACTAAGTCATAAAGACGACGTCTTGAGGCTTGTTGCCATGGTTTACAGCTCTCTGTGCCC
Organism: Phocoena sinus; assembly: GCF_008692025.1. Lineage (NCBI taxonomy): Eukaryota > Metazoa > Chordata > Mammalia > Artiodactyla > Phocoenidae > Phocoena > Phocoena sinus. The sequence continues at coordinate 58,036,254 of NC_045776.1, read as the reverse complement.
CACGGAGCCGAGCAGAGTGCCTTGTGCACGGCCTCTGCTCATATACTATTAATGGGTTTTTGAATGGATGGTCTAAAAGACCCAGGAATGGGAAACCCTGCCTGTATTTTTGGTAAAAAGGATCTTCATCTTCAGATCTCTGATACTTCTACCTCCTTATTCCAAACTGCACTTAAATGAGTTAGAAAATAACCTAGTTTGGGAAAGAAGGTGCATACTGTATTCCATCAATTCGAAAGGCACTCTTGTTTTTCATTTTTAACACTGATGACTCTTATAATTGGCAGTATTTTTTCCCTTTCCTAGTGTTACGTAATAATAGTCCTTCCTATAATGGATGATGACTGAATACAGTGTGTTGGTCTCTATCATTCGTCACCTGCCTGTCTAGTAACTCATCTATAACTCCATGCAGCGGCCTTCACTTGGCAAATGAATGTGGAAGGCATCCGTAACACATCAAAATGCGACAGTCCCCACCATGTTCCTTCCTCCTGCTGCTACTGCCATGTATGTTCATAGGTGAAATAGAAGGAATAGTAAGAAAAGTGCATCCAAAGGAAGACACCTAGACACAGCTGGACCCAGGCACAGCTGGACCCAGGCACAGCTGGACTCAGGCACAGCTGGCTTACTTATCTACTTCCATTTCCTCCTCTTTTTATTATCTCTCTCTCTTTATGCAGCCTGAAATTTCACCAATCCGTGATTTACTGGGATGCTGGGGTTAGAAATAATCACCTACTTTAACGACACAAATACCTGAGTTAGTGACTCATCGACCTCAGTGTGTCTTAGTGTATCTAGCAACTTCTTACTGGTCAACTGAGATCAGCAACACCAATGTGGGTGTAGGGGGAGGGCGTGGGAGAGGAGAATGGTTGGCATGAAGAACTGGGGGAATTGAACGGGTTATTCTGCGCTAGGCTTCCAAACATGAGGTCTGCTATGGACCACTTTGACCTCAGTGGAAGCCTGGGTATGCTGGCAGCTGGGATTTAGGGAGGAAAGGTGAAGTTGGAGGTTTCCAAGCTGGCATCGTACAAAGAACAGAGAGAAAACACTTCTTGCTCTTGCTTTTTTCTGTAGTACATGTGTGGTGAATGGGGGTGATGTACCTGGCTGTCCAGAATCCAGACTCCCTTCCTTTTTTTCCCTTTATTCAGGTATTGATTGGTCCTTCCCCCGTCAGTCCAGGAGTTTCAGGGAGGTCTTACATCACCCCCACCTCCTGATTGGCTGAAGTCAATGAACACACCCTGTGCCAGAGAAAGTGTTTAAAAATGGACACATGACCCAATTCGGAGTCCTGAGATGTGTGTTTCTGAGAAAGACTCTTCTCTCTGCTTCTGAGGAAGCTGGGAGACGAAACGCTTTCCCGTAGCTTGGACAGAGTGATGTAAGGCTATGGTGTCCATTCTCTTTTATGGTTGTATAGATTCTTGTAGGTTGACCTATAAACCTAACTGACGTATATCATTTTTATAATAGAAAATATTCATCTTGGGGAAAACAGTGGACTTCAAACAAACTTTTGGAAACCAAGCTGTTCATCAATCTAAGAGTAATAGTGACAATTTCTGAATAATGAGAGTCGTTGATATGTATCAAAGAAGTGAAGATCTTTTCTACAATTTTTCAAAAATCTGCGAGTGACATTGTGTCCTGAAGTGATATATGAGATTAGAAGGGAATATGACATCCTGATATAAAAAATGCAAGAACGGAAGTGATTTATGAAGTGCCAGCTAACTTCATGTTAACTCTACTGGGTGGAGTGAATTATTTTGAACACCGTGGTGAGACACGTCAGTAACTTTTTAGGAAAGTACCAAGTTCAAGGTCCAATGGTTGAAGGTGGGAAGCTCTGAGGAAGGGGAGTCTGCCCAGCATTTTGGAGAATAGGTCTATTTCAGCTCAATCTGGTCTGAGGATGGGGCCCCAGGGCATATGAAGGTTGAGATCCATTTGGACCCAGTATGGTCCTAAAGGGTCTGCTTGATGGGTCATCTTCCCACCCACATAATAAATAAACAAAACAATGATTAACAGCCCATGACTTCAGCGGACTTTCCAACTTGTAAGACGCTTTTACATTCATATTTCAGGTGCACTCAGGGAGGTAGACTTCCTGTTCTAGAAAAGCAGCAAAGAGGGAAGGAGGAGCTCAGGGTCTCACAGCGGAGCTGGGACCCCAACACCTTTTTCTGATTCCCAAACAAAAAACTTCAGTTCATTAACTTATCTAGATGTTTCCATTATATCTTGCCTTGAGTTTTACCAAGAAAATTGAGACCACCTGGTGGGAATTCCCTTGTTTTCCATCTTCTGCATTTTGACATGTCTTCACAATCTTCTGTACTCTCTAAATTTTCTCTTGTCTTAACTAAAAGGAAACGATGACCCTTCCCATAGGTAGACTGAATTCAGTGGCTTGCGTGTCTCCCTCTTCCACCTGCCCGAGACCACCTTTGGTTTCTTTGTCTCCTGCCTCCTTTCCCTTTGTTTACCTTTTGTGTTAAACTCTCCTCTATACAAAAAACAACTTTTATCTGTGGTCACCTTGTTCATCCTTCTTCTTCCTTCCCCTCCATCCGTTACCTTTTAGGAAACGTGGTCTCCACGGCATCTTCTCCCTTCCCCACACTTCCAGCATTTCACTAAGAGTTTTAGTTCTGCCTTCATGACGCCTCCAGATTTTTTTCTTCTTCTTCACACCCAAGGAAACCATCTTCATTCAAGCCCTTATTATGCCTGTTACGGACTGAAGTGTGCCCACCCCCCAGACTCACAGCTTGAAGTCCTAATTCCGAATACCACACAATGTGACTATATTTGGACATAAGGCATCTAAAGGGTAATTAAGATAAAATGAGGTCATTAGGGTGGGCCCTCATCTAATACGACCATGTCTTTATATGAAGAGATTAAGATACACACACACACACACACACACACACACACACACACACACAGGAAAGACCGTGCGAAGACAGAGGGAGAAGACAACCACCTACAAGCCAAGGAGAGAAGCTTCAGAGGAAACCAACCATGCCGACACGTTGATCTCAGATTTCTAGCCTCCGGGACTGTGAAAATCCATGTCTGTTGTTTAAGCTCCCCAGCCTGGGATACTTGGTTATGGCAGCCCTAGCAAACGAACACAACACCCAAACTCTAAGTAGCTTACTGGCCACTTTCCATGCCCCCAATTTATCCTCTTCCAATGCCAATGTCCTTCTGCACGACCAAGAATGATTTTCCTACATCACCCCATTGACTACAGCACACCCCTTCTCAAAAGGTTCTGACAGCCTCTTCGTCCCTGTACAGAAGGTCTGGAGAGCTTCATCCTAGCGTTGAAGGCTTGCACTGGTTTGTTACCACCTCCATTTCCAGCTGCATCTTCCTGCTCTTCCTATCTGCATTTCTGCTCCTTGCATACGCCACTCTTTGCCAGACCTCACCATGTTTTTCCGGAGCACACCCCTTCCCTCCCTCCACTTAACATCTCCTTTTATGACACCTTGGTGCACATGCCGAGGCCAAGGCCAAATGGCACCTCCAAAAAGCTTTGCCTTAATTTCTCTTTTCTTCTAAATTCCAGAGGAAAATAGCATATAGTCTACTTATAGGACACAGAACCCTCGTCATCTAGTTTCATAGTTTTGTGTGCACTGGATATAACTTAATTCCTCAGCTAGACTCTGATCTCCTGGAGGACAGGATCAATAGTTTATGCCCCTTTTTTTGTATTCTCTATACTTCTTGCCAGAATGCTTTATACATAGCAAGTGATCAATAACTATTAATAATAAAGTAATAACTCAAAGTTCAGGTTAACGTGAGTCCCTATTGTTTCTTCTTTCCTAGGTAATAAAAATAATATGATGAAGGGCTTTAGAAATGTGAGATCCAGCTCAATGTTCTGCAGTGGATCTTATTTATTTTTACATGTCTATTGCCTTGGTTTTTATTTCTCTATCTCCTGTGTCTAACCTGTGGATTGTTTTGTTTTTTTATCTGGTTACAGAGAACTGTTGGTAGGGAACACCGCTCTATTTCACTTGGGTTCTCACTTAATTACTTTGGTAATGTATTCATTGCCTTATTTGAAGTAAGCAGCTCCTGCACAACTTTCATGATGGAGTGTATTCATTTCATGAAGATTAAAAATGGATAGCAAATCATTTTTATCATCATATATGTGTGGTTATGGAAAGGATGCTGTTGCTTTGGAACTTTTGATTCAGAGAGAATTTCCCTTTGTTTACTGTGTGGCTGAGTAATTCCCCTGCTCGCTACTCCGACTACTCTCGAGAATAGCTCTGGCTTTGGCTGTGCTTGCTGGCTAGACAAATAGATCACTGCAATTGGAAAAACATCACAAGAGGGACAGTTCCAGGTTTGAAAATAGGGCAATTAGCTCTCAGCATGGAAAGGTGTGTCAGATGTTCCTGAAACTGAATGACAGATAATGTTGGCTTGAGCCAGACATAATACCAACGGCTGAAATGGCCACGGGGGATGCCTCCCTGTCGGCTTCTGCCAAAGAGGATGACTTCTGGCCTGAATTCCACTGCTCACCCCAGGAGAACTCGCCCGTGTGTGGTTGTGCAGAGATGTATGTCTATGGGATCAAATACTCACTCTCATTGTTCCCTTTATCCATAAGAGGAGGAATTTGCTGCACAAATGATGTGTTGATTCTTCAGGGGAATCACCATCATAGACACTCGGGGTGGGTACCTTCCTCTGGAGAGCTGCCTGTCCACAGCTCTTGTTCCCAGTGGGGCTACCAATCGTGGTTTCTGAGAGCCTACCTGGGGACACATAGCACCAGCCCCGTCCCAGGGGCTGGTCACTGCAGTGAGCGTGTCACCTACATGAGGCCCATGAGAGAGCTTCAGGAGGAGGAAGATGCTCTTCTCCTCTGAGGTTGCTGCATTGACACGACGTAAGCCTGGTTTCAGCAGCGCCCCATGCCAAGTGAATATAAATTGTTTGGATTAGAAGGGAAAGAACAAGCCAACCTACCAAAATAAGCAAAGACAAGCGGGAGAGAGAGAGAGAGAGAATGATGACATCATTTGCATCGCTGCATCTAGCCTTCCCTAAGGCCATTTCTCCCACTGTCTTCACAGTCCCACAAGTGCACAGTCACACAATTGATCCCGTGTATTGATCTGTATTAGGATGAAGAGAAGCTCCTGGGTGCGGGTGTGGGTGTGGAAAGCGGGGACACTCTCTCACCGGAGGGTTGCCTCTTTCCCTCCCTACACAGGAGTCGTGCTTGGGTCTGCCAGGGAACACTGGCTGGAGGGTCAGAAGTGACCACATGGTGTTTTGGTCAGCCTCACGGGAGCTGGGTTGCCAGGCAGGATAGGCACGGTGGCTGTGTGTGGCTCTCTGGTTCCTAGTTTCTGTCCAAGACTCTTCTAGTCTAGTCAAGGAGATGGGACAAGACACTCAGAGAAACGGAGAACCTTCTAGGGCACCTGCGTCAGCCGACCAACATGCGGGCAGGCTCATTGTGTTGACGGTGCTTGGTGGTTGTGGTTCTTGATCAGAGGCTTGGAAGGCCGGCTAGAGTTTTAGTCAAATAGAATCCCAGCTCTTTTTCTAAAATTTGTTTCCATTATGATTTTTATTACAGGATACTGAATATAGTTCCCTGTGCTATGCAGTAGGAACTTGTTGTTTATCCATCCTATATATAATAGTTTGCATCTGCTAATCCCCAACTGCCAAATCTTCCCTCCTGCACCCCTCCTCCCCCTTGGCAACCACAAGTCTGTTGTCTATGTCTGTGAGTCTGTTTCTGTTTCATAGATAAGTTCATTTGTGTCTTATTTTGGATCCTACATATAAATGATATCATTTGGTATTTGTCTTTCTCTTTCTGACTCACTTCACTTAGTATGATAATATCTGGGTCCCTCCATGTAGCTGCAAATGGCATTATTTCATTCTTTTTTATGGCTGAGTAATATTCATATATATATATGTATGTACACCACATTTTCTTTAGCCTTTCATCTGTCACTGGACATTTAGGCTGGTTCCATGTCTTGGGTATTATAAATAGTGCTGCTACGAACATAGGGGTGCATGTATCCTTTCGAATTATAGTTTTGTCCAGATATATGCTCAGAAGTGGGATTTCTGGATCATATGGCAACTCTATAGAATCCCAACTCATTAAGTGACAGGATAAATTTATTCTCTTCACCTTTTAGACTTTTAGAATAGCTGGACAAGTTTTATTTCTACTTTTCTTGAAGGTTTCTTTTTATTTTTCTTTAAAAGGAAAATTTTATTTTTAGTATACCATAATCACATGCAAATATTGCCATCTATTAAGAACAACAGCAACAAAATATGGGTGAGGTGGCAACATAAGCAAATATGTCCACTTGGTAGAAATCATAGAATTATAAGGTAATTTGTAATAATAACTTCTACACGAAAAACATGTCTTTATTTTTGTGACTCATTGTAATAGACTCTTATTTTGTCTTCAAATTTGCAGAACCAAAATTTAAATACAATTATATTTATAGTATCATTGGATAACAAAATACGCAGAAAAAAATTAATGGAAGATATTTAAGACCTCTACACTGAAAACTACAAAATACGACTGACAGAAATAAAGACCTAAATGAAGATCTATACATACCATGTTCAATGAATGGAAGTATTAAAGGTCTTATTCTCCCTGAACTGATTTATCGATTTAATGCCATCCCATTCAAAATCACAATGGAAATTTTTATAACACTGACATATAGATTCTTAAAGTTATATGAAAATGCAATGAACCTAGAAGAGCAAAAAAGATCCTGAAAAAGGTGAGCAATTTTGGAGAACTAACAGCCCCTGATTGCAAGACTTACACAAAGCTACAGTAATCGAGGAGAATTTGATGCTGATGTCAGGATAAACAAATAGATCAATGAAACTGAAGTTCGGATAATGACCTACCCATTCAGTGTGGAAAATAAAGTCATGTTAAATGTGTTGAAACAACTGGTAAACAAATGGATCTTCATTCCTACTCATATCACACACAAAAAGTAATGTGAAGTAGCTCATAGACAGGAACATAAAATCTAAAACTTTAAAGCCTCTAAAACAGTGGTTGGTCAACTTTCTTGTTTTTTTTCATATTGATAAACAATTTATTCAACTCATTGTAAATTAGTCTTTTTTTTAAATTGGGGTATAGTTGTTTTACAATGTTGTGCTAGTTTCTACTGTACAGCGAAGTGAAGTAGAGTTCCCTGTGCTATATAGCAGGTTCTCATTTGTTATCTATTTTATACATACTAGTGTATATACGTTAATCCCAATCTCCCAGTTCATCCCACCCCCCACTTCCCAGCCCCTGCTTTACCCCCTTGGTGATCATACGTTTGTTCTCTATGTCTGTGTCTCTATTTCTGCCTTGCAAACAGGTTCCTCTGCACCATTTTTCTACATTCCACATATATGCATTAATATATGATATTTGTTTTTCTCTTTCTGACTTACTTCACTCTGTATGACAGTCTCTAAGTCCATCCACATCTCTACAAATGACCCAATTTCGTTCCTTTTTAATGGCTGAGTAATATTCCATTGTTTATATGTGCCACATCTTCTTTATCCATTCATCTGTCGATGGGCATTTAAGTTGCTTCCGTGACCTGGCTATTGCAAATAGTGCTGCAATGAACAATGGGGTGCATGACTCTTGTTGAATTATGGTTTTCTCTGGGTATGTGCCCAGTAGTGGGATTGCTGGGTCATATGGTAATTCTATTTTTAGTTTTTTAAGGAAACTCCATACTGTTTTCCATAGTGGCTGCACCAATTTACATTCCCACCAACAGTGTAAGAGGGTTCCCTTTTCTCCACACCCTCTCCAGCATTTATTGTTTGTAGATTTTTTTTGATGATGGCCATTCTCACCGGTGTGAGGTGATACCTCATTGTTGTTTTGATTTGCATTTCTCTAATGATTAATGATGTTGAGCATCTTTTTGTGTGCCTCTTGGCCATCTGTATGTCTTCTTTGGAGAAATGTCTTTTTGTCTTTTTTGGTATTTCTTTCTGTCTTACCCTTTTGTTGCCCTAAGGATTATCAGGGCCAGGCCAAGAGAGCAGGGCAGGCTCTGCACTAATTCTGGTCTGGGCCAAACTGGGGTGCCTGGCTGTCACAGCTGCAGGGAAAAGTGTGTGTCTTTCCAAAGTGGTCAAATGGAGGCATGTTCCTACTTGTTCTCCTTACCTCCCCGTATCTTTGTGACCAACCGATAAGATCATCTGTGTAGTAGCACTAAAGAACAGCAAATACTAAGCATTATCAATCAATGTCTCTCACTTAAATACCAAACACATCACTCAAATGAAAGGACAATAGCCTTGTAGATTTGGTCTGCATGGGTCAGCACGGTCCTTGCTCAGAAATGCCACGACCAGATGGACCAAGTGGTCCCCATTTAGACTGTTATTCTGACCAACAGTGCTACCAGATCCTTCCACTTTTCAGTATTTACAAGGAAAGAACTTATTCAAGAAATTGTGAATGGGAAATAATAACAAAGCATTTATTGAACCCTCTGCGATTTATAAAATTTTACATGTATAAGCTCATAATATAATGCAGATTTAAGACAAATTAAAACTAGAAAAAAGTATAAATAGTGGGAGACAGAGCAAAGAGGAAGAATCTATTTGTGACAAGGACTGTTCAAAATAATTCAGTTTCAGGGACTAAATTCTTTTCCTGCAGATCAAGAACCCCTGGGAAGACAGAATTGATGGAGCCATCTCAATCCATCCCACATGAGTACTAACACCCTGAGACAGTGAACAGCTTTTAAAGAGATGAATCTTCATTCCAGGGATGAATATTAAATTTCACCTTTCATAAAAGACTTGAGTCAGATTTACTGTGTGAAAAGTGATTCTCATTTACCTTCGTCCACAGGAAAGAGGGCACTGTCTGCTTGTTTCTAATTTGGATTGTCTGGTTCATACCAGCAAAAAAGGCAGGCATTTCCTCATAATAGTCACCTCAGCTGTCCCTTGTACATTACAGGTACTGGAAGGATATTTAATTCTGGATCAGGAAGAAGAGGTTTCTGAAGCTATCAAGATTTGTCCAAACCTAAGTTTGGTCATCAAGAAATATAGCGAATATAATCTCTGAGCTTCTTGAAACTTGTCCAGCTGGTAAACACGGTGGCATAAGACTTACTCATCAGAGAAAATGACTTTATAAAGGAATGTGCCTTTTGGACTGTGCTCCCCTCACACCTCTGAATTAAGTATGAGTTTGCTCAGGAAAGTAGAGACCATTTTAGTAGATCAAGCAGGAAAGGATTGAAGAGAGGAAATTAGGTGCTTATAAAACCACTGGAAGCCTGAAAGAGGGGGAATTAGGCACCACCATAACTTTCAGATTTGCTGTTAGAAACCAAAGAGGTGCTGTCGCCCCAAGTCAGGAACCTACAGAGAATTGCTGAGGGTCCCCTAGATGAACCTTTGCAGGCTGATACAAATGTCAGGGCTGAAGTTGCTGACAACTCATCTGCTGGAAGCACAGCCATGGCTTCCAGAGGGAGAAACATCCTCCTCCCGCTTTCCACATATCAACTGAGCTCATCTCACTGATGGAATGTTAAATGTATGCCAAGCACTCCTGGCCAGGGAGGAGGGGAAATGCAGTTTCCAAATTTCTGGCCTGTGAACCATGAGAAACAACAGCAGGAGATGTACTGCCAACAGATAATTCCCAGCCCAAGCTCTATCTTCAGTACTTCTAGTTTGGTACCCTTCCTTCACCAACCACCTGCCTTCCTAGCTTTCAGCCTCTGTACAGTTTGGACTGGGGCTTGTCCTTTGATACTTATTGTCCTTGATAAATCCATGGACAATGACCAGGTGGTCTTCAAAATAATTCTCCATTCAATTCTATTTCCTCTCCTTTGGACCCAAACCTCCACAATACCTTCCACTTCTACTTTGCTTGATTTAAAAAAAAATGCGTAAGTCAACATTCTAACAAAGAACGGGAATGCCAATATATGTCAAATGGATTAGATCTGATAACGAGACGTTACCGTCATACTGGAAGCTGTTGAAAGTGTAGTAGTCGCTCTGTCTAGTTTCAAAGTGCATTAATTCAATCCAACACATCCATTTACGTTCAACAAAAGACCCACGATGACATTGTGACATACTTTTCTTGCTCTTATATCTGATTTTTGTGAAGAGTAAGACCAGGCTAAGGAAACAGGAGTATGTAATGATGGGAGGGAGGTGAAAAGATGGGAGTGAGGAAATTTCATTTGAATCTTCAAGCAAAAGAGAGGAAATAAGTTATGTTACGTTTAGTGAAATTTTATGTCCCATTGGAGCAACAAGAGGAAATGGGTCCTGCTCGCCGTCTAAGATGAGCCCATGGGGGTGGGAATGAAGTTCCATGCATGACTCGGCACTGTCTCTACACCTTGCCCCAGGGGCAGGGTCCCTGACTGCGCATCACTGTTGTGCGCTGGCCCCGACCTGCCAGTGGGGGGCGCTAGAGGGAGACTGCAAGGAGGGAGCACGAAGCTGGGACTTGATCCTCCCAGAGCTCCCCATTCCTCTGAGCATCCCTGCTGGCTGCGTTTCTTCACCCCGATGGTGGCATTTCCTGTCCACAGCAGCGGCCGACTCAAGTTTGCAGTTTTTCTAACACTCACAGAACCGCTCTCATCACACAGGCTCAGAGACCCAAACCAGCTGAGCGGAGCCTTCTCAGAGCTAAGACCCAGCAGGACTGGCCGGGGCTTCCAGAAATGGTACCCACCCCCATCCCCACCCCCAGGGGACAGCCACTCCTCCCATCACCACCGCCGGAGGATATACCTTGCTCTTCTTTTGTCTATTTGGTTGCCTAGTTAACAGTTTATGCAGAGTTTACAGTTCTTTAGATTAAATTCTCTCTCTTAAAATAGCTGATGTGGTTTTTGACTCCTGAGTGGACCCTGACTAATACATGGGCAAACAGCACTTTGGGCACACAGGAGGCCTTGTGTTTACTGAATGAATGATTGCAGGAATGAGTGAATGAACCAGTGCCCGGTAGCTGACCAAAGGCGTGCTCACGTTCCATCACTGGGAATGAGCACAGGTGCCTCCCGGGAGGCCAGCTGGGTGCCCCTGGGAATTGCCCCCAGCACCCTCCTTGCCTGGCACAGACGCCCTCCCAGCTTTCTGCGGAAGCCTTTTCCCGGCTCCAGGCTCCCTTGCCTCAGACAGGGGAGGAGACAGGCTCCACACCCAGGGCAAACATGCCCCCGTCAAGACGGTGTCTGCACGAGGCCACTTGGAACTGTCAGGAAGGACACCCAGCCTAGCCCTGCAGTAAAATACAGCACTTAATGTCTCTGCCAGACCTGCACTGACCACTAACCCTCAACTCCGGCAAATCTCAAACCTCATACCCTGCTCTAGGAAAGAAGATAGCCAGAGGAGAAGCCGGGTTGACTATTACCCAATTGAAGTAACACAGTAGGAAGCAAATGAACCCGATTAAAGAAAATGGAGTACATTTCTGGCTTGGCAGAGAAAAAAAATGCATAAATTTTTATATGCACCTGAAATTTTCCGTGGTGACTGCCGCACTTAGGAGCTGGAATCCTAAAACGAGCGCGCCATCTGCTGTCCATGGTCAGAACCCACAAGTAGTGTGTATTTCAAAGCACACGGCCAGATGTGGACAAACATTCTATGTTAACGTTGCACGAAGCCATACATGCATGATGCCTACATCACGTAGTTCCCACAACAGGCTTGGCCCAGCTCAGAGCAGGTAAACGTACCATACGTCCATAGTGATTCCAAGGGATGCATGTTCTCCAGCATCTGGGTCTTTAAAGAGGCGCATCACCCGAAGATTGGAAGTATGCCACACTTTATGGCAACACTCTTGGCAGATGCAACTGAAAATGAACAGTTATTGTATCGAAATAAATAGCTATGTCTGTGGATAAGACAGAAAAAGATTGCAGGAGCCTGTTCCATGGAACAAGTCAACTGCAGGATGTTAGAACTAGGAAGGATCTTCGAATATTTTTTTTCAAGAACCGTAACAAGCCTCAAGGGTAGGTGACATGATTGACAACTTATAGATGCCATTGTAGGGTCCTGGAAAGAATGGTGCCTATGGAAGAGTTTTGAAAGTCTATAGTGGTGACTATGATGATGATGATAATAATAAATATTTTTTGTTAACTCACTCCCTGGATGAGGGAAAAAAAGACCGCCTTTTTTTTTTTGCTTCTTAACACATTTTATTTACTTATTTATTTATTTATTTTCCCTTTTTATTTTATTTTTTTATATCTTTACTGGAGTATAATTCCTTTACAATGCTGTGTTAGTTTCTGCTGTACAACAAAGTGAATCAGGGACTTCCCTGGTGGCACAGTGGTTAAGAATCCACCTGCCAATGCAGGGAACATGGGTTCGATCCCTGGTCTGGGGAGATTCCACATGACGCCGAGCAACTAAGCCTGTGTGCCACAACTACTGAGCCCATGTGCCACAACTACTGAAGCCCTCACACCTAGAGCCCGTGCTCCACAACAAGAGAAGCCGCCGCAAGGCGAAGCCCGCATACCGCAATGAAGAGTAGCCCCCGCTCGCCGCAGCTAGAGAAAACCCGCACACAGCAACGAAGACCCAATGCAGCCAAAAATAAATAAATTTTAAAAACAAAGCAAAACAAAACAAAGTGAATCAGCTATATGTATACATATATCCCCATGTCCCCTCCCTCTTGGGCCTCCCTCCCTCCCTCCCTATCCCACCCCTCTAAGTGGTCACAAAGCATCGAACCGATGTCCCTGTGCTGTGCGGCTGCTTCCCACTAGCCATCCATTTTACTTTTGGTAGTGTATATTACAAGACCACCATTCTTAATCAGTTTCTGAAAACCCTAAAAAAGAGACATAGCTCTTTTAGAAAAAATTCAAGGTGAGTATTAAAATGCAAATACCACAGAAAACAAGAAAACACAGACTCACATGTGTTTCTCCAAACAGCAAAGGGCTTTAAGTTAAGTTCTTTCCTGAAATAAGTTTTGGAGAGATGTGAGGGCAGGGGTTATCTAGCATGGGTGAGCTAAAAATTAAAAAAAAAAAAAAAAAGGGTTGACCACGGCGATCATATCAAGGGGGCAGAAGGAAGCACAAAAGATTAGGGTGGTATCAGACCAAGGACACGTGATCAGGACAGGTGCTCTCGGACCTGCTAAGTTGGGAGGGGGACAAGCCTCATCCTTTTCCTGCCAGCTCAGCCTCTCTGTCTGGCAGCCCAGGAAAGTGAAGAGGGGCCGTGGGAGCCACAGCCCTGCTTACAAAGACAAGGACATGTATAACCTCTGATAACTTAACACTATGGTCTCCAATGTAAGAGGGTTTTTTTCTGTCAAGTTTCATCTTTCAACTTTTTACTGCTTTGTTTTTACTTCATGTGGGACTTATTTCACAACTGCGGGGAGGGGGGAAATGTGACTTATCCCCTGTCCTACCGCCAATAAGAGTCCCCATTCTTGTCCCCGTGTATTCATGCCATCTGTCTCTGCAGTGGACCAAATAATCCATCGTCATTCACTGGCACACGGGCAGAATCAAGGGGTCGTCACAGCAGACACCACAAGACCCCAAGGTGCTCTGAACCATCAATGGTTGGGTTACACTCAGTGAGATTCTAGTATCAAGTCTATTTTCCCGTGACCCAATTTCCTAACATTGAATATCAGCCTTGCTAAGTGTGACATCTGGTGGTTCCCTGTTAACCAGAGTATCAGCTGACCAGAATTTCTCTCCTAAGTGTGTTCACACATCGTTTGCAATAGGAGCCTAGAAAGTCAAATTAATTTCTGATATGACATTTTCATTTCATGCTGATATGACATTTTCATTTCAGTGATAATCTGAAGTCTTTCTGGGCCAGAGAAATGTTCCTTAAGGTAAATCTCAAAAAATTCTTAAAGCATGTCGGTCATAATAGATATTTTTATGATGTTGATAACATTGACTAAGAAAACTATTAGTCTGTAGTTCCTCAGACTGTGCTCAGCCGTCTGGGGGAAGAAGAGTGAATAAGATGGGGTCTTACCTTCTCTGCATTCTTGGTCCAAACCTGCCTCCTTCTGCAGCTGCTTCCCCCTATATTACCATCTACACCGTTAGCCTGGATTACTTTTCTTCTATAGCAGTTAACACTCTCTGAAATCATATATAGCGGTTATAAAGCAAACTAACATATTGGACAACCATGAACACACTCCCGTCATGCTTTCCTTCCTCGTTGGTTTCCTGTCTCCTCCCAGAAGAAGGTAAGGTCCATGAGGGGAGAGACTTTCTTATTCTCTTCTGAAACCTCAGTCAGTGACTAGAAGCACAAAGGAGGTCTTCAATAATTATATGTTGATCCAGGGATGATGGCTGAAAAAAATCTATGTCAATATTTGGGAGTTTTTTTATACTGGCTTATTTTTTTCCATTTTAGGTTAAACCTGGTTATTTCCCGTTGATGCAAAATGATTGTTGAAAGGTATGAGGTGCGTTTAATTGCTATGCATGATACATTTCTAAAAATGAAACATTTTCTAAGCCCTATATATCTTCCCAACTCATTCATCTCCTACCAAATGATGTGTCTCGTATGGTGAAACACATCCCTGAGAAAGAGACGAGGTGCTGAGAGCAGAGGTGGGCTGGGCAGGTCTGCTAACCCAGCCCCTTGGGAAGACATCATGCCCATCAGTCCCTAAGGTTGACCAGCGGTTTGGTCTGGGGATGTCCTGCACATCTGTCTACACATCTGGTCCCACCTTCTTATTTTGTGGTTGTTGCTGTTACATTGTTTTCTCTAAATATGAAAGCAACATATGTTCGTATAGAAACCAACACATTCTGGCCCATTTCTCCTTGGTCTTTTTTCTAACATCTACCCACATGCATGCATGTGCACGTATTAAAATTTGAATCGCACTGTATATATAAAGTTCTGCATATTTTCCCTCGTCCTTAAAAACTGACTGTTTTTCATGGCTCTTTGCTAAGGTTTGTGTTTCAAGTTTTCTGTTAGTGCACGAGGTTCTTCCTGCTCATATCTTTCCCAAAGATTTGGAAGTCATCCTATTTGAAATCGAACAAGAGCTTTCTTCGAAGCTTTAAAAATATGACTTCACATATATTTCCCAGAGTGATTGACAGGTGGCCGGAGCAAAGACCCGTCCGTGTCTCATGCAGCCAGTCTGGTCCTCGGTGAGTTTGCAGTCGTGCTGTAGAAGGCTTAGCCAGTGAAGGGGGCCTCTGGGACACAGGAACAATACAACTGCTTTTGTCTCCCTTAGAGGTAGTACTGTTTGATCATCGAATGAAAATAATCCAGAAATGGATACTGAGTACTTAATATATAAATTAATAGGGTGCCATGAGTCGATTTATCTAAGCAGTTTGGTCTTGAATTAACAACTCTATTTATTGTGAGCCTGGGAATTCTGAATAAAAGTTCTTCTTTCTCTTTTTTATTCTTTTTCTTTTTTCTTTTATGCTGCTCATCAGAAAGCCAAAAGTTGACAAAGCCTCAGCTGACCCCAGTTTTGTGAACAAGCAAACCAACCACCGTGCTGGGGAAGGTCTATTGTCTGTCCCTCTGTTCACAGCAGATATCAAATTACAAGGTGGGAGATAAGAGGAGGTACTTTTACCAGCATCCTCCACCCGAGAAGGGAGCTTGCAGGAGGCCTGTGCAAATTCTGTCCACAAGGGAGGGGAGAGAAAGAGAGAGAGAGAGAGAGAGAGAGAGAGAGAGAGAGAGTAATTTTCTAGGTGTCCTTAAATCCATGGTTTGTTAATTGGAGGAAAGCACGCCGGGTTCCCTGAGAGGACCAGGAAAGAAGGACCTCCCTCCCCTGACTCAAGGGGGTCCCATGATTTAGTGAGCAGCTTTCCAGAATGTTCAGCCACTCAGCCATCTCATCAGGGGGTGCTTGGATTAACAAATGCAAGCATTCTAACATTACTGGAGGGATTATTACATCGTGTTAAATATTTCATTTATCTGACACCACCCTACTGACTCACGGCTATCATTTATTTATTTACTTATTTATTTTATTTATTTTTTTTTTTTGCGGTACGCCGGCCTCTCACTGTTGTGGCCTCTCCCATTGCGGAGCACAGGCTCTGGACGCGCAGGCTCAGCGGCCATGGCTCACAGGCCTAGCTGCTCTGCGGCATGTGGGACCCTCCAGGACCAGGGCACGAACCCGTGTCCCCTACATCGGCAGGCGGACTCTCAACCACTGCGCCACCAGGGAAGCCCACGGCTATCATTTATTAAATCAGCCTCCAGGTAAAATGACTTGATCGTTTTTCACAGTGGGACTCAACTTTCAACGCCCTCTTTCTGCCACACTTGCAAACTTGTGTCTTCCTTTCTGCTTCCATTTCCAATTCCCCACAGGTGCACGTGCTTGTGGGGAATCCCGGCTACGTGAGCGGAGCAGATGGACAGGCTGAGGTGTCAAGGGGAGGAGGGGTGCATCAAAAGCCGGTATGGACGGACATCTGGTCAGTCTTGTGGACAGAATCAGGACACAGGCAAAAGGCTTGGAAATAAGGGGCCACCCCCAGGTCCAGATGCCTGAGCAGACACTGAGTGCACAACTCAGATGCTTGGAGCTGTTGGAACGTCCCAGTCAGCGCATTCCAGCAGAAAGCAGCCCAGGTCCCTCCAGGTCCTTGGAACAGTCAGTGAGGGACTTCTACACCTCTAGGGTAGGCTACGGTCTGCGGCCCCTGTCCAGCAGGAAGAAGTTTCAGAAGCAGAGACCTTCGGCCCCTTACCCCTTAAGAATAAGGATGTAGTCTCTCAGGGGGGAATGAGACCAGCTGGGATCTGGGAGCTTTTGCTGCAGTGCTTGCACCTGGACACACCTCTCCTCAAGCAACAAAATACAAGGAAACTAGGGCTTCCCTGGTGGCACAGTGGTTGAGACTCCGCCTGCCGATGCAGGGGACACGGGTTCGTGCCCCGGTCTGGGAGGATCCCACATGCCACAGAGCGGCTGGACCCGTAAGCCATGGCCGCTGAGCCTGCGTGTCCAGAGCCTGTGCTCTGCAACGGGGAGAGGCCACAACAGTGAGAGGCCCGCGTACCGGAAAAAAAAAAAAAAAAAAATCAATTTGCTGTATACCTGAAACTAACACAACATTGTAAATCAACTATACTCCAATATAAAATAAAAAATTAAAAAAACTGACAAGTAAGCCAAATCCAGCTGCCACCTGCTTTTCTTTTTAATAAAGTTTTACTGGAACATAAAGAAATTACTATGTGCTAGCTATTTTAGGAGCAATGATGATCAAAGTATGACTCCAGAACACATGGACCTACACAGTCAGGTGAAATCACTGCTGGTTACCTGTGCCAGGTAGAGAGATCACCTTCAATCCTGCCAGCACCCCAGCAACGATAGGGATTATCATCACCATGTTATAGAGGACACTGTAAGTATCTCTTGTGAGTTCACACAGCCACGGAGCTGCTGACTTAGCACCTAGACTCTGATCATCTCTGACACCAGAGCCTGTGCTTTTTGTCATAGAAAGGGGTCCAACTCGCCCTAAATAAAGCTCAATGTATTATCCTTCGTCTGACTCTGAGTCAAAAGGTAGCGTACACCCAGCTAGGACTTCTAAATGAGTCAAAAAATGACCCTCCACCTTCTGTGCTCCTGGGATCTAACCAGAGGTACTTGTATTTCCTTGGCCTTGCTGACACTTGTGGCCTTGTGTTCTTTCATTGGAATCCTCTCCCATGTTCTGCACCCCTTATACCTCCCCGCACCGGGAAATTGGGTCCATGTTCACTCAGGGAGGCTCCCTCCCAGGCTTTAGTGGACAGGAAAGCATGGTTACAGACCAAAGTATTTCAGCTCAACTGGAGATCTTTGTCATTTTTCAGAGACTTTAGCATCTTGGATAAAGAGCCCCTATCTACCCAGGGAGTCCAGATGGTCACATTCAAGATGCCTGGGGTGTGAGGTGGGTGCACCTCTTTCCCTGTCTCAGAGACAGGCCCTGGAGGTCTGAGCTAATGTGAAACTTCTGTAATTATAATTAGATTATTATATCGAAGCATTTTTATTTGTAAAATACAAATGACACTTTCAATCCTGGCCCTCATTCCACCATATCCCCCTTTCCATTCCTCGGAGCTCAAACACAGCCTACAGCAGTATTTAAATGATGATAAGGTCATTTCTGCCTCAGTCCTTTACAGCTGGACACTTTACACCCCTCACCGAGTGACACTGTTTCTTCAGTTACTACTCCCCCGTGGTTTTCTAAGTGGATTCTTTTGATTAGATGCACCAGGCTAGATTACACTGAGGAATGCAGTGTATCTTACAAGCCAGTTAACTGATCTGCTGCGACCTCAGAACAGAAAGGAGAGAAATAAAGCTGTCCTGTGACTTACATCTCAAAAAACAATGATCATCTTCCAGTTAAATAAATCTATTTGAAACAATGCATTTTCAACTATTTAAAAATACAATAGCCTATCGAAGCTGAATAAAAGTAGATATAACAAAATATGAATAGCAGCTACTTCTGGATGGTGGGATTAGTGGTGATATTAACCTCCTTATCAATACTTTTCCATTTCATTTAGTGTCTGCTGTGAGCATATAATGTTGTTATAATCAGAACAAAGGCAATAAACATTTTGTTCAATCTTAATTTCTGAAATGTTACCCAAAACACTCACATTAAAACTGTATGTTATACACGCATAAAGTTACTTGAATGCTAGAGATGTAAACTGACGTTTCCATAAAGTCTGAATTCCAGGTTTTTGTCTCTAGCACATGGCCAAACCCAACTGATTCCATACAAAACAGGTACAAATTCTGGGTATTGTATTTTTTTTTAATTTATTTATATTATTTATTTATTTATTTTTAGCTGTGTTGGGTCTTTGTTGCTGCACGCAGGCTTTCTCTAGTTGCGGCAAGCGGGGGCTACTCTTCGTTGGTGTGCAGGCTTCTCATTGCAGTGGTTTCTCTTGTTGTGCAGTAGGGGCTCTAGGCGCGTGGGCTTCAGGAGTTGTGGCACGAGGGCTCAGTAGTTGTGGCTTGTGGACTCAAGAGTGCAGGCTCAGTAGTTGTGGCGCACAGGCTTATTTGTTCCGAGGCATATGGGATCTTCCCGGACCAGGGCTCAAACCAGTGTCCCCTGAATTGGCAGGCGGATTCTTAACCACTGCGCCACCACGGAACTCCTGGGTGTTGTATTTTATTTTACTTTATTTTATTTTTTTTGCGGTACGCAGGCCTCTCACTGTTGTGGGCTCTCCCGTTGTGGAGCACAGGCTCTGGACGCGCAGGCTCAGCAGCCATGGCTCACGGGCCCAGCTGCTCCGCGGCATGTGGGATTTTCCCAGACCAGGGCACGAACCCGTGTCCCCTGCATCGGCAGGCAGACTCTCAACCACTGTGCCACCAAGGAAGCCCTAAGGTGTTGTATTTTTAAAAATGTTTTCGATGCTGCAGAGACCTGGAAAGTGGGGATTTAGAGAAAGACAAGAATTACCAACGCAGATATTTTCCAAACAAAAGTATTTGCCAAACCTAGATGAACCTGAGCTTACATGTCCATAGCTTTTTAGGGCATAAGGAGAAGGAAACAAAACCAGGGGTCTGTCCAAGGTGAGAAGTCTCCCCCTGCCCCACAAAAGAGCGCAACTTCAACCAGATTGCCAGCCCTCAACATAAAGGTGAACTGGAAATAAACCCACATTCCTGTCCCCAGGGGATAGCTAGAGAAATGTCCAATCTTAAAGATTTGAGCTGGGTAGAGAAAGAAAATTTCCACCTAGTATTCGTAAGGACAAGCCAGGCCTCAAGCAGGTGAGTCTTATACAGATAGTCCAAAACTTTAACCCTATACATTAGCTGAAAGCCATCCCTGGTAGGTAAGGCACCCGGGAACCAACAGAAGCAAATGCAGATCCTCTCTGAAAGAATCTCTTTCCCACCTTTAACCTAGTTTTCAAAGGATACTTTCAGATAAAGCTTCATGGTTAAAAATCGTGAAATTTACAGGGAAGCTAGGCCTATGAGCATGAGGCAGAAACAAAATTCAGCAGAACTGGAATAAGATATTAGATGTTGGATTATCAGACAACAGACATTAAAACAAATACATTGGATAAGTTCAATGACACGGAAAGAAAAGGGATCAAAAATAGTAATGAAGAAGAGATTAGAAAGAAAGACCTAGGAGATTGGATTAAGAGCCATGTAGAATGTCTAGAAGTGAAAAATATAAGCACTGAAATTTAAAATTCAGTGAATGCTATTTAACTGACCCAGACTCAGAGGAAGAGAAATTAACAAACTAAAAGATAGACCTGAAGAGATGTTTTAGAATTCAGTCCAGAGAGAAAAAGTGATGAAAGGAGGTTAAGACCCATGATAGAGAGAGAAAGATATAACAAACACTGCGACATGGTCTCTGTGGCAATGGACGGCACGTCAGGAATGGTTTCAGGCAGAAGTGGGCCATGCCAGGTAATTCACACAGCGCTGGACAGCGTCCACGAGGCCACAAATCTCCTGTCACCCACAGAAGGCACAAAAGGTTCTGGTCACTCAATCAGATGGCATCTTTGGACAAGTGTCCCTCACGGGCACATACCTACGACTGTGCTTGGGCGCTGCTGGGACACCAGAGCCAGAGGCTGTGGACACAGGTGTTTCCTTGTACAGTACAGGGATTAGCCTTGTTGAAATACATGACAAATATAGCGCAGGACAGGCGGCTCTACTTCATGACTTTTGAAATTAGAGGCACATTTCAAAGAGCCTGAGAGGCGAGTGACACTAATCCCCTTCAGCCACTTAACAAGGACGGCCTGGACCAGGTCTCACTTGCAGCTCGTGGGGGATAGATGATCCCATGACCGCATCTTGGGAAGTGGAGAGGGGGCTCCCACACAGTCCTGGGATCAGAGAAGCCAGTGGCTGACCCTGTTCCTCCACAAATAATGTTTCGTCCAGCAGAGGGAGATAGCTTCAGAGGACTCTGCATGGAAACCAGAGCCAGAAATGGAACTAGGAACCACTGCAGTGGGTAGGAAATGAAGCTCTACCATATGGAGACTTTAGGACACATGAGGGACGCCTGGGCCTTGGGCTTGGGAGGACTCTGCTGGTGAGACAGGGCAGAATCAGTATCTGAGAGGTGGGCATGGCACGGGAGGATCCTGCAAGGGACCAACCCGGGGTGCCTGGCAGAGCTGTTGATCTCTTTGTTGTTTGTCTCTCCCATTGAGGGGCTAAACACTGAATAGCGTGCCTGGACTCCCATCTCTTGCAAGGATATCCCAGGGCATGGAAGCTCCCGTGAGATGAGACTAAACTTTGCCAGACATTAAATTTCTTTTTCTTCTGACTTAGAATACATTGTGCAAAAAGCATGCCCTGCGTCAGCAGCCAAAGCAACTCATCTGGGACATGCAAGCCTCATCCATCACGTTCGGCATTTTGATCCACTGTTCCATCTGAGGCTTGAAATGACAGAGCTGCCACCATATGTGAAATCTGCCTTCGCTCTGTTTACTATTTCATTTCATCCTTGATTTCCTCTTGCTTTTCGAGGTGTTGAATGCATTATTGAAGGGCTGAGTTGATGTCTACAATACTCTTTCAACTGTCTTCGATTTTCTCAGCCAAATATTTTAACACAGTTACTGGAACTGAAACCAGGGTGTAAAAATGTTTGCATTCGTTTATTGGGAAAAAATAATCAGTAAAGTCTTACTACGATGTCTTGTGGAACTTACTACAATGTTTGAGTCAGAAATGATAGACTTTCTAGGCGGACACGTTGGCATTTGAAGCCCTGAACGATAAAAGTTGCTCTGGAGCCCGGGATGCAGGGGGCTTAGCACTGGCCAGCTTTGACTGTGGTTTGGAAGTGTGTCACAGATTGCGTTCCACCTGGGAGACCACGGCTGTCAGCCTCAGCCCAGGGTCAGACAGAGGATGCTTGTGGGGAGAGAGAGGATGGGCCACCGGGGCAAGGACAGAGCCCTTTCTGCAAGCACGCAACCCACGTGAGAATTTCTTCACTGGAAAACACCAGGGAAGTCTGGGAACAAGATGCCCACAGGAGCCAAGGATCCTCTGGAGCCTGGGGTGGGAGGCCCACATCAGAGGCACCTTGACTCCCCAGGGCTGCGAGTTGGGGCATCAACCACTAGGAACTCAAAGATCATCTGTGGGAGAAACGTGACGGTGAGGGAGGGTGGTGATATACACTCCGTGCAGCTAAAGTGCAAAGTCTGTCCTTGGAGGATGTGACCGCAGGCCATCACAGCTCAAAATGAACAGCTTTCTTAGAGGAGCTGGTTTTGGTTCAGGAGGGTCCACTCTAACGGTGACAGCAGGGACAGTGCTGGCGAGCAGGGAGGTGAGGGGGAGGCCTTCCCAGAAGCAGACGAGACTGCCCCCAAGGCTCCTGGCTGGTGGCCAGAGGCACAAGGATGGGCAGGGTTCTGCCCGCCTGGCCAGCGCCCTCGGACCCATTTACTTGCTCAGCACCTGTGCCGGAAGCTTGGACATCCAGCCCCCTCTGGTTTCACTCGCACAGCCCACCCCTCCTTTCTTTTATTGGTTCCAGCTTGGACTCACACTGACTTCTGATCAACCCCACAACAGTCCCTGCTTCGGTGGCGCCCCCTGTTCATGACGGTCCTGACTCTTGACGTTTCCCTAAGGAAGCAGGGATGCGCCCAGCATGCCCGGGAGGTGGGGAGGAGGCATCCATTCGCTCCAGGCTGGCTGCTCCATGACTTGGACACGGTGTTTGCCCCACTTTCCTTACTTATGGAAAATACCGAATTCATAGAGTTGTTTTAGAGATTAATTAAGAGATATACGTCACTATAGTGTTACCCAGTGGGGGATCAGTTCCTAGATGAGGCCTCACCAATACCAATATTGGGGAATTTGGTAGTAATGCCAGGAACTACCGTGCACAAGCTTGAATATTAATCTCTTTCTTAAATACACGTTCAAGTGCACAAACAGGATTTAATCATCAGTCAACTACATAGCTCTCTTTACTTCAGTCTTTTCTCATCAAGCTGAGTTAAGAAATCTTCTGTGTGCTATTAAGGGGAGATATCTAAACAGAAAGGAAGGTGGTCCCCTGTGCCCTCCCTGGGCAGGTCAGGGAAACGTACCCAAGAGAAGACAGAACAGTGCAGTCAGACAGACCTGGGGTCGATGCCCTGCTCCTTCCATTGCTAGACTGACAAGTAATTTAAGCTCTCCAAGTCTCAGTTTTCCAACCTGTAAAGTGGGAAGATGATATCTATGTAATGGAGATCTTATAAGCATTAAATAAATCTGACTCAGAGTAAGTACTCAAGGAATGTTATCTATATTTTTTACAATATCACATTAAATAATTATTATTTATTCCACATACTACCAACTAAGAAACATATGTAACTAAACTGCAGCAACTAGGTAATGTCGTCCACCAGACAAACAGTGAATGAGATGATACTGTGCGCGGTGGCCATTCGGTCCCCAAGGTCATCATTTATTCATTTAACTCATGACTGCATGATTAATTATGCACCGTTAATGTTAGCGTCAACCTAAATAAGTGATGACCACTCTCATCTGTTTATTCTTTGCTTCTCAAGTATGATATTTTTAAATGAATGTAACTTTGTTTTGTACCAAAAAGCACTTTTTCATGATGGATACACATACATCATTTTATTTCATCTGGTTGATAAAACAAATTTCAACTAAGGCACGATTTTCAAATTAATGATTTTGAATAATTAGATATGAATGCATTCTGTACAATGCATTAAGTACTTAATGTGGCCCGGAAAGAAAGTTACATGTGGGGCAATGCAGCCATGAAATAAGGAAAATATGCTGCGTGCTGTCATGGGGGGTGGGAGATAGATCCTTACTAGTTGTACGTGTGTATATGTGTGACGACATGCATTTAATGGTATGTGCATACAGTTACACACACATGCATGTAATTTCAACTGTGGTAGGCGATAGGAAGGAAAAACAGTGAAAGGCCAGGGAAAGCTTCTCTGAGAAAGTGCTTTTGATCTGAAACCTGGAGGGCAAGCAGGTGTTAGCCATCAAGGTCATCCCAAGGAGAGGAGAGAGTGTGCTTGAAAGTCCTAAGACAGGACAGTGTTCAGAATCTTCAGGAACTAAAGAGGGCCAGGATGGGTGCACATTCGTAAGAGAATGAACAGTGGAGCTGGGGTTTGTGAAGCCTTGTAGATCGTGTTAAGGCTTTTGGATTTTATTGCAAGTACATTTTGATAGGACATTAAGCAGGGGTCTGCAATGGTCCAGTTTGCATTTTTAAAAGTCCCTCTTGGGCTTCACTGGTGGCGCAGTGGTTGGGAATCTGTCTGCCGATGCAGGGAACACGGGTTCGTGCCCCGGTTCTGGAAGATCCCACATGCCGCGGAGCGGCTGGGCCCGTGAGCCATGGCCGCTGAGCCTGCGCGTCCAGAGCCTGTGCTCCGCAACGGGAGAGGCCACAACAGGTAGAGGCCCGCGTACCGCAAAAAAAAAAAAAAAAAAAGTCCCTCTTGGTGCCTGTGTGAAGTATGGATGAAAAAGGGGCCAAAGGAATGGATATGGAGGCCAGAATGAGGCCCAGTGGTGGCTTGAATAGGACAATAGGAGGATGTGGAAAGAGGATTTTGGAGGCAGAATCTCAGGATTGGGTGAGAGATTAGATGAAGGACTAAGACGGGGAGAAGGCTAAAATGCATCTCAGGTTTCTGGGTGGGTGGAGGTTCCTTTTTTTTTTTTTTGCGGTACGCGGGCCTCTCACAGCTGTGGCCTATTCCATTGCGGAGCACGCGGGCCTCTCACAGCTGTGGCCTATTCCATTGCGGAGCACAGGCTCCGGACGCGCAGGCTCAGCGGCCATGGCTCACGGGCCCAGCCGCTCCACGGCATGTGGGATCTTCCCGGACCGGGGCACGAACCCGTGTTCCCTGCATCGGCAGACAGATTCCCAACCACTGCGCCACCAGGGAAGCCCGAGGTTCCATTTATTGAGATGGAGAGCAAGGAGAAGACATATCAAGAAATGCATGGACTGGACCATTTGCACATGGGTGAGCCCCCTGTTGCTGAAGAGTGTTTGAGCATAAATGGTTTTTTTAAAGATACATATGGGGGAGAAATTTAGATGAGATGAATTTTAAGATTCGTTTGTTCTAATTCTAGAGTTTGCAAGTCTTGGTTGGATGGCAGCCTGGTAGTATTAAGAGAAAAAACACAAATGCTTGGCCATCTCTTGACCTATGGAATTGGGTACAAGGTACAGTTTTCTATTACCTTCAATACCAAAATAATTGACACGTCTCTGAGTTATACAATATTGTTATATTATATGAAAATTTGAGTTTTATAGATTTGAAATAATGTGGTGACATTAATAACAATGCCTCCTTTCTTGCACAAAATTCAAAATAATGTCAATCCTCTAAGTTAAAAAACATTAAGAATTTTGCATCAACAGATGAATGGATAAAGAAGATGTGATATGTATACGCACACACACACACACACACACACACACACACACACACACAAAATGGAATATTAGCCATAAAAAAGAATTAAAAAGTGCATTTTGCAGCAACGTGGATGGACCTAGAGATTATACTAAGTGAAGTAAGTCAGACAAAGACAGATATTATACTATATCACTTATCTGTGTAATCTAAAAGATAATACAAGTGAACTTATTTACAAAACAGAAACAGACTCACAGACATAGAAAACAAACTTATGGTTACCAAAAGGCAAAGGGTGGGGAGGGATTAACAGATACACACTTCTATATATAAAATAGATAAACAACAATGATTTACTGTATAACACCAGGACCTATATTCAATATCCAGTAATAACCTATGATGGGAAAGAATCTGAAAAGAATTCACTTTGCTGTACCCCTGAAACTAACACAATATTGTAAATCAACTGTAGTTCGATGAAAGAAAAATCAGGAATTTTAATTTCAAAGGTGATTAATCCTGTGGATTTTGAATTGTGTGTCTGTTGCTTTCCTATGGCTGTGTCATTTTAGCAGGTAAACTGAAATACTGATCATTCTTTTCTCGAATGAATGATGAACTATGACAGTTTTGAGTTAGGTGATGTATACAGGAAAACATCCTCACTTAGAGTGAGAGTCTATCATTCTTCCTATGTAGCAGAATTATGGAATTTAGCTTACAAATGAGCTTGCCCAGCCCCCATGGATGTAGCTTTATAGAATGTGATACAGCCAGTAGAATTAGTGAATCATCTTTTCTTCCAAATATTATACATATTTTCTCAAACGTGTTATTTTAAGTTCCTTCTTCTCTTCCCCTTTGTCTCTCATCTTCCCAAAGTATAGATTTAAAGTAAGTTATTAGCAGGTATGTAGACAGTCTTCAAACTGCAGTGGTACATGGGTAGAAAGCAAGTATCAAATAGGAAATTATTCCTTACATTTCTGTTCCCCCAAGGAGGAGGAACAGCAAGACGTTAAAAGGGCTGTCATCATCAAAATATATGTGGAGAAAATAATTTCCCAGAGAGAAGATAAAATTCTGTGGGCTATCTGGTTTGAGTTGGGAGCGGTTTGAGCTCATAGCATACAACATGTTCAAAAAGACTTGTGTTTGCAAGATGCAGAGGACAATGAGGTTTTGGACCAATATGTGGGTAAAATAAGAGCACGTACATGCCAGTAGGACATTTTCTTTGTTTTTCAAAACTGTTCAGCATTTTGTTTTATTTTCTTTCAAATACCCTGTGCAAAAAGAAAGGGGGGGGGGGACAATGGATCACATCCTGCATTGATCCCAGAAGGGGCATCCTTTCTCTCTGTGACTTACGTCAGAATGTATGGGGCAGTTTCTCTGTTTTACATGTAAGAATCATCATCTAAAGTACCATAGTTTCTCCTTGTACCTGACTTCATGGTGTTTCCATGCCTGTGTAGAGAATATGAAATGAGGCCAAAATAAAAGATCAGATTTAGTTAGAGTTCCAAAAGAAAGCTCTTTGGTTCTGCTTAAATAGGACGGGCGTTAGTAATTCAGATCAAGAAAAACAGTAGAATACATACGACACCAGAGAGTAACAGAGAAGCCTTCTGGGCTCCTTGTCTGTGGACCCACCCAGATGCCATGAGGTGAAGCAGGTATGCCATGAGGTGAAGCAGTACACAGGTAAAAGAAAATGCAGGGCCAGCTCATCAATTATATTTGTCACATTGTGCACTCTAAAATGTTTTTATTAGAACGATAGATTGGAGTAAAAATTTCATTTCCAAAGTTTGGAGAGGAAATCGAATGCAACTGTTGATTTTGCTCCCCCTCACCCTTGTTTTAAACAATCTTAATCATGTTCCTTAAGATCTAAACAAATTAAAACACACAGAGAAGGAAAAAGGGTGAAGGAAGACAAATTGAGGCTTTTCCTCCTGTATTTCGGTGAATCTTGAGCAATACCAGCATATTTGTCTACTTGATGACTGACTAAAATCACCTGCCAGGTAGGACTGTGGATGGTAATTTAGCAGAAGGAAGGCAAATGGGGCATCAGGTGTCCACTCGGAACTTGCCTTTCTGTGCTCTGATTTCTATGTGACTAGAGAAAGCGTCTCTTCCTGTTAACCGATGATTTCAAGGGTTTTCACAAATACAGCTCTGAGATCTAGATACAGTAACATCCTATTTATCCAGCACCTGGAAAAAACAAGCATCACCAAACATGGAATTTTCATAGCACTTTGCATAGCACTTTGAGTACCAAAACTTAAGGAAAAAGAATCACCAATTTTGATTGAAGCCCTTCACAAGAGATACATTTTCTCCTTACTTCTTCCTGTGTGTTTTGCTGGTGATTCCTAAATTTATATCTCCAATGGACACTTCTCCCTGAACCCTATTTTCTTTATCTAAGTACCTACTTAGCAGACCCATTTGAAAATCTATTAATCATCTCAAAATTAACATGTTGATCTCTCTTAAACCCTTCTTCTCTCAGTAAATGACAATTCTACTCTTCCAGTTGCTAAAGTCAAACCCATTGAGGTTATTCTCTCTCTCTCTCTCTCTCTCTCTCTCTCTCTCTCTCTCTCTCTCCTCATATCCAATTCATCAGCAATTTCTGTTACTGCTATTATCAAAGTATCTCCACAATGAGATCACCTCTACCACTTCTGCCCTGGTTCAAGCCACCATCACCTGTCACTTGAAATACTGCAACAGATTCCTAACTAGTCTCCATGCTTTATTCTTGCCCCTACAGTCTATTCTCAATAGTAGTCAAAGTAACGCCTCTAAAATGTAAGTCAGTATGTGTTTCTTCTCTACTTAAAACCTCCAATGGCGTCCCACCTCACTCAGAGCAAAATCCAAAGTCCTTCCAATGGCCCAAAGCTGTCCATGAGCCATCCTGACACCAAAGTGACCTCAGTGCCCTCCCCTGCATCCACCTCAGTCCATGGACATGCCAAACACACACTATCTTTCCATATGCTTTCTCTTCTGTTTGGAATATTTTATCCTACAAGACCTACGTGACAATGTCCCTCACTTTCTACAGGTCTCTCTGTTCCAACAGGACGCTGTTGGCAACTTTCCCAACCACCTTATAACAAATACCTTTCCCGCCATATTCCCTCTCACTGCTTTATTGTTCTTCCATACATTTATCATTATATAACATAATATGGGTGGACGGATGGATTCATTCATTCATTATTCTTATGGCTTAAAGCTCTTACCTATGAATAAATGTGTAAAATGTATGATGTTAACTCTGGGATCTTAGCTATATCCTGAATAACTGAGATGGACCTATAAATGACTTCCGAATAGAGTAGAATTATTCCACCTGGGGGGAAATTGTGATATGCCTAATAGATTCTCAGAAGTTTGTGTGAGGAGCAAGAATGTCCACAATGATGTAGCAGCTCCCACCGGGCTGCTTGGAGTGAGTGGGAGCGGAGGAGGAAATGGTACCCCAGGTTGTCTTCTCTGGGGCTCGTGACATCCATTGCTTGTGGCAAATCCATCATGCCCCCAAATTTGGGGTGCTCTGCAGCTGGCTTTCTTACACAACTCCCAGAATCAAAACCAGACAGGCAGACACCAAAGGTGTCTGGATACCGTGCTCAGGATTTCCCCATAAAAAGAAGGAACTATACAGCAGGTGAGTTATCTCCCAGGAGGTCTGACATGGAGGAGGAATGTGAGGACCTCTCGCTTCCCTTTTCTTGCTTTTTTTTCCAGCAAGTATTCCTTTTTTTTTTTTTTAGAGTATAATTGCTTTACAATGTTGTGTTAGTTTCTGCTGTACAATGAAGTGAATCAGCTATATGTATATATATATATATATATCCCCTCTCTCTTGGACTTCCCTCGCCTCCCCATCCCACTCATCTAGGTCATCATAGAGCACCGAGCTGAACTCCCTGTGCTATACAGCAGGTTCCCACTAGCTTTCTATTTTACACATGGTAGTGTATTTGTCAAACCTAATCTCCCAATTCATCCCACCCTCCCCTTCCCCTGCTGTGTCCACACGTCTGTTCTCTATGTCTGCGTCTCTCTTCTTGCCCTGAAAATAGGTTCATCTGTACCATTTTTCTAGATTCCACATATATGCATTAATGTATGATATTTGTTTTTCTCTTTCTGACTCACTTCACTCTGTATGACAGACTCTAGGTCCATCCACATCTCTACAAATGACCCAATTTCATTCCTTTTTATGGCTGAGTCATATTCCATTGTATATATGTATATGTACCACATGTCTTCTTTATTCATTCTCTTGCTTTCTTAATAAAGTCTACTTTTTAGCTCATGCTTTTTGGAGTCCACAGGAGCACCCTCAGGTTCAACAATTTGCTAGAAGGACTCATAAAATTCAGACAATCTCTCCTATTCATGATTATGGTTTATTACAGCGAAAGGACACAAGTTAAAATCAGCAAAGATAAAAGGAATGCCTCCAGGCAGAGTCCAGGAGAGATCAGGCACAGCTTCCCCTTGTCCTCTCCTAATGGAGTAATTTGATGATCATTGCTTAATTCTCCCAACAATGATAATTGATGTGCATGGAGTACTGCCAACCAGGGAGGCTCACCTGAGCCTTGGTGTCCAGGGTTTTTGTTGGGAGTGTGTCTTGGAGGCATGGAGCTCCCCGTGGCTGAACTTAGTACCTCAGTTCCCAGCCTCTCCAGAGGTTACACAGCTGTTGTGTTGCCCAAGACCTCACCATAAATCACACGGTGAGCCCAGACTGTCTGGTGTGACCCATGGCCCCGGGTAAACAAAGACGCCTTTATCAGACAGGGTATCCCAAAAGCTTAGAGGTTATTTCCCAGGACTTGGTCAAAGGCCAGACCTTTCTTTGAAATGTACAGAGTTTCAACACCCAAGAACTGCTGAGTCAGACCTTTACTGCACACATGCCGTGTGGTTTTGTCAAATGCCTCCTTGGCCTTTGCACAATAGATGATGACCACGAAGGACACAACCTCAGTGGCAGAAGAAAAGGAACCTGTTCATTCTGATCAGAAAGGATTACATTCCCTCTTCAGCCACAGAAGAAAGCCAGCTAAAATGACAGTAGTGGATGAATCCGTGAGACCCTGGCAAGTTCATGTACAAACAAAGTGGGTCAACTCAGTTATTCTATAACCAACATATTATGTGGTTAGTTGAACAATTAAAATTTTCTATAACAAACATGTACATTTCTGAGAGAATAAACAGATTTCTTGATTATTTACCATAGACATTTAATCATGATAAGAAGAAATTATAAAACATAAAGTAGACATTTATCCTTCTTGCTAGATTCTTAATTTACACTACTCCTGTGATTTCCAGAGCGAAAATATTCCTGAACCTTCACTCATAATCCTTGGCTAAGCAGGATAATACCAGAACCATCCTTTGAATTTTCAAAGTACTTATGGCAACAAAATTATTCAGGACTTCTTATCCAACACAATTGTAATTTGCCCTTCTAGAAGGAAAGGTAGTCAAAAACCAAATTATAGTCATTAATTTCTAATTTCCACACTGTAAATATCACCCATTTGTGGCTTTGATTAAAACAGTAGAGGCAGAGAGAGGAGCAGTTTTATTAAGAATCAAAGAAACCAAAGGAAGAGCTGTTTTGTAGCTTTCTGCGTGTCCACCTGCAGGAGTTGCTTTGGAAAATTTATAGCAAAATTCAAGTTTGACTCACATATGTATGTGGACTGGGATGTAGAGAAGGCATGACTCATTACAAGAGTTCAACTCAAGCTTTGAAACACATTATGCTTCCTCTTTTATAAGAGAAAAGATTTCAGCTCTGCGTACCCAAATGATATTATTTCATCAAATCCAATTCGTTCTTTTTTTTAGTGGGAAACAGATAATTAGGAATTCCTTCTCTTCCAGAAACGTAAGAGGAGCTTCAAATCTTTCAATCAACAAAGCCAAAGAGAAATATTCCCTCTGAGCCTCCAATCCAATAAAAAGTTAGAGATGGAATCCAGACAATCTAGAGGTCTGCAAACTCCTAGACTCACCCTGAATAAAGGCTTAGCTCTTTTCATATTTTTGAAAGTCAACGAAAATTAAATGATATTTTTTTATGGTACTACAAGGAGGTAGTGATCTTGATGCATTTCATCAATGTTTTTGGCTTTTCTTGAGTCATCACAACAATTCTTATCTCAGGTAGCTATTTATCGAGGCATTAGACAAGGGAAAGACAAAGAAAAAAAATACAGTCTGAATTTCAAAGCTAAAAAAGGCTTAAAGTGAGTTTACTTCAAAGTGAATTCAGTCGCCTTACTTTATAGAAAACTGAGGCCTGGACAGGTGAAGTCACCTGCACATACTCGTTCACTTTCTCATCTATTCAATGAATGCATTAAGATTGAATCTCTTCCCTATGCTTTATGCGAAGATTTAAGTCAGCCAAGAAGACAAATTCCAGTGGCTTTGCAATCAGAGAACCAGCAACGCCAAAGAAGCCACTGAGGCTGGAATGTGGATTTGCCCCCAGTGGCATGTCCTGGCTCTTCTGGGGAACTCAAGTCGCTGAAGACCAAAGAATATGGGGGACTCTATGATGTTCCATAGGCTGCTCTAGCTCATTCTGCAGAAGCCAGTAGTCCTGTAAATTTCATAATGTACGCTTCTCTCCAGAGTGTCCAGAAATACTTTGACACTTTCCTGATGGACTCAAGTTCACTTTCATTTTCTGTCCTATGCTGAAATAAGAAGTAAGTTTAAACTCCCCTCCCATCCAGGCTGCCACATAACATTGAGCAGAGGTCCCTGTCCTAGACAGTAGGAGTTTGGGGGAGAATGGATACATGTATATGTATGGCTGAGTCCCTTTGCTGTGTACCTGAAACTATCACAGCATTGTTAATCGGCTATACTCCAATATAAAATAAAGAGTTAAAAAAAAAAAGAGAAGTAAGTTTAAGCAATGGGAGATAAGCTCTTTCCTTGCAAATAGATGCCTGCGACACTACTAAAAAAAAAAATCTGGTAAAGCAATTATACTCTAAGATGTTTAAAAAAAATCTGCATAGCAAGCTTGATGCTAATAGCTTTCAGTTATGCTCTCCTAATGATGCCCAAGCTCTTACAAATTCATTATGAGCCCTCTCTGCTTCCCTTTTATTACTATGCTGTCATTTTTTTTTAATTAGTAATGCTTTGGATTCAACATATAACTTGATGGATACCATCAAAGGAACACTCGCACAAAGTTCTTTTCTCAACAAGGTCAAGATTGTTCCCATTATTGTTTATAATAGCTTTCATGTTCCTCTGAATTTTGTTTCATTTTCTTAAAATCTATGAAAAGTTGTATCTTTATGCTCTTGGATTAATTATAATTACATCACGGGTACCAGTACTTAGTTGCGCATTTAATCTAGGCTGGGGATTTTGTGTTTCTCTATATCACACAGCGCTGAAAATAATTCTTTGGTGGGATAAGAAGATAGAGTACATGTGGATACTTAAGGAGGTATTGATGGAGTCATGGAGTAGTATCTTCCTATTAGCTAAAATCTAACAGATTTAATGTTTGCTTTTTTAAAAAAGACCATTTCCTGAACTCATCTTCTGTTTTTCACTGTTTGTAGTGAAGGTCTGGACTTTGTCCAGACTCTCCCTCACCGATGTATGTTACTGATGAGAGGCACCCCAGCCCAGCTTCGAGCCTCACTCACCCTGGTCATCTCAGGGTGCTGATACCTGCATCGTCTTCCAGTGACCAAGCCCACAGTGCTTTCATCTTCCTCTGTGTGTAATGCATAGCCATCCACATGCATACTCAGTCTGTGCTTTGAGGCATAGGAAATGGAATTTTAAAATGCAATAATCCATTCCCACGAGAAAAGGGTTTAAAGTATCTCTGCCAATAATGACAGCTTTCCCTCTCCATCTCTTTGCAGGCACGCCTGGTTGTGAAGTACACGTGCACCCTGATTGTCCCTCTGGTTGATATAGAGACGCAGTGCATTAACTATCTGGTTAATATAGAGACGCAGTGCATTAACGAAAGCCTGAGAATGGAGCCCATTTCTACTATTAACCATTTATTAAGTCAACAAGTAACTAATGACGACACTCTTCTTTCTAATGTGCAGCAGTTTTATGCATTTAGCGGTATTATTCTTTGAACAGATGTGTCTTTTCAAAGCTGTCTTCCTTTCCTAGGAACAGAGGATTTCTTAATTGTATGCTTGTAAGATGCTTCAAAAGGTGTCTCTGAACACACCACTGAGATCCTTCCTTACAGAGGGCCCAGTGATATGCAAACCAACCCATCATCAGGATGTGAACAGCCAGCTCCCCACATCAAGCACCCAATTAGCTCGTATTCTTTTGCTAAACGTACTCCTCAGCCAATGCAGTGAGCCTCAATGCTTTGATTTGGAAGCCTTAGAAATACCTGGGAGTTATTTGAATGTGGCAGTATCAGAACTACAAAAGATAAGCAGGAAGCATTTCACAGCCCGTCAGCAAACTGTAGGATTTGAGAGCAGACACCCAGGGTTGTACCAAATTCCCTCCACGTTAATGTTTTGAATAACCAAGCTCGTTAGCCAGGTTTTTGCTCAGCACTTCCCTTTATCGATAAAAAGGGGCATTCACAAAGAATCAATATCTAAAGTTCATCAGGCAACTGCAATTACTTTTATGATGTCCTCAATGCCGAGCGTTAACAAAGAAAACCTCGCTTCTATACTCTGAAAGGCACTGATAGATGCTGGCAACCACATTGATAGCACTTTTTCCTCAAGAAGTATAATAAGCTCTTGGGTCACCTTCAAAATATGCTTACGTTCTTTCCCTGGAATAGAGTTACTGTGAGGTATCAAGTGACTGAAAAAGCGAGGAGAAGAAATAAAATGATTGCTCAGCAGGAAAAGCGTGATGGTGGTGTTCCAGCCTGCCTCTCTGCCAGAGCAAAGGTCATGGAAATTCAGCGTGAGCCCAATTGGGTCTTCAGCAGCAGACACCGTGAGCGCGATCCTGGCACAAGTGGTGTTTGTGTGACAGCTGCATATATGGGCTCCAGCTCCAGCCTCAGCCCTGCTCTGCAGAGGAAGGTGCGTCCCACAATTTCCCACTGAGTCATGAGATCAAGTAAGAATTCCTCTGATGTCTTTAAATAGCCTTGGCTCCAGCAAGCAAACGTGGGTGTGGTTACTGAGTGTGTCTGTGTGTGCCTGGCGGGGATAAGCAGGTCTCCGGTTGCTGCTGGAGGGGGCTGTGGAGGGGGCTCTGGAGGGGACTGCAGTTGCCTCCCAGTGACACTGGTAAGATCTGTTTGCAGTGGTTCAACACAAGAGCTCATGCACTAAGGTGCTCATGGAACGATGGTGTCTGATGGTAAAGGCAGGAATTGGCTGCCTTCTTTGCTGGATGGGAAATTGATGTTGGGGCCTGCTGGAAAAATCACTTGTCCTGTGAATAAGTTACATGGACCACCACCAGCCCCCGCCCCCCTCCAGCCTTGAGCAGCCCTTAGAAGACATAAGACCGCAGTCCCCCATACTAAAGCTGCCTGAGTCTGAACCTGAGAAAGAGCCACCCACTGCCCCAGGCTTTGTTGCCCTTCCCCACATGGGGTGAAGGCAGAAGGGGGAATTAGGGTGAGACGACTGCTAGAATGGGGGTTTGACTGATTCATCCCGGTAGTGTCCTTTGGTTTCTGAAACCCGGGACTCAGTCTGCTCCACGCCATCTACTGTGTTATCTTTGCTTCAGTCCTTTCTCTTTAGTGGGGATCACAACTTGC
Source organism: Phocoena sinus (assembly GCF_008692025.1). Taxonomy (NCBI): domain Eukaryota; kingdom Metazoa; phylum Chordata; class Mammalia; order Artiodactyla; family Phocoenidae; genus Phocoena; species Phocoena sinus. The sequence goes on along the minus strand of NC_045776.1, from coordinate 58,000,775 downwards.
CACATTGTGGAAACCCACGTGGGTCTGTCTCTTTCACCAGAATTTGAGCTCCTTGGTAGAAGGAGCTGAGCGTTATTCCTCTCGAGGTCCTTGCCCAGGGAAGGTGCTAATAAATATAAATTTAACTGAATTAAACTAAGGGTAGTAAGAAGTTAGATAAATCCTAGCAGCAACCCCCATTCCTGTCTTGCTATTACTTGTGTCCTGTAAACAAACGTGCCAAGAAACCCGAATGCTTGACTTCCACTGATCTGAAGGTACTGGAGGTTCACTGCTACCTTTTCATTCTAATTCTTGAACTGTCACCACATAATGATGTCTCAGGGGCTCTTGGCTGCTGTGACAACAGTGAGGTTCAGGGACTCTCGTGGCAGGAGCTCTGTAATCCCTCGTGCTGATTCTGCGTTTACCTGACAGCTGTGTACTCTCAGAATTAAAAACAAAACAAACCATATTTTTACAGATCCTTTTGTCTAAAGAGTTTTGCGTGTTGCAAACTTATCTTTAAATGTCCATATGGGAAAGCCAAGTGGCAAATATCACCCTTCTCTGAATGTGAAAAAGGTAATGAATTTTTTGGGTGGCCTGTCTTTGCCTTACCTCCTCCTTCCTGCCTTTTGTCCATTTTTTGCCCTATTATTAGCTCATCTCTGAGAAGGCAAATGTATACGGGAGGAATAATGAAATTATTAAAGGATAACGTAACCACTGGCAAGCGTCTCTAGAAAAGCTCAAGGATGTGACCGTGAGTGCAAGAGGAGGATTGGGAAAGAAGGTGGACACTGAATGTGAGCTTTGGTTTGTATTTATTCTCTGAAAGCCATCACTCTGTACCCCCGTCACTCACCACCAGACGTCAGCACGAGCGGCTGGATTGTTACCCAACAGCCATTCTGGAGACAAAGTTCCTGTGGCTGTTTCCCCCCGGGACTCATGGGGAAGCTCTGGCTGATTTGGTCATTGCCGGGAGGGCAGGGGCCCAGCTTGCTCTTTGGTCCCAAGTGATGCTTGATGGCGGCTGAGGTGGGAGTATGTCTTGCCACTGCTACCCACGTTGCCAATTCAGGGGCTGAAATCAGATGGTGTCAATGCCTCCTATATCGTACCTGGCCCACTGCACATACTTAACAAATATTTCACTTTTGATTGACTTTGAATCAGACCTGCTGTCCTCCCTTCCAAAGGCTGAATCCCACCGCTCCCCAGAAGAATCAGAATTATTTCTCTTTGGGGAAAACCCAAGTCCTCTTTCAATTAATATTTAGAAGGAGATGAACATAGTATTATGCGGGTTATTAAGAACATACAGCGCTAAAAGCAAATGCCTCCTTAAGGGGCATTCAGTGTGATTTAGCAAATAATAGCACAAGCATCGACCCACAGAAACAGGAAGAGGAGAAGGTTTAGACCAGGAAAGTACCCGGCTAAGTCTGTCGGTGTCTCCGGCGCCCACGTCAGGTGTGTTTTTTGTCCTTCAGGTAACTAAAGAGCATCTCCAGACCCCCCTCCAGCAGCTCGGGCAGAGGTTTGGATAAAGGGTTGTGGGAAATGTGAAGCCCTTTGTCCATGGGGTTCCAAGCGATCCTGGCCAGTCTGCACAGCAGGTAGAGCTCCTCGGGGAGGGTCTGGATGTCATTGTCGTTCAAGTTCAGCAGCTCCAGGCTCGTGAGCAGGCAGAGGGAGCGGGGGAAGGTGTGGATATTGTTACTCTCGGCAATGAAGATCTGCAGGCTGGCCAGGCACTGGATGCTCTCGGCAATGTTCTCCAGGCGGTTGGAGCCCACGTGCAGGAAGTCCAGCTCCCTGAGCGAGAACACGCAGACAGGGATGTGTGCAAAGCGGTTGTGGCTGAGGTTCAGCTTGCGCAGCCGGGAGAGGTCCGCGAGGCTGGCGGGGAGCTGGGACAGGAAGTTGTGCGACAGGCTCAGGACCTCCAGGTTCCGGCAGGCGCTCAGCTCTGCCGGCAGCTCCGTCAGGCAGTTCATGTGCACAAACAGGACCTTGAGGCTCTGGAGGAGGCTGACCTCCCGGGGCAGGGTCTTCAGGCGGTTCCCGCACAAGTTCAAGACCACCAGCCGTGTCAGCTTCCCCACCTCGGGCGGGAGGGCCCGGAGCTGGTTGTGGGACAGGTTGAGCTTCTGCACCTCTGACAGGCTCCACAGGAAGTCAGGAGCATCTGTCATGCCCTTGGTGACCAGGCTGAAACTGACGTGCCGCAGGCCCCGCTTCAGCAGACACCGCGGGTCCCTCCCTGAGAGCAGAGCATCGTCCCACGGGGAGAACTTCTGCCTCCCCCGCAGGACCCCCCGCCCCGGGAGGCCCTTGTCCTTGCAGCGGGCACCAGACTGCCTGGCCCCCATTTACCTGCCTTCCTCGTGCCCCTCTGTCGCCGCAGGTGGGGATGGGCTCCCGGCCCAGCTGCTGAAGCCCGGCAGGGAGCCGATCGGGTGATGGGAGCCGTGGCCGGTGGTGCCGAAGGGTGAGTAGGACTTGGGGGGAGGTCCCAGATCCCCGGCTCTCAGGGTCCCAGATGCCTGGTCCTCGGGGTCCCAGATGCCTAGCTGCGCCGCCGAGAGCCGCCCGTCTTCCAGGCTGGGTTGAAGTGGCTTCTCTCGGAGCAGCCGGGCTGTAATGATACCCTTGTCCCTGAGGCTGCAGAACTGAACCTCTCGGGTCCCTCTGAACACCACGGGGCAGCTGTCACTGTCATTCTGCCCGCACTTTATTGGTCTGGTGTGTGCAAACAGGTCAAGGGGAGGCCGTGTCTGACTTTCCTGTCTCTGCTTTTCTGGGTGTCACAGCTGAGCAGGGCGATTAACCAGCCCGTCTCCGAAAAGAAGCCAAGGGGGAAAATAAAGCCAGGGTGTCTGCAGGTCTCAGGCTTATCCGGACCGTGGAGCGGAGCCGGACTGAATGTAAGTCACAGAATTATGTTCCCAAAGTTAAGGATTGGCAGACGTAACATACATACCGATTCAAACCGCAGTGAATCGTGTCGTTGAGAAAAAGTAACAGAGGGAGCCGGGACACCTGGAATCCTCCAGGACAGGGTTTTACACGGTACTGGTCAGAGGTGATTCCTTGAGGAGAGGGTGAAGGGGTCTTGACCACACTCACATTTTCTCCCAGAGAAGCTCTGGGGTCCTCTGTTCTACAGAGAGCTCCTGGGCTTGGTAGGGTGCTCTGTAAATGTTTGGACAGCCCTTGACTGTCCACTTAGTAAGGAAAGCACAGTGTCTATTGTCCTGGAAAGTAGTCTGGAGAGGCCTCCCTGGGTACACACCTCTCTCCATCTCTCTCTCTCCATCTCTCTCACTGAACAAGTTAACTTACATCCTAAGTAGGTAGTCAGTTGTTGGTGTCATGGGCTGAACTGTGCCCCCGCTCCCAAATTTCCAACAATGAAATCCTAACTTCCAGTAACTCAGAATGTGACCGTGTTTGGAGACAAGGCCACAAGAGGACACAGGAAGAAGACGGCCATCTGCAAGCCAAGGAGAGAGGCCTCAGAAGCAACCTGCCTGCCAACACCTTCTCCTAGATTTGCAGCTTCCAAAATTGTGGAAAATAAATTTCTGCTGTTTAAGCTCCCCCACCGGCCAAGTCTATGGAGCTTTGTGTGGCGGCCCTGGCAAACTCACCCAGCTGGGGCACAGGCGGACACATCTGCATAGGTGAAATAATCCTAAAAATAAGTTGTGGTTAAGGGGAGAAGAGATATCGAGGTTGATGGCCCAGGTTCTGAGAAAAGGGCGTATGGGCTTTGCAATGGCTGGCGTGGCCCGCAGGCCTGCGGCTTTTGCTGGCACAGCCGTGGCATAGCAGTTGGGCCTCCTGGACAGCAGTGCTGGTCCTGTGACTGCGGTCTCAGAACAGTCATCACCAAGCCAGGACCTTGAACTGGGCTCTGGCTGGGTGCCGCCCCGGGGAAGCTGCAGGCCCATCCACTGAGGTGGAGCGGCAGGAAGTGTAAGACAGTGCCAGGCCATCTCTGCCCCACTTGGCATTTGAGAGCGCTCTGACCCCTTTCAACTGATTAAGCCCAGGCATTCCTGGACAAAGGTGGACACTCTAGACTTTTTATTTTTCTTTCTGTATGCGGGCCTCTCACTGTTGTGGCCTTTCCCGTTGCGGAGCACAGGCTCCGGACGCGCAGGCTCAGCGGCCATGGCTCACGGGCCCAGCCGCTCCACGGCATGTGGGATCCTCCCGGACCGGGGCACGAACCCCTGTCCCCTGCATCGGCAGGAGGACTCTCAACCACTGTGCCACCAGGGAAGCCCACTCTAGACTTTTTTTTATGGTATATCTGAGTATACCATAGGTATTAATTGGGGAAGGGGGTGGGGGAGTAACGTGATTAATTTGTATCCTAGGTTTTTGGAGCAGATCACACCTTATATATGTAAATTTCATGTGACAATAGAATTCTTCTGCTTCCATGAGCCTGAGAAATTATGCTAGAATATCTGAAATGTTGAGACCAGCAGGAGCTGGAGTGGTTTGAGAAAGAGTCATGGCTTTCTTCCTTGTGACAATTCTCTCTCTTTCCCCTTAATACATTCTTTCCAATAAATACTTTTTGAGCACTTATCAATAGCCAATATTGATCGAATATTTACTATGTGAAATGCACTGCACTAGGCACTTTACATAGAAGATGAATATTAAAATTAACTCCATTTTAATATGAGGAAAAGGAAGCCAGAGAGAGGTCAAGTTGCTAATGCAAGATCAAGTTGCTTGCCCAACTTCAAGTATCTACTCAATGGCAGGACCAGAATTCAAACCGAGTTAGTCTGACTCAACAGCCCTGGCTGGAACCATAAGAAAACTCTGGGCTTAAACGTATACAGAGCTGGAATAACTGTGGCTAGGATATGGTTTTCTCTTTTCAAGTTTCTATGGAGTAGGTCTGGAGAGAACATAGGTAAAGAAATGACTCTGTAACCACATGATAGAAATAACTACATAATTAGGCATTAACCCTACTTTCTCTCCCCCAACACAACTAGGAGAAGCCAAAGTTAAAATACCATTACCAAAGACTTTCGCATAATGGATTTAATCCCCTCCCCAAAAGAGTTCAGTTCTTTTTTTTTTTTTTTACATCTTTATTGGAGTATAATTGCTTTACAATGGTGTGTTACTTTCTGCTTTATAACAAAGTGAATCAGTTATACATATACATATGTCCCCATATCTCTTCCCTCTTGCATCGCCCTCCCTCCCACCCTCCCTATCCCACCCCTCCAGGCGGTCACAAAGCACCGAGCTGATCTCCCTGTGCTATGCGGCTGCTTCCCACTAGCTATCTATCTTATGTTTGGTAGTGTATATATGTCCATGCCTCTCTCTCGCTTTGTCACAGCTTACCTTTCCCCCTCCCCATATCCTCAAGTCCATTCTCTAGTAGGCCTGTGTCTTTATTCCTGTCTTACTCCTAGGTTCTTCATGACATTATTTTTTTCTTAAATTCCATATATATGTGTTAGCATACAGTATTTGTCTTTCTCTTTCTGACTTACTTCACTCTGTATGACAGACTCTAGGTCTATCCACCTCATTACAAATAGCTCAATTTCGTTTCTTTTTATGGCTGAGTAATATTCCATTGTATATATGTGCCACATCTTCTTAATCCATTCATCCGATGATGGGCACTTAGGTTGTTTCCATCTCTGGGCTATTGTAAATAGAGCTGCAATGAACATTTTGGTACAGGACTCTTTTTGAATTATGGTTTTCTCAGGGTCTATGCCCAGTAGTGGGATTGCTGGGCCATATGGTAGTTCTATCTGTAGTTTTTTAAGGAACCTCCATACTGTTCTCCACAGTGGCTGTATCAATTTACATTCCCACCAACAGTGCAAGAGGGTTCCCTTTTCTCCACAGCCTCTCCAGCATTTATTGTTTCTAGATTTTTTGATGATGGCCATTCTGACTGGTGTGAGATGATATCTCATTGTAGTTTTGATTTGCATTTCTCTAATGATTAATGATGTTGAGTATTCTTTCATGTGTTTGTTGGCAGAATGTATATCTTCTTTGGAGAAATGTCTATTTAGGTCTTCTGCCCATTTTTGGATTGGGTTGTTTGGTTTTTTGTTATTGAGCTGCATGAGCTGCTTGTAAATTTTGGAGATTAATCCTTTGTCAGTTGCTTCATTTGCAAATATTTTCTCCCATTCTGAGGGTTGTCTTTTGGTCTTGTTTATGGTTTCCTTTGCTGTGCAGAAGCTTTGAAGTTTCATTAGGTCCCATTTGTTTATTTTTGTTTTTATCTCCATTTCTCTAGGAGGTGGGTCAAAAAGGATCTTGCTGTGATTTATGTCATACCGTGTTCTGCCTATGTTTTCCTCTAAGAGTTTGACAGTGTCTGGACTTACATTTAGGTCTTTAATCCATTTTGAGCTTATTTTTGTGTATGGTGTTAGGGAATGATCTAATCTCATACTTTTACATGTACCTGTCCAGTTTTCCCAGCACCACTTATTGAAGAGGCTGTCCTTTCTCCACTGTACATTCCTGCCTCCTTTATCAAAGATAAGGTGACGATATGTGCGTGGGTTTATCTCTGGACTTTCTATCCTGTTCCATTGATCTATCTTTCTGTTTTTGTGCCAGTACCATACTGTCTTGATTACTGTAGCTTTGTAGTATAGTCTGAAGTCAGGGAGCCTGATTCCTCCAGCTCTGTTTTTCGTTCTCAAGATTGCTTTGGCTATTCGGGGTCTTTTGTGTTTCCATACAAATTGTGAAATTTTTTGCTCTAGTTCTGTAAAAAATGCCAGTGGTAGTTTGATAGGGATTGCATTGAATCTGTAGATTGCTTTGGGTAGTACAGTCATTTTCACAATGTTGATTCTTCCAATCCAAGAACATGGTATATCTCTCCATATATTTGTATCATCTTTAATTTTTTTCATCAGTGTCTTATAATTTTCTGCATACAGGTCTTTTGTCTCCTTAGGTAGGTTTATTCCTAGATATTTTATTCTTTTTGTTGCAATGGTAAATGGGAGTGTTTTCTTGATTTCACTTTCAGATTTTTCATCATTAGTGTATAGGAATGCCAGAGATTTCTGTGCATTAATTTTGTATCCTTCAACTTTACCAAATTCATTGATTAGCTCTAGTAGTTTTCTGGTAGCATCTTTAGGATTCTCTATGTATAGTATCATGTCATCTGCAAACAGTGACAGCTTTATTTCTTCTTTTCTGATTTGGATTGCTTTTATTTCCTTTTCTTCTCTGATTGCTGTGGCTAAAACTTCCAAAACTATGTTGAATAAGAGTGGTGAGAGTGGGCAACCTTGTCTTATTCCTGATCTTAGTGGAAATGCTTTCAGTTTTTCACCATTGAGGATGATGTTGACTGTGGGTTTGTCATATATGGCCTTTATTATGCTGAGGAAACTTCCCTCTATGCCTACCTTCTGCAGGGTTTTTTATCATAAATGGGTGTTGAATTTTGTCGAAGGCTTTCTCTGCATCTATTGAGATGATCATATGGTTTTTCTCCTTCAATTTATTAATATGGTGTATTACGTTGATTGATTTGCGTATATTGAAGAATCCTTGCATTCCTGGAATAAACCCCACTTGATCATGATGTATGATCCGTTTAATGTGCTGTTGGATTCTGTTTGCTAGTATTTTGTTGAGGATTTTTGTATCTATGTTCATCAGAGATATTGGTCTGTAGTTTTGTTTTCTTTCTTTGTGACATCCTTGTCTGGTTTTGGTATCAAGGTGATGGTGGCCTCGTAGAAGGAGTATGGGAGTGTTCCTCCCTCTGCTATATTCTGGAAGAGTTTGAGAAGGTTAGGTGTTAGCTCTTCTCTAAATGTTTGATAGAATTCGCCTGTGAAGACATCTGGTCCTGGGCTTTTGTTTGTTGGAAGATTTTTAATCACAGTTTCAATTTCAGTGCTTGTGATTGGTCTGTTCATATTTTCTATTTCTTCCTGATTCAGTCTCGGCACGTTGTGCATTTCTAAGAATTTGTCCATTTCTTCCAGGTTGTCCATTTTATTGGCATAGAGTTTCTTGTAGTAATCTCTCATGATCTTTTGTATTTCTACAGTGTCAGCTGTTACTTCTCCTTTCTCATTTCTAATTCTATTGATTTGAGTCTTCTCCCTTTTTTTCTTGATGAGTCTGGCTAATGGTTTATCAATTTGGTTTATCTTCTCAAAGAACCAGCTTTTAATTTTATTGATCTTTGCTATCATTTCCTTCATTTCTTTTTCATTTATTTCTGATCTGATTTTTATGATTTCTTTCCTTCTGCTAACATTGGGGTTTTTTTGTTCTTCTTTCTCTAATTGCTTTAGGTGTAAGGTTAGGTTGTTTATTCGAGATGTTTCCTATTTCTTAAGGTGGGCTTGTATTGGTATAAACTTCCCTCTTAGAACTGCTTTTGCTGCATCCCATAGATTTTGGGTGGTCGTGTCTCCATTGTCATCTGTTTCTAGGTATCTTTTGATTTCCTCGTTGATTTCTTCAGTGATCACTTCGTTATTAAGTAGTGTATTGTGTAGCCTCCACGTGTTTGTATTTTTTACAGATCTTCTCCTGTAATTGACATCTAGTCTCATAGAGTTGTGGTCAGAAAAGATACTTCATACAATTTCAATTTTCTTAAATTTACCAAGGCTTGATTTGTGACCGAAGATATGATCTATCCTGGAGAATGTTCCATGAGCACCTGAGAAGAATGTGTATTCTGTTGTTTTTGGATGGAATGTCCTATAAATATCAATTAAGTCCATCTTGTTTAATGTAACATTTAAAGCTTGTGTTTCCTTATTTATTTTCACTTTGGATGATCTGTCCATTGGTGAAAGTGGGGTGTTAAAGTCCCCTACTATGAATGTGTTACTGTCGATTTCCCCTTTTATGGCTGTTAGTATTTGCCTTATGTATTGAGGTGCTCCTATGTTGGGTGCATAAATATTTACAATTGTTATATCTTCTTCTTGGATCGATCCCTTGATCATTATGTAGTGTCCTTCTTTGTCTCTTCTAATAGTCTTTATTTTAAAATCTATTTTGACTGATACGAGAATTGCTACTCAAGCTTTCTTTTGGTTTCCATTTGCATGAAATATCTTTTTCCATCCCCTTACTTTCAGTCTGTATGTGTCTCTAGGTGTGAAGTGGGTCTCTTGTAGACAGCAAATATATGGGTCTTGTTTTTGTATCCATTCAGCCAATCTGTGTCTTTTGGTGGGAGCATTTAGTCCACTTACATTTAAGGTAATTAACGATATGTATGTTCCTATTCCCATTTTCTTAATTGTTTTGGGTTCATTATTGTAGGTCTTTTCCTTCTCTTGTGTTTCTTGCCTAGAGAAGTTCCCTTAGCATTTGTTGTAAAGCTGGTTGGGTGGTGCTGAACTCTCTCAGCTTTTGCTTGTCTGTCAAGGATTTAATTTCTCCATCAAATCTGAATGAGATCCTTGCTGGGTAGAGTGATCTTGGTTGCAGGTTTTTCTCCTGCATCACTTTCAATATGTCCTGCCAGTCCCTTCTGGCTTGCAGAGTTTCTACTGAAAAATCAACTGTTAACCTTATGGGGATTCCCTTGTGTGTTATTTGTTGTTTTTCCCTTGCTGCTTTTAATATGTTTTCTTTGTATTTAATTTTTGCCAGTTTGATTAATATGTGTCTTGGCGTATTTCTCCTTGGATTTATCCTGTATGGGACTCTCTGTGCTTCCTGGACTTGATTAACTATTTCCTTTCCCATATTAGGGAAGTTTTCAACTATAATCTCTTTCAATATTTTCTCAGTCCGTTTCGTTTTCTCTTCTTCTTCTGGAACACCTATAATTTGAAAGTTGGTGCGTTTAATGTTGTCCTGGAGGTCTCTGAGACTGTCCTCAGTTCTTTTCATTCTTTTTTCTTTATTCTGCTCTGCAGTAGTTATTTCCACTATTTTATCTTCCAGGTCCCTTATCCGTTCTTCTGCCTCAGTTATTCTGCTATTGATCCCATCTAGAGTATTTTTAATGTCATTTATTGTGTTGTTCATTGTTGTTTGTTTCATCTTTAGTTCTTCTAGGTCCTTGTTAAATGTTTCTTGCATTTTGTCTATTCTATTTCCAAGATTCTGGATCATCTTTACTATCATTATTCTGAATTCTTTTTCAGGTAGACTGCCTATTTCCTCTTCATTTGTTAGGTCTGGTGGGCTTTTATCTTGCTCCTTCATCTGCGGTGTATTTTTCTGACTTCTCATTTTGCTTATCTTACTGTGTTTGGGGTCTCCTTTTTGCAGGCTGCATGTTCGTAGTTCCCGTTGTTTTTGGTGTCTGTCCCCAGTGGCTAAGGTTGGGTCAGTGGGTTGTGTAGGCTTCCTGGTGGAGGGGACTAGTGCCTGTGTTCTGGTGGATGAGGCTGGATCTTGTCTTTCTGGTGGGCAGGTCCACGTCTGGTGGTGTGTTTTGGGGTGTCTGTGGACTTTTTATGATTTTAGGCAGCCTCTCTGCTAATGGGTGGGGTTGTGTTCCTGTCTTGCTAGTTGTTTGGCAAAGGATGTCCAGCGCTGTAGCTTGCTGGTCGTTGAGTGAAGCTGGGTGCTGGTGTTGAGATGGAGATCTCTGGGAGATTTTCGCTGTTTGATATTATGTGGAGCTGGGAGGTCTCTTGTTGACCAGTGTCCTGAAGTTGGCTCTCCCACCTCAGAGGCACAGCACTGACTCCTGGCTGCAGCACCAAGAGCCTTTCATCCACTCGGCTCAGAATAAAAGAGAAATAAAGTAGAAAGAAAGAATTAGTAGAAGTAGAAAGAAAGAAAGAAAGAAAGAGAGAGAAAGAAAGAAGGGAGGGAGGCAGGAAGGAAGGAAGGAAAGAAGGAAAAAAAGAAAGAAGATAAAGTGAAATAAAATAAAGTAAGATAAAATATAGTAAAGTTATTAAAATAAATAAATAATTATTAAGAGAAAAAAAGAAAAAAAAAAAAACGGACGGATAGAACGCTAGGACAAATGGTGGAAGCAAAGCTATACAGACAAAATCTCCCACAGAAGCATACACATACACACTCACAAAAAGAGGAAATGGGGAAAAGAATCATAAATCTTGCTCTCGAAGCCCACCTCCTCAATTTGGGATGATTCATTGTCTCTTCAGGTATTCCACAGATGCAGGTACATCAAGTTGATTGTGGAGCTTTAATCCGCTGCTTCTGAGGCTGCTGGGAGAGATTTCCCTTTCTCTTCTTTGTTCTCATAGCGCCCAGGGGCTCAGCTTTGGATTTGGCCCTGCCTCTGCGTGTAGGTCGCTGGAGGGCGTCTGTTTTTTGCTCAGGCAGGACGGGGTTAAAGGAGCCGCTGATTCGGGGGCTCTGGCTCACTCAGGCCGGGTGTGGGAGGGGCACTGCGTGCGGGGCGGGCCTGCGGCGGCAGAGGCCAGCGTGACGTTGCACCAGCCGGAGGCCCGCCGTGCGTTCTTCCGGGGAAGTTGTCCCTGGATCCCGGGACCCCGGCAGTGGCGGGCTGCACAGGCTCCCCGGAAGGGGGGTGTGGAGAGTGACCTGTGCTCGCACACAGGCTTCCTGGTGGCGGCAGCAGCAGCCTTAGCGTCTCATGCCCGTCTCTGGGGTCCGCGCTTTTAGCCGCGCCTCGCGCCCGTCTCTGGAGCTCCTTTAAGCAGCGCTCTTAATCCCCTCTCCTCGCGCACCAGGAAACAAAGAGGGAAGAAAAAGTCTCTTGCCTCTTCGGCAGCTCCAGACTTTTCCCCGGACTCCCTCCCTGCTAGCCGTGGTGCACTAACCCCTTCAGGCTGTGTTCACGCTGCCAACCCCAGTCCTCTCCCTGCGCTCCGACCGAAGCCCGAGCCTCAGCTCCCAGCCCCGCCCGCCCTGGCAGGTGAGCAGACAAGCCTCTCGGCCTGGTCAGTGCCGTTTGGCCCCGATCCTCTGCGCGGGAATCTCTCCGCTTTGCCCTCCGCACCCCTGTTGCTGCGCTCTCCTCCGCGGCTCCGAAGCTTTCCCCTCCACCACCCGCAGTCTCCGCCCACGAAGGGGCTTCCTAGTGTGTGGAAACTTTTCCTCCTTCACAGCTCCCTCCCACTGGTGCAGGTCCCGTCCCTATTCTTTTGTCTCTGTTTATTCTTTTTTCTTTTGCCCTACCCAGGTACGTGGGGAGTTTCTTGCCTTTTGGGAGGTCTGAGGTATTCTGCCAGCGTTCAGTAGTTGTTCTGTAGGAGTTGTTCCACGTGTAGATGTGTTTCTGGTGTATCTGTGGGGAGGAAGGTGATCTCCGCGTCTTACTCTTCCGCTATCTTCCCCAGCAATCAATAGTTCAGTTCTTTAGCGAGATTCTCATATATCAAATGGACGAGTTGTGTGGATAGCTGACTGTTTCTTCTAAGTTTTTGAAACATGGATGATGCCTCTTATTAACCATGGTGATCCAGTCCAAGCTCCAGTCAGAGCAGGTTCACAGAGGGGATGGTCATAGTCTCTGGGTCGTGTCCTTGTCTATGATGTGGGCCGTTTGTAGGCGGTGATTTCCCGGAGCCCCTTCCTACCCTGCGAGTCAAGTTTCTCACTACTAGTGAGACTGTTGTAGGGAAATGCAAGTCAGACTTAACGCCTTCTGGTGAAAGCAGGAAAAATCCAAGGCAGCTTTTATTTTCCTCACATTAAGTTTGGTCCCTGGGGAATAAACAGTAACAGGAAATGCTGTGGGGCTTTGGGACTTACTCTTAAGCCTATACATCCAATTTTTGCCAAAAGAGACTCTTTGAGGCTGAGTGGATTTCAGTTTGGCATAAGCCTCAGAGGGCAGCATTGTTGACAAGTTTTTGAAATTCCAGGGCATGTAAGTAATTTGACTGTCTTTAAAACCTAAAGAAGTTATAGAATTATAGAAACATATTTAATAAGCCTACCATGTTAACTACATTGTTATATATTCCAAGTGATTCTTGTTCAACATATGAAAATCAACATTTCTTATTTCCTTAACCCTCAATAAATACAACTGAAACGAGGAGAGTATAAAATAGTAGGTTATGAAAACATCTAGAGCTTCTCCTGAATTTACACTAATGGGACATCCATTGAAAATCTCTTTATTGTCACTATGGCTTTTCAGCTTATGTCTACAGATCATGTCTTTTAATTTTGGAAGAAAGAAATGTGCCTGTTTCAACCGTTTGCTAAAATAACCATTTTATTGATTTAAAGTTTTTAAAATAGAAAGTATAGAAAAGTATGGAGACAATCCAGTTAATGTTTTGCATATGTAAATTTCGAGCTTTTTCCTATACATATCTACTTCAATGTATTTTCTTGTACCAAAAAAAATTTCTTTTCATCTGTTTTAGCCCAGGTTTCCTCAATAGCATAGCTGGAGGCAGGAGCTCTGGGGCTAAGTTGGCCACATCTTTGTAGCAAGGCCTGCCTGTTGCTAGGTTTCATAGACATCTGCACGGTGGCTGGACCACCATGTCTCTGAACAGTCCCTGCTTAAGCATCTGTAAAATGCATGTAACGGTGAAACCCAAAGTACATAACAAAATGCCTTAATTCATGGTTATTAATGGTACATTGAAGGTTCATGGTGACCTCAGTAAATGACAGTTGCCCCATGAATGGCAGCTATTATACACATAGACCACCCGCCCCCCCCCAACAGACACCCCTAGATTCATTCACTGAACATCCCCACACGTTTGATGCTTATTTTGTCCTTGTTCATGAACTTCACACTCTTGTCAAGGGCAATCAGACCTATGTCTATGAAGCATCTCTCACTGATCTTTCACTCACCTTCTGTTTACTGTGTATTTACTTAGTGCCAGGAGCTGTTTTAGACACAGTTATACAGTCTATCTGATATTCAGAAGACTCGTGAGGTAGATATTGTTAACCTTAGGTTAAATATGAGGAAGTTGAGAGTCAGTGGGGTTAACTGATGCATAACGAGTTAGTATCAGAGTTCAATCAACACCTGGTCTTCTGATCTAAATCCTGTTCTCTTTCTACCATGTGACTAGCCAGCATCCCTCTGCACAGCTTTTCTTCTTAGTAAAGTGGCTTATTACTACTCTGATTAGAGCATGCCCCCGCCTGCCAGCTCAGAGCCACCGCAGTGAGAGGCAGCCCAGCCTGGTGGTCAATGTCGTGAGCCCTGGTTGCCAGGGCTGAGCATCTTGGGTTGTCATCCTAGATTTATTACTGAAAGGCCATGTGAACCGGGGCAAGGTACTTAGCTTGCATGTATTTCCATTTCTTCATATGTCAAGTGGAGGTAATCACAGTATTTTATAAGGGTGCTTGTGAGAATTAAATGGCTTAATACACATAAAACGCATAGGACCCATCTCCATAGGTAGCCCATGAATGGATACTAGACAGAGCACAGGAAAGACGGCCAATTCCACGGCTGCCCCGGGGCTCGAGTGCCAGGAACTTCATCCGTGCAGGGCAAGCCTGGTACTTTCCTCTCCTGGACCTTTCTCTTAGCCACGCTGTGCCAACAGTCAGCTCTTTCCAGGTCACAGCACGTTCTCCTGGTGAGCAGGGGGGTCCTGGGGCAGATCCAAGCGCAACTGCTTTCCCTCAAAGTCAGGCTCCTCCTCCAAACCCGCTTATCCGCACATTTGTTCACTGTCTCAGTCTGTTCCTTCAGCTCAGGTAGATTTCAAGCTCCTTATCTCCCCAGATCCCTGAAACAATTCTGAGGACACGGTAGGTGCTCAATAAATGCTCACTGAAACGAACAAACATCTGGGTGCTGATGGAAATCTGATGTGAGGGAAAAAAACAACAGAGAAGGCACCTGACTTTCCTGTTTGTTTATTTGTGTATTGTTTTTATTGGTTGATTGATTGATGTATAGTTGATATACAATATTATGTAAGTTACAGGTGTACGACATAGTGATTCATAATTTTAAAATGTTATACTCCATTTATAGTTGTTATAAATACTGGCTATATTCCCCATGTTGTACAATATATCCCTGTAGCTTATTTTATTTTTACTTTTTAAAAAATTTTATTTATTTAATTTTTTAAATGTATTTTTGGCTGTGTTGGGTCTTCATTGCTGTGTGTGGGGTTTCTCTAGCTGTGGCGAGCAAGGGATACTCTTCGTTGCATTGTGCAGGTTTCTCATTGCGGTGGCTTCTGTTGTTGCGGAGCACAGGCTCTATGTGTACAGGCTCAGTAGTGTGGCTTGCAGGCTCAGTAGTTGTGGCTCGCTGGCTCTATAGCGCGGGCTCAGTAGTTGTGGCTCACGGGCTTAGTTGACCCGTGGCATGTGGGATCTTCCCAGACCAGGGAATGAACCCGTGTCCCCTGCATTGGCAGGCAGATTCTTAACCACTGCACCGCCAGGGAAGCCCTGTAGCTTATTTTATATGTAATAGTTTGTACCTCTTACTCCCCTCCCCCTACACTGCCCCTCCCCCTTCCCTCTCCCCACAGGTAACCATAGTTTGTTCTCTGCATCTGTGAGTCTGTTTCTTTTTTGTTATACTCCCTAGTTTGTTGTAATTTTTAAAATTCCACATAGAAGTGATATCATCCAGTATTTGTCTTTCTGTCTGACTTATTTCACTTAGCATAATGCCCTCCAAGGCCATCCATGTTGCTGCAAATGGCAAACTTTCATTCTTTTTAATGGCTGAGTAGTATTATCCCGTTTGCCTTTAATCGCTTCTCTGTTACTATATGTTGACATTTGTCTGTTTAATGCGCCCCTCCATTTACCCGCGTCCTGTGTGCATGGGCTCATCACATAATCCAGAATTGTTTTTATTGACCTATAATTGACATATAACATTATATTACTTTCAGGTGTACCACATGATTCAACATCCGTACATATTGTGACGTGATAACCATACGGAGTCTTGTAACACCCATCACCACACATAGTTACAGAATTTTGTTTTCGTGTGGTGAGAACTTATAAGATCTACTCTTTTAGCAACTTTCAAACATGCAACGCAAAGTTAACTCTAGTCACCAGGGTGTACATTTTATGCCCAGGACGTTTATTTCATCACTGGAGGTTTGTACCTTTTGACCCCCTCCACCCATTTCGCCCACCCTCACCTCTGGCAACCACCACTCTGTTCTCTGTGTCTATGAGCTCAGTCTTTCGTGTTTTGCTTTTTCAGAATCCCCGATCTAACCGCCATGGCAGCAGTTCCTTTGAGCAAAGCTTTGTCCCACAAGCCGAGTCTAGTCTATCGCTCAGAGGAGGCCTTGGTGCTGTCTCAGGAAGGTCCTGGTCCCACCCTCCTGCGAGCCGCAGGGCATTGGGCAGCTGAGGTGCAGCCCCTCCATGTCCCCGTCTGTAGATGGTGACTATGCTTCCTCCTCACTGACCTGTAGTGAGGATGGATGGGATGACACTGGCAAAGTGAGTAGCAGGGCACCTGGTGCTACCCTCCCGGAACCCTCTGTGGTCCATCCACTCCCCCCCACCCCCCGACCCCCCCACCCCTGGGCCATGGCACAACCGCAGTCTTACGTCCCACCCTTCCGCCCAGACACACCCACACCTGACTAAGGAATTGTTCCAGATAAGAGAGGCCAAAAGAGAAACGACAACTAAATGCAATGAGTGATGCTTGATTGGATCTTGAACCAGAAAGAAATTAATTTTCTCATTTTATTTTAAGGACATTAGTGAGATAATTCTGAAATTTGAATAAGGCCT
Organism: Phocoena sinus; assembly: GCF_008692025.1. Taxonomy (NCBI): domain Eukaryota; kingdom Metazoa; phylum Chordata; class Mammalia; order Artiodactyla; family Phocoenidae; genus Phocoena; species Phocoena sinus. Next base: position 57,984,083 of record NC_045776.1, on the reverse strand, counting down.
GTAGATTAGATCGTAGTGTTGCATCAATGTCAATTTTATGCTTTGAAAGTCATTGCATGGTTATATAGGAGAATGTCATTTTTAAAAAAGAAATACACACTGAAGTATTGAGGAGCAAAGAAGCATAACGTCTACAACTTACTCTCAAATGGTTAGGAAAATGTGCATATAAGTGTATTTTTAAAATATAATATATATATATAAAACCGAATAATAAAGCCAAAGAAGTAAAATATTATCACTGGGGGATTATGGGCTAAGAATATGTAGGAATTGTTTGTACCATTTTGAAACTTGTCTCTGTCCAAAATTATTTCAGATTAAAGTGTTTAAATTTTTTTAAAGTAATGGAACATGCAACAAAAATGGTAAAGATGAACAATTAAATAAGTTGCAATTATTCTCTCCGTGTGAAGACAAGAAATTGAAGTTTTAAATGGTAGTGGACATTTTTTAATACATAAAATGAACAAAAGAACTGAGGAATTTACCCAAGATGTGTTTAAGCGATAAGAAGAGGAAAGCATAGTTAAAGGCAGCAGTTGGAGAAAATAAAAACATTTCACTTTTGTGCCCGAGCTCAGACTGTTCAATGCACGAGTCTTACTCTTATGACCTTATATGGAATCTCTGGAGAATCTTGAAAGCAGAGGGGCTGCAGAAAAAGAGGAGATTGAAACTATTTCTTCATGAGGAGAGGGCGGTGTGGTGGTGGGGAGATGCTGCTGTCAGGAGTCCGGATGCTGGGATTCAAGTTCAGCCCCCGCTTTGCTATCAGCTGTGTAGCTCTGAGAGCATCACTCAAGGGCACCAAATCTCAGTTCAACTATCTAGAAATCCAGAGGCGGTAAACCAGAGACCCGGGAGTCCTCCCCACTTTAGGAGCTAGGTTTTTGTTAAGCATTTTGTATGTTCATTGTTGATGTTTAGACCTTTCAACTGTTTTGAATTATGAGGTTAGAATCAGCAGCGGAAGAACACAGACTTCTGTTTGATGACCTACTTGAAAGAGTCTTTGGTGTCTACTGGTTAAAAATAATTTACTTGGCTCCAAAACGATAGTTGTGAAACTTTCTGGCAGGATGTTATATGGAAGGACTTGACTGTGGTTAGGCCATTTCAAATGAAGCTTGTTGAAGGTGCTGAAGACAAAATCTTTCTTGAATACTCTTGTAGGAAAAGAGGTTGCTGTGTCGACTTGATTCTGAGTGCAAACGTGCTCCTACAATGACTTTCAAAGACGATAACCTTCCCAAATCCCTCCAGCTCTTATTCTCAGTAGTCACCAAACCCTGCGTCCTTTTCATATTTACTCCATGTACTTTCTCTGTTTTGTTCTTTCCCTCCTGTTCCCTCCCCACCCCCTGCTTTTCTCCATTTATTTTCTATTCCATTTAGTTTCACTGTCTATTCTACTCTTTGGGAAAACGCCTAGGGCTCAATGTCTTACAGACTTTCAGTAAACAGAAGAGTTTTATTGTGACATTGGGGCTAATCTAGCTAGTTGATAGAATGCTGAATCTGTTAAACCTGTAAAATGTCATTCTTGGGATTATGTTAAGCCTTGTAATTAGTTAATAAAAACCATTACCCTGTCAAAAGTCTATTTGGCCCTGCAATGACATCTTTAATGTCCCACCTGCCCTCCCACATCACCACCTCCTCCTTCTGGCTGCTGCTCAGGGCAGGGTCCACATCCTGGTGCCGCTGCCCTAGCAGATGCCAAAGTGTCTGATACTCAGCAGTGATGCTGGATTGAATAAGAGACAGAGGACTAGAAACACTAGGTATGTAGTATAGTAAATACACACAGGCAGATTGGAAAGGGAAGAATTAGAAAAGGTGAAGCAGACTCAATTCCTTTGATGTTGACTACCTAATTTTCCTAATGTACTTCCTTATTTCCTTCCCCTCCCCCTCCCCCTCCCCCTTCCTCTCTCCCCTCCCCCTTCCTCTCTCCCCTCTCCCCCTTCCCTCTCTTCCCCTCTCCCTTCCTCTCTCCCCCTCCCCCTTCCTCTCTCCCCCTCCCCCCTTCCTCTCTCCCCATCCTCCTCATTCTTCTTCTTCTTCTCCTTCTTCTTTTCTGGCCTTTGTTAAATCGCTTTTCAAACCTTTTCTCTAGGCTTTCTCATATTTCCTTTCTCCTCCAGGTCTTCAAGTGAGCTTGCCCCTCCCAGTCCCACCCACCCGTAAGGACCCCCTCTGTTTGGATAACTGTCACTAACCCTACAGCTCTCCCTGTGCACAAGGATGTTTGCCTTTTCAGTTGGGTTTCCCTGACTTTGTGATCTTTTTAGAGACCCAGCCGACAAGGAAAGGTGATCTGGATTTGAGAAATCACCCACCATGATCCATTCTGGTTTGGATGAAAAGTTGTAATGTTTTATTAGTTTACCCGACAGCTCTTGGTATTTGGTTTTTATTTTATGTCATTATTTGGTAATGTTATTTTTTAATATTCCTTACTAGCTTAAAAAAAACAGTTAAGGGCTTTGGAGGTATGAAACTCTGGTCAGAAGTCAGTATTTTTAAAAATTATGAAATGGAAATGAGGAAGAGCATAAATAAACAGTGGCAGATGGTGAAAGGCTAGAAATGAGAATGATGGAGAAAAGGACAAAGCAGTCCTAACCAAGGAAAAGAAGGATCTGTGCATATTCAGTAACTTAATTCAGATGAATTCACTGGAGTGTCGGCTGTGAATGAAACAATGGAAGCTAGATGTCCTCAGACAAACATCACAAACCATCAGGGAAATGCAAATCAAAACTCACATCTGTTAGAGTGGCTGTTATCAATAAGACAAGAAATGACGTGTTGGCCAGGTTGTGGAGGAAAGAGAACCCATGTGTACTGCTGGTGGGAATGTAAACTGGTGCAGCCGCTATGGAAAACAGTTTGGAGGTTCCTCAAAATAATTAAAAATAGAACTACCCAGCAGTTCTACTTCTGGGTATTTATCCAAAGAAAAATGGAAACAGGATCTTAAACAGTTATCTGCGCTCCCATGTTCATTGCAGCATTTTTTACAATAGCCAAAATATGGAAATAATCTAAATGTCTGTCAATGAATAAATGGATAAAGAAGATGTAGTATGTATTCATACAATGGAATATTATTCAGCCATTAGAAAGAAAGACATCCTGCTGTTTGTGACAACATGGATATGCTTGAGGACATGCTAAATGAAATAAGTCAGAGAAAGACAAATACTGTATGATATCACCTATATAAGGGAACTAAAAAAGCCAGACAAAAGATTTAGAACCCTTCCTAGTCAACTCCTATGGAGAATGTGAAGAGAATATCAGCTCTTTTTGTCATGTTTCTATTTGGGAAGAGTTAACATGTGAATAGCTTGGAAGTTCAGAAAATACCTTGAAGTGGTCCTCTGTTTTCATCCCACCCATTAAGTCTACTTTGTGTCAAGGTCCAACTCCATTCCCACCTTCTCTTTAACACCTTTCTCTGGTCCTTCCATCTCCTAGGCATACTTTGAACTCTGATGGAAAGTGATGGAGCAGATTTACTCCACCAGAATCCCCTTTGGGAAAATCACTTGAAAATCTTCTTGGATTAAAAGTGAGATTGAAAAGAATGAATCAGTAACAAGAGATGGCCACCAGCTGCCTTCTAAAGAGGATGGAGCTGCTACCTGGACAGCTCATAGCTCTGCTGAAGAATGGTGACTAGTTCAGGGATGCAAGTTTGGAGGGCAGTTTGCCGGTACAGAGCAGAAGTTTCTTTCCATGACAGAAAGGAAAGGCATTTGAGTGGAAAGACGCCAGAGAGGCTGATATAGGGTAACGGGAAGAAGAGAGTTTTTGCAGCCAGCCGAATGGCTGAGAAATCACTTTGGAGAATATCAATGTCAATGTCAAGATAGGACCTTTGCTGAGGAGCACGTGATCTAACCCCCCTCCCACCCCTCACCCCCCAATGTTCACTAAAGCTGACAGTGCTCACGAGGGCTTTCACCTGAACTCACAGAGCTGAGGTGAGCGTCCGGGCTGGTTCCAGGGATGGAGATGCTGTGTACAGACAGACCTGGCAGGTGAGGGGTACCATCTGGGAGAACCGCTGCTCTGCACCTCATCTGTCACCTAAAGCCACATATTCAGGTCTCAGCCTCACGGAGGAGCTAGACAAGGTACATAAACACAAGGAACACAATCAAAGATTGCATCCTAACTGTAGCCCTGTGTGAAGAGATGGGGGAGGGAGGAGTTTGCTTCTTGGTACCTGGGTCCGAGCACTTAGTAGGTTCTTACTTGTCTCTACTCCTTCTAAACAGCTTCCTAGGCTTCTCTTTCATGTGGGAGGGCACAGTTGCGCATCATGACTACCCCCACCAGGAATATGTAGCCCTTTCTTTGACTAAGCTTCTATTAAGGAGAAGTTACTATATGATTCGATGGGTGGCTCAAAAAATAAGCAAAAGTTTAAAAATCAGCTCATGTCAGATTTGGAGCCTGCAGAGACCACCAGTGTTGCAGTCAAAGTTGGTAGCACCCTCTCATGAAACTTTTATTAGGATTGTGGTTTTGCAAATGACAAATCAATTAGTAATGTTTCTTCTGGTAGATGGAGAAGCACAGCTGAGCCTCACGCACATCACGGGCTGACATTTCCTTGAACCTCCCAGATTCAGCCTTCCAGTGTGTTGCAAAAGTATGACACAAATGTAGCAGAATGGAATGCTCCCGCAAGGGCACCAGCGGCTCTAACAAGGCCAGCACAGCTGCCCGAATGCCCAACATAAATAAAGCATCAGCAACTACAGGACAAACAGAACGCGTAAATGAACTGAGATGCAGACAAGAGTCAGGTTTTGTAAGATCATCCCTGAGTGGATGCGGCTAATGGCTTCCTCGTTTCTTCTCAGATCAGGGCTGAACGGTTGAGTAGGAAGCCTTAGGAAGTCCCTAGCAACCAGGGAAGGACGCTTGCAGAGCTTCCAAGTGGCAAACACAGGCCGTCTTGCTGGGGAATAGTTTTCTAGGAGGCTTAGGAAATGAATGGAGGGAGAAGCAGAGGAAAAAAAGAAATGGGTAGGGGTATTCTCTGTTTCAAAGAGTAATCCTGAAATCTCAGAAAACCTGTTTCTTAACTGCATTCAACTCTAAATCCATAGGGGACTATGGCTTATGCAAACGTCTAATACCTGCTTGACACCAAGCATGGTGCTTCACAGGTAGGAGGAACCCAGTGAAGGTATTGAACTAGTTTTATCTTTAACTTGATTAATTCTCTGTTCCTTCTTTCCTCCAAACCCTGGATTCTCATTTGACATGACTTTGGTTTCATGAAATCCTAGCATCTGATTAGAAGTGGAAAGGCAAGCAGAAAAGACAGAATCATGTAAATCGAAATTAGTGTAGATAGTAAATTTGAGACTTTCACATCTAGTCAAGATGGGATGTCTAAAAAAAGAGGACAAAATCCATGAAACAATGATCTTTAGACATTGGACAAAAGCAAAGGACAGAGATTCCTGAGATAGGAGAAACAAACAAGGTGAGTCCCACCATCACCTGGAGGGGAGGGCAACCAGGAAGAGCTGGGCAGCCTCCCTGAGTTCAGGAGAAGATGTTGGGAGGAAGAGGAGGTCAAAGGGACGGAGTTTTCAGGGCAGAGAACCAGAGAGGCAAGAGCTCCACAGAGAGAGCTCTAGAAATCTACAAACGGCCCCTTCCCCTCTGTCCGCAGAGCGCCAGTCAGCATAGGCACGTCATGAAATGACCCGAGGCCAGGAAAAGAACCACCGGAAAGGATTACAGAGAACAGCTGCTTTAACTCACACAGGACCAGCCATCGTTTTTGCTCCAGAGTGGAACCCTTGCCATTTATACACATCAGTTGGGGGAGGGGGGTGGGGGAGGGATGGATTGGGAGTTTAAGATTAGCAGATGCAAACTATTATATATAGAATGGGTAAACAACAAGGTCTTACTGTACAGCACAGGGAACTATATTCAATATCCTGTGATAAACCATAATGGAAAAGAATATGAAAAAGAATATATATATATATATAAATATATATATATAATTGAATCACTTTGCTCTACAGCAGAAATTAACCCAACATTGTAAATCAGCTATACTTCAACAACATAAATTTTAAAAATATATACTACATCAGTTAAAGGACTCATGTAGTATTTCCTCAGTAGTGGACAAACTTCAAAAGCAGATGTGCTTGTACCCAGTCAACAAACCTACAAGCAAGTCACAAAAGGATAGAATCCTTTTCAAGGAAATGAATGGCATTCCAGAACAAAGCTCAAAAATATTTATAGTAACACAATATCCAGACTCTAACAAGGTAAAAATCACAACTTTATTGTTATCCAATCAGAAAATGCTAGGTAGGCAAAGAAGTAAGAAAATATGACTCAGCTGCAGACTGGAGGGGACCCCTTTGCAGATCTAACACTTAAGGAAGAAATAATACTAATTCTATACAAACTCCTCAATGAAATTGCAGAGGAGGGAATACTTAACAACTCATTCTATGAGGCCAGCATTACTCAGATACCAAAACCAGACAAAAGTATTACAGGAAAGAAAACTACAGACCGATAACCCTCAAGAACATAGATGTAAAAATCCTTAACAAAACTGTAGCAAATTTAATCAAGCAATATATTAAAAGGGTAATATATCATGTCCAAGTGGGGTTTATTCTAGAAATGCAAGGTCAATTTAACATTTGAAAATCAATCAATATAGTTCACATATTAACAAGCTAAAAAAGAAAACTACATGATCATCTCAATAAATGCAGAAAAATCATTTGGCAAAGTTCAACAACCATTCCTGATTTAAAAAAAAAAAATGTCTACAAACTAATAGAAGGAAACTTCCTTGACCTGATAAAGAGCATCTAGAAAACACCTACAGATAACATCACACTCAATGGCTAAAGATTAAAGTCTTTCCCCCCTAAGATCAGAAACAAGGAAAGGATGCCCACTTCACCACTTCTATTCAACATTACTAAAGGTCCTTGCCAATGCAATAAGAGAGGGAAAAGGAAGAAATTCTTCTAGATCAGAAAGGAAGAAGGAAAGCAGAGAAGAGCAAAAATTACCAAGGGGTATGAAGAAATTTTCAAGTTGTATCAAAGGGCATATTCCTTGCTAAATAGGGATGTCTGAGAAGGGAACGGTGTTGGCCTTCCAATCAGAGTCTCTCTAGGAAATGAAGAAAGTGGGTAAAGCAACACTAACAATCAGTGCTTTTATTTTTCAATTACCTACCCCAAACTGGTCTATTCAATTTGAGAACTAGACAGAATATTCATCCCTTTTATGTGGTTTCAGCTGTATTCCCATCTGCAACGACGACTCTCTTCTCTGTCTGCCCCATGTGACTCCAGGGCCTCTCCTCACCAGGTCCTACCTAGAATCAGCCACCCCACTGCAGGCACTCTTCCTCTAAGCCTCATTTCCAGGGCCACCCCTTTTACAAATCTTCTCTGGCCACTTAATGAGCCCCATTTTGCTCTCTGCCCCTCTCCTATCACTTTATATTTGGTGTGCAAATTCCTAGTTGCTTTTCAGTTCCTACATGTGTATTTCCTTCACTGCAGAGAAAGCACCTTGAAGGCAGTATTGCATTTCACTCAACTTTCTAATCACATGAACCTCTCTCCTGGCTAATTCATAGCACTGAGCAGATACCAAGATGTGTAAGAGAAAAGAATAGGGATACAACGCACAACTGTGTGCCCACAGCTTAGATTAAGAAATGACTAATTACCACGACCTTGGGAATCCCACCCGTGTCTCTCACCAACTCCACGGTTGACATATTATTTAACTTAACCAAGTTTAAAGCCAAGCAATGGCTCCATAGTTTTGCTAAATGATACGAGAAACTTGGAACACCATAACTTTGATTATTCCTTTTTTTGTAGTGCCTTTTTCTGTCTTGTTTTTATTTCATCCAACAGGGTTGATTGATACTATTTTATACAGCCAGTGTTTGCATAAATGTATGCTTTCTCAGTGGTCCCTCTTACATCTCAGATCTATATTTGGGGTCCTTTTCCTTTTCATGAAACACTTCCTTCAGAATTTCCTTAACAAAAGCTATTGGCTTTTTAATTTTTTTACATATTTTTTTGTTTTATGTATTTTATTTTTTTATTTTTGGCTGTGTTGGGTCTTCGTTGCAGTGCACAGGCTTCTCATTGCAGTGGCTTCTCTTGTTGCAGAGCATGGGCTCTAGGCGTGCGGGCTTCAGAAGTTGTGGCGCGTGGGCTAAGTAGTTGTGGTGCACGGGCTTAGTTGCTCTGTGGCATGTGGGATCCTCCCAGACCATGGCTCAAACTCATGTCCCCTGCATTGGCAGGCAGATTCTTTACTACTGTGCTACCAGGGAAGCCCTATTGGCTTTTTTATTGATCTGAAAATTATTTAAGTTTACATCTGTTTTCTCTAAGTGCACTAAAAATAGAGTTTCACTCTCCTGGGCTGTGAAAAATCAGATCTCAGAATAAATATCAGACTAAAGATCATCAGAATAAATCTCATGCCATTGTTGATAATATGCGTTTTCTCTCTAGCTTTTGAGAAGATCGCTTTGTCTCATTGGGATGCAACTAAATGTTGATTTCTTTTCTCTTTAATTGTGTTTGGAAATTGTTGGGTTTAAACTTTGAATTGAAATTTTTTATTAGTTCTGAAAAATCCACCACAATTATTTCTTCAAATGTTCCCTTTGACCCATTCCTATGGTAGTAGAGCCTCTCTCTCTCTCTCTCGCTCTCTCTCTCTCTCTCTCTATATATATATATGTACATCCGAATCACTTTGCTATTCACCTGAAACTAGCATGACATTATAAATCAACTACACATCAATTAAAAAAACCAAGGGGGTCTCCTATTAGATTCTCCTTCTTGGACCAGCCATAAAAGCCAAAGACCAAGGCACCAGGTTTGGCAAATGAACCCAGGGCTAAAACCTGCTTGCAATGTACTTTCTATTTCACGTTCCACTTTCACTTAGTTTTTGGCCTTAATTTCTTTTTTTTTAAGACTTGTTTTTCTCTTTTTAATATATATATATATATTTTAATATATATATTCTTTTCCCTTATAGGTTATTACAAGATATTGAGTAGAGTTCCATGCGCTATACAGCACGTCTTTGTTGTTTATGTGTTGTATATATAGTATTGTGTGTATGTTAATCCCAAAGTTCTAATTTATCCCTCCCCCATCCTTCCCCTTTGGTAACCATAAGTTTTTTCTATGTCTGTGAGTCAATTTCTGTTTTGTAAGTAAGTTCATTTGCATCATTTTCTTAAGATTCTTATTAGTTTGTCAATACATTTAATTATCTTGTAGCCCAGCAGACTTAGTTTATGTAAGTGGAAGAACTGGTCAGGGTCTCTCGCGCCCCCGAGTGTTGGAATCATAAAACTTCTACTGTCTTTTCATTGTTATCTCAACAGTGATTATATTGTGTCAACATAGTCTCATTCACAATGATTGAAAAGATGCTACTTTGGGAAAATATGCTTCCTTTTCTTGTCCCCATAGCTAAGTTTTTGAGAGCAAATATTGTAGAGAGAGGGGAGAAAAAACAGCAACAGGATCAAAGAACCAAGGTCACCAGGGAGACACAAAGGATTAAAAGCAGGCAAGTGGGAGACAGGATATTAACTCCTGAGTTGGAAACAGCAAGCTCTCCTCACTTCCAGGCATTTCCGTGGTCAGGACAGGTGCATTTGAAGAGGCTTGGGAGGATAGAGAGGCCCAAATAACCACTGCTGCACATTAGCGGGGATCCAAATTTAGATCCCATTCCAGACATTATACCCATTTAGATGGGGTTTTTATGACCCATCACATTCTGTTAATGAAAACCAATTGCTTTGAAACTCATTTTTCTAGGTCTCTATATCAGAAACTCTATGCCTAACCATGGATTCTTCGATTTTTAAAAAATTGGAGTATAGTTGCTTTCCAGTGCTGTGTTAGTTTCTGCTGTACAACGAAGCGAATCAGCCATATGTATACATATATCCCCTCCCTCTTGGACCTCCTTCCCACCCCACTCCCCCATCCCACCCATCTAGGTCACCACATATATTTCTGCCTGAAAAATCCAAACAACTTTGAACTTCTCACTTCCTGGTTCAAAGCTTGAACTTCTCTTTGTTCTTTTCACCGAATGCCTCAGAATGGTGGGTTAATCTTAAATGTTAACCAACCCTATACAGCTTACATTTAAAAGTTTAATTTGTTAAGAGCTTTCCTCTAACCCATCAAGTGAATGCACTTAGATTGTGAATGAATCCCATGAATACGTGTTCTATTCAACAATTAGTAGAATCTGAAAGAAGTAATTTCTTCTCTATCAAGCCTTTTCCATTAGATTATCAAATCTTACTGACTTGACTTCTGTCTGCAATTTGTGGCTCCATGTAATATTGGCCTTTGGGTCTCTTTCCATGTAGTTTTCAAAGTCTTCTGGGAATCTCTCCTCTCCCGTGGTGCATTAACTGAGAATTATGCAGAATAACTTTCCATTTGCATGAATGAAGCAAGTAGGGAAGACCTTCATGAATATCCCAGTCTCTACTAAGCATTGTTCACACCTGGAGAAAAGAAAAATTGAATATGGGTTTCTTTCTTGGCATTTTATAATTTTCCCCAAATGTATTAGTGGCAGTTTCTTAACCATATTTATCAATTTCTCATGAAAATCCAGTCAAAATATTTTTGGTCTTACCAGTAGTCTATCAATATTTGCTATTCTTTTAATAAGCCCTTATCATTATGTTTTGATAAGTTAAGATGAATGATTGTTCTGAGACAATTAAATTCACTTTTATCTGTTTTTTTTTCAGATTTAAGACGCTTTAAATAAGGGCATATTATAAAGTCTTTCAGTCACAAATATAATAATTGATATATTGTTTAACTTCTCCCTAACTGATAATCAGAAGTCTTACTGATACGTTTCCATTCTACTTGTGAAGATCTGCAGTAGAAAGAGGTTTGATCCCGACTTTGTGCGGATTGAATGGGGTTTTTAAGGTAGCTCGTAGAAACGTTTAGACCCCTGTTATTTCACTAGGGAGAGCTGTTGGTCCTTCATTAATCAGTAGAGCAAGTGCCTCTGCCCTGTCTGTGCAGCTACTTTCTGATTGTCTCATCATCATGTCAAGCTCTGCACAATTATAAAAAAAACTCTCTAATCATTCAGAGAGGCAGTAAAGAAGCTTCGAAAGAGAAGCTGATAAACTCAATCAGATACCTTGAAAACTTCTAAAGGATGTTCGGCTGGCTTCAGGCCCATCATCAAATACTAACTACTCTAACATAGAGAGTAGAATTATAAAAATTCCGTACAAGAAACTCATTTCATTACAGTCGAAAGGAATGGTAGGTCAAGAGGGACATGGTAAATGGTCTCAATACTGCCTATTAAAGAACAAAGTACCATGAAAATGTTGTCAATTAGCTTCCTTTTTTTTTTACTTTTTTCCTTTCCAATCCACTTCAAAGAATCTGGATCTTCCTAACCCTCACAGCTTGAGGGTGCCAAAGGGTTCATATGATCACTGAGATTTTCAGTGGCTTGCTAGACCCATGTTGTCACTGTGGAATCTTGGCCCCATGGGGAAGTGCTCCCGCTGTTCTAGAATCTGAGAGCCCCAGCAGTCTCTCCAGGTGGGGAAAAGGCTCCCTCTTTTACGGTTCTATCTCCTCCTGGGGTCCAAATGGTTACAGAAGCAGGGAGCAAACTCTCCCCACTGGCACAGAGCCTTTCCTCCCAGGATGTAAATGTGCCGCAGGGGCCCCGGCAGGAAAGGCTGAGGGAGCAGAGCACCGGGCATCCTGGAGCCCAGGTGAGCTCACCCTCCTTTGCTGGAGGCCCTGCCCTTCCTCTTGCTCATCGGTTCTATCAACCTCCTTTCCTCACCATCTTGCCAGGCTTATCCACGGGGATCCTCGACCTCCACGTAAAGCTAAGGAAGAGAAGACTTTGACAATGTGAAGTCAAAGGACTTCTCATCTTTCCCTTCAAAGTCATGTCCCACGGTCACCTTTTCCCCGTTATGGAAGGGGAGATGGCAGATTAGAAAGAGGAGTGATGAGAAAACTCCCATCTGGAAAGAAAAAAGAAATGGGCAGGCGGGGATTCTGGCCCCTGGGGATTGGAAGAGAACAGAATGGAACGTGAGGGAAACAGCAGAGAAGAGCCGTGTTCTTGGGGCTGAATTGTGTCCCACACCCCAATTTCATATGTCGACGTCCTAACCCCCAGCACCTCGGGGTGTGATTGCATTTGGAGACAGGGCCTTTAAAGAGGTGACTGGGGTAAAATGAGGTCCTATGGGTGGGCCCTGATCTTGTATGGCTGGTGTCCTTATAAGAGAGGCACCAAAGGGGGAAAAGCAGGGGCGGGGGATGGATTGGGAGATTGGGATTGGCATGTATACACTGGTATGTGTGGAATGGATGACTGATGGGAACCTGCTGTATTAAGAAAAAAAAAAAGTAAAATGGAATTCAAAAAGGAAAAAAAATTTAAAAAAGAAGCATTTATGACATCGACAGGCACAGAGGGACGACCAGTGAGGACACAGCGGGGAGATGGCCATCTGCAAGCCCAGGAGAGGGGCCTCAGAGGAAGCCAGCCCTGCCCACACCCTGCTCTTCAACTTCGAGCACCTGCAATGGGAGACAATAGGCTTCTGCTGGCTGAGCTGGTGGTAACACAGGCCCCAGCCTCCCTCTCCTGGCTGATGTCTGGAGAAAGGATGATGTGTGAACAGGCTGAGGGGAGGCTGACGGCAGGTCATTTGTTGTCTGGACATTCTGGGGTTCTGGGCAGAAAACCTCCACAAGACCTCGATCTAGTGTAGGGGTTCCGCCTGCGTGCCATGAGTCCAGAGCTGGGCTGGAGAGTGGCTTCTGCTGTGTGGGCCCTGCGGAGGGCGGGGCAGGCAGCACCCACGCCCGAGGACAGTCACCCTGGGCGGGCAGAGGAGGCCGGACTCTAGGAGAACCTCGGATTGGACTCCCTGCAGGGGGCAAATGGGAGTCAAGGTCAGACCTTGTTCCTGGGAGAGGGCGGTGAGGCCAGGCTGGCAGGGAGCACACCAGGCCCAGCTGAGTCGGGGTTGAACCACCGGCAGCAGATGCCCGCAGAGTGAGTAGTGGCCGCGGCTGAGGACCGTCGAGGCCCTGGGGCTCAGCAGGCTCCCCTTGGCCAGACGGACTGCATCCTGGGGAGGGAGACATGGGCTGTGGAACCTGAAACCCTGAACCTTTCCCGGAAAGGAGACTGAAAGATGGTTCTTTAGCAGACGCAGCTTTCCCTTCCACCTGGCGGATGGGGAACCAAGTTTGCGATCTGCCTACACAGGCCACAGGAGGGCCGCAGATTTAACCCTGGGATTCCACGTAGCTGCCTCCACTTCTGCTGTCCATCAAGGCCCAAGTTCCCTGTGGGCCCGGGGCCCCAGGATGTCCTGCTGCTGCATGAGCTGGTCCCTGGTCCCCAGTGAAATGTCCCTATTCATCTTTCTTTGTCTTATTTCTCTTTTTTTTATATTGCTATTTTTGTTATTGCAATATAGTTGATTTACAATGTTGTGTTAGTTTCAGGTGTACAGCAAAGTGAATTAGTTATACATACACATAGATCCACTTTTTTTTAGATTCTTGTCCCATACACTACCATATATAAAATAACTATTGATAATAAGCACTTACTGTATAGCACAGAGAACTCTTACTTTTCCTCTTTTCTTTCTGTTATCAAATTCCAGCTCCGCAAAAAATATCGCCCAAACAATCTGCTGGTTAGCAGACCCAGCTGTGTTCATTCTTACTGTGCGGGGAGCAGGGAGGAGAGTCAGAGGAAGGAGGCCAACGCTGGGATCCTCACCGAAATTCTGAAGGCTGGTTGAGGTAGGTTTTCATGGGAAGGAGCCTGGATTCAGGTAGGGTGAGCTCACTAACCCCACCCCTTAGGCTGGGCACCGCAAGGCAAGGATTAGAGAGGCAGAGGTTGAAAGCGTCTTGGGGTGTGAGCTATTTCTGATGCTCTCGATTGAAAAGCTGATGGGTCTCTGAAGAAGATTTGGGAAGCCAAAGTAATCCGCAGCTTCCTGGGTGAGAGCTTCCTGGAATAGGAAACACTTTGGGGAGGACCTTGGAGTCATGGTAATGCAGACAGCGAGCTGGCAACTGGAGACACTTCCTTCCAGGTCTCAGTCGGGGGAGAGCCTGGCTTGGAGAGAGCGGGCGCTGGCGCTGCACTTATTCTGCAAGGGATTTGGGCAAGTTACCCAACCTCAGTGCCTGGGAGATAACGCGTCCTTGCTCTAATGTTATCAGACTCTCTCCTGAGCCCTCAAAGACCTCCAGCATTCCTGGAGTTGAAGGTCACATAGGAGAGGCCGGGGTGGGAAGCAGGGGTTTCTAGGAGCTCCAGGAATCAACAGGCCAGTGAGCTGAGCTTTTAAGGAAATGAGGTTGGTGGGGCGAGGGAGAGGCATCTCTTCATTGAGGGGATTTGGGAAATCATTGCTGTCAGCCTCCACGACTCCTCCCTCGACAGTCCGCACTCCAAGCTCAGATGGAGGCTCTGATGGCCACGCATTTCCAGCCCTGTCTCTTTCCCAAACACAGTCGTCTGATAAAATAGAAAGAGCAAGCAGGCCTGGAGCTGAGGGCGCCAGGCTCGCCTCCCGGCGGGTCCTGGCATCACAAACTGAGTACCTGGACCTTGGACGAGTCACCTAGCATCTCACCTCTCACTTCCCACCTGTGCCATCTCTTCTGTGTACCTCACAGGGCTGTCACCTGAGATGAAGGACAAACTGTACTGTTCCGTCAAACGTCCTCTGCTAATGAGAGCATCCTTCCGGGGCCTGCCCTGCACTTTCCTACCTCTCCTCCCCCATCGCCCTTACATCCCTCCCCCACCTTTTCCTCCCCTCCCCACCCCCCACCCCCACCCATCTCTGCCTTTGTCTCTATTTATCTCTTTGTGTGTCTTGGGCTTCATTTCAGGGTTAAAATCTCTATTCCAGGCCTACATTTTGTCTAATTTCACTAAATACATGTATCATAGATTACAAGCACTCCAGGCAGTCCTGGTCAAAGCACTTGGCTTTGGAAGCAGAGTCCTAGAATGAACCCTGGCCCCTTCCCTTACCAGCTGAGTAAACTGAGGCAAATTGTTTCAGATATCACTGAATCTGTTTCCATATCTTAAAAATGAGCCAGTTTAAAAAAAAATTTTTAAGAGCATAGTGTAGGCCATGTAGAGATGTTTCTCAAGTTAGCCAGGGACCAGGACAGGTAAATGAAGGAATGGCTTCCTCACCTCCCCGGGTCTCTGACCTCAAGGATTAGCCCAATGCTCCTTCCCCTCCAGGTCTTTTTAAGGAAGGTGAGCCCAGTGTTTGAGAGCACAGGCTCAGGGCCAGGCTTTCTGTGTTCAGATCCTGACTCCACCACCCAGGGCAGGACCAGGGTAAGGAGACGGAGGCCCCGGCCTTGGGCACAGAATTTAAGAGGCTTCCAGACAACTCATTAATCAGAACAGATACTGTCTTAATGCAGTATTTTAAAAAGTCGTGTTAGCACTACTGAAGCCCGCACACCTAGAGCCCGTGCTCCGCAACAAGAGAAGACACCGCAACGAGAAGCCCGCGCACCATAGCGAAGAGTAGCCCCTGCTCGCCGCAACTAGAGAAAAGGCCCACGCGCAGCAACAGAGACCCAACGTGGCCAAAAATAAATAAATTATAAAAAGAAGTCACGTTAGCAAACCACGGCTCCCAGGCTGGCCCCCTCTTTTCATAAATAACATTTTATTTCAGAGCTGGGATGAGCACGAGGCAGGTGAGGTTGTGCAAACACAGGGTCTGAACCCGATCTTTAGAATTTTAATATGTTGTTCATCAGGGATTTTGACGTTAATTTTTGATTTTTTGAAAATATCGTAATAAGATATTATCTCGTTTACTAAGAGTTTCTGGTGTGCGTGTTGTACGCGCATGTCTGTACGTGTTTTATGCGCACTGTGTGTGTGTGGTCTGTGTTGTGTTGTATATATTATACACGTACGTGCGTGTGTGTGTGCATTCGCGGGGGGTGGGGTAGGCTGCCTTCTTCTCTGAGTCTCTGGACTAAGGGGAAGGGCTGGGCAGGAGGTGGTCAGCAGTCTCCTACAGTAGGAAATCTGTTTCCGGGTGGATTTCCAGCATCCTTTAGTGCAGCAGTTATGAACCCTCATCCCCACTGGGGCAGGCTCCTGCCCGGGAGGCCTGATGGGGGTCTGGAGTAACTAAGGCTCCTCATTTTCCTCTCTCAGGGAAGCTCAGGAAGCAAAGAAAGTAACTGTTGCTCTCCACCCACTACTACCCCCCCGGGGCAGAGTTCTAGAAAAGCAATGACAGTGGTTTCAGTGGTATAATCTCCAGGTTGGCATGGCCTTGGTGGTAGCTCCAGACAGGAATTTGGGGTGCTCTCCCCAGGAAGCCCTGTCGTGGGAGTGCTGAGTGGCCTGTGTGGCCCCAGGGACAGAGCAAGGAGATGCCCAGGAGGGTCTGGAGGAGAAGGTACCCAGGAGCCATGCAGGTGAAGAGGGGCCCAGTGGCCCACAGTGGGGGGAGGCAGAAGACCCCAGGGCCCTCAGAGGGGTCAGAGAGGAACACTATGTGGGCCTCAGGACAGCCCCGGCAGCCCAGGGACCCTCCCCAGGGTAGCAGCCACCAAGAACCAGCCGGAGGCCAGAGGTTCCCCCAATAACACCTCAGAGCCCTGTCCCCTGAACCCGTATTAGCTCGACTTTGCCTTAGTTGGGTCCCCAAAATGCCCATGGCCTCCCCAATGCCACCTGACCTTAAAGAAACTCTGGGAAGGACAAGCTGGAGTGAAAAGATAGGATGCTTTTGACCCAGTGCAGTTAAATCATCTTAATTTTGTCAGTCGGATATGCCATTAAGACCATGTGACAATAGAGGGGGTCCCTCTCAGGCCTCACAAGGACCGGAGGAAGGAGCTGCAGGTTCATTACGTCTGCAGGCAAGTCCTCCTCTTGCTGAAAGGGACCAGAGCTTAAAGGGAAAACAGGTAAAAGATGAGTTTTCCTCCCAGTTAAACCTCTGCTCATTAAACTCCAGGCCTGGTCTCTGTTTAGATGAAGGATTAACTACTTTCTTTGAAAGATAAAGTAGAGAGTAAACAGGCACATATTAATGAATTCAAGCTTGCTTATAAAACCCTCACCATCAAACATTAGATTTGGGGCAGGTTAAAAAAAAAATCTATCTTCAAACATTCCCTTGGAAATGATGTGTGCAGAATATGAATCTCTATAACCCTTGACCTTTAAGTTCTGGTTGTTGTCTATTTTCTTTAGTCTTTCTGACCTTTAGTCACTGAGCAGGTTATTGCTATACTTTTTTTGCTTTATGGTGTTAAAAAAATTTTTTTAACTACTCTGGGGTAGCCTATATAGAATATCTCATACAGGTTTCAGAGCACAATCTTTGGCAACATAAAGTCAGGGCAGGTTAATTAAGAAATTTAGAAAATTCTCCAATAGACATCTCTGTGCCCTGAGAAGAAGGGTTATCATTAAGATAGATTCGGTGTCATTAGGATCACTGAAGATGCCAACTCTTCAAAAACTAATAAAGTCAGTAGGGAGAAAACGTTCGGTGTGTTTAACTCATTTATTGAATGAAACTGACCCTTGTTCAGAACAAGGAAAGGGGAACTTTTTCCCCTCTCACCCCACTGTCTTCACACCTGTAGGATCTGATCCCTATTTCCAAGGCCAGAGGATATCCCTAAGCTTTTCCTGTCCCTTTCGAGGATTAGAACCGTCTCATTTTCAGACCCTGAGAAGTCAAGACCCTTTGTGACTCAAATGTAAGTCTGTCCTTCAAGTCAAAGCTTTCCACAGCTCAGGCCTGGCAGGGTTTGGGAACTCACAGGGCAGGGGCAGGATGGAGTCAGGGAGGAGGAAGGAGCTGCTGGGTGAAGTCCTCCCCTCCCCGCCTTGTGGCAGGAGTCCCAGGATGAGGGCTAGTCCCATGGCTGCTCTTGTGGGTCTCAGGCACACACACCTGGGACGGACGTCTAAGGCTGCTGCTCCCTGAAGGGACAGGTGGGCTTCGAGTCCATCCCTGAAGCACGGATAGGAGAGCGGGGAAGGGGTGAGGCCAGGGTGAGCCTTCCAGGCCAGGCTCCAGTGGCCAGCAGACATGGCAATGACCTTGTATTCATTTCCTAGGGCTGCTGTCACAAAGCACCACAGACTGGGGGTCTTATAGCAACAGAAAGGTGCTGCCCCACGGGTCTGGAGGCCAGAAGTCCAAAGCCAAGGGGTCAGCGGGGCTGTACTCCCTCTGATGTGCAGGGGGGTGGGGCTTCCTCGCCTCCTGCAGCCTCCGGTGTTTGGGGACGATCTTTAGTGTCCCTCTCTTGGCTCGCAGCCACGGGGCTTCAGTCTCTGTCTCCCTCGTCACGTGCCTGTGTCTCTTCTCTCCCGAGGACGCCAGCCGTGTTGGACCTCATCTTACCTTAACCAATTACATCTGCAATGTCCTTCCAAACAAGATCACATTCAAAGGGACTGGGGTCAAGGCTTCATATCTTTTGAGGGGGAGACACAGTTCAACCCGTAACAGACCTGGAAAGCCTTTGCCAGCTCCTCATAGCCCAGAGTGTTTAGGTCTCAATGTCAGAGGGGCACACGTGGTCCATCCTCAGCAGTCCCTCCCGTCTTACAATCAGCCAACCTCCCACTGACTCTACACTCAAGCTTCGAGAACTTCTTAGTCAGGCTGCATGGGATGGTCGCTGTGGACCTCCCCACCAATCCCCAACCCTCCGCTGAGTGAACTCTTCTGGTTCAAACTCAGCATCACCTCTGGTGGCTTCCAGAGTCAGGCCAGGTGTTTGCAGGTGGTCCTGGCAGATGGCTGACGAAGGGCGTGGGTCCCTAGGATGAGAAGTCAAGGGCTCTGGCTCTTTTAGGACAGCAGTAGGGTTTTGAGGAAGAGAGAGGTAGATGGGAAAGAAGGAAGGCGTCTACTTAACTGAAGGGAAGGTAGCCTTCTGCTGTTGTTTGGGAAACCTCAGGAAAAGGACCCAGGGTTGGGGGATAGGGTTTGATAGTTGATTGTGTTCGGCGCGCTACCCATTATCAGGAGGTAGTGTTTTTTTGTTTAGTGAGTCAGACTGTTACTAAAGACAAATGAAATGGTAGACTCGCTTTGTGATCTCATCCAGGAATTTACACCTGTTACATTTGAATTAGACGTTTGGAAACTGGCCCAGAGAGTGCGGGTTTCTCCTGATGAGTGGATACGCACCGCCATCTAGTGGCTCTCCGAACAAACTGCCCGTGGTCCGGAACAGGTAAGGACCCACGTCCTCTTTCCCTTCCGACTCTTCGACTCCGTATGCATGTGTTCAACTTAATTTATTCCAGATTAGGGTATAGCTTTAAAGAGAAAAGACTTTTGGGAGGAGTGAAGGGAGGAAACAGGGATCTTTGGCTGGAACAACATTTTATCATTTGACAGATATTGAATGCCCACCGTGTACCAGACCCTCCCTGGGCTGCAGTGGGGGGACCACAAAACCCTGCCTTCGTGAGAAATGCATAGTCTTGTGTGGGCACCCTCTCATATTTCAGAGAATCTGCTTCACACATTTGCATCCTAGGAAATTATAGAGAGACAATCTTTAGTGTCTACAATTTTCTAGAACATTCAAAGGTCTGCATTTTTTGATATACAAGGAACGTCCTGATTTAAAATTTTTTAGTTTTGAGTATTAGTATTATCGGTGCCATCCCAATGGTAGGCTCATTTCTGCTACTCCCTACTCTCCTTGACTACAGGTGCCGCCCTGGGAGCTGTCCTCAGCCCATGTCCCCCTAGACCCTCGACTTTAGCTGCAGCATCTATGCTGGTGACTCATACACTACAGCCCTTCCCAGTCTCCCTCCACATTTCCTAACACCCATCAGTCATCTCCCCAAAGATGACCTGCAGGCGCCCAAAACTCCAGTGTCATTATTGGGCCACGAGGTAACCTTCAAGAAAGAAGCCTCAGAGAGAGAATGATGGAGCAGAAACATTCTGAAGACTTTCTGGAATCTCCAAACCAGTCCTGAACTGGCTCCTCCAAAATTCTTTGTGAGAAAATACAATTATTTTGCTTTTTCTGTTATATGCAGTTGAATTTGATGTAAACAGATGTAAGATCAAACACGGTAAATGATGTACAGAAGAGAATGTCTGGAAGGTAGTTCTGTGCACTGCACAAAGGGCAAAGCAGTGAAGGCCTGATCAGGTTAATAGACAAACCATAAGGAGGGGGCTGTTTTTTACATCTATTTCACTACGTGTCTGTCCCACCGATGTCCTCAAATCCCCCTTCCTTTGAGGACTGTTTCTTCCTTTAGGAGCACATTGAAATGAAGCAGTCCCCACCCCATCTAGGGTAGCAAGTCTGGGCCCTGCCGCCTCTTCTGGAGCTTCTCTGAAAGATTCCCTCACGGCCCCTTGGTCACTTCCTGTTCAGACTCTCTGCTCCGAGGAATTCTCCGTCATCCCCTGTGTCACCCCCCCACACACTCACCATCACGTCCTCCCTCCGTCTCCATCCTCCTCCTAACCCCGGACACCGTCCCTCTCTCCTGACTCCACAAAACCCCTCTAAGACTGGCATGGAACAGTCTTTTTCTGAAGAAAAGGCCGTCTTAGGGTTTTTAAGCAAGTTACCGGGACACATCACCGTTGTTCAGTTTCTCCACGGTTACGGAGAGACCCTCACCCCATGCTCATTCCCCCGTGGCCCCACCTGCCACCATTTTGCTTGGATCCCACTCTTCCTGCCAAGAGCATCATTGGGACGTACACGCTTCTTGAATGTTTGTCTTCTCCCCCGAAAATAGGTAATAGGGAGATTGTCCTGCTCCCTGAATTTTTTTTTTTTTTTGTAGTTCTGTAAATTCTTTTTAAAATTTATTTATTTTTGGCTGTGTTGGGTCTTCGTTTCTGTGCGAGGGCTTTCTCTAGTTGCGGCAAGCGCTTTCTCTAATTGCGGCGAGCGGGGGGCCCCTCTTCATCGCGGTGCGCTGGCCTCTCACTGTCGCGGTCTCTCTTGTTGCGGAGCACAGGCTCCAGACGCACAGGCTCAGTAGTTGTGGCTCACGGGCCCAGTTGCTCCGCGGCATGTGGGATCTTCCCAGACCAGGGCTCGAACCCGCGTCCCCCGCATTGGCAGGTAGACTCTCAACCACTGCGCCACCAGGGAAGCCCCTGCCCCCTGCATTTTAACTGTCTGTGTGCCAGAGGTGATCCTCCACAGCCTTCTACGTCCTCGTGTCCTGTTGGCACTCCTGCCAAAATCTCCCCTGTCTGCCATCACCAGGCCTTTCTGGATCCCTTTCCAAGGCGCTCCTGGATTTCCTGGCTGTAGTTACTCTTTCTCTTTTCCCTCGGGTATTGAGAAATAGTCCCCTTTAACGTACGACTCTGGTGATTTTTCTGTCACATTTTCCACATCATCTCAAGCAGGTCTGTAGACGTGTTTCAACCAGTTCCACACATAAGGGGAAAAGAAGTCGCTTTGTTAGATTAGGTTCTCAGAACAAGCGAAGTCCATCTCCTTCATAGTTTGCCAGGCGTGTTTTTTTTCCACAAAGGACTCAATTATATTCTTGACCATCCCTAATTTAGAAAACAAGAGGATAACAGTAATAACTTCCCAAATAAAATGTTTGACGCTTGCTTTCAAAATGTGAGGGAATCTCTTTAGGATTTTTCCGTCAATTGAAATAAATAAGCAATACCAGCAGAAGGATATATATATATTATATATATAATATATATGTATAATATATATAATATTATATATATATATTTAAAATCTATTGTTAGGCCTATGTTAGAAGTGAAAATATAATTATGACAATTATGACTAAACTTATTATTTGGGAGGTTTTTGCTCTTTTGTTTCATTTTGCTCCCTCATTTAAATTAAATTTGCACAATATTTAATAGAACGTGCCAGATAACACAGTAGGGGGCTTGTCAGGAGTCAGCTCACTTATGTCACTTGGTGTTTTGTCCCCTGCAGACATTCCTAGAGAGATGTAGGGTGTTTCATGGACTGGAATACTTACCTTTATTAATGTTAATTCTCCTGTAGTTTCTTCAGAAGACTGCTCCATGCCCACCAGTGTTCAAGGAGCTTTGTGGAGTGAGGAAATGAGAGGTGCTCACTTTTCCTGTAAATCTAAAAGTGTTCTAAAAATGAAAATCTTTTCATTTAAAAAGTAACTATTCAGAAAATGAAAAGACAAGCATATGCTGGTAGAAAATGTTTTTGAAGCATATCTGCTAAAGGATTGATATCCAGAATACATAAAGAACTTTGACAATTCAATATTAAGAAGATAAATGAGTTTTTTTTAAAAAAAGACAAATGATTTGAACAGACATGTCACTAAAGAAGAGGTACAAATGACAAATAAGCACGTGAAAAAATGATTATCATATCATCTGTTGTCATTGGTAAATGCAAATTAAACTACGCTGAATTCCCACCGCTGGAATCATTGCTATTTAAAAGAGGAACAGGGGCTTCCCTGGTGGCGCAGTGGTTGAGAGTCCTCCTGCCAATGCGGGGGACACGGGCTTGTGCCCCGGTCCGGGAAGATCCCACATGCCACGGAGCGGCTGGGCCCGTGAGCCATGGCCGCTGAGCCTGCGCGTCCAGAGCCTGTGCTCTGCAACGGGAGAGGCCACAACAGTGAGAGGCCCATGTACTGCAAAAAAAAAAAAAAAAAGAGGAACAATACCGAATGTAAGCAAGGATGTGTAGCAACCAGAAATCTTGGAAATCAAGAATTGTTGATGGCAATGCCGCGTTGCCTCTTAAAGAGTTCTCATATACCTGCCTATGACTCAGCAATCTCACTCCTAAGTATTTACTGAGAAATGGCGACACAGGTCCGCGCAAAAATTTGTCCTTGGATGTTCACAACAGCTTTGCAAGTATGAGCCCAAAGTCTGTCATCCATCCAAACTGACGAGTAAATTATGGTACTAGTGGTGTCCAGGGGAGAGCCGCTCAGCCATGTGTCCAAGAGGCCACTGAATCACCGAGCATCATGGAAGAGTCTCAGGGCGTTAGGTTAAGTGAGAGAAGGTACACAGACCTCATACTGTACGATTCCATGCACGTGATGACTTAGCGAAGGCCAATCCATAGTGACATAAAGCAGAGCAATTGTTTCTAGAAGGTGGGGGAAGGAGCTGACTGCACAAAGACAACAGGAAGCTTCTGGGGGTGAGGAAAATGTATGTCGTGAACCTGGCAGTGGTTACAGGGCTGTTTACGTTTGTCGATCTTTTCAAATTGTGCACTTAAAATTGCTGGATTTTATTATGTGTAGAAGTATATACCTCACTAATGCTGATTAAGAAAAGAACTGAGCCTTATCTAAGCCAATCCCTGGGAACAGAATAGAATTCTCTGATGGATCTGGGTTTATCGAGATTCACGCCCTGGGGTGGGGAAAGAGCTCACCTTCCCTCAAACACAGACCATCTGAAACCTGGATTAACTGGGGGTTTGTTAGCAAGAAGGAAGGTGGGGTTATGACCAGGTGTGTCTTCTACCCAAGGTCAGATCTACAAGCTTCAGAGAACACTAACATCCTTATTCAAATTAACCATACATGATCATCTCATAATTACAATGCAGCCTTTCATGAATAGGTAATTACGTGTTGAACCCTTCCTGAGGACCCAAAGTGTGTAGATGTTACTGAATAACAGCTGTTCAATGAAAAGACACATTTCAAACAAATCCTGCAGCTCCATGAGCTGGCACTTCAGGGAAGAGAAGATTAAGCTCCCCTTGAACGAGCTGTGATATTGTGACCGGCACATGTGGTGAGTGACCTTCTTTAAACGTCTCTTTTCCTTCCCTTCATTTGGGTTGTTTTGTTTTCAATCCTTGGCTACTTTGCTTGTCCTGCTGGCTTTGAAGGGAGGGCATTTTTGGCCAAACTCTCAGAGAGGAAAGAATATGCCGCTTTGCTCTTAAAATCTGTTTATTTTTCCCCACTACATAGGTTTTGCTTCCATTTCTGATGTCTGTGCTGAAATTTAAGAAGCCTGCCTTGTACCAACAGTTCTCATTAAAATAGGCCTAGGCTGGTCCTCGCTACTATCTAGATTTCAGGAACAAAGCTCTTTATGGGTGAGTTACAGGACTGTGCATAACTTAAGTTCTCTATTCATGATGTGTTCCTGGTAGCTGTCAAAGAATTCACGCATAAATTGACTGAGATCTAGTACAAGCTTAGCTGAAACATCTGATATGTAAGAAAGACAATCTAGGAGAAAAATAATCAATGCATTCTTCTACTTTCTTTAGGTCCTAAATACCTTAGGAATGTAGGTAATCAAAAAACAAACAAACATTACCTCAAAAGTCCCTTTCCTTCCTTAAAAGCCCTCCCAGAGTGACAGAAGTGAAGCTGTGCCCTGGACACTCAAGTAGGTGAATATAACAATCTCTGAACAGCACTGTCACTTGGAAACCTGTAACGAAAAATATTGTCCGTTATGCCAGTAATTCACAAATAGTAAATTCATCCTGGAATGTATTTACACTTAAAGGTTTGTCTTTGCAGATAAATATCCATGTTTTATTTTATTTGAAAATGAAAAGTAAGTAGCTTGGGGCATTTTCATTTTTGTGTTGGTTGTTAGGATACATAAAGTTAAAACCTTCTGAAGAATTAATTGTAAGATGAGCCCGGCTTAGACACCTATTAACAGCTGATATGTTTGTTTTTCTAACAGTCTGGCACATGCCCAGCTATGGAGCCCCTGGGCCCTGGGGATAACATGATTCTGGCCACTTCTACTTAAGGCCTTTCTTGTCCCCAGTGAAGTTCTCACCCCACCCTTGAATTGCTAATACATTATCCCAGGGCAGACTTGGAGAATGGTTGGACCAAAAGGAAAAGAACCTTCTCATCCTAATATGGAATAGAGTTTCCTGAATAGGCGAGAGCTCAGGAGAACTCCAAGCTGCTCTAACAGTAAGCTTCCCTGTTTGCAGCATCTTCCATCCACACAGCTGCCGTTTGGAGAGTGAACCTGACTGTGCTTTGATCCCGCTGCCCCTCACCTGGCCTCACCACCCGGCTCTGTCTTCCTTGCACCCCATTTCATTCTGCATACTCAGCTGGTGTCCCTGTGCTATCCCTAGACTATACCACACCTATGTTCTAGTTATGTGTCTCATGTCGTAGCAGAATCCTCAAGAATGTATCTGCGGTTGTCATTAGCAACCTTTCTCCAAGTATTTCTGGGTCTTCTCCACTTACAGGCACACAGTAAGATTCCCCTGAGGCTAGTATGGCCCAGTGACTTGCCTTGGCCCAAAACATGCAAATGGAAACTTTAAGAGCTGGCCTGCGATGTACCTCTTTTGCGGACACAGTGATTATGGAAGCAGGTGTTTTTTGGTTTCGTTTTTTTTTTTTTTAACATCTTTATTGGAGTATAATGGCTTTACCATGTTGTGTTAGTTGCTGCTGTATCACAAAGTGAATCAGCTATACATATACATACATCCCCCTATCCCCTCCCTCTCGCGTCTCCCTCCCATCCTCCCTATCCCAACCCTCTAGGTGGACACAAAGCACTGAGCTGATCTCCCTGTGGAAGCAGGCATTGAATGAAGCCTCCGGCAGCTTGGATACCTGAGTTACAAGGGTGAACAGAACCCACAGCTAACCCACCATGGTTGGTCAGGAAAGATACCTTGGTTATTTTCTCTTCTGAGGTTCGGGAGTTGTTTGTTGCTAGAGTACAGCTGGCATGTCCAGACAATACGTCCTCTCCTGTGTTTGTCTATTATTTTTGTTTCACAGTATTGTATAAACTTTTCGCATCCTGTATTTTACTGGAGACTTCAGGATTGGTTTGCATTCTTTTTTAAATTTTTTGCCTTATTATCTATCCATCGTTATTCTTTTTGTTTTTTGTTTTGTTTTGTTTTGTTTTTTGCCGTACGCGGGCCTCTCACTGTTGTGGCCTCTCCCGTTGCAGAGCCCAGGCTCCGGATGCGCAGGCTCAGCAGCCATGGCTCACGGGCCCAGCCGCTCTGCGGCATGTGGGATCTTCCCGGACCGAGGCATGAACCCGTGTCCCCTGCATCGGCAGGCGGACTCTCAACCACCGCGCCACCAGGGAAGCCCCATCGTTATTCTTTTTGACTTCCATAGCCAAGTTCATGACCTTCAGTATCTTCGGCTCATAGTTGTGTCCTCATTACCTTTAAAACTTTTCTTTGTATTAGTCAGCATCCAACAGGCTCATGTCCTGGAATTCATTATTCTAAGACATCTACACCAAGACTGTAATCACTCAATCAAACCTTTCTTCCAAATTCCAAACTCCTGACCCCTCTGCCTGGATTCATCTTGGTTAAGCTACCAGGCATGTTGAGCCTGTTTCCTCACTGAAAGATAAAGCTAACGACCGTGCCGGATCGGATTGCGGTGGGGATTAAATGAGATCATGCATAAAAGCCCTCAGAGCAGCGCCTGGCCCACTGCAAGTGCTCAACAGCCATTAGCTCTAATCATTGTTGTTATTACCATGTGCTGTAGGCAGCTGCTCTCTACCACATATTAGATTCGCTCTCCGTTCCTGTTACTTTGGATATTTTGTTCTCATTCTAATTTCATCTATTCTAAATTTATTAATTTCTAAGTCACGGAATCTATTAGCTTCCTCGGACCATGCTGCTCTCCGGTGGTTTAGCTCCAGGCATCCCAACCGTGGCACCCCCTAAATCACTAGTTCCTTGTGAACATGCCCAGGGAAGACCAGCAGGTAAAGCTCCCTGCTGAACTGGACCACCTGCCAACCCACAGAATCGTCTGGAGGAAAAGAAATGATTATTGCTCTAAGCCATTACCTTTGGGGGTGATTTGTGACCATAGCAGAAACTAACTGATATACATTTTAGGTGTGTGACTTTGAGCAAGTTGGTTAACCTCTCGGGGCCTCTTATTGTTTTACCCTTGAAATGGACGATTGAAATGAACAATCATTTCAACAAATGAAATGTTGATTCTGCACGTGTGGGTTAAGCAGCTGGCAGTCATGACTGCTCAGTAAAATGGGTGTCACTCATCTTCCCCACAGCTTCCTGGAGTGCTCACCATAGCCATTAGCTCATCCTCTGTCCTATTCCTTCCTCGAATCTCCTTCCTCTAGCTCTCGCCTTCCGTGGATGATTCTGCACCTCCTTTCCACAGAAGGCTTCGGCCATCTGCCAGGAGCCCCTCCTTGCCTTGTTCTCACTTGAGTCCTCACTGCCTCTCTCTCTGAGCATCCCATTTTGGGAGCTCACTTCTGTCTGTGGCTTCACGATCATGCAGAGAGAATGGAACTCTCCATCTGTCTCGAATTTCCAGCTGTTTTTCTAACATCTCCCTTGGACTCTCTTGTAACATCAAAACTACAACAAACAACCGGACTCGTGATTTCCTCTGCCAGTGGCTCACCTGCCCATGTAACCAGTTTTTTGCGGTTTTGGAAAGAAAAATGTAAATCCCCGATTTCCTTGATCATCTGTATCCAATTAGTTACTAAGTCGTGTTTCTTCTTTTGAAATCTCGTTTTATCCTACTTTTCCCCATTCCCTCTCTTCTCCGTTCTCCCCACCTCACCTCCATCACCTCCCTAGTCACCCACCTTCCATTTCGCTTGATTCCACTCTTTCTGTTCACTGCCAGCAGACTTTTCTAAGAAAGACTTCACTCTTGTTTCTCTGCTTAAGAATCTATAATCCCTTCCCATCACTTCTGTTTCAAGCTCAAATTCCTCGCCCCAGTTTCTCCCTACACACCGTGGTCTCACTGCTGTAGCCAAACCAACTTCCCACTTGTCCCTAGTTGCTCTGTTCCGAGGCCAGCATCTCAGACACAGATGCAGAGGCAAAGATTAAAATGCTGATACTCTAGCTGGGAGGTGAAATCCATGGCAACGGAGAAGAGGAGAATGAAGAGAGGTGGGAGAGGGGGAGGCAGCAGAGTGAGGCCAGGGCTGATTCTGCTTCTGCATGAGCCAGAGCAGCTCACGGGCGCTCAGCAGGCCCGTCTGCCTGCCGGCTTCTCTGGGCCGAGAAGGAGACCCCGGGCCTTCCCGCAGGGCCTGGTAGAGAGAAGCAAGAGGGTGTCTCAGTCTGGCTCATTTGTCTTCTATTTCCCATTGGTCAAAACTACTGGAGGGCTTCCCTGGTGGCGCAGTGGTTGAGAGTCCGCCTGCCGATGCACAGGACACGGGTTTGTGCCCCGGTCTGGGAAGATCCCACATGCCGCGGAGCGGCTGGGCCCGTGAGCCATGGCCACTGAGCCTGCGTGTCTGGAGCCTGTGCTCCGCGATGGGACAGGCCACAACAGTGAGAGGCCCGCGTACCGCAAAACAAACAAACAAACAAACAAAAAAAACTACATGCGCACAGGATTTAAGCTCTGCCAGTGACTGGTTCCCCAGGTTTTGGAAGTTGAGCTAGAAAAACAAAGATGAAGTGGGCATTTGAAGGTCAGATGGCTCTTGGGCTGTAGTCCGCGTCAGCTGTTCTGTTTGGATGGGAAACCTTGCCCTTGGGCCTGTTGCCGAGCGTCTGGAACTCTCTCGGTTCCTACCCGTTCTCCAAGCCCCATCCTCCAGGTTCCTGTGGATTCTGTGACCCCCATTCTCCCCACTCCACAAATATCTCCGGAATTAACTTGCCCTTTTTAAGGTGACCAGGGTCAGCTTGTGTTGCTTGTAACTGAGAACTCTGTTTATACTTAGTAGCTTACGTTGCCTTCTGCCACCTTGGGATGTTTACAGTACTTGGAGATAGTTTATGTGACGTGTTAGCATAACGCAGGAACTGCACCAACGTTATTACATAGTGTTGAATGCAGCAGCCTTATCATCATCTTCAACAAGAATTTGTCCAGTTTCAGACGCTGTGGGAAGTGTAAGACAAAATAAAATAGAAAGGGGCAGGCATTCGTCGCTTAATGTGAAAAAGAGGTTAATAAAATCCGCAGGTGGGTTATGATGGAGATTGCATTACAAGGTACGTTGGTGACAAAAAGGAGAAAGCAGTCCTTGAGCACTGGACCAATCACAGAAGGCTGCCTAGGGGTCGGGATGTTTGAGGTGGGTCTTGAAGGATGGCCATCAATTCAACAGGAGGAAAAAGAAGAGATGGGCATCCTAGCCGGAGGGAAAAGCGGCTGAGCTCTGAAAGGATGGGGTCCATCAGTGGCATGTGAACAGTTGAGAGCAGGTCCTGAGATCTCCAGGCAATTCTAAAGGTCGACTTTAACGACTGTGGGCATGTGTTGAAGAGACACTGGTCAGTGTAGTTCTCTAGCCTCATTCCGCAGACATGATGCAGTCCTGGGACAGAGATTGAAGCAGAATACGGGAGAGCACGGGTGTAAAGTACCCTTTCAACATTCAGTACCTGGTAGCTGTTATTATTATTGCTGTCATTAGAGGCAGTAATTACAACATCTGTTGTTTTCCAGATTTTACAGAGGAGAAATACTGAGGCTCAGAGAAGGTAATTGACCTGTCCAAGAGTCAAATAGCTCACATTTTCCAGAAACACAATTTTAATCTTAGATCTTCTGAATTTCTAATATACAACGTTGCCTTCCAGAGTTAACTACTTCCTGAATCCTGTAAAGGACCTTTTGATGGAAGAATGCTGTCTGTTCCTACCGCAAATCCTATTTCTTAGTAACGTCTACTTCCTAAAATTTGAATATTGTCTCTGCCACTAGATCACTACCAGGTTTATAGGTTATTTGACTATAAATTGACTTCCTGATGAAATGTATGTAGAAGGTGTTATAAAGAGAGGAAAGACGGGAATCTGGAGATAAACATGGAGAAAGGAAATGCTCTGAGAACTGAAAGCGCAGAATATTGTAGAATATCTGCCTCCGCAAGGAGTGAATAGAAGGAGACCTTAATAAAAAACAGAAGAAAGCACCAATAACAGTGGTGGTTTGTAGGCGTCTTCTCCCAAACCAGGGCGGATGAAAATGACACGACAAGTATCTTTATAAACATCTATTTCCTGATGCAAACTATTATATATAGAATGGATAAACAACAAGGTCCTACTGTATAGCACAGGGAACTATATTCAGAATACTGTGACAAACCATAATGGAAAAGAATATGAAAAAGAATGTATATATATGTATAACCGAATCACTTTGCTGTACAGCAGAAATTAACACAACGTTGTAAATACTTCAATAAAATAAATTTTAAAATAAACATCTGTTTCCTAATTTTCAGATAATTTGTGTCCAGCTTTAAATTTCTTGTGTGTTGCAAACCTTGATTTCAAAATCTAACTTTCCTGTTGAAGGTTTTCATTGTTACAAATACCCAGCAGGCAGGGATGTCCTGCAGGGTCTGGGGGACAAATGCTGTTTACATGTCCTTATAAACAGCTGTCTTCCAGACCACCCCCCACCTCCCAATTTGGCTTCCTCTTCCTTGATGAAAGAAAAAACACACTTACCAAGTTCCCTAATGACCCATTCCCTGCCAAAATTTTTAAAAAATCTTTTTGGGTTTTGCTGTAGCTGGCCGCTATTTTACATTAATCGCTATCTACTACTTGGCTTTCAGGAAGATGTTCGTTGCTAGTTTGCCTTTCCCCTTAGGGTCTCTTGTGCTTCTTCCATATAAATAAGAAGATGAAAAATGGTTTATCTCTTCACGTGTGTCCAACTGCCTTTTATAAGCCTGTGCTGACAAATCTGCCCATCTTCACGACAGTGGCTGTAACAACATTGCTTTCTAATCCTCTGACGATGATGATGACAATAATCGAAGAAAATAATTATTGGACACTTACTTGACTTGATACTGGGCACTATGCTAAGAACCTTGATTCTCATCTTTGTTTGTTTGTTTGTTTTTTTTTTTTTTTTGCTGTACGCGGGCCTCTCACTGTTGTGGCCTCTCCCGTTGCAGAGCACAGGCTCCGGACGCGCAGGCTCAGCGACCATGGCTCACGGGCCCAGCCGCTCCGCGGCATGTGGGATCTTCCCAGACCGGGGCACGAACCTGCGTCCCCTGCATTGGCAGGCGGACTCTCAACCACTGCGCCACCAGGGAAGCCTGATTCTCATCTTTTGATATAGGTCTTCTATGTGTACAGATGAGGAAACTAAGGACAAGAAAGCCAAATAATTTCCCAGTGATCACCCAGTTAAGTAAATGTGGGAACTGGTATTTGGTCTTAGGCTGTCTGATTCCTGTATTTTTTGCCATGGCTTGATTTGTGTATGAAATTCTTGTGAAAGTCTAATTAAATGTATTTTTTAAGTATGCTCTGAAAACTTAGATTTGCAAATGTAAAATGATACAAGCACTTTAAGAAACCATTAAGGGTCAGAAAGCAGATGCTACCTGACATTCTCTATGATCAGTAATGGAAGGTGTATAAATATTTAAAAAGTGCATTAAGACTCAGTTTCAAGTGACAAAAACCCAACTCAAAATAGTTAAAGAAAGAGGAGAGTTTATTGGCAGGTGGATGTAAGGAAGGCTGAAAAACCAAGATGGTGCCAAGATTCAGGTACACCACCTAGGTGGGGTCTCAGACAGTGACTGTGGTTGGCCAAGCCACGGGGGGTGAGGCGGGGAGTGGTGGCCTGGATATGGGTGGGTAGAACAAGGTCATGTGGTGCAAACTGGGTCTTCTTGCGGTAACAACAGAACCATGGGAAGGTAGTTCTCAGAGAGTGTGTGGGAGTGTGGTTAAACTATCCCATCCATGTCTACAAAGACAGTGGAGAAGCTAGGAGATTTCCTTAAGAAACGTTTTCTAAGAAATGTTGTCAAAAGTACAGGCCTAAATTGAACGGTGAGAAATGTTCTCATTTGATAAGGCAGTTCTAGACCAGGCAAGGCATGATAGGCTCCTGACATTAATTATAATTCTACTCATGTGGTTCTGTACTCTTGCAAACAAATATTAATAACAGAGTTTTGAAAAGTAAAACTTTCCCTGACATTGAAGCAGATATAAGACACAATGTTTGAGGCAAAAGAAAAAGCTATGACTAGCCAAAACAAGAGAGAAAAATCTTGTAAGAAGTAATGAAATGAGGACATACTATTTGAATCAAAATTAATTCAAAGTTAAGAAATTCAGGGTGAGGGAGAAAGTAGCTTTCTACTCAGGCCTGGAGCACACTGAGGGTAAGTTTTGGCTTTGAGATGGTATTTATCTTAACTTTTTTTTTTTTCTTTTTTTTTTTGGTACGTGGGCCTCTCACTGTTGTGGCCTCTCCCATTGCAGAGCACAGGCTCCAGACGCACAGGCTCAGCGGCCATGGCTCACGGGCCCAGCCGCTCCGTGGCATGTGGGATCTTCCCGGACCGGGGCACGAACCCGTGTCCCCTGCATCGGCAGGCGGACTCTCAACCACTGAGCCACCAGGGAAGCCCTCTTAACTTCTTTTGAAGCTGACTCTTGTGGAGTGGCTAGTTCATTAAGTAAGCTTAGCTATCTTAAAAATTTTCTATTTTAATTTTAAAATAATCTGGTGGAAAGTCATGATAAGTTACTTCTGTTAACTACATAGGGAGCCTGTTTTGGGGGGTTATAGGATGTATTAGGGTAAGACTATGTTGGCTTTATAAAGGACTTCAAAATACAGTGGCTTAGCTTAACAACATTTTATTTCTTTCTTCCAAAATGCAGTCCTGGCAGCAAGGCAGCTCTCTTTCATGAAGTTATTTATGTTCCTTTGCCATCCTCCCGGACTGGCCCACCGTTGTGGGGTAGAAGCTTCATGGCAAAACAACATGTGAGTTTAAGCTGGTGAAACAGGGGCCGACCCAGCATGCAGGGCAAGGAGGTCTTCAGTTGAAGGTGGACTGAAGTCATACACTTCACCTCTGCTCATATCCTGTTGGCTTGAACCTAGTCAGAGTCTGTTGTGGACTGAATGTTTGTGTCCTCTTCAAATTCCTTATTGAAGCCCTAACCCCTAAGTGTGGCTGTACTTGCAGATGGGGCCTCTCAGGAAGTAATTCAGGTTAAATGAAGTTAATAGGGTGGGACCCTGATCCAATAGGACTATGTCCTTGTAGGAAGAGATAGCAGAGAGCTTTCTATTTGAACACACAGGAAAGGCCATATGGAAACACAGCAAGAAGACCAGCCATTTACTAGGCTGGGAGAGGTCTCACCAGGAACAGAATAAGCTGGAATCCTGATCTTGGACTTCAGATCTGTGAGAAAATAAATTCATGTTGCTTAAGCCATCCAGTCCGTGGTATTCTGCTACAGCAGCCTGGGCAGACTAATACTATTTCTGCCTAGCTGCAAGGGAGGCTGGAAATGCAGTCCCACCTGGGTGACCATGTGTTCAGAAGAGAAGCCTGGATCTCAGGAGGCAAGTAGCTATCTGTCCCCTTGGGCTACAAGCAGAGTCCTGCCTGTCACTTTATAGCTGCTTTGCCCACTCATTTACAGAGTTTATAGAACATCAGTTCCTACCCGAAGACCAAAGCTTATAAACCTCACAGTCCCTCAGAAAAGCAGTCCTGTCCCGCCCCAGGCCCTCCTCTACTGCTGAGCTCTGAGACCTTCTCTTCTTTTTTTCCCTTCTCCTTAATAATTCATGTAATTTCTTCAAATTATTCCTTTTTCTGATCTTTCTTTATCATGGACACGAATGGAATCTTCAGTATCTGCTTAGATCTCAATTTTTATCTGCTTAGATTTTAGCTACTTATTATTTTTCCCCCCAATGTCATCTATATCTGATTTCTGGGCCATAGTCTTTACCTAGTATCTTGGTTCCCCATTGCAGCTATCACAAATCACCATAAATTTAGTGCCTTAAAACAACTGGAATTTATTGTCTTACAGTTCTGGAAGTCTGAAGTCCAAAATGGACTTTCACTTGGCTGAAGTCAATGTGTCCTCAGAGCTGGTTCTTTCCGGAGCCTCTGGGGGAGAATGTGTTTCCCTGCCTTTCCAGCCTCTAGAAGCTGCCGAATTTCTGGAACACGGTCCCCTTTCCCTGTCTTCAAAGCCATCAATGGCAGGTTCGGTTGTGTCACACTAAATCTCCCTCCCCTCCCCTCCCACCTCCCGTTTCACTTACAAGGACTTCTGGGATTACATTGGGACCACCCAGAAAACCCAGGAAAATCACTTCATCTCAAGATCCTTATTTATACAGAGAAATGCATGGACCCTAAATCTATATAATTGAATGAATTTTGGTGAATGTTTGTATGCATAAAACCAACACCCCAACCAGGATACAGAACATTTCCATGACCCCAGGTTCCCTTTTGTTTTTTTCCAGTCAATCTTCACTCTCTCCATAGGCAAGCACTCTTTTGATTAGTTTTGCCTGTTGCTAAACTTCCCTTAATAGACTCTTTTGGGTCCGGCTTCTTTCTCTTACCATAATGTTTTTTTAATTTTTTATTTATTTTTAAATTTTTGGCTGCGTTGGGTCTTCATTGCTGCACACGGGCTTTCTCTAGTTGAGGCGAGCAGAAGCTACTCTTCATTGCAGTGTGTGGGCTTCTCATTGTGGTGGCTTCTCTTGTGGCGGAGCACGGGCTCTAGGTGCATGGGCTCAGTAGTTGTAGCTCACAGGCTTCAGTAGCTGTGGTGTGCAGGCTCAGTAGTGGTGTCTTGTGGGCTCTAGCGCGCAGGCTCAGTAGTTGTGGCGCACGGGCTTAGTTGCTCTGCGGCATGTGGGATCTTCCCAGACGAGGACTCGAACCTGCATCCCCTGCATTGGCAGGCAGATTGTTAACCACTGAGCTACCAGGGAAGCCCAGCAAAATTCTTTTTTAAATGCATTCATGTGGTGTGTGAGCCAGTAGTTCATTCTGCTTTACTATCAAGTAACATTCCATTGCAAAACATCCAACATTTTAAAATCCATTCTCCTGGAGATGGACACGTGGCTTGGTTCCAGTTTGGGGTTATGAATGAACAAATATCAATAGATAAAGTTATTGTAAAAATTCCTATTGAATCATGCTGCAACTTTTCATGCATTTTGTCACGTAGCATAACATCCTCCCAGGTTCCAGCCATTAGGACGTGCACATCTCTGGGGTGCACTATTCGGCCTCCATCCCTAATTTGCTACTGTCTACTGGACCAGCACCCCTCACCCCTGCCTAAGGCTTAGTCTCCTAATCACCTTATTTATTGCCACAGGACGTTAAGAAGCTTAGCTTACACTCAGCCTCTTTAGCTTTGCCTTGGATCAGATTCTGACACCATAACCCAATTTTAGTGACTGACCTCTTACCTCTTTCCTTGTAATTAACCCCCCCCCCCCCCCCCCCCAGCTGTATACGCCAGGCTTGGTGCCTGGATCCTAGTATGATGTCCCTGCCTGGAATCTAAATTCCTTTAGAACTAAAGGGCAGCCTTGCTTATTCCAAGCCTCCAGAGAAACGGTCCTGCCTCATGCTCTGGGCATCACTGGCTGGGTTCCTGCTACGTGGCTGTCTGTCCTCGAGGGAAAACATCTGTCAGGCCGTGCTTCCTCCTCTTGCCTGTGACCATACTTCTCTGAGACTGGCTCCTCCAGCCTGCCCAGCCACCAACGACTAGACCTGGATTAACTTCCCTGCAGGAGCTGGCCAGTCTAGCCCAGGGTTTCTCCAATTTTGTTGCCCGTTAGCACCTGGAGAGCCTTAAAATATTTTAATGTCTAGACTGCACCCCTTACCAGCTGAACCCGAATCTCTGGGAGTAGAAATGAACAGCAGTATCTTTTCAAACTCCTCCGTTGATTCCAATTTGCAGGCAAGATCAAGGACAGGCAAGCCAGGGACTTCTGTTCAAGGTGTGCTCTGCCTACCAAAAGCATCAGCATCACCCAGGAGCTTGTCAGAGATGAGGAAACTCAGGCCTCTAATCCCAGCCCTACTGCAATGGAGTCTGCATTTTAACAAGATCCCCCAAGTGGTTCTGAAAGCTCTGATCTAGCCCATCTCACTCTGTCTGAACTCTTGTTCTGCAATATGTTCATAATGGAGCAGGGTTTATTTTTTTTCTTTTAATTGAAAAATATAGTATTAGAAAAAAATTGAAATAATAATTCATCTTTCTTGAGCATTTAGTGTATGTTAGGCAGAGTGTGGGTGATTTATAGACATTGCATCATTGAATCCTTATGACGAAGTTTCTCAGCAAAACCTTCCCAAACTGCCCGATCAATGCTTGGTCTCAAATTCTCTATCTCAGTGAACTGTTGTTTCCTTTACAGAACTTATTACGTTTATAATTTTAGTATACTTTTCTTTCTGTCTTAACTGTCAGACTGAATACTCCACAGAGGTGAGACCCTGTCTAGTTTAATGGTGAATCCATCGCACCTGGTACTTAACAGGCACTCAAAAAGTATTTGTTGAATGAAGGAAGTTGGCACTATTATTATTCCTATGTTATGGATGAGGAAACTTGCCCACAGTGTCATTTCTAGTAAGTGAGGGGGAATGAGAGCCGTCTCTGAGCCTGGCTCAAGTTCTTTATCATTGTTAGAAGCACCTACCCCACCATTTGCCCTCTTATCAGCTGAACACAACAGTTTTCTTCTGTAACCTGCCTTCTAGTGTCTTGTTTACACGTGCTATTTTATATAATTATAACCAGGATGCCCATGTTAACTGGAATTTTGCTTTTCTTACTTAATGTTTTTTGTAAGTTTTTAAAGTTTTCATACTTTAAAAATGGGTACATATTATCTTATCACTTGATTACTATAAATTATTAACCATTTAACCCTTGCTTAGCATTTAGGCATTGTCCTTGTTCTTTATTTACAGGTGACATTGAAGCCAGCATCTTTGGATGCCTGGTTGAGCTGAATTTCTACTTTCTCACAAAACATGAACATTCTTATATCGTTTTCACCTTGAACAGGCCACCTCTGACCTTCCATGGTGCTGTAGCTAACTTAGATATTTCCAAGCCTGCTAAAGAATGGGAACATTTTGCACTGCAGGGTTTCATAAGACACGTAGAATTGTGACATTTTTACTGTTCCATCTTATCCAAGCTTGTTCATTAAAGTGGCTTCTGAAATTCTTCTTTCGCTGAAATCTTTCTGCTTAATTTTGAGCAGTGACAAAACAGGCCAACTTGGCAACTTTTATTCACTCCTCGGATGTGCTGACCCTTCGTTTCCCTAAATCAGGAGCCTGAGTTCCCTGTCTGCAGTTCAAAGACAAGGTCTGACTGAAGTCCGGAGGGACTTTCTAGGAACCCAGGATATGGGGGGGACAGGTGACCCCTCGTGATTCCCCTGTTGCCTTTCAGCTCATCCTCCACGGTCTCAGTGCAGCTAGGGAGAGAACGCAGGACCAGAAATCAGATCTGGGGACTAGCTCTGAACGGGACATTCACTGACATTGGGACCTAAACCCCCTGAACTCACTTCCTCATCTCTCATACAAGGGTAATTGCATCTTTTAGAATTGGGAAGATCCCATGAGCTAATCTACATGAATGCCCTTAAGACATTCAAAAAGATATATCTGTATGTGTATAATGTAAATACAAAGTTATTTCAGTGCAGAAACACTTGTAATTCTTTTAATATTAAATGCTCAATCCTTGATTACTTATTAAATGATGACTGAATGTCATCATTGATTTGTTAAATACTTAATACTTTTAATACTTAAATATTTTAATAGTTAAGAACGTCTGCATTTTAAATTCAGTACTGTGATGAGTACCTTCTTACCTAACCATATTGCATCCTTTTTAAAGGGCCAAATTCTACCTTTTTGTTCTGTACTTCTATGATTAAAAGTAATAATAATTGCTAATATTATAATATTTTATTAAGTGTGGAAGGATATGTCTTGAGAAAAACTGTAATTGGTGAGGTTGTCAAATTGATTGACACAACTGAAATAAAATTATCTCCCTATGAGGCAAAAAAAAAGACAAAAATGAGAGCGTGGGCCGTAATAAGTGACTTACGTTATCTTGCATGTTTATATTGTGAGAAAGTGAGATCTGCAAAGTGTTATGAATACTTTCAATAGGAAAAAAAATCAGAGGAAATTAAAAATTCTTTAACGGGGACCAGATGTAGTTTTAAAAAAAGAACAAAGCTGTTGAAATCTCCTGTTAAGACTGAACTCCGCTCCCCCCCATAAGCCCTCTTTCTTGAACAGTAAGGGTATGCTAATGATAATAATTAAATCCAAGCGATCCTTCTTGCTTTTCTTAGGCAAAGTGGGAAACAAATTACAACTCATTTTCAGAAAAACCTTCACAAAATCCTTTGCCAACAGCAGAGCGGGGACACTGGCAGCTAAAAGCCCCAGAGGGTCCCTTCCTGGGAGGGGAGGCTCTCGGCCAGGCCCGAGCCACCACCCCCTGGGGGACAGGGGCGCCGGTCAGTAGGCCCGGGGTCCCATCCTTGGGGCGAGGCCGGGGCACCTCGGGCGCGGGCTAGAAGAGCGGCGGGCCCGGCCGCGGCGGCCGCAGCGGCGGCAGGGGCAGCGGCGGCGTCGGCGGCGGCGCGGGGTCCCCGCCTCGGGCTCGGCTGCAGGGCCGCGCTGGGGCGGGAAAGGTCAACAGGGCAAATACTTTCTCGGATCCATCCGCCCCGGCCAACTTCGGCAGATCTCCTCCGCACCCCCTCCATCCCACTTTCTCCGCCCGCCCCCCAACTCCGAGCCCGCGGCTGCAGCGGGTCGACCCCCACGCCACCTCTGAGTTGGGGGATGGCTCTGGCGGTCCCCGCGAGCCGAGCGCGGGGGCCTCGGGGGGGAGGGGCCTTGGGGGGAGGGAGTCTCTGTGGGGAGGGGTCTCTGGAGAGAGGGAGGAAAGCTCTCGGGGCAGGGGGAGGTCTCCGGGGGGAGGAGCCTCCATGGGGAGGGCTCTCGGAGTGGGTGGGAGGTCTCCTTGGGGAGGGTCTCCAGGCTGGGGGAGGAGGTCTCCAGGGGGAGGGGTCTCTGGTGAAGGCCGCGGGGCGGGGTCGGGCGCGGTGGAGGTCGGCGGGGGTGTGTCCGAGGGGCCCGCAAGAGCGCAGACTCGCGCTCCGCCGAGTCCCGGCGTGCGGTCGCCGCTTTTTCCCCGGAGTCACCCGAACGGCAGAGACGAGATGCGTGGCGGCGGCGCGGGGCTGGCGCTCCTGGCCTCGCTGCTCTGGGTCGCCGTGCAGGGCCAGCAGAGAGGTGAGCCCGGGTCGCGTCCCGGTCCCCTGGCGGGCGGGAGGCTACGGGACAAAGCCCCACGCCTGGCCGCGCCTGAGGTCGGTGCGCGCATCCGCGTTCACCCCTGACCGGGGACCAGACACGTGGGTCTCCCGTGCGGCCCCTGGAAAGGTCGCCCGGCCGTGGGGGGGAAAGGGCTAGGGGAGCACCCCTGACGGACGCAGCCCCCTCATCCGCGCCTCGGGCTTCCCCTCCTCGGGCTCTGGGTCCCCGGGTCTGGCTTGGCGACCTGGTAGCCCCTATGGAGAGCCGCGCTGGCCCAGCTCTCGGTCTGGGCTAAGGCGGGTGGGCGGAGAATGAATGGGAAAGGCGCCCACAGAGTCCCCGCCACCGACCGGCGGCGGAAAGCTGGTGGTCCGCGGCCGGGAAAGGGGGCGGTCCCATGGCCACTCGGGGCGGGCCGGCGCGCGGGTAGTGCGCGGGGAGGAGCGGACGTGGGAACCGGCCGCGGGCGGCGTACAGGGCCCGGACGCGCCTCCCGGGCGTGCTGGGTGCAGGCCCCGAAGTGACCGAAACGGCCGTTCCCTCGCAGCATAGACGATGGTCACTTCGGGGTGAGGGAGCGGGAACTTGGACGCTGGCTGGCTGCGCGGACACGCTGACTCGCGGGGCAACGTTGGCGAAGAACAGAAACTCGAAGCGAACTTTCAAAGCTTCTGTCAGTGCCCCAGAGAAAGGGAAACCCCCCTTCGGTTTCTGTGGACAACACCGTGCCCGCTTTCCCCAGAGGCTAAGGCTTCTCGGCGCCGGCTGTTGGCTAGGCGGTCACAAATATTTGTTGAAAACGTCTTAATGTATGCAATACGTGACCGCGGGCATGCTCCCACAAATACACGTGCCATTAAAAACGGCGGAAAGTGCAGGCCAAAAGTAGGTAGGCGGTGTATATATGCCAATACACTATGTATAAAACAGATAACTAATGAGAACCGACTGTATAGCACAGGGAACTCTACTCAAGGCTCTGTGGTGACCTAAAAGGGAAGGAAATCCAAAAAAGAAGGGATATATGTATACGTATAGCTGATTTACTTTGCTGTACAGTAGAAACTAACACAATATTGTAAAGCAACTAAACTCCGATTTAAAAAAAAAAAAAAAGTAGGCAGGCAGAACGCGAAATACCCCGTGGGAAAGATGGGTGTTTGGCATCGTGCTGAGCTGTGAACTCTGTAGCCCGTCCCATTCATTGGCGCATTCGTGGTGGAAGCGCTGGACCGGAGCGAGCGACACGCTTTGAATGGCTGGGCGTCCGTTCTGCGCGAGGCGGGGGCAGGGATGCAGGGAATTTACATAGTTATCCCGGGAAGAAAGGGGCCGGCCTTGCGGGAGAGCGGGCTTGGACTCTTCGAGCTGAGCGCCTTTCTCTCGGGTTGCTGACAGTGAAAAGCCTGGTTTCCCACAGGGTG
Source organism: Phocoena sinus (assembly GCF_008692025.1). Lineage (NCBI taxonomy): Eukaryota > Metazoa > Chordata > Mammalia > Artiodactyla > Phocoenidae > Phocoena > Phocoena sinus. The sequence goes on along the minus strand of NC_045776.1, from coordinate 57,943,298 downwards.
GAGGGAGAGCAGCTGGACTCAGCTTCCTTGTTCTAAGAAATTGAAAGTCCTGGACTGGGGAGATGCCCTGAGTGTTTTCCGCCCCCCTCTGGGCTCAGCACTTGGCCTGGGCGGCTGTGAATGGTGTTTGGAGAAAGTGGGACCGCGTGGGGCTTTCCTGCTTTAAGATGCTGCGGAAAACCACCCACTGCGTGGGAGCCTTTGAATCCTTCACACTACCTTCCAGATTTTCAGTCCTCACCCCACAACCATCACCCTTCCTAACAGGCACCTTTAAGGGAGTTTTGACTTTTTAAAATATAAGTTGGGACCCCATGTATATAGCATGAATGACTAGTGAAATGGTGTAATCTGGTCATAATATAATAATAAAATAATTCTGACTAGCATCATCAGTGAGTTAGTTATCTGGTGCTTATATTTTTTAAAACAATCATCCTATAGCATTCAGATTATTAGGAATTCTCTATCATTTCACAGCCTCTCTGGATTACTTTACATATCATGGTATGTGACCCAATAGCTCAGTTCCTTTGAGATGTAACCTGTGCAAAGTGAGCTATTCCTAAGTATAAAAAACTAGGTGGTATATTTCTAACAATAATGTTGTGTTACGTCCACAGCTGGCATTTACATGGATTATAGTTGCTTCACAGGTCAGCTCAGCAGCTCTTGTTTTGAACTGGGTTTTTTTTTTTTTTCTTAGTAAAAATAGACAATTCCAAGGATAGGGGAAAAAATCTGTTCTATGACTAGAGGAAATTTACTTCATTCTCATAAATGATGTAGCATTCAAATTTAGCATGTATGTGCTCTCCAGTGAAGTATGTACCTGAATGGCTTCCAAAGGTGCATTTTTCTTTCCTGTAGCTGTATTCCCCAAGTAAGGGCCAAGAAAAAATACTGATTTTAGCAGTTGGAAACAAGGATTGTGTAATAAAAACATCACTGCCCACTTCCTACGTATCCCAGACTTTGGCCCATTCCTTTTTTCTCTTCCACTTTTCCAGACATTAATATAAAGCCTACATCTGTAGTTAATATAGCACCATCGAGAATTCAAATGCAACAAAGATATGAGATAAACACATGCTGTTCCATAGTGTCTCGTGCCACTCTTAGAATCGCCAGTATTGTAAAATGTTTATATGACCACTTATTTCAAGGTAATCTTCCTTGAGACACCCTACAATTTTAGAATAATTCATAAGTTTCTACAGATATTCATTATCATCTACAGTAGGTTTTTTTGTTTTGTTTTGTTTTTTTGCGGTACGTGGGCCTCTCACTGTTGTGGCCTCTCCCGTTGCAGAGCACAGGCTCCGGACGCGCAGGCTCAGCAGCCATGGCTCACGGGCCCAGCCGCTCCACGGCATGTGGGATCCTCCCGGACCGGGGCACGAACCCGTGTCCCCCGCATCGGCAGGCGGACTCTCAACCAGTGTGCCACCAGGGAAGCCCTACAGTAGGTTTTTATGGAGAAAGGACAAGATATGCCTTTAAGCTTTAGGTGTTTTACTTTTTGGCTTTACAAGCTGTGGGAAATTGGGCAAGTTACTTAACCTCTCTGTGCTTTAGTTTCACCATCTGTAAGTGGGAGTAGTAATGGTGCCTCCTTGGAGAGGCTGTTCATGATGAAATGAAAGAATGCAAGATAAGTTCTTAGAACAGTGCCTAACCCAGGATCAGCCCTCAATAAGCATTATCTAAGCATCATTATTACTATTTTGCACAGAACTATTGGGAGAGGCCCTCTTGCCAGCTGTATTCTCTGGAATTTGGAGTCTGGGTTTGGAATCAAGTAGTCTTGGGCTCAAATGCCAGACCTGTCACTTTGATGAGCCGTGATGTTGGTTAAGTTTCTCAGCATCTCTGGATCTGTGAAATGCAGAGAACTGATGTGATTCAGTAACACAGGGAGAAAATTGGCCCAGCGTTGGGCATGTCAGCATCATAGGCACGCAGTCCATGGTGATGGTCTTAACTGTCCTGCCTGTGGTGCATCCTCACCATCCTGGACCCACATTCATTTGGGCATTAAGACTTGTTGATTTTACCTCTTGAAAATCTGTGCAATCCATCTCCCATTTTTGTCCCCACTGCTGACTAGGCTCAGGAACTGTTTGTCTTTCCCATGAAATATTGTGACGATTCTCTCATTGGGCCTCCCTCTTCCTCTCCTCTCCATCTTCGGCACCACCATCACCGTGATTTTTCTAGAAGTACCACCCTATAGGCTTGGACTAACGCCTCTCAAACTCCTGATTTCATAACACAGACATACAAAATGACATTGGAGAATCCCATGGGGCTAAAGGAGGAGGCTGGGACCCAGCTGGCCTGCTGGCCCAGAGCTCAGGGTGTTACCTGGGGACGAACGTGCCCCTGTTCATAGCTGACCAGTGATGCCGGGCACATGGGCTATTCAGTGCTGGGCAAGCCTCCCATTTGCAGTCTAAAACGCCCAGAAACCTCCCCGGTACCGTCATTGCTGAAGTATTTATGATGTGCCCTTCCCTGGACTCCTGGTGCTCTGGTCCCTTAGCATTATTGTTGTCCTTCTCCTGGTGGCCTAAACAAGTGGCTCACTGATCTGTCTCACCCACTGACCTGGGCTTCCTGAGGGCAGGGGCTGTTTTATTCCCAACTGGGTGTCCATCGCTGTGCCTGTCTTGGTTGAGCCACATTGAGATTAATATCTTTATTCACGAATCAAGTAACTTTAAAAACTATTTTTGAATAGGTAATCCATGCCCATGGTACAAAGTTCAAAAGATACCAAAGGGTATATAGAAAAGGTTAAGTCACCTACTTCTGAGGCAACTACGGTTTTGAGTTTCTTGAGTATCTTTCCTTACATGTTTCTTCATGTAACTCCTAAAAGCAAGCTACTTCCTAAAACCTGCTTCCTCCCTAGCACTTCCTAATAGTATAAGAAAGGTACTAGTTATTTCCTGATAAAACAGGAAACACTCTTCCTATCTCCACTGCCCTTCCTTCATGCTATTTCTTTAATATCCCTCCTGCCGGATGTTAAATGCATCACTTAATCAATGTCTACACTTACCGACTTTTCACTTTCCAACTTGTCCCTTTCAACGTGGCCTTTGACAGACGGTATTAGAGCCTTGTTTCCTAGATCTTTTGGAATTTAAAAACTAGCTCATTGATTGCTTTCATGACCCTGTACTCCTTCTGAAAGTATTGCTTACTGTAGCATTAATAAGCTATTCCTGAAGCTGTAAATAATTTAAAAAATATATATTTAGACGATTTATGATGTAGAGAGGTTAAGTTTAAGAATAACTCTATCAGAAGTTAAGGATAGTGTGTTATTTATTTTTCCAAAAAGTATGATTTATTACTGGAACGACAATGGCAGACACAGAAAAACTTAAAATTTAAAAATAATTCCTGGGCTTCCCTGGTGGTGCAGTGGCTGAGAGTCCACCTGCCGATGCAGGGGACGCCGGTTCGTGCTCTGGTCCGGGAGGATCCCACATGCCGTGGAGCGGCTAGGCCCGTGAGCCATGGCCGCTGAGCCTGCGCATCCGGAGCCTGTGCTCCGCAGCGGGAGAGGCCGCGGCGGTGAGAGGCCCGCGTACCACAAAACAACAACAACAACAAGTAATAATAATAATTCCTGATGAATAAAGTTAAGCCTGTACCTGTACCTTGAATACAAAGTTAAGTGGAGATAACCAGAGAGAACTCTTGCTCTGAGACCTTAGCTGGACCTGTTACTGATATTCCTCAGAAATGTTTGGATGAACAAGATAAACTATAGTCTCCTAAGAAGGATGTATGTAGCTTATTTACATGCTTGCAAATAATTATTTTACTTGTTTTACTTCTAAAATCCTAGCGTGTATCCATGGACAATTGAGTAAATAAATGCATTTCAAAATTAATGAGGAGAAGAAACTCCTTTATAGAAGTAATTTAGGTAAGTTCGTGAACTTGGGTTCTGTTGGGACATGCCTGCCAGGGAGCTATTTCAGTGTAAAATGCTGCACTCCAGCTGGGTTCATTGCATCTTCATGTCCTTTGTACTGAGGTGACAGCACTCAGAGTAACCATTTCATGGCACAGATGCTTGCCACCAGCGTCTTTGTTTTCTCAGGGCTGGATCGGGAGAGCTTTCTTTGGGGTAACTTGTTCCCAGTGATTTTGTGTCTTGCTTAGGGGCAGGAGACAGACAATGGAAACACTGAGATTCCACACCAGCGTGGTGGATAACATTCTTGCCTAGGTAAGCATTTACCTCAGAGGCTAATCCAGAAACGATGCTGTGGAAACACATCAGATCCTGATTTCAGCGTGTGTGTGCATTTTTTCCCTTTTTTGATTCAACCATTTGAAGTCTGAATCTCTTCATTCCTGAACTTATCTTTGAAGTCGGATCTGCTGGCCCAGCAGGCAGTATGACTCCAGTTCTTGTGCCAGAGAACCTCCTGCCTTGCTGATGGGAATGTCAGATTTAGCTCCATGAGTATTTATGGAAAGTGCCATCTTTTCCCATTCCCTGAAGGATTTCCTGCATTTTGTTGCATTGCTCCATAATTTCCTGCCAGAACCTCAGGAAACTCTTTACAACAATATAAAAGATGCTTAAGTTTAGCAGATCTTTTTTAGTTAAGAGGGGACATTCAGAAAGGAGAAAAACCTCGCTCCACAATGCTGATTACTGTACACCCCACTTTTAAATGTCTTCCAACCTCTTTGTAATGGCAGGATTTTACTCACTAAAAGCGATTCTCTTGTTATCTCAGGCCCAGCACAGGAATTCTTTCCTGCTCCAATGACTTCTTTCCCTGTTTCTCCCAGTTTATGGCATTCTTTCGGTCGCCTTGGTTTCATCTTCCTTTTCTTTCTTTTCTCTTTTTGGTATTCCCCCTATCTAAATCATCCCTCTGCATTTTTGTTTTTTCCTTTAAAAAGGTCCCTGATTTTTTTTTTCTGGTTTTTTTGCCTTTGTTCCTCTTTATTACACTGCAGATGATCACTGTCTGTCCAGAAGACTATAACCAGCCACTTGGAATAAGTCTCTGATGGCAGCATCCGCTCTTCTAATCTAGTCCCACATGGCAGTGAGACTGGTGCTCCTTAACCACTGTCTTCATAATGCACCCCCTGGCTTCACCCGCTGGCCACAGCCGTCCGTCATCCCCCCAGATTCACAAAGTCAGGTATTGACTCTGGGCTGTGTGATTTGTTCCCATGACTCCCTCACTTGAGCGGCATCCCCACTCTCTACCTGAAGCCTGAGCCGATCCCCCATGGCCAGTTGGTCCCCGCCCCAGGGCAGACTTGTTTTTATGGCCTCTATGGCCATTTTTGAACTTGCATTGTATTTTGTGATCAGTCGGGGTTCCCATCCAGCCAGAGTTGCCATCTGGTCCTCTTGTGGATGGCTTGCCCAGAATGCCATCGATCAAGGTCAAAAAGAGGGCACATTGTTCTTTCAAAGAGCAAAACCTTAGCTCCCCACATTTCTTTCCACACACAGATAACTTGGGGGCACAGGTTCTAGTGCTGGGACCTGAGCCCTAGGCAGTGAGAGGGCAGTAACGCCAACAAACCGCCCCCCCCAGCCCCCCGCAGAGGCAACGGGGTTGCCTTAACAACGATGAAACCCTTACCCAGCCCCTGGATTGCAAACCCAGCCCTGAGTCCGGCTCCTCTCGGGGCAGGAGGTCCTCCAGCTTCCTAGATTTCGTACCACTGGAGGGAATTAGGATTCCACAGGTCTGAGTAGGATCTAGAATCTGTTTCAGGAAACCTTATTCCTATCTGGATACCAGAGGCGGAAGGAATTTTCCAACTGGCCTTCAAGCTGAGCCTGTTGGGTTTCTAGTTTAAATAGTTGTTTCCAGAACTATCTTTGCCACTTGGTGTACTTTCTGTCCCTGTTGCTCTGTCCTGTGGTGGGCTATCACTCTTTCCCCATCCTCAAAATTCCCACTGTCCATCCTTCAGCCCCTTCCTTCTGAATCTCCAATTCAGGCATTTCTGTCTTTGTTTTTGTACGTGATCTAGTTTTCCCAACTCTTTACAACTCTGCCCTGGCTTCATGGCTGCACTTTTGTTCATCCCAGCAGTTTGGGGTGGGGAGAGTTTGAGATATTCATGAACGTTGTGAAATGTCTTTGGGAGCTCCCACCGCTTTTCTTGTAAGGGAGTTGGCATTTTAAATCCTTGATACCTTCTTGGGGTAGGGAATAATGTTCTCTTGTGGGATCGTTGTCATTTCTAGTCAGTGTTTCTAGATTTTCCCCCGTGTTTGCTCATTCACTTGCTCAGTTTCATGCACCAAACGTGTAGTGGACCCTCAACCTTCCAGGCCCCAAGTCGGGGTGTGTCCTGAGGTCCTCCTCAGCTGCTTTCCTCATTATGATTCCACTATGGACATTCTTGATGGAATTGTTTTTGAGGAAGTCCAAGTGCATAGCTAGAAAGGAACGTTCTCCATGAGAAATCATGGTTGAGGGGATTCAAGTAGCACAGGTGGAAGTTAGCATCTGTATTTTGCTTGCTCCCAGTCACAGAAGTTCAGGTTGCAGCAAGCAGGCCCCGTGGGGGTGGGGTGGGGGTGGGGAGAGGGGAGGGGCAGCGAGTGCCCTGCCTTAGCTTCCTCACCAAACCCCCTGCTGGGTGACATCTACTCCTCCAGACTTCCTTTGTCTCAGGGGGCCTCACAGCTCACCTGCTTGGCCAGCTCTTTGCGCGTGGAGAGCAGGTACAGTTAGTTCAGAAATTCTCTGTCTGGGCTGCGCGTTAGATTTTAATCACATGAGTGCCCAGGCGCCCCCCCCCCCCCCCACACCCCAGGGACTACAATTTATGTGGTCTGGAGTGGGGCCTGGTCATTTGCATGTTAGAAGGTTTTTTCAGTGTTTGGCTTATGACTTCCCTTCAAGCTCCAACAGCAAAATAAGAGCCTTTCTACCTTCTACGTCCCTAACACACCCCACACACCACAGACACACACCACACACACACCACACAACAGACACACACCGCACACACCACACACACCACACAAACACCAGACACACACCATAGACACACACCACACACACACCACACACACACCACACACACCACAGACACACACCACACAAACACCACACACACCACACAACAGACACACACCACACAACCACCAGACACACCATAGACACACACCACACACACACCACACAACAGACACACACCACACAAACACCAGACACACCACACATACACCACACACACCACACACACACCACACACACCACACACACCACACATACACCACACACACCACACACACACCAGACACAACAGACACACACCAGACACATACCACACACACCACACACACCAGACACACCACAGACACACACCACACACACCAGACATACCACACGCACACCACACACACCCACAACCCACCTACACTGACCTGCAGACCAGCGCCCACCTAAAGGCTTAATGGTACTGGAGGGTGCTGTATTGGACTAACCCCAGACTGATGGAGCCGGAATCTGGACCCGGCCCATCTGCTGGGTTGAGGCAGGTTCTGCAGGAATGGGTAGCTGGGCTGCAGATGCTGGGATGAGTCTAATGTGGCCAATAAAAGTTTCCCCAGGGCCCAGAAAGCCGTTGGCATCCGAAGCCTCCCAGGGGTTAGCGGGCCGTGAAGCTAATGGGGTCATCCTGTCCCTGTGGAACTGTTACAGTGGCTTCTCGCTCTACTGAGCAGGACTTACTCGGCCCTCTGTGGTCTGGCCTTGCTGCAACCTCTCCACAGCTGCTTCTCCCGCTGCGTACCCTCTTCGGGCCATTCTGACGCAGCCGTGGTTCCCATAATGTGACATGGTGGTTCACCTGTGACACTGCCTTATTCTGGTCCACCCAGTCATCCAGGTGTGCCTCCTGCTCCTGCCATAGCAATCTGTGCACACCTCTGACCAGCACGTCGTTTTGTAACGGTTTGTTACCTTGCCTGTCCCTCCTGGAGGGCAGAGATTTTTGTTCTTATTTCTAATACCTACTCAGCGTCTGGCGTTTAGGGTTGATTCTGTAAATATTGGTTGGATGAATGAATGAAAGTCCCAATTCAGACAAGCACCAGGGGCTGTGAGGGAACCCAGTGGATGGATAGTATTGAGAGGTTCAGACAGACAGGCGGTTGGGATTTGGAAAAGTCCCTAATGAAGAGGCAGAGTGATGATTCCTGGGCACAGATGGGCTGGGAAAGGACAGATGCCAGCTTGAGAAGGCTGGGAGGCCTTAGCAGGTACCCAGACAGGATGCAGGGATGGGGAACAAGAATGCAGGTAACCAAGCTACGGTAGGAGATGGTCAGACATTCTCGGGACCAAAGCTCACATTCTGAACCAAAACACATGACCAGGGACAACCTAGTAGCAGAAACACTAAGTCCAGATACTTTCCCTGCTCGCAGACGGGGTCCAACACAGAGAGAGAAGAGCCACAGAATCTGGAAATCAGGAGGGGCTTCGCAGCTTGAAGAGATCATTCACCTTTTTTTCCCCATATACCAATTCAGTACAAAGGAGAAAAAAGGATTACGTTTTTGTAATTGAAATAATATTGAATGACGAATAAGGCTTGAAGCCCAGATTATATTTAACAAAATCTTATTTCTAGATTTGGGGCCACTGACTTCTAGGCATCTCAAGCCCACAACTCATTAACTCACATATTCAATAGGTATTTGTTGAGTTTCTAGAGTTCTGCACACTGGTCCTTGAACCCCTAGAGCTGTAGTCAAGCAGGCACAAGAAGTGCCCAAGGAATCCTAGGCTACGTGTGTCCATCAGTTCAAATCTGGAGGGATTTTTGTTGCTGAATGCCTGGACCACCGATATCACCCCACTTATTGCTGTAAAATAGTGTCACTGTGAACAGAGAACTCTGATTAAACACTGCATTTCTACTGCAGTGTGTTTCCTTTTAGTTTGAAGATGGTGACTGTAGAACACTCTGTTTTGTCTTGACTTCAGTCTTGTTGGTATTTGTTGACTAGCTCTTGGAGTTACATTCTTATATAGAGTTTTTGTTTAAAGGAACTCTACCTGCCTGCCTTTGGAGGACATCGTTTAAGTGGGGAACAGCTGTTCTCCTCCAGGCATTTTGGGCTAAGCCAGCCTGGTCTTCTCAGGAACAGAACAAAGGCATACAGAATTTATGTCACAGATGGATTTTTGTGTGATAAAAATCACTTATTACTGAATGGAAGAATGGCCTATTCTCTTTGGAAATATGAGCATAACATCTAGTGTGCCTTTAGTAGTTTCCAACCTTGTTGGTTTAGTTTTAATTATTAAAATTGACTAAGTTAAGATGTGCCTTGTTTTCTGTGGTCAAACATTCCCTGAAACTTTGTGCGTAAGACAGTTTTCTGTAAATGAAGTAATTTCAAATTCAAATAATTCTGAGATAATATTTGAAGGAATCAGATAGATTTTCAGTGTATATTCCTGGACCCTCTTTTGTTCTTTTGATCCATGTGTCTGTCCCTGTGCTAACATCACACTGTCTGGATTCCTTTGGCTTTGTAATAAGTTTTGAACTGGGTGATGTAAGCCATTCCACAATTCACTTTTGCTAAATTGCTTTGATAGTTCTAGGTCCTTCGCATTTCCATTAGTATCAGCTTGTCAATTTCTACAAAAGAGCCAGCTGGGATTTTGGTAGGAATTAGATTGAATCTGTAGATCAGTTTGGGGAGAAGTGCTGTCTAATAATACTGAGTCTTCCTGTCTATGAATAAGAAACCTGTCTTCATTCATTTAGATATTATTTAATTTCTCTCAGAAATGTTTCACAGTTTTCAGTGTATTGGTCTTGAATTTCCTTTGTTAAATCTTTTCTTAACTATTTTATTCTTTTTCAATAAAAAAAGCCTGGGAAGTATGGAGAGCCGATCTGGTCCTTCTTTGATGCCCATGTGCCCAGGATCCCCTGTTAAGTGTTTGGCTGGTCTAGCCATCTGTATCTTCCCCTACTAGGATGGCAACCTCAGCTAGCCGAACTACAGGGTTTCCCCATTTGTTTTCTACTGAGTTTACACCTTTGTCAGCATTACGGAGCATCTGTTTCCACTCTCTGCTCCAAATCAAGTCAGCTGTCCATCTCCAGCACTAAAGCTGCTGGTTTTCAGGGCTCACCCTGCCCTGGGAGCGGGGGTGAGTATGGAGTAGACCCAGGCGCAAAGCTACTCTCTCTCTCACAGTCTGAGAGAGAGAGTAGCTTTTCATAAAGAAAAGCTTCCCAACTTGTTTGTTGTTGGTTAGTTTCAAAATCCTGAAATGGTTGTTTCTGAAAATTTTGTTCAGTTATATAACTGTTTTTGTCAATCTCTTTACTTACCATAGCCAGAAGTCCCACTAAAATATTTTAATTTATATAAATATCTTGACTACCATGAAATTCTCTTTATGAGATTCTATTTCTGTTGTTCGTGATTCTGTTAACAATCCACTAATTTTACTAATAGCCCATTTAAAATATTTTCCTCGCTAATTAGCAAAGTATTGGTGTTGATGGAGACAGAGAACATTATGGTGAGTGCCCCGACCCTGGACAGTCTTCCTTATTGGAATACGCCCTGACCACCCCAAGAGACACAACATTGATATTAATACCAGCTGCAAATGGGTAGTTTAACCTAAGTAACACACACACACACACACACACACACACACACACACACGATATCACGTGCACCAAGTCACTGTCTTTATATTGAAGTTTCTTAATTTCAGACACTGTACTAGTTACTGTTTATGTTTAGAGGATGCTCTTCTTGAGTCAATCAGTTTACATCCTCGGTTTCAAGGTACTCAAGTCGGGGAGGGCTCTGGAAATTGCAACCCCCAGGAGGGAACAATTGCTGCACTCACAGAAGTTCTGGACTGGCCAGTGGGGAACCAATCTCAGAGGTTGAAAGAAGGGCTGACCTCCTCCTGTAAACAAATTAGGCTCCTAACCATGCCAGCTTGTCCAGTGTAAAGGGCAGAGGATTGGAGAGTCAGCAGGGGGAGGTCTGTGCTGAAGTGCTGACCCGCGGGGGAGGGGCAAGTATGGAAAGTGCCACTTAGGACTAAAACAGAGAACTCACCGTCCACAGTCCATTGTTGAAGATGTGTACTTTGCTCAAAGTGGGGGACCTATATGTGAATCCTACTGCAGTTTGCAGGAAAGACAGGCTATTTGGTTTTTACTGGTTTGTTTGAAAAGAAAATGTATTAAAGAAGATGAATATGAAACGAGGACCTACTGTAGAGCACAGGGAACTATATTCAATATCTTATAATAACCTATAATGGAAAAGAATCTGAAAAAGAAGACACACACACACACATATATATATAAAACTGAATCACTTTGCTGTACGCCTGAAACATTGTAAATCAACTATACTTCGATTTAAAAAATAAAAAGAGAAGTTGTATATAAATGTGGCCTGTTTGAGAGTCACCTATTCATGCGGTCCAGGCTGGGTTCTGATTCACTACTAATGTGTGGAAATAGACTAAATTTTCCCTATTATCATAATGAAAATATAGGGAAAAATTCAGAAAATGAAAGAAAAATAATATTAGAAATCTTACTTTAATATGATGGGGGCAGAGGGCTCAAGGGAACTGCTGTGTCCTTGACCTTTCCCAAGTCTCTCCAGCTGTCTTCCTCTCTAGGATGGGGAGACGGCCCCACCTTCTGAGGATGGCCCTGTTTTTGCTCAGAGGCTCTTTTGAAAATGCTTCCTCTCCTCTGTCACCTAGACCTGGACCATGTCCCGGAAGCTCAAAGGCAAGGTCCCAGGGCAGCCAGGGGATGGATGCCGTGCTGTCCCCTCTGGCCCACCCCACCCCCGTGTGTAAAGCCCCCTCCAGGCCTCTGTGAAAAGACATCAGGTCAGAATACCAGCACCATCAGGACAGGACAGGCTGCAAGGGCTGGGTCTCTGTCAGCATTAGGCAGCGCAGGTACATAGCCTTCTTTCAAATTGAACATCATCGAAGCATTTCACCATGTCTTCAATAGCAGCATTTTCAACATGGATGAACCAGCCAGTGGCAGCATCACTCGGGTCGAACAGGTTTGCTTTAATAGATTGTCCTGGCTGATGCTCAGGTGACCTTGTTTGTATGTTACATCTTTAATTTTGGAGGCCTTGACCTTTTTTCCCTCTTTACTATAAGCCAAAAAACTTTGTTTTAACCGAAGTCCCGAATTCCCTCTAAAAATAATTGCCATAGGTTTCCAAAACATAAATGCAGTGCGGGGAATCTGGAGATCTGGTTAAATAGTGACAGAAGACTCTGGAGGAAGTGTGATCTTACTCATCAGTCTGATGAACTTTGTTCCAGGGCTTGGCTGAATTGGCCAACCCCAGAGAGTTAGAGCTGGAAAAACCCCAAGAGACCATTTCATCTGCTGAAGTCAGAGTAGCAGCCCCAGGGAGATACCTAACCAGGAAGTAGCTCAGCTCCAGCCCTGCCCTGCTGAATCAGAATCTGCATTTGTAACAAGATCTCCAGCTCATTTGATAAAAGTTTGAGAAGCTCTGCTCCAACCCTCTCTTTGCCCAGTTGAGCACAGAAAGACTTTCGTAAATCTTGTGCATAGTTCAATTATAAAGATCAAATCTGTGGATGCCAAGGGTCATTTTCTATTAATTCAACCTTAGGTCATGTTCACTTTTCTCATAGCACCGTTTTCATGTTGTGTGTCCCTGTCACCAGGAACTAGAGCATCTTTTCCGTCTTCACCCAGATTGCGCTGTGCTTGCAGGTGGGTTTGGGGAAACGTGGAAGGTCCTGCATCTATCCCTGTGAAACTTATACTGGATTTATTTTAGCCACTGTTGAGATTCCACTCATTCCAGGACACAGTGTGTTCACTTCCCATGCGTGTGATGCCTTGTTCTGTTGTTATCCACATGGGGACTAATCATATCGAACAAGGGAGTGCTGGGCACGTGGGGTGGAAAACCGAAATAGTGTTTGTAAATAGTTTTGGGGGAAAGTATACGCCTCCCGCTTTCCCCCTGAGAATGTGCCTGTATGGGGGATGGGCCTCTTCTGCTTTCCTTGGGACATCGGGTCATGGGGAGAGTCTGGATCACTGGCAGAGATGGCCAGCAAGCTGCTGTGACAGAGGGAAGAACTAGGTGTCTGCAGTTATGACAGGGCCAAAAGAAGAGGGGTTTAAACCAGAGAGAAGGGTCCTTGTTTACAAAAGCTACCGTGAGGTCCAGTAAACTGCAGGTGAACTGCACGCTGGGGATGGAGACCTTGACGAGGGCATTTTGAGGGATTTAAAGGAGGAGAATCCGAACTGAAGTTGAGTGAAGAGCCAGCGTGAGGCCAGGAACTGAAGAGAGTGATCACGGTTCTCATATACATCCTTGACTTAGTAATCGCTCTAAAAAAATAGAAGATTATCCCATTAAGCGTATGTATCTAGATAAAGAAGCAGCCCAATCTCAGAAAAAACAATGGTACTAGAACTCAGAAAGTACAGTGTTATCAACCCCAGTGAGAATGATACCAAGATAATGTGACTCTGGACTTTTGATTGGGGTGTTTACTCTAGCTGTCAAATGCGTTTGTCTGCTGTTGGACTCTGAGGTGGAAGATACTGCAAATGCTTTCGTGGTTTGTAAGCTGTCCCTCTCAGTATGTTCTGGAATAAATGGAGCTGTAATCCGGTGGATCCAGCCTCCTTGGGGTCATTGTCCTGGTATTAGAAGCGGTAATGCATCGGGCATCTCGAATGCCAAGTGATCCAGTCAGAGGTCCATGGATGCTCGTGAGGACAGTCCCTGACTGACGCTTTCACAAGGCATATCCAGAACCAACTACATAATTTTAAGAGCTGGTGCAAAATGAAAATGTGGGCCCCCTTGTTTACATTATGAGAAATTTCAAGACAGTGTCAACAGGGCTGTAAACCAAGGGCGACTGCACACCCATGAAGTGGCCTTGGGTACATCCCTAAAGAGCATGCCAAAGCTTTAAAGCATAAGCAAGTAAAATTTATATAATGGAGCACAGAAGTGGCAGAAGAAGGGGGAAGAAATAACTAAGACCTTGAAGCATTCGTAGAAAAGTTGGTGGTTTTTGGAAGCGTTTAGGTGGTTAGGAAATGTTGAATTAATTGAGGCTTTTAGGTATTTAAGCAAATGATATAAACATTGTAGACATGATAAATGATATTGATACAAGCAGAATATAACTGCATTTTCATTCAACAGAGCTGTCAACATTCCACCTAAAGGCTGCACTTGCTTTTGGATTTCCCTTTAAGCTGAGGAGGAGGAGGGAGGAGGGGCAGTGGCTTCCCAGGGTAATGGGAATAATATGAAATATCAAAATACTTATGGATGTTGAGGTGCTTTTGTGCTTTGCCTGTGTGCTATAGTGATTTCGATCCTGTAGAGCTTTTTAATTCTTGCCCTTAAATTTCAGTTTTGTGGCAACAAAAGAGAAAACCTCTTGATGGATGAATTGTAGTTATGGTCTCTGCAACTAAACTTGGGTATTGAGTCAAAACCCGCAGTGTCATCAAATATAAGCATTAAGGAACCTTTGTGGCAGGAGGAGGCGGGTCTTGATAAGGTGTTAGTTTCTGCAGACAGTATTCAGGCCTAGGTCCTCATGGCTTGTTTATCTTATAGTGAAAACCTCTGTCTTTGTCAAGGACACCTCGAGCCCATTGCTATGGAAGTGGACTCTGGCAGAACCCTTCCAAGGCCTTTTGCCCACCACCCCATCTGGGTTTTCTGAGATTAAATTTCTTTTCATCTTCTCACGTGAGAAAAAAAGTCAAGGGTGTTAAATGCCATACTCCCAGGAGCTGGGATTTGACTTCTCCCTCAAGTTCCTGTGGGGTCTTTCTCTCTCTCTTTCCCATCTTTTTTTTTTTTTTTTTCCCACTGTGCTGGAAAGGGCCTTGGAATCCCTAGAATATTTTAAAGCTTTTTCTTTTACTAACAGCCACCAATGATTAAATAGGTTTCGTCCAAAAACCAAGTATTTGCTTTTTGGGAACGGAGGGAGGGGCCATTCATTCTCTGTCTCGGCTGAAAGGGGTCCGCTACAGCCCACAGGGGACTCAAGTCACTTTCCTTCACAAGTGCTCCCAAGTGGTAGATTTTTTGAGAAATAAAATAACTGGTAAGTTTGCAGAATTCTCATTGGAAACAGAAGCCCTGTTTGACACAAAGCAAGCAAAACTTTCATCTATTTCAACTTTAGTGTCGATGTTTTATTGTTTCAACATTCTGAAAATATTGGTATTTGATAAACAAAACAACTAATGATTAAAGTGATTTTAATTTATAATAAATAACTTGAAATAGAATGTCTTTAAATGGTGTAGTTCTGTTTGGCAAAATGTTGGTTGTAGGTTTCTTGTGGGAAAGAAGCAGGAATAAGGAATCCCTTATTGTCAGAAGCCGCTGTCAATGGCTGATGAATTAGAAGTAAAAGTGGGAAAACAGTTTAATTTATAATATTTTTCAAATACACATACTTCATAATATACAGGTATATTTGTATTGTTTTCTGGGAAAAAAAGTTTGAGCTAAGATGAATTGTGCCACAGCTTGTAAAGAGCCTCCTGAACATATCTTAGGGGTTGGGATGCATTACTGTTAAGTAATTTCAGTTTAAACGTTCCTCTGTCTCTACCCCTCTCTCCTTTCATGTGTGGTCCTTAGCATCCACAGAGAGCGTGCCCTGAAAATACGCTCGTGTGCCAAATGTGGGAAATCAGATGATAACCTACATCTCATGAGGGTGATTATATTCCCTGGGAGAGAGGGAAAGTTTTCATTAGTTTCCTCAAGGCATCTCGTCTTCTGGTCCTGCAACCTAACTGGCATTAAGGACTCGTTTTCCACTTAGGGCCCCTGAGCTGGAGGCAGCTGCTTCTCCAGGCCACCTGGTCAGGTGGCTGAGGACTTCACCTGAGCAGGACATTAACTCCTGCCTTGGTCCAAGCCCCTCTCATCTTCACAATCCACCTGGATCCTCCTGGCTGCCCTTGTCCAGGGATGAGCTAGGTTCCTGGCAGAGGAGGTGGGAAAGCAGACTTACAGAGTCACCTACGCCATGAACTAACTCCTGGCTCCCAGCACTTTAGCCGAAGTGCTTTCCCTGCCTGGATGCTTGACCTTTTGGCGCCAGTGGACCCCTTTGACAAAGCTCACAGACCTATTCTCAGCATGTTTTTAATGCAAGGAGAATACAAAGAAAGCCAGATGTGTTAAACGATAGTGCTACCCCTGCATGGCTAGTCCCTTCTTATTTTTGAGGCAGCTGCTCAAATGTCACCCCAGAGATGCCTTCCCTGTCAGCTTACAGAAAAATGAGAGGAGGGGATCGCTGTTTACAAATGTACGTTTAACTTGGATCCAGCTATACAGTGTTGCAAAGGCAACAACAGAAAGAATAATAAGAAGGAAAAGAGGAGAGGGAGGGCCGGAGGGTGAGGTGGGATGAGTGAGTCGGGCGAACACTCCTGCTCAGCCTTCCGTGCAGGGACACCCTGCCTTGGAGGAGGGTGGGGTGACCCGAGGGTCTGAGTTTCCTCCACTCCTCTTTCATGATGCACGGCTTTCTGGGCTGCATGGTTCTTCTCTTTAAAGGTAGATCCTTTTCGTACTTGATGACCCTTAAATGCAAACCAACTACTTCATCTAAAACTTAATCAGAGATACAGAGACTCCAATAGATGAAATATAACCATGAAAGTCTAATTATATTTGTATTAGTGATATCCAATGATAATATGAAAATAATCATAGCAATTATTTATTGAGCCCTTCATACAATGTATTAGGCCCTTTATGACACAGTCTCATTTAATGCTCATAAATATTCCCAGGCATAGTGCTTCTCATTACACAGACAAGGAGACTGAGAGGGGAAGCCCTCAGCAGGCAACTGGTAGACCCGGAATTCAAGCCAAGGGCTTTCTGACTCAAAATCCCAAATGCTCACTTCTTACCCAAAGCTGCTGTTACAGGCACTAGTGATTCTAATAGAGGTGATAGTAAACCCATGATTAGAATGGACAGTCCATTTTAAGCCCGGACACCTCCAGGTTAGATATTAAATATGCCATTAAAAACAATCTGAACATATTTTCCCAGATACTTTACCTTAGAATTGCAAATCGTTTCCTTTTCAGAATATCACAGTGACTCTGAGTATGGATTAGACAAATATAACATTTGGTAGAACCCCAAAATTTTTTTTATTCCAAAAAAGAAAAAAAAAACTCATTAGAAAAAACTCATGCTTCTCTTATACCCCAAATGCATTAAGGCCACGAACGGTTGGCCCCGAATAATTTGAGAAATATTGATAAAGAAATTGCTGCAGTGAGCCTTGCACCTTGGCGCTAGTCAGTATTTTAGATACCCTATTTTTTAGATAGCAAAAATATTTTTTACTGGGAAAAAGCCCAGAAACTTTTAAAAACAAATTATTCAACGTGGA
The DNA here is from genome assembly GCF_008692025.1 of Phocoena sinus. Classification (NCBI taxonomy): domain Eukaryota; kingdom Metazoa; phylum Chordata; class Mammalia; order Artiodactyla; family Phocoenidae; genus Phocoena; species Phocoena sinus. Next base: position 57,925,770 of record NC_045776.1, on the reverse strand, counting down.
AAGTATCTCAGCTAAAAACCACGCTCATCATGTGTAGTAGCATTTTTTTGCCCTCAGTTTCGTGGTAGTTTTCACCTACTATTAATGAGGGAGTTTCCAGTAGATGAAAGTGGTCCTAAAATGCATTTAAGAAGGCCAAGTGGACCCAGACTGTGAATAAAGGGTTTTAAAAAAGAAAAGAAACTCCTGGTGAGTGAGAAGGAATTTATTTCATGCTCGATGGAGTTTGGTGTCATGAAGTCTTTAGCTACTGGTTAAGTATAGGGGTGGAAAAATGATTCCATTGTGTGTCCCGAATGGGGGCAAAAGTACAAATCACAGTTAACACTAACTAAAGTAAATAATGTCTCTCAACAAAAAATGTATAGTCGTCTAATATATTAAGTGCACGGCCAAGTGATGGGAAACTGTGTCACATGTGCCTGCTGCAGACCTCGTTCTGCCTTTGATTTTTATGTGTAAAGCCGCACTTTTTTTCTTGGCAGGTTCTTGATCCCAGTGCCCTTTCTGACCATTTGATTTCCTATTTCTCCCCCTACCTGAAGCTCACGTTAGTTGCCCTTTATTGAAATATTTCAGTAGTCTTTGAAAAGGTTCAGCAACCTGAGGAATTTTTTAAAATTCTTCTTCAAACATGCTTCCTCCAGTACAAATTTCCAACTCTCTTTCATATTCTAGCAGCTGTGGTCATATGCAACAAGGAATAATAATTATTCTAGAACTATGAAGTGAGAGCAAATGTAATAGGTAAGGAATAATTTTTAGTGATTTTTTTTTTTCCCCAAATATGAGCTTATCTGAGAAGAAAGATTTAGTTTTAGTGAAAGGCAACCCTATAGATTTTAGAAATTAGTTCAGGGTGTTTCTACACAACCATGCTAACAAAGGGACTTATCTTTCTTTTTATTAAAAGTGTTTTTAGAATACCAGCCAGGTAAGGAGGTATGGAAGTGCTTTAAAACCTGTCTAGTGTAAGACCTACCTGATTCCTACAATTGAGATATTATTCACCAAAGTTATGTTATGTTCACAAGGTTTAAACTTCTTTTTCTCAGTGACTCAGAGCACAGGCTCCTGAGTAAAGAGGCGGGTGCCCTCCTGACCCCCACCCCCTTCACCCTCCACCTCCCCAATAACTCAAGGCCCTTGCAGGTCGGGGTGTGGGGAGCTCCGGGCAGGAAGTGGGCTGTTCTCCTGATGTCCAGCAACTGGAGGGGGAGAAAAAAAGAGAAAGTGGGAACATTTTTTTAGTTAACTAGTAAAGGATTTGTTGATAGAGAAATGCATTGTTAAATTAGTTCCTGTGACCTTTTTTCTTCTCCTTGCTTGGCTAGTCTGTGAGAAGGGAAGGGGTAGAGTTGATTGCACTGCAAATCGAAATGCATAGACGTGGTCCAGAGCCTGGAAAACACCGCTGCAGCTATTTGGATGTAACACCACAGTTATTAAAATTAATATTTACCTCGGTACCAAACAGAATAAATATCAGCTCCTCCCCCCATGTAAGTACGACTCCCAAGAATTACATGTCGCTTTAGGAACTAGATCATTGCCTAAAATGTAAGTGTCTAACTACTGGTTGAGAAAAATAATAATTTGGGGACCTGCATAAATTTTTTCATAAAGCCTTTTTAATTGACAAAGAAATCCCTTTAAAAGAATATGATAAAAATGACCAACTTTAAGTTAAAAACGAAAAAATACACATCATATTAAAACTTTATATGATGTAAGTCTGTGTTATGTTTCAAAATTAAGAGTAATGCTCTAGAATACAATATTCCATAACTATTTTCTATTGAGAGGCTAAGGGTCTATTGATTTGAGTAGGGCCATTCTCCTAGGATAGAACTGCTAATAGGTAGCTCTGTTTTATGTGAAAATTCTTTGGAAGACTACCTAATAAGTTATTTTTTTTCTATTTATATTTTTATTTTGACTGAACCATAAGTTATTTTTTTTAATAGTTGCATGGTGAGTTTTTTTTAAATATAGAAACTCATAAAAATAACCATTTTTATTTTATAATTTAAATTATTAAAATATTTGTAATAGAAAAGGTTGGGAACTCCCTTGCGGTTCAGTGGTTAGGACTCCGCATTCTCACTGCTGAGGGCCTGGATTCAGCTGCTGGTTGGGGAACTAAGATCCCACATCCCACAAGCCATGAGGCGTGGCCAAAGGAAAAAAAAAAGAAAAGGTCATTGAAAATATTAAGCAGTACCTAAAAAGTAAAAATTAAATACATGAATTCCTTCTAGATTACTAAAATTATATTGTGCTTTTTCAAATTTCACTGGAAAAGAAATATTTTAGAGATAATATTGATTCTATATCCTTTATAAAGAAAAGTTTATCTTCTGTGACCTTGAGTCAAGTTCTGGTAAATTAGAGGAAGCCCGCTTAACTGAAACCCCTCCTTCTCACACTACCTGAGTTCACAACATCCATTCGTGAAGAACACCTCTTCTGTATCACCTGCCCCATCCTTTCTAGAACTTTATAGAATCTTCACTGCTATGATCGTCTTTACCAAGATAAAGTCAAATCTCTAAAGAACCCAATGGAGTTATTTTTCTCACAGTCATCCAAAGGTTGTTTTCTGAAGAGTTTGGATCAGCTGCTTAAAGATAAAAATCTCTGGAGACAAAGAGATTATACAAAGACAGAGAGAGATTCATACTGACTTGAAGAGAATTTTGAAAACTGGTTCTTTGTGTTCTAATGTTTTCTTCACCAAAACAAACAGGAAGTAAAGAAAGCAAAGAGAGAGAAATCCTAGATAATCATAGGAAAGACCTCGTAAGTACTAGCAGAGGCACCTGGAACAAAGTGAACACAGGATGGATGTCCTAAGTGAAAGTTGCTTGAATTTCAGTGGCAAATACGGGTTTTGGGTCATTTGAACCTTGTCTTAAAACCTACTTTCCCAACATTTTATTATGAACATTTTCAATCAGAAAAGTGGAAAGAACTGTACAGTGAACATCTACGCTCCTACCTAGATTCTGCAACGAACATTTACCTACTCTCTTCCTCACCTGTCCGTCCATGTATCCATCTCTACCCTTCAATCCAGGTTAATTTTTTGATGCATTTCCAAGTGAGTTAAAGACCTAAGTATACTTTGCTCGTAAACTGTTCAGCATTTGCATCAATATTTTTATGACTCTTCTTAAAAAATTTTTTTTTATGACTTTTATTTTTTGAGGTCACATCAACCTATAGCGGAATACACAAATCTACCCAAACCTTGTGCATTCTGTGATTTTTCACACCTGCGTGTGCCTGTGCAACGCAAACCTTTATCAGGTAGAGAATGGAGCCCAACCCCACAAAATTCCCTCCAGTCCCTTCACGGTTAGCCCGCATCCTTTGCAACTGCTCTTCGGTTTTTCCTATAGATGAGCTTTGCTTGTCCTAGAACTTCATGTAAATGAAATTGACATATATACTGCTTTCCTATAGGGCTCCCTCCACTCAGCATGTGAACTTACCATCTTTTTCTTTCTTTTTTTTCTTTCTATTTATTATTTTATTTTTTTTAATTAATTTTTTTTTTTTTTTTTGGCCACACCGTGCGGCTTGTGAGATCTCAGTTCCCCAACCAGGGATTGTACCCGGGCCACGGCTGTAAAAGTGCCAAGTCCTAACTACTAGGCCACCATGGAACTCCCCTCCTTCTTTTTTTTTTTTTAATTGAGGTATAGTTGATTTACAATGTTTCAGATGTGAAATGATTCATTTATATATATAGATATATTCTTTTTCAGATTCTTTTCCATTATAGGTTATTCTGTGATACTGAGTAGAGTTCCCTGTGCTATACAGTAGGTCCTGATTGTTTCTCTGTTTTATATACAGTAGTGTGTATCTGTTAATCCCAAATTCCTAATTCATCCCTCTCCCCTCCTTTCCCCTTTGGTAACTGTTAAGTTTGCCATCTCTTTCTGATTTACTTGCAAAGTGAGATGAAGTGATCTGACCTTTCGGTTTCAAGTGGCGGAGCTGATCTGGTGCCTTTTGATTTTCAGGGCTGTTCCCTGCCATTCTCAACCTTGCCAGCAATGCCCACATCAGCACCAACGCGACCTGCGGGGAGAAGGGGCCGGAGACGTACTGCAAGCTGGTGGAGCACGTACCCAGGAGGGCCATGCGCAACGCCCAGTGCCGGCTCTGCGACGGCAGCAGTGCCAACCCCAAAGGCAAGTGGCGCCCCCTTTGGGAGGACCCGTGGAAATGTACACCTTCTCAACCGACTACTGGAGACTTGTGTTAGGGAGCCACAGACCTGCGTTCTCCTCACCTGTTCATTTCCACTGATTTTACAGTTTAGAAGTTAAAAAACTTAAACCAGAAGCTGGGAGCATTGCGTGTTCTTGTTTTCTTTCAACAGAACGCCATCCCATATCAAATGCCATCGATGGCACGAATAACTGGTGGCAGAGTCCTAGCATCCAAAACGGGAGAGAGTACCACTGGGTCACAATCACTCTGGACTTGAGACAGGTGGGTAAGGCCAGAGCCACTGCAGGAGGCCTGTGGGTTGCTGGGTTGTAATCTCATGAGCTTCCGGAAAGTCCACTTGTTTCTTAATACGTTTACATTCTGGTCTCACTGCTTTTCCACCCGGTGAATTTAAGTGAGACACAGAAGTTGTCCTTGGTACCGTTTCTTGTCACGTTTATCGTGCCCAGGTATCCTTGGGGAGGTGAGTGGAGTGTTTCCACGTGGTCTGATGTTCTTAGAAGCTATGTTGGGACGCTGATCATCCATCCGCCCAGGATGCCACGCCAGGCAGTACCCAGGTGTCCACACACACTGCAGGTGGCGTCACAAAACGCATGCATTTCCAGCCTTTTGAGCTTGTTATCTTGCTGTTATCACTATGCAGCTGTTGTAAAAGGGTTCTACGTAGAAAACAAAGCTTGGAAACAAAAGAGGATAGTCTTAAACCTCTGGACACTGCCTCACCCCTGTCACGCCGTCTGCGAGGGCTGTGAGTACCTGGGGTTGTCGATTACTGCTGTGAGCAAGCCTTCAGCACAAGCTGGGAAAGGCAGTGTTTAAATGGCTCAGACCCCACTTGCATCCCCTTGCTTTGCTTTAAGACCACATAGGAGAATGGAGAGAAACATGGTACGGGCTCTGGCTGCTCCAGATATTTCTGGGGAAGGGAAGGAGAAGGAAAGAAATCTGAGTGGAAAGGATGAAAAAGAAAGGTGGCAGCTGTTGTCAAATTTCTGATTTCAGTTCTCCAGAAAAGTGATGGCATACCCTTCTTATTTATGTCCATTCCATTTCTCTTGGGTTAGAACTCATCACTGTCGTGTGAAATATCCTTGAAAGAGACAACTAGTTGAAATGTGCACTGTAGGATGGAAATAGGAATTTTGGCGATCTCATGATGAAAAGTCGTAATTCTTTGAATAAGTGATCATTAAAAAATATGTAGGGGGCTTCCCTGGTGGCGCAGTGGTTGAGAGTCCGCCTGCCGAAGCAGGGGTCGCAGGTTCATGCCCCGGTCCGGGAAGATCCCACATGCTGCGGAGCGGCTGGGCCCGTGAGCCATGGCCGCTGGGCCTGCGTGTCCAGAGCCTGTGCTCCGCAACGGGAGAGGCCACAACAGTGAGAGGCCCGCGTATCGCAAAAAAAAAAAAAAAGTAGGATTTTAAGTAGAAAACAAGACAATACTGTGTCTGTTTGTGCACAAGGAACTTTTGAGCTCTAATCATAACAGTAAATGAGGTAGTAAAATGTGAAGTTCAGAAGACATTTTTAAAGTTCAGGTTCATAGTGTCAACGTTTAAGTGAAATAATACTTCTGGGTGTTTCCAGCCACGAATCCTGAATTAATATGTCATGCCTTTGTATTTTCAAATCTGCCTGAAGGAAGAGAGAAAAAAGCCCCTTTTTGCCCTGGTTTTTGTTTTTGTTTCAGTGGTTAAGGATGCTTCTGCAGGAAATGTTGGTTTTCTCATCATCTTTTCAATGTATTTTCCTTCTTTAAGGGAAAAACTACAACATTTTCATCATTACAAATGCGATACTACGTGAGTTTGGCCAAATTAACAGCTGGACATTTTACGAATAGACTTCAAATCCATGTTCAACTGTTGTTTATCTTGCAATTTGTCGATTTTGACTTCTCCTAACAGGAGATCTTTTTGCTGTCAGTTGGACTGAATCAGCTTGAGGAATTCGGGGGCCTCACTTTTAGGTCTTTAAGGCATATTCAAACACAAGCATACACACAGAATATATAGGCTTCTAAGTACTTTCTAGTGTTTTTACATAAGCTTCTAAATTGAGATTATTTAAAATAACAAAATACTCAGAATTTTCTTTACCTTTTACACAACGTGAAGTTTCTACTGTGCTTTCAGTTTAAAAATGCAATATGATTATCGCTGAGCAAACCTTTCTCAGATATTTATTTATTGAGTCTTTTTATTGTGAAAATGTTTGAATATGTAGAAAACAGTATTATTGTGACACACACATACCCACCCCCGAGATTCAGGAATTTTTAAGCAATTTGTCACATTTGTTTCATCTTGGGAACACTTTGCAAGTGAATTGCAGTCATGGTGACATTGGACCAATAAAAGATTTTTTTGTATCTTCAGAAAATAGGACATTTGTTCTGAATAGGCACCAGGCCATTAGCTAACAAAACGAACAGTAATTTCCTAGTAACTATTTCTCCACCCATATCCAGTTGTCCCAGTTTAGCCACCGATGTCTTTTATAGCTTTTCTTTTTCTTTTTCAAACCAGGATCAGTAAGGAACACTCATTGCATTTGATGCCTGTTATGTGCTTGTTAAATCTCTTCTAATCTGAATTGTCCTCTCTTACAGTTTTAAAAATGATATTCAATTTTTGAATAGATGAGGCCAGTTGTCTTGTAGAATATCCTACATTCTGGATTTGTCTGGTGGTTTCATTGTGATGTTGTTAACATGTTCCTTTATGCCCTCTATTTCTTATGAACTAAACTCAGCTCTAAAGTCTTGATTACTTTCCAGTTAAATATTTTTGGCCAGAACCCACCGTTGGCGATCCTGGCTGCTCTGTTGCATCCAGAGCTGGTTGTCCCATGAGGATTGAGGCTATATTTGGGTCCTGCTTAGGTATTGACAGCTGGATGGCTCCCTTCCGCCTCATCTCATCCTTGTTTCCTGGGCCTCATCGACACTCAGCTCTAGAATGTGGTTATACCTTCTGATGACTTTTCTGTCGTCAAAGCCTGTGTATTTCCCTGTCAGGCCAACAATTCACCAGCTGCTAGTTAATTTCTAGATTATACACCCCATGAGGGCAGGGACCACAGCTGTCTGCTTCCTCCTTTCTCCTTCCTCTTCCCTTTTCCTTCCCTGTTAACGTTTATGGAGGCTTGACTTCACACCCTGACGTCGGCAGCGGTGAGGCAGTGAGTGTGTAATCACACTGTGAATCAGTGCTTTATTTTCACACTCCCCTCCTTTTTTTGGTTCACAGCCTGATTAAAAGATGACCATCAACTAATAACCCATTGACTGCTTTGTTTCACTCCTTTAAAAACGTAAACTCTGGGGGCTTCCCTGGTGACGCAGTGGTTGAGAGTCTGCCTGCCGATGCAGGGGACACGGGTTCGTGCCCCGGTCCGGGAAGATCCCACATGCCGCGGAGCGGCTGGGCCCGTGAGCCATGGCCGCTGAGCCTGCGCGTCTGGAGCCTGTGCTCCGCAACGGGAGAGGCCACAGCAGTGGGAGGTCCGCGTACCGCAAAAAAAAAAAAAGTAAACTCTGAAGTACAGGTTTCTAAAGTAAAATTAGGCAGACCTCAGTGTTATCAGGAATCAACAATTTCATGTTGTAAATGTGTTCATGTAACTTAATAAATATGTCAGCCCCTGAGGTTTTATGACCAAATCAGTCAGTTTCGTTCTGTTTTGGCAAATGCCAAAGACATTGATACCATTCTTCATTCTCTAGTTGATGACAGCTGTAGAAATTATGACATTTTAGCCTCTGTATATAATGTTTGGTTACCTGAAAGATAAGCTAAAGAAAAGATAAAAAGTGGTGTTATCAGAAAGTCCATAAATGTTGTGTGGTTTGCAATAAGATTTAACTACGGAGTGTTTGCTTTAGTAACACATTACAAGAGGAACGCTTAGATTTATTTCTTTACTTCTTTAAAGTAATGCCTGCTATTCATTTCTTGCATCGATTCACCATATTTTAGAATTTACGCTGATATCTAGCAATGTCTTACTTAAAAAGAAAACAATCTGTGGGAATTGAATGAGTGTGGTAGTTTTAAGAAAAAAAATAAAACTGACGAGTCACTTTAACAAATGTAAAACTAACATATACATGGGTGGCGTCCAGTCATAAACTGTTGCTCACTGTCCAATGACCTAGCATGATACCATGGACATGAGCCCAGGATCTCTTGTGATAACTTAAAATTTTAAAGAAATCATTCTGAGAGAGTGAGCATACCCATTCGATAGATCTTGAATTTTGTGATTGTCAGCATTATTTTAGTTGTTAATTATATTAAACTGTATATATGCTATTAAATATATTAAAATGTATTCCTATGGTAGAGTTTCTCAACTTAAGAACTCAAGGATTTCCAGTTTGAGATACTCTAAGTTAAGACACTGGGCAGATAAAAAGATGTTCAACATCTTTCATCATTAGAGAAAAGAAAATCCACAATGAGATACCACTTTTCACCCATTAACATGGCTATTATCAGAAAACAGAAAATAAAGGTTGGTGAGGGTGTGGAGAGATTGGAACCCTTGTGCATTGCTGGTTGGGAACGTAAAATGGTGCAACACTATGGAAAACAGTGTGGTGGCTTCTCAAAAAGTTAAACAGGATTTCCATATGATCCAGCAGTTCCACTTCTAGCTATATCCCCAAAGGAATTGAAAGCAGGAATTCAAAATGATATTTGCACACCCATGTGTTATGGCAGCCGATTCACAGTAGCTGAAAGGTGGAAGGAACCAAGTGTCCATCGACAGTGAATCGATAAACAAAATGTGGTCTATACATAGCATGGAGTATTTTGCCTTAAAAAGGAAGCAAATTGTGATATATGAACAACGTGGATGAACCTTGAAAGTGTGTTAAGTGAAATGAGCCAGACACAAAAGGACAAACACTGTATGATTCCACTTACATGCAGTCCCTAGAACAGTCATGTCTATGGAGGCAGAAAGCACCAGATGCTGAGCAGAGGGGGATGGGGAGTGAGCGGTAATGGGTGCAGAGTTTCAGTTTGGGAAGATGATGAGGTTCTGGAAACGGATGGTGGTGATGGTTGCACAGCTATGTGAGTGCACCTAATGCCACTGAATTGTGCACTTAAAATGGCTGGAATGGTCATTTTAATGTTATATATATTTTACCACAATTAAAAAATGTTAAAATACTGTGAAATACATGCTGTTTTCTATCAGCCAGGGTCCAATCAGGAAAACAGAAACCACAGCAGTTATTTAAAAGGACAGGTCTAGTAGGAGGAACTGGTTAATGGGTGTGAGAGAACTGGGAAAGAGAGTCCCTAGCTAACTGAGAGTTAACCACTGAGGAGGAACTAAGGGAGGCGATTGGGGTTACTCACAGCTGGAGGCTTGCAGGAGAGTACCCCACCTCTGAGCTGGGGTGAGGAGGCTTATGTGGGGAGTTCTGGAAAGCCAAAGACTGGGGCCAACTGCTGCTGGGCGAAAGACATTGACCGGAACAGCAAGTAGACAGAGGGGGAAATATCTTCCCTCCCTCCTCCAGCCTCCCTGCCTCCAGCCTCCCAGTCTCCCTCCTCCAGCCTCCCTCCTCTGGCCTCCCTGCCTCCCTCCTCTGGCCTCCCTGCCTCCCACTAGTGCCTTCAAACCCTGAGAAGCAGAGTACAGCAGGTGGATTTGCAGTCACTTTGCAACCGGCAGTAATACTGTCATCTCAGTAGGTGATCACTGTGCCAGGGCAGTGACATGAACACAGATCGGCAGCCTTGAAATCCTGGGTCAGAATTTTGTTATACAGTGGTCAGCCAGATTCTGAATATGCTTTTATAAGTTTTTAGATTAACTTCGGAATGAAAATGCAAAATTGATAATCCTCATGGCGAAATCATGGACTGCCTTCTAATACGTGGACAGACTAGGCGTCCTGGGATCTCAGCTGAGAGGCTGCCGTAGGTGACACTGTGACTTTAAGGACAGTGGTGGGGGAAGTGGAAGCAGTTCTATTTATTTCTGTATGTATTTATTTATTATTCCTCTTTGATCGTGTGGCATCGTGGCAGAGATGCGTCAAGGGTGGTTGGGTGCTATGCTTTCGGACAGCTTACAAAGTAAAATGCAACACTACTCTATATAAAATGGATAAGCAACAGAGACCTACTGTATAGCACAGGAAACTATATTCAAGGTCTTATAATAACTTAATGGAAAAGAATCTGAAAAAGAATAAACATATGAAACTGAACCACGTTGCTCTATACCTGAAACTGATACAACATTGTAAATCAACTGTACTTCAATTTAAAAAAAAAAATGAAGGAGGGTTCCTGGTTGAGCACCTGACAAATTCCTTATAAAAAATATGTTTCCTTTCCCCTGTCACACTGGTAGTCCACAAATGACTTAGGAGTCCTAAAAATCTTCAGGTATCACATGGGAAACATTAAGCAAGATACAATCTAATTAGAGTTAGCTAATAAGGTTAGCTAAGAAGTACAATTATGCAGATTTCCAGAAAATAAGCTCATAAGTCAATAATTCTTATTTTTTTCTTAATTAGGGAAGTAATACAGGCTCACTGTAGAAAAACTGGAAGGTACAGATAAGTGTAAAGAGACAGAAAAACCTGTCATCCCTTTACTCTGACACGACCACCAATAACATCAGTGTACTTGCTTTTAGACTTTTGCATGCACGTCTATGTATTTAAATTAACAGTGCAGTCATAGGGCTGCCGTTTATTCCATACTCCTGCAGGCCAGGCTTTCTGTGGAACCCTCGTAATCACACTATGAGTTTGGTTCTGCATTATCTCCTTTAGACAGATGGCAGAACTGAGCCTTAGTTGAAGTAATTCAAGGGTAGAACTCATCCCTGTCTGCATTCTTGGACGATATCATCCTTCCGGCTGAGGTTTGTGACAAATACGTTTGTGTCCTGATGTTTTATTTAACTTTATAGCATGATCATTTCCCAATATAACTAACATCATTATTAATAATTTTAAAGCTGCGTTAACATCCTACTCTGTGGCTTACCCATGATTTGCATAATAGCTCCCACGCATGACATGTTGGTTGCTTTTCTGTTATGGGTAATAACTTGAGGTTTCAGTGAAAAAGGATTGCATGCCAGTGAAGGAGTGCAGTGCATACAAATCATTTTCAAGGCTCATATGGCAAGTTTCTGTTTAGTTTTGAGTATCCCTTTCAAAAGAAATGTTCATTGCCTGTTGTGTATAGGAATCTATACATATATTCATATATATCGTGTATATGTATAGGAATCTATATATAATATATAGAATTTAGTATTATAGAATTTAGAATAATATAGAATTTAGCAATATAGTATATAGAATATATACAGTATATTATCTATGTAGCATATAGAGTCTACAAATGTATATGAACACTCAACCTATACATTGTATATTCATATGCTATGCATATGTGTGTCTATATACATATATATGGGTATCTATATAGGTATAGGTTATAGACTCGACAGCATTTTTTTCTCATCCATGTTACTTCATCTCCAACAATCCTGGAGAGGAGATGGCCCCCTCTTTGCAGGTGAAGAAGTGGCAGTGCAGAGTGGTCCACTGGCTTGCCCAGTGTCACATGGCTGTACCTGCTGCAACTGGGGCTGGACACAGCGACTTCTGGTTCCTTCCACACCACCCACACAGTCCCACCTCATTTGTTCCCGGTCTCCCATCATTGTTTCTCTTTCTAATACGATTTCCTGGGGAGGCTGGCAGGAGTTCTGACAATTTCCTTCTGATTTGGGAGTGTCTGGGTTCTTCCTAAACCCCTGTTTTCTTTGTCACTCAATGGGGTCCTCTCCCCTGGGAATGGGGCAGAGTATCAACGCTTCTCTTATGGTAAATCTGGGTGCTGTCTAACATGTGATTTTTGGCCAAGAAGCAGGAAAATGAATCAGTGTTTAGTAATCTCCTTTCAAAATGTTTAAACCTGGGCAAAATGTTCGCTGGGAGTGGTCAGATTTGTGAGTAAAAATGTGTAATGTCCCTTTAGAAGACAAAGTGTGTTTCGTAAAAAAGGAAACGTTTCCTATGGCATTGAAAATAAAGGCTGCTTTTTTGAAGCAGTGCTCTACACTCTGTGTAGGTTTAATTAGGAAGTAACACTTTGTTGTGGGCACATAATCACAGAAGGGCCTTTGTTTTATGCAAACCTTTAGACAAGAGCTGTTTGTTCGCTGGGTTTTATAAAACCTCATTAATCTGGACGTCTGCTGTTGTTTTTTTTCCCCCAAAAATTTCTGAAAAATTGGCCAGAGCTGGATTGAGGTTTATTATTGTATCGTCCATATGTAAAGTGTTTGCTAAGCACATTGGCACGGTAACTAAAAAAAGAACAGGCAAATTTCACATTCTTAAGGCAGAAAATCTTGAAAGACTTTTAGAACAAGAGTTGCATGTAAATTGGAGCTTCTCATTACAAATGAGTCTTGGGTGTTTGTTAAAAGAGTTCAGGCAGAAATTGTCCCTGGAAACCCTGGTAGAAATGACCATGACTGTGTACTTGTATTAATTCAAAATGATTTTATTTCAATTTTATATTACTTCATACTGGGATCAACCAGTATTTCAAATTTTTCTTGAATTTGTTTGGCAAAATGAATAGATTGGAAGAAATCAAGCCCTTCATTACTATTTGGAAGTAAGCCACACGAAATTCTTCTCCTTCATTTTTATCTTTTCCGTCCTATTCTCCATGAAGCTGCTTGTCTCAGAGATATGTCTGTCTTTTGTTTTCACATTTTTGTTATCTCATTTTGTTTTCTCCTACACAGCCGCTTTTCCAATTATCTACTGCTTTGTAAGAGACCACTGCCAAACTTTATGGCTTAAAGCAACATTCATCTTATATCTTTCTGGGTTTGTTTCTGGGGGTCAAGGTTTCAGGAAGGGCTTGACTGTGAGTGGTTGTATCTCAGGCTGCAGTCCTTGGGATGGAGTTGCTGGGGGAGGGGGTGCTGGGGCAGCTGAGGGCTGGCCAAGGCTCTCCCTTCATGTGGTCTCTGGGCTTGTCTGTGTGGACTCTCCTTGTGGGCTAGGGGCTTCCTCACAGCATGGCAGCCCTAAGGCAGCATTGCGAATAGGGCAGTTCAGGGCTCCAGCACAGGTGTTCCAGAGAAAGAGGCAGAAGTTGCATCCCTTTAAGACCTGGCCTCAGTGTCACACAGCATCTTCCTCTGTGCTCTTTGGACCTTCCAGTCTCTGAAGTGGGCAAAGATTCAAGTGGAGAAAACATGAGGCAACCCCACCCTGCCACAGGACGTGGGGTAAAGACTTTGAGACACATCTGAACCCCCCACTGCCTCCTCACACTTCTGAAAAGAGGCTTCCCTCTGCTGGTCTCCCATAGCTTACCTTTTAGGGGCTATACCTTTATCTTCAGGTGATGTAAAGAGCTATAGGACCAAGTGGCAATACAGATATTGTACCTTAAATTGTTCAATGTTAGTGACTAGTGAGCTGAATACATGAAAATAATTGAGGCCATATGTGGAGCTTCCTTTCCTGGCAAGATTTATTTTTAAGCTTTATCCTTTGTCTGTCATGAACGGTGGTCTGCCAAACAGTCAAGCATAACCATTTTTCCAGTTAGCACAACTTAGTTTACCAAACCTTCCCCCTTTTTTCTTTTCTGTTTTGAATGGCAGAGTGTTGGCCATACTGTTACAGTGTTGCTTGCTCTGCAGGGCTTCTTAGATCAGCCTTGGGAGGGTTCTGGGAAATGAGCGAAGAGAGTTTTGCAGGACTCTGTCAAAATATACTTTTCATATCTCCAACTGTTTTGGCTTCAAAATAAAGCTTTTTGTATATTTATGGAAAGAAAGGGAGGTCTGTTCTGGAATTATTTCTTCCTGTTATAGTAAAGCTAAAAAAAAAAAGATGTTTTAGTTTCTGAAAAAATTTTTCTTTGAAAAATACGTTTTGGAATCCATTCTAGTGTTTGCTTTTTTTTTTTTCTTTCTGCTTTTTACTTAGCAGTGTATTCAAATTGGAACATCTAACATCTTGATCTTTAAAAAGAAAGCTGTAACAAAGTAAAAAAACAAAGTAGCTCCTGAATACCTCTGCTATACCTCAGAATAACTCATGTGCTTCTTATGTCTTCAGTGGAACTTTTCTCTATGTAGAACTTCCTTTATTATGATACAGAAGCAGAAATTTTTTAACATAAGAAAAGAATTGTTAAAAAAACTCCCTTGTGATCCTAACACCCAGGAATTATCTTCTGATCCGTTCCAGCATATCTGAGCGCATTGTCTATATTTAATAATTCGTAACGTCTGCTTATTGATGGCAGGGGTCTCAGGATTCCTTCATGAACAAGACAGTAGCGACATCCAGGGAAAGTATTCAACAAACAGTAGGTTCCATATAAATGTTGGTATCATCACTGTACTTCAGTTGTTGCTTAAGGCTGACTGTGGTCCTCAGGGGCTTCTGGGCTAGCTGGGGAAAGAGGCAGGTAAGCCGATCACTTCTGCTGGCTGATATGGGGGTCAGGGGAGCTGAGCAGGTATGGGGCACATATAGGAAGGGCAGCTCAGAGCATCAGAGAAACGACCCGAATGTAGGACCAGGTGGAGGAAAGGTACCTGGGAGAGAGCATCATAGAAAAGGCCTGTTTGTGGAGCCAAAATAGTTCATCCAGTGTGATCATAACAGTTGTCTTTCATTTTTTCTTTCTATTGAGATACAATTTACATGCAGTGATGTGCACACATCTTAAGGGTATAGTTGGGTGCACTTTGACAAATACAGTCACATGTATAAGCCTCACCGCCATCAAGATGTAGAGCATTTCCATCACCCAGAATGTTCCCCTGTGTCCATCCTGTTCCGTTCACCAGCTCCCCTCCCCGACACCTGCTGGCCAGAGGAACCACTGTTCTGAATATTTTTTCACTTAGATTGGCTTTGCCTGTTATATAGCGTCATATAAATGCAATCACATGACCTGTCTTTCTTGTGTCTGTCTTCTTTCTCTTGGCATTATGTCTGCGAGATTCCCCCATTGTTGCTTTTAGTGGTTCGTTCCTTTATTTCTGAGCAATATTTCACTCCGTGAATATACCACACTTTGTTTATCCATCCTCTTGTTAGGGTGTTTGGGTTATTATAATTTCTCCTGTCAGTGCCTATTTTATTTTATTCTGTTTTATTCATCTATTTAGATATAATTGAATATAACGTTGTGTAGGTTTGAGGTACAAAACACGTTGGTTTGATAGGTTTATATATTGCAATATGATTACTACAGCAGTGTTAGCTAACACCTTTATCACATCACATAATTATCATTTCTTCCTCTGTATTGAAAATAATTCCAACTCTGACGTTTATAATCCAGTATTGTTGACTATGATCACGATATTGTGCATTAGCTCTCCAGAACCTTTTAGTCTACTAGTTGCTACAGTTTTGTCTATTGTAAATAAAGCTGCAGTGAACATTCTATAAAAGTCTTTCTGGACATATGTTTTTATTTCTTAAGGAGTGAAATTGCTTGGCCAATGGACGTGTGCACATTTAACTTCGTAAGACATTGACACACCAGCCTAGAAAGTGGCTTCAGTAGAAAACCCTTTGTCCAGTTTCTAGTTGTTTATTGCCAGAGGGCCAGGCAGTACCCATTTCTTCTTCATGGCTGGCATCTGAATTTCTGTAACAATTTTTAATGGCAGAATAATGTCATCATCTGGGTATACAGAGATTTGTTTAACCTGCTCACACTGTTGAACATTTAAGGTGATTGTAATTTTATAAATTACACTGCAACAAATATCTGAATAGTTTTGCGGCTGCAGTGCTGGTTATGTTTTAGCGTAGATTCCAGGAAATGGGATTTCTGGGTCAAAGAGCTTAAACAGGATCGCGAGAGGCCGCCTCGGGGGCGTAAGGCCCTGGCCGCAATGTGGGCTGGGTGCCAGCCCCGCGCGCGCAGGAGGGTCGCCCCGCAGGAAGCAGGACATCGGGTTATTCTACATGAGTGGAGGAGGTAGTTGTTGCAAGTAGAAGAGACACAGCGTTTTTTTTAGGATGTCTGAAGATGAAGAAAAAGTGAAATTACGCCGTCTTGAACCAGCTCTTCAGAAATTTACTAAGATGGTAATCCCAACAGACCTGGAGAGGTTAAGAAAGCACCAGCTAAATACTGAGAAGTATCAGAGGCGCAGAATCTGGGACAAGTTGCATGAAGAGCACATCAATGCAGGACGTACAGTTGCATTGACACACCAGCCTAGACGTACAGTTGCTGAAGCAACTCCACTCCAGTATCCGAGAAATGGAGAAGCTTTGTTTGAAAGTCCAAGGGGATGACCTAGGACTTCTGAAAAGAATGATAGATCCTGTTAAAGAAGAAGCATCAGCAGCCACAGCAGAATTTCTTCAACTCCATCTAGAATCCGTAGAAGAACGTAAGAAACAATTTAATGATGAAGGAACCTTATTACAGCCTTCTCTGACCAGATCCATGGCTGTTGGTGGAACATTTCACGCTACTGAAGATGAAGCTAATCCTCAGAACATGACTCAGATATATGTGTTGCCTGAAATTCCTCGAGATCAAAATGCTGCAGAATCATGGGAAACCTTAGAAGCGAACTTAATTGAACTCAGCCAACTGGTCACTGATTTCTCTCTCCTAGTGAATTCTCAGCAGGAGAAGATTAACAGCATCGAAGACCATATCAACAGTGCTGCTGTGAGTGTTGACGAGGGAACCAAAAACTTGGGGAAGGCTGCAAAATACAAGCTGGCAGCTCTGCCTGTGGCAGGTGCTCTCATCGGAGGAATGGTGGGGGCCCGACTGGCCTCCTTGCAGGCTTCAGAGTGGCAGGAATTGCAGCTGCGCTTGGTGGTGGGGTGGTGGGCTTCACAGGTGGAAAATTGTTACAAAGAAAGAAACAGGAAGTGATGCAGAAGCTCACTTCCAGCTGTCCAGATCTTCCCAGCCAAACTGACAAAAAATGCAGTTAAAAACCAAACTTCAGTATTATTGGTGCCAACATGTCTATCCTTTGCTGCTGTTGGACACTCATCAGCTTTTGGAACATGAACATGGTTATATCAAAATAGTGGCCGTCGATGCTCAAGTGGGATCAAACTGTGATAAGTGCATATATTTTGTTGTTTGCTGGGGTGTTAACGGGGATGTTAGATACTGAGAAGCCTGGACTGAGGGTGTACAGTGTTTGTCACGTAAAGTTTAAGGACTGCCAGGGAGCAGACTTTTTACCTGGAAATGTGAAAACCCAACCCATAACTTTGATAAGGACTTGTGACGTGTGAACATGTTGGGTTACGGAAGGGCAGTTTTCAGAATAGTTTCTTCCATAACTCTGACATGGAGACTCCAAGGCTAAGCATATTGTAAATATGCTTTTCTATCTCCTAAATATAGATTTTTTAGGCATTTTAGCAGAGAAAAGAATGGAAGTTCACTAGCTTCTTGTATCAAATAGGGAAATCAGGAGCCAGCAAGGGGCACAATTGAATTGCATAATGGAGTCCATTTGGTGAACCCTATTGCAATTTGGTCTAACAATAGTTTCAAGTGAAGGAAACAAATAGTGTAAGAAAATGGAAAGAAAGGCCTGACTTCTCTTTCAGATATCTTAAGTTGTGACACTGACCTCTTCTCTGAACTCTTTTTTCTGCCTCTCTATAAATAAAGAACACAGAGTCTCAAGTGGTAGACTTATAAGGCCAGTCACTAAGCTTGCTCTGTTAGTCTCTTTTTTTAATTTTTGAATTTTATTTTATTTATTTTTTTGTAGCTCCAACCAAAAGACACAGGCTTGCTGAATGGATACAAAAACAAGACCCATATATATGCTGTCTACAAGAGACCCACTTCAGACCTAGGGACACATAGAGACTGAAAGTGAGGGGATGGAAAAAGATATTCCATGCAAATGGAAATCAAAAGAAAGCTGGAGTAGCAATACTCATATCAGATAAAATAGACTTTAAAGTAAAGAATGTTACAAGAGACAAGGAAGGACACTACATAATGATCAAGGGATCGATCCAAGAAGAAGATACAATTATAAATATATATGTACCCAACATAGGAGCACCTCAATACACAAGGCAGCTGCTAACAGCTATAAAAGAGGAAATCGACAGTAACGCAATAATAGTGGGGGACTTTAACAGCCTGCCACTTAACACCTCAAATATCTAGTCCCTTCTGCCTTCCCTCCCTTGTAATTTTGAAAAGTTCTTTGACTTATGGGGTGAATTCTACCCATGTGTAATGCAGACTTTTCTCATAATCTGTTTTGGTTTTTTTGTTTGTTTGTTGTTGTTGTTGTTTTGGTTTTTTTTGGTATTGGCTGCCATCTCTGTTCATCCTCTACTGTAACCTCTAGGTAAAAAAGAAAGTGAGAGAAAGAGAGGTGTCAGTCTCCAAATACTTTCAACGTTGTCAGAGTTTGAGCTAAAAAATAAGCAAGAGGGGAACGCCAGGTCATTTCTTGGGGCACCTTACAATTTCAGGGGACTCATGTACTTGCCGTGCAGGGAGTGTTTGACCCTAAGTTCTTCAGCTGACAGTTGGAGGAGCTAAGGACTAGCTTTCTACCTCACTTCTGTTACTACCATCCTTTTCCCCAGGCTTTGCTGTCTCCTGTGATTTCTTTCACCTTGCACAGCTGCTGTTTCTTCCCAAGAATGGTATTCATGCTTGCCTTTTCTCACATTCAAGGTTGATGATGGACAAAGCCTGATGCCAAGACTCAGTCCTGGTGGAGGATTTGTGGTGCTAATCTCAACGCTTGACGTTGACAGCAAGCATGGCTCAGCCCAACCCAATGTCGATGTCAAATAGCAGAAAAGTTTTAAATTTAGGAAAAAAGAACTTAAGATTATAGGCTGACTTACCCTGTACTCTCAACTCATTTGAAATAGGAAGGAACCACCTTTTGCCTTATTCTTTATTCTTTTCTGAGGACGGAGGAAAGGGCACCTACACCACAAAAGGTATGAGATCTCTGCTCAGGAGCCAAATGGATTCATCAAGCTGTTGAATGATTTATCACTTCTCTCTTGCTGAGTTTACTCTTAATAACTTTTATTGATTGCTACCTTTTACTTCTATGTCTAATCTAAAGAGACCTTTCTCATTCATACTTTTTGCTTCTCACCAGTGAATTCCAATGAAGCAACATACCATTTCTTATTCTTAAATAACTGGAAAACATCAAGTATTTCTACCTGCTGACTCATATCTTTAATATAATACCAAGAAGGAAGTACTTTGAGTGTCAGAGTCTGATCCAGTATTTGACATTGGATACCTGTAAGGTTGGGATAAATACTTTTGAACTCCATCTTTTTATATTTTTGGATCCTTGCTGTCCCTTTAACACAGGGCGTTCAAACCAGAATGAGGATCAGAATTGCCCAGGGCGCTAATTTAAAACAAGATTCCTAAACTTCAGTTGCATAGGTTCTAATAATAGCCAATCTGGCCTGGTCAGCTAAAATTATAAATTTAAGATACAGTTATATCAAGATTCAGCTGTATCATTGAATCCTGTAATTTCTAGTATTCTACCCTTCAGCCAACCTAAAATTCCTATCCTGCCAACCTAAAATTGCCTAGCTCACCATCTTAACAGCACTAGGGACTCATTCTACTGTCAGTCTGGTTCTACATCAAGACCTGAAGGAGAAAAGAGGCCTGTTATTGACCCTCACAGTTTGTTTTGGGAGCTCTCCTTTTTACTGAGCCAGTGTGGGACATCACTGTATGTGCTCATAGAGGCCTTTGAGTTTTACTACTCATCAGGATGGGAATATTACTCTAGCAGTCTTCATGCTTAGGCAAGTTGCAATCCTTTTTAAAAGTTTTATAATTTAAAATTATTTAGAAATCGTATCTAATTTTCCCATAATAGAAGCTAATAGCCAACTTTTTGTAGAAATTTCTAGATGTGTTTAATCAACTATAAATGATATACGTATAAACTATAAAGTGTTTAGAAGTATAAATTAGTCAGTATAACACAGAAACCAATCTTAAAATAGAATTTAATGCCCTACAGTAGCAGATTAAATTTATCTTCTCTATGATTCATGTCTTATTTTTACTGCAACAAGTTAGAAGGTAAGGAACACTTTGATTAAGTTCTTAAAATTTACAGAGTACCATTTGGATAAAGGCAGCACTCCTAAAGCCTTTTTAATATAATAATCTGAGAATTTCTCTGTAGAACAGAGACTTTGAAACTTTTTGGTTGTAATCCACAGTAAAAAAATGCATTTATATCAAAACTCAGCATATGCATTATGGAACAATACTTACCATTATGTGCAGTGCACTCTGATGTTTTTTATTGTTTCAGTTTTTAAAATATGCTAGTTGTAACCTACTAAATTGATTTCATAATCTACCAAAGGCTTTTGACCCTTAGTTTGAAAAAAAAAAAAACCCACCCTTACAGAGGAACTGTTATTTATGGAGTATTTTCTGTTTGCCAGGCCCTTCACTAGACATTTTACAGGTAAGGACACTGGGCCTCAGAGAAGCTAAATGATTTGCAGAGGGTTATTCAACTACAAAAGGGTGAAGCCAGGATGTAAACTAGGTCTGTTGAGCTACAAAAACTTCTGTTATTCTCATACTGTGTTGCTTCTGTATATTAAAATTGAGACGGGCTATTCACTCTGCTTCACCCAAACACCCATATATTCTGTAAGGCAGGCTTGCTTTGAAATTACACATGCCGTTCATTTGCACTTTTCTTAAAATCTTGTTTCCTCATCAAATGTCCAGCAGCCTCAGTTTTTAATGGTGGCCAGTGCAGAAGTACATAGCGCTGAATTTAGTCCTTAGACTATAAAATTAATAGCGTTTCCATCCCACCCACACATCCTACAAATTTCCTTATATTTGTGGGTCACAGCCATCACTTAAGCAGTGCTTTTTATATTGAATTTTAAAATAAACTCTAATATTTTTTAAAACAATCATATAACTCATAGAATCAAATGATTATCCTTTAAAATGGTACCCTTGGGGGGCCATGCACTTATTGTAGTGATGCTGGTATTACTTAGACTATTTTTGAAACTTTTCTTTTGGAATTGCCTCTAAAGACATTTTACAAATCACATAAAAAAGCCATCTCAGTGTTTATTAGTCACAGACTCTGCTCCCTTGTTCTTATGACCTCTCCTGTCTTCCTTCCTCAGTTTTTGCTTTTCTTCTGCTGATTTAGCTCTCCTACCCACCTATGCTGGAGCCAATAACCTAAGAAGCCCCAGAAAAGGCTGTGCTGGCCAGAGTTCCTGGGGCAAGAACTTTCAGGTTATACTGACGCTGAGTGCTGTATAGGGAGAGTTCTGCGAATCCAAAAGCCTTCCTCTGTGGGCCGCCTGCCTGCCTGTAAGTGCCCTAAAGTAGTTTGCCCAGGAGTAAGGACTGAATACTGGCGTTTTCTATCAATCACAAGAAGCTGAGGAAACTTACGTATATAGTGTACAACATTTTTCTCCAGTGAAAGTCACAGAAGCCAAACCAAGCCATTCTTTGTGTTAACTTAAAAATGGAAAGGTCGTTTTCAGGGTGCCCCTTGCCCTTCGTTGCTGCCACATGAAATCTTTGGGAGGAAGGATGAAGAAGAGTGTGGGGAAATGGTTCTCCTGTGAAATGGGACATTTTCTTCTCCTAATAAAGTATAACATGGCAGTGGCTATCAGGTACTTATGAATGCTAGAAACTCTTTTTAAGTAGTCAGAGGCCTAATAAAAGGTAGGGAAGCTTCCCCACTAGCCTAAATTAATGTGAACAGATCAGGTTCTGTTTGTGTGGGGTTTTGGGGTTTTTTTTTTTTTTTTGCGGTACGCGGGCCTCTCACTGCTGTGGCCTCTCCTGTTGCGGAGCACAGGCTCCGGACGCACAGGCTCAGCAGACATGGCTCACGGGCCCAGCCGCTCCGCGACATGTGGGATCTTCCCAGACCGGGGCATGAACCCGTGTCCCCTGCATCAGCAGGCGGACTCTCAACCACTGCGCCACCAGGGAAGCCCTGTTTGTGTTTTTATTAACATTTCGTGTTGTTTCTAACAAGATGTTCTCAACTATTTATATTCATTAATTTGACACCATTTCACAGAGCCACTTCTTAGGTATGATAAACAATCAATG
The DNA here is from genome assembly GCF_008692025.1 of Phocoena sinus. Lineage (NCBI taxonomy): Eukaryota > Metazoa > Chordata > Mammalia > Artiodactyla > Phocoenidae > Phocoena > Phocoena sinus. The sequence continues at coordinate 57,903,319 of NC_045776.1, read as the reverse complement.
GTAGAAGATCCACCTATAGTCCATATTACTGCCCTCAAAGAAATTATTTATTGTGGGAGACAAGAAAAACGTCTGTGCAATATTAACAAAAGAAATAAATTCATATAAAAACAGAAGAGGTGTCAAAGGCAAATGATTTGCCCAAGATTAAAGCTAGTTAGCACAAAAGCTAGAATTATAACCATGGTTTAAGAAAAAAAAATCCTCAAAAGTAATTTAACTGAGTTTTTGTTATGCCATATCAGATTGCCTACTGAAGCTTGTGGTCTTTCAGACCAGCTTTAACATTCCAAATCAGTCAACAGCTACAGTGGAAAGAGAATTGGATGGGGAATCAGGAGATCAGAGTTCTACTTTTGGCTTTGTCTCTTATAGTAAGCTTTTACTCAGGGGTTGCTGCTTTCTCCCATTCTAGTCAGGGATTCTCCATTCTTTATATCTAGCCTCTTACTGGGTCTTCTTGTTAATTGTTTGAATATTAGTTGCATTCATTTCTTAAATATATTCGTAGCCATCACTCTAGTAAAAGACTTTATTACCTCACATCCGCTACCTCATCTTCCCCAACTTTAGGCCATTCCTCACATCACTGCCACAAGAACCGTCTTTCATTTTTCTGCTGAAATGTTTTCAGCAGATCCTGTTGAATACCTGATAAAGTTCAGCCTTCCGTATACTGGCCCCAGCTTTGTCTCTTCAGACTCACTACTCAACCATCTGACAATGCCACTGAAAATCAGACATTCCACAAGAATGATTTGAAGGCTTTTCTATGGTGAAGGTACAAACTGGTAATAAACTATGTTTACATTTTTTCCAGACTAAAGCAATTTCTGTAATACTACATTTTACAAAACTAGTCAGCTGAGTTTTGTTTCAGCTTTGAATAAGTCTAAAAGTTGTCTCCTAAGGAGAAGAGATCTTTTGTCCCCTCAGAGGAAATTACATTCAATTTCTTAACCTCCAAAACAATGTCAGTCTTGTCACCTTTGCACTGGATAGCCAAAGCATGAAGATTTTAATTTAGCAGCATAGATACTCCAGACTTGAACGGACCATCGTCCAGCTCCTGTGAGAAACTTGACTAATAAATATTTGAGGAAATTACTCAAGAGTACGTACATGTTATCCATACATTTCTCAAGTACTTGAGATTGTCTTTTATTAAGGTTAATCACTAAAAAAGATGTTTACCAAGGTTTCATTAATTAACCCCCTAAAGATGTTTTCCATTTTATTGTTAAAACCCTTGGTGTTAGAAAGGGTCAGCACAAAAAAATGGCCCAATGGTGAGAATGTCTACAAATTCTGTAAAGCTTACTGAATTCGCTTATGATGTTGCTAAGTGGTGCTTATATAAGGAAACATGCAATATATTCACTCATTCAACAACAACAACAACAAAAAAAACAAAACCAAAAGAGCTTAAACATTTTTGAAAATTAATTTTTATTGTTTTATTTTTTTTCAAAAATATTGCTCAATTTATATACTCACTAACAGTGAATGAAAGAGTGTGTCTCACAACCTCTCAGCAGCATGGAGACTAAAAGGTTCTTTCTTTCTTTGTTCTCTGTTAATTGAATAGCAAGGAATTTACTTATTCATTCATTCACTCATTCATTCATTCAGATATAGATATATTCATTTATTTACATTTGGTCACTGTATTGAACATGTATTTGGGAGCACTGGGCTGAGTTCAGATGCTTAGACAGTATTTGTTTGGTCTTGTTTATCACCTTCACATGTGTAAATTATGCCAGGATTATTTATCTCTGATGAGGCAAATGCTTTGTCAAATGGTGGTGACAGTTTTAGATATTTGAAAATCAGTGTAAGAGGCAGGACAGAATTTTCAGGTCATAACAAATGAGAAAAAAATTGAATGAACTGCAAATGTCATCATCGTGAGAGGTGCCAGTTGTCAGCAGAATAACTATGGCGCTTAGGGAAAGTGATTACAAATCTGATAGTGATACCTTACATCTGTATTGTGCATTTTATAGTGTTTTTCTATTTGTTATTTCACACTTACAACGTGAGAAATCGGGATAACATGTAGATCCATATTCACAGTATTCGTTGTGAATAATGCAGTGGGGTGTAGAGAACACAGCTGGATTTATCACTTTAAGCCTGAATCCTGGGAAACATTAAATTTCCTTCTGTAATTCTCTGGATTGTAAGAAATTTAAGATCTGTTAATCACTACCTTTTTGGGAGGAGGGTGGGGAGTAATTCTGGAAGTCTGACTCTGCAAGCATTGGCCTTGGTGAGGTGATGAGGCTGCCAAAGTAGTGACAAAGGTGGAAACTCTAGGGACTAGGCCTGCTTGTGCCAGTGCATTCAGGTCTGTTCTCCTTTGAGATTTCTGCACAGATACTTGGAGAGCACTGGCTCGCCCTGGCTTGGTGGCCTCCATGCCCCATAAGGTCCGGAAATGAAGGCTGGGAAAACCGCGAGATCAATTTAAAACCTGCAGATAATTAACTGGGATGCCACAGCTGTCTAAGCCCACATACCTGAGAAGTTTGGTGAAGCCTGAAAACCACTTATTAGCTTCTGTGCAGCCAACCGGAGGGGTTTAAGCTTTCTTAGAATAACTGATAACTATTATAACATGTGTAAATAGTTCTGTTCCTTTGTTTTGTGTGTCTTTTTAAATTAATAGACTTTATTTTATAGCGATGTTTTAGATTTACAGAAAAAATGAGTTTCCATATACCCCCTCTATAATAGTTTTTTAAATCAAATTTGAGTTACTCTTAATCATCTTTCTAAAAATAAGATCATAAAGTGACCTATCTAGTGTTGTTTTAATAGTGTCCAATACCTTTTCCCTGCCAATTAAGTGACCGTGAGAATTGTCAGTCTTATAATTTAAAATTTTGTTTTCTCTATTTTATGGCATACAATCAGAAGATATTTATCTTTGTTCTTCAGGGGCTAGAAGCACAAGAAAGCCCGTGAAATAACTGTTTCTTAGGCCTCCATTGAGTTGCTCACCATTTAGGATCGTTTACAATGCCGTACTGGACTCCAGGGCCAGGCCAAGAATAGGGCTGCCCAGAGGTCAGCCAGGCACTTAGTCAACGTCACCAGGAGGAGATGCCGCCCTCTGAGCTGAGAGTCTCCAGCCATGTCACTCAGGGGTCTCCTTTCACTCTCAAACCCTAACAGTTTGGGCTCCAGTTTTGTATTTTGTGACGTGTCATCAGGCCTCACTAGAGCTTAGTAAGAAACTGACAGAAATAGGGTCATGGGAAAGACAGGTTATCACGCATCCCCTCTGAGCTGCTAGCTTGCCCTCCAGATGGCTCGGTTGGCTTCTCCAAGGTTGGTCCCTCGTCATGTTCAATTTAGAAATCTTCATCTTCCACAAAAAGTTGAGTCTTTGTATCATTCACTTTTCTCTCCTTATTTTCACATCTTTTTTTTTTCTTGTGGTAAAATATACATAACATAAAATTTACCATTTAAACCATTTCTAGGTGTACAATTCACTGGCACTAAGTGCATTTACATTGTTGTGCAGTCATCGCCACCATCCCTCTCTAGAACTTTCCCATCATCTCATACTGAAACTCTGTCCCCATTAAACAGTACCTTCCCATCCTCCCCTCCCCTGCCCCCGTTTTCCGCAATTCTTATTTGGGTCTCGATGAATTCGACTATTCTAGGTAACTCATGTAAGTGGAATCATGCAGTATTTGTCCTTTTGTGTCTGGCTTACTTCATTTAGCATAATGTCCTCCAGCTTTATCTATGTTGTAGCAGGTATCAAACTTTCACACCTGAATAATATTCCCTTGTATCCCAGAGTTTGTTTAGCCATTTATCCGTGGTAGACATCTGGTTTGTTTCCATCTTTTGGCTACTGTGAATAGTGCTTCAATAGACATTGTTGCCCAGATACCTGTTGTTGAGTCCCTGCTTTCAGTTCTTGTAGGTATATACCCAGAGTGGAATTGCTGGATCACATGGTAATTCTAAGTTTCTTTCTTGAGGAACCGCCATCTTGTTTTCCATGCAGCTGTGCCACTTAGCTTCCCACTGTACTTTTTTAAATAAACAAAAGCCTTCCTGTATAAGACCTTTGTTTAGATATTCCTTTTTAAAAAAAGCTTTAAATGTGATGATGTGTCAGCTTGATGCCTGACGAATGATAGATGCTCAGTGAAGTTAGAGGTACCTAAAGAAAGATGAGAATCTTCAAATAGCATGTAGACCAAGGTTCCATGTACTGAGTGAAATCTTGCAAAAACAAAAAATGCTTTCTAATCTCTCTAGGGCTAAAACTATAAGCGATTCAGCTAGATTTAGTGAAAGAAACACATAATTATTGTGTCTAGAGGCTGTAAATGTATAACTCACAGGTTAATGTTTAATGGAGTTAGTAAAGTGCAGATTTGCACAGCTTTTCTAGATGGTGTCGCCAGTTGGATTTGTGAGGCTTAATGATTAGGGGCCCCTTTTACTTTCTGAGGTGCAATTGAACTGTTTTCTCACGATGAGGGATGAAAAGAGGGCTGTCAGGCGGTTTGCTGCTAACCGTTGCTGGACCTGCTGGGCACCATAGGTCAACGTGAGGACCAAGAGAGGATGTGAAAAGAAGCTTTCAAATGTTTTCAGCCAGACATTCTCTGGGACTGAGGGAAGAAGGGCAAAGTGTGGGCTTTGGGGCCATGTCGGGGAGACCTGTCCCATCTTCCTGAGGTGGAGAGGGGGTCTGGCCAAAGCTGGAAAGCCCTGCTGGGCTTCCGTGTTTTCTTTCTCACTCACACTGGGCCTTCTGGCAAACTCTTTAAGACCCGCTGGCTTTTTTCTCTACTTTAGTCTTGGTCTTCACTGTGTCAACACCACCAGCTCTCACCATTTCCCGGCACCAGCATCCAGTTCCGGCATCCAATCTTTTCATCCCTGGTGACCTGGTAACTCCCTGGTTTAGGGTCTTCGAATGGTCTAGAAGTTTTAACGTTTCGCAGAGAGCCCTGCCCTGTCCAGTCCCCTCCCGTCTCGACACTCAAGCCAACCGGGCCTCCTGCCATGTCCCACACTCCATGCTCTGGCCCCGCAGGGTCCCACTCTCCATCCCTCTGACCTCCCTCTCTTTACCTAGACATCTCCTACTCACTCTCCCCCACTTTCCAGGCAAGCCTTCCCTGACCACCCCTTCTCCAGACTAGGCTGGCCCCCACCAGACACCCTGGCCGCCTTCTGTCCTTCTCCCGGGGGACTTGGCCCACCTCTGTCTCCCCGTCGGGGCATCCAGGCCACCCTGACCGTGTCCCCCACTTCACCGCTGTCTTTGTGGCACCTGCCACGGTCCTGTTCCAAAGCAGATGCTCAATTAGTGTTCACTGAATGAATCTCCAGTGAAAAGGTGTTAGGGGCATCCTTGGTCCCAGTGTCCTGTGTCCTGGTTGGGGGAGGAAGGCGAGCTTCTCTGACAGTAACATCTCTGCTGCCTGCCCTCCCCCCAGGAGAGGGGCAGTCATTTTTCTAACTGGGAGACGAGCTGACCGCATCACTCCGGGGCTCCATCTGTCTCTCTTCCGGGCAGGCTGTTCTCAGGAGGCCCAGGTCCCTGACCCACAGGACAAGGCCACCAAGCGTGTGTCCACTCAGCCTGTGCCACCAGAGGCAGAGTGTCAGGCTGACCTCTGCAGCCACCGTCGAGGCCGCCACCTCCAGCTTTGCTTTTTCCTGGAACGTTGATGACTTCCTTCCATCTCCATGATGGACTCCCAAGCCCCCTTCACATTCGGGAGGGAAAGGAAGGAATGGTATTTACTGCCCCCTCTGTCTACATGTGAACAAACTGCACTGCATTTGGGGGAAAAGCCCAATGTAATTTCAAAGACTGAGACGTTCCTGGGTGAAAACCGATGGCTCCGGCTGACCGGTGGTCAGGAGTATGGGAAAGCCACTCTTTGCATTTCCCAGGTCCTAGAATGGCCGGTAACTGCATTTTGCAGCGGGTTTATCTCATTCTTGGGGCTCAGCTGTCACCCGGCACCTACAGGTGGGGGAAAGCAGTGAAGATCCCCACAAAGGACATTTGGTGACCTGCCTGGCTGTGCTTTTGAAGTCGTTCCAACTCACCTCCCACAAAACCTAGCAAAATCTTCCCAGAACCCTTGGTGAAATTGAACTGTGGGAGCAATTCTACAGGGAGATCCATGGAGACTAAGGACGGAAACCAGCCTCTTACTTTCCAGTTTTGATTCTTAATGTAGCGCAACACGTATCCTTTGAGATAATCCCCCTAGCATCCTGAGACGGAACTAGTGGCTTATGGACCATGGGACAGCTTATCGTGGGCTCTTTTTTTTTTTTTTTTTTTTTTTTTGGCGGTACGCGGGCCTGTCACTGTTGTGGCCTCTCCCGCTGCGGAGCACCGGCTCTGGACACGCAGGCTCAGCGGCCATGGCTCACAGGCCCAGCTGCTCGGCGGCATGTGGGATCTTCCCGGACCGGGGCACGAACCCGTGTCCCCTGCATCGGCAGGCGGACTCTCAACCACTGCGCCACCAGGGCAGCCCCGTGGGCTCTTTTTGAGGTAACTTTTCTAGTTGTTGAGAAACAGAACTCCTTCTGAAGGAGCTTTAAATACCCCTTTCCCACCTTCAGGTAACGGGTCCTGGTTCCCCTGTACTTCTGTGATGGGCCCGTCTCTCTGCCCTTCCTTCCTTGTTCATCATCTTTCTCACCCTGGCTTTTCCTCAGGGTCCACCTGAAGAATCTGAGCTTGCTTCCGAAGTGAGCCTTCCTTGATTTCCTGAGACACGAAGCTTAAGAATTTTAAGGAAAAAAACCTACCTGATCTAAATTTGCCATTACAAGTAACCAGCCCCTCCTGCCCTCAATAAAAGGAAAAAGCAAGAAGAAAAGAAAGGGGGGGAAAGAGACTGGATTCTGACGTGTTTATCCCGCACTTCTATTGACAGCAGCAAATTTAAAGAGAAACAAACCTATTTTATTCCACACTTCTCACTCATGAAGCTATTTCCTTTTGTCTGTTAATTTTGTATACTGGTCCTAAACTGAGGCAATAATAGTAAAACAGCTACTAAAATCAAATAGAAATGACATTTCAAGATCATTGCCCGTAAGAGATTTACCTAAAATGTGTATCCCACGGATCTTACGTGCCAAGTGAACGTCCAAGCCCCAAACTTCTCTTGTTCTGCCAAGTGTTTGTTTCTACTTCACACGATTATCCATTGATTAGTTAGTTCCGTGATCCATACTCTGTAAAACCAGAAGGGAGTCATAGCTGCATTTAGTAATTAGACTTCTAGTAAGTAGTTATTTCTTTATTCTTGAGTAATAGACGTTAGCTCAGACGATCATTTTGAATCTTATTGTCTAATAATGTCCTAAGAAATAACGCTGACAGAGCACAGATTCACCACTTTTATAGGGATAACTGAGCAATGTTACTTACCAAATAGACTGAACTCTTTTTTAAAAGTTTAATTTGACTGTTAAAACTAAACCTCTCTTGCCTGTGAAAAGGTTTTTCCCATCGGGTAAGAGAAAACAGTTCTCCATTCATTGTTTCATTATGGCCTCGGAGGCAGGTAAGTGCTTGTGTGGAGAATTTCCAGCCAGGGGTCCCGTGTGGTATCTGGGCCCCTGCAGCTTATGCAGCTGAGCTTTCTGTGGAGAAGAAACACTTTGCTTCCCTGAGCACGTCTGAAGCTGGCCCCTGATATTGGAGAATTACGCTCTGTGTATTTTTCTTATCTCTGTGCCTGAGGGGGTTTTAATATATTTAAGGTTGAGGCCCACATGAAAATTCCTGTCTGGATTCCTGTGTAGAAAGCGGTGTTTGGTGTATGTGTGCTTTATTTATGTGGCACTGTTTATGTGCATTCCAGTGATCATTAACAAAGGCCTCTTGGTAGAAAACCCTGATGAAAGTGGATTTGAAAGTGGCTGTATCAGCTGCAGGTTTGGCAAGACCTCAGTGACTCTGCATTTAGTGAAAGCCCTGCATCATCACTTTGTGTTCAGCCAACCTTATATGGAGAGAAAAGGCACTTTAGTCAACCATGCTAAAAAGCAGCAACGGAAATATCACGGATTTCATTTGGGCAAAGGTTTAAAATTCTATATATTAACAGAGAATTCCTTACTTTTTCTATAGGGGGCGTTAAGACTGGTCTGTCAACACACAATTGGTGAATTAGACTAGCTTGTGTTCATTTGCTTAGGGCCGCCGTAGCACATACCGAAACCTGGGGGCTTAAACAACAGAAATTTATTAGCAAACAGTTCTGGAAGCTGGAAGTCCAAGAGCAAGGTGTTGGCAGGGTTGATTCCTTCTGAGACCTTGCCCGTTGGCTTGCAGATGGCCATTTTCTCACTGTATCCTCACAGGGTTGCCCCTACGTCTGGGTCCTAATCTTCTCTTCTTAAAAAGACACCAGTCAGATGAGATTAGGGCTCACCCATTTGACCTCATTTGACCTTGATTATCTCTTTAAAGACCCTCTCTCCAGATACAGTCACATTCTGAGGTACTAAGGGTTAGGACTTCAGCCTGTGAATTTTGGGGAGACATAAGTCAGCCAATAACGTGACTTAAGTGAAAACAAATAGCGTTTAGATATTTCATAGCTTCCTCTTCCTCTTTTGCAGATTTATATTTCATAGTCCCTTTCTTGGTTTGTTTCCTAGTCTCCAATTTGGGGACCTAGAGAACTAGTGAGACACTGTGAGAACAACGCCCAGCTTCATAGCTGAAGGCCTTGATCCTTGGAGGGATGGTTCTGAAGTTTTCCCATTATGGTTGTTCTTCCACTGGGTTACGTTTTGTTACATGTGACTAAGCTGTCCGTCTAAAAGTTGACAAGGGTTTGATGAAAGTACAAGAACATGGTATTGAAATAGTTGCTACTGGTTGAGGTCAGTGGTTTGGAAAACCAGATTGGTACCCACCAGCTGCTCAGCTGGGAGTTTCATTCTTTTTCCTTGCAATCTGTAGAAGTGTGGTTTACATATTAGTACATGTGAGATCCTGGGAAGATTATGTAACCTTTCTGTGCCTCGGTTTCCTCATCTGTAAAGTAGGGGAAGTGACAGTACATATTTCATAAGAAGAACATAGTTGGAAGGGTCTGAAGACTAGTAATTCTAATAAAGGACTTAGCATTGTCCTTGGCCACAGCGGGTGCTACGTAGCATTAGTTTTTGTTCCTTGCACACTCTCCATCCCCTCCCCCCCACACATCCTGGGCCGTCACAACAGAAACTGCAGAGTTAACAGAAACAATTGCCACGGTGCCTGTTTAGACATGAACCCAGCGCCCAAGTGAATGTAGGAGTCTTTTTCTGGGGTTACAAAAAGAAAATTCAATGACCTTAGTGTGTGTGGACATTTGGGGGTTGTCTAGTGGATGCTAAGGACTCTGGAGTGAGACCCCTGGTTTCTCATTGGGACCTGCAACTCTCAGTAGTTTGTCTTTTAACCTCTCTAAGCATCAGTTTCCAAATATGTAAAATGGGAACCACAATGACTTGAAACTCATGGGGTTGTTTGGAGTTAAATGGGATGATATACATGAAGTTCTTAGCACACAGGAGGTGAACCTGTTGGTTCTGTCCATTTTCTAATGTGAAATTGGAAAACAGAAGGTAAATGCAGTCAGTCCATTTGTAAATGACCTTGATTTCCGTCCCTCTCAAAGGGGCTGCCTGATCATGCCATCTCACTTGGCACCTGCAATTTGTGAAGTCTATTTTAACATATTCCACAGTGGTCCACATGCTCATAGACGTCTCCTTTTATGGTGAAAATACTTGCAAGGCAATTGGACAGTGATGAGTAAAGAAGAGGGTGTCCTTCCTCCAGTTAGCTTGGGCATCAGTATGAAAACCAAATGGAAAGCTACTTAGGCCGGTTTCCATCGTGGTGTTCTGGGACAGTCCTGGAACTTTGCAAAGGTGAAACTAACCTCCCCCAAGCCGCATTAAAAAAAACTCTGATGTTCTTCAGGACTAGCTCTAGAGGAGACAGTAAGATTAATTGCCAGGTATTTCTGAGAAGTGTTTGGTTTTCCAGTAATATTAAAAAATAGTAGACTTAAAAAATATAAATTATGGAATATATGAATTACAAAATTGGGAAAAAAGGTTTTTTTTTAAAAATAAACTCACAATAAGAAAAAAAATGTACTTATGTTCATAGGAGAATGTTCTGGAGATATTTATGCTAGGACAAAATGGCCTTTGCATTATTTTAATTTTTTAAAAAGTGGTTTAGGGCTTCCCTGGTGGCGCAGTGGTTGAGAGTCCGCCTGCCGATGCAGGGGACACGGGTTCGTGCCCCGGCCCTGGAAGATCCCACATGCCGCGGAGCGGCTGGGCCCGTGAGCCACGGCCGCTGAGCCTGCACGTCCGGAGCCTGTGCTCCACAACGGGAGAGGCCACAACAGTGAGAGGCCGCGTACCGCAAAAAAAAAAAAAAAGTGGTTTAAATCGATGAAGACGGTTCTAGATTTTTAAACATTGGACATTCAGCTCCAGATATAAACTTTCATAACAGATAACACAGTTCCTGATTTTCCTGATTATTAAAATCTGAGAACATTATTTTGCTCTAAATGTGCTTTAGAAACAGTGATTGTGTAATTGCACATGAACATGGGCACTCAACGTTTCACACTCACACCATTTATAGACTAAATTTTATTGGGAGACATTTCTTGTAGGTGAACAGAGTTATTATAATGAGATAAAACCGTCCTTTGCAGGGAATAATTCAGTAGATAAATGTGAAATATTGTGGCTTCAGCTGGGTTAATTTTAAGGGGCTCTTGTGTTGCTAGAATTGTTGACGGCTAAGATGGGGAGAAGCTTAAAACCAAAAATAAAAAACAACAAGCCTAGAGGCAATATAGTTGGAATCATCCTGTATATAGCCTTTTCAGATTGGCTTCTTTCACTTATCAATATGCATTTAAGTTTACTCTATGTCTTTTTGTGGATTAAGAGTTCATTTTTTAAATCGCTGAATAATATTCTGTTGTATGGATGTGTCACACTTCCTCTATCCATTCACCTATGGAAATTTTCAACTCCTTTGGGTAAATACCAAGGAGTATGATTGCTGGATTGTATGGTAAGACTGTATTTAATTTTTAAGAGATCACCAAACTGTCTTCCCAAGTGGCTGTACCATTTTGCATTCCCACCAGCAACGAATGAGAGTTCCTGTTGCTCCACATCTTCACCAGCATCTTGTGTTGTCAGTGTTGTGGATTTTAACCATCGTGATAAGTGTGTAACGGGCTGACTTTTTTTCTCATATTCAGCTGTGTTATCTCCAAATCACTATATGAGAAATACATTTAACACGACTACTAATGAAATATAATACAACTATTATCATTCAGAATCCTGATGGAGAAAGACATTGGAAACAAGAAAACAAGCACTTATGTCAATATTAACACTGTTAATAACAACAACAATAATAATAATACAGATTTATTTGTGAGTATTTTTTGAGTTTATTTTGAAGACAAATGCCACCAGGAAAACATTTACAAGATACATTTCTGATTAACACTTATGAGCAGTGAGAGACACTTATGAGCAGTGAGAGACACAGGCCATCATCAGGTGGCAACGCTCTCAAGAGGCACTTTGGTTTTTGAGCACTTGTTACTGATTTTCGATTGACAGTTTTCAATGTCTTTGTTCCAGGTCTTTCAAGTCGCTTATGTCATCATTAAAGCTGCTAATGCCCCTCGGCCTGGAAACTGGATTTTGGAGCATTCTCTGGATGGCATGGAGTTCAGCCCCTGGCAGTACTATGCAGTTAGTGACACGGAATGTTTGACTCATTACAATATCACTCCAAGACGGGGGCCGCCCACTTACAGGGCAGATGACGAAGTGATCTGCACCTCCTATTACTCCAGGCTGGTGCCACTTGAGCACGGAGAGGTATGGCGCCCCCTGCTGGCCAGAAGGTCTGTTTTTTCATCAGTGTCACCTCCAGTGACAACCTAGCCATCACAGAGCCAACAGGAAACACTCAAAATAGAGCTCTCCTGGTACAGATCACAGAGATCTTTAACTATCTAGCTGCTGTAGTTAAGGTGCCATTGACTGGTGTCTACTGATGATTAATGTCACCACTGACACATTTTACTTTATTGATTTCTTCCCTTCAGGGAGATCCCTCAACCTTCACTGTGCTGTGATCTAATAACTCCATCAGATCATTCTCAGAGCATCTTTCTCATGACACCAAGGCAATAAGATTTGTTAAAATATTAAAGAGAGCGAAAATGCTTCTAAAATATAGAGCTCCCAGTTTTCTCTGGGAAGTTCTACCTGTCCCTGGAGGTGTTGAGGGTTGGAGATGGTTCATGAAATATTCCGGCTCCGTGCTCTCCATGCCCGGACTGCACACACATCCTTAAGTCAGAGTGTAATCAAAAACAAGCCATGCCTCGGTAGCATGCCTTGATGAGCTAAAACTACAAAAATCCTGCAAGTGTTTTTCACAGCAGGAACTCTGCAGCAAGCCCTGCATTGTTTCAAGAGCAGAGATGAGAAAATGGGAGTTACAAAGCTTTCTGGCACTTTCCCCCACTCTCCCCAGTCTATTCATGACATTTAGAATCTGTTTCAGAGAAGCCTGTGGATACACGTTAAAATGCCCTCACCTCACTGGGAGAAGTGGTCCTGTTTAAAAGTTTCCCGCAATCTCTGAGACACTGGAACGAATAACTTCAATAAACTGAACTTGGGCTGTGATCATGCTGTTCACAAGTGTCAATGAATATTAGATTTCTATAAGAACCCCATTGTTTGGTTTGATTTTAGATAGTATCTGTAAAGATTATGTCCTGAATGTAAAACAATCAGGGCTATTTTTTGCATGCTTAAAATTGATACTTGTTTATTTTGATGTCTTTATCTCTAGATTCATACATCGCTAATCAATGGCAGACCAAGCTCTGATGATCTTTCACCCAAGTTGTTGGAATTTACTTCTGCACGATACATCCGCCTGCGCTTACAGCGCATTCGAACCCTCAATGCCGATCTTATGACCCTCAGCCACCGGGACCCTAAAGACCTCGACCCTATTGTCACAAGACGAGTGAGTGTGGCAGGGCTCCTGACCGCTGAAAAGTTTATGTTGTTTCAGGGAAATAGACTTTTCCTCCCAGGTTGGCCTTTTTTTCTTATTTTTATTGAAGATCGTTAGTTATGCTTTGTTAAAAATGCCACCTTTAAACGAGGTTATGGTTCTGACGTGGTGCCCTCAGGTCCCCCGTCCCCACCCATCCCATAACGCCATCATGCAGCAGATGTAGTGGTCATTTCTTCACGTTCTAATCTGGCTGTACATCTGATCAAGCAAGTGAGAATGGCTGGGGTTTTTTCCCACTTCGAAGAAAATTTTAAAGTTTGAGATATAAGCTACATCCAGGAAAACGTACATATTTTCAGTGTATAGTAAACGTATAAGGCTTGTGGCGACAAACATTTCCAAGTCCCTTGGATAAAGTAGGAGTGGGATTACTTAGTTACAGGATAGCTATGTGTTTAATTTTTAGGAATTTTCTAAGCCTTGTCAGAAGCAGCTGTGTTGTTTTACAGACCAGCAGTGTGTGAGGGCTCTGGGTACACCGCACACTTTCACACATTGGGGCGTCGGTCACTGTCACCTCAGCCGTGCTGATGTGCATGCATCTCCTCGGGCTATTAATTTGTATTTCCCTGACGACTGATGTTGAGCGTGTCCTTATTTGTATCTGATGACATTTCTACCCATTTTTAAATTGGGTTATCCATCTCCTTATTCCTGAGTTATAAAAGATCTCTATATATGCTATGTAGAAATCCTTTGTCAGATGTGTCTATACTGCAAATCCCTTCTCTCTGCCCTGGTTTGTCTCTTGCTTATCCGCTTTTCCTAACTATGACTTCTGAGGAGTAGATGGTTTAATTTCGATAAAGTCCAGTTTATCGTTTTTCTTTTATAGTTAGTGCTTTCTATTCCTTTCTGAAAAATATTTGCTTATCACAAGTTTACAAAAATATTTCCCGATGCTTTCTTGTAATAACTTTATAGTTTCAGCTTTCACATCTATTATCCTTTTCTTGTTAATTTTTGTATTTGGTGTGATGTAGAGGCGAAGGCTGTTTTTTTCCCCATGTGTATATACAATTGTTCCAGCACCATGTGTTGAAAATACTTTCCTTTCTCCCTTTAAATTGTTTTGGTGCCCTGTTGAAAATTACTTGACCGTATTATTGTGGGTGCGTTTCTGGACTCTATACTGTCCCAATGATCTATTTGTCTATCCTTATGCCAATAACAGTCTTTCTTGATTACTGCAGTAAATCTTGAAGTCAGGTACCATAATAGTCCAACTCAGTCCTTTTTCAAGATTGGTTAGGCTGTTCCAAGTTCATTGTGTTTCCTTATAAATTTTAGAATTAGTTTGTCAATTAATACCAAAAAGAAAGAAAGAAAGAAAGAAGGAAAGAAAGTAGGAAAGAAATAAAGAAAGAAGGGAAGAAAGAAATCCTGCTAAGACTTTCATTGGGATTCCATTGATTCCGTAGATCAATTTAGGAGGAATTTTGGAAGACATTTTGACAATATTGGATCATCTAGTCCATGAATGTGCTATACCTCCCCACTTATCTCTGTCTTCTTAATTCCTCTTGGCAATGATCTATTATTTGTTTATTTGTCAATCTTTTGTTCAGTTTATTTTTAAGTATTTCATGTTTTTGAATATTAGTGTTAATAATTTGCTTTCTAACATTTATTTTCCATTTGTTCATTGCTAGTGTATAGAAGTACAATTCATTTTTGTTGATTGAGACATTGCCAAATTCACATATTCTAGTAGTTTTTGATAGATTTTCTATGTACACAATCATGTCATCTACAGATAATGACAGTTTAGTCTTACTGTGCACTCTGTTTGCTTTGGACTTCTTTTTTCTTGCATTATTGAACTGGCTGGCACCTCCCTTAGAATGTTGAATAGAAATGGTAAGAGCAGATTTCAAGAGGGAAGCACTTAATCTTTCACTGTTAGCTCTACGTTTTCCATAGACACGCCTTCATTAGACTGAAGAAGTTCTCTTCTACTTCTGGTTTGCTGAGTTGTTTTTTAATTGATGGTGTTGCCTTCTGTAAAATGCTTTTTGTGCATCTAATGAAATGATCATATGATTTTTCTCCTTTATTCTGTTAATGTGGTGATTTACATTTATTGATTTTTTTTGTGTTAAATTAACTCTGCACCCATGGGATAAATCCTAACTGGTCATGAGTTATTCCTTTTTATATAGGGCTGTATTCAATTTAGGAATATTTTTAGGGTTTTCAGTAACATGGCCTTTGAATATGACTGCCTCGGTTTAAGATGCAGCCAAGTTGAGAAATTCTTTTTAAACTCCTTTGGTTTCTGTTGATGAGCTAATTTGAACATTGTTGTTGTTTTTTTAAAATTAATTAATTAATTAATTTATGGCTGTGTTGGGTCTTCGTTTCTGTGCAAGGGCTTTCTCTAGTTGTGGCAAGCAGGGGCCACTCTTCATCACGGTGCGTGGGCCTCTCACTGTTCTGGCCTCTCTTGTTGCGGAGCACAGGCTCTAGACGTGCAGGCTCAGTAATTGTGGCCCATGGGCCCAGTTGCTCCGCGGCACGTGGGATCTTCCCAGACCAGGGCTCAAACCCGTGTCCCCTGCATCAGCAGGCGGACTCTCAACCACTGTGCCACCAGGGAAGCCCTGAACATTGTTTACATTAATTGAACATAAATATTTTATTTATATTTACTTGTGCATGAAATATAGTTTAAAATGCATATCTGTGTTTTTGATTACCAATAACAACCGAGATATTTGTTGAAGTGCCAACATTTTCTTCTCATTGAAATAGAAGAGGTTTTAATTTTTGCTTGTTACTTTCTTTTTCCTTAGTATTACTATTCAATAAAAGACATTTCTGTTGGAGGAATGTGTATTTGTTATGGCCATGCTAGTAGCTGCCCATGGGATGAAACTATAAAGGTGAGTTATAGTATTTCACATTTTACTAAAAATTCAAAATAGCACTTGTAGCTATAATATTTGCATTGCACTTTTTTAATTCAAGGCATGTGTTGAAAGTTATAAAATCAAGCCACAAAAAAAGATTTTCAGATAATTTAACTGGTTTAATTTTTTAAAACAATTTAATTTTGTGTTGGTAGGAGAATATGTTTCTAATTAAATTCTTTCCATAAATTTTTTTTTTGGAGGGGGGTTAAAAAAAAGGTAACGTAAAATTTACCATTTTAATCGTTTTTAAGTGTGCAATTCAGCGACTTTTTGAATTTTGAAGCTCTTCTCTATAAGATAGTCAAGTGAAAATCACGTGCAGTTAGAAATCATGCTTATACTTTTTTTTTCTTAACATCTTTATTGGGGTATAATTGCTTTACAATGGTGTGTTAGTTTCTGCTTCATAACAAAGTGAATCAGTTATACATATACATATGTTCCCATATCTCTTCCCTCTTGCATCTCCCTCCCTCCCACCCTCCCTATCCCACCCCTCCAGGCGGTCACAAAACACTGGGCTGATCTCCCTGTGCTATGCGGCTGCTTCCCACTAGCTATCTACCTTACGTTTGGTAGTGTATATATGTCCATGCCTCTCTCTTGCTTTGTCACAGCTCACCCGTCCCCCTCCCCATATCCTCAAGTCCGTTCTCCAGTAGGTCTGTGTCTTTATTCCTGTCTTACCCCAAGGTCTTCATGACATTTTTTTTTCTTAAATTCCATATATATGTGTTAGCATACGGTATTTGTCTTTCTCTTTCTGACTTACTTCACTCTGTATGACAGACTCTAGGTCTATCCACCTCATTACAAATAGCTCAATTTTGTTTCTTTTTATGGCTGAGTAATAATCCAATGTTTATATGTGCTACATCTTCTTTATCCATTCATCCGATGATGGGCACTTAGGTTGTTTCCATCTCCGGGCTATTGTAAATAGAGCTGCAATGAACATTTTGGTACATGACTCTTTTTGAATTATGGTTTTCTCAGGGTCTATGCCCAGTAGTGGGATTGCTGGGTCATATGGTAGTTCTATTTGTAGTTTTTTAAGGAACCTCCATACTGTTCTCCATAGTGGCTGTACCAATTTACATTCGCACCAACAGTGCAAGAGGGTTCCCTTTTCTCCACACCCTCCCCAGCACTTATTGTTTCTAGATTTTTTGATGATGGCCATTCTGACTGGTGTGAGATGATATCTCATTGTAGTTTTGATTTGCATTTCTCTAATGACTAATGATGTTGAGCATTCTTTCATGTGTTTGTTGGCAGTCTGTATATCTTCTTTGGAGAAATGTCTATTTAGGTCTTCTGCCCATTTTTGGATTGGGTTGTTTGTTTTTTTGTTATTGAGCTGCATGAGCTGCTTCTAAATTTTGGAAATTAATCCTTTGTCAGTTGCTTCATTTGCAAATATTTTCTCCCATTCTGAGGGTTGTCTTTTGGTCTTGTTTATGGTTTCCTTTGCTGTGCAAAAGCTTTGAAGTTTCATTAGGTCCCATGTGTTTTTTGTTTTTTTTTCCATTTCCTTAGGAGGTGGGTCAAAAAGGATCTTGCTGTGATTTATGTCATAGAGTGTTTTGCCTATGTTTTCCTCTAAGAGTTTGATAGTGTCTGGCCTTACATTAAGGTCTTTAATCCATTTTGAGCTTATTTTTGTGTATGGTGTTAGGGAGGGATCTAATCTCATATTTTTACATGTACCTGTCCAGTTTTCACAGCACCACTTATTGAAGAGGCTGTCCTTTCTCCACTGTATATTCCTGCCTCCTTTATCAAAGATAAGGTGACAATATGTGCCTGGGTTTATCTCTGGGCTTTCTATCCTGTTCCATTGATCTATCTTTCTGTTTTTGTGCCAGTACCATACTTTTTTTTTTTTTTTTTTTTTTAACCATACTGTCTTGATTACTGTAACTTTGTAGTATAGTCTGAAGTCAGGGAGCCTGATTCCTCCAGCTCTGTTTTTCTTTCTCAAGATTGCTTTGGCTAGTCAGGGTCTTTTGTGTTTCCATACAAATTGTGAATTTTTTTGTTCTAGTTCTGTGAAAAATGCCAGTGGTAGTTTGATAGGGATTGCATTGAATCTATAGATTGCTTTGGGTAGTAGAGTCATTTTCACAATGTTGATTCTTCCAATCCAAGAACATCGTATATCTCTCCATCTATTTGTATCATCTTTAATTTCTTTCATCAGTGTCTTATAATTTTCTGCATACAGGTCTTTTGTCTCCTTAGGTAGGTTTATTCCTAGATATTTTATTCTTTTTGTTGCAGTGGTAAATGGGAATGTTCTCTTGATTTCACTTTCAGATTTTTCATCATTAGTGTATAGGAATGCAAGAGATTTCTGTGCATTAATTTTGTATCCTTCAACTTTACCAAATTCATTGATTAGCTCTAGTAGTTTTCTGGTAGCATCTTTAGGATTCTCTAGGTATAGTATCATGTCATCTGCAAACAGTGACAGCTTTACTTCTTCTTTTCTGATTTGGATTCCTTTTATTTCCTTTTCTTCTCTGATTGCTGTGGCTAAAACTTCCAAAACTATGTTGAATAAGAGTGGTGAGAATGGACAACCTTGTCTTGTTCCTGATCTTAGTGGAAATGCTTTCAGTTTTTCACCATTGAGGATGATGTTGGCTGTGGGTTTGTCATATATGGCCTTTATTATGTTGAGGAAAGTTCCCTCTATGTCTACTTTCTGCAGGGCTTTTACAATAAATGGGTGTTGAATTTTGTCAAAAGCTTTCTCTGCATCTATTGAGATGATCATATGGTTTTTCTCCTTCAATTTGTTAATATGGTTTATCACATTGATTGATTTGCCTATATTGAAGAATCCTTGCATTCCTGGAATAAACCCCACTTGATCATAGTGTATGATCCTTTTAATGTGCTGTTGGATTCAGTTTGCTAGTATTTTATTGAGGATTTTTGCATCTATGTTCATCAGTGATATTGGCCTGTAGTTTTCTTTCTTTGTGACATCCTTGTCTGGTTTTGGTATCAAGGTGATGATGGCCTCGTAGAATGAATTTGGGAGTGTTCCTCCCTCTGCTATATTTTGGAAGAGTTTGAGAAGGATAGGTGTTAGCTCTTCTCTAAATGTTTGATAGAATTCGCCTGTGAAGCCATCTGGTCCTGGGCTTTTGTTTGTCAGAAGATTTTTAATCACAGTTTCAATTTCATTACTTGTGATTGGTCTGTTCATATTTTCTATTTCTTCCTGGTTCAGTCTTGGAAGTTTATACATTTATAAGAATCTGTCCATTTCTTTCAGGCTGTCCATTTTATTGGCATAGTGTTGCTTGTAGTAGTCTCTTAGGATGCTTTGTATTTCTGCGGTGTCTGTTGTAACTTCTTTTTCATTTCAAATTTTATTGATTTGAGTCCTCTCCCTCTTTTTCTTGATTAGTCTGGCTAATGGTTTATCTATTTTATCTTCTCAAAGAACCAGCTTTTAGTTTTATTGATCATTGCTATTGTTTCCTTCATTTATTTCTGATCTGATTTTTATGATTTCTTTCCTTCTGCTAACGTTGGGGTTTTTTGTTCTTTCTCTAATTGCTTTAGATGCAAGGTTAGGTTGTTTATTCAAGATGTTTCCTGTTTCTTAAGGTGGGCTTGTATTGGTATAAACTTCCCTCTTAGAACTGCTTTTGCTGCATCCTGTAGGTTTTGGGTCGTCATGTCTCCATTGTCATTTGTTTCTAGGTATTTTTTGATTTCCTCTTTGATTTCTTCAGTGATCACTTCGTTATTAAGTAGTGTATTGTTTAGCCTCCATGTGTTTGTATTTTTTACAGATCTTTTCCTGTAATTGATATCTAGTCTCATGGCGTTGTGGTCGGAAAAGATACCTGATACAATTTAAATTTTCTTAAGTTTACCAAGGCTTGATTTGTGACCCAAGATATGATCTATTCTGGAGAACGTTCCATGAGCACTTGAGAAAAATGTGTATTCTGTTGTTTTTGGGTGGAGTGTCCTATAAATATCAATTAAGTCCATCTTGTTTAATGTATCATTTAAAGCTTGTGTTTCCTTATTGATTTTCATTTTGGATGATCTGTCCATTGGTGAAAGTGGGTGTTAAAGTTCCCTACTATGAATGTGTTACTGTCGATTTCCCCTTTTATGGCTGTTAGTATTTGCCTTATGTATTGAGGTGCTCCTATGTTGGGGGCATAAATATTTACAATTGTTATATCTTCTTCTTGGATCGATCCCTTGATCATTATGTAGTGTCCTTCTTTGTTTCTTGTAATAGAGTCTATTTAATGTCTATTTTGTCTGATATGAGAATTGCTACTCCAGCTTTCTGTTGGTTTCCATTTGCATGGAATGTCTTTTTCCATCCCCTTACTTTCAGCCTGTATGTGTCTCTAGGTCTGAAGTGGGTCTCTTGTAGACAGCATATATATAGGTCTTGTTCTTGTATCCATTCAGCCAATCTGTGTCTTTTGGTGGGAGCATTTAGTCCATTTACATTTAAGGTAATTATCGATATGTATGTTCCTATTCCCATTTTCTAAATTGCTTTGGGATCATTATTGTAGGTCTTTTCGTTCTCTTGTGTTTCCTGTCTAGAGAAGTTCCTTTAGCATTTGTTGTAAAGCTGGTTTGGTGGTGCTGAACTCTCTCAGCTTTTGCTTGTCTGTAAAGGTTTTAATTTCTCCATCAAATCTGAATGAGATCCTTGCTGGGTAGAGTAATCTTGGTTGCAGGTTTTTCTCCTTCATCACTTTAAATATGTCCTGCCACTCCCTTTTGGCTTGCAGAGTTTCTGCTGAAAGATCAGCTGTTAACCTTATGGGGATTCCCTTGTGTGTTATTTGTTGTTTTTCCCTTGCTGCTTTTAATACGCCTTCTTTGTATTTAATTTTTGACAGTTTGATTAATACATGTCTTGGCATATTTCTACTTGGATTTATCCTGTATGGGACTCTCTGTGCTTCCTGGACTTGATTAACTATTTCCTTTCCCATATTAGGGAAGTTTTCAACTATAATCTCTTCAAATATTTTCTCAGTCCCTTTCTTTTTCTCTTCTTCTTCTGGAACCCCTATAATTCGAATGTTGGTGTGTTTAATGTTGTCCCAGAGGTCTCTGAGACTGTCTTCAGTTCTTTCCATTCTTTTTTCTTTATTCTACTCTGCAGTAGTTATTTCCACTATTTTATCTTCGAGGTCACTTATCCGTTCTTCTGCCTCAGTTATTCTGATATTATTGATTCTATCTAGAGTGTTTTTCATTTCATTTATTGTGCTGTTCATCGTTGTTTGTTTCATCTTTAGTTCTTCTAGGTCCTTGTTAAATGTTTCTTGTATTTTCTCCATTCTATTTCCAAGATTTTGGATCATCTTTACTATCATTATTCTGAATTCTTTTTCAGGTAGACTGCCTATTTCCTCTTCATATGTTAGGTCTGGTGGGTTTTTATCTTGCTCCTTCATCTGCGGTGTGTTCTTCTGTCTTCTCATTTTGCTTATGTTACTGTGTTTGGGGTCTCCTTTTTGCAGGCTGCAGGTTCGTAGTTCCCGTTGTTTTTGGTGTCTGTCCCCAGTGGCTAAGGTTGGTTCAGTGGGTTGTGTAGACTTCCTGGTGGAGGGGACTGGTGCCTGTGTTCTGGTGGATGAGGCTGGATCTTGTCTCTCTGGTGGGCAGGTTCACGTCTGGTGGTGTGTTTTGGGGTGTCTGTGGACTTATTATGATTTTAGGCAGCCTCTCTGCTAATGGGTGGGGTTGTGTTCCTGTTTTGCTAGTTGTTTGGCATAGGGTGTCCAGCATGGTAGGTTGCTGGTCGTTGAGTGAAGCTGGGTGCTGGTGTTGAGATGGAGATCTCTGGGAGGTTTTCACCATTTGGTATTATGTGGAGCTGGGAGGTCTCTTGCTGACCAGTGTCCTGAAGTTGGCTCTCCCACCTCAGAGGCACAGCACTGAGTCCTGGCTGCAGCACCAAGAGCCTTTCATCCATACGTCTCAGAATAAAAGGAAGAAAAAGTAGAGAGAACGAATTAGTAGAAGTAGGAAGAAAGAAAGAAAGAATGAAAGAAAGAAAGAAAGGAGGGAAGGAAGGAAGGAAGGAAGAAAAAGAAAGAAAGAAGAAAAGAAGGAAAGAAGGAAAGAAAGGAGGGAGGGACTGACAGTGGGAGGAAGGAAGGAAGGAAAAAAGAAAGAAAGAAAGAAGATAAAGTAAAATAAAGTAAAATATAATAAAGTTATTAAATTAAAAAATAATTATTAAGAAAGAAAATTAAAAAAAAAAAAACAAAAACGGACAGATAGAACCTTAGCACAAATGGTGGAAGCAAAGCTATACAGACAAAATGACACACAGAAACATACACATACGCACTCACAAAAAGAGGAAAAGGGGAAAAGATCATAAATCTTGCTCTCAAAGTCCACCTCCTCAATTTGGGATGATTCGTTTTCTAAAGGAGGGAAGGAAGGAAGGAAAGAAGGAAGGAAGGAAAGAAAGAAAGAAAGAAAAAGTAAAATAAAAGTTATTAAAATTATTAAGAAAAAAAAAAAGGGACGGATAGAGCCCTAGGACAAATGGTGGAAGCAAAGCTATACAGACAAAATCTCACACAGAAGCATACACATTACACACTCACAAAAAGAGGAAAAGGGGAAAAAAATCATAAATCTTGCTCTCAAAGTCCACCTCCTCAATTTGGGATGATGCGTTGTCTATTCATTTATTCCACAGATGCAGGGTACATCAAGTTGATTGTGGAGCTTTAATCCGCTGCTTCTGAGGCTGCTGGGAGAGATTTCCCTTTCTCTTCTTTGTTCGCACAGCTCCCAGGGGCTCAGCTTTGGATTTGGCCCCGCCTCTGCATGTAGGTTGCTGGAGGGCGTCTGTTTTTCCGCTTAGACAGGACAGGGTTAAAGGAGCCGCCGATTCCGGGGCTCTGGCTTACTCAGGCCGGAGGGAGGGAGGGGGGCGGAGTGCGGGGCGGGCCTGCGGCGGCAGAGGACGGCATGACGTTGCTGCAGAGGATGGCGTGACGCTGCGTCAGAGGACGGCGTGACGTTGCAGCAGCCTGAGGCGCCGTGCGTTCTCCCGAGGAAGTTGTCCCAGGATCCCGGGAACCTGGCAGTGAGGGCCTGCACAGGTTCCCCAGAAAGCAGGTGTGGATAGTGACCTGTGCTCGCACACAGGCTTCTTGGTGGCGGCAGCAGCAGCCTTAGCGTCTCATGCCCGTTTCTGGGGTCCGCGCTTGTAGCCGCGGCTCGTGCCCGTCTCTGGAGCTCCTTTAAGCAGCGTTCTTAATCCCCTCTCCTCGCGCACCAGGAAACAAAGAGGGAAGAAAAAGTCTCTTGCCTTTTCGGCAGCTCCAGAGCTTTTCCCGGACTCCCTCCCGGCTAGCCGTGGTGCACTAAGCCCCTGCAGGCTGTGTTCACGCCGCCAACCCCAGTCGTCTCCCTGCGCTCCGACCAAAGCCCGAGCCTCAGCTCGCAGCCCCGCCCGCCCTGGCAGGTGAGCAGACAAGCCTCGGGCTGGTGAGTGCTGGTCGGCCCTGATCCTCTGTGCGGGAATGTCTCCGCTTTGACCTGCGCACCCCTGTGGCTGTGCTCTCCTCCGCGGCACGGAAGCTCCCCCACCCTCCGCAGTCTCCGCCCACGAAGGGGCTTCCTAGCGTGTGGAAACTGTTCCTCCTTCACAGGTCCCTTCCACTGGTGCAGAGCCCGTCTCTATTCTTTTGTCTGTGTTTTTTCTTTGCCCTACCCAGGTACGTGGGGAGTTTCTTGCCTTTTGGGAGGTCTGAGGTCTTCTGCCAGCATTCAGTAGGTGTTCTGTAGGAGTTGTTCCACGTGTAGATGTATGTCTGGTGTATCTGTGGAGAGGAAGGTGATCTCCGCGTCTTTCTCTTCCGCCATCTTCCCCTCGTCTCCCTGCCATCTTTCCCTCGTCTCCCCGCCATCTTCCTCTCGTCTCCTATACTTTTTAAAGGAAGGATTCCCCTCCTTCTGGCTTCGCCCTCTTTCTCTTTTTGTGGTGCTAAATCAAGGTAAAATAAAGTTTCCCTCTTTTAACATAGTATTAAGTGAAGAAGATGGCATCCTCTTTCTTTTAAAAGCTTACACGAAGCTACTTCTTACTTTTACCCAATCTTCGTAATAATTTAACTCCTGAATCGGATTTTAATTTTTTTTAATTTTTGTTTATTTATTTTTGGCTGCGTTGGGTCTTTGTTGCTGCACACGGGCTTTCTCTAGTTGCGGCAAGCAGGGGCTACTCTTCTTGCGGTGCGTGGGCTTCTCATTGCGGTGGCTTCTCTTGTTGAGGAGCACAGGCTGTCGGCGCGCAGGCTTCAGTAGTTGGGGTACCTGGGCTCAGTTGTTGTGGCTTGCGGTCTCAGTAGTTGTGGCTCACGGGCTCTAGAGCACAGACTCAGTAGTTGTGGTGCACGGGCTTAGTTCCTCCGTGGCATGTGAGATCTTCCTGGACCAGGGATCGAACCTGTGTCCCCTGCATTGGCAGGCGGATTCTTAACCACTGCACCACCAGGGAAGCCTAGGATTTTTATTATTGCTGAGAAAACAGATGAGTATCAAGAAAGTTACTAGTAGGAGCTTCCAAACCTTTCAGGTCAATGTGTCTCTTTTAAAAAGTTGTTTGTTGTTAAGCCATATGTTAGTTTTGGTTTATTCCTTCTCACTTCTGTTTGTAACCAGGTCATATGTTTATTTTTTTTCTCTAAAAATTAAATGCCAGTTTGCTTGATTGTAAACTCTTGCTGTGTATTTGACTATGATGGGTTCTTCCTAAATAAAATTAAGAAAAACATACAGGTAAATTTTCAGATGCAATTTTATATTCCTTACTGCCTAGAAATTCCAGTGTCAGTGTGAACATAACACGTGTGGTGATAGCTGCAATCGGTGTTGTCCTGGGTACCGTCAGCAGCCCTGGAGGCCCGGCACTGTTTCTTCTGGTAACACGTGTGAAGGTAAGTTCACTGAGAATTGCAAGGATGTGAAGTTTTCCCCCTTCATATTGCTTCAGTTTATGGTGACTTAACATCTGTAAGTAGTAAATAACTGGTTTTCTTATTCAAGTAGTTCACAAAGAGGCAGACTACCTTAATAAAATTTAAAGGATTGAGACCCGAATGCATTGATTATCAATTTGCTATTTCTCTAAGATTCCGCTTTCCATATATTAATTTATTCTTTATAAATTTCGATTTAAATTTTAAATAGGCAATATATTCACAAGGTTCCATTATCTACAGTATATAAAAGTGTATTTATATATTTCTGTCTCCATCCTTCCTACTTTTTATTATTTCCTGGTAAGTTCTTCCTGAAATGTTTATACAAGTAAAGCATAAGTTAATATATTCCAACACGTCACACTGTTCGTACACAGAACCTGATGTGCTATGCGTGCCATTCTAATGCATTACTTTTCTATTTAACAATATATCTTAAATAAAATATCTCCATATTAACACTATGAAATGCTGTTTTAAAAGCAGTTGCACTGAACTCCATTATATGGATGTAACATAATCAAAACAGCTACCTACCCGTGGTATTTTGCTTGTTACAAGTCCTTTGTTAACACAAGCAATGGTGCAGTAATTCACCTTTGTCATTGACAAGTGAGCAAGTCCTTCTGCAAGATATGATCCCAGAAGACAGGTTGATGAATCAAGTGGATATGCATACGTATAATTCAGATAGCTACTCCCCAATGCCTCTGAAAGATTGTTACTAAAATGACTTCTTCTATAGTTTTAATTTAATTTATAGTCATCAAAATTTACTAAAGGAGGGAAGGCTTTTCTTTATCTAGGACACGGTATCTGTATTAATTGAGATGTTAAAATATTCTCCTAGAATGCAATTGCCACAACAAAGCCAAAGACTGTTACTATGATGAAAATGTGGCGAATCAGAAGAGAAGTCTGAATACTGCCGGACAATTCAGAGGAGGAGGGGTTTGCATTGATTGCCTGCAGAAAACCATGGGCATCAACTGTGAAACCTGCGTGGATGGATATTACAGACCACACAGGGTAAGAGCGCCTCAACTGTCGCCCAGCTTTGCAGTAGAAAAGACATTCAGGCCGCCACGCATCAGTCTCAGTATTGAAGACATTTCCTTTTGCAACATTTCATCTGTATTCTTACAATATGCTGGTAGTGTTCTTCAGATATCAATTTCCTGCTCTATCCATCCTGTTTTCTTGCTCAGGGTAGGATGTTCACCATTGTTACTTAACTTGAATTGTGGGTCTACTGGCTACATCATCTGTTTTGTGATAGTAAGTGTCCCTGTGGAGAGTCAGCCAATAACTAAAGCAGCTGTATCTTGCCAGTAGGAAGTGCTCACTCCTCAGGTGACACCATATGTAGCTGTCACGGGAATCCCATGGTGACTAAGTCATAGGAGAGGCTTCTGCATGTCTCCAAGAGGTGGCAGAGTGAGGGGACGGGTAGCAGTGATAATGAAGAAGGATGACACTTTGCTAATGACGCCAGCTGCTGTCACTGTCAAAAAGATGTTTGCGCTTTTTTTCTGGCTTGACCTACACCCCCTGGGTACACAGAATCATTGTGATAGTCACATCTTGGATAAAAAGTCAATACCTTGTCACTGATATTATTCTCAATGTTAATACTAATATTGCTGTTATTTCTAGCAAGATCATCTAGGGCAACCTCTGCCTTTCAGGTGTCACCTTATGATGACAACCCTTGTCATCCCTGTGACTGTGACCCTCTGGGGTCCCTCAGTTCTGTCTGTATTAAGAATGACCTTCATTCTGACTTACACAGAGGTGAGTACTTGATTCATTTTTGTGCTTGTAATTGATGTGTGTGTGTGTCTGTGTGTGTGTGTGTGTAAGATTTGTACCTAGTGAGACTGTTACCATTGTGTAATAATTTAGTGGTGTGATTCTCTATTGATTCTTTCACTCACCAAATATTTACTAAGCACCTACTACGTGTCAGGCAGTTTTCTAGGACCTAGGAACATATATATCCTCGAACAAGATGACCAAGGTCCCTGCTCACAAGCAGACAATAAATGAACAAGTACATAAATAATACAAAGCCAGGTAGGAATCAGTGCCCTGGGCATAAAGCAAAATTAGGAATCGTGATGGGAGGGAGGTAGAGGGTGGAAATGGCAATGTTGGGGCAATGAAATGACATTTGAGAGGTTAATTAGCATTTGGCGAAAGAGGAAATAAGGCTTGGTTTCAAGTCATACATGAAACAGTAAATAGCAATCACTCTACTTAGCGCTCAGAAGACATGCAGAGCCTTTAGCATACATCCTCCCACAAAGCAATCAGATCCCCCAGTTAACTTTGTAAATGTCAGTGTTCTTTCCATTTCAAAAACTGGCAAATGGACTTGCAAATACCAGAGTCTCCTGAGGAGGTGGCATCTGTCCAGAGACCCCTGTGACCCTCCAGTGCTCCATCACTAGCAGTGAAGATGGATATTGCTCAGCAGGGAGGGATGTGCTGTCTGTGGGCCCTGCTGACAAGGGGCAGGGTAAATTACAGGAGGGAGTTGATTCTTACCTGCAACGTGTGATGAGATGCTGGGGCCGATGACAATCACCCTTGATTGGGTTCATTTTCAAATATATATCATTTCAACTTTTTTTTGGGGGGGGGGGGGGTGGTGGTACGCGGGCCTCTCACTATTGTGGCCTCTCCCGTCGCAGAGCACAGGCTCCGGACGCGCAGGCTCAGCGGCCATGGCTCACGGGCCCAGCCGCTCCGCAGCATGTGGGATCTTCCTGGACCGGGGCACGAACCCGCGTCCCCTGCATCGGCAGGCGGGCTCTCAACCACTGCGCCACCAGGGAAGCCCTCATTTCAACTTTAAATCATAGCAAATAAAAATTATTTTACCCAATTTATAGGCAAGGAAACTGTAGCTCTGAGTACTTAAGAACCTTGGCCAAGAGTACACAACTTTCAAAGCTGGCATTAGAAGCAAAGACAGTGCTTATTGCCCTCCACCACTGGCTTATGTGCTTTAAAAAAAAAAAAGAGCTTGATTTTGTGATATGATTGACTACCATACAGTACACCCATTTAAAGTGTATAATTCATTGTGTTTCGGCATATTCATGGGTGCAGCCATCACCACAATCCAATATTGGTACGTTTTCATCTCCCCATAAAGAAACCCCTTCCCCATTGGCAGTTGTTGCCTGTTTTCCTCCATCCCTTTGCCCCAGCTCCAAGCTCTAGGCAGCCACGGATGTAATTTTTCTCTAGAGATTTGCTTATTCTGGCCATTTCGTATAAATAGAACCATACGCTATGTGGTCTTTAGTGACTGGCTTCTTTAACGGAGCATAATGTTTTCAAGGTTCATCCATGTAGCACGTGTCAGTTCTTCAGTCCTTTTGATTGCTGAATGATACTCCATTGTATGCATGTTTAACTGATCCACTCATCGGTTGATGAATATTTGGGTTGTGTTGACTTTTTGTCTATTGTGAATAATGCTGCTACAAACATTTATGTACAAGTTTTTGGGAGGATGTATGTTTCCATTTTTCTTGGCTAAATACTTAGGTATGGTATTGCTGGATCTTATGGTCACACTATGCTCAGCATTTTGAAGAAGTACTAAATGGTTTTGCAAAGCTTCTGCACCATTTTACATTCCCACCAGCCTCTGTGCTTTCCATCTGTCTTGTTCTTTCTTTAAACCAGGAGTTGTCAAACTATGGTCTATGGGCCATATCTGGCACCACTGTTTTTTTATAAATAAAGCTATACCCATCTATTTATGTATTATCTGTGGCTGCTTTCAAGCAATACGGGCAAAGTTGAATAGTTGCAACAGAGACTGTGGCCAGAAAGCCTAAAATATTTACTCGCTGGCCCTGTACAGAAATAGTTGGCCAACCCCTGCTTTAAACCTCTTTTACCTTCCTGTTGGGTCATTTTGCCATTTTTCTTCGCAGGGAAGTGGCCAGGTCAGTGTCCATGCAAGGAAGGTTACGCGGGAGAAAAATGTGATCGCTGCCAGTTTGGTTATAAGGGTTACCCTGCGTGTGTGCCCTGTGACTGTAACCCAGCCGGCAGCGTGAATGAGGAACCCTGCTCCGAGGCTTGTCTCTGTAAGGTATGTGTGGAGGTTAAAGCTGCCCCAGAGTTTCCTTTGAGATTTCCTGAAAATGGGATGCATTTCATTGGCTCAGATGATCAGGTCCTAAGCAAAGCATTGAGGTGAAAGTGGAACTATCCCTTCCCCTGAGCCTTCCTGAGAAGCATGACATCATGTCACAGTGAACTGGCCACAGAATATATCCTTGGACTTAGATGGGCACCTGATTTTCTTTTTTGGTGCCTTCTGGGTGATGGCCAGATACTCCAGAAGTATTTCTGTGACTTCCTGGTTGAAACCAAATACTGCTTTTCTTAGGCCTTGGCCTAATGCCTCTTCTGTGACATCCTTTTTAAGCTTTATGTTGAGAGGAGAACCAAGTAAACACTACATTTCTAAGGACATTAATTAAAGGCAGATAGATTCTTTTGGACTTCTCTTAAAAAGGAATTGAACAATGATAAGAGATGCATGAATCTGGTGCCAGGGAGGAGTTTTCTGGCTATCTGACACTAACAACCATCTCCCCGTAATTCAGCGGACTTCTGGCTGTGTCTTGTGTTCCTTCCCATGTAAGCAGAGCCTTAGGTACGTTACATACGATGGAAAATTATCTTGAGCATTTATTAACAAGACAATTACATAGTCCTCTTTAGATTTTAAAATGCTTGAAAGATCAGCAAACATAGAAGATTTAAAACAAAGCAACACGAAAAAGCCATTTAAAAATAAGGACCAAGCTCTAAGATCCCTAGCCTCAGTCTTGACTACAAAATCCAATGATAAGTATTTCAGACTATCTGGAAATCGTGACATCATGAGGCTTCGCATTGACTTTGAGTGTCTTTTTGTTTACCTGTGTCTCTGGATCGCCAGACATTTTTCTTGCTAATGTCATGTTAATGTCATTTTAGTCTGCCTACCTATTGGTTTCAAAAGCTAATTTTTTACTCCAATTTGCAGGAGAATGTTGAGGGGAAACATTGTGATCGATGCAAACCAGGATTCTATAACTTGGAGGAAAGGAACCCCCAGGGCTGCTCGGAATGCTTCTGCTTTGGTGTCTCTGACGTTTGCGACAGCCTCTCCTGGCCAATTAGCCAGGTGGGGGAATCGTTTGAGAGCCAGGAACTGTGTCAGAAAGCGATGAGGCTGTCTTTTCTGTAACACCACTCTCATCCTTTGGACCGACGTCGGCGTGGATCAAAGGCTGCCCACTTACCAAAGTGTCACTAAAATTCCTAGATCATGTGTTTGTTCCCTCATACATTTTCCTATGGAAGCAATAGGATGCTGCGGCATTGCAGAACGCATCGTGTGTAAATTTCTTCTGTGGGGAAATGCATGGAGTTGTGGGGTCAGATCTTACCCCACCAGCCCCACCCCGGTCTCAGGCCGGGGAGCATAGCAGGACCTGGGGACATGCAGAATTTTCTAGCTCAAAGAAGCAGGCGAGGTGGGAACGCAGCAGGTGGCACAGTTTATGAGGAGAGGCAGGGTACTCCCTTTGTTTGGGGAATCGAGAATTCTGGGGGAACGAGTTCTGGGTGAGTGCTGAGTGGGTTCTAGGGAGGACAGGGTGATGGCTGGAGGTTAGGGCTAGTCCCTGACCCTCCTTCCTCCCCTCCCTCCTCCCTCCCTCCTCACCAGCGTCTGGGGAGGAGGGATTCGGATCAGTACTTGAGAATGGGGTGCGTTCCTGTGGGTGATCTCCTGTCATCTCTATGTAGATGAGAAATTGGGAGGATAGGATCTGTAGGTTGTTTTATATGGTTTCTGGCATTTGGCTAAGAAGCAGGGGGCAACAACGAAGTCAGAGTTAGCCAGAGACACCGTGTTCAATGCGTTTATTGAGTTCTTTGCTGTTTTTTAATCTAAGTTATATACCCGTGGCCTTTATGGTTTTGCTCATTATTTGCTTCTAATTGACCTGGGTTTGGGGGACGTGTGACTCGTTCTCAGGTTTTCCGGGTCCTTTGGCGAGTGCAAGGGCCACCGTGCGTTAGCTCCGTCCTCGCCGAGCTTTCTGGGTCTGTCCCTTCACGGTGAAGATACTAACACTGGGCTGGGTGAAACATAAGGTGACTTCAATTTCATGTTCTAAAATTCTTGGATCTTTTTTAAGGTGAAAGATATGTCTGGCTGGCTGGTCACCGACTTGGTCAGTTCCAGCCAGCTCCGGTCCCAGCAGGACACGCTGGGCGGGCGTCACCAGATCAGCATCAACAGCTCGGCGGTGGTGCAGAGGCTGACCTCCCAGTATTACTGGTCGGCTCCGGAGGCCTACCTGGGAAACAAGGTACTTCCAGGGCCGGTGTCTGGGGCAGAGATCTCAGAGCACATTAAGGAAGACCTTGTGTTGGCTTTTCAAGTACTGTCGTTGGTCTCTCTTGAGTTTAGCAGAATATCACACAGCGTTTACTGACACCTGATTCACACGGTCTTTTTATCTTTGTTAGACTTTACTGCATCTTTAAAATATGAACCTGTGTCTTTCTTGGCCCCGTCGAAGGTGGTTTGTTGTATGAAATCTTGTCCTCTCCCCGACAGACCTTCTGTTTTGCTCTGGTTTCCTGGGTCACCTGGGCCTTTGTGAAGGTCCCTCGCATCCCTGCCCTGTGGGGCCAGCCGTGTACCTGTCTTACCTGGTGTATAGAACACCCCTGGGAAAGGTGTGCAGGAACCCTTGCACTGCCCCCTGCTTCTTTATTGTGCTTGTTGCTCACGTGAAGTTCATGTTTAAGAGCAGGTAGAATGCTTTCCACTGTAAGAAAACGCTCAAAGGTGATTCCACAAAGTGGGAAGTTGGTGGCTACGATTTAACCTCTCCCTTCAATGACATGGTCCTGTCCCTCCTCACCAATTAGGCAGCTTCCCTCCAGACTCTGATCGATCTGAAAATATATCCAGTGGAATCTCTCTCAATACCTGCAGCTCCGTGCTCACCTTACCCAGGCCTTTGGTTTGTTTGAAGTCATGGTATGTGTAGTGTAGGTCTCGTACCGTGGTACATTTCCAGTTAATTTGATGGTTATATTTTAATTTTATAGCTGTTTTGTGTATGTTTAAGTAGTGTTTATTTTTGAAAATGATTACTTTTCCCATCAAATTATAATCTTAGAAGACATTTTCTATTTAGAATGGGATCTTATCACCAAAATTCAATAGTTTTGTTTTTTCATGTCTGGGGAGCACCTCTCCAATTTTATGGTGCAAAGATTGGATTCTGAACGTTGTACCATAGCTGGCAGAAGGAAAATCTCTCTTTTACATTAAAGGATGTCTGATCAGGAAGGAGATCCTTAGTCCTTCCTTTAGCTGATCACACGTGTTGCTGTTGCCCTCCTATAAGCAGGGTGGTGAGCCCCAGTGTTGAGATTGTAGTCCTGGATCACACTCCCTGCCCCCTAAAGTCCTTAAGTGAAATAAAGGTCTTTCGTGGGACTAGCACAAGTTCAGAGTAATTTACAGAGTAATTTACCTCGGGGTCTCTAAGAAGGAGTACATTTGTTTCTGTGCATTTAGACAGTATCCTACATTTCGTGGTATCAGTTAAACAGAACATTCGTATAACGTGCTTCCTTTCCACTGCCCTTAATATGAAATCCTTACATATTGTGGCCTCTGGGACACCTCGCAGCCTAGTTGTTGCCAGGTGGATCCTAGTGACCGTGTCCCCTTACCAAGGGCTATGATCCTTCCCCTCCGTGCTCATTGTCACTTAAACATTCCAGCTGACGGCGTTTGGTGGATTCCTGAAGTACACGGTGTCTTACGAGGTCCCAGTGGAGATGGCGGACGGTGACCCCATGTCTCACGCCGACGTCATCATTAAGGTAATTGCTTTCGCATCAGTTTGCTAGAGCTGAGGGCTTCGTGGGGCAGCAGTTTTATGACTGAAGGTGGCTAAGCGAGGCCGTAGTGGCAGGAGCTCAGGGCCAGGTGGCCGCTTTGCCCGTCTGGACTCCGCTGAGACTGGGAATTTCCAGAATTGCCTCAGGGCAGCACCTGTAGCTCTTCGCTTGCTCCTGTAGCTGACCTGTCTATTCACAATTCAGAGGGAGAGGAGTTTTTCCTTTATGTTGGGACTTCCTTTTAGGCCCTTTGGGTCCCTCCTCCCCTCCTGTAGCATCCTCCCCACGTGAATGACTAGGCAGCAGTGCCTGGCTGTGTGGGGACCGGAGATGCATTGTCATTTTTGTTCTCCACCTCTGTCCTTGTTCCTGTATCCTCACTCCCATCACAAAAAGACCCAGCAAGGCCTTGGCCTTTGCTGTACCCCTGAAACACTGTAAATCAACTATGCTTCAATTAAAAAAAAGATAAGAGGTGTCAGATTGGTTGCTTTGAGGGAAACTGTGGGCTAGTGCATGACTTTGTCTCTTTTCTGAGATCCCAGCACAGGCACAGTCTTTAGACTTACCCGAATCCCTCTGAGAGGAGGATAGTGATACGTTTTCTCTGGTCGTTCTGGACCAAGGGCTATGGACATCATTACATGTTTGCCAAAAACCTGCACACAAATGAAAAGCCATGTGGCTGAATACAAAATCTGCTTTTAGTGTTTGATCATGAAATTGAATTCTGAATATATTTCCTCTTGTTTTTAAATGTTAGGGGAATGGGCTCACTTTAAGGACCCAGGCAGAGGGCCTGTTATTGCAGCCCTATGAAGAGCACTTGAACGTGGTTAGACTCGTGCCCGAGCACTTCCGAGATTTTCATAGCAGGAGGGAGGTAGATCGCGACCAGCTGATGACCGTGCTTGCCAACGTGACACATCTCTTGATCAGAGCCAACTACAATTCTGCGAAGATGGCTCTTTACAGGTGTGTACTGAAAAGGAGAGAAAACGTAGGTGATCCTTGTCTTTATTATCATACAATTTTAAGCTGAATATACTTTACTTGATTATTTCAAGGACACAGCTAACGGAACTGTCTTGGAATTATTTTTTATCACTATAATTTTATCAAAGGCATAACAATTGTTGTCCATGGCAAATGTATCTAGTAGGAGATAGACTTGGCATTGGGATCATAAACTTTCAGGGTGGATTTTTGAGAAATGCCCAATGAGGTGACAGTCGTTAACTGTGTTGCATCTGGTTTTCACCCTCCTGATGTTAATGGTCTTAGATTTTCACAAACTATTTAAGCTCCTGAGTCCATCCTTAGTTGTTTTGTTACTCTGAGAAGGTCAGTTTCTGGCAATGCCAGGCTAAGCATACATGTTGGATGCAGCTAAAGCAAACAGAGAACTGCACATTCAGGACAATCTCTCTGACTGGAGAGAGTTCAACTGCATGGGTTCGTTCTGGAGTTCACTCTTCGGAATGGGCTTCTCAGAGCCTTCCCACGGCTGTGTATGGACAGCAGCTCGTCTTGTACCAAATGTCCAAGGCATTTCCAGGGACTAATGAACAGCTCCCAGAAAGTGTCCTGTTGTGAAAATCTTTACTTACTTACAAAAATCACATCACCATTTTGTTTGAATTAAATCTTTCTTAGGAATTCGTCTTCTTTGAGGTGTTAGATACCGTGTGCAAGTATGTAAGTCCTGTAACGGCCCTGCCTGTTTGTCTGTTTGCAGGTTGGATTCTGTCTCTCTGGACACAGCCAGCCCTAACGTTATAGACCTGTCCCTGGCCACGGAGGTGGAGCATTGCGAGTGTCCCCAAGGCTATGCGGGCATCTCTTGTGAGGTAACACTCCTCCCCCTTCCCGTCTTCTTCCTTTTCTCCTTCCTACGGGATTGGGGGAAAAGCATATTGAAGGTGATGTCATAATGCGTGTTTGAATTTTAACTTTGGAAACCCAGTGTTTCTAAACATCAGACTTTTGGAGGCTATTGGAACATTGGAAACGCATTGTTTAAGGAAATATAATTGCTCTGGGGCATCTGGGAATACTCTAAGTAAGTGTCACTGTCCTGCTTAGTCAACAGGAAAGTTGAGACACCCATGCCATATTTTGCATTTCTAAGGAGGATTGAATTTGATTGTATTTGAACATTTACCAATTACCAACATGCGACCCTGGAAAGCTTCAGACAAGCCAGGTCTTTTTGGAGGCCTTTGATGGCCCCAGGCTATGTTACTTAGGTGGGCTCTACCTCACATATGCAGTATATGAAACCATACTTGTAGTCATGGATGAAAGTAATCTGTCGCTTAAAAATTTTGAAATATTTTTTGAAATTATTTGGACATACATATTGATAGTAACTCTCTTACTGAGAACTTTCTACGCATTTGGCACTATTCTGAGCCCCTTCCATATGTTACCTCATTTAATCCTTAGAACAATCCTATGAGGTAGGCCCTTCATATACTTTCTGTTCCATAGATTAGGAAACGGAGACACAGAGAGGTTAAGTAACTTGACCAAGGTCACACAGCTAGGAAGTGGTCTTTGAACTTCATCCCTGCTAATTGCCATGAGGTCCTGCCTCTCATGAGCCCATGACTGTGATTGTGAACATTTGTCATTGGTTGTGATTTCTTGGCAAGCATTTTTACAAAGTGAGAACATTTAACCTATAATATTAGCTTTGTAGGTAATAAAGTTGGCCTAAAGTTTTGTGGTGTACATATTTAATTAAATATTTTTATTTCTATTTTAAATATTTTGTAAGATTTTTTTTGGCCACAGGGTCAGGACCAATGAACTTATTTTTACATCTCATTTATTTTTAGGACCAGCAAATGTCCATAAGTCCTAATCCCTGCGGGCCTAGTGCTTAATGGATAAATGACCCTCAGACCACCTCATAGTATGTGGATGTGGGCTTAGGGGAGTGACAGGTAGAGCAGGGACAACCGTGGAAGTGGGAGCCCAGCCAGCTGGACTGGGAGGGGACAGCAGGAAGCAGCTGCTGCTAGAGAACAAGTGGGCGGGGCTTTGTTCCTGGAAGTGCTGGTGTGCTTGAGTTCATGGCTCAAGCATCACATAGGCAGCTCAAGACTCGTTTGCAAGAGTTTGTGTTAAGTAGAAGAACTCATTCTTTTATCCAGCTGTTACTCAGCAGCTGACTTAAAGAATCAGGCAGCTACTGGTTGGGAATGGAATTTGGGGGAGCCCTGTAGCCGCAACACAGACCCCCAGGCAGCTGCCTGCTCAGTGCCTGTCTGAAGACAAGTCCACTGTCCCCGGGGGAGCCTGGCTGTGGGGCGGGGTCGTGGGGGAGGTGGCAGGGGACTTTCCCAAGGTCAGTGTGAATGAAGGCATTATATATTATTACTATAATGAAATGTTCTTTAAGAAT
Organism: Phocoena sinus; assembly: GCF_008692025.1. NCBI lineage: Eukaryota > Metazoa > Chordata > Mammalia > Artiodactyla > Phocoenidae > Phocoena > Phocoena sinus. Next base: position 57,866,833 of record NC_045776.1, on the reverse strand, counting down.
TCTTCGGACAATAAAAGGCAAATCCACACCCCCTCCTCCCATGCCCCCAAGGGAGTGTGCCAACCTCCAAATTAATTACTCCCTGGTCTGCACTCTGGATGTGTTTCTTGTCTGCTGTGGCCCCGGGCAGCCCGTGGACATGGGTCTTGGAGGTGTGCACACCTGGTGTGGAATCACTGCACGGGTGCCATGGACCGTAGCTAACGCGCCGTGTTCCGGATTCCGAGTCTATCAGAGAGCCGATTTCTCAGGGTCGTCACAAGGGCGACATGAAGTACAGTGTCCAGGGTGGCTCCCTGCCCCTGAACGCCCATGTTGCCTGTCCAGCGCATAGCCAGAGGGAAGCTCACCTGCAACGTTTGCTCTCTTAAACTGATGCCGTTTGACGCAGACCTGCATTTAACACTTTGACGGCAACATTTACTAAAGTTTAAGCAAAAGAAAAAGTGTTGAGAGAAATAAATCTCCTTGATGGAAACAGCCTTGATTAAAAGGCTGTTACATGATTTCTAAGAATATTGCAGTGGAAAACCGCTATGATGTACGCTGACTCATTGCATAGCCATTACATTTTTGTGTGCATATTTCTACCTTTAAAACATATGAGGAACTGGATTATGGTGATGGTTGCACAACTCAGTAAACTTACTGAAAAAAAAAAAAAAACCACTGAATCGTATGCTTAATATGGGTGCATTTTATGGCATGTTTGGGCAAAAAAAATAAGTTTCCATTCATGGAAAATTGAGCGGTTTATGATTCTAACGTACTGGGAGGAAGATGATTTGCGTTTTGTGTAAATTTGCCTTCACCTGGACAGTCACCCGTCCTTCTTTTGCAGTCCTGTCTCCCTGGCTATTACCGCGTGGATGGAATACTCTTTGGAGGAATCTGTCAGCCCTGTGAATGCCACGGCCATGCAGCTGAGTGTGACGTTCATGGCATTTGCTTTGTGAGTCTGGCTGAGACCTTGAGTGCATGCCCTCCTCCCACCCTGAAACCCTCACTGTACAGAAGTGATTAAAAAAGAAGCTTCCTCCACAGGGAATATCCCTGCCCTTGTGGACCCCAGAGGAAATCTGCAGGTTTAAGTTTAAGTCATAAAATGTTTCCTGCTTTTTTCCTTCTTTTTTTTGTGAAGAAAAGTTGCTTTGGTGATAGCAGAAAAAAGATGTATGATTTTCACTGCAGGTTTTTTATTAGAACAATAAGTAATGATTTACTTTGCAAGATTAAAAAGCAATATAAAGGGAGAAAACGACCACTGATTAAATAAAAAGGATCAGATCTTTTAAACGCAAGTGCTAGTAGATTTTAACATTATATTACATAGTATATCGTAAGAGGAATAATAAAAATTTCTAATAATCTCACTTATCTGTATAATATATAATGCTTCATAGATGTTAGTTCAGATAAACTCTGCAAACAAGTACCTCTTTCATGCAGTTGGAGTTGAAATAGGGCTTAGCAAATATGTAGTTAATCTTGAGAATGAACTTTGGGGCAGATACAGGGCAAGACTTGTTTTTTAACTTCAGTCAGGAATTCTTTTAGGCTCTTATGCCTGGGAGCCAGGCCACACTCCTGGGTTCTAATGGATTCACTGCTCAGAGATGGAGTGAATGCATATGGTAATCAGCTGAACCCTATTCACTGCACAGGGAGAGGATCATGCTTTTTCCAAAAGAGCTTGATTGAGTCACAGGGTTAGGAAAAATTAACGATCAGACCCATGGGGAAGATATCGGCATGATGCCGCTGATTGCTTTTTCTCTCTAGAGCCTAATTTTTCTTTTTCTCTGCAAGTACAGCTTTTGTTTTGTTTAGTTCTTTGTCATTGTCTTTGTTCTGTAAGTGAAGCGTCTGTAGGATGGTGTGGAATGATGTTTGCACGCATACGCAGTCCCTCCAGAATGAGTTCCTCAGGTGCAACTTCCCACAAGGAGGGAGGTCGCTGCTTTTTTTTTTTTTTTTTTTTTTAATTATTTGGCTGCATTGGGTCTTCGTTGCTGCGCGCGGGCTTTCTCTAGTTGCGGCGAGCGGTGGCTACTCTTAGTTGCAGTGCATGGGCCTCTCATTGTGGTGGCTTCTCTTACTGCAGAGCATGGACTCTACATGCTTGGGCTTCAGTAGTTGTGACATGGGGGCTCAGTAGTTGTGGCGCACGGACTTAGTTGCTCTGCGGCACGTAGGATCTTCCCGGACCAGGGATCGAACCCGTGTACCCTGCATTGGCAGGCAGATTCTTAACCACTGCACCACCAGGGAAGTCCTGGTCACTGCTTTTTTAAAACCTCTCTCCCCCTGCCATTTGGGTTTGGAGGCCTCTGCCAGCACTTGGGGGTGGTCAGCAGGTCGTGGTTGTACCACCTATGGCTTTAGTGACAGGCAGGCTGGAAGATTTGCACATGCTTCTGTTAATATATATTTCCAAAAATATATTCTCCTATGAAAGTGAAGATGCTAAATAGCCTTAAAGCTCTAAGTATAGAAAATAGTAATAATTTTTATAGTTTAAATTTTTTTAAGGAATAATTTCAGATTTACAGAAAGGTTAGAAAAATAGGATAGAGGGTTCCCGTGTGAGCATCGCCCTGTTTCCCCGGATGCTCATCTTACACAATCTGTATGGTTATCAAAACTCAGAAATTAACATGGCACAGTCCCATCAACTAAATGTCACATTCCATTCGGGTTTCATCCTTTTCCTTTCCAGCATCATACCTACCGTCCCATACTGCATTTAGTGGCTTTGCCTCCTTCAGGCTGTGACAGTTCCTGGTTTTCAGGACTAGGGCACGTTTGAGATCTTTGGACCTTCTGTGGACTGTCCCTCCGCTGGAGCTGGTCCACTTTCTCGTGATGAGCTTGAGGTTATCCATTTTTGGTGAGAGGACCTTGAGGTGACGTTCCCTCCCAGTGTGTGCTGTCAGGGTCTGTGATGCCACTGGCTTCTTCTGGGGGGATGTTAATTAGCCTGGGTCACTCGGATAAGGGGGTCTCTGTCAGGTTTTTCTGCTGTAAAATTATTATTTTTCCTTTTTTAAGTAATTAAAGGAGAAAAGTAATAAAAATTTAGATTGGAATACAGGGAAATATAAAAGCTTGGTAAGATCACTTGTCTGTTTAATCTACTTTGCTTTTTAAATTCTATTTTAAAAAGAAACCTTTAATTCTTCCTTTTGCATAGCTGTAACTAGCCCCTGGCCTTGTATATAGTTATCTAGATTCTAGGGGTTGACTCCTTATATACATTTTATTAGAGAGAGGTTTCCAGTTGTTCTTAGTGCTCCTATTCTTGTTTTTTTTTTAAAGACTATTTTTAGAGTAGTTTTAGGTTTACAGTGAAGTTGAGAAGAAGGTATAGAGATTTCCAGTCTACCCACTGTGGGCACCCATGCTCATACACCCCCATTATCAACATCCCCCCCAGAGTCGTGCATTTGTTACAATTAGTGACCCCACGCTGACACATCACAGCCACCCAAAGTCCATAGTTTACCTGTGTCCTTATTCTTTTCTCTGAGCTCTCTCTGCTCTTACTCCAAGGAGAAATAAATTTCTTTTCTTTGGAAAGACAGGGGCATAAAATGCAGTTGTGCATGTCTTAGGCCCTCCTGGTTTTCCTTTTCCAATCAAGAGAAGATGTGCTCGCTCCCCAAGGAGATGAGCATTCCTATCCCTTCATGTTCCAGATCCACCAACAGGGATCATCACTTAAAGGGGTGTTGGCGCCCGCCTGAGAAAGCATTGAAACAGACCTTCAGCAGGTTTTTCAACAGAACTACATCGTAGTTTTCCCAAAGAGAAAGAAGACCCAGTCTGGCCCTTTGAGGAAAGAAGGCAAATCAGAGACATTTGCAGTTGAGCGTAATCGAATAGATTTTAACAAAACTAATTATTTTGCATAATTCTTTTAGCACAACCATGTAGCTCTTTACCAAGGCCGGTTGCATTTTGCGTAGATTTGGGTTAATGATCAAAACCAAGGTCATATGAGGGATGAAAAGCGCATGGGTGTCATCTGGAAGCTTTTTTAGAAACTCAAAATCGCAGACCTCCAGCATCAGAGTCAACATGTAACCCACATGATCTGTATACACATTCAAATTTGGAAGCTCTGTTCTGGGATAACCCTAAATAAAACTGGTGAAACCGTGATATAGAGGATGCAGCACAATTAAATTGAACAGATGGGAAAACTTTTATCAATCTCAGGAATGATAGAAAAGTATGTAGTTAACAACTGGAAATATTATTTGAATATTCAGATGAAAAATGTCCAGTAAGTGTGTGTAAAATGAGTGGCTTTAAGAGAAGGGATATAAAAGGACATGGAAGACCCCAAGGGAGAGGAAGTGAGAGGAGAGGGCCCACAGGCGGGGCTGGGGCTGGGAGTACGGGCAGGGGAGGGCAGAGGTTGTAGGAGAGCTCTGGGTGGCATCAGCACCAGGTGGGGGCAATAGGGAGACCAAGCCACGTGAGAAGAGGAGCCTGGAAGGAACGGGCAGATCAGGAGCCGCCCAGCGGCCCATCTCCCACACACCTCCTACACCTGACGTGGGGTAATTTCACTGTCTAAAGAGGTGTTTTAAATGAGGAAAAGAAATCTTTCGTACTTATTCATGTATTTACCGTTTCCGATGTTCTCCATGCCGTAGTATAAATTCAGGATTTCCTGGACTGTCTCCAAGGGGAAAGACATGCAGTTGCAGGACCCATCCCGCTGTCTCCCTTCCCTGCACATCCTGCACCTCCGCTGTCTGGGGTCTGAGAGCAGCTCTTTGATGTATTGTATTCCGTCCCTGCAGAGGGCAAGTCTGCTGCCAGTTACTCTGACACGGTTGGAAATGAAAGGTCTTATGCCTCCCGTTTACATAAATTAAAAATTTTTATCAGCAGATCTGGAAACAGGCAATCCTCCTCATATAAGAGAGTTTGGTGACTTGCTTTAGCGTTTTGCCTTTTTTCTTCACTTGGACTTCAAGTTGTTTGAAGATGAACCTGAGACTCCTTTAAGGAGACCTGAGCCGAGTCTTCTTTCCATGCGCGTGTCCTAGGCATGCCAGCACAACACCACCGGGGACCGCTGCGAGCGCTGCCTGCCCGGCTTCTACGGGCTGCCTTCCCGAGGGACCCCTGGGGACTGCCAGCCGTGTGCCTGCCCGCTCTCCACGGCCTCCAACAAGTAAGCCGGGCTCCTGCACCAGCGGGTCCTGCCCCGCGTGGCCTGGGTCTCCATCCAGACGTGCACTGAAATCTTCAGAGCAAGACCTGTGTGTGATGAGAGTGTTAATTTTGCCCTGGGGCAATTAGTTGGGATTAGAGATAGAGGAACAGATTCTCTCTTCTTTAAAAAAAACAAACAAAAAACTTTGATGTATTAAATTATGTAAGGCAAGTTGTGTGAAGGCAAGGACATTTGCATGGCCTTTTTTCCCCTTGGTCTAATGTTGGGCATCAGTTCCTTCACACGTATATGTTGTGCGCCTACCACTGGGCTAAGAGGCAGAGGAGATGCAGAGATGAATAAAACATGTTCCTGGGCTTCAGGAGTATTTGAGCTAATGACCAAAATATGTAAATAGGAGGCTCATTGAGAATGGGCTGAATTCATTTAGTTTAATTCAACGAATCTTTACTGAGCGCCTGGTATATGCTGGGCATCATGGTAGGTGTCCTGAGTATCAAACTCTTCCTCCGTGGCTGCCGATGCCATGGAATCCACACTGCGGTCACGAGGGCAGAGGAAGTGGGCCCACTGTGCAGAGGGAATCTGTGTGGGGCGATTCCCTGTGGGAGCTCTCCATCTGAGACTTGAAGGATGAGAGGGAGTTTGAAGGCAGTGGAGGAGAAGGGCCTGCTAGGTGGGAAGAAGTGGTGCCGCGGTCCGGCAGTGTGAGGGGCAGCTCGGTTTGCGGAGCTGCGGGTGGTCCCGGGGCCCAGAGCGCGAGGGAAGGCAGAGGACGGTTACAGTCAAGGCCTCGACCAACATGCTGGGGCTCGTGTGCCCCCAGGCCAGTGGTCTGAAAGCCTCTCTCACTGTTTACACTTTAGAACTCTCCCCCCATCCACGCCTAGAGGATTCTCCCATGGGGATTTTTATTTGGAACTCCAGTGTACAAAACAGCAATCAGGGCTGCTCTGGTGAAATCGTGGGGACCTCGCTATGGCCCCCAGGCCTCCCTTCGCGGTCCTCCCAAGAGCCAGGAATGGAGTGTGAAGGGACCTCGGGCTGCGTGGGGGCCTCGGGGGATGCTGGTTACACTCACTGAAGTGCGGAGCCCCTTGGCTCTGTCCTGTAAGCGGGCTCACTATTGGCCAGTGTGGGCAGCTCTAAGGCAGACAGCCCAGTACCGGGAACTCGAGGAGAGGAACTCTGTCTGAGCATCGGACCCGGCCTCCTGGAGGAGGGGACCACTGAGCTGGGCCTTGGGGGTGAGCCGGTGAACCCAGGCAGACGGGGAGAAGCGCAGTCCAGGCCGAGGGTCGAGCAGGGAGTGTCCAGTGCCCACGGGCGGGCTGCGTGGCCTGGGGCCTTGGGCTCTGGGTTAAGGAGTGAGCATGCAGTGAAAGTTTGTAAGGACAGGAGTGGTAGAAGCTAAGCATTTTAATATTTCGGAATTCTGCACCATCCACTGGAGAACTGCATTCATTTCTACTGCTTTGTCAGTTTCAGCCCCACCTGCCACCTCGACGGTGGAGATGAAGTGTTCTGTGACCAGTGCGCCCCGGGATACGCGGGGGATTGGTGCGAGAGGTACTCTGCTTCTCTTGACCGGTTTCCAAACATTTTTTTACTATAAATTCTATGTGTTTATTCTTAAGCGTGTGGTTAAGTGTGGCTTTAGAGCCTTTGGTATGTCATTATTATTCCATCGGATCACAGAGAAAAATCAGTCGATCGATTAAAAAATTAATGTTGGAAGTCCCTGGGGATTTTTTGATCTCCTTGAGCTAATCTCAGTTTTCATCAGTATCAATAGGAAACTGCCGGGAGTCAGTACTTCTGTGCATACATTTGAATGTCCCGTTACTCTGGATGATTCCATAAGCAAGGGGTGGTTTGATGTAATAGTTGTCTCTGGAGCCTGGAAGCCAGGGTTGTCTGTCCTGCGTGTACGTCTTGGTGCCAAGTCTGGCTGGACTCCGTGGGAGGTGACATCGCTCAGTGGTGGGATGCGGGTCGAATTGTCTGGGGCTGGAGCATGTTCCCGGGATATGTGGCTCCTTTTGGGTGCCCTCCCCGTGCCTCACAATGAGTGACGGGAATCTGTGAATGCCTGAACTCGAGCAGCATTCCTCTCACGGTAAATCTTCGGTAAAGAGTTGGTGTGGTTGATTAACTACTCAGAGAGTCCCTGGATGGTGGGGTAATGTCTACAGTAATCGCATTTGTTTGCATCCCTCTCTCAATCTTCTGTATAGATGTGCAGACGGTTACTTTGGAAACCCAACAGTGCCCGGAGATTCCTGTGTCCCTTGTAACTGCAGTGGCAATGTGGACCCCTTGGAGGCCAGGAGCTGTGATTCCGTCACCGGAGAATGCCTGAGATGCCTTGGGAACACCGATGGCCCCCACTGTGAGAGGTGTGCCTACGGGTTCTATGGGGACGCCGTGACTGCGAAAAACTGCCGCGGTGAGTGTGTGACCTGGCGGTCGGGTCCATTACTTATCACCCTGTGAAGTCTCCATCCATTTACTTACTTGCATCAAAAAGCGCTCGGCCCAGGAGGTCACTTGACCCGATCTGCGCTGGGTTAGCTTGATCAGTTACTCCAAATGAAGGTCAGATGGCCTAGAAAGCATGTGCCCTTCCATTTCAGGAGAAAGTGGTCCTTCACAGAGTGTTGGCACTGCTCCCAGTGACCAAGGAGGTGAAGGAAGCCTGTCCCGTTTGTCAGGGAGATGCTACGGGCTTCGTGAGGCAGATGGGATTTCAGGACGTGGAATGGGAAATGGGGAGACCCTAGCCCCCAAAACTGGTGTGTCTCAGTAGTCTGCGCCTGAGTCACCAACCCCCACGTCGCTTGGCAGGGCTCTCTGCTTAGACCCTTGAAATTACATACCATGTAAAACCAGTTACTTAGAAAAGTAGATTTTCAGACTCCTAGAATGACAAACTTATAGCCTTAGGGCTGATAACAGCTCTCAGATTTTTTCACACAGTTCTTGAAAAAGGAATGAAAGAGTAAAAGTGACAATTATAAATTATTTTGATAATTTCCTATAAATGCTGGTCCTACTGTGCTGTTACAACGTGGAGACACAAGAGGGAGCTAGCGATCCAGAAAAGATGTTTTCCTAGGACCACGTCAAGAGATTGACAAGCTTTTGTTGCCCTGGGCCTCTGAACCCGACCTTCAGCACCTTGACTGGTTATCATAGGTAGATAATTATGATAACCAGTAATTGTATAAAGCTTCAAAGTTTATGGAGTGCTTTCACAATTCTCATGGCATTTGTTTTCATCCTTACTGCAAACCTTGATGATTAATTTCTTAGTTCATTTGTCATTTATTAAGTGTCTGTTACTTCCCAGGCACTATGCCAAATACTGTGATTGGAGTTGGAAATTTATTTAATCAGACTTGAACATCCCAAGTCTATTTGGGAGCTACACACGATGGTGTAGGAGAGAGGCACGTGTGTGGATTCAGGGCTTTAGAGTCTGACTAGTTTAGAGTCCAGGATTGGTCACCAACCAGCCCTGTGACATTAGGCAAATTTTATTAACCTCTCCTAGCAACTATTTCTTCATACATAAAATGGACATAATTATACGTATACAGTAAGGCCTTTTTGAAAAGTCAATGGGATGACAAATTTAAAGTTCTAGACAGTAAATAAATGGTAGCTATTACAATTGCTGGTAATAAGAGCAGTCATTTTTATTATTTTTCTGTATCAGTGCTGTCCAACAGAAATATGTCACACATGTAATTTAAAATTTCCTAGTAACCACCTTTTAAAAAGTAGAAACAGGTGAAGTACATTTTAATAATACATTTTATTTAACTCAGTATATAGAAAGTATTATTTTATCACGTAATCAAGTTTTCAAAGTATTAATAACTGTTTTCTTTCTTTTTAATACTGTCTTCAAAATTCAGTGTGTGGTTTTTTTTTTTTTTTGCGGTACGTGGGCCTCACACTGTTGTGGCCTCTCATTGCGGAGCACAGGCTCCGGACACGCAGGCCCAGCGGCCATGGCTCACAGGCCCAGCCACTCCGTGGCATGTGGGATCTTCCCGGACCGGGGCACGAACCCGTATCCCCTGCATCGGCAGGCGGACTCTCAACCACTGCACGACCAGGGAAGCCCCAGTGTGTGTTTTATGGCCCATCTCTATTAGGATGCTAAGTTTTCATCAGAAATATTTGATCTGTATTTAGATTACATAAAATTCAATGTTGAAGAAATGGATTCAGACACCCAAGTTGTTCAAACATATTTAAAAGTTTTCCATCATGTTTTCCTTTATGTGCATCCATGCTGACAAAGCTGCGTCAGCATTTTGCCACGGGGATAAAAGGGAAGATATAAAATAGAAGGTCTCAGGGATGAGTGGAGAGTGTGGGGGAGTGGGGGGGGGTCAGAACAGGTGGGATTTGGGTCTAGGTCCTCGTTGTTGGCCCAGGGAGCTGGACTGGTTATGGGCTGACCCTGCCTGGCTTTCTCTAGTTTCTGAGCATTTACACTTTTTATTCTTTTCCTATCTCCTTTTCCCCCCATTCCTAGCTTTGACGAGATGAATTCCTACAACTGTTTCTGAATATTTCACTAGAAATCCTTCCAGGTCTATAATAAGGGTCCTTCTTATGAACTTCCCAGAAGTCTCCACATGATAACATAATACCATATTTTATTAGGTGAACCCGGTAAAAATGCCAATGTTCAGTATTGCTGACATCAGCTTTGGTGTGATAGATGCAGTAGTGGCTGCGGACACAGTTGTCCAGGGCAGAGAGTGGTGTGGAGGGAGAAAGCCTCCTGGGCGCTAATACTAAAGAAACCTTGTGTGAAATAACTTAAGTAGGTATAATTTTTATATTGTGGGGTTCTTCTGAGAATTAAAATACCTGTAAAGGACCTGGCAGAAGGTAATTGCGAGATATTTCGAATTAGTATTATTTATAACATGAACAATTTTTATTAATAATTGCTATTATAATTGTTGCTATAGAGGGATAACTGCAAGTAACAGTGTGATCTCTGGCTAGTTACATCACCTTTCTAAGTGTTAGACTTCTCACCCCAAAACAGAAAATTATAGTACTTCCCTCGTATGTTTGTTATGAAGGTTCATTCATTTATTTCACTTATTGACTGTAACGTGGTGACACAAGCTGATGGGTGTGTGATAAATGTGATTTGTTATATTATCATCAATATTTGGTGATGATCATACTCGAAGTGAACTTGGAATATTCCCCAGAGGAAGGGTGGGGTTTGAGTGAGGCACAGAAAGGGAGGATCAGAGGGAAATACAAGAGAAAGAGGAAGGAAACGGAAGAGTTTCAAAGGGGTCCCAAAACCTTGGTAAGAGAGAGGTTCAAAAGGGAGAGAGGGGTGCATGGCCTGTCCCACCGAAAGATGTATCAGGACGGAGGCAGGATCTGCTCGCTGGATCTGCACCCGGGAGTCCTGGACATTTTAGGAGGAGCAGTTGTAGCAGCCCAGGGGCCAAGAATTGGGCTGGAAGATTGGGTGGTGTGAAGGGGGAGGGAGACGGGAGGGAGAGTAGGGGATGGAAACTCAGAGAGAGTTAAGGAGGCGGGGGAGATGGCGGGGTGTGAGTGAATGTGTGTGAGTGTGTGATGTTTTCCCTGGGAGACAGTTAAGAGTGGTGGGAGGCTGAGGACGGTTTTAAATACAGGCTGTGTTGTTATTTTGGTACAGCAAGGCCAGCAGATGAGGAGAGGACCACCGTCACAAAGGCAGTTTGTTACTCTGGAGGCCAGGTCAGGGGGGAGTCTGGGGCACAGGGGACACCCCACAGCATGGGGGTGGCTACACGGGGAAGCACCTAGGTTGGTCACGAGGGGAAGTGTGGGCAGGAGCCTTTATCTGCAGGAAGACAAGGGCGGGCAGGGTAAGCAGGTCTGGGACTGGCTAGTCTGAATCATTTCAGCTGGTCCCGGGGACCTAGGGACTGTGCCTCTTGTCTGATGCCAGGCCCTGGAGTGCTAGGACTGGTGGACAGTGGAATGTCAGGGCCCAAAGGAACCTGAGAGCCAGTGAGGAAGGCATGGGGTGTGGGCTCTGGATTGGATGGTTTGCATATGAAAGGTATTCCAGCAGGTGAGCTGTTTACAGTCTTTGGAAGTTGACTAGCCCTGGGTGTGTGGCTGTCTCTCCAGGGTCAGCAAGGCCCCAGAAGTCAAAGCGTCAGAAAAACAGAAAATAAAAGTTAAACTACAAGAATGGGCAGCACTGTGTGGTGCCCATGACACTTGACCAGCCTCCTACAAGAGCTGGTGAGCATCGATCCATGCACACAAGGGAAAAACTAGGGGAGAGAGGCCCAGTGACATGGCCATAGTCAGCCAAGGAAGCAGAATCCCACCTCCTTTCCTCTGGCCATCAGCCTTCTAATTTCCAGTGCCCACCCCTGTTCTGCCCCACAAAGGCTGCCACACAAAGTGTGCTAGGGCTTGAGATAATTCGTGACGTTTTTCTTAACGTGGTTATACCATAGGACGGAGAGTGTGCATTTTCCGAGCCCAAGCATTCATAAATGGTACACGTCCTGGGATATCTTGTCACTGAACATATTACAAATTTTAAATGAAGCACATATTGACAGCTGTGGTACGAAGTAAATGGTTCTTGGACCCGTTAAATTGAATCACTTTGAGAAGGGGGGGACTTTGTGGCTTTAAACATCAATATTCTGGCTGTAGATAAAACGGAAGCATCTGCCCAGAAGGTAAGAACCTCAAAGGACTCATGACTCAGAACACGGAAGTAGTTCATTAAGTTATGGTGTACAGTATTAGTTATCTAGGTCGTTATAACTGAGCTTTAAAATATTAAATATGTATGATTGGGATGAGCAAGTGGCTAAATTGATTTTGAAATCTTCTTCGCATGTTTTTAATGAAGATTGGTTGATATACATTGCTGGCTCACTTTAAAAATTTCAAAGAATTCATGAAATTGGTTAAGTTCGTTTGCCAATTATTGTCTTAACAGCTTCAAGTAATTTTTTTTCTCTGTGATGGTTCCTTTCACCAACCTTATTTTGGCTTACTCTTCAGAAAAACACTAAAATTTTCAAGTTACTGCAAAGCAATAATTTTGTTTTATGATTTGAAACAAGAATGTTAAAATTTCTCCTTTGGGGACTAAGGGATTTTATAACAGCCGTACCCAGAAATGGGCACAAATATGCCTTCTGTGTGTGTTAGCCTGTGAATGCCATGGCCAAGGCTCTCTTTCTGCTGCCTGCCATCCTGAGACTGGACTCTGTGACTGCAAACCACACGTGACCGGACAGCAGTGTAACCAGTGCCTGGTAAGACGCCTCCTGGTCATTACATACAATTAACGTGTGTGTCAGTGTTAATGTCTATAAATGATGCCTTAACTGCTTCAAATGAAATGGAATCCCGACCACCAGAAAGAGCAGGTTCCTGCAACATGGCTGGTGAGTGCTATGCGGCCCTACCTGGAGAGTATGTATTCGGTTTACAGAGACCAGTGGAATGATGTCAGGAACACTTTAGGAATCTATGACACATGCAGTTGTTGATTTGGGAAATGTTCTAGTAGATACTAGCCACCTACTAAAATGTATTTTGTCTTCCGTGGTTCTGCCCCTGTGAAACAGCACGGCTACTACGGGTTGGATACGGGGCTCGGGTGCCTGCCCTGTAACTGCAGTGCATCGGGCTCCCTGTCGGACGACTGCACGGAGGAAGGCCAGTGTCGCTGTGTCCCAGGTGTAGCTGGAGAGAGGTGTGACAGGTGTGCCCGCGGCTTCCATGCCTACCAGGACGGTGGCTGTACACGTAAGCTCCTGAACTCAGTGTTTGAGACTTCATTGTAATTCCCAGACTTTTCTTTGAGCTCTCCTTTGACTTCTGTCTAATTCTGTTAAGTTCCTATACATTTTTTTTTCTGAACGTGTAGGATTTCATACCTTTTTTCTATTTCCTGATCCCTATTCTGGGTAAGTCCACAAGCCTTGGTCAGGCTGTCCTAACTGTGTGAGCTTAGACTAATTACTTAACTTTACTTAGCTTTGGTCTCCTCATCTGTAAAATGGAGAAGTCGATTATTCTCTCCATCCAGGAGTTACCGTCAAGGTTGTGCTTAAAGTCCGTAGCATGGCGATTGGCAAACAAGTGCTCGGTAAGTGTTAACTCTCTGTTCTCCCCACCTGTGGAGGCCTTTCCCGGTCTTCTCTCTATTTCTCCCACTGTGCCCTATTCTCTCTCATCCAGGAGCAACTCTCCACAAGGAGGAGCATTCACCTCCCGTGAGACACGGCGGGGTGTTGGGGATCACAAGTTTTCTTTCAGGAACTAGAAGAGTGATTGAGATTATTTAACACAAGGGAAATAACTTGCAGCATCATCTCTGACCCCTTCGGTTGACCCGACGGTCCTGATCTGTAACAACACCCTGTGTCTCTGTTGTAGCCTGTGACTGCGCTCACACTCAGAACACCTGTGACCCGGAGTCAGGGGAGTGTGTCTGCCCGCCTCATACTCGAGGTGCGGCGTGCGAGGGGTGTGCAGACGGACACTGGGGCCACGACCCGGAGCTCGGATGCCAGGTGTGCACTATCACCTGCACATTTTCTCAACTGAGAATTACTTTGCTGTGTCGGGTTTCATTCTTCTTTTATCTATTCGCTTGATTTTAACCTGTTGAGTAGCTTGATGGTTTCTATTCAGAACTCAGTACCGATTGTAGGAGTCAAAGTGGAAGAAGCAGCATCCTTAAAATACAGTATTCGAAATTTTCTTCAAGAGTCTAGCTGTGGAATTGATGGTTAGAAGATCAAAAATTTATTTTGGTGCCCTTTAAATATATTCTGCAATATATGCTATCTTCCAGGAGAAAGACATAAATCACTTTATTGGGGGTGGGGGAGGTATGTCCGATCTTCAGCGGTTCTGTATTTCTGTGTTACTTTTGTCAGTTAAACTTAGACTTTGCATTTTGGAAACAGAGGGAGTGTTACTGGACTTCTAAAATAATTTTGCTGGACTGCTTTGTCTTATTAAGTAGATTGAATTTCAGGCCACGGTTGTGGCCCAGCTGCATGTGTCACAAAGGTTCACTAACGTCCAGCAGCATAAGTCCTGGCCTCTTGATGGCTTGTGGCAAAGTGAGTCCATATGGCAATAGTGAGAGCGATCCATTTGTTTGTGTAATCTCCCCACGTTTAGTGTTTTCCTGTAATCCCCGTATGTGTACATTATGAAAATATAAAAGCTGCCTTTTTATTTATTCAGTATTTTTCTTGCAGGCCTGCAACTGCAGTAGCACGGGGTCAGCCAGTCATCACTGTGATGTGCTCACTGGCCATTGCCAATGTAAGCCTGCATTTGGTGGACAGACCTGCCATCAGTGCTCCCTGGGGTACAGAGACTTTCCGGACTGTGTGGCCTGTGACTGCGACCTGAGAGGGACACTGGCCGACACCTGTGACCCGGAGCAGGGTCTCTGCAGCTGTGCCCCGGAGACCGGAACCTGCTCTTGCAAGGTACTAGCGCCCGGTTCCACTTCCTCCCTCCCTCCCACTCGCCATTCTGACTTCGGGGCTTTAACTATTTCAATAATCACTTGGGTTTTAGACGCTTCTCATAATGAGTTTGCACCACCTTCTGGGTCTGGGCTTAAATTCTGTGTATGCTCTTCTATAATGATGGATGATTCTTTAGAAGGAATTTGTACTGTTAATTACAAGTGTCAGATGATGGGACTGATTTGAAAAACACGCTGAGTTTTCTATCATGTGTTTCAGTTGGCTAAGTAGCCTATCTGTCTTGAATATACAGGTAAAATAGATAACACAGGGCTTCAGGAAGATTTGTGATTCTATACCTGGTAAGTAATTATTCTCTTGTGCGTGCTGGCCAGACTGGAGGACATTTGTGTTTATTATTTTCCCAGGAGGTTAGATTTCAACATCATACTTAACTCCGTGTATTTCCTTTCGTTTTCCCGTTGTGCTTTGTTATTAGAAGGTCCTTGGCCATCTTCTCTGTTCCTTTCCCAGGGTCTGAGAGATGGAATCCTGGTTGATTAGCGGTGGGGGAGGAGGAAGGGGAAACTCATGTGGCTGTGGGGTAACGGGAACATCAGTGGACGTGTGCTTGGTTCACCACATCTGTGGTAGCAGTTCTCACCACGGATGGTCAGCACAGGAGGACCTGCCCTAATAATTATCTGGCCCGTGGCTCTCCACCTGACTGGTCACTTGGGACCTCCAAGAGGATCCGGGCCCGCCCCTGGAGACTCACCAGGGAATCTGCATTTTCCAAAAGCTTCCAAGACGATTCTTATGACCAGCTGAGTTGGGGAATCACTGAGTCTGAGAGAACTGATTCTCAGAGAGGTTAAGGAACCAGCCTAAGGAGCAGCTAGTTAGCCATATTTGTTCATCCAAAGTTTTTTGTGTGTTTTTTTCCCATTTCTGCTTGTTCATAAACTGTGTCTCTTTTTTTCAGGTAAAAATGAGTCTGTCACTTTGCTCCCTTTAGGAAAATGTCATTGGCCCTCAATGCAGTGAGTGTCGAGCTGGCACCTTTGCTCTGGACGAGGCGGACCCTCGGGGGTGCACCCCATGCTTCTGCTTTGGGCTGTCACAGCTCTGCTCCGAGGCCGAGGGCTACGTGAGAATGCCGGTGGGTTACACACGCAGATAAATGTTCTGTTTGCAAGCCTCTACCCTTGGGAGTTGGGTGAGGGTG
The DNA here is from genome assembly GCF_008692025.1 of Phocoena sinus. NCBI lineage: Eukaryota > Metazoa > Chordata > Mammalia > Artiodactyla > Phocoenidae > Phocoena > Phocoena sinus. The sequence goes on along the minus strand of NC_045776.1, from coordinate 57,850,896 downwards.
GGAAAGGCAGCCAAGTACTTACATTAAATTTTGCCCTTACTGCATCAGAAATTCTAGGAAGCTGATATGGGTTAGTCCAGAGTCAGAGGTCTGCTTCTGCTGTCCGGGAAGTAAATGGAGCAGGAACCAGGGCGTCAGTGTCGTTCTGTGCTAATCTGCCTGCAGCTTTAGTTGGAGTGAAGAGAAAACTCTCAGCAGTCTCCTTCATGTAATTGGACCTGGCCCAGTATAGGAAGAGTTTGACCCTAAATGCAGTGGTTTAAAGGCATTTTCAGTTCATTTTAATCCAGGTGTTTAAATTGAAAAGAAAAGTCTTTCTTATTCCTGTTTTCTTTTTTTTTTTTTTTTTTTTTTCTTTTTTTTTTTCTTTTTTGGCTGCATTGGGTCTTCGTTGCTGTGAGCAGGCTTTCTCTAGTTGTGGCGAGCGGGGGCTACTCTTCATTGTGGTGCACAGGCTTCTCGTTGCGGTGGCTTCTCTTGTTGCAGAGTGCGCACGGGCTCTAGGCACATGGGCTTCAGTAGTTGTGGCTTGTAGGCTCTAGAGCGCAGGCTCAGTAGTTGTGGCGCACGGGCTTAGTTGCTCCGTGGCATGTGGGATCTTCCCGGAGCAGGGCTCGAACCCATGTCCCCTGCATCAGCAGGTAGATTCTTAACCACTGCGCCACCAGGGAAGCCCTTATTCCTGTTTTAATAATGAAGCTGTCTCGTCTGAAACAGTGGAAGAATCTGATGGTCAAAGGTGCGGCGTTAATTCACATTCTAAAGTGGCTTTGTCCTCCCCTCCGTGACTAGGTAATGCTGGGCTCAGATCAGCCTCTTCTGCGTGTGGTTTCTCAGAGTAACCTCAAGGGTACGACTGAGGGGGTGTATTACCAGGCCCCTGATGTCCTCCTGGATGCCGTGACCGTCAGGCGGCATGTCCACACAGAGCCGTTTTACTGGCGGCTGCCCGGGCAATTTCAGGGAGACCAGGTGAGACGTGCACCCAGCCTCCAGCCATCCACATTTTCTGGGTGCACTTTGAAATCACAGTGGCCTGGGTTGGCCTATTGCTCACTGGAGTAGTTGTTAATTTCCTTTTCTAAGTGGGGATGGAAAAGTTTAACACTTGTAAAAATCCCCCAGATGAATGGCTCTTTAAATTCATCAATCTTGAAAGTCTTTTAAAGTTCAAAACATGTTCTTTTTCTTCTTAAAGCAGTCATTCGACAAACATTTATTGTTTTTACTAATAGAGGCTCAATGCAAACTTGGGTGCTATGGCCCGAGAGGGTCTTCTCAAGAAATGGGCACTCATTTTGGGGCGGGGGGGGGACAGAGACTTGAAGGCATCATATGCATCTTTGCTTATATAAATATAGTCTGTATGTGAATTCAGCCTGATTTTTAAAACTTGAAAATATGTGCTCTGATGGCTATACATAATTTTCAATTCAAAGGAGTGTGAAAGTAATTAGAATGACTGTTTTGTTACTTTGGAGCTTACCTTTGTTAGTATCATCAAGAGGAAACATTGGGAGGTGATGGCTGTGGCTGTGGCTTTGGTGATGGTGGTCCCATGGGTGTATACTTATCCCCAAACCCATCAACCTGTACACAATACATAAGTACAGCTTTTTACAGCCCATCACACCTTCATGATGCGGTTTTTAAAACTTTTGGAGGATCGCTTACTTAGGAACGATAGCCTAGGTCAATTTTACGATCCATAATTAAGTAGAATTAGAAGGAAACTCATATCAGACAACGTATTCCACCCACGTGATGTATTTTTAAGACACAAGATTTCTTTCAAATGGCAGCAGGCTTATGATAAAATAGTTCTAAACCAGTGCTATGCCAGAGAAGTAAACAACACTGTACTCTTCGACAGCTCATGGCCTACGGCAGCAAACTGCGGTACAGCGTGGCCTTCTATTCTTCCAGTGGGATCGGCACCTCCAACCTGGAGCCTCAGGTGCTCATCAAAGGAGGCCGGACCAGAAAGCAAGTCATCTATGTGGACGCGCCCGCCCCCAAGAATGGACTGAGACAAGAGCAGGAAGTGGGGATGAAAGAGGTGACCTAGCACTCTTTTAACGCAGGCCCCTCAGGCTGGGAACTCTGCTCTGCATGCAATGAAATCATGAAGCTGCTGTAATAAGAGAGTGAAGAAGAAGGCTGTGGGTCAAAATTCCAGTGGGTTTAGCAGAACTTCTACAGAGATTCAAATTTCACATTCTCAAGAAATGTATATTAGGCTTATGTTAATTTAGTGCAAATTGCATCTTAAATCCTTTATCGTGGTACACGAGTGTCAACCTGTTTGGATATGATGATCTGGAGTCTTTGCCCTTGAATTTGGAAAGTGTGGATTCCTTCCTCCAGCGGATGTTTACTGACTGACTGCGTGGCTAGCGCTGCCAGAGGTGATGTGAGGCCATTGATAAATGAGATGGTGCGGCTGCCACCCCTGGGAGGTGACACGAGAGCTTCCTCACTTAAACTCAGTGTCACTTAGAACTGGGCTCACTGCTGGAGAAATTTCTAAAGGAATTAAGTTCATATGCCTCTGAGGATCTGTACCCTGAATTTAACTGAATGTGCTTCTCATCCACAGAATTTTTGGAAGTACTTTAACTCTGTTTCTGAAGAACCTGTCACACGCTCAGATTTTATGTCTGTTCTTAGCAACATTGAGTACATCCTCATCAAAGCATCTTATGGCCAAGGATTACAGCAAAGCAGGTACTTGGAAACTTCTAGACGTTTCCAAATATTTTCCTTATTTGAAAGCAAACTGAAGGGGTTTGATTCACTTTACCCCCTTTACCTCCTATCTTTAATATCATATATATTTCTGTCCCTCACCCAAACCTTATTAAATGTTAATATTATTATGAAATATGTGAAAAGTGACATAGATTATCCATCTCCTGTATTAATGTGGATATAACATGTAAGTACATAATGGTGATATCTTCTATGTAAACAACAAAGCAGTTCTGCTATTTTCTGCCCTTAAACTGCAGTGCCCATTTCTCTGTCACAAGGCATCAAGAATGCTCTTCCCTGCTCATGTAGTACTACTCCCATAAAGAAAGCCACCTAGGTTATAGCCAGGCGAGTACTTCAGATTCTTTCAGGTGTGCTTTCTCTAACATTATATTGAAGTTCTAAACTTTTGGCTGTGGACCTTCCCTGTATAATGACTCGTGTGCTTTTAGTGTGTTTTTACCCGTTTCCTTTACAGCTGTGAGTAGGAACTACTCTCAAACTGGCAGGAAAGCTCTGGTTTCATATATGTGCCAACATTATTCAGTAATGTGCTGTTTCAAGAAAGTGTCTTTTTAAATATTAGTGTCTCCTCTCACGTTTCTTAACCCAACGGTTTCACAGAATCTCAAATATTTCTATGGAGGTTGGCAGAAAGGCTGAAGAGTCGCACTCCAAGAGGGAGGTGGCATCCCTTTTAGAGAAGTGTCTCTGTCCTCCTGGCACAGCTGGATTCTCATGTCAGGTAGGGAGACTGTGGTTAAAATCCGTTTCCTGGTTTGGGGTTGAAATATACTTGTTACAGCAGCTCCGAGTGATGAAGAGAACTGTGTGTCTCTATTACGTCTTTTTTGTCTTTTAAAAATTACTTGTGATAGAATAGGCATAAACATAAACTTCACCATCTTGACCATTTCTAAGGTTTGTACAGCTCAATAGTCTTAAGTACACTCACACTGCTGTACAACCAATCTTCAGAATTCTTCATCTGGTGAAACTGAAACTCTGTACCCAGTAAACCCTAAACCCCCTAGGCCCTCCCCCAGTCTCACCCTTCTGCTTTCTATCTCTATGAATCTACTACTGTAGGTCCCTCATGTAAGTGGAATCATGCAGTATTTGTCTTTTTGTGACTGGCTTATTTCACTTAGCATGATGCCCTAAAGATGGATCCATGTTGTAGCATGTGTCAGAATTTGCTTCCTTCTTTTTTTTCTTTTTTTTTTTAAATTTATTTATTTATTTTTGGCTGCATTGGGTCTTTGTTGCTGTGCGGGCTTTCTCTAGCTGTGGCGAGTGGGGGCTACTCTTCGTTGCGGTGCGCGGGCTTCTCATTGCGGTGGCTTCTCTTGTTGTGGAGCACAGGCTCTAGGCATGCGGGCTTCAGTAGTTGTGGCACACGGCTCTAGAGCTCAGCCTCAGTAGCTGTGGCGCACGGGCTTAGTTGCTCCATGGCATGTGGGATCTTCCCGGACCAGGGCTCAAACCCCATGTCCCCTGCATCAGCAGGTGGATTCTTAACCACTGCGCCACCAGGGAAGTTCCTTGCTTCCTTAAAGCTGAATAATAGTCCATTGGATGGATGGATCACATTGTGTTTATCCATCCATTCATCAGTGGACACATGGGTTGCTGTCACCTTTGGCTATTGTGAATAATGCTGCTGCAAACATGGGTGTACCAGTATCTCTCCAAGATCCTGCTTTCAGTTCTTGGGGTTTATACCCAGAAGTAGAATTGCTGGATCATGCGGTAACTCTGTTTTTAACTTTTTGATGAACCACCATACTGCTCCACAGTGCCACACCTTTCTAATTCCCACCAGCAAAGCACAAGGCTTCCAGTCTATCTATACCCTTGCCAACATGTTATCTTCTGGGGGTTTTTTGTTTGGGTTTTTTTTTTTTTTTTTGATACTAGCCATCCTAATGCATGTGAGCTGGTATTTGATTTGCATGTCCATGATGATTAGTGTTAATGAGCATCTTCTCATGTGCTTGTTTAGTCATTTGTGTTTCTTTTTTGGAGAGGTGTGTATTCAAGTCCTTTGCACATTTGTTAATCAGGTTTCTTGTTCATTTCCTTTGCTTTTGCATTCCCTCAGGACTGCGCACCTGGTTACCACAGAGGGAAGCTTCCAGAAGGTGATGGCAGGAGACCACGCCCTCTGCTGGCTCCCTGTGTGCCTTGCAATTGCAACAAACACAGTGACACCTGTGACCCTGAAACGGGGAAATGTCTGGTACGCTGGTTTGTTTGGGTACTTGCCTGACGCTTAGAATTAGAGCAGGCCCTGAGCATCTACATTTCCAGTTCGAGGTCATACAAGCTTCTTGATTTAGAGAGAGTTTAAATTTAGCTAAATGTAAGATATACATATATTTCCTTTAGAAAGGTCTAGCTGAGTGGTCTGATAATGTTGGTGGAAATTCTCTTATAAATTTTACTTCCTTGAATCTGTTTATGGACATGAATTTGGGAATTAGTCAAGTGTCTCTTGTTTTTTTTTTTTTTTTTTTGGCGGTACGCGGGCCTCTTACTGCTGTGGCCTCTCCCATTGCGGAGCACAGGCTCCGGAAGCGCAGGCTCAGCGGCTATGGCTCACGGGCCCAGCCGCTCCACAGCATGTGGGATCTTCCCGGACCGGGACACGAACCCGCGTCCCCTGCATCAGCAGGTGGACTCCCAACCACTGCGCCACCAGGGAAGCCCGTCTCTTGTCTTTATTTGCAGTACTGGTGGTTGTAGTCAAAGTACGTGAGAACTTTCTGTCATAGAATTTGAAGGATCACCTGGAGGTTTCAAAACGAGTTAATGTCAAAGTTGAAAATGTGTTTCTCTATGTAAAGTGATGCCCTTTCCTTGCGTTTGTTAAAAACTGCATGTTGTCCTAGAGGTCTTAGTGTGCATTTGTTTCCTGGCCACCTACCCCTAGGCCGTCAGGGACACAAGGAGAGTTCTGACCACTGCAAAGGACCAAGTGACCCAGACAGAATCTTGTGTTCCTGAGGACAAACTGTTGCATCCAGGATTTTCCTTAAGCCGACGAGACCTTATTGATAACATAGAATAACCCGATATTCTTTCCCTACTCGTGAAACCTCATTTTTTCTGATAACTCAAATGTGGGAACATTGGTTCCTTGTCTAAATTGTGCCAAGACTAACCTGCTTCAGGTAAAATAACTCACTGAAGGAAAATGAGCTCCCCACCAAGAAAAACACACCAAAGCCTTAGAGATCTTGGCTGTGGCCCAAACACAGGAACCAGGGTTCCCACACCAGATCCATCTTCTCCTGTTTGGAAACGTCTTTCATATGTGGAATTTAAAGGCAATCTCCACTGGGAAAACTGTTAAACCATAGCAGTGCCCAGGTGAATTTAGAAGCGGAAGCACTGCATGGTTCTCCTCAGTTAAAAAGATGTATGTTCACCTTGGCTGACTTCATTATATATCTGGAATTAAAGAATTATTCCAGTCATTCAAGGTAAAATGAACTTAATGAAGATGCAGATAGCTGCAACACTGTTAAAAAAATTTATTCATTCTAATTAGCTCACGCTCCGGGCAGAAGTAAAGTCCTAATACAGAAAATGAGAAAATCTCATTTAAGAATTTAAGGAGAATTGATTTCAGGCAACTTCAGGTGAGATGTAATTAGCTAAGAAGGTCCCTTGGCCAATCACGGGGACAAAAGTCACACGGATAGTTTGAGAAGTTAATTGGTTTTTTCATGCTGCATCTTTCCTTGGTGCAGCTAAGCACTTTGACAAGATTAGGTACTCCTAGGACATTAAATGATTCCCCTACCTTTCCTGACCTACCAGAACAAAGTTCTCAGGTCAGCAGCTGACCTGTCAGTTTATAGTCAGGAAAGAACACAGCCCACTTAACCCACCGTCGATTTCTTGAATCATCTATCCGTTCACTTCTGCCTTCTCAACCCTCCAGTGTGATCACTGAACCCCAACTATGCACAAATCAGTGTGCTTCACATCGCTGTTTGGGTCCCTATACATTTTAGATCCATATTTTAAGGCTCTGAAAGCTGGCCGCACTGGGTATATTTTCTATAAGAAGAATGTATCAGTAATTTCTAGGTTGTGTCGGATGAATGCAATCTTATAATGAACGAAGGCCACAGAGCTGCCAATGTGTCCAGGATTTTAAAAATACGAAGAAAAATGCTCACCCTTCCTTGAGAATAAAAAAAAGTCAACTGATATGAAACGTGGTAGTGCTGGGCTATTGCCAGATGAGAATGAGTTCTAACAGTTTCCCATTGTTTTCCTCTTCTTTTGAAACATGGGGCCCCAGAACTGCAGCCACAACACCGCCGGAGACCACTGCGATGTGTGTGCCCCCGGCTACTACGGGAAGGTGACGGGCTCGGCCAGCGACTGCTCTCTCTGCACCTGTCCTCACGGCCTCCCTGCCAGGTGAGCCTTGCAGGTGCGCTGGCACGCCTGCACCACCCACTGCTGAAGGCGGGCTGCTTCCACTCTCAGCTTCATTTTCCACGGTCTCCGCGTGATCTGTCTTAATGAATACTCTGTGTTTGTCGAGAGAGGCTAATTTTAAGAAAAAGTGTTCCTTCTTCCAGCATTTGAGGAGAATCTTTTCAAAAGCAAAGTATCTGTGTGTTAGTTTTGAGTGTTAGAATGGAACCCATTAAAGAAAGGACTTTCAGGTTTTGTTTTTTTGAAGACTAATTTTAGTCTCCAACCTGTGGAACCAGTGTGCCTAGAGATGAATTGTTATTAATTTTATGAATAATGATACGAAGAATTCAGTTCCTGTTCAGTGCAAGGGAATGGGGTTAGAATTTATACGTGCTGATGTCTGATGAAGTGCAGAATGCTTCATGGTGAGAAAACTGGGGCCAGGTTCTACCTCGCACTCATGATGCCTGTATAGAGTTATCTGAACACATAAAAGAAGCAAGAGACTTTAGGCGGGAATTGGAATATCCGTGGGTCCTCTTTGGTTGCAACAAAAACTGTCATTCATAAATAACATTTCATTATTGCTTAGAATATTTGACAAGGCATTGACCATGTGTAGATCAAATACCAACTTCTGGTATACTAAAATGAAGTTTTCCTTTTAATATTTGTTCTAATCTTCTGTCTTTTATTGTCTCCAAGTAAGTGTTGCTTGACAGCGAATACCTAATGAGAGGCACTGTGTAAACTTCTCCTGTAAACTATCAAGCATCCTAAAATTTATTGCTACTGCTATTTTTTGTATAAAACCTGTATATAAAGTTTGAATCATCAATTTCACTCATGTAATCTAAGCTATATGAATACTTGCATATGTGTATAAAGATGGGCATTGCTTGTACTCACAAGAAATTGGAGGAGGGCACTAAAATATCTACCTACACGGGACTGACTAAATACCTAGAGTGCATTGTGGTACGTACCTAGAGTGAAATATTGTACCAACACTGAGAAAAGAATAAGGCATTATCTGTATGTACAGAATTGGAGGAATGGCCAATGGAATTATGAAACTGAACATGTGGTGTGATGCCATTTTGGAAAACACTCATATCCGTATATATGTCCATGTCCACAGCTCCATAGCTGTACATGCCCAGAGAAATGTCTGGACGGGTGTCTTACACTTCTACTTTGCACAGTTCTGTACTGTTTGTGTATTTTACTTCTTCAGTTACAGAAAGTCCACACCATCCCCACAGCACACCCCCTACACACACACACACACACACACACACACACACACACACACACACACACACACACTAATAGTACACTGTTAGGAAGAGACGGTGAGAGTGTGAACGTTCCGTGTGTGCTGTGCGTCTCAGAGGCCCCGAAAGACGTGCTTTGTTTTCTACATATTTTGTGTTTTCACTGAAGTCTGTCCCTTTAGTGTTTAAGGAGGGAAAAAAGTCAGAAGTGAAGCAGGGCTCATAGCAACCCTGTAACTCATGCTGGGAACTTCTCTTACCAGCCAGATACCCCAGCTGTTTTTTTAGTGGTTTGCAGGTACCCAGCTGAGCCTCTAGTTGGTGATTTAAAATGTGGAGGCAGAGGCTATTGAGAAAAAGGAACACGCCAGAAGCTGAAGTCCCCGAGTGAGGGGTCAGAATCTGAGTGGATCATCCAGTTTTTGGTGCTCTGTCCTTTTGCTGCTGTAGCCCATCGCCCGACTCCCCACCTTTACGTCCAGTTACCCTGAGATCCTGCCCTCACTCTGCTTCTTTCCCCTGCTTTTCCCTCTTGCCTTTCACTGCAGTCAGGTGTATCCCCAGCGCTGGTCCAGCTCCCTTCTCCCTGCTGTTCCACACATTTGCTCACGTGCAGCTCTCTCCAGCCACCTTTTCATCTAATAAGTCAGATAATTCACGTGCATCTCAGAACAAGCCCCTTTTTAGCTGGGAAGCTTTCTTGTTTGGTGACTAATTAGTTGTCTTCTGTAAATCGGGCTGCATCCCCTCAGCACTAACATGGTTGTCACTGGACAGGCATCTGTGAGTATCTTCTAGATACAAGAGATGCAACCGCTTGTATCGATTACATGTTTATTTTCCTTTTTTTTGCCCAAAAGAGTATAAGCTCTAAAAAACTTGTCCAATTGTCCTGTGTAATCAGTTGTTTTTTAGGACAGTATCATGTACCCTAAGAGTAATGAATAAGTACCCTAAGAAAGATTTGAAGTTGTGTATCTGAAAATTCAAAAAAAATTCTTTTTTTCCAGTTTTAGTCCCACTTGTGTCTTGGAAGGTGATCACGATTTCCGCTGTGATGCCTGTTTTCCGGGCTACGAAGGACAATATTGTGAAAGGTATGTCACCTGCCCCTTTTATACACATAGGACATGTTTATGAAAGTGATCGGGAGCCCTTATCAATTTGGATGTGCACGATTGATAATGCAAAATGAAACCCCCTGGGCATCAAAATAGGTAAATGCACTTCCTTGTGACCATCTCGTCCTCCTTTCAGGAAATAAAATGCAGAATAAGGTGAGTGGCCTGTGTTCTCTGCACTTCATGTGGCAGAAGTGATTACTGTCCTTGGGAAGCTGCTCTGTGTATTTACTCACTGGTGTTGACCCTCCTGTCTGTCCTGCGTGTCTCCTTCTGTAGGTGCTCTTCGGGCTACCGTGGGAACCCTCAGATGCCGGGCGGCACCTGCCAGAGGTGTGACTGCAGCCCGCATGGCTCTGTCCACAGTGACTGTGACCGCGGGTCCGGGCAGTGCGTCTGCAGGCCGGGGGCCACGGGGCTCCGCTGTGAGGACTGTGAACCAAGGCACATTCTAGTGGAGAGCGACTGTGTGTGTGGGTATCACTCCTCTCAAGGATAAAAGGTGGTTTCTCCTCTCAGATGGTTTCCTGGTACGGCGCCCAGTGGCGTTGGCAGGATAGAGAAAGTCCTACTTTATTTTAACTAATCATAGATTCCTTTGCATCTGCTGAACTGAACTTTGTGAAGTGCGTTTGGAGCCAAGGAGAAGGTTCTAGGATAACAGCATTTATCTCTCCATCACTGTCAGCAGCACAGCAATGCCAGCTTCATGGTTCAGCTGGTTAATGTCCCCTCTAGTGGAGCCAAGGGTCAGTCAGAGCAGAGAAGACACCTCTGGCTGCTCATTTGTGTCACCAGATTTCACGTGTGGCCTCAGCTCTTGGCTGTTGTGGAATTTTTTTCCGCCAGTTCTGATTTATTTGAATAGCAAGTACATGAGGTAGTGACCTTGGGATGTCTCCTCAGTGGTTCGCGGGGAAGGTAGGGAAGAAGCAAGGTCAGGATCATGGCAGTCCAGAGCTCTTTTGCTTTTCTTTGTGTGTTTGTCATTAGCAAGACACATCCGTTACTTTCTCCACTCCCCTTCGTTTGTACTTGCTGAAGGTGTCTGCAAACTATCTGAGGAAATCACAGACCAGGCCCTGACAGGATTTGCACTTGGAATTCATGGCCGTTGGTCCAAGTCAAAGATGGGCAAACGTGCTGTAAAGGTTGGAGCAGCGTTTCTGTGTGGCCCTGGGGAGTCACTAATGTGACCTGCGTCTGGGCGTCGTCATCTGAGAACAGGGGCTTGGGACCTGCTTACTTCCCGAGGCACAGTTGGTGTGAGGATGAGATGGGATGAGTCCTCGGAAGCACTGTAGATGTTGTTATTACAGGATGCCATGCGCACACACGGGAAAACGTGCCGGCCGCTTTGCTTTAACTTGAACTTCCTCTACCCTGTAGCCTGTGACGACGAATGTGGAGGCGTGCTGCTGAATGACATGGACCATGTGGGTGATGCCATCGTCTCTGTGAACCTCTCCGGCATCATCCCTGTCCCGTATAGGATTTTGTCAAACCTGGAAAATACAACGAAATATCTCCGGGTAGGTACTAGGAATAGAGAGATGGATAAAAACATGTGTCATGGGGAGGTGAAGACTTGGCCTGACAGTAGGGGTCATTTTCTCTGTCCATGCGCCGCGTAGGTGCAGGAGCCTCAGTCCCAGTGTCCAGCGCTGGTAGGCACCAGGCCTTCTTCCCCTGAACCTGACCGGGGACTGCATCATCCACATGATAACTCGTTTCACTGTGGGACAGCTCTCATTGGTCAAGAATTGATCCATAGATGCCTCCTTGTAGATTCTTCCTCTGTGTTCCTCTTTCTCCTGCCTTTTGGAATAAGACAAAGTCCACTCACCCCTGTTTATAACACGTCTTTGGATAGTTGAAAATAGCTGGCCTAATACAAACACAGAAAAGGAATCAGGATGGCATCTTCTTTAATGTGCTGAATGAAGATGAACTATTTTCTGACAGTGTATTATTCTTAACTGGAGTTGCAGGGCACAAAAGTTCCTCCTCCCTGGACGACTATATGAAAATCTCTGAGGGTAAATCATAGTTTTATGTTTAGTTAAAATCTGTGTTTTGATCTGGGTCCAAAAGAAGGTGGGAAGGTAAGAAATTGACTTACTAGACAGTGTTTTTTCATTCTAATTGGGAAAACATGTGATTCTTAATTTGGCTTAAAGCCTATGCATTAGAATTTGAGATATTTAATTTGCTGTGCTATGCAGTAATGCGTGTGTGTGCGCGTGCGTGCACAGTGGACTCCAGCTGCGTCTGTGATCCACTCTTGTTAATCCCGGTCTTTTCTCTTTAGATATGATGGAGTTAAGAAAGGTTAGGAAACTCTTAAGAGATGTTTCTGTTGTTCCTCAAATAGAACGAAATGTTTTGAAAGATGAGAAAAAAAGGAAGGAAAGAAATGTTTAAGTTTCTTTTCCACTCACTATAGACACAGTCAGTAAGTACTACTTTGTCAGTTTGGGCTCCAGCAGTACAACTATATTTCTTTTTACCACGTGAGATAAACACTTGATTTCAACGTTAACTCTTTTTGAGTGATCTTCCCTCATTTAAACCACCTTGTTAATTCCCTTAAATGACTTTTTATGTTAATGTAAAGTTCTCAGGAGTTTAAAGTTGTGAACCCTTCACTTTTTCTTGTTTTCACCGTTGACCTACACTGCGACTTGCGCAAGTTGATAACTGTCTTGACCGTAAACAATAGTCTAGCCCCTTCAAGTGTTGTTATAAGGTTTGAATAGTCATACAAGTAAAGAAATTAGAAGAGTGTTGGCATAAATTAAGCACCTAGTTGTTAGTAATTATAAAGGCTTTTCTTTACTTAATACTTTTGTATTTTAGCTTAGTAAGCGTTTTTTGAGGTGTTAGCAGTTATAGTTAAAATTTATGTGACTCTACTGTTAAGTTCGGCCCAACTCACCCAGGAATTGCAGCAGTTCAGTTCTGCATAACCCACCAGACTTTAAATTCATACCTACATAGGAAGTTCAGTGCAAAAGATGGCAGTATGGAACCATGTTGCTGAAGTCAAAACTTCAGTGAATGTGATTCATTTTATTTTTTAATGCAATTTCAAGGAAAGGAGAATTTCTTTCTATGAACAAAAAAGGTAATAACAGGTGATTGTTAGTTAAGAACCAGAAGATTTATTTTGAAGCGTTATAATTTGTTTTCTTCGTTGTTTTAGGACTCTTTATTAAACGAAAATATACAGAAAGAACTGGCAAAAATTCAGCTTGAAGATGTCTCAGAACAAACAGAGGACCTGCAAAGGAAGGTAAGTTCTTCACGTAAAGGGCCCGCTCCCCCACCCACTCCAGCCCTTGTGATCCCTTGCCGGTGGCTGCCTGGAAGGTTCTGATCAGATCAGGGCAGCCTCTTCCTCCCAGGAGCTGTGCTCCAGGTACTTTGTGTTGAAATTGGTTCTGATGCTGCCAGCTTCTGTGCTTTAGTGGGAAGAGGCTCCTGATTTAATTTCTGCTGTCCTGTCCACTGAGGGAGGAGTCGGGCTGCCACTTTACCATCACCTCTCATTTCCTCCTGTGAACCAGGGGTGGGCGGCATGAAAAGATGGGGCTTCTTCCCTGTCCTGGATTCACTGCACATGGTGAGAACGGAGGTCCCCACCCCTGCCCCCAACACCAGCGCAGCTCCTTGTGTGGTGTCGGCAACACTCAGGCTTCAGCCCTGTGCTTCTGATTTGTGGACTTTGATGTCAGCAGGGGGTTATTTATTCTGTTTAGCCCATGCCAGATGAATGGTTTCTAGTGACCAAAAAAGAATCTGCTCATTTGCAGATGGTGAGGGAGGCCTATTGCTAAATTTATAATTTTCACTCATGGATTTTGTGTGTGTGTGTGTGCGCGCCACACACACACGCACACACACACACACATAGATATGCGTGTATGCACATTGATATGTGTATGATAGTGTATCTGTGTATATGTGTATCTTGTCTCTGTCTCTCAACATCCACACACGTATACAATCATGCACCCTAAAATGTATTAGCCTGGAATTAATGATGATTTGGGAAGAGTTTAAGGGTTTATATGTGGGCTTTAAAGTACCTCTGCAAGCAAACATTTGGTAGGAAGTGATAAGCTGATGAAAATAAATTCTTGTATCCATTAAAGAAGATTCTCTTTGGATTTTGACTAGGAAACACTTTTAGAACCATTCTGAGTGACTTTACATTCCTGGAAATTACGTTTGTAATTTATGAAACCTTTCTTTTTACAAATTAGAGCATTCCTAATAAAAATAACAGCTGAGAGCAGCTCTCAGCCCCTGGACTGCCGGCCTAACAGACATCATCCCATATAATCATCATGAAGTCCTGTGAGGCAGTGTCGTTATTACTGCAGGTTACTGATGAAACTGGGAGGTGTTGAGTACCGGGTCTCCAGCCTGGCAGAAGCAGGCCCGTTTGCCTAACTCTATGTCTTAACTCCTTGACTAAGTTCTCTCAGTCAGTAGAAATTAATAAGATTTTACTTTCTAGGTTCTGCATATTTGGGTCCTAAAGTGAACATGAGGTCTTCACAGTGGAGACATTGGGGGAGTCTGTGGCTTCATGGCCAATTAGGTTGCCTTTAAAAAAATAGACCACCTTTTCTCACACAGAGTGAGCAGTAAATCATTTCATGAACGGCCTAGTCCACTTCCAACCCAACTGTTGACCTTAGCATAGGTGATGGTGTACATCTTCACTCTGTGTTCTGGAATATGTTTGTTGCTTAAAAGAGACAACATCTGGAGTGCCGAAGTTCGCGTTGTATTCAAAGTCAAACTAAACTGAGGCCTTTATTTTCCATCAGCTGGACAGAGTGTTAACACGGAGCCAGCACGTGACCAGGGCCACCAAAAGGATCCTCGACAAGAGTCGTGACCTCTTGACGTTTACGGAGAAGCTGCAGGCAGACATCCAAGGTAGTGTCCTCGGAGCCTTGTCTGGCGGGTCTGGCTTCCTCGGTAGGAAAAGCTTATTCGCTTCACTCAGCACATGAGTAACCATGTCCTAGACTCCTAGACTGGACACCTGGAGCCTTCCCTGTGTCCACGTCGTTGTCTTTCATTGAGAGTTTTATCTTTTAAAAAATGGATGTTTCCTTTTTTCTTTTCCACATCATGCCGTACACTTCAGTCCTTAGTATCAAATAGATATGGTGCCTCCCCATCCATTATGAATTTGTCAAATGAACACTTATTAAACGGAGCACATTTGCCGAGTGGTGAGCCGAGGTCCAACAACAGACCACGAGAGAAGATGAGATAGAGCAGTTGATTCCTTGGGGGGGTCCAGCCTGAGGAAGTAGCCAGCCCATCTCAAGGGGCCACACGATGTGGTCAAGGCAGGGTGCAGGCAGAGAGAGGGAGACGGGACCTGGAGCGCAGGCCT
The DNA here is from genome assembly GCF_008692025.1 of Phocoena sinus. NCBI lineage: Eukaryota > Metazoa > Chordata > Mammalia > Artiodactyla > Phocoenidae > Phocoena > Phocoena sinus. Next base: position 57,835,879 of record NC_045776.1, on the reverse strand, counting down.
TTATTAGGGTCTGTGCGTGGAGTGCTTTGGGGTTCCTGGGCTAAGGCCAGACTGGCCAATCCAAAGCAGAAGAGCAGAGTTTTGGTAAGTCCCCGGGGACCTTATCTACGGGGCATGTAAGGGGAAGGTGCTGGGAAACAGGAAGACTGTCCATCACTAGGGCCATTGGGGAAGTCATATCCAGAACTTACATTTGCTTTGCCTCTGCGGCTGCGTCTAGGGCATATGCTTGCATGAGGGGCCAGTGTTATTTTAAGGTCCCTGCAGGCCACTTAGCTGAATGAAATGAACACAGAGGCAGCAATACCACAGAGTAGCTTAGCTAAACTCTCAGCACCATCTCTCTGCCCAGAATAGGAGTTGATGGGATTTGGAGCTTCAGTGTGGTCCCAAAGTATGTCCTAATATCAGAGTAATTTACGCCCTACTCAACTGGGATGTCCCATCTGATCTGGCTTTTAGTATGCTACTGTCAGTTTTTTGGCTACCAGAAATTCTGGCTTTTCTTTTTGGATTATGATGTAAGGGCATAAAAAGTATAGACTCCAATACGAATCAGACTTTATAGGGCAAAAGGTAAGGATATTATTAGAACAAATGACATGTTTTTTTAAAAAAGACTAGTATCAGGCTTCCCTGGTGGTGCAGTGGTTGAGCGTCCGCCTGCCGATGCAGGGTGCACGGGTTCGTGCCCTGGTCCGGGAAGATACCGCATGCTGCGGAGTGGCTGGGCCTGAGAGCCGTGGCCGCTGGGCCTGCGCGTCCGGAGCCTGTGCTCTGCAACGGGAGAGGCCGCGGCAGTGAGAGGCCTGTGTTCCGCAAAAAGAAAGAAAGAGTAGTATCAAGTACTGGTGGTTTGTTCCTGCAGTAAATATTACTGAGTGCTTCTACATGCAGATGTTCGTGCCAGGGGCAGGGAATGCTGCCGTGAGCATGGTAGGCACAGCCCCTGCCCTTACAGTTTATGGGTACTGGGGAAGCAAACATGAAATAAACCAGTAATCCCAAGTCCATGAGTGTTTTGACAGAGGATGTCCAGAGTGCATTGGGATATATGGGCTGACGTGGCCTGGCTAGAGGTTCAATCCAGTTTAGGTGAGCAGAGCAGGCCTTACTGGAGAAGGTTCTAAGTTTTTCCATTTTAGTACTGTCCATTTTTGAGAAACTTATTCAATGATTGATATATTTTCTCCATAGAAATCATCGAAAGGGCAGCAACTCTAAATCAGACCTTGGATGAAGATGTCCAGTTACCCAGTTCTACTCTTCAGAATATGCAAAAGAACATCACTTCATTGCTGGAAATCATTCAGAAAAGGAATTTCCTGCAGTTGCACCAAAATGCCACTCTTGGACTCAGGTAAGTGCCTGAATACCATTCATGACACAACCAATTAGAGGTAGGAACTTGAAAGCTGAGGGGGAAGGAGGCAAGTGGAGGAGAAGGAAAGAAAGCTCTCAGTGGGGCAGAGGTCATGAGAAGAGCTGGGTGCTGGCCCCTCCAGAAGAGAAAAGTGTGATCAGTAGAATTTCTGTCTTTGCTATTACGTCATAGGTTCGGTTTTTCTCTGTGACCCTAAAACAGCATTTCTACTTTGTGTGAACAAAAAAAACCCTCAGGATACTGTCTTCCTTGAAGATTAAGTGTAATGCTGTAACCTCTCATGGAAGCAGACCCAGGCAGTGGCTACCACTGAGGCTGTGAACTCTAGGACAGACTGCCATCATGCCAGATTAATTTAGCTCCGGCATGCACACTGTCATCAAAACCGTGATGTGAAGTGACCACAAAGAGCTGTTAGACATGGTCACTGGGAGCTTGCAATTTGCTTTTGGCTTTTTTCTTAGTATTTTCACACAGTAATTACTTGATGTAATAGCAAAGCTGTCTCTCTGCCAGGTTGTGATAAATGTCTTAAGTACTGGTTTAGTCACATAATACTCCATCAAAACTCCAGTCTCTATAGTGAGATGTTAATATATTTTACTATTTTAAATAATGTTGTAATGAACAACTTAGATAAGAATCTTTTTCTGTATTTCACATTATTATCTTATCAGGGTACGTGTTAAGGAGTGAAATCATTTAGCCAAAGAGTTTGCATTTTGAGGATTCCCGACTTGCATTGCCAAATTATTTTCTAAAACGTTTTTAAAAACAACATCCACTTCTACCGGCACATACGGGAGAGCTGAGCTTACATCTTTTTTCATCATTGAATGGGATTTTTGACATTGTTGTTAATTTGTTCTGTGAGAAACAAAAGGAGGAACTTACGTTGCATGGGATTTGGAGAGGGGACTCATAATCTAATTACTAGAACATTTGTTAGGGCCCAAGAAGGGCCCTGAGAGGACTATGGACTGGTCGAGGGGGGCTCAGAAGTGGGCGAGGACCCAGGGGATGGGGAAGGGGCCGCCATCTACAGAGCACCTCTTCTGTGCTGGGTGGTGTGGACTGCACCCCTCATGGACTGCAGGGGCTCATCCCCGCCACCTTGTTAGGTGGGAAATATCCAGCTGGAGAAACTGAGGCCCAGAGAATATTAGTAGCTTGCCCCACCTGCAGGACAATATGAAATCTGGCTACACACCTAAATCTGTCTGACATTAAACCCCATTATTTTCCAGCCCTAAACAACAGGAAGTACGCTTTAGACCCAGTCCATAGAAGATGGGTGGGTGGAATTCCCATGGTCAGCTCAGAGACCATGGCTGTGTATCTACACTAGATTGTAATCACCTCTCCCTGACCCAGCCCCTCCCCTGCATCCTCCCTTCACTGGATGCATGGTGCGGGGACCCCCACAGGGAAAGGCTCATACCTCCATGCAGGTGGTCCCAGGACCCGCCTGCAGTTGAGGCAGCCACCCCAGGGCACCCTGCTCTCTCCTCACCTTCCTCAGCTCCCCGCTGCCTCCTGGACCACATGTAAACATCACGTATTCATTCCAGCCTCCCTCTTCACTCACCATCTCCCCCCATCCACCCGGCTCCAGCTCATCCTAGGCTCAAGGTCCTCCCAGCGCCACACGTGGTCGGTCATCTCATTCATTCTCTCCCTCGGCTGCACGTCTCTCCCTCGGACGGGGAATCCCTGCAGATCCCAGGAGTCATTTTGCAGGGGTCTCCCCCCACCAGTACCTTCCACGGTCATGTCATTCGGTCAGTAAAGTGGATTGAGCCCACAGGTGTCCCGCATTGTGCTAGGACTTGGGGACACAAAAGAGAACAATAAAGCCTTTTGCCCACTAGGAGCTCACAGTCCAACTGGGAAAAGTTGACTTACTGAGTAGCAGTTGAGAGGAAGGGGAGAAGGCAGGGGGCCCTCTCCCCACCTGTGCCCCCTGACCCTCGTCCCCGCTAGGCCCTCCTCCTGTCACCCTTTCTCTGTCATTGTAGCTCTTCTATTTCTATTTGGAATTAAGTTATTCATAAGATTCTTGAACTCCCTCTTTAATTTGTAAGTTAAATTATTACTACTGAGACCTTTTATTTTAAAAAGATTTTTAAATGCATTCTTAGGCCTCCACTTTCTTCCATAGATAATCCCTGTACTTAAGTCATTTCAAATTTCATGGATTATTTTAGGACTTATTTCTCAGCCTTTTTATTATAATTCTTAGAAGAGTGATAATTTATGCTGAAGTACAGCAATCCTGTAAGTGAGAGTACTTAGCACACAACCTAGCTGCTTATCGTGCATGTGTCAGGGTCCCCAAGGCCACCTCCACATTCAGAGTTTCACCAGGACTCCCATGACTCAGGGCTGAGATTTCCTAGAGCAGCGTATTAAGGATGCACCGCTGGATCATGAGGAAGATGCAGGGGAGCTGGGAGGAGCCCATGCAGGCTCCCTACACTCTCTCCATCCCAGGAGGGACCACGGAGCACACTCTCCCCCCAGCAATGAAAATGCAGCAGCTTGTGTGTGATGCCCAGGGAAGCCCATAGAGTTCAGCATCTGAGGTTTTCAGTGGGGGCTGCTCCCATAGGCTCCCTCTGCCCAGCACATACCCACATTCCAGACTCCCAGGAGGGAAGCAGGTGTTCAGCCTAAACCACATTGCTTGCACAAACAGTCGAGGCAGTGAGCCACCCTTACAGGGGACAGCGGGAGCACTTGCAGACACCAGCCGAGGGCCAGCCTGGCAAGCAGGCCTTTCTAAGGGTAGCCAACTCCGGCCTGCTATCTTTACCTTTACCACACCCTGTAAATTATCCTTTGTAGCTGTGTTTCCCAACTGTTTTCCACGCAGGTGTCCCCGGACCTATCAAAAGATATTTCAGTAAAGAAATGTGTCCTGTGCCCAGATAATTTGGTAAATGCAGTGTCTTAAGGAGAGACAAGGTCTTTACTACAAGTCTTCAGGCTGATGTTTCAGGATCTGCGAAAGGAGCCTGGAGAACACAGCTAGATGTACTGCAGCACGCAGCCCTTTCTCATGGAACTTGCTTACCTGTTCACGGCACTAGTGTTGTGGAGAAACGCAGTTTGAAAAACACTGTTTTACTGTGTTAACTAAATAAATTTTACAAGAAGAAGCTAAGAGTGCTGAGGGGTTTTGTGTTTTTTCTTTTTAGTCTTTCAAGTCACTGCTGACTATATCATTTCATCTGATCACAGCTTAGGTGGTAAATTCATTTCATAGATGAAAATATGACCTCTATATTTAAATTTCTTTGAGAGATACCTTCTTTAACAATGTGAATTGACAGATTCATGGCCACATGTTAGGAATATATTGGATTTATTTGTGTGTTTCCCATGTGCTCTTTTTGGTTCTTGTTGCCTGCATCATAATGCAACACCTTGCTATCATTTTTATAATCATTAAAAATCATAAGAATGTTCAAATGATTCCTGATAATGCTCAATGATATCAGAGTTCAAATATGTATCTTTGGAAAATGTTTTTTTGTGGTGTTCAGCCCAGCGATCTGATGATATGTGTAAGCTAAGGGTGATCTACAAGGCATTTTCCATGAAATTTTTCAAAGTTCTTCTGACAAATTGAAGCAAGAAGTTAATGGGATATATTCAACCACTGCAAAGTTCTGTAGTATGAAAACCGTATCATTCTGTAGAGCTTTAAGTTTAAATTTGATTGAAATAGCAATTTACCAAAGAATAGGGGAAAATGTCTTTCGATTTCCTAAAGCTTGCTTTTATCAATGGTACAAATTATATCTTTATGGCAATTTGGATTTGAAAGTTTTTATAAAATCTGTTTTTTAACTAGCTGCAGAAAAACCTTTATATTGTATAAATATACTGGTAACTTGAGAGCAAATCACTGAAGAGTCTCCTTTTTTCGATTTCTGGCCATATTATAATGAAACATTTCAGTTGCCGTCATTCACAGACTATGGTCCCAATTTTCTGAATCAAGATTCACTGAGATGGTTTCTTTTAATTCCATTACTAAAATATGTTAGTAAGTTTGTGAATAAGGAGAGTTTATTAAGGATAAAATGTAAATCTGCCATACTAATAGCTGTCTTAGAGAAATTGTTTCCCTTTTTAAGAGATTACGAGATACCACTTAGGACGTCACAGAGAAACTCAGAACGATTATGTAAAAGTCTCTTCCACTATCGGGGTCGGGGGGAGTGGTGGTGGGATGAATTGGGAGATTGGGATCGACAGATATACACTAATATGTATAAAATGGATAACTAATAAGAACCTCCTGTATAAAACAAAAAGTTTCTTCCACTATCATTTCAATGATACGAGCTTTCTTGTTTATTTCTTACCATGTGAACCGTCTATTATTTTCCCAGGGCTGCTGAAGATTTATTGTCACAAATTCAGAAAAATTACCGGAAACCACAGGAAGAGTTGGAGGTATTAAAAGAAGCAGCAAGCAGCCTCCTTTCAAGACACAACAGTAAAGTGCAGGCCACAGAAGAGCTCCTGAGGGAAGCAGAGAGGAAGACCCAGGAAAGCAGTCGCCTCCTGTTCATTGTCAGGGCCAACCTGCGAGAGTTCAACGTGAGTCTTACCAGCTCTCTCCCCATTAGAGCTGGTACCAAATTCTCCCATGTAAATGATACCAGTCTTAGCTTCTTAAAAACTGAGTCTCGGGGCTTCCCTGGTGGCGCAGTGGTTGAGAGTCTGCCTGCCGATGCAGGGGACGCGGGTTTGTGCCCTGGTCTGGGAAGATCCCACATGCCGCAGAGCGCCTGGGCCCGTGAGCCATGGCCGCTGAGCCTGCGCGTCTGGAGCCTGTGCTCCACAACGGGAGAGGCCACAACAGTGAGAGGCCCGTGTACTGCATTAAAAAAAAAAAAAAAAAAAATAGAGCCCCGAAGGCTAACTTCAGCACATAGTGTCAGGCACCGCGGTTCAGAAGCCGACTTGCTTTTATGAAGCATCCTTAGAGGTGATTTTTGCTACAGGATAACAAGCTGCGTGTTCAAGAAGAACAAAACTTGACGTCAGTGCTAATCGCTGAAGGAAGAGGACTGCTTGATGCTGCCACTGCACCTGCAAATGCTTCAGGAAAGGCTCTAGCAGTAAGTCCCAACTCAGCACAGCTGCAATAGCCAAAGTTTCTAAAGAATCTTCCGTCTCAGATACATTGTTAAATAGTCGCACGTGTAGTCACAATGTTAATTTCTCTATGTAGCAGTTAGAGCATCACCGGGATGAGCTGCTTCTATGGACTGCCAAAATCAGGCACCACGTAGATGATCTGGTCATGCAGATGTCCAAAAGAAGAGCATTGGACCTCGTCTACAGAGCGGAGGATCATGCCACTGAGCTCCAGAGACTGGCAGGTGCTCTGGACAGGTGAGACCACACCTTGCAGGAATTCTCAGGTTGTGATCTGTGGATCAGAGAGAAAAAGCATGGCTATTTTGATCACAGTGTTGAGTCAGATTCTTTTTTTGTCTAAAAATGAAGACTTCTCTTTCATTTCCACGGCAAGGAGGATTTTCTCCCATGTCTGGTAACGTGGTTGACCATCAGCAGGACCGTATGATGGAAAAATGCAAACCGAACCAGATAGGAGTGAAAACAAATATTATGCTCTGATATCAAGCCATCGAGGCCTTAAGTATCTACCTGGTGCTCAGGACTTTATTGTTAGCTTGCATATGGACAGAACCAGATACTGATTTATTTATACATCTTGTCTTCTTGGACCTTGTGATCCGGCGGGCTTTATGCGTGGATGCAGGTTGTGGTTGCCCGTCCCGGGCTATTAGAAGTGTTGGGAATCTATTTTTCCAACTACTGAAAGATACCATCTCCATTACTTTCTACTACCTGAAGGTCTACCATTGTACTATCATAATTTTAACATATATTTTTGGATATTTGTCAAATATATCCTCAGCTTGTTAGAAATACCTTTAAATGAGAAGCACAGCTTTAGGCCAGTGGTTCCCAAATTGTTGCAGCAATACCCTGGGGAACTTTAAAATACTGATGCCTGTGTCCACTTGCCTCTCTCCCATCCCCCGAAGACTGTGGGGTGTGAGCTGTACTTTTCCTTTTTTTTAAGATACTCAGGTGACCTAATGTGCAGCAAATGAGGGAATCGGGGTTTTAGGCCTTATCAATGATTTACACAATATTGTTAGTTGGTACATTTATTTCTTTAGAATCTGTTATAAATTATGAGTGGAAAAAGTCTGGACACACTAGAATATGTGTGTTTCTGTGTGTTGGGTGTGTTTTGTGGAAGGAGAAAAATAAATATTTTTCCAGTTTGAGGAATGCTGCCATAGAAGATTAGCTCACACAAGGAAAGCAATTGAAAACGATGTATTGAATAACATAGACTATTGCTTAAATTATGTGCTACACTGAGCACTACCGCCTGTGTCTGCCATCGGAATCAGAAAATGGAATTACATACGCATTTCTTCTCCTTTCTTCATCTTTTCCCAAAAGAGAAAAGAATGTTCTGATTACAGGCATAGCTACAACAAAATCTATATTACTTAGTATGAGTAGTAAAAGCAATTTGGTGTGATACGTAAAGTTAAATAACATTATAATCTTTTATTTATAAGTCACTGAATTTTGCCAGTGAAGTAGTAACAAGTAATAACTGCTGGTGTCTGGTTTGGGAATCACCCAACTCAATAACCTCGGGAAGAAAATGAAGTAGGTTACTCAGCAGGCAAAGATGTGTCAATTGTCAGATTTCATTTTGAAGCTAGAGCGAGCTGGATGAAATTGCACCATTGCCAGCTGGCAACTTCTTGAGTGATTTGCCCACTTACAAGAGTAAAGTTCAGATGATTGAAAGATCTGATGCTCCTCAAAACCCCCAGTGAATTTCCTCAAATTGGTCTATACTATTTGAGGAATAAGATTCAGCATCCCCATATATGCTTAGGAAAGCCTTTTTTGTTTTTTTTTTTTTTAAATTAACACATGCCGTAGCAGGAGAGGTTACAACCAATGCAAACATGCAGCGGCACCCCAGACACACGCAGGGGGTTTGAACAGAGATCAAAGAATGGATGGTTTAAAAGATGGGACACAGCAGTCATGTCTTCTTTGGGTGTTAATTAAACAGCAGTTCTTAGTGTTATCACTTCTTAAGATTACTTTTGGAGTTCAAGGGGAATCCACATGTTGACATGAAATCCTGTCTTCCTTGTTGATGATAATTCTCTAAGGGGGAAGAAACTGGAAGGCTTTTAAGAATAGTGGGGTAGTTCCATTTAGTTGATCATGACATCTCTAAATATGTTGATTTCACAGTGGCCTTGGAAATGTTAGTCATGTGTCCCTAAGTGCGACCAGTGCAACCCATGACCATTCCAACATCCGGAGCCTGATTGAAGAATCAGAGAAGTTGGTGAAAGATACTCTCAGGACTGAAAGAAAGGCGAGCGTGGTAAGAAATGCCCTGGGGGCTTCCGTGTGCGCCTTCCTTTTCGGGGCACTGTGGGGCAGCGATCCTGCCATGAGGTGCTTGAGCAAACTTGCAGTGGCTTAAATCTATGCTCGTCAACATTCTTTTCTGGTGGGATCTATTTAAGGCTTCTGTCATCATGTGACGTAAGTTTTCATTTCCTAAGTCATAAGTAATTCTTAGAACAAAAATGATAATGCTGCTTGATACCCACTTGAGACAGCTCTTCTTACCCGCGGTGAAGATCTGCATTGAATGGCTGTTTTTGTGTTTATAGATTTAAAAATGGCTGTGTTCCTTCTCTTCAGCCACAAACTAGAACATATATTAAACGTAAGATAGGACAGTTTAAATTGTCCCTGCCTGTTATCTCGCTGACTTCCTTGTTTGGAACTACACTGGAGGCTATTCTGATAGAATGGAGTTGCTTTCTCCACCTCCGCCCTGCCCTCCAGTTGCTATGTTTAAATTGTTCTGTTTTACAGGCCTCAGAATCTCTTGTTTCTAATGGGAGAGCGGCTCTCCAGCGCAGTGCTGAATTTCTAAAAGAAGGCAATAGCCTAAGCAGAAAGCATGGAGGTCAGTTTCCAGCTTGGACTGTGTTGATATCGGAGTGATTGTGGACACATCTCTGAACATACTTCCAGAACATTCATCTTTCCTGGAGCAATTTGAAGCTTAACATTTCTTTGTCACAATAATATTCCAGTTTCCTATCATAGACACATCATATAATTTTTATTTTAGTGATATCTCATTTAATGTGCAGTCCCCTCCAATCTTCCATAGACTCGATAAGCCTTCTGTAAGAACCAAAACCTCTACTCGCTGCTTTAGTGCCTGAGCCCTGGCTGTTCTTCATAGCGTTTGTCGGGTTATCTGTGATTTCATGTGCTTCTCTGTTCATCTCTCAGGGTTTCACAGTTTCTTGAAGAGATGTATTATGTTTGTTTGTTTTTTTTTTTTTGCGGTATGTGGGCCTCTCACTGCTGTGGCCTCTCCCGCCGCGGAGCGTAGGCTCCGGACGCACAGGCTCAGCGGCCATGGTTCACGGGCCCAGCCGCTCCGCGGCATGCAGGATCTTCCTGGACCGGGGCATGAACCCGTGTCCCCTGCATCGGCAGGTGGACTCTCAACCACTGCGCCACCAGGGAAGCCCAAGATGTATTATGTTTGATTTCTCTTGTGTCTTCTTCCTAGGGCTAATGTAATGTTAGACTCGTGATAGGTTCTTATTAAATAATTACTGAATTAAATAGATAAATTGATTTATCTATTTAAAAAAATACCTATGCAGTTTCATTTTTCCCAAGAGTTTCAGTAAGCAGTTTTGTAAGAGTTTTGGCATATGTAAGAGTTGTCCAATAAGCATAACACAGAATGGCAGAGGAATCTGTTGTGGAAGAGAAACATACAAGTTTTATAACATATAGTGTACCTATCACCTTAATATACTCTAATACAACAAAAATATTGTCTTTTCCTATGGGAGTAAATGGTGGGCCATAAACAAGGCTCATACCACTTAGACTACTTCCATGTCCAGTCCTGGACCCTTCTACAGCCAAGGGCTTGGATAGGTGCATATTTTTTGTTTCTCTGTGAGTGGCACAATTTAGAATTTATGTTCATCTCACAATATAAAAAGTCCCTAATTCTCAATCATAAAGCTTTAAACACAGACTCTAGCATCACTGCTGATGGGCGGTAGCTTTAGTTTACATAACTAAAGGTATTTTGTAGGCCACAAAATAGTGAACTTTCTGGCAATTAAAATTTTATGCAGAACCATCAGGTTCATCATGGATTTTATCAATAATTTATTTTTTAACCAGGTGTTCAGAATCCAAATGTGATTGTGTATTACGAACAGCAATTTTAAAAGTAAAAGCTTTGATCCAACAGCTTTGATCAAACATGAAGGAGGACGAGTTGAGTGCCTATTGGGTGGTCAGAAGGGAGCAGGAAAGTAGGGGAGGGACCCTGGCTGAGAAGCAGGTGGGGGACTGAGAAGAAGATTCCAGAGCAGGAGCCCATGTTTGGGGTCTTACAACCTAGGGGACAAAGGTGGCCAGGACTTGGGTGTGGATCGGAAGTTAGTAAGTCTGATTAAGACTGAGTGACTTAAACACAGTTTTTCACCCTAGAGCTCTAATTAAATTGGACATGAATTTAGGAAGACATATTAGTGTGAAGGGAAACAAAGTAGAAAAGATGATCAAGTAAGCCCCAAAACACACAATTTTTATAATGAGTGGTGTTAAGTCTTGCTGGAAAAACTTGCAATATTTGGGGTCTCTGTAGAAAGCTGCTGATTTTATAGATGGGTCAGGAATGATAAAGCTCTCATCTAGGCAACTTTTTAGGACTAGCCTAAAAGGGAACACTTTTTCCCCCTTGAATAGGTATCGCGTTGGAACTGAGTGAATTGAAAAATACTGCAAAGAGATTTCAAGAGAATGCTGATAAAATTACTAAGCAGACCAATGAATCACTCTTGATACTTAGAGCAATTCCTGAAGGTAAGTGGAAGGGGGGTTCTTGATTTAATTAATACCTTCTCATTGCAAAACCCTTACACGTGAGCGTGAGGAAGACCTGCCTCAAGTCTGATGGAGACCCCTCACCCGAAATGAGGCCAAGATTGGTAGAGGAATATGGTTTGGAAGTGAAGATCATTATGTTTTTTATAACATCAGAACACCTGCATTGAAGTAGTAGAGTTATACCTGAAAAACAAAAGCCTTAGATTCTTTATGCTACCGTATTAATTGCTTACTTTTAAAATGGGCCTGAGATGAAAGAAGGGCCATTCAAAGAAGCCAGGAAGTAAAGAAGCTGGAACGTTCCTGCTTTAGGGGGAAATGCTAGATTCATTACAAATGTGGGAAATTAGAGAATTCTTGCTTGGAAATTAAATCTTCCTTTGTGAGGTGATAAGCATTCTAAAATAGATCGCTTTAATGCTGACGGTTTGGGAATGCAGCGTTCATTAAAATTTTTAACAGGATAACTTCTTAAAAGTATAACACAGGCGAGTTGTGCTGCAGTGATTTATTTATTTTACACTCCTTCAACCTTTTCTTTTTTTTTTTATAAGATTATTTTAAAAGTCTTAGAAGACAGCCAAACATCTCCAAAGTTCTTCTGTCTGCTTGCGGCGCTTTGGACTGACTTAAATCAATGGAATATTTTCTGTTATGGAAATTTCTTTTTCTCTTATTTGTTTTTTTTTTTTTTTTTTTTTTGCATTACGCGGGCCTCTCACTGTTGTGGCCTCTCCCGTTGCGGAGCACAGGCTCTGGACGCGCAGGCTCAGCGGCCATGGCTCATGGGCCCAGCCGCTCCGCGGCATGTGGGATCTTCCCAGACCGGGGCACGAACCTGTGTCCCCTGCATCGGCAGGTGGACTCTGAACCACTGCGCCACCAGGGAAGCCCCTATTTATCTGTTTTTAAGGATACGTGGTGTATGTTGATCAAGCACTCAAAAATAACTTTTTTTTTGGAAGCAATTTCCAACTTGCCAAAAAGTTGCAAGAAGAGTAAAAAGAACACCTGCATACCCTTCATCCAGCTTCTTCTAGTGTTAATCTTTGCCCCATTTGTGATTAAACACTTTAAAAATGAATATGAGTGCCTTTAAAAAAACCTATCCACCAGATTTTCTAGAATAACTGAATTCCACTTTATCTTTAGTGACCGTTTAGTTTTTCCTGCACTGTTATTTCCAGCAGCCAGTTGATGTTGTGGGCAGGTACACTTCCTCTAGCCTAGGATACTTCCATGTCAGGTACAGATTTAAATTCCCAAACCTTCTTATCTAGACGCAGAATGATTTGGAGATGGCGTTAATGACCATGAGAAGGGAGTGATAGGAAAGGGACCAAAGAAAGTTTAGATTATTAACGTGTAAGACGCTGAGCACATGGCATCTCACTGTGTATTGAAATCATATATCAATACAGAGGGTTGTCATCAAAAATATTTCATTCATCCGTAAAAGGAAGCAGTAGAGCGTATGATATGCAGCCTTAATATTGCCATTAAAAACAGAAGCCTCCTTTTGTGTTCAACAACCAGCAAAAAATTCTGTAACATGTCTATGTAAAATTACATTTGTTGTGGTTTTTTGGTTTTCTCTGTGTATAACCACCAGAGTGCATGCTTGCGTATAAATTTATTTCAGGTGTCAGAGACAAAGGCGCCAAAATCAAAGAGCTGGCCACATCTGCAAATCAGAGCGCTATGAGCACTCTAAAGAACGTCGTGGGATTGGGCCAGAAGCTGTTGAATACGTCCACTGACCTGTCCAGTGTTAATGCCACGTTACGAGAAACAGAAGAACTCCTCCGTGACTCCTCAGTGACCAGTAGGTCGTGGTCTCCCCTCCCATTAGGAAAGTCTGCGTCGAGCCGTTTGAGTTTGCCAAGGGCACAGTGGTGCCTTGTTCACAAACAGCAGTCCTAAAAAATAAAAATGCACCAACATCTGGATTTGCACTTACAAAAAGAGAAGGGCCTTGGGTGATGCCTTGTGCTGGTGCATTTTTCATATATTTACCAAAATGCCAAGGATTTGATTATTAGGATATTCTGGTTTATCCAGTGCATTAGTAATGACCAATTCATTTCTCTCGTTGCCTCCCTCCTGCCAACTTTCTCGCCACCTCATATTTTAGCTTTGTTGGCTGGAAGAAAAGTCAAAGATGTGGAAACACAAGCGAACCTTTTATTTGATCGGCTGAAGCCTTTGAAGATGTTAGAAGAGAACCTGAGCAGAAACCTATCAGAAATCAAACTGCTGATCAGCCAGGCCCGGAAGCAAGCAGCGTCTGTGAGTGCCCAGCACCCCTGCAGCTGAGGCTCCTGGAACTGCAAGTCCCAGAGGCCTCCTGTGCAGAGGGCCTTCGGCCACACTTTCTACTAACCAGCTCTCAGTAACCCCAGATTCCTCACAGCCTTGTCTCCAAGTATATTTAAAGCCTCGTCTTATATGTATTTACCTAAGTATATTTAAGTCTATTTAATTAGTCTTATTTTCTTTGAGTCTTGCTTTTTTCGGTGTGTTTCAGAATGTTGCTAGCAAAGAGATCTCTGTGTCCTTATGGACATTTATCATCATGGCCTAGATTTATAGATCTGCACCAATTAGCTAGATGGTGCAGAACACATTAGGCCTGAGTGTCAGCATCCCTGTAAGTCTCACTGGTTGCATATGGTGCTATTTCCATCATTTTACCAACTTTGTGTTCTTAATCCAAGTAATCTTCAGAAGGTTCACACAGTGTGGGCCTCGTCTCTGTGATTCTGACAAAACAGCTTGAACTGCATGAATGCTGCACAAATCCAGGTCACTAACTGCATAAAACACACAATTTGAGAGACTGCTTCCTGGTCATCCTCGGCACATGGCATTGGCCGTGCACCAAAGGAGAGGCATTTCAGGGAAATAAGACTTGAGAGAATATCATTTGTCTTGATCCTGGGGACCTATAGACAATAGATGTGACCTCTGGTCTAAAGAGTATCTTCCTGAAGTTTCTAGCCAAGAAAAAGGAGCTCTGTATTCTTTGATCCCTGAGTGACTTCACTTTGGGAAAAGGGCTGTAGGTTTACAAGAGCTCTGGTTTCCATGTGTTTTAGTTCCAGTCACCAAATAAATGTAAACCCGATGGATGGTTCCAAGTGCTCTGGTTAATATAAACTTATAATCTTGAAGGTTAATATAAGGATTATATGCAAGTAATTACTTATCAGAGAAATATGTAAATGAAATAATTGCTCTATAAATATTTGCCTAGTGAGTAGATCAACCCTCCATTTTTTCCATATATGATCATCAAATGTCCTGTGTCAGGTATAAGATTCCAAGGTGATTTGGATAAGCTCCTTGTCTTTAAGGAATTAAATCTCACATGACAGAGTTCCCAACATAAAATTCCCTTTTAAAACCTGACTGACTTTTCCATATTAAAATATTTTACCAAATAAATTTCAGCATCATCTGACTTTCACCTTATGAGACACGAAGCACTGTGCACTATCCAGAGAGGAAACCTACTAGCAGTGACGACCTGGAACAGAATAGCACTGTTCAACGCCAGGCGTGCTGCTGTGTGGCCCTAAATGATTTTTAGGCACTTAGGAACACTTCCGTTTTCCTTCTACAGATCAAAGTTGCTGTGTCTGCAGACAGAGACTGTATCCGGGCCTACCAGCCTCAGATTTCTTCTACCAACTATAACAGCTTAACACTAAATGTGAAGACAAGCGAACCTGACAACCTTCTCTTCTACCTGGGGAGTAGCATCAGTGTGAGTATGACCCGCAAAAGCAACGCTGAGTCTCTTAGGGACAGAGTATATTTTCTGAATCAGTTAAAAAAAAATAGGGCCTTTGTGAAATCACTAATTCTTCTATGAGAACTAACCTTTTGCTAAACTGGTAACATTAGATTAAAAATATTCAAACTACAGAACTGAATGCCCGTGAGGAGAAGAGTGGCATTTATGAAAAGTACCTCCCTCTGCCACCTTAACTGTGAGCTGTGGGACAGAGCTTTTCTTAATGTCTCCTGTGACCTCCGAAGCCACGGAGTTATGCTTTGGGTCTGTGGACATTGGCCGCTGTTACCAGGAGTGGAGGCGTGCACCACAAGGGGCATGTCAGAATCGTCAAGCTTCCCCCCAGGCTATTCCACCCAGCGAGATTCCCAGGGTTCCCAGAGGGCACGTCCCCTATGGAAGACTACTGATTCATTTGACTGTGTCATAGGGAACAGGTCAGAGCCCTTGGGTATGTTAGGGCAGAAAATATTAGCAAGCACAAATGCCATCTGAAATGTCTTCTTAAGATACAAGGTGCAAAGCACAGGTCAGTCCGTGATGTACGATTTCATGGCTCCTGTCTCGCTGTACATCTCACGTTCGTGAATTGCCTTCTCAGACTGGGCAAACAAACAAGTGCAATGCCTCCCCTCATGACCCCGGTAGAGGCTGGTAACCCCCAGCAAGTTTTCTTGGAGAACTTCATGGGAGGCTTCATGGAGGGCTACGCTGGGCAAGGGTGGTGGGCACCGATGGCCAACGGTGGCCACCATCCCCAGTACCAATACTCCAGGTCATGCTCCAGCTCCAGGGAGGGGAGCATTTAAAGACAAAAGACGATCTTCTCTGTTTTCTACTTAAAAAAAAAAAAAGTAGAGAAAATGCTGTAAGAATCATCTTTTAAAGTGTTTCGGTGGTCATGCACAGTCTGGCGTGTGAACTCATCCCAACTCATGCCCTGCACCCCAGGCTGACTTCCTGGCAGTGGAGATGCGGCGAGGGAAAGTGGCCTTCCTCTGGGATTTGGGCTCCGGGTCCACACGTTTGGAATTTCCAGACTTCCCGGTTGATGACAGCAAATGGCACAGTATCTATGTAACCAGGTAGCAGAGAAAGTTCTTTCTGAGCATCTCGCATCTTATAAGTAATTACATGTTTGTAACATCGTATAACTGTCTTCGAAATTTCTGGGAAGTCAGTGAAAGGATACTTGGTTTAGATTAACTACAGAAATAATTTTTTTCATCATTACAGAAGAAATAAAGTTTGTTAGCAAAACCAACAATCAAAAGAAGAAAAGAGTTAAAAGTTTATGTTGCCTTGAGAATGTTAGGTCCAAGTCTGAGGCAGCCAACCCAGTAAAATGTTTGCGCCCCAGCAGAGGGGAGTAAAGTGCAGCGTGGTGGAGATGCCACGTGGCTGGCAGTGGTACAAGTAGGACAGAAGATGAGGGTACAAGTGGGGGATGCGTTTTCTCAAAATTCAGGCACGAAGCAAAATTCTTCGTTTTAAAGCCCCTTTCCAGAGGCAACTGCTGTTAAGTGGCTGTAGGTATGGCTTTCTTTTCACTTTTCTGTAATATCATGGTTGGTGATGGTGTGTTATTGGAAATTTCTGATTTTTACTTTGTTATTTGAAAAAATGGGGTAATGATAAAGGCAGTAGACCGTTCCAAATATATTTAGTTCATTATCTGAAACTATTTTAAGCATGGAGGTAACGTGATGGAATTTATGTTTTAAGAAGAAATACTCCACAAGATTTTGGAGTGCAAACTAGGGGCAGGATGGGCAAGACTGGAAGCAGGGAGACCAGTTGGAGACATGGGCAGAAGCAGGTGGAGGCTGTGTGTGAAACAGATGTGTGTGTATGTGGACCAACTTGCAATTCTGCAGGTGCTCTCTTTGCAACTCTGTGACCCTTAGGTTTGGAAACATTGGTTCGGTGAGTGTAAAGGAAGTGAGCGCATCTCAAAAGCCACCACCAAAAACAAGTAAATCCCCTGGAACAGCTAATGTTCTGGATGTAAACAATTCAACACTGATGTTTGTTGGCGGGCTTGGAGGACAGATCAAGGTAATCTTCTGAACATTCATCTCAGCAGTGCTGGTTGGTTGATTTAACCAGTGTAGAAAATGAATATGTTTAAATGTTTGAAAATATTCTAGGCAGATGAAGATTTTCCTGCTTCTGTTATTTCGTTTAAGGACAGTTCATCTGCAGAGTTGGGTTGGTTTTGTAAAGGATCATGCTTAGTGGATAGCATAAGGGAAAAGAAGCCAGTGGTTCATTTTATTATTTGGTTTTTTCCCCCAATTATAAAAGAGGAAACTCAATATTCCACATGAATTTCTGTGAACTCCCTTTATCTCTATTCTGACCCTAGTGGTGGACTAATACTAATTAGCAGTTAGCAGAGGAGCCCATCGTATATTTTATTACATCAGTTACCCTCTCACCCAATAACGTTCACTCACCTGGACTTGGTTCAGTGCTCTGAAATGAGAGTAAGGGTCCCAGGTCCCGGCAGGCCCTCACCACTGACCACATTCTCTGGGTCTCTTTCCTCATTAGTTAAAGGGCCTTCTCTCCAGTGACCCTAGTAACTGACATGACCTTTGAGATCTTGTCCTGCTGTGTTCATTCTAGGATTCCAATTCATAATTGGAAGGAAGTTCAGTGATTACAAACTGGTCATTTTCCTGGATGTTGTTTTCTCAAAATTAGGATCTGTTAGATTTGAGCTCCCAAGGAGGAGTTTTGTGCACTTAGAGAATATATTTCTTTTCACCACATATACTTGGAGTATGTTTGTTTGTTTGTTTACATTAGAAGTCTCCTGCTGTGAAGGTTACCCATTTTAAAGGCTGCATGGGAGAGGCCTTCTTGAATGGACAGTCGATTGGCCTATGGAACTATATTGAAAGGGAGGGAAAGTGCCGTGGCTGCTTTGGAAGGTAACGTGCCCCATGAGTAACACATAAGATGCTAACATGCACGGTAACCCTGTCCCGGGAGAAGGTTAGAGTTGCAGCATTTCCCAAACTCATTTGACCCTGATCTCTTTTTAAAAAGCATTCCAGAGCTGTTAATGTTCCATAGAACATACTTTGCAAGTGCTGAAGTAGACACAAATAGGTGCTTTATGTCTACATTTGTAAATGGATTAAAACTGTCTTCATTTTAGATAAGTGCCCCTACCTACTAGCCAAAAACTTTAGCTCAGTGAGTTAATAAACTACTCCTAGCAATGGAATCCATTTGAGCGGGCCAGTAATTGGAATTCATTGCGCTTTTTACCTTTGTGTGTAATTTTCCATTATTAAATCATTAGCATGGTCCGTTGACGTCCTTTAGATTTAAAAACTTCTTTTCTTATAATCATTTACCTTTAACTTTGATTTATGTTACCAAGTAAGCTAACTGATTTTTTTTATTCTTCTTTGAATATACTTACACTTCTCTAACATGGTGTCAGCATATGTTTATAATTATGAACAATCTCTCACATCCTTCAAGGATAGTATAAAATAAACCATTGATTCTAACAGTTCACATCTAAATATGGGAAAAAAACTTTCATTTAGTCAACAGGCCTTTATTCTTTTTTTTTTTTTTTTTTTCTTTTTGCGGTACGCGGGCCTCTCACTGTTGTGGCCTCTCCCGTTGCGGAGCACAGGCTCCGGACACGCAAGCTCAGCGGCCATGGCTCACAGGCACAGCCGCTCCGCGGCATGTGGGATCCTCCCGGACCGGGGCACGAACCCGTGTCCCCTGCATCGGCAGGCGGACTCTCAACCACTGCACTACCAGGGAAACCCAGGCCTTTATTCTTGTGTTAGTTTTGAGAGGCTGTTGCAATAGAGCATTGGCTGCATGGCTGACCTTGACCGGACAGTCATCTGTTTCTGGGCCCTCTGCTCGGTACTGGTGATGGCAACATCAGTCACCCAAGCTTATCTCCTTCAATGTCTCATGGTCTACGTAAAATTAACTAAAATACTTCTTTGTGGTAACATAAAAAAGAGCTCCGCGCTGTAGGGGCGATGGTAGGTAGAGCATCCTGGGCGTGGGGCCCGAGTGATGCCTCCTCACTCACGGGACAGCTACACGGAATCTGACAGGTCCCCCCTTCTCATGGGTGCCAGCTTGGATCAGAGCAGTCTAGTCATTCTTCCAGGGTCACGGGGCTGAGAGCTGGGAGGGAGGGTGTCTGCCCGGTCCTCCTGACCGCAGGGCTCCCCCCGGCCTCCCATAAATGCTGGGCGCTGGAGGAGAGCCAGCCATGAAGTGCTGTGGCAGACCCTTTGTCATTTGTCCCGGCCTCTTACCCAGGCAGGGGCCTGGAGCTGCATTCCTGAGGCCCAGCTGGGGAAAGGCATATGGGCCTCATGGTTATAGAACGGAAGTCTGACCCACAGGGGACGAGCCCCAGAAATGTGCCGCTGACCCGAGGGATGTGAGCCTTCTCAGGAGAATCGCATTCAGTCATCGTTTCCTTTGCATTCATCCCTTTTGGTGGCCACCTGACTGGGGCAGGCCCTGCTGAAGGAGAGAAGCCAGAAGCAAAGACTCAACCTCCCTGAGAACAGAGAACTCCTGAGCTCTGGGGAGGGAAAGGGCAGACGGATTTCTGGAATTTCGTTTGAAACCTGGCTTTGCATTTTCTTGTGTGTGTTCTTGGGCAAGAACTTAATCTTTGAGGCTCAGCTTTTAATAGGCAAAATGGGACCCCACTAGGACCTCTGAACACAGTACAATTCTCAGAGCTAAACCAGACTGAACATTTGCTATGTACCAGGCACCGTTTAAAGAACTTTACATGTATTAAATCATGTATAGCTCTTCCAGAGAGGTTCTAGTGTTACCCCTATTTTACAAATGAAGGAAATGAGACACAGAGGGGTTAGGTAACTTCTCTGAGGTTACACAGCTAGTAAGTTGGGGAGCTGGGATTTGAACCCTAGCAATCTGGTTCTAGAGTGTGTGTCCTTAGCTACATGAAACCGGTTGGCCAAAAGATAAAGCAATGGGACATGCTTCTAGGAGGCCAGAGTTTTAAGGATTAAATAATTGAGAATTAGGCCACAGTTTGTTTATGCAGAGTGCATTTCCTTAAAGTTATACTTCCTTATAAGAGATCTCAAGACGGAAATTTTTAGAAAAAGCAGGACTGTAGAAAGCTATAAATTTGAAAGCTCAGGTTTTACAAAGCACTGCTACATTTTGTTTTGTTAATGGAAACAGTTTCACTCTTGGGTTATTCTGTTCCTGCTTGGAGATGTGACACAGAGTGGTTATTGCACCTTCAACTGGGAAAAATGCAAATTCTTACCCCAAAACACCCTAATCTAATTCCCTCTCAAGCCCTATGACATTCCAGAAAAGTACTTTTTGAACATAAGAATATGTTCTAAGTACTTTGTACCTGAAGAGTGAATCAAGTCAGTTTTTTGAGACATTGGGAAAACTGGAAAACACTTATCTAAGAAGTGCTGGCGTCCATGGTATATAACTGCTGTAAGCTCGTCCTGCAGATTTTTGAGATTCTTTTTTGTCAATGATATTTTTGCAAACTGATCCTTTTGGCACATTGGTACATATTTGTTTTCCACCATTAGTCCAGTTTAGTTGAATTAGTTAAAAATGAGCATAAGGTGATACATGCCAGTAAAAAAATTTATTCTGAAAGTGCTGGAATTAAGAAAGGACATTAAAGGAAACTAGACATTAAGGGACATCAAAGTCACATTAAAGAGAATTAGAAAAAATGAAAATCCAGTCACTAAGTAGAACTGTTTATAGCAGTAATCCATCCTTTGAGGGAATTTCTTTTTACTACAGTGAACACTGCCCATGTTAACTTTCATTTCCTTACAAGGCAACTGGGTGCTTGTCTTGCATAATCTCGTGGGGAGCATATTTTAAGATATTATGACTTACACTTGTTATCAATTTATGGAAATAAATGCTCTATCACAACTTTTGTGAGGAAGAACTCAGTAAGAGTATCATGTATTCTATTTAACTACCTTCCTAAGAATAGATTGTATTTCACCTTCTCTCCTTGCAGCCCCCAAAATGAAGATGCTTCCTTCCATTTTGGTGGGAGTGGGTACTCTGTCGTGGAGAAGATGCTCCGGGCTACTGTGACGCAGATAATTATGCTTTTTAGTACCTTTTCACCTAATGGGCTGCTTCTCTACTTGGCTTCAAATGGCACCGTAAGAGTCTGTGGGGCCCTGCACCCTACTGTGTATATACAGCTGGATTGCTATGAGGATATTTACGTTTAATGATTGTTTTATGAGCACATGCTAGTATAATATGTACGTATGTATGCCATATCAATCCCCCCTTTTAAATGATTTATCAGTACAAAACTATTGAAGAATGTTTGGAAAATATAGAAGCATATCAAGTAGAAAATAGCTTCCTATCATTATAAATATGAGTTGAACATTTATTATTAAATTTTGAGCTTGAATAAGACGTCTTGTTTTACTCACTCTGACCACCTTATTTGAATTCCATTGGAGGAAGTTCACGTTCTTATTTTTATCTTACGTGCTGCTGATTTTTCTCAATCTTCTAGTTTTATTTTTAGGATTGGCCCAGTTGTCAATCTAAATGAAAAAAATAGAGATTCCACTTCTCTTCCTGCATTGTAGATTTTGATGACCATGAGTTTATCTGACATATGTCTGTATATTATTCTAGAAAGCCTTTGTGGACACTTTTTTAATTTTGGACTGTTGGGCCAGATCCTGTTTTCTTAGTTTGACTGTAGGAGGTTTCCGCCATCCCTGACTTGAAGAGAAAGGAAATATTGTGATAATAATGGAGCCTTGGGTAACTCTTTTCTTTATTACAGAAAGACTTTTTATCCATCGACTTGGTCGACGGCAGAGTTAGAGTTACAGTTGACCTGGGTTCTGGGCCTCTTGCTCTTACTACCGACAGACGCTATAATAATGGAACCTGGTACAAAATTGCCTTCCAGCGAAACAGAAAGCAAGGTAAATGCACAGGTAGACGGACGGAATGTCGGTCGCCCTCATAGGAATAGAAATCTTTCCAAAGTCGGCAGTCTTTTTTTACTTTAGCTTTCTAGGTATTCTTAAATGATATTCTAATCAAAAGCCATTGTTTTCTTTGGAATACTAAGCACCAGGATTCACATTTTACTGGAGGAATATTCTAATTCTCTGTCTATGGTTTCCAAATGCATTTTAACGTTAAATGCTGAATTGGAATCAAGGATCAAATTGATTCTGTTTTCTTTGACACACATACTGCTACCATTTAGCATGTATATTCTGGATTTATTGACTTTTGTAAAGAGGGTTTTCATTTGTCTTTTAACAGTCAAGAACATCCCCTGGTCAAATGTGCAGAATGTAAAAGAATATGTCTTTGTAAATGACGTTTGTTATACGTCTGTGTTTACTTTATTGTAGAAAATGACTCATTTTCTTGTCTATTCCTCTTGATCATCTCTAGGACTCCTAGCAGTTATTGATGCATATAACACCAGCTACAAAGAAACCAAGCAAGGGGAAACTCCAGGAGCATCTTCTGACCTCAATCGTCTAGATAAGGATCCAATTTATGTGGGTGGATTACCTAGGTCAAGAGTTGTAAGGTATGATATCACATTGCAGAATTGCCATGTCCCTAATTACCAACTGCCTTAGTTTCCGTAACAAAGTTCCACAGACTGGGCAGCTTAAACAACATAAATGTGTTCTCTCACAGTTCTGGAGGCTACAGTTCCAAAGTCAGGTGTCAGCAGGGCCGCTTCCTTCTGAGGATTGTGAGAAAGAATCTGTTCCATGCTTCTCTCTGAGCTTCTGGTAGCTTCAGGCATTGCTCAGCTTGTAGGTGGCATTCTTTATCTGTGTGGACACGCTGTCTTCCCTCTGTGTGTGTCTCTCAGTGTCCAAATTTCCCCTTTTTATAAAGATACCAGTCATACTGGATTAGGACCTACTGTACTGACCTCACCTTAACTTGATTACAACTGTAAAGACCCTATTTTCAAATAAGGTCACATTCACAGGTACTGGGGGTTAACCTGTAACGTTCTGTTTTGATTAGTATGCCATATAATTGGGAAGTAAAGAAAGCCTTCTGCAGTAGAATTTATGATTTTCTATTTATTGCCTACAAAACATCTAAAACTTGTGACTGTGCAATACTTGGAGACCCACTTTCCATCACACGGCACGCTCCTGTCCAGACATTCTAGAGTGGTAGAATCTTTTTGGTGACAAAAAGAAAGGAGTCATGCTTTCTGCAGACTTATCTGGATTCCCCTTTTGGTGATTAGAATGAATAATGTATGTGAAAGTTTAAAGACCAGCATCAGCAAGTTGGATTAAAGGTAGCAGAGGAGAGATGCACTGATTCTTGTTCTTGTTTAGCTTTGTGACTTTAATAATTTCATAAACTTTCTGTAGTTTACTGTCCTTAGTTTTGTAATTTTGGACTGGGGACAAAGAAAGCTCCAAGTGTCTTTCACACCATTATAAAAAAGGCATATATGGCCAGCAGTCAAGGCAGCCTAGCTTCCAGGGAGTGGAATCACCAAATGTCCAAACCGAGTCACTCAGCCCCGTGGTTTTCAAATGTATATTTGTAGCAGTACCTCATCTTCAAGCCGGGTTCTTACACAGAAGTGCAGCCACTCCAGTTGCTATGGGTTGAGCAGCCCAGAATCCACTTCCTGACACACCCCTTTCTCTGCCAGAAATGTGTGAAAGTTCCAAGGAACATAGTTTACAACCACAGCCACCCACCTTCAGGGTCTTGGAAATAAATGTCCCAAAACTTCAGGGGAGTTGGTCGCTTGTCCCAGGTCTTACCCCTCTGCCAAGGCAGAGCCAGGACTGGAAGGCTCTCCCCTACTCCCTGATTACAGATGTCATTCCTAACATAGTGGCATTGGGGATGTTTCTGAGGTTACAAGCTGTGTTGTAATTCATTTGTTCTTTACCTAAATGGTACACAGTGTAGACCCTGGAGAAAAGGACAGAGTCCCTTTACTAGGAAGACATCTCAAATCACAGACTTTCATGATAGATGGGTCTTGGGTATCATCGGGGCCAGTCTCCTCATTTACAATGGAAGAAACTGAGATTCGGAAAGGTTGAAATTTGCCCTAAATCATGTGGTTTCTTAATGGCCGACAGCTCATTGCACAGCACAGAGAAAAAGTGAGATATGACATGTAGCAAGAAGCCATGTTCCTGCACAGTTCTCCTGTCACTAGCTGATGCTTCAGGGTGTAACTGGGAGATGTTCAGTAGTCTCCATCATTTGGAAATGTTAGCCTGAGTACATTGAAGCTCACCTCACCCAGCAGAGTGGCAATTTCTGTTAATAAAAATATGGAATTGGCTTAGTATCAAAGAGATAAGGGTTCTGGATAATCCCAGACTTCACCAAATGCAGTTATTTCCTTCAGGAGGAAGTGCATGAATATGTGGTATGGACAAGAGCCGATGCTGTCTCTAACCAAGAGATCCTGGGAAATCACATTGCCCACACTTGCCCCCGTGGGAGGTGAATGTTTGCTCTACACGGAGACTGGATTGAAATCTAAGTGCTATAATTTCCTTATGGCAGTGCACTGTCTCTCTTATAATTAGCCTCTGTTTTAGTGAGTATATCTAAATGGTAATGACTATAATAGTTTCCCTTAAAATATTAAGCATGCTTTTACCTAGGGAGCCATCTAGGTAATCAGCCTCACTAAATTCAATCCCTTTCTTTAGTCCTAAGGAGAGTACGTATTTGACCTGAATTCTCACCATCAATAGTCTTGTTAGAGGGAGATCTAGACATTTATGAGAATGACACATGGAAAGAGATCTTTCTTATTTGTAGGTCCATTTTTATTTCTTCTTTCAAAACTGGAGTTATAAAATCCAATTTTGTTGCTGTTGTTCTCTTGCCCTTCCCTACAGGAAAGGTGTCACCAGCAAAAGCTACATGGGCTGTATCAAAAACCTGGAAATATCTAGATCGACCTTTGATTTACTCAGAAATTCCTACGGAGTGAGAAAAGGCTGTATACTGGAGGTGGGAAGTGTTTTATTAATATTGGGATGAGTTTCTATAAATGCCCACTGATTTACTAACATAATAAGGCAACAGGATCTAAACCAGGGGTGTGAACAGAAAAGAGGTGGTGGGGAAAATGGCAGCAGCCTCCAGGGTGGGAGGTTCAGCATGCGGGTGGGCCTCACGGTGCTTTCTCCTCTCCTTTGTGACCAGCCTGTCCGAAGCGTTAGCTTCTTGAGAGGTGGCTACATTGAATTGCCACCCAAGTCCTTGTCACCAGATTCGGAATTGTTGGCAACATTTGCCACCAGGAACAGCAGCGGCATCATCCTAGCTGCCCTGGGCCAGCATGGGGAGAAGCAGGGTCACCGGCAGGCCCACAAGGTGAGTGGCTCAAAGGCTCTCAAGCCAGGAGCTCAGGAAGGAAATGACTTCAGGAAACACTGGATGGAAGATGACTTAGTCATAACATGTATTCTACAACACGTGTGCCTGGTTGTTAATGGGTGTGCGTTTTTAATAAGTAAAAGTGATTATTGCTGAATGTCTTTCCCTTACAAATCAGCGGTCTCTTTGTGTTGCATAATCCATCTTCCTTGTCTAGCCATTGAGAAGAAAGATCCTTGCTGTCTACCTAGGATTCTTATAGGATAGGTGATATTTACCTTTCCTCTGCTTGAACTTTATATATTATGTAATTTGACGAGATTCACAGAATACTAATGTATTGTATTAATGAAGTAGAAGCCATGCAGCTACAATTTAGAGTACTGTTCTCTACTGTGCAAGGTATTTTACAGACATTGCTGTATAATTATTACAGCCACACTTCAGGGTGAATGCTGCTTCCTATATTTTGCTGAGGGAGAAATGGATTCAGAGAGCCTGGCTAACCCGCACAAGATCACACAGCCGTTATTTCAGAGCCTGACCTGGAACACCAGTCTGTAGACCCCAGATACCTCACAAGACACTGAGTGAAGGTCTGACAAGGACAGATTGGTTTATGGGCTCCACCAATCTTTTTTCCTTTTTTTAAGTTGAGATGAAATTTACATAAAATAAAAGTAACCATTTTTAGGTGAAACAGTCAGTGGCACTTAGTGCTTTCATAATGTTGTGAGGCCACTTTCTCTGTCAAGTTCCAAAGCATCTTCATCACCCAAAAGAGAGCCTATGCCTGTTAAGCAGTCACTCCCCATTCACCCCCTCCCCCAACCCTGGCAACCACCAGTCTTCTTTCTGTATCTATGAATGAATGTACCTATTCTGTATATTTCATATAAGTGGACTCGTATGAGTGATATTCTGTCTTTTGCTTAGCATGCTTTCGAGGTCCATCCACATTGTAGCATGTATCAGCACGTCCTTCTTTTTCATGGCTGAATGTTATCCCACTGTATACAGAGCATAATTTATTAGTTCATTGATGGACGTTTGGGGTTGTTTCTACCTTTTGACTATTGTGAATAATGCTGCTATGAACATCTGCATACAAGTATTTGTTAGAGTACCTGTTTTCAATTCTTTTGGGTATATACCTATGGGTGGAATTGCTGGGTCATATGGGAATTCTATGTTTAACTTCTTGAGGAACTATCAAACTGTTTTTCTCCACCAATTTTAATAGGACCTCTTGTAAATCAAAATTTGCTACTAAGTCAGCAAAAAGGAACGGTGTCATCCAGTGCTGGCAAGACCTTGTGAAACACTCCCATTCCAGTTCTGCTGGTGGACCTCTCTCAATGTGGCAAAAGAGTGTTAAGAGCTTTAAACATTTTCAAACCTTCAACTCTTTAATCCCACCTTTAGAAATCTTAGAAAAATTTCACAGGCAAAGAAAAAAAAAACAAACAGTTAAATGTTCATTACGTATGGTAATAAAAAGTTAGAAACTACCTACATTTTTAAAAAAGGAATAGATCCCACAGTGAGATTTCACCTCACACCTCTGAGAATGGCAACCATCAAAAAAGATAAGAGATGGGCTTCCCTGGTGGCGCAGTGGTTGAGAGTCCGCCTGCCGATGCAGGGGACACGGGTTCGTGCCCCGGTCCGGGAAGATCCCACATGCCACAGAGCGGCTGGGCCCATGAGCCATGGCCACTGAGCCTGCACGTCCGGAGCCTGTGCTCCGCAACGGGAGAGGCCACAACAGTGAGAGGCCCGCGTACCACAAAAACAAAAAAAAGAAAAGATAAGAGATAACAAGTGCTGGTGAGGATGTGGAAAAAAGGGAATCCTTGTGCACTGCTAGTGGGAATGTATAATATATTGGTACAGCCACTATGGAAAACAGGATAGGGCTTTCTCAAAAAATTAAAAATCACACTCCCATATGATCCAGCAATTCCACTTCTGGGTATGTATTTGAAGGAAACGAAATCACTACCTTGAAGAGATATCTATATCCTCTTGTTCATTGCAACATTATTTACTGTAGTCAAGACATGGAAACAAACTGAGTGTCTATCAGTAGACAAATGGATAAAGACGTGGTGTGTGTATATGTATACATATATATCAATATCTATCTATTTATTTATACAGTGGAATATTATTCAGCCATAAAATAGGAGGAAATCCTACCATTGAAAACAACATGCATGAACCCTGAGGGCATTACGTTAAATGAAATAGGTCAAAGAGAGAAAGACAAATACTGTATGATCTCACTTATATGTGGAATCTTAGAAAAACAAACTCATAGAGACAGAACAGATTAGTGGTTACCAGAGGTAGGGGCAGGAGAGAAGTGGGTGAAGGGGGTCAAGGGTACGAACTTCCAGTTGTAAGATAAGTTCTGGGGATGTGATGTACAGCATGGTAACTATAGTGACAATGTCATACTGCATATTTGAAAGTTGCTAAGAGAGTAGATCTTAAAAAGTTCACACTACGGGCTTCCCTGGTGGCGCAGTAGTTGAGAGTCCGCCTGCCGATGCAGGGGACACGGGTTCGTGCCCCGGTCTGGGAGGATCCCACATGCCGCGGAGCGGCTGGGCCCGTGAGCCATGGCCGCTGAGCCTGCGCGTCCGGAGCCTGTCCTCCGCAACGGGAGAGGCCACAACAGTGAGAGGCCCGCGTAACGCATAAAAAAAAAAAAAAAGTTCACACTACAAGAACAAATTTTGTAACTATATGAGGTGATCATTTACAGTATATTCAAATATCCAATGGTTGTGTTGTATACCTAAGACTAACACAATGGTATATGTCAATTACATCTCAGTAAAATGGGAAAGGGAGAAACAGAACAATGACTTAACAATGTAACTGTTTGTTAGTACATAATGTAGCAATAAATAATAAGTATGAAGACTGTAGAAATGGAAATCTTTGATATGGTTAGTGATAATAGCATAATGCAGAATGTAAATTATGTCAGCAGAGGTTAGAAAGCAATATACAAAGTATAAAATAGTTGTTAGATGGTGATATTCTTAAAGAACTGCTTCCTTGGTGCCAATACTCCCACATTACCTTCATAAGATGATAATTCTTTAAATCCTATAGTAATGTCTTTTCTTTGGGAATTCTCTGTGTGACCTTCCCAGCCCTTCTTTTCCATCATGCTAATTGAAGGCCACATTGAAGTGCATGTTAATCCTGGGGATGGAACCAGCCTGAGAAGAGCTCTCCTGCATGCTCCCACGGGCACATATGGCGACGGTCAAGAGCATTCCATCTCCTTGATAAGGACCGGGAGGTATTTGCGTCACCTTACGAAGGGCCCCCAGTAGGAGGCCTGTATGCAGTGAAATGATTGGGATAATCAGTATGATGTCATCCAGAGTCTTTATAATTCCAAAATAATTCTAGAAGCTTGATAGAATACCTCTTTGGAAAACAATTTGATCTGTTTTGTAATAAGATATTTGCAGAATTTTCATAATTGAACAGCCTTAAACCTGCCCTTTTCTGGGGCCCGGCATAAAGTGTCTTTACACTGGAATAATTCTGTGTCAAATAGTGTTACAGTATTAGTAAGTTCTAATAGTGAATGGTAAAATAGCAAATAGTGACATAGTAAATATTAAAATGTAAACAGTGAAATAGTAAGCAGTGTCATAGCAACATTTCTATATAATTTCTCTCCAAAAGTGTAGACCAAAAGTTTTAAAAAAACACTGCACATTTTGTCACAGGTAAAGAAGTAAAAGATTCTCTCCAAAAAGCAATTGAACTGAATAATATTTAATCACATTCCATTCAGTTTTGGAGAACGTTTACCTGTAAGTTTTAATATTCAAGATTCACTTTTTTATTCACACACATGTTAAATGTCATGTTAAAATGTATCTTCAAGGCACTTTTATAATTCAGTAAAAACTTGCTGGAATTAGATATTAAAATGGACAGTTATGTTTCATTATATTCGAAAACCTTTATTTTCTCCTTTAACCTTTTAGAATTATCACTGTCCAACTGGATGAGACAGCTCCTGTGGAAATGAAGCTGGGCCCATCAGCAGAAAGCAGGACAATAAGTGTGTCCAACCTGTACATAGGTGGTGTTCCAGAGGGCGAGGGGACACCCATGCTGAAGATGAGAAGCTCATTCCATGGCTGTATCCAAAACCTGATCTTTAACATGGAGTAAGTGTGACTGTGCTCTCAGCATGATTTTGCACTTCCTCATCTTTTAATGCCCAGTACTGACACTAACATACAACGTAATTTTGCTGTTTGAGATGGCCCCAAATTCTACAAGTTCCCGAATAACAAGTGAATCCCGTGTTCTATAAACTCCCCCAAATGGCTTTATTAGACTAGAATGATGGAAAAATCTGGTCATCATGCATGAGAAAAAAACAACCACTAAACATTAGTTCCATAGTACTGTCAACACACAGCAGGGGTCGAATACATTTTGGCATGCTTTTTTCTTTTAATATCTTTATTGGAGTATGATTGCTTTACAATGGTTTGTTTCTGCTTTATAACAAAGTGAATCAGCTATACATATACATATATCCCCATATCTTCACCCTCTTGCATCCCCCTCCCACCCTCCCTATCCCACCCCTCTAGGTGGTCACAAAGCACCGAGCTGATCTCCCTGTGCTATGTGGCTGCTTCCCACTAGCTATCTGTTTTACATTTGGTAGTGTATATATGTCCATGCCACTCTCTCACTTTGTCACAGCTTACCCTTCCCCCTCCCCATGTCCTCAAGTCCATTCTCTGCATCTGTGTCTTTATTGCTGTCCTGCCCCTAGGTTCTTTAGAACCATTTTTTTTTTTTAAGATTCCATATTATGTGTTAGCATATGATATTTTTCTCTTTCTGACTTAGTTCACGCTGTATGACAGACTCTGGGTCCATCCACCTCACTACAAATAGCTCAATTTCGTATATTTTTATGGCTGAGTAATATTCCATTGTATATGTGTGCCATATCTTCTTTATCCGTTCATCTGTTGACAGACACTTAGGTTGCTTCCATGTCCTGGCTATTGTAAATAGAGCTGCAATGAACATTGGGGTACATGACTCTTTTTGAATTACGGTTTTCTCAGGATATATGCCCAGTAGTGGGATTGATGGGTCATATGGTAGTTTTATTTTTAGTTTTTTAAGGAACCTCCATACTATTCTCCATAGTGGCTGTATCAATTTACATTCCCACCAACAGTGCAAGAGGGTTCCCTTTTCTCCACACCCTCTCCAACATTTACTGTTTGTAGATTTTTTGATGATGGCCATTCTGACTTGTGGGAGGTGATACCTCATTGTAGTTTTGATTTGCATTTCTCTAATGATTAGTGATGTTGAGCATCCTTTCATGTGTTTGTTGGCAATCTGTATATCTTCTTTGGAAAAATGTCTACTTAGGTCTTCTGCCCATTTTTGGATTGGGTTGTTTTTTTGATATTGAGCTGCATGTACTGCTTGTAAATTTTGGAGATTAATCCTTTGTCAGTTGCTTCATTTGCAAATATTTTCTCCCATTCTGAGGGTTGTCTTTTGGTCTTGTTTATGGTTTCCTTTGCTGTGCAAAAGCTTTGAAGTTTCATTAGGTCCCATTTGTTTCTATTTCCATTTCTCTAGGAGGTGGGTCAAAAAGGATCTTGCTGTGATTTATGTCATAGAGTGTTCTGCCTGTGTTTTCCTCTAAGAGTTTTATAGTGTCTGGCCTGACATTTAGGTCTTTAATCGATTTTGAGTTTATTTTTGTGTATGGTGTTAGGGAGTGTTCTAATTTCATTCTTTTACATGTAGCTGTCCAGTTTTCCCAGCACCACTTATTGAAGAGGCTGTCTTTTCTCCATTGTATATCCTTGCCTCCTTTATCAAAAATAAGGTGACCACCGGTACGGGGGTTTATCTCTGGGCTTTCTATCCTTTCTATCCATTGATCTATATATATCTGTTTTTCTGCCAGTACCATACTGTATTGATTACTGTACCTATGTAGTGTGGTCTGAAGTCTGGGAGCCTGATTACTCCAGCTCCATTTTTCTTTCTCAACATTGCTTTGGCTATTCGGGGTCTTTTCCATACAAACTGTGAAATTTTTTGTTCTAGTTTTGTGAAAAATGCCATTGGTAGTTTGATGGGGATTGCATTGAATCTGTAGATTGCTTTGGGTAGTACAGTCATTTTCACAATGTTGATTCTACCAATCCAAGAACATAGTATATCTCTCTCCATCTGTTTGTATCATCTTTAATTTCTTTCATCAGTGTCTTATAGTTTTCTGCATACAGATCTTTTGTCTCCTTAGGTAGGTTTATTTCTAGGTATTTTATTCTTTTTGTTGCAGTGGTAAATGGGAGTGTTTTCTTGATTTCACTTTCAGATTTTTCATCATTAGTGTATAGGAATGCTAGAGATTTCTGTGCATTAGTTTTGTATCCTGGTACTTCAGCAAATTCATTGATTAGCTCTAGTAGTTTACTGGTAGCATCTTTGGGATTCTCTATGTCACTGCAAACAGTGACAGCTTTACTTCTTCTTTTCCAATTGGATTCCTTTTATTTGTTTTTCTTCTCTGATTGCTGTGGCTAAAACTCCCAAAACTATGTTGAATAATAGTGGTGAGAGTGGACATCCTTGTCTTGTTCCCGATCTTAAAGGAAATGCTTTCAGTTTTTCACCATTGAGAACAATGTTGGCTGTGGGTTTGTCATATATGGCCTTTATTATGTTGAGGTAAGTTCCCTCTATGCCTACTTTCTGGAGGGTTTTTATCATAAATCGGTGTTGAATTTTGTCAAAAGCTTTTTCTGCATCTATTGACATGATCATACGGTTTTTCTTCTTCAATTTGTTAATATGGTTTATCACATTGATTTGCGTATATTGAAGAATCCCTGCCTTCCTGGGATAAACCCCACTTGATCATGGGGTATGATCCTTTTAATGTGCTGTTGGATTCTGTTTGCTAGTATTTTTTGTTGAGGATTTTTGCATCTTTGTTCATCAGTGATATTGGCCTGTAGTTTTCTTTTTTTGTGACATCTTTGTCTGGTTTTAGTATCAGGGTGATGGTGGCCTTGCAGAATGAGTCTGGGAGTGTTCCTTCCCTCTGCTACATTTTGGAAGAGTTTGAGAAGGATAGGTGTTAGCTCCTCTCTAAATGTTTGATAGAATTCGCCTGTGAAGCCATCTGGTCCTGGGCTTTTGTTTGTTGGAAGATTTTTAATCACAGTCTCAATTTCAGTGCTTGTGATTGGTCTGTTTATATTTTCTATTTCTTCCTGATTCAGTCTCAGAAGTTTGTGCTTTTCTAAGAATTTGTCCATTTCTTCCAGGTTGTCCATTGTATTGGCATATAGTTGCTTGTAGTAATCTCTCATGATATTTTGTATTTCTGCAGTGTCAGTTGTTACTTCTCCTTTTTCATTTCTAATTCTATTGATTTGAGTCTTCTCCCTTTTTTTCTTGATGAATCTCACTAATGCTTTATCAATTTTTTTATCTTCTCAAAGAACCAGCTTTTAGTTTTATTGATCTTTACTATTGTTTCCTTCATTCCTTTCTCATTTATTTCTGATCTGATCTTTATGATTTCTTTCCTTCTGCTAACTTTGGGGGTTTTTTATTCTTCTCTAATTGTTTTAGGTGTAAGGTTAGGTTGTTTATTTGAGATGTTTCTTGTTTCTTTAGGTAGGATTGTATTGCTGTAAACTTCTCCCTTAGAACTGCTTTTGGGGCATGCCATAGGTTTTGAGTTGTCATGTTTTCACTGTCATTTGTTTCTAGGTATTTTTTGATTTCCTCTTTGATCTCTTCAGTGATCTCTTGGTTATTTAGTAGTGTATTGTTTAGCCTCCATGTGTCTGTATTTTTTACAGATTTTTTCCTGTAATTGATATCTAGTCTCAGAGCGTTGTAGTCAGAAAAGATACTTGATACGATTTCAATTTTCTTAAATTTACCAAGGCTTGATTTGTGACCCAAGATATGATCTATCCTGGAGAGTGTTCCATGAGCACTAGAGAAAAATGTGTATTCTGTTGCTTTTGGATGGAATGTCCTATAAATATCAATTAAGTCCATCTTGTTTAATGTATCATTTAAAGCTTGTGTTTCCTTATTGATTTTCATTTTGGATGATCTGTCCATTGGTGAAACTGGGGTGTTAAAGTCCCCTACTGTGATTGTGTTACTGTTGATTTCCCCTTTTATGGCTGTTAGTATTTGCCTTATGTATTGAGGTGCTCCTATGTTGGGTGCATAAACATTTACAATTGTTATATCTTCTTCTTGGATCGATCCCTTGATCATTATGTAGTGTCCTTCTTTGTTTCTTGAAATAGTCTTTATTTTAAAGTCCATTTTGTCTGATATGAGAATTGCTACTCCAGCTTTCTTTTGATTTCCTTTTGCATGGAATACCTTTTTCCATCCCCTTACTTTCAGTCTGTATGTGTTCCTAGGTCTGAAGTGGGTCTCTTGTAGACAGCATATATACAGGTCTTGTTTTTGTATCTATTCAGCCAGTCTTTGTCTTTTGGCTGGAGCATTTAATCCATTTACATTTAAGGTAATTATCAGTATTTATGTTCCTATTCCCATTTTCTTAATTGTTTTGGGTTTGTTATTGTAGGTCTTTTCCTCCTCTTGTGTTTCCTGCCTAGAGAAGTTCCTTTAGCATTTGCTGTAATGCTGGTTTGGTGGTGCTTAATTTTCTTAGTTTTTGCTTGTCTGTAAAGGTTTTAATTCTCCAGCGAATCTGAATGAGATCCTTGCTGGGTAATCTTGGTTGTAGGTTTTTCCCTTTCATCACTTTAAATATGTCCTGCCACTCCCTTTTGGCTTGCAGAGATTCTGCTGAAAGATCAGCTGTTAACCTTTTGGGGATTCCCTTGTATGTTATTTTTCCCTTGCTGCTTTTAATATTTTTTCTTTGTATTTAAGTTTCGATAGTTTGATTAATATGTGTCTTGGTGTGTTTCTCCTTGGATTTATCTTTGTATGGGACTCTCTGTGCTTCCTGGACTTGATTAAGTATTTCCTTTCCCATATTAGGGAAGTTTTCAACTATAATCTCTTCAAATATTTTCTCAGTCCCTTTCTTTTTCTCTTCTTCTTCTGGAACCCCTGTAATTCGAATGTTGGTGCACTTAATGTTGTCCCAGAGATCTGAGACTGTCCTCAAGTCTGTTCATTGTTTCCTTATTCTGCTCTGTGGTAGTTATTTCCACTATTTATCTTCCAGGTCACTTATCCATTCTTCTGCCTCAGTTATTCTGCAATTGATTCCTTCTGGAGAATTTTTAATTTCATTTATTGCATTGTTCATCATTGTTTGTTTGCTCTTTAGTTCTTTAGGTCCTTGTTAAACGTTTCTTGTATTTTCTCCATTCTGTTTCCAAGACTTTGGATCATCTTTACTATTGTTACTCTGAATTCTATTTCAG
Organism: Phocoena sinus; assembly: GCF_008692025.1. Lineage (NCBI taxonomy): Eukaryota > Metazoa > Chordata > Mammalia > Artiodactyla > Phocoenidae > Phocoena > Phocoena sinus. Next base: position 57,800,727 of record NC_045776.1, on the reverse strand, counting down.
GTCGACTGTCTATTTCCTCTTCATTTGTTTGGTCTGGTGGGTTTTTACCTTGCTTCTTCATCTGTGTGTGTTTCTCTGTCTTCTCATTTTGCTTAACTTACTGTGTTTGGGGTCTCCTTTTCGCAGGCTGCAGGTTTGTAGTTCCTGTTGTTTTTGGTGTCTGCCTGTAGTGGCTAAGGTTGGTTCAGTGGGTTGTGTAGACTTCCTGGTGGAGGCGAGTGGTGCCTGTGTCCTGGTGGATGAGGCTGGATCTTGTCTTTCTGGTGGGCAGGACTGCGTCCAGTGGTGTATTTTGGGGTGTCTGTGACCTTATTATGATTTTAGGCAGCCTCTCTGCTAATGGATGGGGTTGTGTTCCTGTCTTGCTAGTTGTTTGGCATAGTGTGTCCAGCACAGTATCTTGCTGGTCGTTGAGTGGAGCTGGGTTTAGCGTTGAGGTGGAGATCTCTGGGAGAGCTTTTGCCGTTTGATATTATGTGGAGCTGGGAGGTCTCTGCTGGACAAATGTCCTGAACTCGGCTCTCCCTCCTCAGAGGCACAGGCCTGACATGTGGCCAGAGCACCAAGATGCTGTTAGCCCCATGGCTGAGAAGAAAAGGGAGAAAGAAAGAAAGGATAAAATAAAGTTGTTAAAATAAAAATTATTAAAAATAAAAAAATTAAAAAGTAGTAAAAGAAAAGAAACAAGAGGGCAACCAAACCAAAAAACAAATCCATCAATGATAGCAATTGCTAAAAACTAAAAAAAAAAAACAAAAACAAAATGGACAGACAGAACCTTAGGACAAATGGTAAAAGCAAAGCTGTACAGACAAAATCACACAAAGAAGCATACACATACACACTCCCAAAAAGAGAAAAAAGAGGGCTTCCCTGGTGGCTCAGTGGTTGAGAGTCTGCCTGCCGATGCAGGGGACACGGGTTCGTACCTTGGTCCAGGAAGATCCCACATGCCGCGGAGCGGCTGGGCCTGTGAGCCATGGCCGCTGAGCCTGCGCGTCCGGAGCCTGTGCTCCGCAACGGGAGGGGCCACAACTGTGAGAGGCCCACGTGCCACGAAAAAAAGAAAAAGAGAAAAAGGAAAAGATATATATATATCTATACATAAAAAAAAAGAAGAGAGCAATCAAATCAATTAACAAATCTACCAATGATAATAAACTCTAATTACTAAACTAAAATAAACATAAAACCAGAAACAAGTTAGATGCAGGAAGCAAACCCCAAGTCTACAGTTGCTCCCAAAGTCCACCGCCTCAATTTTGGGATGATTTGTTGTCTATTCAGGCATTCCACAGATGCAGGTACATCAAGTTGATTGTGGAGACTTAATCCACTGCCCCTGAGACTGCTGGGAGAGATTTCCCTTTCTCTTCTTTTTTCACACAGCTCCTGGGGTTCAGCTTTGGATTTGGCCCCGCCTCTGTGTGTAGGTCGCCTGAGGGTGTCAGTTCCCCGCCCAGACAGGACGGGGTTAAAGGAGCAGCTGATGCGGGGGCTCTGGCTCACTCGGCTGGGGGCGGGTAGGGAGGGGTACGGATGCGGGGCAAGCCTGCAGTGGCAGAGGCCAGCGTAACATTGCAACAGCTTGATGTACGCCGTGTGTTCTCCTGGGGAAGTTGTCCCTGGAACACGGGACCCTGATAGTGGTGGGCCGCACAGGCTCCTGGGAGGGGAGGTGTGGAAAGTGACCTTCTTGTTCCTGATAGCCGTGAGACTGGGAACCTGATAGGGCAGAAACGTCTATGTACTACTGTTCACAGCCATGTCCTCAGAAAGTGCCAATAAAGGACGTGCAGACAGGGGACATGTTGTAGAGTAAAGGGACATATGACAAGGGTAGTTCACGACTTCCTGGCAAAGGGAAGCTGTGAGAAAGAAGCCAGTGTTTCATGGAGGCTGCTGTGCAGCGCTGTGGGAGCCACAGCCAGCTTCTTGCCCTGAGGCAGCCCAGCCAAGGCTGCAGGAGCAGGTGACAGCATTTGAGCCGACTCCTGAGGGACACTCAGGAATGGGCAGGTGGACACGGGGGGGGGAGGGGTGTGGGGGGGTGGGGGGTGGGGGGGAGTGGGGGATGGGCTGCAGGGCGGGCAGACAGGGGGCTGCCATTTCAGGTAGAAGAATCAAGACGATAGATAAGGGAGGTTATGTGGACTTCTAGTCACTCTGGGAGACGGTCAATTTGGTTACTCTTAAGAGAATTAATGTTTGTTTTTTAAAAAGGTTTATTGAGGTATAATTTAAATACAGCAAAATTAACTCTCTTAGGTGTACAGTTTGATGAGCTTTGACAAATACATAGTTAGATAAATACTACACATTTGATTGCCATCACCCCCAAAAAGTTTCCTTGTGCCCCTTTATAGTCAGTCATCTCCCACATGCTTAGTCCCTGGCAGCTGATAATCTCATTTCTGTCTCTATAGTTTTGCCTTTCAGAATTGTAGTGTGTAGATTTTTTAAAAATTAATTTTTGGCTGCATTGGGTCTTTGTTGCTGCATGCGGGCTTTCTCTAGTTGCGGCAAGTGGGGGCTACTCTTCTATGCGGTGCGTGGACTTCTCCTTGCAGTGGCTTCTCTTGTTGCAGAGCATGGGCTCTAGGTGTTCGGGCTTCAGTAGTTGTGGCACGTGTATATTAATGTTTTTTAATGGATTTTAAGTGTTCAGTAATCACATGACCTTGGTTCATGGGTTGGTTTGTATTATCTCCATTAATTTTGAAAACACTTTGTTTCTATCTAGACTTTTGGATTTCACTAGTGCCACTGGCTATGAACACGTGGACTTGGACTCCTGCTTGCTCTCAAAACAGCCAAAGCTGGCTCTCCACGGAGAGGACGGCGAACTCCCGCCAGAGCCCCAGCCTTTACCAAGTCCGGTAAGAAGGGCTTTCTTAAATTCTATGGTTCAGGTCCAGTCAGAAAAAAAGAGCACCACCCAGAGGACATTAAAATGGGGACCTCATGATAAATCCACAGGAGCACACAGAGGGAAGAGCCGGGGCCGCCCAGGGAGCGAGTCTGAGCAGAGCGTCTCCCAGTGGGCACTGGAGCACAGAGAAGACAGGCCCTGCCAGGGAGGCAGGAAGGAGGGAGAGACACGCAGCTTCTCCCATTCACCCTCTAGCCTCCCAGCACTGCCTTCCATTGGCTGGATGAACCAGCTGGAAGCCACTTTCCAAAGGAATCTGGGAGTTACAGGGTCGCCCCTGTGATGAGAAGCAGGGGGGCAAGCGGGATGGCTCTCTGAGAAAACAGCATATCAGACATGGCAGAGTGTCCCGAGCTGCAGGCTCTAATGCTCGGGTGCGTCTTTTGGTTGCCACACAGCCAGCTTTGAGGCAGAGGCTTTATAAGGACTCAGTATCACTTTGGACTTAGTCAGAAACATGAAAATAAGTATTTATATAGGCCATCGTACGTATCATTGTTGCTTTAAAAAAAAAGATTTGATTCATCTAGGAAAAGCCAGTTTGACCAAGTATTTTTAACAGCAGCCATTGTCAGTTTTCACTTTTCTTGCCCTTTTCTGATTTCTCTACTTCCTTGGTTGAAAGTTTACTCTCTGATTTAGATGGCACAATCACACAAAAGCAGTACCTTGCAAGCAGGGCCCATCTTTGAGTTCAGGACAGTTGTCTTGGTAGCATCTGTCCACCGACCTGGAAAACTGAGTCTAAGGCCTCACTTGGTCCGGAGTCAGGGCACCTGCCCCTCCAGCCCAGCTCCTCCTGGCTGCACCCGCTCCTGTCTTGGTGGAACTGGCTCGGCCTGTCACCTGTGGGCACTTACAGCTGCCTGGTGCTTGTGAGGCAGGTGCTCCTGTAACCGCTGACATCCTCAGGCCCTCCCCAGGGCAGGGGTTTCAGGGGCACAGGGGCGCAGAGCAAGGCCTTTGCCCCTTAGGCCTGATGAAAATTCATGGGAATTTAGGTGAACTTGAGTGGGGCTGAGGTGAAAAACAAAAACTCTAATTGCCTTCTCAGAGAGATAAAGAAAGGGATGTGTAGTAAACTGTTCGAAGCAAAGAAGGTAAAATCGGTGCTGTGTGTTTGTGTTGCTGGTGCTCTGACACAGTTGCTTCTGAGATGTTTCCCTCGTGGAAAAACGCATCAGTGTTAGTGGGGGTCTTGGTCGTGTGTGGCTGAGAACCATGTGCATGTCTTACAGGAATTGTGTGTCGTGGACAGAGCCCCGGAGTACGTCCCCAACGCCCACCAGTTCGGCCTTGCAGGAGGCAGCCACTTGGTGCTGCCCTTTAATCAGCTGGCTGTCAGAAGGAGGTAGGCATTGCTCTGACGTCCTCATGAGTTATCTCACTGCTAGATGAGTCTAGGACGTATTCTTCAGCAATGGGTCTTTTCTAGAAGAAGCTTCTTGTGTTTCACCATGGAGTGTTCAACTTGCCACCATAGGGCAGCAGTGAGAAGGCAAAGAGGGGAAGGCAGCCTCTGTGGACCTCAGATGCTTAAATGTGATTAAGTGGGGTGCTGTGGTTTGTCTTTACCCCATCTTGATGATGGCTGGTTGCTGCCTGTCTGTGTGTATGTAGGAAAGCACGTAGGTATCTAAATCCCCCTTCCTTCTGGAATCCCAGGTTCTCTGGATCTATCATCTGGCCTTTGAACCCCATTCTACAGTAAGCATTCACTAATCTGATGAAACTGCCTACCCAAACTTTCACTGTGCCCCCAAATTCCTGATGCCACACCCACACCAGTCTGCATGTCCCCCCGGCCCTCACACATGCCTGTCCCGGGAACCCTTCTCCGTTCAGTGAAAGCGGCTCACATCCCAGGGATCTCATGACCGAGGACCCACAGTCCTCCCCGCTCTTCCTGTGGCTCAGCCCTGAGGTCTGCACCTTCAGGCCTGCCATGCTCTTGTGCCTCTGCCGTGTCATCTGAGCTCACCGCCCCAGCACACAGCTCGGCTCAGCGTCTTCTCTCTGCAGCCCCTGCCGTCGTTCCCCATGAGTTCAGCAGCCACCCAGCACCTCATCTTTGAGGTCCTCTGGCTTAGATCTGTCTTTTCGTCCTTCCCTCTGAGCCACCCTCTCCCATGCTCACACCCTTGAGTACTACATAAGTACCCACCCCACCTCCACAACCTCTGCCTTAAGCATCCTACTAAACCCTCTTCCTCCTCCTTACTTCCGGCTCCAGCAGTCCCTCAACCACATCAAGACCCCTGAGCCCTCATGCTTCTCAGCATCATCACCCTTTTTCTATCTCCCACAGCACAGTTTACCCCCTTACCCAGATAGGTTTGATGCCTTTATTACAGGTGTTCCTCTGCAAACTCCCTTAACCCTCTCATCTCTTCACTGTGACGCCAGGTAAAGCCCATACAGGGCCTAATCCATGCCAGAACCCGAGCTGGTAGTCAGGGCTGCAGAGATGCATCTCTTTTTCCTACCTGGTTTGACTTTAAAGCTGTGGCCACAGATCTCAGATGGAACCTCCAAACTCCAAATGTATGGGGAGCCAGTATACGTCTCTAATACATTCACATTTTTTATTTTTCGTAGCTTCTTCTCTTCTTTCAAAACTCTATGCATCCCCACAGCTCCCTTCATGCCCCAGCTGCTGTCTTGCGTCACTGAGAAGAAAGAGCCCGTTCTGTCCACCATCAGAAGGAGTACCCTGCCTCTGTCCCCCGCCCCTCCCCTGCCACATGGAGGAAGGGTTCTTGTCTTGCCCACTGGAGCCGTCACCCCTCCTCCCAGGACACGGGCAGCATCCATTTCTCCCTCTTTCATACCTGCTCCTGTCAGCACACAGAATCACTTCCATCACCCCGTCATCAGGGAGACCAAGGAGGAAACACTTGTACCGGAGACCGTCTCGGTATTTTACACACAAACCCCAACTTAGTCCTCGCAATTATCCTGTGAGGAGGGTATTATCTTCATTTTATAGACCAGGAGATTGAGGCACCTGCTCAGACTCCCATCCAGGTGCTTGTGACCACTGCGCCGACTTCCTCTCTAGGAGTTCCTAACTTTGAAAACAGAAATGCTCTGGTACACTGCACACCCCAGCCCACCCCATTCAATATCCCGGCTCTGCTTCGCAGTGGAACGTCTTGGAAGAGTTGCCTTACGTGGCTGTCTGTCTTTCCCCGCCTCCCCTTCCCTCCTCTCCCCACCTGGTCAGCCTCGCCTCGCTCCTCGCCAGGTCATCGGAGCCCTGCTGCAGCCACGTCCATGCGTGGTGGTGCCACCCCCTCCAGGCGCTCAGCGGCATCAGCGCCCGGGGCCCCTCTGTGTCCTTCGCGGCCGAGGCGCCACGCTCCCCTCACCCTGCCCCGCCCGCTGCTCAGTCTCCTCCTCTGCTCCTCTGCTATCAGAGGGGGCAGCGCCCCTCCCGCCTCCCCTCCACGGCACCTTCTGTGTTCCAGTGGCTGTGAAATGCCATCTGTTCGCACCAGCACCCACATCACTAGCTCTGAGCTCCACCCAGAACTCGGGCTGTACACCCAACCACCTGGACATCTCCACGTGGATGGGGACAGGCCTCTCAGCCTCAGTGCACCCAGAGAGAATTCACCATCTCCCCGAAACCTGCATTTCTGTAGGCATCACCACCATTCACCTGGCTGCCCAAGGCCCACACCTAGAGCTTGTTCCTTCCCTTGCTCTCCAAATTTAGTCCCTTAGCAAGTCCTGAGGCTTCTTCATCCAGAATATTTCATGTGTTACTTCACCTCCTCCGCGTCCCACCCCCCCCAACCACCCTGGTCTGAGCCCCAATCTGGCCTCTGTGGACTCTTATAACAGCTGCCAGCCTGACACCTGCTGTCACCCTGGCCCCATCCGATTTGCTTTTCACATCACAGGTTCTTTTTAAGATATAAATCCAGCCATGCCCATCCCCCTTCTTAAAACCCTCCCGTGACTTCCCACTGCACTTACACTGAAATCTGCCACGCTCTCCTTTCCCTGTCCCCGTGTGCCTCAGTGACCCTGTGCTCCCTTCTGTGGGAAGACACCCAGACGAAACCTTCCTCCACCCCTATGTGGTGCCGTTTCCCACATGGCCCCCTTGGGGATTGCTGGCTGACCACCAGAATCAACCAGTGGTTTTCACATACTCTGCACTGTCTGGAAACGAAATGCAGGCCTTTCCTGCAGAGGTTTCTGGGGCTTCCTCCTGTCTTTCATTCAGATCTCAGAAATAACAATCTTTCAGAGTTGCCTGCCCTGACTACTTAATGTAGCCACCACTTGGGCCTTCACATGCCCCAGTTTTAACCCTCTGATATATTTCTGGTATTAGTTTCAGCGGGGAAGGGACCTTCCTCGGTTCACTGCTTGATCCTCTGCTCCTACAACCGTTCCTGGCAGGTGGAGGTACACAGTAATCATGAGTTGAATGAATGGATAATAAGTAAATGAAGGGATGAATGACCTGAGATGTTAAATATAAATGTTGAAACACTTATTGGGGTCTCTCTTTGAGGTTAAAGAGTAAAAGTGAAAGCATATTCCTGAGAGCTGAGCTCTCGCTTCCCTCCAGGCTCTTGGTCCAGCTAAGCATCCGAACGTTCGCCTCCAGTGGCCTGGTTTACTACATGGCTCATCAGAACCAGGTTGACTACGCCACGCTCCAGCTGCACGGGGGCCGCCTCCACTTCATGTTCGATCTTGGGAAGGGCAGGACAAAAGTCTCGCACCCTGCGCTGCTCAGTGATGGCCAGTGGCACACGGTACGCTCTCAGGAAGCTGTGATCACTTGTTCTGAGTTTTGCTCCACGTGTCCCTAGTGTCCACTCCATTTCACAGTAGTGGGATCATCCCCTTTGATTTCCAGCTTGCTTTGTGTCTGACATCTGCCCCATAGAATGTAAACTCCTTGCAGGCAGGGACCTTTTCTGCTTCTGGAAATATCCCCAGGGCCTCACTCAGTGCCTGACACTTAGTAAGCACTCAGCAAACATTGGTAAATGAACAAAAGGCACCAGAAATGTCCTTGGCTTGACGAGAAGTAAATCAAGCCCGGGGTGGCATGAATGGGCCAAACCTGACATCATGGCATTTGTGTTCTTGTGACTAGGACTCTGGAGCATGCTGTATTCTTTTTTTTTTTTTAATTTGTTTTTTTCTATACAGCAGGTTATTAGTTATCTATTTTATACATATCAGTGTATACACGTCAATCCCAATCGCCCAATTCATCACACCACCCCCCGCCCCGATCCCCACCACTTTCCCCCCTTGGTGTCCATACGTTTGTTCTCTACATCTGTGTCTCAATTTCTGCCCTGCAAACCTGTTCATCTATACCATTTCTCTAGGTTCCACATATATGCGTTAATATACAATATTTGTTTTTCTCTTTCTGACTTACTTCACTCTGTATGACAGTCCCTAGATTCATCCATGTTTCTACGAATGACCCAGTTTCGTTCCCTTTTTATAGCTGAGTAATATTCTGTTGTATATATGCACCACATCTTCTTTATCCATTCGTCTGTCGATGGACATTTAGGTTGCTTCCATGTCCTGGCTATTACAAATAGTGCTGCAATGAACATTGTGGTACATGACTCTTTTTGAATTATGGTTTTCTCAGGGTATATGCCCAGTAGTGGGATTGCTGGGTCATATGGTAGTTCTATTTGTAGTTTTTTAAGGAACCTCCATACTGTTCTCCATAGTGGCTGTATCAATTTACATTCCCACCAACAGTGCAAGAGGGTTCCCTTTTCTCCACACCCTCTCCAGCATTTGTTGTTTGTAGATTTTCTGATGATGCCCATTCTAACCAGTGTGAGGTGATAGCTCATTGTAGTTTTGATGTGCATTCCTCTAATAATTAGTGATGATGAGCAGCTTTTCATGTGCCTCTTGGCCATCTGTATGTCTTCTTTGGAGAAATGTCTTTTTAGGTCTTCTGCCCATTTTTGGATTGGGTTGTTTGTTTTTTTAATACTGAGCTGCATGAGCTGTTTATATATTTTGGAGATTAATCCTTTGTCCGTTGATTCATTTGCAAATATTTTCTCCCATTCTGAGGGTTGTCTTTTTGTCTTGTTTGTAGTTTCCTTTGCTTTGTAAAAGCTTTTAAGTTTCATTATTTATTTTTATTTCCATTACTCTAGGAGGTGGATCAAAAAAGATCTTGCTGTGATTTATGTCTGAGTGTGCTTCCTATGTGTTCCTCTAAGAGTTTTATAGTGTCTGGTCTTACATTTAGGTCTCTAATCCATTTTGAGTTTATTTTTCTGTATGGTGTTAGGGAGTGTTCTAATTTCATTCTTTTACATGTAGCTGTCCAGCTTTCCCAGCACCACTTATTGAAGAAGCTGTCTTTTCTCCATTGTATATCCTTGCCTCCATTGTCATAGACTAGTTGCCCATAGGTGCGTGGGTTTATCTCTGGGCTTTCTATACTGTCCCATTGATCTATATTTCTGTTTTTGGAGCACGCTGTTCTAACCGGCTCCAGGCTCAGCCTCCTCTCAACACCAACTGTGAAAACCTGAGCCATACCTTTAGGATTTCATTCAGGTTATTACTGCTATTTCTCAGATTCCTTAGAAATTATGCATGTTTTCACATCGCTCTAGGTCAAGACAGAGTACTTTAAAAGGAAGGGCTTCATGACAGTTGATGGCCAGGAATCGCCCATGGTGACCACGGCGGGAGATGCTACCACGTTGGATGTGGAAGGAAAGTTGTACCTAGGAGGCCTTCCCTCCGAGTACAGGGCCAGGAACATTGGAAATGTAAGCAGCATTTTCTCTCTGGGCCCATTTTGCCTTTACTGTGGTTGTGTTTGTTTTGTGGAGGAATATGTTTATGTTTAAATTATCTTGTTTGCGCCCAGGGCTTGGCTGCAAGATGCAAGCCTTTCAATCCACATTCCTAGATTGTGTGTTGGAGCTCCTCCTTGAAGCCCAACCAGCCTTCCTGCTGGTTAGTTAACAAACAGTTCCCTTTCTACAGCCACTTAGCCCCAGTACAGTGCAGGAAAGTCTGGCAAATTTGTATTTGCAGATTAGAAAACCCCACATTCTTAATTTCCACAATATTTACTCAAAATAATATAAAACCCTTTTACTACATTACAGTAGCTTTAAGTTAGACATTCATGTGAAGTACTGTGGCAATTAGATTTTTAAAACCGAAAGGCAGTATTTTAATGTGTTTTGTTGACGTGTAGGGAAAATTTGTGCTTGCCCTTCTCACTGTCCTCACCATCATCTACTCCTGCATCATTTGGCTTAGATCACCCACAGCATCCCCGCTTGCATTGGGGAGGTGACAGTGAACAGCAAACAGCTGGACGAGGACAGCCCAGTGTCTGCATTTGCAGTAAACAGGTGCTATGCAGCAGCCCAGGAGGGAACTTTCTTTGAAGGAAGTGGATATGCAGCCCTTGGTATGTATAATCAACAATCTCGAAAGAAATCTCTGGGACGCACCTGCACTCCTAAGGTGATACGGGTCCAAGAACTATATGAAAGGACAGGACCCACTGCCCCAGCTGCAGCTAGGCCATGTTTCGTGAAATGTTCTGGCGCATTCTGGCTTCTCAGCTTCTAGCGTAAAAGCCTTCCCACCTCTTGTGCTATCCAGGTGGCTTCCTCCCACTAGGGGTGGTGCCACTCCAGATGGAGTGCAACATGTGGTGCTGGTTTCATCTGTACTTTCCCCAAATTTACATAAGGCATACTTTCCCTGTCCAAGTTAATTAGGACCTTTGAATTCAAAATCAGTAGCATAAATTGTCTGGACCAGCCAGCCAAATGTGAGTCAGATTTGATGAAGAAATTAACCCCATTTAGGTTGTTGAAATATTAATCAGGTATAAGTAGAGGAATGTAAATCTCTAAAATGCCTTAGAATGTAAAGTCCTCAAGGCTTAGAACTAGCCCTTGTAATATATCTTACATTCTCTCCCCATTTTAGATGCTTGATTTGCTGGTTAACTTCCTGTTTGCACTCAGAACCGTGCTTCTCTGGCCCCATTCTTCTTTCTATCACAGAGAACAAATTTCTGGGCTCCTTTGCCCTGGCTTCCAGGAAGGCTCTAGTGGAAGACTGAGGTTGGGAGGGAGGAGGGGAAAGCCAGCAGGCTTCCTTCCTTCACTCTGTGCTTCCAAGATCTAGTAGCACCACCTTCTCCCATTTTTCCTTCAGCCCTGGGCACGGTAACAACTGCCTGCTATTGCTAATATCCCTAGCCTATCTCAGCTTTTTTATCACCTGAATGAAAAATTCATTCAATTAAAAAAAAAGCCTAGTGTGGACTCTAATATACTCAGCAAATAATGACATATCCAGTAAGTAGATATTGGGAAAATAAAGTGCATTCTTCCTGGATAGATGATGATGGAGTTACATGGATCAAATCCCTTGTGATTTTTTTTTACCCACATGGCTGTAGCTGGGAGGATGTGCCTACCTCAGCTCTAGTCAGCTTCATCCTACAGAGGTGCAAGCTGAGGCTCGGGGGTTGGAAATGACTTGCTGGTGGGGGTGGAGCCGGATTCAGAGAAAGAGGTGGAGCCAGCTCTCCTGACCCTCATCAGGAGCCCAAATGCACAGCCAGCCAGCCCAGCCTGAGGCCATTCTGAGCCTGGGCCTTCCTGGGCAGGGCAGGCCTCACCACCAACTGGGGGTCTTCCTTGGTTTTTCAGTCAAAGAAGGCTACAAAGTACGATCAGATGTGAACATTACGCTGGAGTTTCGTACCTCCTCAGAGAATGGTGTCCTCCTGGGGATCAGCAGTGCCAAAGTGGATGCCATCGGATTAGAGATTGTAAATGGCAAGGTGGGTGCTGAATCTGGATGGGGTCCCCCCGCCCCACCCCAGTGTCAGAGACAGAGCAGTTAAGAAACAGTAGACATGTCTAGAACCAAATTTCCAATTATTCACTTTAGTGGAATGGAGAAAAGGCTGATTAATATTTAAAAATAGATAATCCTGAAAAATCTTTTTAAAAATAATTTTTTGGGCTTCCCTGGTGGCACAGTGGTTGAGAGTCCACCTACCAATGCAGGGGACACGGGTTCGTGACCCGGTCCGGGAAGATCCCACATGCTGCGGAGCGGCTGGGCTCGTGAGCCATGGCCACTGAGCCTGCGCGTCCAGAGTCTGTACTCGGCAACGGGAGAGGCCACAACAGTGAGAGGCCTGCGTACCCCCCCCCCAAAAAAAATTTATATTTTTGAAATTAAATGTAAAGCAAAACTGCAACTACAATACAAAAAACTTTTTTTTCCCTGAAAACCATCTGAAAGTAAGTTACCAACCTAATGCCCCACTCTCCCTAATATTGGTTAACTTTTTATTTGGAAATTATTATAGATGATAGAAGCTGCAATGTAATGTACAGGGAGGTCCTTGTGCGCCCTTCACCTAGGTTTCTCCAGGGTTAGCATCCTGCATAACTAGTACATCAAATCTATGAAACTGACATTGGCTCAATCCACAGAGGTTATTCAGTTATGCTAGTTATACGTGTTTACGAGAGTGTGTGTAGCTCTTCACAGTTTTATCACACGTGTAGCTTCATGTAACCACCACAATCAGGACAGTGGTACCATTACCACAAGGCTCCCTCAAGCCACCACCTTCATATCCATGCCGACTCTCTCCCTGCATCCCTCACCCCTGGCAACCACTGATCTGCTTTCTGTCGCTCTGATTGTTAGTTCACAACTGTTACATAAGTTAAATCATGTAGTCTCTTGATATTGGCTTTTTACACTCTGTCTCATTTCCTGGCAGTTCATCCAGGTTTGTTGTGAATCTCGAAGACAATTCATTTCTTTTTATTGCAGAGTATTCCATAAGATGGATGCACAACAGTCTAATTCTTTTAATACAAAAACATAATTGTTTTCTATAACTTCCTTATCCCCAGAGGGCCAGATGAGAACTTGGGAAGGTCTGCTATACCACTCATCAGACATGGGGAGTCAAGGTGGTGGTCTCTCGGGTCCTCTCTCTCCCTAATGCACTTTTACTGCACTGTGGTTAACTCATGTTGTTGTGGGACTATGATGCTTGACTCTTCCTGAGCTACTTACTGCCTCCTAGAAGGCAAGGAACAAGTCTCTTGATTCTCCCAAACTTATTAGCTTGTTTCTCACATTTCCCTACTTACTCCCCACTGGGACTTTGGCCCCTAGGATATCCTAGAATGGGGGTGGGGAGGATATAAATAAAGTCACAAGTCCTTCACCTCTTCTCCCCCTTTATGTCATCTTCATGTTGAAACAAAAGTGCCTTTACATCCTATTGCTGACGCTCTGCACTGTGGCTTATAGCCAATATCTTTTCTTAGCTGTACTTCAAAAGAATTTTGAAAATTTTTTTATCCATTTGTACATTTAAAATTTTTTAAATTTATTTATTTATTTTTGGCTGTGTTGGGTCTTTGTTGCATGCAGGCTTTCTCTAGTTGTGGCGAGCGGGGGCTACTCCTTGCTGCCGTGTGCGGGCTTCTCATTGCGGTGGCTTCTCTTGTTGTGGAGCACGGGCTCCAGGCGCGTGGGCTTCAGTAGCTGTGGCTCACAGGCTCTAGAGCACAGGCTCAGTAGTTGCATCTCACGGGCTTAGTTACTCCGTGGCATGTGGGATCTTTCCAGACCAGAGCTCAAATCCGCATCCCCCGCCTTGGCAGGCGGATTCTTAACCACTGCGCCACCAGGGAAGCCCCATTTGCACATTTTTATGTGACATCTGAAAAATGTTATAAGTGTAACAGTTGCAAAAATGTAATTTCTGACGTATTGTATATTTTACTTCTATTATTAGCTTATTATTTATTGTTCTTTTAAAAATATTTCTGGTGGTTGCCCAAGTCTTTACAGTATATCTCTTTAATTTGTCAGTCTACCTTGAAATGAGTAGCTTCACATATAGCATAAGAACCTTACAACAGGATAGTCACAATTCTTCCCTCTCACCTTCTGCAGGTCTCCAATTTTTTTGTGCTACCACTTGCTGTAGTAGAGCATCTGTGGTTTGTCAGAAGGGAGTTAGTAAATGTTCCTTCACAGGTGCTATAGCAACTTCTAGGAACTGACACCCTCAGTAAACCCATGCCCTCTTGTTGTGCTGAAAATGAGGCACTGATCTGAGGATGCAATGCTAAGATCGTGGCTCAGGCTTGTTCCCATGGAGGTGGCCATTTTCCATTCTGAAACCTCGGGAATAGGATAGCATCAGAATTCTTAAGAGGCTATTTTTCAAAACCATTGTTTGTTTTTCATAGTTAGCCCTCCTTTTTAGAAGAATGCTCTGATGTTTTCCACTCCAAGAACATTATGTGAATGGACTGCGTTCCTTAAATAGGGAAAAATTCACCAAGATATTTGCTTGTGTCTGTTGTTTGTTTAGCTCTTGTTTCACGTTAACAATGGTGCTGGTAGGATAACAGCCACATACGAACCCAGTGCTCCCAGTACTCTCTGTGATGGAAAATGGCACACACTTCAGGCAAACAAAAGCAAACATCGCGTGGTTCTGATTGTCGATGGGAATGCAGTTCGAGCTGAAAGTCTACACACCCAGTCTACCTCTGCTGACACCAACAATCCCATTTATGTTGGTGGCTATCCTGGTGCGTATGTCGTCTGCTCTGCTCATTCACTTTTGAGGGGCATTGCCACTGGGGAAAGTCTTAGTTCTTAGTTCATGTGCATATAGAATAGGGATGAAGAAAAATACATGGCTTGGGTGACAAATCCTTCACCATTTTAGAAAGTCTATTTCAAATTCCTAGGAATTCTTGGAAAAATTAAAATAATCTACGTATATAAGGTAATCACTAAGACTCTGAGAACGTCAGATGTAATGTACGGGAAGCTGGATGACTTCACTGAGAAACATCTTCTCAGATGACCCCCAAGTTGGGAATCATTTTAGGGGTCAGTAATCATTTTAGAGGACAAACGTGTCTTATCCTCTCACATCGATTTTTGGATTCAAACTATGCATTTATAAAATAAAAATCCCTTTTATGACTTTTTAAGTCACTGTACCTTAACATTGTTTATTAAGAATTCTGCTATCACTGAAGCCACTTATGTAGAAAAATCTTCTAATTTTGATCTGGAAACCACAAGAAGTTATTTTTGTTCCTACTGTGCTACCTACGTCATTTAGCAAAATTTAACACTATCTTCTCTTCTTTCCTAAACAGCTGATGTAAAGCAAAACTGCCTGAGCAGCCAGACCTCCTTCCGGGGCTGTTTGCGAAAACTCACTCTAATTAAGGGCCCACAAGTGCAATCCTATGACTTCAGCACAGCTTTTGACCTACAAGGAGTTTTCCCTCATTCCTGTCCTGGGACTGAGTCCTGAACTTTGGGGAACTCCTCAGTTGGGAATCATCATTTATATTTTGAGGAAAATTATTTGGTGAATTAAAACCTTTACAGTTCATATTTCATTTCCAACTCAGGTTAAATGTTTCCAGAGAGAAATTTTTTGTTTATGTCAAACTAAAACCACATGTACAACAAATACCTCTATTAAATAGTTTAAAATGTAAATTGAATTCACTGGCTCTTTCTTTAAAGTTTTTTAAGTGAAACTTTTAAAATGTTGAATATTCTATTGATTACTTGACAGTATTTCATGTTTTGCATTTTGAGCTTTTAAAAAATAAACTATCACTGTAGACGATAATAAATAGATTAGAGCAGAGTATGAATACTTTCATTTCTTTATCAAGATTTTAAGCTCCAGTTCCTACAAAGAACATGTATTCAATAATACTGCTGGGTACGTTCCAGCTGAGGGCACCAGCTGTTTGCCCCAAAAAGCACTTTAAACAGACTCCAGCAAGTCACAGGCAAAGGGAACACAGGAAGAAGGCAGAGCCTCCTCTAGATATATCCTTGTTTGGTAAGGACCTAACCTAACAGAGTATTTTGCAAGACAAAAGAAAAAAAAAGTGGCATCATAACTAGTTAGCTCTTCTTTTACTGTTAATTTTATTTTCACTCCTTGGAATGAGACAGTTTTCCTTGATCAGCTACTTTTTCTGGGAGAATGTGTGTAAATTCCAGAAGAAGGAAAATTTTAAAGCCATAAATATATTTTAATGAGCTAAGCAGTTTTAAACTAAGATCTCTGAAGGATCATTTAATTCCCTGCAGATATAATTTAGTTTTGCTCTGCAGCTGTGGCTGGAGTCAAAATGGCTACTGGCTGGGAAGATGGTGGAAGAGTAAGACGCGGAGATCACCTTCCTCCCCACAGATACACCAGAAATACATCTACACGTGGAACAACTCCTACAGAACACCTACTGAACGCTGGCAGAAGACCTCAGACCTCCCAAAAGGCAAGAAACTCCCCACGTACCTGGGTAGGGCAAAATAAAAAACAGAGACAAAAGAATAGGGACAGCACCTGCACCAGTGGGAGGGAGCTGTGAAGGAGGAAAGCTTTCCACACACTAGGAAGCCCCTTCGCGGACAGAGACTGCGGGAGGCGGAGGGGGGAGCTAAGAAGCCACGGAGGAGAGCACAGCAACAGGGGTGTGGAGGGCAAAGCGGGGAGATTCCCGCACAGAAGATTGGTGCCGACCGGCACTCACCAGCCTGAGAGGCTTGTCTGCCCACCCGCCAGGGCGGGCAGGGCTGGGAGCTGAGGCTTGGGTTTCGGTCGGAGCGCAGGGAGAGGACTAGGGTTGGCGGCTTGAACATAGCCTGAAGGGGTTAGTGCACCACGGCTAGCCGGGAGGGAGTCCAGGTAAAGTCTGCACCTGCCGAAGAGGCAAGAGACTTTTTGTTTCCTGGTGCGCGAGGAGAGGGGCTTAAGAGCGCTGTTTAAAGGAACTCCAGAGACGGGCGCGAGCCACGTCTAAAAGCGCGAACCCCAGAGACAGGCGCGAGCCGCGGCTAAAAGCGCGGACCCCAACAACGGGCGCGAGCCGCGGCTAAAAGTGCGGACCCCAACAACGGGCGCGAGCCGCAGCTAAAAGCGCAGATCCTAGAGACGGGCGCGAGCCGCGGCTAAAACCACGGACCCCAGAGACAGGCGGGAGATGCTAAGGCTGCTGCTGCTGCCACCAAGGGGCCTGTGTGCGAGCACAGGTCACTCTCCACACCCCTCTTCCGGGAAGCCTGTGCAGGCCGCCACTGCCAGGTTCCCGGGATCCAGGGACAACTTCCCCGGGAGAACGCACGGCGGGCCTCCGGCTGGTGCAACGTCACGCTGGCCTCTGCCGCCGCAGGCCCGCCCCGCACGCCGTGCCCCTCCCTACCCCCCCCCCCCCCCCCCCCCCCCCCCCCCCGGCCTGAGTGTGCCAAAGCCCCGGAATCAACGGCTCCTTTAACCCCGTCCTGTCTGAGCAAAAAACAGACGCCCTCCAGGGACCTACACGCAGAGGCAGGGCCAAATCCAAAGCTGACGCCCTGTGAGCTGTGAGAACAAAGAAGAGAAAGGGAAATCTCTCCCAGCAGCCTCAGAAGCAGCGGATTAAAGCTCCACAATCAACTTGATGTACCTGCATCTGTGGAATACGTGAAGAGACAATGAATCATCCCAAATTGAGGAGGTGGGGTTCGAGAGCAAGATCTATGATTTTTTTCCCCATTTCCTCTTTTTGTGAATGTGTATGTGTATGCTTCTGTCTGAGATTTTGTCTGTATAGCTTTGCTTCCACCATTTGTCCTAGGGTTCTATCTGTCCATTGTTTTTTTTTTTTCAATTTTTTTCTTAATAATTAATTTTAATAACTTTATTATACTTTACCTTCTTTCTTTCTTTCTTTGTTTCTTTCTTTCTTTCCTTCCTTCCCTCCTTTAGACAACGAATCATCCCAAATTGAGGAGGTGGACTTTGAGAGCAAGAATTATGATTTTTTCCCCTTTACCTCTTTTTGTGAAGGTGTATGTGTATGCTTCTGTGTGAGATTTTGTCTGTATAGCTTTGCTTCCACCATTTGTCCTAAGGTTCTATCTGTCCCTTTTTTTTTTCTAAATATTTTTTAATTCAATAACTTTCTTATACATTATTTTATTTTACTGTATCTTCTTTCTTTCTGTCTTTTTCCTTCCTTCCCTCCTTCCTTCCTTCCTTGCTCCCTCCTCCCTCCTTTCTTTCCTTCTTTCCTTCTTTTTCTTTCTCTTTCTTTCTTTCTTTCTTCCTTCCTATCTTCCTTCCTTCCTTCCCTCCTTTCTTTCTTTCTTCCTACTTCTACTAACTCTCTCTACTTTTTCTCCCTTTTATTCTGAGCCGTGTGGATGAAAGGCTCTTGGTGCTGCAGCCAGGAGTCAGGGCTCTGCCTCTGAGGTGGGAGAGCCAACTTCAGGACACTGGTCAACAAGAGACCTCCCAGCTCCACATAATATCAAACGGCGAACATCTCCCAGAGATCTCCATCTCAACACCAGCACCCAGCTTCACTCAACGACCAGCAAGCTACAGTGCTGGACATCCTATGCCAAACAACTAGCAAAACAGGAAAACAACCCCACCCATTAGCAGAAAGGCTGCCTAAAATCATAATAAGTCCACAGACACCCCAAAACACACCACCAGACGTGGACCTGCCCACTAGAGAGACAAGATCCAGCCTCATCCACCACAACACAGGCACTAGTCCCCTCCACCAGGAAGCCTACACAACCCACTGAACCAACCTTAGCCACTGGAGACAGACATCAAAAACAACGGGAACTACAAACCTGCAGCCTGCAAAAAGGAGACCCCAAACACAGTAAGATAAGCAAAATGAGAAGACAGAAAAACACCGCAGATGAAGGAGCAAAATAAAAACCCACCAGACCTAACAAATGAAGAGGAAATAGGCAGTCTACCTGAAAAAGAATTCAGAATAATGATAGTAAAGATGATCCAAAATCTTGGAAATAGACAAAATGCAAGAAACATTTAACAAGGACCTAGAAGAACTAAAGATGAAACAAGCAACGATGAACAACACAATAAATGAAATTAAAAATACTCTAGATGGAATCAATAACAGCAGAATAACTGAGGCAGAAGAAAGGATAAGTGACCTCGAAGATAAAATAGTGAAAATAACTACTGCAGAGCAGAATAAAGAAAAAAGAATGGAAAGAACTGAAGACAGTCTCAGAGACCTCTGGGACAACATTAAACACACCAACATGCGAATTATAGGGGTTCCAGAAGAAGAAGAGAAAAAGAAAGGGACTGAGAAAATATTTGAAGAGATTATAGTTGAAAACTTCCCTAATATGGGAAAGGAAATAGTTAATCAAGTCCAGGAAGCACAGAGAGTCCCATACAGGATAAATCCAAGGAGAAACACACCAAGACACGTATTAATCAAACTGTCAAAAATTAAATACAAAGAAAGTATATTAAAAGCAGCAAGGGAAAAACAACAAATAACACACAAGGGAATCCCCATAAGGTTAACAGCTGATCTTTCAGGAGAAACTCTGCAAGCCAAAAGGGAGTGGCAGGACATATTTAAAGTGATGAAGGAGAAAAACCTGCAACCAAGATTACTCTACCCAGCAAGGATCTCATTCAGATTTGATGGAGAAATTAAAACCTTTACAGACAAGCAAAAGCTGAGAGTTCAGCACCACCAAACCAGCGTTACAACAAATGCTAAAGGAACTTCTCTAGGCAGGAAACACAAGAGAACGAAAAGACCTACAATAATGATCCCAAAGCAATTTAGAAAATGGGAATAGGAACATACATATTGATAATTACCTTAAATGTAAATGGACTAAATGCTCCCACCAAAAGACACAGATTGGCTGAATGGATACAAAAACAAGACCTATATATATGCTGTCTACAAGAGACCCACTTCAGACCTAGTGACACATACAGACTGAAAGTAAGGGGATGGAAAAAGACATTCCATGCAAATGGAAACCAAAAGAAAGCTGGAGTAGCAATTCTCATATCAGACAAAATAGACATTAAATAGACTCTATTACAAGAAACAAAGAAGGACACTACATAATGATCAAGGGATCGATCCAAGAAGAAGATATAACAATTGTAAATATTTATGCACCCAACATAGGAGCACCTCAATACATAAGGCAAATACTAACAGCCATAAAAGGGGAAATCGACAGTAACACATTCATAGTAGGGAACTTTAACACCCACTTTCACCAATGGACAGATCATCCAAAATGAAAATCAATAAGGAAACACAAGCTTTAAATGATACATTAAACAAGATGGACTTAATTGATATTTATAGGACACTCCATCCAAAAACAACAGAATACACATTTTTCTCAAGTGCTCATGGAACATTCTCCAGGATAGATCATATCTTGGGTCACAAATCAAGCCTTGGTAAATTTAAGAAAATTTAAATTGTATCAGGTATCTTTTCCGACCACAACGCCATGAGACTAGATATCAATTACAGGAAAAGATTTGTAAAAAATACAAACACATGGAGGCTAAACAATACACTACTTAATAACGAAGTGATCACTGAAGAAATCAAAGAGGAAAAAAATACCTAGAAACAAATGACAATGGAGACACAACGACCCAAAACCTATGGGATGCAGCAAAAGCAGTTCTAAGAGGGAAGTTCATAGCAATACAATCCTACCTTAAGAAACAGGAAACATCTCGAATAAACAACCTAAACTTGCACCTCAGCAATTAGAGAAAGAAGAACAAAAAAACCCCAAAGTTAGCAGAAGGAAAGAAATCATAAAGATCAGATCAGAAATAAATGAAAAAGAAATGAAGGAAACAATAGCAAAGATCAATAAAACTGAAAGCTGGTTCTTTGAGAAGATAAACAAAATAGATAAACCATTAGCCAGACTCATCAAGAAAAAAAGGGAGAAGACTCAAATCAATAGATTTAGAAATGAAAAAGGAGAAGTAACAACAGACACTGCAGAAATACAAAAGATCATGAGAGATTACTACAAGCAACTTATGCCAATAAAATGGACAATCTGGAAGAAATGGACAAATTCTTAGAAATGCACAACCTGCCAAGACTGGATCAGGAAGAAATAAAAAATATGAACAGACCAATCACAAGCACTGAAATTGAAACAGTGATTAAAAATCTTCCAACAAACAAAAGCGCAGGACCAGATGGCTACACAGGCAAATTCTATCAAACATTTAGAGAAGAGCTAACACCTATCCTTCTCAAACTCTTCCAAAATATAGCAGAGGGAGGAACACTCCCAAATTCCTTCTACGAGGCCACCATCACCTTGATACCAAAACCAGACAAGGATGTCACAAAGAAAGAAAACTACAGGCCTATATCACTGATGAACATAGATGCAAAAATCCTCAACAAAATACTAGCAAACAGAATCCAACAGCACATTAAAAGGATCATACACCATGATCAAGTGGGGTTTATTCCAGGAATGCAAGGATTCTTCAACATATGCAAATTTATCAGCGTGATACACCATATTAACAAACTGAAGGAGAAAAACCATATGATCATCTCAATAGATGCAGAGAAACCTTTTGACAAAATTCAACACCCATTTATCATAAAAACCCTGCAGAAATTAGGCATAGAGGGAACTTTCCTCAACATAATAAAGGCCATATATGACAAACCCACAGCCAACATCATCCTCAATGGTGAAAAACTGAAAGCATTTCCACTAAGATCAGGAACAAGACAAGGTTGCCCACTCTCACCACTCTTATTCAACATAGTTTTGGAAGTTTTAGCCACAGCAATCAGAGAAGAAAAGGAAATAAAAGGAATCCAAATCGGAAAAGAAGTAAAGCTGCCACTGTTTGCAGATGACATGATACTATACATAGAGAATCCTAAAGATGCTACCAGAAAACTACTAGAGCTAATCAATGAATTTGGTAAAGTAGCAGGATACAAAATTAATGCACAGAAATCTCTAGCATTCCTATACACTAATGATGAAAAATCTGAAAGTGAAATCAAGAAAACACTCCCATTTACCATTATAACAAAAAGAATAAAATATCTAGGAATAAACCTACCTAAGGAGACAAAAGACGTGTATGCAGAAAATTATAAGACAATGATGAAAGAAATTAAAGATGATACAAATAGATGGAGGGATATACCATGTTCTTGGATTGGAAGAATCAACGTTGTGAAAATGACTCCACTACCCAAAGCAATCTGTAGATTCAATGCAATCCCTATCAAACTACCACTGGCATTTTTCACAGAACTAGAACAAAAAATTTCACAATCTGTGTGGAAACACAAAAGACCCCGAATAGCCAAAGCAATATTGAGAACGAAAAACGGAGCTGGAGGAATCAGGCTCCCTGACTTCAGACTATACTACAAAGCCACAGTAATCAAGACAGTATGGTACTGGCACAAAAACAGAAAGATAGATCAATGGAACAGGATAGAAAGTCCAGAGATAAACCCACGCACATATGGATACCTTATCTTTGATAAAGGTGGCAGGAATGTACAGTGGAGAAAGGACAGCCTCTTCAATAAGTGGTGCTGTTAAAACTGGACAGGTATATGTAAAAGTATGAGATTAGATCACTCCCTAACACCATACACAAAAATAAGCTCAAAATGGATTAAAGACCTAAATGTAAGGCCAGAAACTATCAAACTCTTAAAGGAAAACATAGGCAGAACACTCTATGACATAAATCAAAGCAAGATCCTTTTTGACCCACCTCCTAGAGAAATGGAAATAGAAACAAAAATAAACAAATGGGACCTAATGAAACTTCAAAGCTTTTGCACAACAAAGGAAACCATAAACAAGACCAAAAGACAACTCTCAGAATGGGAGAAAATATTTGCAAATGAAGCAACTGACAAAGGATTAATTTCCAAAATTTACAAGCAGCTCATGCAGCTCAATAACAAGAAACAAACAACCCAATCCAAAAATGGGCAGAAGACCTAAACAGACATTTCTCCAAAGAAGATATACAGAATGCCAGCAAACACATGAAAGAATGCTCAACACCACTAATCATTAGAGAAATGCAAATCAAAACTACAATGAGATATCATCTCACACCAGTCAGAATGGCCATCATCAAAAAATCTATAAACAATAAATGCTGGAGAGGGTGTGGAGAAAAGGGAACACTCTTGC
Organism: Phocoena sinus; assembly: GCF_008692025.1. Classification (NCBI taxonomy): domain Eukaryota; kingdom Metazoa; phylum Chordata; class Mammalia; order Artiodactyla; family Phocoenidae; genus Phocoena; species Phocoena sinus. Next base: position 57,777,662 of record NC_045776.1, on the reverse strand, counting down.
ACTGCTGGTGGGAATGTGAATTGGTTTAGCCACTATGGAGAACAGTATGGAGGTTCCTTAGAAAACTACAAATAGAACTACCATATGACCCAGCAATCCCACTACTGGGCATATACCCTGAGAAAACCGTAATTCAAAAAGAGTCATGTACCAAAATGTTCACTGCAGCTCTATTTACAATAGCCCAGAGATGGAAACAACCTAAGTGCCCACCATCGGATGAATGGGTAAAGAAGATGTGGCATATATATACAATGGAATATTACTCAGCCATAAAAAGAAACGAAATTGAGCTATTTGTAATGAGGTGGATAGACCTAGAGTCTGTCATACAGAGTGAAGTAAGTCAGAAAGAAAAAGACAAATACCGTATGCTAATACATATATATGGAATTTAAGGGGAAAAAATGTCATGAAGAACCTAGGGGTAAGACAGGAGGAAAGACACAGACCTACTGGAGAACGGACTTGAGGATATGGGGAGGGGGAAGGGTGAGCTGTGACAGGGCGAGAAAGAGGCATGGACATATATACACTACCAAACGTAAGGTAGATAGCTAGTGGGAAGCAGCCGCATGGCACAGAGATATTGGCTAGGTGCTTTGTGACAGCCTGGAGGGATGGGATAGGGAGGGTGGGAGGGAGAGAGACGCAAGAGAGAAGAGACATGGGAACATATGTATATGTATAACTGATTCACTTTGTTATACAGCAGAAACTAACACACCATTGTAAAGCAATTATACTCCAATAAAGATGTTTAAAAAAAATGGCTACTATTCCATTTGCTTCAGAAAAATGATTGCAGTTTGCAAATGATTACTTGAAGAGAGGTCTCTACCACTCTTAGAAATGACCTGCTTTTATAATATGGAAGGTGATAGGTTCAATTTCTATTTCTGTGAGAGATTTTAATTTCATGAACAAGGAAGACAAATGTGGTCCTGGGCCCTGTCCTTCTGCGCCTTGCTCATGTTTCTGAACCCTTGTGGCTATCTGCACCTCCTGGCTGATGCAATTCCTTCCCAGTAAACAACTGCATGAAGATATTAGGAAAGGTAGCAGCCAACTGTGGGAGTGCCATCTGTTCTATAGCATCTGGCAATTTAAGGAATTCAGACAACTGCAGATGTAAGGCAGCTCACTTGACAGCTGGATTAGGAAAAGGGCATTTGCCATCTCAGCAGTGAAAATGCACAAGGGGCCTCCTCACTGTGCCGTGGGTGGCCTTTCTGTTCATGTTTCTATGGAAACCATCTACAGCGGAAGATGACGGCTCAGACATTCTAGACCTTGGTTCATCACACTGGGTGAGGAAAAGATCCAAACCAGGACAGACAGCAGGTTGTAGAGTTGCCATGGGCTTTTGCCCCTCTCTCCCCCTCCCAACTTATTAATAAAGCTAAAACAGAGTTTGGGCCTTTTGTGGTTATAACTATTCCCAAGGCCTCTCTTAGAAGACCCCCTCAAGGGAGCACCCAGCTCTGTCCCCTTTGGCCTTTACAGAGCACACATAGAGCCACCCTTGGTTTGGCTGTCTCCCCGTGATGGTTAAGAACCTGGGCTGCAGCTCAGACACCTGGCTCTGACTCTCACTGCAGGGCCTTATGCTGGTTCCTTAACCTCTCTCAGCAAGGCAGGATTCAGGTCTTTAGTGTAAGGTTGCCAGATAAACTACAGGACACCCAGTTAAATTTGAATTTCAGATAAACAATGAACATGTTTTTAACTATTCCATGATATCATATATTTTTTATTTGCTAAATCTGGCAATCCCACTCTACAGGCTCCAAGGGCCTAGAAAGATTGATACCCCTTCCCTCCCTACCAAATAATTCAAAAAATTTTTTAAATCTACATCTTAAAAGACATGCAACATAATTTGTTGAAGATCATATTTTTCCCATGATGCTTTTATTGAAACAGCAGATTATTTTCAAAACCTATTTTTGGTGGCCCAAGCATTTGCTTAGTTTGTTAATCCATCACTGTTTTTTAAAATTTTGGTAAAATATAGATAGCATAAAACCATTTTTACTGGGGCTTCCCTGGTGGTGCAGTAGTTAAGAATCCACCTGCCAATGCAGGGCACAGGGGTTCAAGCCCTGGTCTGGGACAATCCCACGTGCCGCAGAGCAACTAAGCCCGTGTGCCACAACTACTGAGCCCACACGCCTAGAGCCCGTGCTCCACAACAAGAGAAGGTACCGTAATGAGAAGCTCGTGCACCACCAAGAGTAACCCCCCTTAGAGGAAAACATAGGAAGAACACTCTATGCCATAAATCACAGCAAGATCCTTTCTGACCCACCTCCTAGAGTAATGGAAATAAAAACAAACAAATGGGACCTAATGAAACTTCAAAGCTTTTGCACAGCAAAGGAAACCATAATCAAGACCAAAAGACAACGCTCAGAATGGGAGAAAACATTTGCAAATGAAGCAACTGACAAAGGATTAATCTCCAAAATTTACAAGCAGCTCATGCAGCTCAGTAACAAAAAAACAAACAACCCCATCCAAAAATGGGCAGAAGACCTAAATAGACATTTCTCCAAAGAAGATATACAGAATGCCAACAAACACATGAAAGAATGCTCAACATCATTAATCATTAGAGAAATGCAAATCAAAACTACAATGAGATATCATCTCACACCAGTCAGAATGGCCATCATCAAAAAATCTATAAACAATAAATGCTGGAGAGGGTGTGGAGAAAAGGGGACACTCTTGCACTGCTGGTGGGAATGTGAATTGGTTCAGCCACTATGGAGAACAGTATGGAGGTTCCTTAAAAAACTACAAATAGAATTACCATATGACCCAGCAATCCCACTACTGGGCATATACCCTGAGAAAACCAAAATTCAAAAAGAGTCATGTACCAAAATGTTCATTGCAGCTCTATTTACAATAGCCCGGAGATGGAAACAACCTAAGCGCCCATCATCGGATGAATGGATAAAGAAGATGTGGCACATATACACAATGGAATATTACTCAGCCTTAAAAAGAAATGAAATTGAGCTATTTGTAATGAGATGGATAGACCTAGAGTCTGTCATACAGAGTGAAGTAAGTCAGAAAAAAAAAGACAAATACCGTATGCTAACACATATATATGGAATTTAAGGGAAAAAAAATGTCATGAAGAACCTAGGGGTAAGACAGGAATAAAGACGCAGACCTACTGGAGAACGGACTTTAGGATATGGGGAGGGGGAAGGGTGAGTTTTGACAGGGCGAGAGAGAGTCATGGACATATACACACTAACAAACGTAGTAAGGTAGATAGCTGGGGGGAAGCAGCCGCAAGGCACAGGGATATTAGCTTGGTGCTTTGTGACAGCCTGGAATGGTGGGATGGGGAGAGTGGGAGGGAGGGAGACGCAAGAGGGAAGACATATGGGAACATATGTATATGTATAGCTGATTCACTTTGTTATAAAGCAGAAACTAACACACCATTGTAAAGCAATTATACCCCAATAAAGATGTTTAAAAAAAAAAAAAAAGAGTAACCCCCGCTCGCTGCAACTAGAGAAAGCCCGCAAGCAGCAACGAAGACCCAACACAGCCAAAAATAAATATATTTTTAAAACATTTTTACCACTATCTTAACCATTTTTTAAGTTATTTAACCATTATTTTAACCATTTTTAAGTGTATAGTTCTCTGGTTTTAGGTACTTTAACACTGTTGTGCAACCATCACCACCATCCAGCTCCAAGACTCATTTCATCTTGCGAAACAAACTGTGTACCCATTAAACACTAATTCCCAGCTCCCCTCTCTCCCCAGCTCCTGGCAACCACCATTTTACTTTCTGTCTGTAGGAGTTTGACTACTCTAGTCACCGCATATAAGTGGAATCATTCAGCATTTGTCTGTCTGTGACTGGCTTATTTCATTTGGCATAATGTCCTACAGGATCATCCATGATGTAGTATGTGTTAGTTTCCTTCCTTTTTAAGGCTGAGTAATATTCCATCATGTGTATATACCATATTTTGTTTATCCATTCATCCATCAGTGTGCACTGGGGTTGCTTCCACCTTTTGGCTATTGTGAATAATGCTTTGAATATAGGTAAACAAATATTTCTTTGAGTTCCTACTTTTGATGTTTTTGGGTATATACCTGGAAGTGGAATTACTGGATCATACGGTAGACTAGTCTAAGTCTATTTTTAATTTTTTGAGGAACAACCATACTTTCTTCCCATAGTATCCAGTGCTTTTTTTTTTTTTTTTTTTTTTTTTTGCAGTACGCAGGCCTCTCACTGTTGTGGCCTCTCCCATTACGGAGCACAGGCTCCGGACGCGCAGGCTCAGCAGCCATGGTTCACGGGCCCAGCCGCTCCACAGCATGTGGGATCTTCCCGGACCAGGGCACGAACCCGTGTCCCCTGCATCGGCAGGCGGACTCTCAACCACTGCACCACCAGGGAAGCCCTACAGTGCTGTTTTTAAGCCTCAATCTTCTACCTGTAAGGTGTGGTTATGATACCAACCATGGAAAGGCATATATTTGGAAATATTACTAAAATTGACTCAAAAAGAAGGAGAACATCTGGATAAGCCAATAACACTGACCTTCATCCTCAGTGAAATGTAATCCTTAGTCACACCTGCTGGCAAAAAAAAGTGCAAGGATCAGTTGGTTTAAAGACAAGCTTTATTAAACACCAGCAACAAGAAAAAGAAAACTAACCAATGCATTTAACACAGCTGGTATAACCTTCATGAAGCCTGATTTATATAATACCTTATTGATTTTCCTATATTGTCTGTCTGTACAACGATCTCTAAAAGGATGCATCATAATTAGGGATGATGTACATGTGACTGGATATGGAACAACCATATTCAACACAGCCTTATGAATTAAGTGCCAATTTAGTATCCAAACCAGAAATTGAGATAAAATAGATTAAATGCTCTGTTAGAATTGATGGGCCAGGAGACATGTGTATTCTCACCTTAGAACACTATAAATCAAGGGCTAAGTTGTGGTACCATGAGAAAGACAGGTCTGGGAAGGTTTAAAGAGGCAGCTGTAACTAGGCTTTGCAGAATGCACAACAGCAGCTTTTGTGGGCCACAGACAATTTACAAAGTGCTTTCTTATGCATGGTGTTGTTTGGGTCTAGAGAGGAGGTGTGGAACCATGACACATGGGTCTAAGCTGCCCAGCTGAAAGAAAGGGGACTGTTAGGAATAATGGGGGGCAGGTGGGAGAATGGGTAGGTGGAGAGAGAAGAGAGTGGATGGGGCCTAATCATGGAGAGCCCAAAAGTTAAGGAGGTAGGAAGAAGACTGGATGCAATGCCTTATGAAGTGTCAGGGTTTTCCATTAGGAGAGTGGTGTGATGAAACGGTGCATTTGAAATCATAAACTAGCTGGAGAGTGCAGGCTGAGTCAGCCAGTTGAGCAACACTAATTGAGTGGTGGCTGATACCAGGGCAGTGATAAAGGACAAGAGAGGTGTATAGGAATGTTAGAGGCTCCAGCAGTACATTAGCTTTAGGCAGTAAAAGATCGGGAGCTTGGACAATGAGAACGGTGGTTCCACAGACAGGAGGTAAATTGAGAAAAATTATGAACTTAAGCTCTGAATGTATTGAATTTGAGAGAATGGTGAGAACATCTGAATGGAGGTGTCTCAGCCAGCTGGCTGGATTAAGGACTGGCCCAGGACCCTTCTCACTACTGCAAGCTTTGTCATTTATATATCAAACAGTATTTATCTTTCTCTGTATGATTTATTTCACTATGCATAATACCCTCCAATTCCACCCATGTTGTTGCAAAAGAGCAAAATTTCATTCTTTTTAAATTTTTAATGGCTGAATAGTATTCTACTGTATGTACATGTACCACATCTTCTTTATCCATTTGTCTGTTGATGGACACTTGTGTTGCTTCCGTATCTTGGATACTGTAAATAATGCTACTAACCTTGCTATATTGCAGTGCTACAGTAGAATGCATGTATCTTTTCAAATTAGTATTTTTGTTTTTAATGGTTCTTATTTATGCTCATTTTCCCCCTCAGATTGTATGTGCTCCTCAACAATCTGTTAATTGGTTCAGAGCTCCTGGAAGGTCTATATTGTGTTGGATATTTCTTGGGCATTTCTCCTGGAGCTAAAATAATTAGGACCTATTGGAGATTATTAGTAGATAATTGTTGAGTTGAATATTAGTTTATCATTTTTTTCCAAAAATACTTCAGCAGTGTAGTTCTTCCTATAAATTTCAAAAGTTCTTTGCAAATGTAATTCCTCTGAGCCATCTAAAAAGCATAGAGCAAACGGCAGAATAAGCCTCTTTTGCAAGATATTCCCAAAAGAAGTTCTATAGGCTGAACAGTTTTCATAATATCAATATGTAGTGAAATTTTCAGCTTAATATTCTGAAGTGTCTAAACTATCATGATTTTTTCAAACTGTGACAAAGACATAGCTCATGTTCCTTTCAAACTCTCTCAGGGTCCAGCAATGGGACCCATCACAGTTGTCTGAAGCAAGGACTTGGGTGAAAACATAATGGAAATCATTTTTTTCTCTCTGAGTAACACAATTTAGAAATGATATTTTCTTCTCAGAGTATATGTAGTGGGTAATATTTAATTATAAAGTATTAAAACACAAACTCCCATCTTGAATATTGAAAAGCTGTGGTGGTCTCTGTTTACATAATTAGAGGAATTTCATTGACATGAAAGAGTAAAGTTTATGGCAGTTTCTTTTAGTCAGAACCATTATAAACATCAAGCATTTCATCAACAATTTAATTTTTAGCATGTGTTCAAAGTCCAAATGTGACTGTTATGAATAAAAACACAGTAAAAAGCTTTAATAAAAATTGAAAAGCACTGAGTTGTGTCGCTATTAGGTGCTCAGAAGAGAACAATTAGGGAAAGAACATCAGTCAAGGGAGCAGATGGGAGCTTGTGAGGAACAGACACACCAGAGGTTACATGTGGTATGTAACCAAAATGGCGTGTAACCATTTGCAACCAGACTAGAAAGGTAAGCAGGATTTAGGTGTGGTTAGGAAATTAATGAGTCTGATTAATACTGTTTGATTTAAATGTAATTCTGGGACTTCCCTGGTGGCGCAGTGGTTAAGAAACCGCCAGCCAATGCAGGGGACATGGGTTCAAGCCCTGGTCCAGGAAGATCCCACATGCCGCAGAGCAACTAAGCCTGTGCACCACAACTACTGAGCCTGCACTCTAGAGCCTGCAAGCCACAACTACTGAGCCCACGAGCCACAACTACTGAAGCCCACGTGCCTAGAGCCCGTGCTCCACAACAAGAGAAGCCACTGCAATGAGAAGCCCGTGCACCACAACAAAGAGTAGCTCCCGCTCGCCGCAACTAGAGAAGAGTAGCCCCCGCTCACCACAACTAGAGAAAGCCCGTGCGCAGCAATGAAGACCCAATGCAGCCCTAAATAAATAAATTTATAAAAAATTTTAAAAATGTAATTCTGTACCTTTGAAGTTTGATTAAATTGATCATGGAGTTTAAGAAAAATACGAGTGAGAAAGGCAAAATGTGGAAAATCATCTGGCAGGCTAAACTCACTAAGTCTGGCTGGAAAAAAATGTTCAAACTCAGAAGACTGTGAAAATCTTTCAATATTCTAGGTGAGATCAGAAATGAACTGAAGAAAGCACTTCTTAATAGGCTAACCTAAAAGAGAACACTTTTTCCTCCTCTCGTTGTTATACTGGAATTGAGTAAAGTTGGGGAGAAAAAGGAGAGGAATCCTAAACTGATAAAGTGACTAGACAAATCAGTGAATTATTGCTGACGCTTATAGCAATTCCCGAAGTCAAGTGAAAGGTATGCATTTGTGTGTGTGTGTGTGTGTGTGTTAGTTGATATATAACCAACAGAAAGTGTGACAGAACTTATGGTCTGAACATAATCTAGTCGATTTCTTACTAAAACACAAAACATCAACAATTCTTCAGTGACGTATAATAGGACCCAGGGTCTATAATACATAACATTCACATTTGTTATGTCCAGGATACAACTCAAATCTTTCAACATATTGATATATACAACCAGGAAAATAGGGCGAATTCTCAAGGGGAAAAAAATGCCAACCTCAAAATGGAACTATCAGACAAAAACCTTAAAGCAGTGATTATATCTATGCTACATAAGGTCAGGGTAAACACATCTGAAATGAATGAAATGATACAAATTCTCAACAGAGAAATGGAAAATAGAAAAAGGAACCAACTGAAAATTACTGAACTGAAAAATACAATATCTGAAGTGAAGAAAATCACTGGATGGACTCAGTATCAGAATGTAGTTGATAAAGGAAAGGGTCAGCAAACTTGAAAATAGAACAATGAAAATTATCCAACATAACAGAGAGATAAAAGATTGAAAAAAAACCCAGAGTGTCAGGTAGACAACTTCTACAGATCTAACATAGCATAATTGGAGTCCCATAGGCAGAAGAGAGAGTGGTTGGAACAAAAAAAATTTTTTCATCAAGAATGGCAAGAAGTCCCCCAAATTTAGTGAAATACATAAATTTACAGATTCAAGACACTCAGCAAACTCCATACAGAAAAATTTCAAAGAAAACAATGCCTCAACAACAATAATCAAACTTCTAAAATCCAAAAATAATTAAAGAATTATTGAAATCAGCTAGAGGAAAAAAGTACATATTACATACCGAGGAACAATGATTCAAATATCTATGAATTTCTCAGGAGAAATCCCAAAGGCCAGAAGATAGCAGAACTACATCTTTAATGTACAAAAAGAAACGGGTTTATCAACCCAGAATTCTACATCCGGTGAAAATATAAAGTATCTTTCAGAGATAAAAGCGAAATAAGGACATTCTCAGATGAAAGAAAACAAAGATAATTCATCAGGAGCAGTCCTGCTCTTGTATCCAGAATATATAAAGAACTCTTATAACTCAACAATAATACAAACAACCCAATTACAAAGGAGCAAAAGATATGGATACTTCACAAAAGAAGAAATATGAATGACCAAATGCAGAAGAAAAGATACTCATCATCATAAGTCATTAGGAAAATGTAAATTAAAACCACAAAAAGATTCAACTATATACCATCTAGAATGGCGAAGTGTTCACAAGGATGCTGAGCAACTGTAACTCTTGTACACTGCTGGTGGGAATGTACAATGGTTCAACCACCTTGGAAAACAGTTTGGTAATTTCTTTAAAAAGTGAAATATACACCCACCACATGTCCATTCTATTCTGTTCTTGGTTTTTATCAAAGAGAAATAAAAACATATATCTACACAAAGACTTGTAGATACACATCCTTAGGAGATTTATTTGTAGTAGCCAAAAACTAGAAACATCCCAGATGTCCATCAATATAAGAACTGATAAAGTGTGGTATATTCATATACTGGAATATTACATAGAAATAACAAGGAATAAACAATTGATATATCAACAACATGGATGAATCTTAGAAATATCAGTATTGTGCTGAATGAAAAAAGCCTTACACAAAAATACATATTGTATGATATCACTTATATAAAAATCTAGAAAATGACTGAGGTCAAGGAGAGAGGAATAGATTTACAAATTGGCATGAGGAGCCTTTTTGGGGTGATGGAACTGCTGACTATTTTGTTAGTGGTGATGGTTTCATGGGTCTATACATATATCAAAACCAGTCATTTTACATACCTGCTGTTTAACTGTACTTAATATACCTCAAGAGAGTTGTAAAAAAAAATAATTTAAAAATGTTGACAACACAGCCTGGTGCGCGAGGAGAGGGGATTAAGAACGCTGCTTAAAGGAGCTCCAGAGACGGGCACGAGCCGCGGCTAAAAGTGCGGACCCCAGAGACAGGCATGAGACGCTAAGGCTGCTGCTGCCGCCACCAAGAAGCCTGTGTGCGAGCACAGGTCACTCTCCACAGCCCCCTTCAGGGGAGCCTCTGCAGCCCGCCACTGCCAGGGTCCCGGGATCCAGGGACAAGTCCCCCGGGAGAACGCACGGCGCGCCTCAGGCTGGTGCAACGTCACACTGGCCTCTGCCACCGCAGGCCCGCCCTGCACTCCGTGCCCCTCCCTCCCCCCGGCCTCTGAGCCAGAGCCCCCGAATCAGCGGCTCCTTTAACCCCGTCCGGTCTGAGCGAAAACACAGACGCCCTCCAGCGACCTACACGCAGAGGCGGGGCCAAATCCAAAGCTGAGCCCCTGGGAGCTGTGAGAACAAAGAAGAGAAAGGGAAATCTCTCCCAGCAGCCTCAGAAGCAGCGGATTAAAGCTCCACAATCAACTTGATGTACCTGCATCTGTGGAATACCTGAATAGACAACGAATCATCCCCAAATTGAGGAGGTGGACTTTGGGAGCAAGATTTATAATATTTTCCCCTTTTCCTCTTTTTATGAGTGTGTATGTGTATGCTTCTGTGTGACATTTTGTCTGTATAGCTTTGCTTCCACCATTTGTCCTAGGGTTCTATCCGTCCGTTTTTTTGTTTGTTTTTGGTTTTTTTTCCTCTTAATTTTTTAAATAACTTTATTATATTGTATGTTATTTTATTTTACTTTATCTTCTTTCCTTCCTTTTATCCTTCCTTCCCTCCTTCCTTCCTTCCTCCCTTCCTCCCTCCTGTCTATCTTTTTCTTTCTTTCTATTTCTACTAATTCTTTCTTTCTACTTTTTCTCCCTTTTCTTCTGAGCCGTGTGGATGAAAGGCTCTTAGTGCTGCAGCCGGGAGTCAGTGCTGTACCTCTGAGGTGGGAGAGCCAACTTCAGGACACTGGTCAACAAGAAACCTCCCAGCTCCACATAATATCAAACGGCGAAAATCTCCCAGAGATCTCCATCTCTACACCAGCACCCAGCTTCACTCAACGACCATCAAGCTACAGTGCTGGACATCCTACGCCAAACAACTAGCAAGACAGGAACACAACCCCACCCATTAGCAGAAAGACTGCCCCAAATCATAATAAGTCCACAGACACCCCAAAACACACCACCAGACATCGTCCTGCCCACCAGAAAGACAAGATCCAGCCTCATCCACCAGAACACAGGAACCAGTCCCCTCCACCAGGAAGCCTACACAACCCACTGAACCAACCTTAGTCATGGAGACACACACCAAAAACAACAGGAACTATGAACCTAAAGCCTGCAAAAAGGAGACCCCAAACACAGTAAGATAAGCAAAATGAGAAGACAGAAAAACACACCGCAGATGAAGGAGCAAGATAAAAACCCACCAGACCTAACAAATGAAGAGGAAATAGGCAGTCTACCTGAAAAAGAATTCAGAATAATGATAGTAAAGATGATCCAAAATCTTGGAAATAAAATAGACAAAATGCAAGAAACATTTAACAAGGACCTAGAAGAACTAAAGATGAAACAAACAACGATGAACAGCACAATAAATGAAATGAAAAATACTCTAGATGGGATCAATAGCAGGATAACTGAGGCAGAAGAACGGATAAGTGACCTGAAAGATAGTGGAAAAACTACTGCAGAGCAGAATAAAGAAAAAAGGATGAAAAGAACTGAGGACAGTCTCAGAGACCTCTGGGACAACATTAAATGCACCAACATTCGAATTACAGGGGTTCCAGAAGAAGAAGAGAAAAAGAAAGGGACTGAGAAAATATTTGAAGAGATTATAGTTGAAAACTTCCCTAATATGGGAAAGGAAATAGTTAATCAAGTCCAGGAAGCACAGAGAGTCCCATACAGGATAAATCCAAGGAGATACATGCCAAGACACATATTAATCACACTGTCAAAAATTAAATACAAAGAAAGCATATTAAAAGCAGCAAGGGAAAAATAACACACAAGGGAATCCTCATAAGGTTAACAGCTGATCTCTCAGCAGAAACTCTGCAAGCAAGAAGGGAGTGGCAGGACATATTTAAAGTGATGAAGGAGAAAAACCTGCAACCAAGATTACTCTACCCAGCAAGGATCTCATTCAGATTTGATGGAGAAATTAAAACCTTTACAGACAAGCAAAACCTGAGAGTTCAGCACCACCAAACCAGCTCTACAACAACTGCTAAAGGAACTTCTCTAGGCAAGAAACACAAGAGAAGGAAAAAACCTACAATAATGAACCCAAAACAATTAAGAAGATGGGAATAGGAACATACATATTGATAATTACCTTAATATAAATGGACTAAATGCTCCGGCCAAAGACACAGATCGAATGAATGTATACAAAAACAAGACCCATGTATTTGCTGTCTACAAGAGACCCACTTCAGACCTAGAGACACATACAGACTCAAAGTGAGGGGATGGAAAAAGATATTTCATGCAAATGGAAACCAAAAGAAAGCTTGAGTAGCAATTCTCATATCAGACAAAATAGACTTTAAGATAAAGACTATTAGAAGAAACAAAGAAGGACACTACATAATGATCAAGGGATCGATCCAAGAAGAAGATATAACAATTGTAAATATTTATGCACCCAACATAGGAGCACCTCAATACATAAGGCAAATACTAACAGCCATAAAAGGGGAAATCGACAGTAACACATTCATAGTAGGGAACTTTAATACTCCAGTTTCACCAATGGACAGATCATCCAAAATGAAAATCAATAAGGAAACACAAGCTTTAAATGATACATTAAACAAGATGGGCTTAATTGATATTTATAAGACATTCCATCCAAAAACAACAGAATACACATTTTTCTCTAGTGCTCATGGAACATTCTCCAGGATAGATCATATCTTGGGTCACAAATCAAGCCTTGGTAAATTTAAGAAAATTGAAATTTTATCAAGTATCTTTTCCGACCACAACGCTATGAGACTAGATATCAATTACAGGAAAAGATCTGTAAAAAGTACAAACACATGGAGGCTAAACAATACACTACTTAATAACGAAGTGATCACTGAAGAAATCAAAGAGGAAATAAAAAGATACCTAGAAACAAATGACAATGGAGACACGACGACCCAAAATCTATGGGATGCAGCAAAAGCAGTTCTAAGAGGGAAGTTCATAGCAATACAATCCTACCTTAAGAAACAGGAAACATCTCGAATAAACAACCTAAACTTGCACCTCAAGCAATTAGAGAAAGAAGAACAAAAAAACCCCAAAGTTAGCAGAAGGAAAGAAATCATAAAGATCAGATCAGAAATAAATGAAAAAGAAATGAAGGAAACAATAGCAAAGATCAATAAAACTGAAAGCTGGTTCTTTGAGAAGATAAACAAAATAGATAAACCATTAGCCAGACTCATCAAGAAAAAAAGGGAGAAGACTCAATTCAATAGATTTAGAAATGAAAAAGGAGAAATAACAACAGACACTGCAGAAATACAAAAGATCATGAGAGATTGCTACAAGGAACTATATGCCAATAAAATGGACAACGTGGAAGAAATGGACAAATTCTTAGAAATGCACAACCTGCCAAGACTGAATCAAAAAGAAATAGAAAATATGAACAGACCAATCACAAGCACTGAAATTGAAACTGTGATTAAAAATCTTCCAACAAACAAAAGCCCAGGACCAGATGGCTTCACAGGCGAGTTCTATCAAACATTTAGAGAAGAACTAACACCTATCCTTTCAAACTCTTCCAAAATATAGCAGAGGGAGGAACACTCCCAAACTCATTCTATGAGGCCACCATCACCCTGATACCAAAACCAGACAAGGATGTCACAAAGAAAGAAAACTACAGGCCAATATCACTGATGAACATAGATGCAAAAATCCTCAACAAAATACTAGCAAACAGAATCCAACAGCACATTAAACGGATCATACACTATGATCAAGTGGGGTTTATTCCAGGAATGCAGGGATTCTTCAATATACGCAAATCAATCAACGTGATACACCATATTAACAAATTGAAGAAGAAAAACCATATGATCATCTCAATAGATGCAGAGAAACCTTTTGACAAAATTCAACACCCATTTATCATAAAAACCCTGCAGAAATTAGGCATAGAGGGAACTTTCCTCAACATAATAAAGGCCATATATGACAAACCCACAGCCAACATCATCCTCAATGGTGAAAAACTGAAAGCATTTCCACTAAGATCAGGAACAAGACAAGGTTGCCCACTCTCACCACTCTTATTCAACATAGTTTTGGAAGTTTTAGCCACAGCAATCAGAGAAGAAAAAGAAATAAAAGGAATTCAAATCGGAAAAGAAGAAGTAAAGCTGTCACTGTTTGCAGATGACATGATACTATACATAGAGAATCCTAAAGATGCTACCAGAAAACTACTAGGGCTAATCAATGAATTTGGTAAAGTAGCAGGATACAAAATTAATGCACAGAAATCTCTAGCATTCCTATACACTAATGATGAAAAATCTGAAAGTGAAATCAAGAAAACACTCCCATTTACCATTGCAACAAAAAGAATAAAATATCTAAGAATAAACCTACCTAAGGAGACAAAAGACCTGTATGCAGAAAATTATAATACACTGCTGAAAGAAATTAAAGACGATACAAATAGATGGAGAGATATACCATGTTCTTGGATTGGAAGAATCAACGTTGTGAAAATGACTCTACTACACAAAGCAATCTACAGATTCAATGCAATCCCCATCAAATTACCACTGGCATTTTTCACAGAACTAGAACAAAAAATTTCACAATCTGTATGGAAACACAAAAGACCCCGAATAGCCAAAGCAATATTGAGAACGAAAAACGGAGCTGAAGGAATCAGGCTCCCTGACTTCAGACTATACTACAAAGCCACAGTAATCAAGACAGTATGGTACTGGCACAAAAACAGAAAGATAGATCAATGGAACAGGATAGAAAGTCCAGAGATAAACCCACGCACATATGGATACCTTATCTTTGATAAAGGTGGCAGGAATGTACAGTGGAGAAAGGACAGCCTCTTCAATAAGTGGTGCTGTGAAAACTGGACAGGTATATGTAAAAGTATGAGATTAGATCACTCCCTAACACCATACACAAAAATAAGCTCAAAATGGATTAAAGACCTAAATGTAAGGCCAGAAACTATCAAACTCTTAAAGGAAAACATAGGCAGAACACTCTATGACATAAATCAAAGCAAGATCCTTTTTGACCCACCTCCTAGAGAAATGGAAATAGAAACAAAAATAAACAAATGGGACCTAATGAAACTTCAAAGCTTTTGCACAGCAAAGGAAATCATAATCAAGACCAAAAGACAACCCTCAGAATGGGAGAAAATATTTGCAAATGAAGCAACTGACAAAGGACTAATTTCCAAAATTTACAAGCAGCTCATGCAGCTCAATAACAAAAAACCAAACAACCCAATCCAAAAATGGGCAGAAGACCTAAATAGACATTTCTCCAAGGAAGATATACAAACTGCCAACAAACACATGAAAGAATGCTCAACACCACTAATCATTAGAGAAATGCAAATCAAAACTACAATGAGATATCATCTCACACCAGTCAGAATGGCCATCACCAAAAAATCTACAAACAATAAATGCTGGAGAGGCTGTGGAGAAAAGGGAACACTCTTGCACTGCTGGTGGGAATGTGAATTGGTTCAGCCACTATGGAGAACAGTATGGAGGTTCCTTAAAAAACTACAAACAGAACTACTGTATGACCCAGCAATCCCACTACTGGGCATATACCCTGAGAAAACCATATTTCAAAAAGAGTCATGTACGAAAATGTTCACTTCAGGTCTATTTACAATAGCCCGGCGATGGAAACAACCTAAGTGTCCATCATCGGATGAATGGATAAAGATGGCAAATATATACAATGGAATATTACTCAGCCATAAAAAGAAACAAAATTGAGCTATTTGTAATGAGGTGGATAGACCCAGAGTCTGTCATACAGAGTGAAGTAAGTCAGAAAGAGAAAGAGAAATACCATATGCTAACACATATATAAGGAATTTAAGAAAAAAAAATGTCATGAAGAACCTAGGGTTAAAACAGGAATAAAGACACAGACCTGTTAGAGAATGGACTTTAGGATATGGGGAGGGGGGAGGGTAAGCTGTGACAAAGCGAGAGAGAGACATGGACATATATACACTACCAAAGGTAAGGTAGATAGCTAGTGGGAAGCAGCCGCATAGCACAGAGAGATCAGCTAGGTGCTTTGTGACAGCCTGGAGGGGTTGGGATAGGGAGGGTGGGAGGGAGGGAGACACAAGAGGGAAGAGATATGGGAACATATGTATATGTATAACTGATTCACTTTGTTATAAAGCAGAAACTAACACACCATTGTAAAGCAAAAAAAAATTAGTTAATTTAAAACAAAACAAAAACAAAACAACAAACAAAACATGTTGACAACACAAATCCTCTCTCTTCAGTCCTATGGCTATTAACAGGCTCAATTTAAATTCCACATGGGCATTTGAATTTGATACATCAAAGCATGCTTATAACACTGAACATTTTTGCAGGGAAGACACCGTCCCTGCAATCACTTTAAATGACTGTCCAGGGACCTGGGGGGTTTGCAGTTCTTCATTAAGTGAAATATTCAAGGTAATTGAAATCTCTGCTTATGTCAGTATTAACTACAAATTTCCATATGTTTCAGATTTCTCCAATTAACTTACTGTCTATGAAATGATGAGAAATGAATTTTTAATTGATTGAGGATCTGGCTAGGCCTCAGGGTAGTCATTTTAAACCTGTACAAATAGCAGGTAAGAAAAGACAGAAGGCTTATATGATCTGACCCAAAATACTCTGGAAGGAAATTTTTAAAATTAAATACAATTCTTCTTAGACCTGTCTAACACGCCCATGCAGAAAACAGGAGAATATGCCAGGGAATGAATATTGAGGGCTTGGGAAGGAGTGGGCGTAGAAGCGGGGGAGGTGAATATAAGGCTGGCTAAGAGAATATTTATTGCTATGCTATGCTTTCCCCACAAAAAATAAAACATGGTTCTTGATTTTTGTTATATAGTTTTTTCTCTTACCAGTCTGATCTTAAATCATTGAGAACTCATTTCAGTCATTTCAGGTCATCAATCACTGTTACTCTTAATATTATGTTTTTAATCATGTACAAAATAGTCTTTAAATACTAAAATTCCATTTTGCTTGACTTCACACTCTGCAGACATTCAGTGTGTGTTTTTCTCAGATAAATGTTAATAAATTTCACTTCCAATCCCCTAAATGTGGATGCTCCCCAAATTTCCAATATTGACTTTGTCTTTCTGTTTCTCCTGTCTTTAACTTTGACCTCATCTACATATAAGGTTTCAAACATATCCAAGGTGCAAAGTATTCCAAAAGATTCAAAAAATCAATATTCACAGTCCTGACCTGTCCTTCAAAATGCAGTTCCTGCTGCTACGAGGCATTTCCACTTGGATGTGTCACCCAGCACCTCAGACTCACCTTGTCCAAACATGCCTATTTCCTCCCCACCTCTAGCCCACACAATTAATTTCATCTCTGGATTTCCCTATTTTTATTGGTGCTACTATTCTTTCAATAGGTTATAAATTATCCCATTGTTAGAAATGTCAGGATAATGTTAATACTTATATCCAACGAGTCAGCCAGTGTTACTGCTTTTCCCTTCAAAATGTGTTTTGCATTCCCAACTTTATTTCCATTTGCTAGTTTTTGTCTTTTTCCACTCATTCAATAAATACATATACAGCAATAACTATGAGAGGCACTATTCTTGGTCCTGGGGTACGAACAAAACAGACCAAGTCATGACCTCCTGACTTCATCTATCCAACCACCTTGGTGTCAGTCTCTTCCAGCTTGAGGGGGCTGTCTACTCAATGCAGCCTGCTTGCACTGCTAAAGTGCTCCTTTGCTATATCACTATGCCCCCTCTTGCCTCTCAAGGGCTCTGTAAGATAAATTCCACCCTCTTAGAGTTCCATCCCCTACAGTCTATAGAGGACCATCCCAAACTCCTTACCTCCCGGGCCCTCTGTCCCAGCCAAAATTGGATCTTTGCTTTTGGCTCATTCCCACTTCATTACTCTTGCCTGTTATACTTCTCCATCTAAAATGTATTCTTCTCATCTCTCTACATGTGACATTCTTAAATTCCCCCTCTTATGTGAATTTTTCCCAGCCCACTTCTACCTTTCTTGCCCACTTCTGAATTATTTTATCACATATACCTGGCAATTAATCATGGTTTACCTTGGGGCATCTATTGCATTGCAAAGGACTCCTTATTAACTGCATTGTTATTTATCTTTAAATGTTTGTCTTTTCACCAATCTTAAGTAGTTAAGTTAAACAATAGTTGATGCAATATATCTGACTGCAAGAAATTGCATACCAGTCTGTCCTCCTAAACTCATAAAAGTTTGACCAAACCCAAGATCAGGAAGACAGAGTTGAGCCCTGCCTCCTGTTCTCCTTGCTGGTGGACCTAGTAATAAAGCTCTTATTTCCTCAAGGCTGGTGCAATAGTATTGGCTTCCATGCACACTGGGCAGTAAGCCCTTGCTCAGTAACAAAGGATGTTTACATTTTGTTAGAAAGAAGTGAGGGGACTTCAATCAAAGGGGAAAATATCATTTGAGAGTCTATACAATAATAGCTTAGTTGACATTTGAAGAAAAATGTAAAATATTCAATTCTCCCACTCTTTAAGATATAAAAGCTAATAATAAAAACATTCTTAATTTCCTTATTAAGGCTTGTTTAGAAAGAGAGAAAAGATGGAGAAAGGAAGAAAGTAAGATTTGTTGATTTCCAGGAATGGGGAAAAGATGACAGAGACCAAGGGATAGGAAAGGCCATCTCGTCAAGCCCACCCCAATGATCATTCCTATTGTATGGCTACCATAAACACCATACTTTCTTCAGCTATTCAAATTAGATATTTAGTAACACTATCCACATAAGTTCCTTTGTACTTGTCCACAAGTTCTCATGTTTTTGTTAGGAAAATACTGTCACCTGTTTTGCCTAGGCCTCAGTCTAATCCCTATTGCTTCCAGTCTCTCCCTGCTGCTGAATGCTTAGCCAAAAAGTGATCCTTCTTTTCCCTTTTCCCTTACCCCATTCACCCTGTGCCACACTAGTGCAAGCAAACTCCCCTCCTAACTTGCTTAGGTGATTTCCATCCCATACCCCTATCCCCATTTCCTCTAGGACAGCAGCGCTTTCCACCTGGCCACCTTCATCCTCCCAGCCTTGGGTTAAGACATTTACAGAAGTTAAATAATTTGCACTTACTTACACAACTGGTAGGTAGCAGAGTGAAACCTGAATAGAGGTGCTTATACCTGTATACCTCTCCCTATTCCCTCGCTCTTAATTACCATACTAAGTATGATTATAGTGATTAAGGGAGATTATAAAGTAATGAAATGGATTTTTCTGTATGGCTTGTGACAAATTTATAGGTACTGCATATATCATGTAAATGAGACCATCTATGCAATATTTATGCCTGATTAGAAAGACTTCTCATGGGTTGTCTTAGGTGAGCACTGGTCTGCATTCTGTTGAAATACTTCAAGTTTAATGTGCTTTTAGATACTATAGTCAAGAATGGCACATTTTATACCTAAAGATTCCAATCCACAAATGAATTGTTTTCTTGCCATTGAGCAGCAACTAGAAAATGTGGTTTGCATTACATTTACTATAAGATGCAAATAAAACATTAGAGAGCTTAGCTCCTGCACAGATGATAAAAGGATTATTTGCAACTCTGAATACCTTTAAGAAACCTTTCAGGAGACACCAGGTGTCTTTAAGAAGAAACCAAAGTTTAAAAGGGAAGATAGCAAAAAAGTGTGTTTTCATTCTTCCATATGGGTAATGTGAGCTGTAAACAACGCATAAGGTTGGAGAAGTGGGGCCTGGATCAATTACTGAAAAGGAAGAATAACAAAAATATTTCTTCAAGTTTCTAGAGTTTTAGGGTTCTAGAAAGAGTTCTAGAATTTTCAAAGTGCTCTTACGTATATGACCTCATGTTACCATACTGATCTCCGGCAGCAGGCAGAGTAAGTGTAAGGTTCTTCACCTTACAGAGGAGGAAGCTGAGGCTCAGTGTCAAAATCCTTTATGAAACTTTTCACACCTAATAAATAACAAGGAGGCACAAGTAATCCGAATGTTGTTTTAAAAACCTTTGGAAACAGCTACCTACTTCCTGAGTGGCAGCACTGACCTGACAAACGAAGTTTTCCCTGGATGACTTAGACCAAAAGTAATCTATAGGGGAGAATTTTTAGGCCAAATTATTAATCAAGGTCATGCTGATGGAGTTTTGTTTATTATAGAAATGGATATCAGGGATCAAATGTAGATAATGAACAACAGAAAAAAAGAAAGGAGCCACAAAATCTTATACTTCCAAGGTGTTAAAGACAACATTCCTTCCTCGATAATTACATATTGAGCAACTACCGCGCGCCAGCCACCATGTTAGACGTTAGGAATCCAACGGTAAGCAAAACAGGTATTTGCTCCCATCCTCAGAGTTTACAATCCAGTGTGTAGGGTGTAGGATGAATGAGATATATATCAAGTTTTTAAAAGAAATCTCAAAACTATATGATTACAAACCATGCTGGCACCTCGATCTGACTTCCACCTCCAGAACTAGGATAAGTAAACTGATGTTGTTTATAAGCCAGCCAGGCTATGGCATTTTTGCCCTAGCAGCCTGAAGGGACTTCGGAGGACTGATCTAACCTGGTCCTCTGGGGGGCCAGAGGAAGCTTCTCCGAGGACGTGATGGAGATGCTGAGGTCTGACGGCTGAGCATGAAGCACGGGTCTGCTGCTGGGGGGCAGGAGGTTAGAGTGGCACTGGAAGGCTGTTAGGCAGGAGGGACAGCTGGCGCAGAGGTGCTGAGATGTGGGAGTGGAGGAGCCGTCCTAAGAAGTCTGCGCTTCTTAGAGGGCTGTCTCCACCCCCGCCTCCCTTTCTCCCTCTTCCCTCAATGCAGCGTCCACCCCAAGGTCCCCTGACACGGTCTGCACTGAGGTCACCAGCAAAGGCCAGGGTGACTCTAAAGGTCACCTCTCCGGGACCACTTCTCTGCTCAGCAGCCATCAGCGTCCACCCGGGGCAGCGCCGGTGACGCCCTACCGTGTCCCCCGGGGCATCGGCCAGACCACGCCGAACCTGAGCTCCCACCACCAGCACCGGACTCTTACCGGGCGCGGCCCCCACTCACCCACGGAGCAGCCCCGCCTCGGCTCGGGTTTGGTTCCCTGACCCCGGGTCTCACCTGGAAGCCTCGCCGCCTCGAGCCCCGGCGGCTTCTCGGGTCCGCAGCTCTGGCCCAGCCCGGGTCCAGCGCGTGCACGCCTCCCGGTCACTGTCACGGGGCCGTGGGTGTCATTTACTCGCGGAAGGGACGGTGCAAACAACCGGGAGGAGGAAACACGGGGGGACCGGCCGGAGGCCGGCGCGGAGACCGGGCCGTAGTGGCCGGAGCCTGGGCCCCCTCCGCGGCCGAGCCGCCCCCTCGGACGGGCCGCTCCCGGCCTCGGGTCTCGGGAGTCCCAGGAGCCGCCGTTCTCCGTCGGAGGCCCGGCCCTCGCCCGCCTTGGACTCCTGATGGAATATTCGGCCCCGCCGGCTTGGGCAGTTTCATGGTTCTCTGGGGCCCTTTCCTCTCCTTAGACCGGGAAACCCGGGGCAAAGTTCTTCAGAGCTTCACCTTCCAGGTTAGCGTCGTGAGGCGCACGCTTCGCCGTGAAGGGCGGAAAGCGTCGTCCATCACGCCAGTCAGGCCCGCGAGCGCTAGACGTGACGGGAAAGGATGTGCGCCCCGGAACTGAGGACCGCGCGCAGCTATCACGTCAGAGGGTGTGGCCTGAGCTCCACGGATGGCTTGAGGGGAGTGAGGCCGACCTGGTAGTGGGCGTGGCGACAGGGTGGGATGGGCGGGGTTGGCTTTCTTCAGAGGGGCGGGGTCGGGGAAGCGGGAAGGTGCACAGAGGGACGGGACCAGCCTGGCGGTGGGCGTGGTGGTTGGCAGAGTGGGCGGAGTCGACCTGCAGCCGGGGCGGGGGGCGGAGTAGGGAAGTTGCGACGGGGCCCAGAGGTGACTGCCCGGCCTTTTGTGACTTTGGTAGGACGGTTGGTGACCGTTGACGGTTTGGTGGTGTGGTCTCAGCTCCGGGGGCGGGGTCAGTCATACCCAGGCTGTCCAGCTCGGTAGAAAGCAGAAACCCGCGGCCACCCCACGCTGCAAAGAGCATCTGCTCCGAGAAGCAAGGACCCTGCGAGGCCTGAGAGGTGGGGAGAGAAGCTGGGAACGGTGCGTTGTCACCTAGTGATGCTCAGTGATTAAGTGATTGCTCGAAAGCCAGAGGGTATTTGCAGAGAAGCTGGAAATCGTGATTTCATGATCTCTTTTCGTAAATTAGAAAGCGGAGTAAAATTACTCTGTTTATCCAGAGTGGACTTGGGGCTCTAAGCCACTCAGGAGGGGAGGCGAGCGTGTGCCATTAGTGAAGCAGCCCTGGAACGGGCTAGGCTCACCTGGGACAGTTGCTAGAGGCGTGATGGGCACCTTCTAACAGGAGATTCTCTGAGACTCAGGAATGCGGGGACAGGTTGCGGGCAGCAAAAGGAGGCCGTTTGTGATCTTCAGTTGAGGGCAAGTTGAAAATAGTGGGGGCCCCGGGGCTGCCGCCGCTCCTGGGGAGGCTCTCCCGATTAATGTGGATTTGGGGGCAGGCAATGTCTCCTCTGAACTCGAGGTGTCATCTACCTTTTTAATTCTCTTGCTTCAGACAGCAAGGCCAGCCCCAACAGATGGAAGCTACAGGGAGGCCAGTTTAAACTTCATTGAAGGTAAGGATGCAGCCATCAGAACAATGGGCATACCCATTCCTAGCACTGCGCAACCATTTGCCAGGCAGGCAGAGCTTGACAGTGAAAAGAGCATGGCTTTGGCAATGAGACATCTCTCTGCTTAAGGTTCTAAATTGATCATTTAATTCTCCAAGCCTGTATTTCCTCTTTCCTTAAGAAAAGAACATGCTACTGTTCCCCCCAACTGGGGGTCTTCCTTGTGTTTTTCAAAGAGGCTACAGGGCTTCCCTGGTGGCGCAGTGGTTGAGAGTCTGCCTGCCGATGCAGGGGACATGGGTTCGTGCCCCGGTGCGGGAGGATCCCACATGCCGCGGAGCGGCTGGGCCCGTGAGCCATGGCCCTGAGCCTGTGCGTCCGGAGCCTGTGCTCCGCAAAGGGAGAGGCCGCAGCAGTGAGAGGCCGCAGCAGTGAGAGGCCTGCGTACCGCAAAAAAAAAAAAAAAAGTGCAATCAGATGTGAACATTACATTGGAGTTTCGTACCTCCTCAGAGAATGGTGTCCTCCTGGGCATCAGCAGCACCGAAGTGGATGCCATGGGATTAGAGATTGTAAATGGCAAGGTGGGTGCTGAATCTGGATGGGGTCCCCCCGCCCCACCCCAGTGTCAGAGCAGTTGAGAAACAGTAGAAACACCTATCACCAACTGCCAGTTATTCGCTGATGGAGTGGAGAGGTCTCCTCACTGTTACAGAGCTGATAATGCAATGCCTTTTCATGAGTCTGACAGTTCAGAGCCGGTGTCCTTCCCCTGCTCCCAGCCCAGACCCCAACTTGGCAGACGTGGAAGCAGAATCTCAAGTTACATGTCAAATGCATGTCAGGAACACACATCTGTTCTCAGAGGAGGAGGGTGGGACACCCAGGGCAGACATGTGTGACCACAGCCCATGTTTGGTACTTGAAGTTCCTGAGTGTCCTGAAAGTCAGTCATTAAACCCATGAGATATCCAGACACCGAAATTACTTTTTTTTTTCTGAAATAGAAATTGCATCTCTCTTTTTGAGTTTCACAGGACTGATCTGTAAGACCAGCCCTTCATCTGATAGCATCTGGGGCTTTCATTGTTATAGCTGCTCACAAAGCCTCTTATGAAAAATACTTTGCAAATGTTTCTCCCCTACAGCCTTTCCAGAAACTAGGGTACAATGACCTGTCTTTAGATTTTCCAGCCTCATGGCAGAGGCTCTGAACTCAGGCAAACCTAAGTTTTTTTCATTTTTTTTTCCCAAGCTTACAAGCTTTTTCTTTTTTTAAAAAGAAAGGATATAAACTAATAACAGCAAAGGAAGTACTTTATATGGCTCTTCCCTTTCTGGAAACAAATAGTACATGAATGGAGCATTATAGCACCACACAGAGAGAATGTTCACGAAAGAGAAGGTACATCTAATTGAGTGGTTCTCAACCAGTGGCAGTTTTCCCCCTAGGGGACATTGGTCTGGAAATATTTTTAGTTGTCACAACTGAGGAGGAAGGGGAGGGGCTTCTGGCATCTAGTGGGGAGAGGCCAGGGGTGCTGCTAACACCCTACCATGCCCAGGACAGCCTGCACAGCCAAGAATGATCTAGACCCAAACACCAACAGTACCAGGTTGAGAAAGCACGATGTAGTTCCCTCTTCAAGTTTTCTTCTAAGGAAACTTTTTTGTGGACTTACGTATGGAAAATGTTCATCCCTGATATTTTACTCTTTGGGATTTAGCTGTTCTAAATGTATTTACCTAAATCAAGAAAACTTTTCCATTTTCCTGAACAAAGTATATCTGTAAACTGTACAATTTTTTTAAATTAAGATATATAGAACGCAAATTTGTGTATACTAATACCTCGAGAAGCTTTTAGAGAAGTAGATTTTAAACGTCAGTCTTACAATTTTTAGGAGGGGTGGTCTTCTGCTAAAGGAAGACAGCTTGGGGCAGCACACACACTTGAACATTAAGAAGGCATCCGTGCGCCTGAGAAGTACATACAGTCTGGATGGACTCACAGTTTGTCGACTGTCATGTCTCTTTATGTGGGGACCAGCATTCGTGCTACCTTAGGCTCAGTCTCATGAATTGCATCATCACATCAGTCCCTCAGGAACCTTCGACAGTTCCATGTCCACTGCAGAGCTCTTCCAGGAGTGCCACAGTCTGAGGAGCGGCCTCC
Source organism: Phocoena sinus (assembly GCF_008692025.1). Lineage (NCBI taxonomy): Eukaryota > Metazoa > Chordata > Mammalia > Artiodactyla > Phocoenidae > Phocoena > Phocoena sinus. Next base: position 57,752,622 of record NC_045776.1, on the reverse strand, counting down.
TTCACAAGTTCCCTCACTTCATGCACAGACCACCATGCAGGGCCTGGTAGCAGCTTGTCCCCTTGCTGTGAGGTCAGATTCAGGTGGTGACCGGGGACTTCAGTTCTCTGTGGATTTGACAGACCTCAGGTAACTGTCCTTGGTCGCCATCAGTGACGGTTTATTCAGAACTGGTGATGAGCTTGATGTAGCTGACACAGGCTGGAAAGGATTTCTGTAGTAAAGGTAAGAGTTGATGGGATTTCTCCAGGTGGGGTTCGGAGAGTTAGTTTGCTGAATCCATGGGTTTTCCGGAAAGCCTTTGCTCTTTTGCAGGCAGGCGTGTCATTTCCTCACGAAACAATATTAATGCAATTGGCAGGTAGAGCTCTATTGTGGTGGGCGTTAGGGGAGAGAGGGCTAGCCTAGGATGGAGGCTTCTGGGAATGTCATTTGGCACATTGGTTTCCCGATATGTCTTCTTTGGCTGATTGACTTTTGTCATTTCATCTTGAGGAGCTGTGATTCACTGAAGGAAGGTGGAGAGGGTTCCTTCCCCACCCGGGGAAGCAGCAACCACATCCCCTCAGTGGAGGAATCCATGAACTATCCAATTCGGAGGGCACGATCCACACGATGTGTGTGGGCAGCTGCAGGCCCTGCTCTGCCCGGGTGAGCACTGGACCATCCCTGTTGGTTTCAGAGACACGGGCTGCAGAGGTCCCTGCCGTGCTGGGCTCAGCGATGTCCTCCTCCGCCGAGTGGAAGGCCAAGGCTCTGTCTAGCAACTCTACCCATGTCGAGATGTAGGAGAACACAAACTGGGAAAACTCCCTTTATTCCTACCTTTAGGCCTAAATGTATGAATGCTGATTTTTGTCAGGGAAACATTTTTGAGAAATTAGCCTTCTTGGGGCCTGAGGTCTGTCCAGGCGGCCCAAGCTCTCCTGATCTCCTGCCTGCTATCCTGGCGGTTGGGGGCCGTTTTCTCTGGAGACCACGTTGACCACTAAGTCACTTTGAAAGGAGACTGTGTTTTTGCCTTTATTTCCTGATGGTTGTAAGACATCTGTCAAGTGATACTATCCGACTAAGAAATATCTCAAGAATTATAGCAATGACCAACAGCCCCTCTCTAGGCATTAAATGTAACACAGTTTATCCCCTTTAACGCCTCCACCATTGCAGGCAGATCATATAAGGGTTCCTCCTGTGTGTTGCTTCTTTCCCGCTGTAAATTAGTGAAGGCTGCTTTGGTAATTCCTTCTTAAAGAACGTGGGGTTTGTGACTTCAGATCCTTAGTGCTCCTGAGAGGAACACTGGCCCAGCGACACATCCATCTGGAACCCCGGGGAAGGCTGAAGTAAAACGTCTTGGTTTCCTCCTGCATGTCCCAACAGGCTGTGTCCAAGGAATCCGGAAGCCTCTGTAAGTCATTTCTGTTGTCACTACTGTCCAGTGTTGGCTGTGACATGGCCCCTGGAAGCCCAACAACGGCAGCCAAACCTGCTGAAGAAACGTGGAGACTTTGTGCTCCCCTCCAAACCAACCTTGAGGTCATTGGCGGGAGGAACCGCGGACTCTCCCGACTCCTAGAAAGGAGCATGTGAAGATTCGGTCTCTTTCCAGAAGTTGTTCCAATGGAAATCATCGTTTTGCACAGGAGATATGCTTGACTGTCCTTCTGGACAGTCTCACGATCTAAATGTTGTCCCTGGTGTCCTGCCTGGTGCTGTTTTCCAGGCAATGGCAGTGGGCAAAGCCTGGCCGTTTTCCAGGGTCCAGTCACAGGGGAATCCAGGGCACCATGTTTGGGGGCCCAAGCGCAGAGCCCAGGCCTAAGTGTGTGCAGGTGGTTTCTTTTACAGCTTTACTGAGGACTAACTGACATACAATAAACTTGACAGCACATACTTAAAGGTGTACAGTTTGATGACTTTGAGCGTATGTATCCATTCCTGCGACCATCACCACATTCAGCATAATGAACATACCCATCACCCCCGAAGTTTCCTCCTGCCCCTTTGCAACCCCTCCCTCCCAGTCCTTGAAACACCTCACACACTGCTGCAAAGCCGAGGACAAAAACAGGAAAGCTACTCTACCCATTCAACAAATCTGGTACAACCCTGGCTCCAAAACAAGGTAAGGGAATTGTAAGACAATTATAGATCAATTTTACTTTTGGACCTAGATGTGACAATCCTCAATAAAATGCTGGTTAGCTGAATTCCTCGATTATAGAAAAAATATGACCAATTACAATTGCACCCCAGACTCCCTTTTTTATTCTCCAGTGTGTTATATATTTTTCACTAAATCTATGTTTTCAGTTTCTTAAAATTTTGTGGATCCAATTTATCAATTATTTCCTTCTATGGCTAACTTTTTGCTATCCCATTGCAGTGTGACATAGTGAGGGCCACATGGTAGAAAAGCCTGTTCCCAATCTGTCATCTAAAGACATGGAGCTAAGGGCTGCGCTGCTGTGCAGTAATAAAAATGTTACACAAACGCAGAGCAGCAGCTGAGAATGAAGTGTTAGAGCATAAAAGTCACAAATAAGATGACACTCTGTAGGAGTCCGCACGTGACTGTTAGTTGATAAAACTCAGATGAACCTTTGGCGACTGCCCTCCACCTGCTCCCAACTTCTGTCTGGCCTGTCAGGAAAGGTGTCATTTACTGCTGGGATGATAAGAGAAGCAGGTCTGTGGAAGCCCCCAGCATCCCTGGGAACTCCGGAGTCTTTTCCATCTGCTCATATGCTTTGCTGTCAAACCCCATTTTGCAGAATCTTTGGAATTGAGCTAATGTACTTCATCACTTGTTACAGCCAACAGGATTCCAAACTGATGTAGTGGAAGAGGTTGCAACTGGGCTCAAGCAGGGTGAAAACCTTCCAGGATGGCCAGCAGAGGAGAGCACCCACTCCACAGTCAAGAGCCAGGGGGAGAGGGACTTCCCTGGTGGTGCAGTGGATAAGACTCCACACTCCCAATAGAGGGGGCCCGGGTTCAGTGGGATCGCACTGAATCTACAGATATATTTGTGGAGAACTGACATCTTGCCAATTCTCTTCCACCTACCTCTTCCCATCTAGAAACATACTGTATCTATATATTTACTCAGCTACTTTCATTTCTACCACAAATATTTTGCTTTTAGTATAGTAGTAGTTTTCAGTATACATGTTTTGCATATATTTTGTTAAATGCACTCACAAGTATTTTTTTGTTTTTTGATGCTATTCTAAATGGAAGTTTTAAAAATTTATTTTCCAATGGCTTGCTGCTAGCATAAAAAATACTACTGATTTTTATATAATAATCTTGTATTCCATGACCTTGCTAAATTATCTTATTAGTTCTAATAGTTGAAGATACCTTAGGCTTTTGTACATAAATAATCATATTATTTGCAAATGGAGACTATTTTATTTCTTCTTTTCTAATCTTTATGCCTTTTATTATTTCTTTTCCTTGCTTTGGTATACAGTAAAATGTTGAGTGTAAAAAAATCATGAATGAGTACTGAATTTGCCAAATGTCTTTTCTGTATCTATTGAAAAGATTCTTTTTTTTTTTTTTTAAAGCGCAGATTAGAAAGCACCAACTCAAGTTTAGTAAATAGTTTTTGCACAAACATCCATCATTACCTTAGTGCCTCGTGATTTTTGCACAAGACCACCATCTGGCTAGAAGGTGACAGAGACTGGGCTCAGACACAAACCTTTTGAATTTAAAGCTCCTTTTCTTTCACCAGCACCATGGTAACCTCAGACTAGTTGAATATAAGAATTCTCATGATAATGTTTTTAGTTTTTTCCTCTTTATTTTTATGGATAAAATGTAACATACATATTATACTTAACAATGAAACTGATGGGATGAAAGAACATTAACTTTTGAGATGGGCGACAACATAAAAAATTGGCAACCTAGTGACAGCATGATTTTTCAATCAAAGCACATAGTTTTAGAAAAGTTGGAAAATGCCTAAAAGATGTTATTTTTAAATTAAGGTGTGTGTGTACAACTGTTGAAAATGTTTGAAAGAAACATTTTAATCCACGTCATATTATTAAGTGACATATTTATGAAAAAAAAAAAAGTTGAAAGTGCCTGTCAGAAAACAGAAACTATTCAATCCCGTAATATATATTCCTTTCAGACATGTGATACATTTATGAAAAACTGTTGAAATATGCTTGATAGAAAGAAGTTTAATCTCACGCTACTTTTAGTCAAGTGCAATGTGGGGAAAGCGGTTGAAAATGCATGAAAGAAGATGAAGTGAATTCCTACATTTGAAAACCTGTGATTCAGCACAGTTAAACACACAAGACAATGACTAAGGGACACAGATTCTCTCAGCGTCTACACCACATCATAGTTACAGAGTATTTGGTTTTAAAGCTTCTGCTAACAATATTTTACATCATTAAATGTATATTATTAAATGTACACTGAAAGCTAACTGAAGTGACTTAAATAATAAGATTCAGGAACAGTTTGTAACAAAAATTGTTAACGTCTGTTATTTTTTTCTCCCAAGAAAGACAAGTGAGGTAGTTTATATTGTATATACATTGTAAAGAGATTAATATTCCAGTTTGTTCAAAGGTCACTCCTTGAACTCACTAAACTCATTGTTCAATGACTCCAAGAATCATATCCCCAAGTGAGCTGTTTAGCAAAGGGATCTTCTTTTGTAGAATGGAGGAAAGAATGAGCCTGTTCTAGCGGTTTTTTTTCTGAATAATTGTTCCTAAAACGTTAACTTTCTCTTATGTTTTCGTAGATACAATTTTCCTAACTGTACACCAAGAGCGCTTGGGAAGAGATGAGGTGGGAAGCTATCAAGAAAAGAATTTAGAAGCCCAGTATCTGACTCTTCTTTTGTTTGCAGATATACTACTCATGTTTGCTTTTACACTATTCACTGTTACAGATTACTGTAACTATTTTAAAAAACAACTCTTCATAGGCAAAGACAGTTTTTTCAACACTTAGGTGACCAGCAATTTTGAGTTTTAATTGTAGGGGTTTGTTTATTCATTAAGAATAAAATTATTCATTAAGAATAAGATTAGTAAAAAAAAAAGTAAAAATTAGTAAAAAGAACTTCTTTAACCACACAAAAATTAGTTTGTGTGTCTACTGGAAATTCTTCTCTAATCAGTTTGTTAACTTGATGACTAAAAATTCAGGTTATATCCAATGATATTGGTATTGACGTGGGCTTCCATATCATATAGTTATTTGAAAGTTGTCACACAACCTTGGATGCACTGAAGTGATTAAAGTTATTGACTGGGCTAAGCCTTTGACATCTAAAACCACACAAAAGTGGATAAGAAATTCAGAAACTTAGTTTTTTTTAATCTGTCATCTGTTAGCCATTTATTTAAAACTAATGACTAATGAAGTAAATCTTAAAACCTTTAGAACTTATGCATCTGTCCTAATGTGTTTTCAGTCAAAAGAAATAAAAAAATTCCCAAATAAAAAATTAAATGGATAGATCTGTGAATTGTCTAAACACAACAGAATATATTCTAAATGATAGGAAATTCAGTGAGAAAAATCAGTCACTGTTTTAATACATACACAGAAGTGTAAGGCAGCTAATTTGAAGAATTTCTTCCATGTATGTGGGCATAAATTACAGCCATCTTATGTCTTGGACCTTAGCAACTACATGAAGTAAGTTTACTCCTGTTGTTTGAATTGCAAAAATGATAACGGCATTTTCTCAGACCCTCAAAGTTCATTATGTAAACTCACATGCCGTCAATTAGCCATACATTGAAAACTGATGAAATGTAGGAATAAATAAATATAAACCAACAGAACATATGTTTATCTTCTAATGGGTTTTCAGGCAAAGGAAATAAAAAATTCTCAAATAAGCAAATAAAATGAATGGATATTTGAGTTTTCTATAAAAATATAACAAAATTCTAATGGCCAGAAATGCAATCATCTACATGTTGAATATAAATTATGTTTTTATAGATATCAAGGCATAATGAGCATGTAAAAGTATAGGCTTAAATTATTATCACATTTTGTTTTGAGACTTGGTAAGTAGATTAAATGTATTCTGCATTGGTGAGCAACTTTGTCTATTGTTTGATTTTCAAGAGAGAGTCATTTGGGTGTTAAATCTCATTAAAACTGGTGTAAATTCATCAAAATCTCAATCTAATTAGTAGATTCTAATCCAAAGCACATACATGGGATAAATGAGACCTCTGTCCCCATTTCTAACCAACTCTAGAACAACTATACTGCGGTCTCCAAATGAAAGGCAGGGCTGTCCAACCCCCCAGCAAATTTCAGATTTGCTCTCAATTACAATCATGAATTGTGCTTTCTCACCAACTGCAGGTCTGGAAAATGGCTCCGTGGGATCTTGATAGCGAGGCAGTTTTCAGCTCACCAAACATTCATCTGATTTTAAAGCCTGATGCTAATCCACAGTGCTTGGCCAAGTCTATGATTGATGAACAGAAACAAAACCTGTTTTTACAGCATATAAAATCTGGATATAACAGTACTTTTCAGCACTCTTGAAGAAAGAACAGTTGGACAAAGGCAGTTCTGCAGTTTAAAACTGGGGCTGCAGAAGTGATTCTCTACAGCTGTGAAATATAAAAAATGATATGTTTGATGAGGAAAGGAAATCTGTGCCTGGCACATGGAAAGCTATTCACTGAGCACCATTTTCACGATGAGGAAATAGGGGCCCTGTGACCGCTGACTACACCAAAGGTTATGGAAGCACAGGAACAGCCCTTGTCAACCTAACCTTAACTATGGGGACCTGTGCTCATAAGAGAACAAGCTTTAAGAATGTCAGTTTTCAACAGCCCAAGATAGGGAAATGTTCATTTGCACCAGAATGCAGACAGCCACAATACAGTACAGCATACATAACAACACAGTGGTTTTTAAATAGAAGGTTCTCCTCCTCCAATTCAGAAGCAAGTCAGAGCATAAACATTGTTTGTGTGACTCTGGAAACTGATTCTCTTTGGAAAGTAGATCTAAATTATTTTTCAGAGCAGAAATTTTTGTTATTTCTGGCATCCTTGTTCAAAAATGTCTATATATATATAACATAAGTATAAAAAAAAAAAAAAAGTCTTTTCCACCTCTTGTGTTTGGTAGCATTTGCTACATCAAGAAGTGCTTCTTATCCCCAGGTAGAGGACCAAGTTCATTTCTGCTGTGAAGTCAAAGTATTAGAAATGATTAGAGTTCCATATTCTATATTGGCCTTTCTTCTGGAAGGATCACATCCTCTTTCCTTCACTCTTATCAAAGAACCATCATGAGAAAGCTTCAGCTCAAATGGTCAACCAGTTCCTCTTCCACAATTCGTGTTGACACCAGTGGGAGACACCAGTTGGGCTGAGAAACACCAAGAGGGTTCTAGGAACAAACATGTCAAAAGCAGTCTTGTTTTTTCCCTACCAAATGTAGGACTTCTTGGCAGGTAATGCACGATAGCTGCCATCTTGGGGGGTATTTCAAACACTTGGTTGGGGTTTAATCACCCATTCTGCCTGGGGATTTACATGATATACATCCAATATATAAGCCTCTGGATCCAAGCAGTGCTGTCCTAAAAGAAAGAAAAATCAGAGTATGTTTTCAAAAGTGCACACTTCCGTGCATGTGTGTGCATGTGTGCATGTATGTGTGTTTGCAAGGCTCAAATAAGGCCAGTATAGTTCCCTCAGCCAAAAATGAATACATTTTAAAGTTTCCTAGCAAAGCCAGCCTTCCTCCCCTCTTTTCTTTGCTTCTTTCTGACTGTGAAGTACTTCAAATAAATCCCACGTGACACTGGGGAGCAAACAGACACGCTAATCACAAGCAAATTGTTCCCTAGACTCACTACATCAATTAGAAAAATAAGACAAGAACCTGTTTCAGGTATCAATTCATTTATATGATAATGAGCACTAGTGAGGACAATACATGTCCTCTAACGGTTTTATAGATAGAAACTTGACCAGGACTAGACACTAATATCAAGTTCATTTTAGGGAAGGTCATTTCATTTTTCCTGTGGGCAGGAGATCTGGAATTGATAACAAAAAGATCATTCCATGGGGGCAAATACATTTGAAAATTCTTACATACAGTGTGTTCGAAATGTATATATACTAAAGTCTCAAACAAAAGTAGCAATATTTAATTGCTTGCCTGATTCATTCATTCATTTCTCAAATATTTCTTGAGTTATTACGTGCCACGCACTATTGTATGGGCTGAGGCTACAGCAATGCATCAGACAGTCAAAAATACTTGCCCTTGGGATGCTTACATTCTAAAAGTGGTAAAAGGCAACTAGCAAATAAGCAAGTATGTTAGAAAGTAAGTCTGATGGTGATAAGAACATGAGAGAACAAGAAATTGGGGAAGGCGCAGAAAGAGGGTCCAATCCAGGAAGGTCTCACTGAGAAGCTGATACAGCGGCCAACAGCTGACAGAGGTAAGGGAGTGAGGAGGGAACCATCCAATGGAAAGCATCCAGGGCAAAAGTCAAAGCAGATGTGAAGGCCCAGGGCAAGACGTGCTGGGGACTGGATATGAAAGCTGGTGTCCAGGGCAGTCTGCACATGATGTTGAGAGATGGCAGCATCCAGGTGCCTTCAGAGCAATGAGATGCACTAAGTTCACCATGGCAGGTAAGTGCAGACAGAAGTTCCAGTGCTCCGAGGTCGAGAGGATGAGAAGTAACAGGCCGAAGAGACTCAGAAGGAGCAGCCTGTGAAGTGGGGGGAAAGCCAGGAGCTTAGGGGGTCCTTGAAACCAGGTGAAGAGAGTGTTTTCTTAAAGAAGGGAAAGATCAACCCAGGCAGTTGTAAAGACAAAATGAAGCACTGGATTTCACAACAGAAGAGTCTTCTGGTGACCTCGACCAAAGAGCAATTCTGAAGTGTTGAGGGGTAAAGCTTGACTGGAGTGCCTTCAAGAGAGAAGGAGAGGAAGAAACTGGAGTATATACACAAATGATCCAAGGAGTTTTTGCTATAAATGGAGCAGAGAAATGGGAGTAGACTTGAAGGGGGTCAAGAGAGAGTTTTGTGGAGATGAGAAAAATTACCAAACTGTTTATGCAGAGAGAAATGGTGTGGTTGGGAGGGAAAAGCTGATGACAGAGGAGAGGATGGGAGACTGACCAAGCCCTCGCCCACAGGAGGGAGGCGCCGCCCTAAACAGGAGCACAGGTATTTCATCCCAACTGTGAATGGGGGCAAGAGGAAGGTAAGGACACAGAGGCACGTGGACGGAATTTTCTTTTCATTCCTTTCTGTCCCCCTTCAGGGGAATAGGAAGAATGAATCTGGACTGAGAGTTGAGCAGGAAGTTCAACACAAAGGATGTCGAGATGATGAAAGTGCCACAATTTCTCCTTTCGTTTGCATGAATCTCCAGGCTCTCCAACTTTCAGAGTCACATTTAAAAGACTCAAAAATCTACTCCACATCGACTAAACTATTTACATTTAAATTTTGAAAATATTTTAGGAAAGTCATACTGTTCTTATGTGAGATTTAAAAAATCTGACACAGTGATTTTGATTTTCTATCTAAAGAAATTTGTAAAGTACAGTTTTACAATAATAGCAGCATATTTCTTTTAGAGTAATTAGAGAATGTAGGAGTAAAAACATTAAAGAATGCTTACCTATATTACCTCCAATTTCATATAATCTTTGGTTCTGGATCTTAATGCCTTCCGATGAACCATGACTGAGAAAAGAAGAAAGCAATATAATTTAAACCCTCCTCTGTGATCTGGGGTAAACCTGTGGATTAAATAATCATGGCAACAAACAATCATTCTGCCTTGGGTGAAATATACCACACAAATCATTATTATGACTGAAGTGATGATAAAATCTTTTTTGTTTGTTTGACACAGACAAGCATCTGAGGCAGAGAGGAAGCTGGACGCCGCCAGGCTTCACGGCCACCCCAGCCCTTCCATCCACCACTGTCAGCTCCTCTTAAGAGAGGACACCTTATTGACACATCAAGGCTGGCCAAGGAGCAGCTGGATGTTTAATATTGCCTTGTCATGGGCCACATTACTCTCAGTTCAAAAGCCATCAGGTTCCATTTCTGTATTTGCCAAAAATTGAATGAGATTCTTTCCTCAGCCCATGGCACATTTCTAAGCTTGCCCAGTGCTTTGTAAACTAACGTTGACTTTGTTGCATGTCTCTGCCCTATAATGAAAGCAAGTCAGAGAAAATAATTGTCCAATTTTAATCTTCCATCCCAGACTAGGCTGCCGGGACAGAAGAGTCTGGAAAGACCATTGCTGAGCTCCTGCCCACTAGAACTGTCAGCTTGGTTACTCAAAAACATGGTCTTCGGCTCTCTGCTGTGAGGGAGAAGGACGTGCACCCTCTTTGTTTAATTAAACATTTTATTTGAGATAGTTGTAGATTTGCATGTGGTTATAAGAAAATATACAGACACATCCTTGTGTACTCTTTACCTAGTTTCCCCAATAGTAAAATCTTCCAATACCCTAGTGTGATGTCACAACCAGAAGCACCACATGGATTCTGTCAAGGTACAGAACATTTCCTTCCCCACAAGACTCTTCTTGTTCTCCTTATAGCCACACCCACCTCCCTCCCCCTGTCCCCATCCTCCACCCCTTATCCCTGGATTCTACATTTCTATAAACTTGTCATTTATAGAAACGTTATATAAATGGAAACACACAGTATGGAACATTTTTGTAGTGGCTTTTTTTTTTCCAGTCAACATAGATCCTGGGAGATTCACCCAGGCTGCTGCATTTTTACTGCTGCATAGCACATGTGATATGGATGGACCACGGCCTGTTTAGTCATTTACCTGTTGAAGCACATGGGTTTTTTCTTTTCCAGTTTTCGACTATTATAAATAAAGCTGCTATAAGAATTTGTGTACAGGTTTCTGTGTAAACATAATCTTCATTTCTTTGGGATAAATGCCCAGGAGTGTGAATGCCACATCACACGACAGATGCATATTCAATTTTATAAGAAACTGTCAAACTGTTCCACAGAGTGACTAGACCATTTTACATTCCCACCACCAATGTATGAGTAATTCAGTTTTTTTGTATCTTCACCTGTACTTGGTGTTGTCATTATTATTACTTTTTAGCCATTTTCATAGGTGTTTAATATGTCATCATGGTTTTGTATTTCCCTAATGGTTAAAAATACTGAACATCTTTCCATGTGCATATTTGTCATCTGTATATCTTCTGTTCATGTCTTTTGCCCATTTTCAAATTGGATTGTTTGTTTCTGCACTGTTGAGTTATGAGTGTCCTTTATACATTCTAGATACTAGTCCTTCATTTGATATGTACTTTATAAATATTTTCTCCAAGTCTTTAGCTTGTCTTTTCATCTTTTAAACAGGGTCTTTCAGTGTATAAGTTTTCAATCTTGATGAAGTCCAAGTTACCAATTTTTGTTTCGTATGAGTCATACGATGTCAAGTTTAAGAAATTCTTCACTAGTCCTCTATCACAAAGGTTTTCTCCTATGTTATTTTCTAAAAGTTTTATCCAGTTGCAGAAGATCTCCTCTTTTCCTAAATTTGCTGAGTTTTTATCATGAATTGGTGATGGATTTTGTCAAATGCTGCTTCTATATCATTTAACATGATCATATGATTTTTCTCCAATTGATATGATGGATTACAGTAATTGATTTTTGAATGTTAAACTAATCTTGCATACCTGAACTAAATCCCACTTGTTCTAGGTATAATTCTTTTAATATACTTTGGATTAGATTTGTTGAGGGCTTTTGTATCTAAGTTCATGACAGATATTAGTCTGTAGTGTTTGTTTTGTATTATTTTGGTCTGGTTTTGGTATCGAGGCAATACCAGTTTCCATGATCACTCTCCTCAACCTCTGGCAATCACTCACCTACTCTGCATTTCTAAACTTTTGTCATTTCAAAAATGTTATATAAATGAAGTCTTGCAATATGTAACCTTTTTTTGCTCAACATGGCTACTCCTTTTCAATACGATTGGAAAGTTGCTTTTAAAGGATATCCATCAGTTGTACTAGAGACCATCAAACTGTACCTGCTTTATCATGGTTAGATTTAAACTAGTGCTTCTCGTCTTTTAAAAAAACCTCAGGGCAAATGTTTATCCCTGAATAAGTATGCCTGTACAAAAATTATCATGATTTATGCTCTTTAACGTGACTTAAGGCAGATATGCAAAAAATATTTTGTCAACATCACTCTGATCCTAAGGTTTATTGGTAGTAGGTTTTAGGGAGACCAACAGCTATGATGTTCACTCAACTACATAAACTCTACTTGATATAGTCATGTTAAAGCCCAGTAGAGCCTGGAATAATGATATTCCTAGAAATCTATCAAGATATCTACAAAACTAACTTGCTAATTTTTTTATTCAAATAAAAAGTAAAACCAATTGAGTAAATGAAGACACCGGGACAGAAGATACCTATTTTAGAATCCCAATTGTAGAAATTCCTTGAAAAAAAACTTTTGTTACTGATAATTCTATGGTCTACTTAACTTCTTTCTCTACTTCTGATTCTTCATTTACTGGTGAAGTCCTTAAAGTAACAGGTTCTAAGTTTTCAAAAAGGTCAAATTTTCAAATGCCTGGAGTTTCTCATCAGATAAAAGTTCATCTTCCTGTACAGAGACTCATATTCACTTCTACTCACCTGTTCTCATATTGAAATTTCGCCAATATGTCTTTGGCTTTGGTTTGACTGTTGAGTTGAATGGCCATGGACACCTTGGAGAGAAGGGGCGCGTGGATCCTTATGACTCCCTCTGGCACGTCAGACTGCCAAGGAGGAAACATGCGGTACATTCTGTTAAACTCAATGATTACACTTAAGAGACATGAAAATCAGTGGCATTCCAAATTAGGGAAACATGTAAACATGACCAGGATTTAACCAGAATGAAACATTGCTTTCTTCCTAACAGGAGATTTACTAATGACTAAACTTAATCTGGGATTTTACTTTTGTTACAGGCTCACTATAATGCCTTAAAATCATGAGGGAAGAAAACTGGTTTGTGTTCATTGCAGCACTATTTACAATAGCCAGGACATGGAAGCAACCTAAGTGTCCATCGACAGATGAATGGATAAACAAGATGTGGCACATATATACAATGGAATATTATTCAGCCATAAAAAGAAATGAAATTGAGTTATTTGTAGTGAGGTGGATGGACCTAGAGTCTGTCATACAGGGTGAAGTAAGTCAGAAGGAGAAAAACAAATACCGTATGCTAACACATATATATGGAATCTAAAAAAAAAAAATGGTTCTGATGAACCTAGGGGCAGGACAGGAATAAAGTCGCGGACGTAGAGAATGGACTTGACACGGGGATAGGGAAGGGTAAGCTGGGACGAAGTGAGAGAGTGGCATGGACATATATACATCACCAAATGTAAAATAGATAGCTAGTGGGAAGCAGCTGCATAGCACAGGGAGATCAGCTTGGTACTTTGTGACCACCTAGAGGGGTGGGATAGGGAGGGTGGGAGGGAGATGCAAGAGGGAGGGGGTATGGGGATATATGTATGCATGCAGCTGATCCATTTTGTTACACAGCAGAAACTAACACACCATTGTAAAAAAAATTATACTCCAATAAAGATGTTTAAAAAAAAATCTGGGTTGCGACAAAAATCTAATGTTTTTATCAGTGCATTTTCTTGAACAATGTCCTAAATAAGCCTACTTGAAGTAGGATTCTGTATTTCAATTTATTTTAAGAAGATCAACCTTCTGGAAAATTTAAGGATCTAATTGAAAAATGTGGCTTTTCAAATATCCTTTTTCTTTAGTCAGTAGCAATGAATGGTCACTCCAAATTGAATTCCAGATGGGCACCAAACTTGATCCTTCAAAGTGTCCTATTAACACTGTGAAGAATGGAGTGTGGACAGCTGTTGGGGAAGAGTGTCCTTGCTTTCAGGTGCTCTGATTGGCTTGGGGACCTCAGAGCTCTCATCTAAATGAAATATTCAAAGAATGGTGCTGTCTAATTAACAATACAGTCTCTTTTGTTAGAATTGAATGGAAAATTCCTTTTGTTTCAAAATCTTGAATGTTTTAAAAATTAATTCTCTATTTGGAGATAAGCAGAAATAAATTTCTATTTGAGGATCTGGCTACTCTTCAGGTAATTGTTTTAAATCTGTGTTCTCAAGGGACAATACTGTTGGTGTAGTTTTATGTGAATTGACTCAGTATATCCCCTAGAAAAAATGTGTTATGGATTGAATTGTGTCCTCCCTCCTGCCCCCCACCACATATGTTGAAGTCCTAAGCCCAGGACCTCAGAATATGACCTTTTTTGGAAATAGGGTCATTGCAAATGTAATTAGCTAAGACGAGGTTCAAATTGGAGCACGGCAGGCCCTTAATCCAATGTGATTGGTGTCCATATAACAGGACACACACACACACACACACACAGGGTGAATGCCATATAAAGATGGAGGCAGAGATTGGAGTGATGCATCATCTGTAGGCTAAGGAAGGCCAAGGACTCCTGGCGTCACCCAAAGTTAAGAATGATGTCAGAAACACGTCCTCCTTTCACGACCTTCAGAAGGAACCAACTGAATCAACACCTTGATTTCGGAGTTTTAGCCTCCAGAACTGTGAGAGAGTAAATTTCTATTGTTTTAATCCACCCTGGTATTGTTACTGCAGCACTAGGAAACTACTTTTTAAGGGTCAGTTCTAACAGTACTTTCCTACTATTACCTGCGAGAAGCAGGAGAGCATGCCAGGGAATGGCAGCGAGTGGTTTAGAGCTGGGAGGGGGCAGGGAGCCCCTGGTTCACTGCAGTCAAAAGCACCCTCCCAAAACACTCCTGTGGGCATCTCACGTCCCTCCCCTGCCAGCTCCACAGAAGACTCTTAAGATAAATTTCACACTCCTGATATCATTGAGCCAGTTATAATGATCACATTTTCCCTCTAACTTTCTAGAGTATTCACTCTTGTGAACAGAATGTCTAACCACAAATTCTGAGTCATCAATTAGTTGAGTCCTTATACATTCCTTCATGTGCTACACTGAAAATGTCAAGTTTGAAGGTGTATCATGAGCAAAATTATACACAGATAAGGTGGATATAGCCAAAGAATACTGTGTAAGGAGTTAATAATTAGGGAGGAAAGGAAATGATTTGTTTTCTTACCATTCTTCTTGTAGAGGGTGATTTTTGTAGTACCTTTGAAGTCTTGGGGCTTATAACCTAAATAAAAAACATATAGTCTTTAGGATTAACGTTGAGAAAACAAGCATATGCTGCTGTTGGAAGTGTAAACTGGTACAATCTTTATGGATAACATTTTGGCAATATTTATCAAATTATAAAATGCATATGCACTCTGACCCAACAATTCCACATCTATAACTTTATCCTTCAAATAGACTTCATTTGTGAGAAATGACATATGAACATGTTTATTCACCGATGCATAAACTTTAATAGCAAAATATTGGACACAATCTAGCTGTTCGATGATACGGGAATACTTAAATAAGTTTCAGTGTGTCTACGGAATACCATGCAAAAGAAGCAAAGAAGAAGGCTGTGGAATAATCACCATGATTTCACAAGTCATTAAAGAAGATGCAGGACAGTGTTTCAAGTATGTTATCATTCATGTAAAAAAAAGGGGGAAGACCATATATTCATATTTGCTCGTATGTCATAGTGCCTCTCTGGACATACATGTACCTGTGTGTTCCTGTGCACACACATGCTGTCATTGGTTGTTGACATTACTTGTCTTCAGGAGGGGAAGTCAGAGATGGTCAACTTTTATTCTATAGTTTTTCCCCTTCCAATATTTTGAATTTTGTAAACTGTCAATGAATTGTCTATTCCAATCAAAGTCAGGAAGTAAAAACATGGTATAGTACAACAGAACTGAAGAAAGACTATTTCTTCATCTGTAAGCGCTTGCTTTCATGGTACTTATAGCCTTTTAAAATTTTACTTAGTTCTATTTATAACTAAAACATTAAAGCAACTAACATTCATATAGCATTATACAGTTGACCCAGTGCTTTACACCCACATTCTGTGAGTTGATGCTAATGACAACTCTGTGAAATAGATATCATTACTTTTTTCCCCAAATTGAAAATATTTTTTAAAAATTTTGTTGGAGTATAGTTACTTTACAATGTTGTGTTAGTTTCTACTGTACAGCAAAGTGAATCAGCTATATGTATACCCATATCCCCTTTTTTTTAAATTTCTTCCCCATTTAGGTCACCACAGAGCATTGAGCTCCCTGTGCTATACAGTAGGTTCTCATTAGTTATCTATTTTACACATAGTATCAATAGTGTATATATGTCAATCCCAATCTTCCAATTCATCACAACCCCCCATCCCCCTTGGTATCCATACGTTTGTTCTCTGCATCTGTGTCTCTATTTCTGCTTTGTAAATAAGATCTTCTATACCAATTTTTTCATATTCCACATATATGCGTAAATATACGATATTTGTTTCTCTCTTTCTGACTTACTTCACTCTGCCTGACAGAGTATTGAGGCTCTGAGAAAGACTTTAATTTGCCCTGGCTCACAAAGACTGACCTGACCCCAGCTTCAGCTCCACACACATCATACTTAGGCCGTTGAAGTTTTCCAGAATGAAAATGGCAGAGTAAGGACTCCAAAAGTCTGTCCCTCCATAAAAGTAATGAACAAACTGCCAAAAACTGTCATTGTCAACTTCTTCAGAACTCTGGAAACTAACCCAGAAGTTGCAGCCTGGGGAGTGCTTAAGTAAGAAAAACAGCTGAATCTTGATAGAGTGAACTTTGTGGCATTTTAACTTATACTTTCCCATCTCAGCTCCACAGTTCAGTGACAGCCTTAAAAATAACAGCCTGGGGCTTCCCTGGTGGTGCAGTGGTTGAGAGTCTGCCTGCCGATGCAGGGGACACAGGTTCGTGCCCTGGTCCGGGAAGATCCTACATGCTGCGGAGCGGCTGGGCCCGTGAGCCATGGCCGCTGAGCCTGCGCGTCCGGAGCCTGTGCTCCGCAACGGGAGAGGCCACAACAGTGAGAGGCCCGCGTACCGCAAAAAAAAAAAAAAAAAAAATAACAGCCTGCATTCCTGGTATAGGTACTGAAGGGAGCAGAATGGACCTCATTCACAAAAAATTCTAATTATCTGTTCCCTGGAAGACTGGCTTGCCTTTAACTTGCCTAACTTGGAACTTGACCAGTGCTAAAGCGGTGTAATGTTGAAAACATTTACAGGCAAATGTTTTAATCACTGCTGCCTGATGCAGTGGGTAAGAGTTGGGGGAAAAAATAACTAACTAAAAATCTTGGGAGGCAAGCCTAGAGAATGAGATGCTCTGGGGAATAAGGTCTTTGAAAAGCTCCAACATATACCTGAGAATCTAGAAGGACATGGGCATGCCCAGGGCTGTACACATATTCAGGAAAGACCTGAAAAGAACTTAAGCTCTCACCTCTGGCTGACCTTTAAGCTCTGTCCAAACAGGAACTGAAGGTTCAGGTCAAGTTGTAAACTGCCTGGCTGAATACTGAAGGTGTGTCAAGCACACAAACACACAGAGCTCATCTGCAAAGACTGGGAGATTTTTTTGGTTTCAGATATTTAAGACAATCTCTGTGCAAACATCAGCTAACCACTAGGCTAATGGAACAGAGACTTCAGTAGCCACACTAAACAAAGAATATAGACATAACAAAATTAGTTCAGCAGAAAAGTCATGAACAAATAAATAACAGCTATAACAAGCAGCAACCAGGGGGAGGGGGAGGAATCCAAAGCTGCCACATTTTAACATTCAAAATGTCCATTTTTCAATAAAAATTATGAGACAGGCAAAAAAAAATGGCAAGAAAATATGGCCCGGACTTCCCTGGTGGTACAGTGGTTAAGAATCCGCCCACCAATGCAGGGGCCACAGGTTTGAGCCCTGGTCCAGGATGATCCCACATGTCGCAACTAAGCCCGTGCGCCACAACTACTGAGCCTGTGTGCCACAACTACTGAAGCCTAGAGCCTGTGCTCCGCAACAAGAGAAGCCACTGCAATGAGAAGCCCGCACAGTGCAACAAAGAGTAGCCCCCGCTCGCCGCAACTAGAGAAAGCCCTCGTGCAGCAACGAAGACCCAACGCAGCCAAAAATAAATAAATTAAATAAATTAATTAAAAAAAAAAGAAAATATGGCCCATACGCAGGAAACAAAATGTTAGTGTCAATAGTTTCAAAAGAAACTCCTTAAGGAAGCCTAGACATTGGACGTACTTGAAAAAGCTATTTTAAATACTTTAAAAGAACTAATGGAAACTGTGTCTAAAGAACTAAAGAAAACCATCAGAATGATATCTCACCAAATAGAGAATATCAAATAAAGAGAATACATCATAAAAAGAAACCAAAAAGAAATTATGGAGCTAAAAGAAGTCCAATTGAAATGAAAAGCCTACTACAGAGGTTCAACAGCAGATTTAAGAAAGCAGAAGAGGGAATTCCCTGGTGGTCCAGTGGTTAGGACTCTGCGCTTTCACTGTTGAGGATGTGGGTTCAATCCCTGGTCAGGAACTAAGATCCCACAAGCTGCACGATGTGGTCAAAAAAAAAAAAGCAGAAGGAAAAAATCAGCAAGTCTGAAGATAGGTCATTTGAGGTTACCCAGTCTTGAAACAGGAAGAAAAAAAAAAAAGAAGAAAAATGAACAGAACCTAGAGGAACTGTGAAACAACACCAGCACACCAACGTACACACAGTTAGAGTTCCAGAAGGAGTAGAGAGAAAGGAACAGAAAGAACGCTTGAAGGAACAATGGCTGAAAACTCCCCAAATTTGCTGAAAGACAATGATCTATGTAACCCAATAGCTCAACAAACTCCAAATAGGATAAAATCAAAGAGATCCACACCAAGAAACATCATGATCACACTGTCAAAAGACAGACATAAAGAGAGAACCTTGAAAGCATTAAGAGAAAAATCAATTCAAGTACAAGAGCTCCTCAATAATAATAGCTGATCTCCCAGCAGAAACCATGGAAGCCAGAAGACAGTGGGGTGACATATTAAAATTGAGAAAGAAAAAAAAAAATACAAGCAAAATTCCATCTGGCAAAACAGTCCTTAAAAAATGAAGACTGGGAGTTTGGGGTTGGTAGATGCCAACTATAACATTTAGACACTCCCTTGATAAGCAAAAGCTGAGAGAGTTCACTGCTAGCAGACCTACCTTAAGAGAAATGCTAAAGAGAGTCCTTCAAACTGAAATGAAAGGACACTAGACAGTAACTCGAATCCACATGAAGAAATAAAGAATATCAGTAAAGGAAATTACTTAGGAGAATATAAAAGGCAATATAATGTACTTTTTGTTTATAACTTCACTTTTCCCTTATCTAATGTAAAAGACAAGTACATGACAATTATAAATTTATGTCGATGGGCACACAATTTATAAAGCCGTAATATGCAGCAATAACAGCATAATGTGGGGGGACAGAAGAATATAGGTAGAAAGTTTTTATATACTTAAGGTATATTAATATGAACTAGATTGTTATAAATTAAGATGTTACTTATAATCCCCAGGGCAACCACTAAAAAGAAGATTCAAAAATATATAGTAAAAAACAACAACAAAAGAATTAAAGTAGTACACAAGAAAATATCTATTTTACACAAATGAAGGCAGTAATGGAGAAACTGAGGATTAAAACATGTAAGACATATAGCCCAAAATTAAATAACTGAAGGGAAAAATAGAAAGTTCTACAATAGTTGGAGACTTCAATACTTCACTTTCAATAATGGATAGAAGAAGTAGGTAGAAGATCAGAAAGAAAACAGAAGACTTAGACAACACTATCAACCAACTAGATCTAACAGACATATATAGGACAATGACAGCAGAATCCATTCTGAAGTACACATAAAACACTGTCCAGGATAGACAGTATGTTAGACCACAAAACAAGTCTCAGTGAAGTTTAAAATATCAAAATAATACAAAGTATGTTACATAACCACAATGGAATAAAATTAGAAATCAGTAACAAAAGGAAATTTAGAAAATTTACAAATATGGAAATCAAACAACACATACCTAAATAACCAATGGACCTAAGGGAAATAAGAAAAGACCTTGAAATGAACAAAAATGAAACACAACACACCAAAACTTACTGGATGGAGGAGAAGTAATGCTCAGAGGAAAATTTATAGATGTAAATGCCTACATTAAAAAGAAAGATCTCAAATTAATAGCCTAACCTTCCGCCTTAAGAAACTAAAAAAGCCAGCTAAACTCAAAACAAGCATAAGGAAGGAAACAATACAGATCTGAGTTTTAATAAGGACTAGAGAATAACAAAAGTAGAGAAAATAATGAAACAAAAGTTGGGTCTTCAAAAAGACCAATGAAATGGACAAACCCTTGGTTAGATTGACCAAGAAAAGAGAGAGGATTCAAATTATTCATCAAGAGTATAACTGGGGACATTACTACAAACCTTATACAAATAAAAAGGATTATAAGAGAATACTATGAACAATTTGTATTTCAACAAATAGATAATCTAGCTAAAACAGATAAAATCCTAGAAACACACAAACTGTCAATACTAACTCAAGAAGAAATAGAAAATCTGAATAGAGCTATAACAAGTAAAGAACTTAAGTCAGTAACCCCCCCCCCCAAAAAAAAATTCCTACAGAGAAAAGTCCAGGACCAGATGGTTTCACTGGTGAATTTTACCACACATTTAAAGAAGAAGTAACACTAATCTTTCTTAAACTCTTCCAAAAAATTGAAGAGGAAGGAGCACTTCCCAACTCATTCTATAAGGCCAGTATTACCCTGATACCAAAGCCAGTCAAAGACATAGCAAGAAATGAAAAACTACAGACCAGTGTCCCTTATAAAAGTTGATGCAAAAATTCTCAACAAAATACTAGAAAGTCAACATAGAGTTGCCATATGACCCAACATATGCCCAAGAGAAATGCAACACAAATGAAAAATAAGAAGTGAAATACTGATACATGCTACAACATGGATGAACCTTGAAAACATTATGCTAAGTGAAAGATGTCAGACATAACAGGCCACATACTACATGCTTCCATTTATATGAAATGTCCAGATAGGTAAATTCATAGTGGTAGAAAGTAGATACGAATGTGTCAGGGATTGTGGGGAGGGGGTAATGGGGAGTGAATGCTTAATTGGTATGGGGTTTCTTTTGGGGGGTGGTAAAGATAGTCTGGAATTAGATAGTGGTGATGGTTGCACAACTTTGTGAATATACTAAAAGTATATACTAAAATTTACACATTTTGAAATAGTTAAAATGGTAACTTTTATATTATGTGAATATTTTCTCAAAACAAAATTTTTTTTCCCAAATTTAGTGTGCTGGTTCTAGTTGATCTGAAGTCACTTTGCCTATAATCAATGAGGGAACACAGCCATTCAGCCTGTTTGTGATAAATCAATTAGCAATACTCCTACCTTACTGCCTTGGGATTTACTATTCCTTTCCCTGAATGAACTTTCCCCTCCTTTCTCCCTTCCAAATGCTACTACCCATCCTTGAAGATGCAGCTCAAATGCCACTTCCTCCGTGAAGTCTGCACACTTTCCACGTTGGAGCACATTTCTTTCTCCTCAGCATGATTCCCAGCACACTGTCTGTACGACACGTTTCACACTGAATGCATATTCATGGCTCTTGTGTACATTTCTCTACCAGATATTTCTCTACTAGATATACGTTCCTTTAAGGACAAAGTGCGTTTCCTGTATCTCTACATCCTCCTCAAGGCCAAATGCTATGTCTCAAGATCATCCTCAAATTAAAGCAATAAAGATAATTCTAAAGCCTGTTTCCATTATCCATCTCCACAGAGACAACTGCGCTAAGGCAAACATTCTTTGAAATGTAATGAATTTACACAAAACAACTTGAGGACTACATATTCTTTTAGTATCCAATCACTACAGAAATCTCTATCTCTACTTATTAGATATATTGACTACTGGATTGCCCTTAAATCCAGTTCACAGGGACTGAAATGTTGACTTTCAGCATTTGTAAGAACCATTTTGCCCTTAAGTAATCTTCATGACAGAGATAATTCAAAAACTTCAACTGCAAATCACATAATTCAACAAAATGTAAAGATCACAGTACTCTGTCATGAACACAATTTCCACAATGTTTATAGTTACAAGACTGACACTTTATGAGAATATAACAATTTTGGTTCTAAATTACAAGCTACTTTGTGCATCACTGTGAGAAATAAGAGCCTGGGTGGCCATGATATTTGTGCATTTATTTAGTTATTACCCCTCGTTCTATGGTCTTCCTCCTTAGCAGCTTTTTGACACTTGGAAGCTGTTTCTTTAACAACATCGTGGCTTCATTCATTCTTCTGACTTGAGCGATTAAGAAAGATGGAACCTGGAGAAGAAACAGAGCTTGACTAGAAGGAAAACACTTGAGTTAAACCTCCCTGGTAGAGTCAGTCTTCTGGCCACTCAGTATCCAGGAACCAGGAACTGTGGTTCTGTCCTCATAAAGATTAGGAAAATCTATGAGGATTCCTGTTTAAAGGAAAATGTGTTCAGGAGCAGCCTTAAGGAATGATAAAGATGCCACCAGCAACCTGGGATTACTGTCTCCCACCTCTCCCTGTGACTGAGGGCAGTGCTTGCTCATGGGTCTTTACATCTCCTGGGCGCTAGCAGACATGAGAACATCCTAGTCGTCACATTGTCACTCACCTTCCACAACATCTCCTGGTACTTTAGCATCAAGCGGATGATGTGGGCAGCGGTGTTTGCTAAGAGTAATTCTTCACAGTCAGAATGTTTGCTTCTACTGAAGAAAAGATTTGGTGCCATTATAGTAGAAATGTTCCATATACTCATTCGGTTTTTTGATTCGTTGGCAATGACTTTATTGAAGAATGTCATGAGGGCCTGATAGGAAACAGCACAGTGTCACCCTAGTCATTGTAAATTAGGAAAAGGCATCACTGATTACTATCACTCATTTCCATACCCGTTCACTGGGCCTCTGGAAAATTGTCAGAGCTACAGAATGGCTGAATGTGTCATGTTTCCCCTCTAACTGCTTAAAAGTGCTAATGAGAAATGTGAAGAGTTTTTTCATTTCTCTGCTTCATAAAAGTAGCTCCATTTTTATGGAATTTGTTATGTTGGGATCTCTATAAATAATAGTTTGCATTTTCTTATTTTCTTTTATCTTAAACAAGCTTGACAAATATTAAAATTAAACAGTAAACAAGGGAGAGAAAGCACTACAGCTCAAATAAACATGAAATGCAGTTTTGTCGTGAAGGTAGGAAAGTAATTCACTCTTAATTTAAGGCATTACTGTTAAAAATTATTTTCTGTTTCCTTGGGAATGGAAAGTCCATTGAAAAAAATGAGTTTTAAAATAAATAAGTTATGAAATAAATGTCATGGGGAAATAACATACAGCATGGTGACTATAGTCAATAATACGGTATTGCATATTTGAAAGTTACAAAGAGTAAATCTTAAAAGTTCTCTCAAGAAAAAAATTTTTGTAATGGTGATGGAGGATAACAAGATTTCCTATGGTGATCATGTTGCAGTGTATACAAATATCAAAACATTATGTTGCTTACTTGAAATTAATATGTTATATGTCAATGATACCTCAATAAAAAATTTAAAAGTAAAGTAAAGAAAAAAATTAAAGAATAAAAACAACAAAATGAGTATCTCATTCCTCACTTCAAAAATATCTCAGTCAAAAAGCTGAAAACTTTCACTTTTTGGGTGTCATTTTTGTACTGCTTTTCAATTTTGGAATCTTCAGCAGACCAAAGGGAAATGATTACATGCACCTGTGCTGAGCATTGAAAAAAAAATTGAGAAAGCTTAATAAAAGTTTGGCTGAGCCACCAAAGTATAAATGTCTATCAGAACTTTCTAAAATTCACCAAGAGGGCTGAAATCCTAAAAGGAGATGCTCTTTGGTTTTCCAAGTTTGAATTCTGCTATAGTATGTGTAATGAGAAAATGGACAGCATATACTAGTGATAACAGCTAACATTTACTTGAGGGTTTACTGTGAGCCAGGCATTATTCTTAGTACTTTATATACTTCTACTCATTTTATCATCATTCCAAACCCTGTGAGGTAGGTACTATTATTGTTTTACAGATGAGGAAACTAAGATGGGGAGGGATCAAGTAGCTTTGCCCAGCGTCACTTAATTAAGTGGCAGAGCCAGGATATGATCCAAGGAAGCCTAATTCTTGAGCCAGACATCTTGATCTCTACAACACACTAGCTTCAATCTTCATTCCAGTAACAATTCAGAATGGAAGAGGGAGGGAGAGAGAGAGAGACAGAGAGGATCTTCTGTTAGGAATGTACTGAATTCTTTGATAATTGCTACATTCTTAGTTATATGAAAGGGGAAATGACACTTTGACTCAGATATCTGATACTAGATTCATTCCTTTGGATTAAAAAAAAAAAAAAAAAAAAAGCATTGTTCAGACAAAGCCCAAAAAAAAAAAAAAAACAAAGCTAGTAAATTTCCAGCTTTTGAAAAATACCAAATTGTATTAAAACAGACATTCTTATGCCTTTGCCAGTCCCCATTCTTGGGTGGAGGATATAATATAATTGACATAGATGGTTTCACTTGGGAGGAGGAAAGGTCCTCACCAAACTGAAATGTCTGACAAGAGGTAGCACAAAGACTCATCTTTGTTTTCAGCATCATGTTTACTGGCCTCAAAATTATAACTCTTTCCAACTCATCCTCACCTCAATTTCATTTTAAAGATTCCAAGCACCTGGGGCTTCCCTGGTGGCGCGGTGGCTGAGAGTCCGCCTGCCGATGCAGGGGATGCGGGTTCGTGCCCCGGTCCGGGAAGATCCCACATGCCGCGGAGCGGCTGGGCCCGTGATCTGGGGCTGCTGAGCCTGCACGTCCGGAGCCTGTGCTCCGCAACGGGAGAGGCCACAACAGTGAGAGGCCCGCGTACCGCAAAAAAAAAAAAAAAAAAAAAAAAAAGATTCCAAGCACTTGTTGTACTTATAACAGATTTCCTATTGTATACAGAATCATTATCAAAACAGCAACAGAAACTTTGATTTTTACAAACATAAAGCAGAGAAATGAATTTGAAATAAAAGGAGGGATATTTGGGATGGAGAACTATGGAATACAATTCTACCAAATGTTCTATTTTATATTAATGGAGAAATCACTTTTCTGAGCTTAATTTTCTTAATCTGGAAAATGGCAAGGTCCTATCAGGTGATCTGTAAACTTCTGGGATTCTATAATTCTTTAAATTGAATTATGGTAAGACATGAACATTCTAGAAATTTTATTTAAAGCAGGGGTTTCATTCACTTCTGACATTATTCCATTTAAGTCTTCCATCTTTGCTTCTTCTTCCTACTCCTAACCCTCGCCCAGTGCCTGGCACACTGTAGATGCTCAACATCTCTTAACAGGTTGAATGAATGAAACAAATGTTCAAAGAAGATTCCAGGATTCACATTCTTTCCTGGCTTCCTCAGGAGAACAGCGGTGGGAACAAGGAAAGGCAGAGGGTTTGCAGCAGACTCAGCTGGTTGGTAGGTTGTCCTCTCAGTTTTCATTTTTCCACCTGAGCCATTTCCTCTGACCAATAAGAGTCAATGACAGACCATGAGGTCGATACAACATACCTGGGCTGTGTCCCTGTTGGCCTCAGGCAGTGCCATGATCATGAGGTGTAAGGCTTGAAACTGTACTTTGATGTGAGGCCCTCCTAACAAGAAAACAGAAATAACCACGCATTTTGAACAACGCTCATGCATTCTGACAGCATTTCTTGCTAACATCTGGTGGCATAGGAGGGCCCTGACAGCTTTCAGTGGTAAAGACTCAGGTTTTGTGACTGACAATGTACGTCTGTTCACTTGGACAGGAGCCTCAGTCTATCAACTCCTTTTTAGCATCCTAGGATGCCACTGTAGGGGCAGGTGGCCAACGAGATCCTCAAAATTATTCTGGATCTGTATAACATTTCTCTTTTCAAAGTACTTTCATAGATCTTGCTTTACTTTTATGCTATAAACAGTTGGCTTGAAGCTCAATTCAAGAGAAAATAAATTTTATTTCCGTACGATGAGGCAGCCAAGCATAATAATTAGGAGCAGAGATTCTAGAACCAGATTCAAATTCTGCATGTACTATTTAGTCACTGAGTGACCTTGGGCAGGCTATTTAACCCCTGTTGCTTCTATTTTATCATCCATAAAATGGGAATCGTCATCATACCTACCTCACTGGGCCATTATGAATGTTAAATGAGCTAATGTACAGAGTGTTTACACCAGTACCTGTACATAGTTACCTCCACAGGTGTTTGCTCTTGTTATTATGATCAGTGACGTTTATTTTAGCTCTTAAATGGACATGAAGGGAAGGTAACCACAGTTGGATCTTTGGAGATCCAGAAGATGGCACCAGAGAGTTGGCATTCTACTACTGTGTGTTCTCAATATTGGCTCTTTTCCCATTTTAGGGAAAGGATTTTAGGAAATCTATTCAAAACTGGATAATTCACAGCCAGCTGTGCTGAAAACGTAGGGTATTCCAGAGCATCCAGGCTTTGCCTGTTCTTTCTGTATTCTCCCCAAAATGGTCTCTTGGTAGGGAGGTCCTGCAGGGAAGCATGACGTTCTGTAACCCCCGGGGAGCTCTCAAGTTGAAGGAAAATCTATCCATTTACGACTCAGTGGATAAAGGCAGTCAGCTGCCTATAGAGTTACTTAGCTTTACAGTAGTGGAAATACTCTCGTGACAAACTACTAGGTCACAGGAGGTCGTGTGCATCCGAGTTAGGAGTACATGATTATTGTGTGTAACCACGTAATGAAGGAACAGTTGGGAGGAGTATTTATAGGCTCACATCATATTGTCTCAGCACAATCCCCATGTGGATTTTAAAAAATTTATGTCAAATTTGTAAACAAAAAATGACACAGGTCCAGGTTGTTTTTGAAAATGGCTAATGCACACTGATGTGAGTTTGCCTGAATAACAGGCACTAGCAGGAGTATATCTCAGTACAAAGCATTTGGGGACAGATAAGACATTATTTTAGTGCATAAATTGCAGGCTAAGGGCTGTCTATAATTTTCCAATGCAACCCAAAAAAACCTCTGGGGGGAAACAATAGATGCATCTGCATCTGACGAAAGGATGCAGGCTATTTCCATTAATTCCAGATAAATTACAAAGTTCCCTTTAAGATTAAAAATCTAAACTGGCAAATAATCCATGTTCATTATGCTTAGAAAACCCGGCCCTACACTGTTTTGTGGTTAATAGTTTTGTAATTAATTCATTTATTGCACCCTGGTTAAGAGTCATTTTTTTCACTCCTGAGGTCATTATTATCTCAGAAAGTTATTAAACTTTTCATGAAAGTATCTAAGGTTTGATTGATGAACTATTAGTCATTTAATTTTATGGGCAATTTTTGGACCAAGTTTGAAAAGAGAAAAGAGAAAGTAATTACACTAGTGGAAAAGACTACATTCTCTGACCTCCGTTTTAGAGTAAATACAGGGGCAGCTTAAACACACAGATGTCCACAGTTCTTCCCTTCAGAAAATCTCATTACAACGAGAGCTTACTCCAGGTGGCAAAAAGGCCATTCTTCCCGATGGCAGCAGCCCAGAATGTTGGGCTTCCTGTGGGGTTGGCTAGTTATCAAATCAATCACGACAATATAGTATTTTTCACTTTCAAAGTCATACAAAGAAATGCGGACCGTCCTGTGAAACTTTTCAGGATATTTTCCAGATTCTCTCCCTTCACTGAAGTGTATTGGCTTCAACATCTGAATAATGATATTAAGAAAAACTAAATATGATTTCCTTCTTAAATATGATTCTCCAAACAGGTTTTACATGGTGATTGACTCCTCCTTGTATAATTCCATAAGACCAAAAAATGAAAAACTAAAACAAAAAAATCCTCTGTGGCACCATTTGTTTTGATGAATTGTTCAGTATATAAACTGCAGATCAAAGTGAAGTTAAGACTTCTGCAGTCTGTTTTCCAGGACAGCAAACTTTACAGAAGATTCTGTGTTTCTCTGACTTTGAAATAGAGGGAGGGAGTTCTGTTTCTGGTATGGCTGAGTAAGCTCCTACCCAATCAACCCTCCTTAAGACAACTGTACACTCTGGACAGTGTACAAAAAACAACTACCTGAGGCAGTGGAGAATGAACAAAAGCAGGCAGATTTAGGAGGGCATTGGACACTTGGCATTAGGGAATGGCACAGGGAGAGTGTCCAATTTCCTGGCTTTTAGTTTGAAGTCAGGCCATAGACAGCAATGGCATGAGGTGGCTGAAATTCCAAAAGAAAACCCCAATCTTTCTGGCCTGAACAAAGAGAGGGCAGGGTTCAGGAGGACCACAGCCACTGGGAAGTTATGGGGAATCCCAGAAAGGGAAGGTCAAGAGATAGAAGGCCTTAATTCTGGTGTAAAATCCACCCAAATGTTGGATCACCCCATAAACCATGCATATGTGGAGTAGCACAGGTAAGTATTAAATAGCAAATTGTCTGCTTAAATACAAATAAAAACCAAAACTAACCAAAAAAACCCCACTCCTTGGAGAAATATTACAGAACACAGAGTTTCCAAAAAAATATTCACAAGGTTCTGGATACAGTTTAAACTTACTTGACATAAACAGTGACCCATTTTCAAGGGAAGAGACAGTCAACAGAGACCAACCCTCAGATGACCCAGATGTTGGAACTAGTTATGAAGCAGCTATCATAACTATGCTCAATGATATGAAGGTAAATATGCTTACAATGAATGAAAAGATAGGGAATGTCAGCAGATAAATAGAAAATAGTTTTAAAGTAGCAACTGGAGATTCTAGAACTGAAAATATACAATATCTGAAATAAAAAAGAAAGAAGATTCGAGTCCTGGTCTGGGAAGATCCCACATGCCACGGAGCAACTGGGCCCATGAGCCACAACTACTGAGCCTGCGCGTCTGGAGCTTGTGCTCCACAACAAGAGAGGCTGCGATAGTGAGAGGCCTGCGTACTGTGATGAAGAGTGGCCCCCGCTTGCCACAACTAGAGAAAGCCCTCACACAGAAACGAAGACCCAACACAGCAAAAATAAATAAATAAATAAATAAACTCCTACTCCCAACATCTTCTTTAAAAAAAAAATAATAATAAATAAATAAAATAAAGAATGAAGAGAACTAGTTCTTTCTTTCATAAAACAAAAATACAACATCATACAAAGAAAAGAGATACTGGTCACAGCATGTCAATTAAAGCTTAGAAAAGGACTGCCTTGTCTTATATTCTTTTCTCTGAAGACATAGTGGATTATTTTATGAATCTGGTTTAGTTAAAATTTTTGAAGATTTAGAACCAACTAATTTTTAGGACAAATTTTGTCATACAACTTAAGATGTGACTATTATTTTCTATGATTGTGATTTTAAGGATTTTATACTTCTGGTCAACCTGCAGAAGGTTATAAACTGGCAGATACGGGTAATACTTGCTACGCTCATGTAGTGTTTTAAAATTTGAATTTGTGGCTGACATTTTCAAATGAAGAGTTTCGTCATTAAAGCCTGGATTTTGGCTTTCACTCCTGCATGGTAACCATCATCCGGAGCTGAGCAGTGGCCAACCTCTCTATATGGGATATGTCCTCCCAATCTGGCCATGGTCCCTTTCTGTCCATATAGAATCACCATTTACCTAGTATGCTTATACATATTTAGACTTGTGACTCCTGAATTCTTCAGGTTGGTAGTCAAAGCCCACACTATGTAGCCTCATCCTACTTTTCTAAATTTCTCTCATCACACCTTCTTCAATATTCAACCTTTAGGATGAAATTACTTTCTGACTGCCAAATGCAACACACACTGTCCAGTTTCTATACTTTTTATCCAAGTACCTCAGTTAAGGCCTCATCTATGTGACTTTTTAAGTTTCAGAAACACTATGTGATACTGTAATTTTCAGAGACAAAACACCTTCTTACTGCATGCTACATCATCAGACCCAGGACCTCGGATTTAAAGAAGGGAGAGATCTTATATTTTCTGAAGGACTATTATACACCAGACACTATCCTAGATGTCTTCATTCAATACCCACAACAACCCTGACAAGTAATTATTATCTGTAATTTACAGGTGCAGCAGTGAAGCTCAGAAAGGTTGACTGCATAGTTAACAGATGGTTGAGCAGGAATTCAAATCTCAAGAGCCAGGTCTTTCTGAAACCCTCTCTGCCTTTTAATGATTATAAAACCCTCTAAATCATATCAACCAGACTCAGAAATATAAACATGTGAAGAGATGACAGTTTACCATCAAACTCAATAGCTCATCAAGCAGTACCAGGAAATAGCAAATCTAGACATTTATGATCACATCTGATTATGCATATTTCTTCTGCTCTGTGCCACTTTATTGACCTTGTAACTTAGTCCATTCACACTTAACTTCTTCCACCTACTTTCCATTAGAGTGATGAAAGCAGGTATATATTCCACAGGGAAGAGAGAGGTGGGTAGTTCTCTGAAAAATGCTTTCAACATTACTGCAGCTTCTCTGTGGCACATTTTCTCCCATTTAAACTTATCAGCATTAAACTTGGCATCCAGTTCTTCACGGTATTGCTGAAAATCAAGGAAGATAGTGAGTTTTACCACCTGATCCTCCCCCTTTAAAAACTATCATTACATAAACTATTTTTGTAATTAGATTGAAAAGCCAATATCTACTAAGCTTATCTTTTTTCAACATGATTAAAGAACTGAAATGGCTATTTCTGAATATATCTTAATTTTAAGTTTTCTAAAATCCTTTTAGAATAATGTTAATCTTAAAATAATTTGCCATCTATACAAATACAGAAGTTCTTTACTCAGATCATAGTTTCATTTATATGGTTTTGGTAGAACACTGCCTATGCCCACATCATAAATGCACTGCTAGATTTTGACAAAGCCTCCACCTCCCCCTTTTCTTCAATAATGCCTTCCTTCTGCCACCCTGTCTTCTGTTTCTAAATTAGATCAAGAATGTATGCCTCTTGGCTAGTTCACATACAGAATGAGAAATATCCCAACAAAGGAACTCTGACCTCACTGCAACATGCACACCAATGATATCTTCCTGGAGCAGTTACAGCAAAGTTTTATGCCAAGACGTACACATGTCTTCCACATGTCTGCATGTTTGCCCAATCCTTCGTAAGGTTGGGAACACTGTGTAAATACTTTTTAAAACAATCACTAATCGTCCTTAAGTTTTACTTGGGTTATACATTTTACATTATTAATTCATTTGATGACCAGTGCCCCCCATTCTACTGCTCCCTTGAATTAGAGTTTACCAGTAATACCAGGCAGTTATAGTCAGTTTTCCAACTGACAATAACTGCTTCAAAAAGGATTCTTAAAAAAAAAAAGGGAAAACTCTGAAAATCCTTAAGGCCTTTGCTTTATTCTCATGAGACGCCTAAGTCTTCCAGCCTTGAATATGTAAGAGAAGCCAGAGAACGACAAGGTGAGATTTATCTTTCCTGACAGGCAGGTGGAAAAGTGATTTGGGGGAGCTCGGAGCTCGGCACTGGCTGGGAAGCAGGCCAGAGATGCAGAAAGCAGTTATCAGGCTAGGGCACCATTTCTGGTGATGGATCATCGAGGACTTAACCTGGATAAGCAGTTGTAGGATAGAAAGAAGAGGTGGCATTTAAGAAACGCCTAGGAGGGAAAATTCTCAAGAATCAGTAATGGATTGAACATGAGACTCAGAGGGAGAAATAACAGTCCAGGATGACTCTCAGATTGCTAGCTGGAGTAATGGGCAGATGGAGGTGTTGTTAACAGGAAATAGAGGGGGAGGAGTAAATGTTTTCCGTCCACTGCCTGGTACCACTGCCATAAGGCAAAGGGGAAACTGTTTTGCAAGTGGGCAGGAAGTATTGGCAAGAGCAGAATAATTCAAATCCACTGCCCACAGACCTGTGCCACAGGAAGCTACCTGAAACCTAAGAGGCAACATGGCACCAGGGTCAAGGGCAGGCTCTATAACCACATTCTTTAGGTGTTTATCCTAATTCCACAACTGCCTAGTTGTAGGCCTGTGAGATTTCTCGCTCCATAAGAGGGATATTAGGGATTTCCCCAGCAATCCAGTGGTTAAGACTCCAAGCTTCCAATGCAGGGGGTGTGGGTTCGATCCCTGGTCAGGGAACTAAGATCCCACATGTCGTGTGGTACAGCCAAAATTTTAAAAAATAAATAAATAAAATAAAGTCAAGAGCAATCATATTTTTTTGAAAAGATGGATATTAGAACAACCTCACAGAGATTAAATTGGATACTACAATGTAGAGCTCAGGGGGCAGGGCCTGCATACAGAGAGTGCTCAGGAAATGCTGGCTGCACTTACCCTCCCCTCGTCTGGGTCTGCTACAACCTCTAGTGTTATTACTACAGGAAACCCATGTGTATGTGGTGTGGATATTCTGGTAATAACAGCACCTCGTCTTGTCTAGACGGCCAGCGTGAGACAAACGGAGAAGTTTGGACCAGAGCACAGTGGAAGTAGGAGCAGAGCTGACATGTCCACAGTGGTCCTAAACATGAAGCCCTATGAACCAGGGGCTGAGTCTTCCTTGCCAGAGACGTGTACATGTTAAAAAAAAGTCATGCTTTCTGTCCACTGTTAATGAGAACACCAGGCAAGGGTCAGGAGCCATGTCCTTCAATCTCCTCTGAGCAAATATATAACCTGCTTCCAATTTTGAGGTAATTTTATAAAAATGCAAATAACCTGCTTTCAGCTTCAAAAACCAGTTCAGGAAGGGAAACCAGCAGACCAGGTAACATCACTATAAAACATTTAGAGCAGCCTCCGAATAACTGACACGAGTCAAAAAAGAAAACCGTGCATGTCAAACCAGTCTGCCTTCTTCCATGAAATATATTCCCCGGTGTTTGGCTCAAATTTCTGTCATTTTTGGAAAAGAAAATCACTGGAAACACCAAAGCATTAAATTGGTTCCAAATGATCTGAGGCCTCACATCCAGGAATGGGCTGGGCAGTTATGTGCTCCGTGTGGCTAAAACCAGCAGCGTCCCCCAGGGCTACTCCCCTGTGAGTCTAACCAGGACTTGAAAGCACAACCCAGGCTGGCTTCTTCATAATGATACCTTCGTGTTAGCATCATCCACTTGGCACAATTTGAGGATAATTACAATGTTGTTTTTTTTTTTAACTTTCTTTCCCCAAGCACATTCGTAGATGAAAAATTTTTTTAAAGTTTAAAGTTTGAACAAAGAAGAGAAATAAAGGCCCCTTTACTATATCAAGTTACAATGCCTTTCTAACTGCAATACTCCCGTTTCTGTTCACTGGCCCAGAGTTCTTTCACATTGGCTTTCTTGGAGCTCAAACCACGAAAACATCTGGATTACATTTTTCGGACTAATAAGAGATGGAATAAATAGGCTAAAACTACATAAAACCTATTAAGGGCCAAAAGGGACGTTTACCTAAATGTGGTTCAGGAATGCATGTGCCTATTAGAACACGTTAAATGAATTATTGGCCTTTGATAAGTATTTTTCAGTCAAAGATTAGCTAAAGAAAAGCAACTTGTGCTATGATGTTAAAATTCATACACACAAGAAATGTTGTGTAATGTTGTCTCCTTTTGATTATTTTCAAAAATAGAATTTTAAGTCATATCCATTATGTTCCCCCTACACACACACGAACACACACACACACACACACACACACACACACAGTAAGAGTCAGTAAGAATATGTGCGAATACAACTTCCCTATTATAGAGGGAGGTTTAGAGGGATGGAGTCTAATTCTGTTTAGGAAATTCATTTTCCTGACTTCATTTTGGTTCTCTGACTCTACAGATATAACCACAAAGACTTAACCAAAACTAGTAACAGCTTTTGTCCTCAGATTTAGGATACATTTATTTAGAAGTATATATAAAAAACATACCTGTGAGAACCTGAAACAAAAAGTAGATCCCATTCAGAGAGGACAAACCTTAAGGATCCACTAGGAATTTTCCTGCCTTCCAAACGAACTTGTGCCAGTATTTAGTAATTTCTACTCCCAGGGAAGTCACAGCCCCCCCAAATGCGCTGATCCCTCTGTCACTGGCAAAGTGCAGAGCACTGCTCAGTTCTTCAAAAAAGAACTGGCTGTTCATCGGCAAAAATGCAGGTAGCTGACTCCCCAGGTGCTGGCACCTTCTGACTGGCCTCAGGCCCTTCCCTGCAGGCAGCCCCAGCAGTGACAGTGAAGCGTGGGGCTGACAGGGCACAGGGAGAGAGTCCCACCTGCACCTGGTCTGAGGCTCAGCCCGCCCAAGCCCACCTCCTCCCCCTTGATCCTTGAGAAGCACGGTCCCTCGATAACCGTCTTCTACTCCTAACTCTGTCCCAACACCTGCTTCCTGGAGCTTCCAATAGACACAGCCTATTTACTCTCAGTTTCCCCTTTGAAAAATATCTCGTCATACGTCTATATGAAAACTCTGAGACTTCTGATACAACTAGAATTTCCCAAAACATGTGCCCAGATGAATTAGTGAAGAGATGCTTTCCTGCCCCTACACGATTCCTTTTACTAGTTCAAACACAACCAAGTTCACTTTTCCCTCTCCCTGAGATTTTTTTTCTCAAGGATTCATTATTGAGAACTGCTCATGTTTCCATGCCCACCCACCAGGGGAATGTACAGGGCAGGGAGGGACGCTTCATTGTGGGGGCGCACCGGCACACAAAGTGGGATATCATACTGGAAATTTATGAGAAAAGCTTTTCTTTTCTAACAATTCTATTTTTTTTGCTGTACTTGAAGAGTTTCCCACCATACAGAGGTAGGAAAGTAAAGGAATTCACATTGCATGGGTGGTTTTATATGTAGAAACTAACATTACCTTAAATGGAATTGGGTTTTAGAACTGCTAAGTGAGTGTTCTAGTGGTTACAGCCATTCCTACCAATTCTTATAAGGACTTCCATTAAAAGGAAAGCCAAAGAATGTTTCTAAGTTTGAAGCAATTGACAATGGAAATCAGGGATCATCTAATACTGGCTTAGTGAATTCCATGACTGAGAGGAACACAAAAAAGCTAAACTGTTTAACACAAAAAACAATGATGGGACATTTCAACTTTACCAAATTAAAGACAAGCAGCAGTTTTTGATAGTGAATTGATGTGTTCTTTCATTGTTGTTGGCTTTTTATTGTTGTTGTTTTAGTTTAAAGGAATACACAACTCAGGATCATGGAACACAGGTATTGAGGAAAGCTCTATAGGGCCAAGTGGTAGTATCAAAAAACAACAACAAACAACTGGACACACCTGATGCCTGTGTGAACTTGGGTCTAGCTAGCTGAGATCTCTAATGAGGAAGAGAGAAAATGTTTGGTACCTTGACTTTAGCAGTACATCCTGAAAGTCGAAAAATCCCTTCAGATTCCAGACCCGATTCTTCAACTTTCTGAAAGAACTGGAAAGCAATGATACATTACAAAAATAAATACCTCCATATGATTACAAACATTTGAAATAATAATGATGATGAAAACAATCGATACATTACCAAGCATATATACATGCCTGGTACTTGAATGCCTAGTTAAATGTTCACACTATCCCAGGAGGTCGACATTAGCCTCCAATTTGCAAATGAGGAAATGGAGACTTAGAGCTGTTTTCCACTTTCCCCAGGGTCAACCTCAAAAGTAATGGCACCAACTCTCTCAAGCTCGTGCTCTTAACCAAGAAACTACACTGCCACTTAACTATTTTAAGATCTGATTACTGTATCTCTTTCTGCAGACTGACCAATAAGAAAAGATCCTAAATTTACTATCATTAGTTGCACTATTCTGGCTAAGAAACTATAGGGATTCTCGAAATCTGACCAAGGGATTACATACTGTAAAGGCTTATAGGTCTCATGAGCTCTCATGGTAATGATGATGGTTTATTATTAAATAATATAAACACTAACACTGATTGTGCACTTACTGTGTGTCAGATAACATTCTCAACACTTTACGTACATTAACTTATTTAACCCTCACAATAATCCTATGAGGCGGGTACTAGTGGAATCCCCATTCTACTGCTGAGGAGACTGAGGCACGGAAAGGAGAAAGGATCTGCCCACGTTCACACAGCAAGAGCAGGATCCAGAGTCTCTGCCATTTTCCCTTCATGAAATGATGGTGCCTGGAGCTAAGGTAGCTCCTGTAGGTATGAAGAGAAGTAGATATTTAGGAGAAAGAAACATGTTCATAAGAAAAGACTCTCCCACAGGAGTAGAAGAGCAATGCCTCAAGCTGTCTTAAATGAGGAGCAGTAACTAGAGCTAGCATCTACTGAGATGCTAATACGAGATAAACCCAGATTTAGTTTTAACTAGCACTTATTGTGCACCTTCCATGTGCTAGGATTTTGCACCTACTCAACAATATAAATTCTTGTGTTGAATCTTCTCAGTCTTAGATTTTTATGCATTTTCTTCAGACTCTGTCCTTTCACTGGAGGACAAAGGGCATTATTCTGGTTCTAATTCAAGGAACGAAAGGAAATCTTAGAGTCACCATGGATTTGGCCTTGGGTATACATACTGTGTCCCTTTTTGCATCTACCTCTTGTATGTTCTTGGGCAAGTTACCTCACCCTACGATGCCTCCGTTGCCTCACCAGTAGAAGGGAGATGATAACACCGACCTCTTGGGGCTGCTCGGTGCTGTACAGACGTGACAAGGTACAGACAGCCAGGTGCAGGAGAGGTGCCCTACAGACGCACACACTGGGTGTCGCCCGCATCCTCTGGCCCCCTGGTTGCCATCCTCCCTGATCCTATTGGCAGCCAATCAATCACCTGATTTGAGGAGCAGCTCAATTTGAGGTATTGGTAGCAAAATTAAGGAAGATAGTAAAGAGACATAGAATTGTTATTGTGAATAAAGTAAGTATGTTTCCTCACTCAGTATTTTCACATATCATTTAAAAATTGAATTGAAAATTCAACAAGATTTGTGTTTAGGGCTTGGAATTTTACTTGTGCCACCGGATGTCACTGTTGAATAAATACATAATTAAACCAGTGTAAATTGTTGGCTATAAAAAAACGTGACACAAAAGCAAATGAGCCATTAACCAGTGATGGTCACAGAGAAACCACATACAATAGTTCAGGTAATATCAGTTTCAAAACCTCCCAAACCAAAATTCTTCTTTGTGTAAATGGATCGTACCTTCTCAGTCATACCTCAAACACCACCAGAATAAGCTGATTTTTAGACTTTACTTAGCTTTGTCTGGAAAATTCATTTAAACAATTATACATACACATTTAAAAACACCCAACCTGTGATATATCTCAGCAAATACTTGTATGATTAGTAAATTGACTGCTAATAATTAAGTCATCTCTTATACAGGACAGAATAATCAAATACACACACACACACACAAACACATACATACACACAAATAACATTTTTTAAATATTCAAAGAAATATAAATGAAGGAAGCCATGTGACAGAGCATCTGCACTCATCACCTGATGCTTTATGATCAGACAATGAAACAGGCTCCAGAAGTTCTCAGCAAGGCAGGTATGCCCAAGTGTTTGTGGATGTCATGTGGATGTATGGAGGAAACCCGGAAATCACCAAGGCCCAAGTCCTAATAGGGCTTTAGTGTCTTTAAATCTAGAGGAAAATTCATTAGTGGGTTTACAAATAGCACATTGCAAGCACAGGGCTCTATTAACTCCCCCTTTATTTACATTGAACTCACTTTTTGTAACACAAGGGGAACTTTCACTCCAGCATCTTTCCTTCGGTCATTTTCCAGCAGGACCGTAAGAGGAACTCCAAAAATCCCACTGTCTTCATTGTAAAATAGGTGAGAAAGAAAAAAGAATCAGAAAAGCACCGTCTTATTCCCATGTATCAAAGTCTTAAAGCCAGAATAAGTCTTTTTGTTTTGTTTTGTTTTCAGAATAAGTCTTAATACCTCGTCCTTTTACTTTCTCCGTTTTGTTTCTTTTTAGTTGAATACGAAAGGCATCAAAAAAGGCCGTCAATTCAATCAGAGAGAGATGGCGGATTTTCTTCATGTCTTCAGCAGACAGATCTCCTGCTTCAGTTAGGCCAAATCTGGTTTTCTGAACAATAAATTTCTAAAATACATATTGAGGATATTTATTTTTTATGGCAAAGGAAAATTATTATACCTTCATTCAAATGCCACCTGGACATTCTAAGTCTGTACAGCAAGACATGCTATTCATTAAAAAAATCTCTGAGGAGCATGCTGCATCCCAGAAAGATTATGAATATGATTTTTAGAACATCTGCAGATCACTACTACACTAAATTGAAACAAAACAGTGATCTGAAGTGTACCATAACGTCATCATCACAACTGTGATGTAAAGAATGTAGGTAATTTCTCAACTGAAACTGATTGCACCTGCTTGCTGAGACAATAGTTATTCTACCTTAAAAATCAAATGTAGGTAATTCAGAATATTCTTAAAAAAGAAAAATGCACAGAAAGTGCCAAATAATTCTACTATCATTTTGAAGCCAATTATATTGTTATATTCTCCATTTCCACACAAGGAAATAAAATACACTAAAAGAACAATAAAAAACCCTTCAACAGTCCAGAAATATTGTGAAGACTA
Source organism: Phocoena sinus (assembly GCF_008692025.1). Taxonomy (NCBI): domain Eukaryota; kingdom Metazoa; phylum Chordata; class Mammalia; order Artiodactyla; family Phocoenidae; genus Phocoena; species Phocoena sinus. Next base: position 57,713,675 of record NC_045776.1, on the reverse strand, counting down.
TAAGAAGTAAGACCTTTAAAAAAAAAGAGATTGTTCTTATAATAAATAACAGAAATATTACATATAAGTAATAATAATAAAATATAAGTATTATATAAGTTAATATATAATTACATAATAAGTAAAATATAAATTTTATATTTAAGTATATATATAAAATCCATAACAAATACTTTGCTCTCAGAAAACCTGGTATTGAAAGAAAATGGCTAAAGTAGAAATATACAATAGTTATTTAAATTACAAAGTTGTAAGTATACATTCTCCATAGGAGTTCCCTAAACTAGAGCTTCCTTGGGATTTTTAAAGCATCTTCCAATTCATTCATTCATTCATTCATTCATTCAACAACTGTTCTTTGAAATTCCAAGCATTTAAAAGCTAAACAACAAAACATAGGGTGTGGTCTGAGGTATACCTTGTGCTACTAAACACTTGGTTATTTTACCTTCTTTCTGAGACCAAGGCTCCACATGACAATAACACATAACAAGAACAGCAACACAACAAGAACTGCAATCATTACTGAGCAATTATTGACACTACGTGCTACATCCTATGCAGAGCTCTTCATGGGAGGCTGCCCTGCACCCAAGGTGAGCCCAAACTCAGGAGGAGACAGACATGATGAGGAGACTGGGGGTCAGCATCCTCTCTTGGACAATTCTCTCCAAAGATTCAGAGGGACTCCCCCTGCAACCAGAGTCCCAGAGCTGGGTTCCCTCTTTTGTCCCAGAATGCCACTGTGCCCTCCGACATAGAGGCTGCATAGGGTCCAGGAGGGGTTTTGAAGATGGACACGTGTAGGTTTAAATTCTGTTTCTGCCTCCTATTAGCTGTGAAGATTTGGATATGTTACTTAGCTTGTTTGGGCCTCAGTTTCCTTAACTGTAAAATGGGAGCAATCACTAGGATGATGAGAACTAGAATACCTACTGCAGTGTCTGGCCCATAGAAGGTTCCTGGTGGGTCTTACAGTTCTTGCCCTGTCCTCTTCCCCTCCGTCACAAGAATGGTCCAGGCCACCTGGGGCAAAGCCTCTGCCTGATTCTAGATGACTCATTCCTCTAGCCCTGAAACTGCCTGAGCCCTGCTCATCATGCCTCCAGCCCTGATCAGCACAGAATATTCAGGACTCCACATCTTGAACTCTTCACAAATGCACTGACTGAGTAGCAAATAGATCAGTGTAGCATATTTCCTGTATTGGGCTTTCAGAATATAATTATCCTGGATATACATAATGAGGCTTTCAGGCTAATGAACTATGTAGCTCTACTTTACCATCCCATAATAATATTACAAATTCTTGAATTTATTTTTGATGAGTTTTTAGTGTCTGCCCTATAAGCTCTCACTTCTTATTGTTAATGACTGACTTTCTGACATGTGGCTTCTAATGCACAAGTAGGTATACAGTTACAGTTAGAACTGGCATCAACCTATAAGTAAAGTAAGGATAGAAAGTGCATGAAAGCACACAAGCCAAGTGGAAATCCTATTTCATCTATAAAGCAGTACTCAAGCATATACCCTAGCAACTCTTCCTCAACCCAGGGCTGCCAGGTACAGCCAGGCAGGCTGTGTACTGCACAACAAATAATGTCCCTGGTGTGATGCAACACTGATGCCTGGCCTCTCCCCATGCCCTTGTGCACACACAAAGAAATTTTTTAAAAAATCCTAGTTTGTCCCACAGAGAAGTCACAGGAAGCTAGTGGAATAATCATGAAAGGTTTTTACTTACAGGTAAAACATAGTCTTCTTTCTTAAAATCTGACTTCTTCAATTTATTTCTTTTTGGAGCCTCTGTAACCATTTCTGAATAAGATACTTCAAAGGACAGCTCTTCAGCTTGTAGTGGAATGTCCCTTTCCAGATATTCATCATCTAAAGAACAGAGGATGTGGAATATTTAATATGCCATTTAATCAATCAATACCATTTACTGTAAAATAAGCACAAAATGTTTACAAGTTAATCCATAAGCACATTAGAATGTTTACATCCAGGAAAAGCATTAGACTCAGCCAGAATGATTTCAGTTAAGCAATTAATGTAGTGTCATCAGATTTCCACATGAACAAACTTCTATAATCATTATCCAAGCAAACTTTCTATTTAACCTGATGTTTTTAATTTTAGATGTTTATGTCTCATGAAAAGCATTGAAGATTAATTAGAAAGACAAAAATGAAATATTTCTATATATTCTCATGATATTAAAATTAAGTCCATCCAGACCCAACGTTGCTGCTATTGGGGAAGCAAAAGCTTAAAGCAGAGGGAGAAAGGGTGGAGGCCCCACAGGAAATTCCTGCCTACTTTCATTCCTCTTGGGTTTTTCCCAAACTGTGGAACTGTGCCTCTTAAGATTTGTTCAAATTCAGTTTGCTCTTCACTGCTAGATTTGTTCAGGTGAATTAATCCTGATTCTTGTGATTTTGTATCGTTACCTGACCTCGTATGATGCACATTACAAAGCTAAATGGGTGACAAGTACTGTCCCGTATCCATGTTTCTCTCAAGTCTGAAATTAAGACAATAGATTCCTTACCAAAAACAAGTGAAATCATTTGAGTAAACCTAAATCTGATTTTTGACTAAGAGTTTGGCTTTCCATCTTGTTTCATTGCCTGGCAAAACTGTTCATATGTCATGAAAAGAATTATTTGATTACAAAAAAAAGAGCTCATCTCTTTTACCCTCTTCTATAGACAGTGACTAGATGAAAACCAAACAGAACAAAAGGAACAAAAGATAGAAATGACAGAAGACCTAGTTAATCTCAATTAAAAGTTTAACAGAGAAATTTGTAAACCAACAAATTTAAAATTCTAAACAGTTTTACTGAATTAAAACACAATAAATAGATACAGTAAGTACTCAGAAAATAATGAGGGCACAGTTAAGATTTTCACTCGTCATACAGAGGCTTGCATGCAAATCAGAGTAAGATTAATTGTTAAATAAAATGCTAACTTCTTAAGGACCTATGGACAGATTCTTTGGACAGTGTTGATTATACAGGCCGATACTCCAAATCACCAGACTACTCCAGGTAGACTTTTATCTTTTAGTGGTATGAGTTGAACTGAATAACAATATGGCAGCAAATAGAATGATGTGGAATAATTTACAGCAAATCCATTCTCTTCGATTTTTCTTTTTTTTTGGAAACAGCTTTATTAAAATGTAATCCACATGCCTAGAATTCACTTATTTGAAGTGTATAGTCAACGGTTTTTAGGATATTTGCAGAGTTGTACAACCATCGATCAATTTTAGAACATTTTCATCACCCCAACTTATTTGAGTTTTGAAGCTAATGCTGCAAGTATGGGGTTCTGCTGTATCTGAGAAGACGGTGCATTATTTACGGAAAATTTTGAGGGATCACAAAAGTGTGGCCTAAAGGGGCCTATTTCTAACAAGGAGGATTTGAGATTCCATACTGGGCCCATGCAGAGTATCCAATGCTCAAGTGGAAGAGGCCCATTTAAAAGCTAACCCTGTTACTCTGTATATCACAAGCTGCTCTGCTGCTGCATTTACTTGAGCATAATCAGAGGTTCTTGGAAGCGGTCTGCTTCCTGGTCTGCTTGACACTGTTAAGCAGATCCAGATTACCTGTGAGAGAGGCCCCAAATCAAAGACACTGCCTAAGTGAGTAGTTTCTAAATGATGCCGTGGGAGTAAAGGTGGAAAAGATTCTGCTTCCAATGTGGTTCAGTTAGTTTCGTCTGGTATGACAGATGGGCTGTTTGGAGGTGATGGGAGGAGAGGCCCGGGTGACAGAATCAAAAAGGGGAGAAAAAACACTTACATTTTGCTTTCAGAAATTCACTTCTCACTGAATTGAGTGCCAGCACAAAAGCAAAAAGACACAGCTTGAGTTCAGTAGGAGTTTGTGTCACTCACCAGTCACTGCGTTCTGCACCGACTGTCCAGGGTCTGCTGAGCCATTGGAATGAGCTGGCACATCTGGAATAGTCTCCAGGATAGACTGTGAAACAAGGGAAGACGAACACAAAACAGCTTATCATAAATACAGTCTACCCTACGTTTCAACCTGATTTATGTTCTGCTGTATATTTGAATTCTTTTCACAAAAAGCAATTCTTGATTCCATGAAGGGCTTGCATCTGATTTCCTTTGTTTTCTCACTCAGTTCACACCTGTACAGCTCACACAGTTTTCTCAAAAGAGAACTAAGTCAAGGTCAAAATAACCACATCTTCTTAAATGTTTGTTGTCATACAGTTCCTAACGTAAAAATTACAATGCTTGATGTCACATAGTTTGATGATTATTATATTTGTTATTCTTGATGCAGCTGGTCACATATTTTGGTCGTAAACTCTAAGTCATGACATAGCTAGATGGTTAGTGACAGGGATGCTGGAGCCAGATTGCTTGGATTCTAATCCTGGTTCTTCCACTTCGTGTGACTTCAAGCAAGTTACAGGACTCTCTATTGCTTAATCTCCTGATCTGTAAAATGAAGATGATAATAGAACATATTTCAACAAGTTATTCTGGATTTTAAATGACTATAAATCACATGGAATAATATCTGGCACATAGTGAGTACTGCAATGAGGGCTAGCTACTATTAATATACTCATACATTAACTTCTTTGCTAGGAAGTACAGAGTGATAATAACTACCAACAATTTAAGTACGTTTTCTAGTTCAGTGTCCTCTCTTACTTAATTTCCTACTTTCTTCACTGCAATCCTGCCAAAGCACTGCACTCCCCTGCAATGTTATCAGAAGTTGAGTAATTAACTTTGTAGAGCTCTGTAGAGCTTTGTAGAGCTCTAACTCAGGTTGGATGGGTACTAGTAAAAACTTACACACAAATTCTACCATTTCTACCAATATAAATTTTAACGTGGAAGTTATCAGCTGTGAGTATGTGTGAGGGTGAAAATCTGCTATTCCATCAAGAACCTTTTTTATGCTCTTCACACATAAGTCTGTTCTTTTTCCCCCAGAGCCTGATGTCACTCATATTTATTTAGCAATATGAACTGAACACCTGCTTCATGAAAGATCCTTTATTATGTACTACAAATTGCACAAGGGAATCTCGAATGCTGAGCTTTGCGTTCTCTTTTTCCTATTTTATTCCAAAGGAGATAACATATCTTATTGTGTAAACAGAATGTGAATATATTGCCAACTATTAAAACACAGATGCTCAATTATGTAATTGGTGGCTCTAAAAACTAACACTACAGATTAAAGATTACCTATACACTGAAATCCTTAAAAAGATGTGGAACACTTTTCAGTGGTTTCCTTATGTTTTTCTAGAAAGAAATGCTTTATTAAACTTTGTAATAACTCATCTATAGAAGAGAACACTCCTGAAAATTGAGAAACACTCATGTAAGGCTTGAAGCTGATGGCTTGGGATCCTTGAATGGACTAAATGTCAATTTCGTAATCTGTAAAGTGGAGAAGTGCCATCTGCTGTCTGGTTTAACTGGCCCCCAGCCAGTCTATAGTATTGAATGAGGTCCCACTTTTTGTAATATAAATTATTCTGGGACTTTCCTGGGGGAAGCAGAAATTTAAATCGTGACCCTTGCTCTTTAGCTATTTATAATGAGGAGAAGAGAGTAACATTTATGGAACATTATTAAAAGACAATCCACTCTTAAGAGCTAATTTCTATACTACTAGTGTTTACTGGAGAGTAAAGGAGAGGAAAGAGGTGCCACCCAAAAGGTTTCACTGAAGAGGTGGCTGACCTTGCACTGAAACAAGGAATGATGAAAAGGACTTACAAAGGCAGGGAGGAGGGCAAAGCATTCAGGCCAGACATGGAATTATAAATTTCAGGTATGGAAATCTGAAGCATTTTGGCTTCATGAGAGGATCAAGGAGAGCCTGATTTGCCAGGAGTTGAGACAAGGTATTAGAAAAATATGAGAAATATGTTAGTCAAGAAGGTTTTGAAAGCCAGGTAGAGATTCTCAGACTTAGACTCATAAGGGTTAAAACACAAGACAACAAATAAAAGAACATTCATGTGTTAAAGCAGGGGAATGACTTGGTGAAAATGAAAAGGAAGATCTCTCTGCCAATAAAGGGACCATGAGTTTTGAAACAGGTTGAATGAAAAGGCTCAGTGCTTGGTATTCATAATTTTAAAACATCCACTTACTCATTAAACATATTAATATTAGAATCTTTAAAATACTTTCACTAGTGATTTTAATGTATTTCAAACATAAATGCCACTCCCATTTAAAACAAACTTCCCTAGCTTGTCCATAATGGATCCTACCATTTCCCGACATGCCCAACCACTAGAGTTTCCCACTGGGGCCTCAGCTGCTTTAGGAGAGGCAAAGCTTCCTAACTACCAACGCTTGCTCTGCTGCCCAAATCCTACTGCACTGGGATTGGAGAGTAAGGGTTGAAGGATTATTATTTTAAATTCCAACATTTAGAAGGTTAGCACTATCTGCTTGAGCTCTCTTAAAACTAGACTTCAACTATCTGATATTTCCTTCACATTAAAGAAACACCATACCAAATATTTTCCGTGTTCATTACTTACAGGAGAAATTCACCGACTCGAAAGATGTTTCTGACCTTCCTGACAGGCTGCTTGGTTTTTTCTCATGGTTTCAATCTATGTGTTATAACTCTATACACTAAATCTGCCTGTGCTTCAGTCATTACAGACAATAAGGCTCCCCATATTCCTCTTCTGCATCTGAGATCAGAACTGATAAATCCACCTCTTGCATCCACTAGGCCAAATTCCCCAGAGATGAACGTATATAAGCCACATTCACTGACAAATACGTAACCAATTTTGAAATAAAAAATATAATAAAAATTACAAAATCTATCCAAATGTGAATTTAAAGGCATTCCGATGCCATCTATGACATCTGAAATTATAAACTAAATATTAAAGACAATGAGAGTAATAAATTCCAAAAATCCATGTGAACAGCCAAAGTATTATTCAGATTACTTCTTAACCTTAAACACAAGTATAATAAAGTTTAAAAATAAATGGACACCAAGCGGGGAAAGCGGCAAGGGGCTGGGGGTGGTGGTGTGATGAACTGGGCGATTGGAATTGACATGTATACACTGATGTGTATAAAACTGATGACTAATAAGAACCTGCTGTATAAAAAAAATAAATAAAATAAAATTCAGGAAAAAAAAAAAGTTGTTGATGTAATGGATAAGTTCCGAGCAAATTCTTCTAAAAAGGGATATTCTGAAATTTTTGTGTCTGACATTAAAATGAGTATATATTTCAAAAAAAAAAAAGAAGAAAAATGTTTATAACCCAAGAGACTAGGAAAAATTATCCAAGTAGATCCAAGAATGAACGAAAAAATTTAATAAGGATTAAATAAATTAATACGATAGAAAAAGTAGGCTTAATTAATTAAAGGTAGTGACTTTAAAAAAAAATACTGCCAACACAGGCAAGTATTTACATTCTGATAGACATAAATTTTAGGAAGAAAAAAGGAGTTAATAGCTACCTTCACAGAAAATTTTTAAATTATGCACCTAAACAAATGTGTGTATGTACATATATATATTTGTGTACATATGTGTTTACACACACACACGCCAACATATATTGAAATTTTAAATGAACTGGATGTTTTGCTAGAACAAATACACATTACCAAATTCATACAAGTTGGGATTGAAAGGAATATAATCCCTAAACCATCTATTGAAAAATTAATCAAAGCATTAGGTCTACAGTGATGCCAGACCTTGGCATAAAACTGTATATAATAGTTTTTACAGATTATATGTGTTTACACCAAAGTTTAATAAATAGCTCCAAAATACTGAAAAAGATTCAAAGTTCTCAACATGTTTGTACCAAGATTAGCATAACTCTGGTAATAACAAAAAGAAATATATTATAGGCTAACCCCACTTAGTAGAATAGTGGTTAAAAATGCTAAAATAGTAGCAAATCATATTCAGTAGCATAAGAAAAGAATAATATAACACAAGTAGGGTTTAACTAAGCAATGAAATTATAGTTCAACATTAGAAAAACTTATCAATGTAATTTCCTAAAGTAATTGCCTTTTAAAGAAGAAAAACAATACATTCATTTTAATAGATGATACAATCATTTGATATAACTCAATCTCTACTCCTGATAAAAGTAACTACAAGGCTCAGAAACCCAGAACAAATATTCTTCTTAATAGTGAAACTTAGAAGAATTCATGAGAAAATCAAAAATGTATCAAAAGATCTCCATAATTATTATTCAATGTTATAAGTGCTTGAGGTTGGTTGAATAAGATAGGTAAATAAGATGAATAACTACAATCGTCCCTTGGTATTTATGGGGGATTGGTTCCAGGACCCCCAAGGACACCAAAATCCTCAAATGCTCAAGTCCCTTATACAAAACGTTGTGACGTTTGCATATAACCTATGCATATCCTTCCGTATACTTTAAATCATTTCTAGATTACTTATAACACCTAATACAATGTAAATGCTATGTAAATAGTTGCTGGTGCACAGCAAATTCAAGTTTTGCTTTTTGGAACTTTCTGGGATTTTTTTTTTTCTGAATATTTTCAACCTGCAGTTGGTTGAATCCTAGAATGCAGAACCTAAAAATAAAGAGGGCTAAGTGTATTTTAAAGATTGGGCAAATAAAACTTTCAGTATTTCAGACGATGTCTGCACAAATTATAAAATCAAATGAAAAATTCTAAGAAATAAAAAAAGAATTTTCAGAAAGGAAACTATGAGAGACTTTTGTGAGTAACAAAAATACTTTCCTTGTATATCCACAAACACAGACAAGAAGATACCATGAAAAACCCCTACCATTTAAAATACCAATGAAAGCTATTAAGTTCCTAGTAACTAACAAATGAAAAAATGTGTAGGAAAAAATATGAGAGGAAATTATGAAATTTTATTGAAGGATAGAAGATACAAATGAATGGAAAGACACAATTTTTTCTCAGTGGGAAGATTCAATATTTTAAGATGTGAATTCTCTCCAACAATCTTTAAATTCAATGAAATTCTTAGTGGAGTACTAACAAGATTTTTATTTAATGGGTAGTGATAGCCTCAATGTAAGTTCATCTGAAAGAAAAAAATTTCTGAGAAGAGGAAAGAAAAATTTGATTCTAAACAAAATTTGATTCTAAACAATGATGGCAAACTTGTAACAAAATAAACAAAACATAGAGTCATAGTAATTAGGATAGACCCTGTATACGTAGAGAATTCACTTATCATAAAGGTGCAAATCAAACAAGTAAAAATGATGAAAGAATGAAAAAACAAGATGTTGGTCAAACCAAGGTTATCCCCTTGGAAAAGATAAAGTTAGGTTACCTACTTTATCCCATTCCACAACATAAATGCCAATAGTGAAAGTTGTCAAGAGCCTCTGGAGTCTTGGAGATAACAGTAAATAGTCAGTGAGATTTTCCCTGACAGGCCGGCGAGATTTACCTTTATAGGCATCATGGCCAGGACCCCTGAAGCCCTTGCCTCCACTGCACTGAATCACTGGAAATCCCACCATGTAAAAGAAACTGGGGAACCAAACCGGGGTGCCCATGGCTCCTAATAATCAGGAAGCAGGGAAGTCAAACATGTGTTTACATCATGGTAAGAAGTTCTAGAATGATTTTCAGTACAGGTGCAGAAAGAGTTAAGTTGGCATCTGTGGGCTACTTTAGCAACTAACCAATTTGTTTAACATTTCAAAGTAAAGATATTATGAGAAACAATCCAAAGTAAGTCACACTAGAAACAGGTTCCAATGAAATTTTTTTGAGTGTCATCACTGCTGAAACTTTTACTTATGTCATTATCAATCAGTTTTCAGAAAAACAAAATGAAAACAAAAACGAAATCTGAGAGACTAACTTACCCCAGGAGGCTCTACCTATAACTGCCATGTAAGATCATTTTCTTTCTCTTACACTGTCGAACTTTCAAGGATCCTATCTGTAGACAACACGTGTTCAATAAAGATTTGGTGAATGAATAAATCAATGAATCAGCAGAGTGAAGAAACAGAAAAACGTCACAAGCATTGTGGTCACAGAGCTGCCATGGAAAAGCCTAGAAAACAGGCCTACCCAACCTCCTCTTCTTTAGCAACTCAACGGTGCAAACACCATTCTTCAAGTTCTGCTTGGTGTGTGCACAGAACTACACACAGTACTTTCTTGCTGGCTTATAGAACAGGTGAAGTCAGCTAGCGGACAGACGAGAGGTCAGAGACAGGAGCTTTCTAACTACCTAACACTAACACTAACTAGAAAGTGGGGAGAACTGCTGCAGGCATGGAGCAAGACTTGCATTTTAGACAGATGACTTGCAGCCACGGCGAGGATGAGATGGAGGGTATAAGCTAAAGTCCTGGAGATCACTTAGGCGGCTGCTTCAGTAACACAGAAAGATGATGAGTTTCTGTACTAAGGAAGTAGTTGTAGGAAAAGAGGGGAGTAGACATACTCTAGAACTATGTACAAGATAAAGTCAACAGGTGTCAGAGAAGACAGGTAGAGGTGAGGCTAAGACTTAGGGCTGAGTCTTGGGCACATGGGTACCTCCAGCTGAGACTGAAAATGAAGGATCCTGGCAAGGCCTTACTTAGAAGAAGAATCCTCGGTCACAGGGTGTGGGGTGGGTGGACAGCACAACCATGTAAGGTCTACTGTAGGAAACTCCCCATTTCTAGGAGTTACCAGTTTGCAAATGACTTACTTTGTTTTCATCACTAACTGAGGTGAACTGGAGATTATCTCTGAAATAGAGATATTCTCACTTATTTGCATTCCAATGCGTGGTCTTAAATGGGAAAGTAACAGCTGAATTTAAAGCCAGTAGGTCAGAAACTGTGGGTAACCCTTAGCCTATCAGTGCTATAACCTGTAGTGAGTGCTACTGACAAAAATCACTCACATTATTTTATGCTTCTTAAATGATCACTATGAAACAAAACAAAACCACCTCATAACCAAAAATCTAAAAACACAACAGAAAAACTCATTCACATGGGGCTAACAGCATTATCTCCCTGAACAATGGGGGTGACCTGGGAGTGCGTTGTGCATATCAACTATCCGGTATATCAAACTCGACAACAGACGAGAAACTACTGCCCAGGAGGACACTGAATGTGCCCCCTCCATCTGCCCGTCTTGTCATGCTCTTTAGCCTTCCATCAACTTGCCAGTGGAGAACCACTACTTTATCTAACAGGGTCTCTCACTTCTGGTCCATTATGCCACACCCTGCCAGGGCTCCTGCACAGAAACACCAATTGGGGGTTCCCAGTGGAGGTGGGGCGGGGGGAGGAATGACGAGAGTTTGAGACAAAGGAAAGTAGAAGTTCTACTACTCAAGGCCACGTGAGTGAATCTGTCGTAAGTGGAGGGTTTGTTTGGATGAGTCCTGAGATCCAACGCTGGATACACAGGTAATAGTAGGGAGCCTTCAATATCAGGAGGAGGAAATTTTAATTTATCCTGCAGGTAAAAGGACTTCTGAGTTAAGATGGCAGAGTTAGGACAGATCATCTGTATGAACTCAGACAAGGGGACAAAAGTTAACAAATCGATCCATACTTGACGCTCCTAAAGAACACTGCGTCAGTATTAATTTATGGAGTCCTCTTTCAAACTGATCTATTCATTCCTCAGTTTTGAGCCTCTTTCTTCCTAATTGTTATAAGGTTGATGGGTCTATTGGCAGCTGTGGTTTCCTCACAGTGTTAGTTCAAGTTTTTCTCATCTGTTTGAAAAAAATTGCTTCTTCTTGCCTTGAATTTGCAATTTTGCCCTGACATGCAATCATCTGGGCATGCGATGACTTACCATGGGGCCACTCCTGGGAACTGCAAAACTCCCTTCTTCATCTTGGGACCCATCTGACAGGGTAGTAATGTTGAAAGACGCATCATCTGGCTAAATGGAGAAATGAAAGCACCATTCTTATTCAGGCAAATACTTTCTAACACGTTTGTGTATTCCACTATGCGTACGTATTTAGATATGTGTGGCAATACACAGAGTTATGACTGCCAGGGCATGGGCAATTGCACCAGCCCTTCAGGGCTCATCACTGCAAACCACCTAAATGCCTGGCCCTCTGACAGACCCTGGCCCTGTGGCAGACACTGCTCTTGTCTGCCACAAATTCCATTTTCCTTAACAATATCTTGGTTTTGTTCCAGGGAGTGAGGTGTTAAACCAGAGAACTTGATTTCCAGGCTTCTTTGCAGCTAAAAGTGATCATGTGACAAGTGTGGTCAATGAGGTGTAAGTGTAATATTAAGAAGAGTGCTTCCAGAAACGTTAAGGCTTTCCTGACCAAAAGGCGACAGCCTGGAGTTGCCAGGGATCTTGCTCCAGTGAGGATGATGGATGGCAGAGACGGCTGGGTCTGTGCTAAGGGGCATTACATGGCTGCCCTGCCACACTTGGACCACCCCCTCTTAAGCATCTCCACGTGAAGCAAAGCAACTCCGACTTTTCTATTACATGCAGCCAAACACAAACTTGTCTAATCTTATTTTTTTTAAACAGACCCTAGGACTATCTTTCACAGTGATTAGAATTCAATAACAATAGTACCAAATTGTTTTCTCATTTATAAAGCTTGAAGTAGATTTTTGCTTTAGTGTACAAGGGCATTACTGAAATTTAAGAAATGAATATTCTTTTCTTTACTGAAGGAACCTTATGGCAAAATCGAATATATTCGATACTTATAAAAACATATGATATTTTGTTTTTTAAAAAACTGTCACTCATCTTTCTTGACCACATTTTCTAAATTTTCTATAGATGGTATGTGTTACTTTATAAAATAAACATAGGACGCTTGGGCTTCCCTGGTGGCACAGTGGTGGAGAGTCCGCCTGCTGATGCAGGGGACACGGGTTCATGCCCCAGTCCAGGAAGATCCCACATGCCGCGGAGCGGCTGGGCCCATGAACCATGGCCGCTGAGCCTGCGCGTCTGGAGCCTGTGCTCCACAATGGGAGAGGCCACAACAGTGAGAGGCCAGCGTACCCCAAAAAAACCCATAGGACTCTTTTTTCTTTAAAGGAACAAATAGAACAAAAGATCTAGCACAAGAAATTTAAGTCAAAATGGCAAGCTGACAATCACCTAACTCCCCTCACCCCAAATCACTAAAAATGGCAGAAAACATATATATATATATATATATATATATATATATATATATATTTTAAAGAAACAGATTGTTAACAGCAATGGAAACCAGCAAAGAATTCCATAGCTGATAGAAATTTCTAGAAGAAAAGCTAATAGAATTGATTTGGTAAAATAAAAACCTCTACTTGAAAACAGCATAAAAGAAAATTTTTTAGAGAGGGAAGAGAAAAATAACAGAATGTACAAAGAGTAGGAAAGGGCCACAGGCAAATAGTTAAGAGCTGTTTACAAAATATCGATAGAGGTCAAGTAGACCATCCCTCTTTAAACATGCAGACAGCCCCTAAATATAACCCTAGAACCGCCCCCCCCCCCGATTCTGCCTAAATAAAATGAACTAACTGCCTTGAGGTGGGTGGGCTCCTAATTTGAGTACAGTTGACCCTCTGTCTCCACGGGTTCGACATTTGCCGATTCATCCAACCCGGATGGATAATATTTGAAAAAAAAATCCAAGAAATTTCAAAAAAAACAAAACTTGAATTTTGCATATGCCAGTAACTATTTATATAGCATTTACATTGTGTTAGGTATTATAAGTAATCTAGAGGTGATTTAAAGTATTCAGGAGGGTGTGTGTAGGTTATATGCACATACCACACCATTTTATATAAGGGACTTGAGCACACATGGATTTTGGTATCCTGGGGTGTCCTAGAACCAATCCCCCATGGTTACTGAAGGAGGAAGGGGTCTAAAAGAGAAGGAACTTGGGAGACCACAACAAAAGAAATGGAGGGGTGACTGAAAATGAAATCGGCTTTGCCTGGATGAAGAATTCTTTATTCCCTTCATCAGTTTTGCATTTGGGGAGTGTTTACTGCACTAACCCACCTGCCCCCTCTATGCATCTTAAAGTTAAGTACACCCCAGTCACTCGCAAAAAACAAACAATCAACAATTTTGGCCTTTTAGTAAAATCAACCTACTCAATTGCAGAGGAAACATATAGCAGTTCCCTCCAGTGATCAATCAAAATTAATAAAGACTTGCATTATGATTGCAGACAACTTTAGGGGCCCAGGGATGGTAGTTCCACCTGAAAATGTGCTGGTGTCTTCTGCCTTGTTGAACACTTTCAGCCCTGATGGAGGCGTTGGTGGGTCATCCCACCCTCTTGCTGTGACAGGATTCTGATAGACAGGGGTACGGTGGAGGGACTGCGGAGCTGGACTTGAAAAAACATCCAGGATCCATAGTCTTGGTGAGAAGCTCTCCCTGCACTGTAAGCTTGGGGACACTTGCTGTCACCCAACAGGAGATGTGCGCTTCCCTAATCAGATGGTGCTTGCACATGGGCAGGACTCCACTGCTTGTATTACTTACTGCTATGCATTCCAAAAGCTAGCATGTTCTCCACACAGGATGTTCACATTTGGAAAATAACTGGGAAAAACTAAATTTTTGTTTCTTAGTTGATACTGAAAATAATGAAAAACAATTTACATGGTAATCTGTTATTTTTCCATATGAGCTCACCCACAAGGACCAAGCTTTAGTTGACAACATCCTTCACTTAGGATACACGTTCAAAAAATTAGTTTCTGTTGTTTCTGCCTGTAGATGCTTTCTTTAAAAGACAGAATTTAGCTATTTCTGATTTATTGAATTATTCCTAGCTGAGTTTAAGTTTAAGGGTTATGGGTGATGGGGCTGAGGGTGGCTTGTTTGCCAACAATCTGAATTATGTTGCATCTTTACCAAAGAGAAATGAGAATATACATCCTTTATACTAAATGAATGTATTGGCGGCGTTATTCGTAATAGCGCAAAACTGGAAACAGTCCACATGTCCATCATCAGGTGAATAGATACACCAATAATAGTATATTTACACAATGGATTATTGTTAGTAATAAAAGGACTAAATTTCTAATACACGCAACAAATGGATAAATCTAAAAATTATTCTGAGTGAAAGAAGCCAGACACAAGAGTGCATATTAATCTCAATAGGGTTTGCCTCTGCAGGAGAAGGAGGACAACTGACTGGAAAAGGCCTGAGAGCAATTTCTTTGGTGATGGAAATGTTTTCTATTTTGACTGACTGTAGTTATATGAGTGAAAACACTTCTTCAAACTGAATTATATACCTAAAATGCATGCACTTTAAAATATATATATATATCAATAAAAAAGACACAGAAATAATCTCATTCCTTCCATATAATATAATTCTTATCTTCAAGGGGCTATTGCTGCTATAAATCAAGAACCTACAGCTACCATAATGGGTAAATCAGAGAGAAAGAAGTTGTTCTTGGGAAATAAGAATATGTTTGCTGAAATGTACAAGGAGTAAGACAAGCTTAAAAAAAAAAACAGAATCATGACCAAGAAAAAAATTACTAATCTGGAAGATAAAGATGAAGAAATCAGAGCAAACAGATTAACAGGAGAGAAAATTTAGGAGATACTGAAATTCAATTCAAGCAAAGCAGGAACCATCTAATATGTGTTCTAGAAGGGGGGAACATAGAAAATGCAGAGAAAAAAATAACTTAAGACATAATAGAAGACAATGTCCAGAAACTGAAGAAAGAAATCAGTTCTCAGAAAGAACTCACTGAGCAGTCACCAAGATGAATGAAATAAGGGGCTGATTCTTGTGAAAGTTCAGAATTCCAGCAATAAATTCAAAAAAGTTGTAGAGAGGGCAAACACAAAAAGCTTATTTATAAAGGAATAAGGTTCAGGCAACCAAAGAAGAGAAAAGAAACCCAGATTGTCATGTAAGAGTGCAAGAGTAGGTCAATGAGCAATATGAGAAATGCCACTGTGCAGGTTCTCCAGGAGAGCTAAGGTTTTCTGTTAACAACGAACAGTCAGTTGGCACGTGTTCCTAATGGGATCCAGAGTTTGCTAACCATCTTGTAAGTTTAAGGATTAAATCCACATGTTATGGTGGCAACGTGAAAGGAAAAAGTTAGAAGTTTCGTGCTAAGGTTGGCAGTGCATTGCACTGCAGTTGTACTAGCCTTGGTTTATCCACCATTAGTTGCTCACTTTGTGATTAAAACAAACTCCTACTTGTTTAAACCAAGGTTCCTTAGATTTTCTTTACTACAAAGCAAACACAGATGCAATTGATCATTTTTAACAGAAGGTATGATTGTATTTTGCAGTGAATTATAAATCAATAGCAAATGTAGCTATTTGAGTTTGACTTAAGACATTGGAAATAAACTAGATGGAAATAAACTAGATCAACTACTTTGTCTTTGAGTTAACTAACACCTCTAATGACTAATTCATTTATGTTGACTACACATAAGGAAAATGTTTCTTTTATCTATACAAGTGATTTGTAGAGTAGTTTGTAAGGACTGTAGACTGGGTTGTAAGCTTTCTGTACAGGTTGTAAATTTTCTGTAATCTTTTGTAAATGCCCAGATTTAGTTGCATTTGTGATCTAGAGTCAAGATTCAACCATGTATAATATATAGACAATAGACAATCATCTATATTATAATAGACAATTCCTTTATTGTAAGTAGCTTATTGCAAAATAAATGTGTTGGATATTAAAGAAATCATAAAATATTATATGGAATCTTTGGTAAAGGTTTCTTGAGATAGATTATAAAGTATACAATTTGATGAGTTCTGACAAATACATAGACCTATGAAACCATCACCACAGTCAAGACAATGAACAAAACCAGCACTCCCCAAATGTCCTCATGCCCCTTTGTCATCCCTCCTTCCCTCTCCTCCTCACCAACCCCTAGGCAATCACTGATCTTCTTTCCCTCACTATAGGTTATTTACATTTTCTGTAATTTCATATAAATTGAATCTTTTTTGTCTGGCTTCTTTCACATGACATAATTATTTTAAGATCCATCCATGCTTTGTATATCAAATGTTCATTGCTTTTTATTGCTGAGAAATATTCTATTGTATGGATATATCACAATTTGTTCATATATTTAGCTGCAGGTAAAACTGGGTTCTTTCCAGTTTGGGGCTATTAAGCTATAAACTTTTGTGGATAAGTCTTCGTATGAATATATATTATCTATGAGTAGAATGGCTGGGTCTATATGGAAGGCATGTGCTTAATATTTTAAGAAACTACCAAATTATTTTCCAAAGTGGATGGACCATTTTACATTCCTACCAGCAATGTATGAGAGTTCCAGTTGCTCTGCATCCTTAGCACCAGTCGATACGGTCAGCTTTTTAAATTTCAGCCATTCTACAGGGTATGTAGAGCTATCTCATCATGGCTTTATGTGCATTTCCATAATCACTAATGATACTGAGCACTTTTCATAAGATGATTCACCATCCAAATCTCTTTCTTGGAGAGGTGTCTATTCAAATCTTTTGCCCATTTTAAAAGATGAGAAAAGACCAAACAAAATTTTATCACTGGAAAGCTCCAACTATGTTCTTGAAACAGAAAGTTGATTTGTTTTCAAAAGTAGAGGATTTGTGTGATAAAGTCGAAGGAACTAGGACTTCCCTGGTGGCCCAGTGGCTAAGACTCTGCACTCCCAACGCAGGGGGCCCGGTTTCAATCCCTGTTCAGGGAACTAGATCCCACATGCATGCCGCAACTAAGAGTTCGCATGCTGCAACTAAAAGATCCTGCGTGCCGCAAAGAAGATCCCACGTGCCACAAGTAAGACCCGGCACAGCCAAATAAATAAATAAACATACAAACAAATAAATAAATGCTATTTTAAAAAAAAGGCGAGGGAACTAAAGCTTGGAAATACCAGCAGAGAAAAAACTGTGGATAATTTTAATATAAAAAGAAAGAGTTGGGGCTTCCCTGGTGGCGTAGTGGTTAGGAATCCACCTGCCAATGCAGGGGACACGGGTTCAAGCCATGGTCTGGGAAGATCCCACATGCCAGGGAGCAACTAAGCCCGTACACCACAACTACTAAGCCTGCGCTCTAGAGCCCATGAGCCACAACTATTGAGCCTGCGAGCCACAACTACTGAGCCCATGAGCCACAACTACTGAAGCCTGCGTGCCTAGAGCCTGTGCTCCGCAACAAGAGGAGCCACTGCAATGAGAAACCCATGCAACGCAATGAAGAGTAGCCCCCGCTCGCCACAACTAGAGAAAGCCTGCGCACAGTAACAAAGACCCAACACAGACAAAAATAAATAAAATAAATTAATAAAAAAAAAGAGTTATGTATTATTTCTGTAAACAATAGGGATTATATTCTGGAATAAAATGGGAGAGTTAAGTCAATGACCAAGCCTTTCTCTCCTAAAACCTAGTAGAGTCAACAAAACATAATGAAAAAAAGAAAAAAGAATCCCAGCAACATTCACACGAGTGGTGGTCAGAGAGAAATATTCCAGGAATAATGTAAATTCTTTTCCAAAATCCGCCTCCCTCCTAATCAAATGGAGACACTTTTGAAATAGACAATTACTATCTCCTCCAAATCATGAGGGAAAACAACTGAAGGTGTGAGAAACCACATCTGGGGTCAATATGAGCAGAGCCCTTGAAACTCAGTCCCTCCCCAACACCATCTCAGTAGGGAGGAGGGAACCTATTGGATTCACCATTTTGCTTTTTTCTACCTGGGAGGAAGTTAGGGGAGGGAATATGAGGATGGAAAAATTAAAGGAAAGGTAGAGTACATAAGCTCCACCAAGGGAGAGAAAAGATAGCTTAGGATAGAAGTGCAAGTAAAAACAGACGTGAGAACAGGCTCTGGCTAAACCATAAATAAAGCAATCTTTCCCGTTTGTAAACTGACAGAAGCTGGATCTTTCTCCCAACGTTTGCCTGACTTTGCCCTCCTCTGGTTAAGTGGGGAGTGGAAGTGGCTCTGGGGAAAAGCAGGGGGATGGGGAAGGGGAGGGTGCTAGACACCTAGGGTGAAGAGTGTGGTCAGAACTAAGATGCCTGGTGTTCGTCCTGCACCAGGGAAGCACTGGACAACCTGAGGACACCTACTGCTGTCCTGTGACCTGATGTCCATAGCTGGTGGAGCTGTGACTCAATGGAACCAACACTCTTATGAGAATTTTTCAAAATAAACGAAAAATGGAAAGGAACTAAATCTGTCATAAAGAAATGCCTACCATCGTTGGTTTTCTGGGTTTGTATCTGTTTTAATAGAGCATGTAGTTGTTTGTGGCTTTAACTATTAAACTCGGGTTCATTTACTGCTGAATGGCTTCCTACAAATCAAATCAAAGTAGATAGGCATGTTGACAGCTGTAGTTGTCCAGCCACCTGAATTATGTTGCGTTGTTTTGAAGTTTTGCATGATTGTCTTGAAGGAATGGCTTCTTTTTTCATCCCTCCAGTTCTCCTGCTATCACTTACCAAGGAACCACTTGTTTTGATAACTCCCGGCAGCTCTTTTTCCTCCTGGGTGTCGTCCAACTGACTAGGATGGTTGTCACAGGTATCGCCTGGCTAATGAAAGAAATGAAAGTCATTTTTATCCAGGCATATTTTTCACTATGTGATTGTTTACTCAATTATACATTACACTAGAATCTGTATAAATGCACAGCCATGTGGACATACACAGAGTTAATGACTACAGTGCAATTGGTAGCATTCACCAATTCCTCCAAAAGGATATTGAGCCTCATAAATATCATGCACTGCAATAGAAATGAGTCTCAAAAGCAAACACTGCTACCTGCCTGCCAAAACCCACTTTTCTTTTCTTCTTTAACATATGAATATCATGATCTTGCTCCAAGATGCTGCGTGTCTATCTAAAAGGACTAAGTGTGATCATGTGATGGTTCCGTCCAAAGAGATTCGAGTGAAACCCTACTTGGTAGAGTACCCAGGAAGGCTAATGTTTTCTTGTTGAAGTGCATGGAATCAGCTAGTTGATGCTTCTCCCAGAACATGGGCATGGTACCTGTGATGCCCAGACATCCTGTAAGCATTAAATACTAGCCTGTATGCTGAGTGGAACAGAATGGAAAGATAAAAAACAGAATGGAAAGAGGGATATTAGTCAAGCCAGCCACAGACGTCTTATTTTGTAAGGAAAATAAACCTCTAATTGTCTAAGTCAGGAAGCTTACTGATTAAACTATGCTACTTCAAAATCAGACTTTATGACTGTATTTTGGAGTGATTTAAAAATCAAAAGCAAGAGTATTCAGGGTTTTTTTTCATTATGAAACTGGAAAAACATTAGACTGATTATCTCACAAACACATATGGCTGAACCAAATATTTCATTCCCATCACTGAGTATTGGAAAAGCTCTGATTTTCACTACACAGCAAATGAATTTGAGACTATTCTAATTGTGATGTGCTGCACTGTAGGCCTTGTGCATATGCTCTAAGATTTTTAGCAGCATTTGTGATATAATGGCATTTCCCAGAATAAGATGCAAATATTCTACTCCATGATTAAAGCAACTTTTTGCAAAATTCAGCATACTGGGTATTAATGAAATAAACTTTTACATGAGATCTTAGAAACATTTTTCATCTGGCTTTTCCATATTTTCTAACTTTCCCCCAATGTGTATGTATTATATTGCTATGAAGAACACACATCTCTTTGGATGGGGAAACAATGCTGAAAAGGCAGTACAAGAAAACTTAGGTCAGGATGGAGGTCAGAGAGCGTACCACTCTCAATCACTCAGAATTAGAGAAAGGGCGTATTTTTTAAGTATAGCTCCAAGAGCACTGAAAACCAGCAAAGTGTTCTAATAACACATTAAAAATTGTCAGAAATTCCTGGAAAATAAAAAGTAAGCAATTTATTTCATAATTGTAAAGAAATTCTCAGCCTAAGGATAGCATAAGACAAAGAAAGGGCAAATCCACAAAAAAGCAAACAGACAAACAACCAATCTTAGAGTGAAAACCACACAGGACAAGAAGGGGCCCCAGGGCAATGGCTAGGATAATTTATTGTAAAGTGTTTCCTTAATGGAAGGGCCTGACCGAACTCCCAACAGTTCCCTTTACACTGAACAGCAGACAGCAGCCACGTATGGACCCAAGGAAAGCACTCTGAATGAAGTGAACTACCTGCCTTGGGAAGATGCCCTGGGTTGGGACCAAAACAGACCTCAACATCAGGTCACTCTGGACCTTCATGAAAGACATGGATGGGAGAATAAAAGGAGAACATGAGTTTTGTCTGGGAATGATGTCATTTGCCACTCTCCCTTTGGCATTGAAGGTACATGCATGCATGTATTTGTGTGTGTACGTGTGTATGTACGTGTGTCTACGCATGCACACATGCACGGACTCACCCATGTGTGCCATTAAAATAACGTCCATTCACAGACTGCTCACATACCTTACTGCTTACACAGGACCCAAAGTCAGCCCTCTTATTCAATAAAGAGCCCTTTGGGAAAATATCTATATAATGGCAGAGAAATCATACAGCAATGACATATCCTAAAAGTCGTTAACTAGTCAATCCAGACCATCACTAAGGATCATCAGCCACTGGAGAAAAATCAACACTATAAAAAAGTCAGCTGTGGAGAAAATCAACATTTTGAAAAATAAGTATAGCGATATACATTCTGGGAGAAAGATAATTGAGGGAAGAGAAAAAGGCTTATAATGATTTAATAATTTCAGAGAGATCTGAGAGACTATTGCAATCATAAATCAGGACTAACTATAACAATAAAGGGTAAATCAGTGAAAACAGGAGGAGTTCTTATGAATTAACAGTATGATCGCTGAATTTAAAAATCAACAGGGACCCAATTATAACCACTCATGACAAAAATGAGAATTAGGTTTCCACAAAATGATGTAGACAAAATCTGCTAGCATACAGAACAAACGGAAAACAAAGACATGGGAAATATAAGAGACAACTTAAGAGCTGTGTGAGTTTAATGTAAGAAATGAAAAGAAGAAGAGAGAAAATGGAGATAATGAAGTAAAAGAAATAATGGGAAAAGAATGTTCAGAACTGAAAGGAAACATGTTTCAGAAACAAAAAGCTGAGTGCTGGATCATGATAAAAAAAAAAAAGATTTCATATCTTGATGGCAGTTCAGGTCTCTAACAACAAAGATAAACCTAAAAGCTTCCAGAAATATAAAAATGAGAGCAGGATGCAAATAAAGGAATGATTTAGAGAGGCATCAGGCTTCTCAACATTAACACTATATGAAAAGCAAATAGATTAATATTTACAAATTTCTGAAAGAAAATGATCAACAGCCTAGCACACAGATACTAATCAGTTTAGGATTTAAGCTTTTTAGTTATTAAAATTTAGTATCCAGAGATATTTCTTGCCAGATTTGCTCAAAGGATAAGAGATGCAATCTGCTAAGAAGATGTAACAGTTTGTAATATATGTGATTATGGAAATTAGTATTTCTACTCTTCTCTGTGGTCATTCTGGCGGGTTAGCCCTCATCCTCCTCCAGGGATAAAAGCAGTACTGCTTTCTCATTCTATAGACTGGTGAGTAGTTCAGGGGTGTGGCTGGAATACAACTTAATCGTTCTCGTTCACCTCAGTGGGAGATTTCTTCATGTGTTTCGTCACCACACTTGCCTTTAACCTTTAAAAGATGACAAGACCATCAAAGACTTGAAATAAAAGGGATAGTGATAAAAGAGAAAAGAAACAAAATAAGCATAGACTCATCATGAGAGTCCATGGCTGGACGTGGAGTGTCAATGAGGCAACAAGATCTAAAATAAGACTCACTCTTACACGTTGCCTTGACATCCGGTAAAAGCGGGAGGGCCGTAAGTGGTCTAAGCCCAAGTTCCCCTCCCACTTTGCTCCCTCAGATAAGGTCCCCTAGTAAGACAACACTCCTTACTCAGGGGGCCAGATACAGTTCTTGCTTATCCCTGAGTAGTGGGTTTCAGTTTCCTGTCCACCCATGGAATTATTCAAACAAGCCAATCCATCCTCTGTGAGAACCAAGGGGGCACTCCCCCTCTTGATACTACAAAGCCTGGTTGTTCACTCTGTTCCCAAGTGCACCCCACATGTGGCTCTGTATGGTGTGTGGTGTCCTCCCTCCCTGGGCTGTGAGAACATGTAATAAATTGCTGTTGTCTCATTTTTCCAGTGTCAGGGGTCATGTGCTGAGCCATCCCTATAACCCCAGGGTGAAGAGGAGGCAATCAAAACAGTAGGTAGAGGCAGGTGAGGTGAAAAGCTCATAGAAATCGTTCTTTGAAAACACCCCATGTCTACTCTGACTTGCCCCTCCTCTAGCTGAGACAAGAGGTAGTGGCTGCTGTGAAGGGGAGAGGGCGAGCAGAGAGGAACAAATGCCTGGATCAAGTGTCCTGGCCGGAAGGATGGTACAGAAGACTCCCTGAACCGAGGGAAAAATCTTCCAACTCAACAGAAAATGTAAAGACCTCTGACTAGACAGAGTTCACACTGTTATGAGAAATGCAATGAAATTAGAAAAAAATTAGAGACAAAAATCTGAAAATAGGATTGCTCACAGCCCCAGCTGACCACCCTCCACCTCCAGACCTTGACCTACCCTCAGGCAACAGAAGAGCAGCCAGAACAGAAACTGGCCACATCCAAACCCTTGAGCAGAATTTTGGAAGGGACCAGGGGCTAGCCTGTATCGAGACAATTGCAAGATGTGGACAGAGTGCCCCACATAAAATATATGCAAGATGAAAGTAAACTGTAGAGAATCTAAACATCATCATCATTATCATCATCATCAATCAGATCAAGAATGGTACAGGGGTTACTCTTAGAACAACAAAGAATCCCTCTTCCTCTGCTAGGAAAGAAAATAAAGAGCTAAAGAGAAGGAAACACATAGAAGCATGATAGAGGAAGGTCTCTTACTGTAAATTTTCTGCTGCCATGAGTCCAGGTGGAGGAAGATGTCAGGAACCCATGTCCTTCTCAGGGTGAAGGGTCACCACTTCAGTAAGAGGACTCAGGCCTCATGCCAGGAGGTACAGATCACAGCATGAGATTCATCTCTTTCACTGAAATAGCTTCACTGACAGTTTGGAACTCAGATCATCACTCTTTGAAATTTTCACTAAACTGGGTGAGGTGGGCTCTAAATAAAACGTGTTTACCTCCTGTGCAAGATTGTGCACTTTTTCCACTTATTGTTACACGTTCAAGATGCTATAGTGCTGCGTCTCACAATATATTTACATTTAGAAAGTAACTTAAATGTCAAAATATTTCTTACAGTGACAATTAAACTAATTTTGAAAGATTTATAGAAGGTAGCATAAAATTTTCCACTATGCACTCAGCAAAGAGAACAATAGTTTAGCTGATGACCTCCCACATGTACTGACTTCTGGCTGTGGCTGCAGCTGCAGCTGTGATTGTTTTTGTTATTGTAGGTACAAGCAGGCCCCATAGAATTTGCAGATTTAACTATTTAATTATTCATTCCTGAGTCTGAGTCCCCTTTTTTCTTCATTGTTACAAGGTAAGTAGGCTTTTCTTTTTTTTTTAAACTTTCCAGGCTGCCTTGAATTAACCACTTCTCCTGATCCCCTTGCTCTGTCTTACCAGTTGACCATTTCTGCAGGGAACTGCTGGCATCCCTTCTTCATCTGGGTTCACATCCAAAAGAGGAGCTGGGATACAACAAAAATCATCTGGCTATTGAGAAAAATGAAAGTGCATTTTTATTCAGGCATGTTCTCCCAAGGGTAACTGCATTTAATCACGTGTTACGCATACGATGTGCACATTCATACAGACATGTTGAGACACCCATAGACATGACTGCCTATGCATTGATCACTGCATTTGGCCACTTAGCAGCCAGTCCTGGGAGCTCACCACACACCAGGCCCGGTGACAGACACTGGTACGTGTGGAAGATCCTGTCAACCGCCTGCCCCAAACCCAGTCACCTGTCTTCCTTAATAGGATCCTGATTTTTTTTTTTCAGGAACTTTTGTATACAATGAAAAAATATCAATTTCCCAGGCTCTCTTGCAGCTAAGTATGATTGTATAACATTTCTAGGCAATGAGAGGTAACTGGAATTCTACCAAGTAAGATTTCTGGGAAACTGAAGTCAGAGAGATAGAGTCAGTTTGTACAAGCTCCAGGAACCACCAGGAACATGGGCATGGTGGCAGGAGTGGCCCAGCCCCCTTGGCAAGCAAAAGAATGAAGGCCACATGTGAAAGATAAAATAGAAAGATGGAAGGAAGCTGGATCTACGCTAAAGCAAAGATCAGTTTCCTCTGAAAGAGAGAAAAAACAAATTCATATTTGTATAAACTCATGATTTCTTGGGTTTTCTGGGCCATGCAGTCAAATGTATATGTGTGATATAACATTTTTTTAAGGACTGTATGCCTATATTTATACAGTTAATTATGAGTTAGTCCCACCTTTAACTGTTTATCAATTATGAAACTGGAAATATATTAGATTGACTATTTTGCTCAATTAAATGTGCTACTGAAGGTAATAACTGATTCACATCTTCTGAATATTAGAAAAAATCTGTTTGAGCACTGAACTTCTGCTCAGATGAAACGGATTGTAGACCTTGCATTATGTATCCAAAGGGTGATTTAATATCTGTGATTTAGTGTATAAGAGCTCTACCAAAACAAGGGTTAAATATTCTATTCTTTTATGGTTAGAATTTCACTGAAAATTATATTCATTGGATATTTAATTAAATCATAAAATTTTATTTGGGCCCATAGAAATTCTCATCTTTTACCTCGCTTGTCCATATTTTCTAAGTTTCCATTAAAGACGATGTATTACTTCTATAATAAGGGAAAAAACACATTTTTTGAAAGGAACAAATACTACTGAAAAATCAACATAGGAAAATTGGATCAAGATATCACAATGCACATACCACATTCTCCTCCCCCTGCAAATCACTCAAAATGTCAAAGAGATACCTTTCTCAAAGAGTAGATCTAGAAACCACTAAACATTTCCATTAGCAGAACAGAAATTGTTGGATGCTTCTGGAAGATAAACAGCAAGCAAGAGCGGTTTGATAAGGGTAGAGAAAAACTTCGGCCTGAAAAAAGGTATAAGAGAAAAATGTGTGGAAGGTAAATGCTGATCCAGAAAAAGCACATATCCAGAATGAAAATAAAAACAGCAGGAAGGCATTGCCCAATTCAGAAGGCAACAGCTCTTTAGAAGAACAGCAGGCAGCAGCTAAATGTAATTCCAGGATAAAACCCAAGTGTCCCCTTGGTGACAGAGTGACCACCTGCCTTGGGAGTGGTAGTGGCTGTCCTAGTATGGGTGCGGTGGTCCTGGATAGAAAGAATGTTGAATTGCACTTTATTGGGGCCTTCTAAAAGGATATAGACAGGAGTATAAAAAGGAAAGTTGGGTTTGCCTGAAAAGGAAACAAATTATGATTCTGCAGGATCTTGTTACTTTGGCATTGATACCATATTTATTTCTTAAAGTGAAGTGTGACAGTTGACACTGACACACTTCACCACTCACACAGGCCCAGACTCCTGTTCTGGGGGAGAGTTTTTGGGAGAAAACGGGTCTACATAACTGCATAAGAAATATATGACCACTACCTATACTAATCAATCAGTCAATCTAGTTCTCCATTAATGAATATAAATCAATATCCAAAGATTAAAGTTAATTGAACAATAGCAATGTAATGATGCCAAAAATAAACAGATGACCCTGAAGGAAAGAGATAATTCAAGGAAAAAAAGAGAACCTTGGAATTTAAGGTTTAATTTAATACCTTCAGAGTGCTGAGAGGCTACTGCGGCTGAGAAACAAGAACAGATCACAAAATAAAGGAAAAATTAGGGGAAAGGAGGGGCTTCAGCAAGTTCATAAGAGGACTATTAAAGTTTTAAAAATTAATGAAAGGTAAAAGTGTTAATACAACCAAGGCCAAATTAATGATATAAAAGATGAAGTTGAAGGGCCAGCCAAGAATGTAGAGCAAACATACACACAAACAAAGCTTGGAAAATAGGACATTTAAGAGATATTGAGATTCAATCAAAACAATGAAACAATCATCTAACAACAATCATCTAACAACAATCATCTAACATCCAGAAGGAGACAGTGAGAAAATGAAGGGAATAAATATTTGTTTTAAACGTTAGAAGAAAATATGCAGAATGAACAAGCTGAAGAATGAAAGAGCTCACTTGGTAGTGACCAGGATGAATTTTTTTAAAAAGGAAAACTGCTAAAATTTCAAGGTTCCAACAATAAAAAGTGAAATTCACAAAGCTTCCACATTTGTATATAAAGGAATGAAGTTGATGTAGATATTGTGCTTCCCCACAGCAATGGTGTGTGAGAGAAGATAACGGACAAATATTTTCAAAATTCTGAAGAAAAATGATTTTGAACCTGGGATTCTATATGCAAAAAATTAAGAAAAAAACTAGGATAATCTACATATTTATTTTTTAAATTATTTATATCTTCATTTGGTGAGTATAATGGGTCAGATTCATAATTCTAAGATTAATGCAAAATTACCTAATGCAACTTGTAATGTTAAAACTTCATTAAGAAAATGGAATGGAAACTTTATGTAATTGTTCTATTAATGTAGGTAAACGATGACAAAGACAGAAATAAAGAATAGGAGAGAATAAGGAAGGGAGAGCGGGGAAGAGAAGAAGGAGGAGGAGGGAGGAACTGGTATTCATGACGTCAAATTCAAATTGGAAACTTAAAAGTTTAGGTACATTTCTAAGAACCTCCAAGTCTATTTACCTGCAGAAGCAGATCCTGAAGTTTTTAGGAAAAAACAATCTTGTGGAAATGTTTATTAGGACTTACATATTGTAAATATACCATATTTTTAAAAGGCTGGCTTTATATGGCTTTTTACATTTTTGACAAAGAACAATGTGAATTTTTAAGCAGCATAATACAATGCCAGGCTTTCCCTGACTTCCAGATGCCCCACTTCTCAGGACAGCACAAGACTTCTACTCCCTGGAATATATGGTCATTCTTTTACCTGTGACCACTCCCCCTGCCTCATTCCCCATTCTCTCTAGAACTGGGGCTTCCGCAGCAAGACTCGGGGGTATGTGGGAGAAGAGGAAGGTAGACAGGAGGAAGAGCCCCCGGGGCTACTTCCCTTGCCCACCAAGAATGCGGCCCTCTCTCTGCCTTTGCTGGAGTTAAACACCAGTTTATTGCACTTACATGTTACAGAAAAGTAAGACTCTTCATTTCATTTTATACTTAAGCCCTAATGTGTTAAGTGCCCACCTTACGATTCCCTTCGGGGTCCGAGTGAAAGAAATGGGAGAAGCACTGCTTCTATGTGACTATAGCGCAATGTTTTGGGAAACCTAGAGAGACTAGTTATGCATTTTCTTGAGTAACTGGAGGATTCAGGAGAAGCTGTAGACCCATATTTTGCAGTTTGCTAGGGAAGAGGAAAAATCTTAGTCTGAAGTAGCTGGAAACAGAAATGGGGAAAGGATGCATGTAGGCCAAGTTCTTAGGATTCTCTCAAGATGATCTGGGAGATAACTGGAAAATGACCCAGGGAATTTAAACCTGCAGGGTAAACCTTTTCTTTGATAGGCATCTTGTCCAGGACTCATGTGGCTGGAGCCCTAGCCTCAAGCTGCGGGCATCACCTTTACTCAGTTAACAGTTTGAGACAATCTCACCTTCCAAGAAGACCCAGGTTTCAACTAGGCTGAAAGTTCAAACAGCGTAGAACTCAAAATGGCTTACCTTGAGTATATATTGTTATATACAGCAGAGGATTCTAGAACTGTGTTCATTATACTGGCTACAAGCCACATGTGACATTTTAGATTCAAATCAATTACAATTAAATACAATTAAATTTTTAGTTCCTTACTTATACTAGCTACGTTTCAAGTGCTAATGCCACATGTGATGGGGGCTTCCATATTGGACAGCACAGAAATAGATCATTTCCATCACCGTAGAAAGTTCTAAAGGACAGCGCTCTTCTAGGACATTGTAAACACAAATACAAAGCTTAACTTTGTATATGTGAGCTGCCCTGGCAACACCCCACTGTGATTAATGTATCTAAGAGAAGATTTGACTTACAGACAACCTAAACTAACTCAAATTAGAGACTGTCTTCAGTTATGCCAGCTACCCAATATCCTTGAAGTTTTAATTTATGTCACTATTGATATTACAATTAAACAGATGAGAAACCTAAATCAAAGTGATTAACCAACTTGCCCCAGGCAACTTTACCTGTGACTGCAGCAGAATATCAAGTTCCCCTTTTCCTATATATGAATTACCCCAAAGTTCCAAGAATCCTATCGGCATAGAACCTGATATAAGAATTGCACAGAGAATGTATCCAGTAATTATCTGTTGCATCAATGACGCAATTATTTCAATGCAACACTGCAATGATGCAATAAATGGATGAATGAGTGAACTGTAAAGCAGAGCTACCAGTAAAACAACCACAGAAATAGGAGGACATGACTCAGCCTCAGAAGTAAAACTGTGGCCGTGGAATAGCCAAGGGTATGCTGGCATTTCAACAAGCCATTTCTCAGAAAACGTGTGATGCTTCCCTCATGGTTTTTTGAATCATTCTCTGGCCTATCTGATTAATGCTGTATCTTTCACTTTTCATCATTTTAATTTCTTTGAACATAAAGGGTACCCTAACCACTCTCCCATCCCCACCCCCAATTAAAACAAACTACACAGACTTGCACATAATACTTGGGCCCACTTCTCTGGGACTCCTTTGCCTGTCCACAGAGTTTCCATTCAGTGCTGAGGTTTAAGTAAAGGCTCCGTGTATCTCATCCACAAAGACTTGCTCCATTACCAAAGAAGTGATCAACTTCAAAAGAAAGGAATAAATTTTGTGTGCGGGGAGACTGCTGTATGGGGAATAAGAAATAATCACTTAAGTTTCAAATTTGCAAAAATTTTGCAGTTTGCTGTCTGCTTTACTTTTCTCTTAAAGCTAGAAGATGATTGGCCTTTTCTGATAATTTTTCCACATTCCCCTTCCCTCCCCTCAAGCAAACCAAACCTTTTGAGGCCTGTTCACTACTTACAGGAGATTCGCTGACTCCAAAGATGTCTCTGACATCCCTGATGGATTGCTTGTTCTTTTTTCTCATGGTTTGAGTGTAAGTATTATATCTCTTCTTCACTGCAGCTGCTTGGGTTCGAGTCAAAGTCGAGAGCAAGGCTTTGCCACCCTCCTCTTCATCACCCGAGATCAGGGTTGATAAACCTACATCTTGCAACCACTCTGCTTCAAGTTCTCCTTCTGTAAGATGAATTTACCAAGAGAAGGTTAGAATATTCTGAGACTGGAAGCCATGCATATCTGTAAGTCTGTACACATCAGCAAGTAAGAAATAATCACTATACAATATATTAAGACCATCCTGAACCTTGAGGACATTATGCCAAATGAAATAAGTCAGACAGAGAAAGAAAAACACCAAACACCGTATGATCTCATTATATGTGGAGTTTAAAAACAAAACAAAGCAAAATGTCCGAGCTCATAAATATAGGGAACGGACTGGTGCTTACCAGAGGCCAGGGGTGGAGGGTGGGCGAAATGGGTAAAGGTGGTCAAAAGGTACAAACTTCCAGTTATAAAATAAAATAAATAAGTCATGGGGATGTCATGTACAGCATGGTAACTATAGTTGATAATGCTCTATTGCATATTTGAAAATTGTTAAGAGAGTAGGATCTTCAAAGTTCTTACCACAAGAAAAAACATTTTGTAACTATGTGTGACGATGGGTATTAACTACACTTATTTTGGTGACTGTTTCACAATGTATTCAAATATCTAATCATTATGTTTATACCTGAAACTAATATAATATCGTATGTAAATTAAACCTCAAAAAACTTTAAAAGACCATTCTTTTTCCCATAGTAATTGTGGGAATGGCCTATAGGAATGAATAAAAGGTCTGTATTGTATTTTTTTAAGTAAGTCAAATTTTTAAAGTATCTTCTAGTAGAGTAAGGTTATTTGGCAGATTTGGGAAGGTAATTTTCCTTACCAGAGAGTTAAATATAAGCCATATCTGAACAGCCAATTTCAAAAAATGATAAAATATTAATATCTAAACTAAAACCATGACAGAAAAAATGTGGTTTAATGGCACACAAAAGAATTTTTTAATCACACAAATTCAGGTTCAAATCCCAACCGCCATTTACTAACTGAATGACTTTGGAGAGTTTTAAGTATCTCTAGATCTTGTGTCCTCTTGGCAAAATGGAGGTAATAATCACCAAAGTATTAGGTGGCTATGAGGATTATTTTATCAATGAATTTGTGACAGATGGCAAAAATCTAGAACAGAGTATGTGTTCAACAGATATTCGTTCTCTCACTTTTCTCCTTATTTTGAACAGTAGGTAATCTTTCCTTTTCTCAGAAGGCAGCTAAAAAACTTAAAATTCATCATGATGAAGATCAATCGCTATTATAAATTAGATGTGTGGAAATACTAAAGAATTCAGAATAACAACATCATGTAACAGAAAATCCACTGTACACACTATAACATTCTGGGAACTATGCTAAACAGGCATTACCTGAATAAGGTTTCTTTGAGAGAGCAGAATTGACTGGTTTGCAAGTACACTATCAAATCATCAGTCCAGAGGTGTTGGACTCTGCTTATGTTATTCTATCACTGGTACATGAACAAAAGCCTTCCCACATGCTTTACAAGAAAATGAGAAAACTTTTTAAACTGCATAATAATGAAAATATGAAATATCAAAATTTGTGGGATGGAGTGAAGTCACAAAGGAAAAAGTAAAACTGTCTCTATTCACAAATGATCTCTTTGTTTATGTAGAAAATTCTAAGAAATCTAGTAGTAGACAACTCCTGGTAAGTCAATTTAGAAAGGTAATGAAATATAAGGTCAAGTACAAAAATCAATTGTACTGCACACCAGTTGCAAACAATTAAAAAATGAGAGAGGTGAGAGAACAAGAGAGAGACACCCAATTAAAAGAAATAGTGAAAAGACTTCACAAAGCAAGATATATGAATGGACAATAAGCACAGGAAAAAGCATTTGACATCATTAGTCATCGGTGAAGTATAATTACAACCACAATGAGATACCTCCACACATCCCTAGAATCATTCATGTTAATAAGTCTTAAAACATCAAATGTTGCAAGGATGTGAAGCAGCTAGACTTGTCTGTCAGATACTGCTGGGAGGAGTGTGAAGTGGTACAACTACTTTGGAAAAATGCTGGCAGTTTCTCATGTAATTACACATATTCTATGAAAAATACATATATCCAAGAGAAATAAAAATATATCTCCACCGAAAGACTTCTACAAGATTGTTCACAGCAGCCTTATTCATAATGGCCAAAACTGCAAACAACCATTAACAGTTAAATGTATAGACAAATTATGGCATATTCATACAACAGAATCCTGCTGTCATGGGTTGAATTGGGTCCCCAAAAAGATACACTGAAGTTCTAACCACCAATACAGGTGAATGTAACCTTATTTGGAAACAGGGTCTTGGCAGGTATAATTAGGATTTAAGTTGAGGTGAGGTCATACTGGAGTAGAGAGGCCCCTTGATCCGATATAGCTAGTGTCCTTATAAGAAAAGGAGGTGAGACACAGACAGCAACACAGGGAGTAGGCTACGTGACTACAGAGGCAGAGAATGGCAAGTGTTGTCTACAAGCCAAGGAACAGCTAGGATTGCTGGCAACACCAGAAGCTAAGAGAAAGACATGGAACAGATTCTTCCCTACCATCTTCAGAGAGAGGAGGGCCCTGCTGACCCCTTGATTTTGGACTTCTAGTCTGCAGAACCACAAGAGAACAGATTTCTGTTGTTTTAAGCCACCTAGTTCTGTGGTACTTTGTTACAGCAGCGCTAGGAAACTAATACAAACTATCCCATAATAAATAGCAATGAAATAGTAATACACCAAATGAATCTCAAAAATATTATGTTCAGTGAAAGAAGCCAAACCCAAAACTATATGCTGCAAAAACATCAGAACCTTGGTTGTCTCTGGCTAGGGACAGCAAGTCACGGGGATGATGAGATTGGGAAAAACCATGAGGAAATTCTGAGTTGACTGAAATGTTATGTCGATTTGTGTGAGGTTACAGGGTTAGTATTTGTCATATGTCACTGAATTGCACACTTAAGATCTAGGCATATGCTTCAAGGAAAATAACATCAGTCAAATAAATTTTGAACTCCAGTTAGTAGGTATGCTTTTTGTAGAAGTTTATGTTAACAAGCCTGAGAATATTTTCTGTATACTCTAGGCTTGAGCAAATGGAAAAGTACATTGAGGAACAGGTTTGTCATTATTGGAGAAGGGGGTTATAAATACAGAAAAATGGAAGACAACAAACTTTGTGGCGTTGGATTGGGATTGGAGGTTATCAGTACGAACTCATGATTTTTAATATAGATAGCTAGCTAGCTAGTAAGAAAAAAGAAGTGGAGAATAAGAGGTATTTTCCTTTATGTGTCTTTCTGGATCTGAAAAGGCAAAATGTAAGTATGTAAGGAGAAGGAATAAAAATATCCTTCTCTGATGCAGGACAGTTCCCTTGAATGGATTTTCATTAAATCTGTGGTGGGACTTTTTATTTCTAATGCTAAGTGAAATATACTAATTGTGGTACATCTGAACTATTGTTTTTCAGATCTAAGAAGGATAGGCTTGTAGAAAGGGAATAAAGAAAAAAAAGTTTTTTAAAGTTTCAGTTTATCTTGATAGTTGTCTTGAGGTTAATCACTGGCTAATGAAAACATTCTTAGATACTTGCTAAACTACCTTCAGTCCTTCCTATGCATTTACTTGTCGATAGGTAGTACCTGGAGAAGATAACCTATGCTTTTAATCTCAGGTGAGTAATTTTGTACTTTTTGACAATTACGGACAATTATACTTTTTGGGTCCTCAACCTTCTTGTTTAATTTCACTGGAAACTAGTATAATTGACATATCTGACACGGCTCTTACTTGGTGAAGTACTAGATTATCCGTTCTCTAAATACATTAATGCTAGTACATGCTTCATAGCTAAATATTTTTAGTCCAGAATTATGTTGGTAATTTTTTTTTCTGTCTGTCTCTCTCTTTTGGTAATTAATGGTCAAGTATACAAATATAAAAGCCATCAAAATGAGAATACTCAATCTGCTAGATGATTATGAATCAAGTCAACAGACGGGTACAGCATCCCTAAGTGGTGATATGTAAAGGATCAATTTGCATTGTGTTGACAGCCCTCCTTCAGGTCATGTCACCTTACACAGAAGCCACCCTGAGCCAGACCAGCAGATATAAATGAGTGGGAGCAGGCAGCTGATTTGCCAAATTCTACTGGTTCACTTGTTAAACTACTAGTGGAATGATTTCTACCTGCCAACAGAATAAGAGAGCATACAAAGAAAGACAGCACAGGGGAAGACCAATCTAGCACCTCACCATCCAGGGGCTTGGCCTCAGCTGGTGTCTGCTCTTCCTGAACTCCCAGGCTGTTCTCTTTGATACTTTCTATTTCCCGCCAGAAATCCTCCATGGAGGCGCTGTCTATGGAGGCTTGAGAGTTGGAGCGGCTGAATGCCGGGGATTGTAAGGATTCATTGGAGAGCATCCTGCTAATTCTTCGGCAGCGAGAAATGGATTTTCTGAGAAAAGAATAGTATCTGTTAACGAAAATCAGTGTCTCATGTTACAAATCACAAAATTAAATTTAGGTGTGATATCAATGGAGAGATGGAGTTAGTGTGAAAGAGAGAGGTTTGAGGGAATAACCTCCAGTCTGCGGTGGCCCCATCCTTTTCATTCTCTATCATTCATAATGACTTTGTGGCCATGCAGAAATTACCACAAAAATACTTTTTATACCTTTCACACACTCATAAAGTGGGAAGCTGTTCATGTTAGTCAAAACATATATAGTAAAAGTTAGCCCCTGTAAAGTATCTAAGGTGATGTCAGAGAAGAGTGAAAAAAGCTGGCTGCTCACATCCAGTGGGGTGGGTACTATTAAGCAAACAAAATAAGCATTGGTGAGGATGTAGAGAAACTGGAACCCTTGTTCATTGTTGGTGGAAATGTAAAATGGTACAGCCTCTGTGGAAAACAGCATGGCAGTCCCTCAAAAAATCTAACAGAACTACTGTGATATCCAGCAATTCCACTGACTCTACGTACAAAAGAACTGAAAGCAGAGTCTTGAAGAGATACATGTACATCCATGTTCATAACAGTGATTCACGATAGCCACAAGGCAGAAGCAACTTAAACATCCACTGACAGACCAATGGATAAGCAAAATGTGGTCTATTCATACAACGAAATATTATTGAGCCTTAAAAAGAAAGGAAATTCTGACACATGCTACAACATGGATGAGCCTTGAGGACATCAGGCTAAGTGAAATAAGCCAGTCACAGAAAAACAAATGCTGTATGATTCCACTTATGTGAGGGACCTAAAGGAGTCAAACGCCTAGAGACAGAAAGTAGAATGGTGGTTGTAAGGGTCTGCGGGGAAGGAGGCATGGCGAGTTATTGTTCAACAGGTAGAGAGTTTCAGTTTTACAAGATGAGCAAGCTCTGGAGCTGGAAGGTGGAGGCGGTCGCACAACAGTGTGGATGTGCTTCGTGCCACTGAGCTGTAGGCTTAAAGGGGTTAATATGGTCAATTTTATGTCGCACATTGTACCAGAATTTAAAAACAAATATTTTTAAATTTAAAGATACATTTTTTAAAAGTTGGCTGTTGAGAAAATGAGCTAATGAGAGGAAATAATCCATGACACTAAACGGAAAAACTCTGTATTAGGATGGGGAAGTGGGGCACTGACTCAGTTCAAGGAGAACCAGATCACCACCAAGGGAAAGGCCCAAATGCTTAGGGGGGCAGCGAAGCTCCAGGTATCGCCACCCAGCAGGACCACTGTTAGCCTAGCAGACAACAGCTGAACAAGGCACAGAGCAGCTCCATGGGATGCTTTCCTCGTGGGATTGCTGCGAGGACTAAGTGAGTTAGCACACGTAAAGCATTTAGGACATAAAACATCCAACAGATGTTAGTCTGAAAAACAAGAGACACAGTAGGGGAGACAGATGCCAAAATGCTGGAATTCTGAGAGAGTTTGGAGATTTACATAAAAATAAAATATTTTATGTGAGGTGGTGGATGCATTAACTAACCTTATTGTGGTAATCATTTAGCAATATATACACATATCAAATCTTCAGGTCGTACTCCTGAAATTTACCCCATGTTATATGTCAATTCTATCTCAATAAAGCTGGAAAAATTTTTTAATGTTTGACTCTATGATATATGATTGACAAATATTACACTCCTTAGGAACAGAATGTTTGATTACATACAACACTTCAATCCTCAACCAGAAAGAATGACTGAATTACTCTATGCAGTGT
This sequence comes from Phocoena sinus, assembly GCF_008692025.1. Classification (NCBI taxonomy): domain Eukaryota; kingdom Metazoa; phylum Chordata; class Mammalia; order Artiodactyla; family Phocoenidae; genus Phocoena; species Phocoena sinus. The sequence goes on along the minus strand of NC_045776.1, from coordinate 57,677,009 downwards.
GATCTTCTGTTCTTATTCTTACATGATTTCTTTTTCTTTTTAATTTTCCAGTTGGAGTGTGTATGCAACTCCTGTCAAAGAACTCCACACTTGCTTTCTTCTCCTTGGGTCCAGGTGGAATTGAACCAAAAAGTTGAGACTACTTAACCAATGTGTGGTCAGAGCTGTTTTATCCAAAACAAGAAATCCAGATAGAAAGAGCAATGACATAGTAACGTCCAACCGTGGCATTCTGACTCGCTTAGGACAATTCAATTTTGACATTCAGAGCAGCAGTGGATTACTACCAAACTTAGCCGTGTCCTAGAGCATATGTAAAGCACACTGATATGTATAACAGTACAAAAAGAAAGGGGAATAAGAAAAAAGTTCCATGTGCTCATATGGTCTATACCTCTAGGAATCCTAGACTTCTCAATCATCTTTAGTATAAATTTCTAGAATTTGATCATTGATCCTGAGATGTACCAGACTGTAAGTAGTTCTAGTTTTGCAGTGAGTTAGCCAACTTATTTTTAAAACTCAGGGCATTTCAGGAAAATATTAGATATCCACTTTTATTTTTTTTATTCTTTGCTGATAAAAATAATTTTATGATGCTTTGATATGGGTGATGAGAGTTCTTCACTGAATTCTTTACAGTTTGACAAGACAGACACATTCTAGTGGTTGAAATACATAGGAAATCAACACAGGTCATGAAGGCAGTTACTGCTCTCTTTACTATTTTTAGGCTCTTCAGCCTTTTCTCTTTTGAAAACCACTAATGAATGCATAGAATTATAGTATATAAACATCTACTTCTGTGAAACTGTAATCAATTACCACTGCTCACACAGCCTACTGCCCTCCGTGTACCATATTCAGGAAAAAGTATATAGATGCCCAAAACTTTCTCTAGTTCCAGTTTTGGGGTTTTTTTTAGGTTTATTCTTAAAATGAATATAACTTGTAAAAAATTAACAGTCTTAACAGAAGACATGGACTAAGTTTTTAAAAATTATAAGGCAGTATATTATAAGCATAAAAGTTTAAGTAATACACAATTTATAAAGCGGAAGCTGAAGGTTTCTTCCTATCTGTATCATATCATATTGTTCGATAAGCTGCTTTGCTTTCCCCACTCAAAAACATGTCATAGGGCTTCCCTGGTGGCACAGTGCTTGAGAGTCCACCTAACGATGCAGGGGACACGGGTTCGTGCCCCAGTCCGGGAAGATCCGACATGCCGCGGAGTGGCTGGGCCTGTGAGCCATGGCCGCTGAGCTTGTGCATCCGGAGCCTGTGCTCTGCAATGGAAGAGGCCACAACAGTGAGAGGCCCGCATACCGCAAAAAACAAAAACAAAAACGAAAACAAAAACATGTCATAGGTATCTCTTCCATGCCAATACAGAGATAACACCTCAATGGCTGCATGGAAAAGCACCATTTCTCTTAGAAATTAAGAAAACATGCAGATATACCTAAGAACTGAAAATGTTTGAAAAAGTGAGAAATTTGGGAAATATTAAGTGAACCTTAGAAGATGAGGGGCATATATATTTAGGGCTAATAATGATCCTTTTAGTTACAGCACGGTTTCTTACTCATGCAAAGGGAATACTGGTAGAATCTCAGAGAAGAGATCTTCATAAACTTCTGCTGGGAATGGGAGGATTGGAGGTGAAATACAGGTCATGAACATCTGCGTAACACACTGGTTTCATCTGAGACAATCCACCCAAAGAATCCTTTAATTGCAATGGTCAACTATTTTTTTTGGCAAGTAAGTCAAACAGCATTTTTGGGATAAGTGCATTTGGAAGAGTTCTCACTTTTTTAGTTAGGGATCCAAATATTTCCCCCTTCACCCCAGGGTAGAGTAGGGACCGTGACCTTCCAGTCTTAAAGTATTACATAATTGTGATGCTTGGGCTCATCCACCACTTTGATGAGCCTCACAGCTTCAAACCTCACCATATTAGGATAAACAGAGCTTCAGCTTCATCAGCTGTTTGTTACTTTTTATTCCAAAACAATACCAGGAAAACACTACATGAAAAACAGAATGCAACTGTTACACAGCATTATATAGCAACTTTTGTTGGGAAAACACCATTAGGTTTGTGGGGTTTTTTTAGCCACGCCATGCGGCATGCAGGATCTTAGTTCCCGAGACCAGGGATTGAACCCGGGTCCCCTGCAGTGGAGGCACGGAGTCTTAACCACTGGGAAGTCCCAAAACACCATTAGGTTTAAAATTAGATTTAAGTGGATGATAATTACCATAAATTCAAAGTGGCATTAATAAAAAAAAAATTTTTAAAGATTTTACTATTCCATTTTCCCCTCCATAATGTTTTTAGAAATACCTTATATTTTAATGATTACTGGAGATGCTACAACTTCAGAACAATGCAAATAACGTATAAGAGTTTAATTCTCCCTCCACCCCTTATTATATTACTATTGTCATACATGTTGCTTCTTCACATGTTTACACCCCACAATGGTTATTATTTCTGTTTCTTTTAAAAAGTCAATAATCTTTTTAAAAATTAAATAAGTAGTCTTTTATGTTTATCCTTTCTGGTGCTCTTCATCCTTCCTGCATGTCCATGTATCCATAACAGATCATTCTAATCGGTTTTGAGAACCTCCTTTGGTATTTCCTCTCTTTTTCTTTAGCATTTCTTGTACTATGGATCTGCTGGCAACAAATCCCCTCATATTTCTTTCTGAATATGTCCTGAATTCACCTTCATCTTTGATGAATATATTTCCTGGGCATAGGACTCTAGGCTGGCAGATTTATTGTTGTTTTTATAATCCTTTTAAAGACGGCATTCCATTGTCTTCTGTATTCTTGATTATGATGAAAAGTCAATTATAACTCTTACTTCTAAATATAGTGTTCTTCCTCTCTAACTGCTTTTAATAGATTTTTCCCCTTATCTTTTGATTTTAGAAGCTTAATTATAAAATGCCTAGATTGTTTTATTTGTATTTATTCTACTTAAGGTTTACTGAGCTTCTTGAATCTGTGGGTAGATGTATTTCATCAACTTTAGGGTAGTCATCCATTTTCTCTCCAAGTATTTCTTCTGTCCAACTCTCTCTCTCCTCTTCTTCTGGAACTCCAATAACACAACCAATATTGTCCCAAATGTCCTTCATGATACGTTTGTTTCCCCTCCAACCCTCAGCCCTTGTACTTCAGTTTAGGGAATTTCTACTACCCTGTCTTCAGGTTCACTTTTCTTTTCTTCTATGTGCCCAGTGCTAGTTAAGACCATCCAATGAATGCTTCAATTCTGATACCATGTTGTTTCATATCAAGAATGTCCTATTAGTTCTTTTTAAAGATTCTATCTCTCTGTTGACATTACTCATCTTTTATCCCTTTTATCTGTCTTTTTAACATACTTATTATTGTTATTTAAAAGTTCTTGTCTCAGTGCCAACATCTGTGCTGTCAGTGCATCTGCTAATATTGATTAAAAAAAACAGTCAATTGTCTATGGATCATATTTTCCTTTTCTTTTACAAATCTCACAATTTTTTGTTGACTTTGTTTTTAAAAGAACTCTAGAAAACTGGAGTAAATAGTAATTTCCCCAAGAAGGGTAAGCTTTCTGTCTGGTAGTTGAAATGAGGTACAGATCACTTCAACCCATTTAAGGAGCTGAGGTGGGTCTGGGCTGAGTTGCAACTTTGATCAGTTTTAGGTTACCTCTGATTCCAAATGTTTTGAGGGGGTTGATCCGTCCTGAGTGTATTATAGGTCCCTCCCTCAACAGGGCTTTCGGATAAACACCACAGGACTACAGAAATTGCTCTCTACTTTAGAGCCTAGCCGCAAGCCTCCTGTGTTGTTGGGCTCTCAGCAAAATCCCAAGGGGTAGAGTTGTCAGACTTGGAGAACTAGCTCTGCATTTGGGGCTTCGACAGATTCCAACCTTTTGTGCCAGTGCAGGCAGCCCCATGGGTGTCTCCTCTCCCCATACAGTCCTTCTGCCAAGGGAGGTGTGATCTTCTGCCCAGCAGTACACAGACTCAGGGAGAGACACACACTGAAGTGACTGCTGGGCTCTGGCCACCTAGGAAGAGCTCTTCCCTCCCTGGAACTGAGTTCCTTTAGACTTCTTTGTGTCCACAGCTCTCCATTATAAACAGCTTTAAAACATATGATTTTACACGCATCGTCTCTTCTCTAGTTGCAACAGTGAGAAAGATAATCGGCTGCAACCTAGTCTGTGTTCTAACTGGAAATGGAACTCCCACAGAACACTGTATACACATCAGATATTTTTAAAATGCTGCATCTACTAATGAACTGCTTGCTCTGTCTAACCACAAGTTCAATTGTTCTGAGTATATTCCACAGAATATTTCAAAAAAACATACTTCTTGCTATGAAATATTCTGTGGTCTTTATTATTTCTTATTTTATAAAGAATTTCACATGAAACAATTTACTATCATACACATTCCATCATTTGATTCTTAACCTCCTGAAGTAGTCAAAGCAAGTAGTATACATCTCAGTATACAGTAAGGGAAACAGTTACAAAGAGTAAAGTGAAGACACATTAACTTCCCACCACAATTACAATAAAATGCATATTCTTTTCTATGACATCATAGCCCAGCATGTTCTGTCCTCAAACATCTTATCCAGTCTCACCTTATATCACTCTCCCCTAGCACTAGCACCAGGCCTGCTAATCTTTTCTCAGTTTATCTAAAAAGTCAAGCTCTTCCTTCCCTTTCTCTTACCGTTTTTTTCTGCCTGGAACATTCTGTCTATTTCCATGGCAAGATGCTTCTCATCATTCAGCTCCTAATGTAAATGTCGCCTCCTCAGGGGATCTTTTCCCGGCCACCCTAACATAGCATTCCTCCAATTACCCACCATCTCAGCTTTCTGCATTTCCTTCTTCTCACTCATCAACAACATAACTTTATCTATTCACCTACTTCATTTTTGGGAACTATTTTCCCCACTAGAATATAGAGGAACCGTGTCTGTCTTATTTACACAGTATCTGGCCAATAGCAGGAACTCAGAAATATTTGCTGAATGAATGACTAGGGACAGTGAAGCCAGGATATGAATTCACACGTTTTCAATTCTTTCCAAATGCTTTCCCTACAGTAATCCTTCTTAATTTCAAATGTCTCCTCAGGTATTTGCGTATCTGTGTATAGCTCTACATATTTTTATACCAGGAATATAGTATCGTGATTTAGAGAAAAACTCTGAAGACAGCTGGTCCAGATTTGAATGTGGGCTCTGCCACTTCCTAGATCTACAACCTTGGGAAAGGAATTGAACCCTTGGGCCTCCATTTCCTAATCTGTAAAATGGGAATATTAATCACATACATGCCCTGGGTTATTATGAGGATTAACTGAGTAAATATATGTAAAATGCATGGCACATAGTAATCCCATGTGTTATTACTATAATTTAACTAATTTGTTGGCATGCCTATGGCTAGGTTTAGGGTCAGGCTAAAATGGGTGGTAAAATATCACAGCAGCACTAAAATTTACTAGGAATATAATGAGATAAATAAAACTGCATTTATCAGAACTCATCTCTGATCCAACCCCATTCCCAAGCCTTGTTTCTCCAACTCCCTTAGGCCAGAAGCGACCATCTGACACAATTCTGGCCAACTCACATAAGAAAAATCCCTCTCCATGGTTTCAGTGTAATCTTTTATTTTCCTCATATAGGTGCTACCCCTTTCTCTTCCTACCTCTCCCTTACTGGAATGTAGACAAGATGACTGGTGCCTCAGCAGCCATCTTGCAACTATGAGGAAAAAGCCATGAAAATTGTAGTGATCAGCCTTGATATTATTGAGTCTCAGAAATAACATCAGATGCTGCCTATTCTCTGGACTTCCAGAAATGTGAGAAAAATAAACTCCTATTTTTAAAAACTACAGTAATCTCTGTTGCTATTGTTATTGCTACTTGCAGTCCAAATGATTCCTAAGTGATATACCTAGAAGAAATACTTTAATAAGTCATTTGGGGTGGGGTAAGATGCGACACCATCTCCACCCCACTAAGGAGACTATTCAAGTAAGATTAGACAGTCAGTAACCTGCCTCCTAAAGGAAGGTGGGATCTAATGTAATGATTTTCCATTTTAAAGGTGACCAAATTATTCGCCTAACCCCAGTCTTGGTATGGTCTTGATCAGTACACTATGGAGTTAAGCTTCATTCCTGCTAAAGATCTCCCTGCCTGAATATGCAGGGAATATATTCACACTGCTCTCAAATCAAACATATTCCAAACATTTTAGGAAGAATGTATCAAAATCAAAGATTTCCCCTTCTCTTTCTGAAAGAATAAGACTGCATTCCCCACTGTCATTATCACTAAATGAGGCACAGCATGACCATCTAGAGAAATCATCTTGGACCCTGACCGCAGTGGGCCTGTGCAGCAGGGTTCTTGCAAGAGAAACCTCTGGCTCTCTGGAACAGACTCTGGGTACAGTCCCAGTAATGCTGCTGTCTGCCCTCTTAGCTTCCTGGGGAGGCCACTCAGCATGAGAAAGAAAGAGGACAAATCCCTTGTTTTCGGGCTCTGGCTTCTCAATATCTTTGGATTCTAACATGCTTATAAACAAGCTCAACTTGGATGTCTTGGAAAAAGCACTTGAAAGGCAATGGTGATAAAAAAAAGAAACTATGGTTTCAGATTAATAGACGCAAGAACACAGAGGAGGTTCCCGCTCTTTCTCAGGCTCCCTGACTCGGTCTTTCACTATCATTCTGGCATCCTCTCCTTCGCATCCTGCCAGCCCAGTTTTCTCTTCTGTTCCTGGCCTTCCTCAGCCCTCCTAGGGGAATGAGGAGAAAGCTGATGAAGCTTTTCCTTCAAAAGGTAAACAGGTCTGCCTGAACCTCTCTGTTGGCAGAAAAAGATACAGAAAAATGTGTTTGTAGATTAAGGGGAGGCTTAAAACAGCAAACAAACCTCAGTCGCTCAGCAGGGAATATCTGAAATGGTTTTGAAAGCTAGAATTCTTTTTAACCAATTGAGGTTCACAGCAGCAATTAAATCCTTATGCAGCCGTGTATCACCTCTGAGTACAGGCACTGGGCTAGAAATGGGAAAAGTGAGAATGAGGAAATAATAACTTCCAACTATTATACACTGAACTCCAGTATTTACAAAGGAGGGGGCTCAAATGGGGCCACAAGCTCTTCTGTAAGAGAGAATGACAGAACCTCTTCCTGGAGGTGGGAGGAGGACAGCAGGTTTTTCTGTACTTCTACTTCTACTGCAAAGCAACTCCACATGCTTGACTTTGAAGGAAAGTAACCTGTTATGTTCTGTCTACTGCTCTACCAAGAAAAGCCACTAACTAAAATCAATGCTTGTAACAGTTACCACTTAAGTGTAATACATCACTTATATGGATACATACAAACATACACATGACAAAACCAAAATAGCATGGTTCTTAAATTTTCCCTACTTTGGTGGAGGGGAGGGAGGAGTAGAGAGTGATTGCTAATGGGTGTGGGGTTTCTTTTTGGAATGATGAACATGTTCTGGAATTAGTGGTGATGGTATCACAACTTGTGAATATACTAAAAACCACTGAACTGTACACTTTAAAGGGTGAATTTTATGTTATATAAATTATATCTCAATTTTTTAATTGTATGAGAAAAATATCACCTTTCTTTATTTTTTATTTTTTATTTTATTTTATTTTTTTGCAGTACGCAGGCCTCTCAGTGCTGTGGCCTCTCCCGTTACGGAGCACAGGCTCCGGACGCGCAGGCTCAGCGGCCATGGCTCACGGGCCCAGCCGCTCCGCGGCATGTGGGATCTTCCCGGACCGGGGCACGAACCCGTGTCTCCTGCATCGGCAGGCGAACTGTCAACCACTGCGCCACCAGGGAAGCCCCACCTTTCTTTCTTTTAATTTTGATAATTACAAGTGCTTTGACACTGACAATACAAAACCCTGGCGAGGATGTGGAGCCAGAAGAATTCTCATTCACTGCGGGTGGGAATGCAAAATGGTGCAGCCACTTTGGAAAACAGTTTGGTGGTTTCTTAAAACTAAGCACACTCTTACTGTAAATCCAGCAATTGCTCTCTCCTCAGTATTTACCCAAAGGAGTTGAAAACTTATGTTTACACAAAAAGCTGCACATGGATATTCATAAGAGTTCTATGTTCATAACTGACAAAATGTGGAAGCCACCAAGATGTCCTTTAGTAAGCGAATGGATAAACAGTGGTATATCCAGATAATGGAATATTATTCAATGCTAAAAAGAAATGAGCTATCAAGCCATGTAAAGACATGAGAGAATCTTAAATGCATATTACTAAGTGAAAGAAGATAATCTGTGAAGACTACATACATACTGTATGATTCCAGCTACATGACATTCTGGAAAAGGCAAAACTATGAAGACAGTAAAAAGATCAGTGGTTACCAGGGCTTGGGGGCAGCAGGGGAAGTGGGAGGGGGAAAGGAAGGATGAACACGTGGAACATAGAGGAATTTTAGGGCAGTGAAACTTTTCTGTATGATATTACACGTTTGTCCAAATCCCCAGAATGTAAACTATGGACTTTGGGTGATTATGATGTGTCAATATAGGTTTATCAATTGTAACAAATGTACCACTCTGGTAGAGGGGTGTCGTTAATGGAAGAGGCTGTGCACGTGTGGGGCTGGGGGCGTATGGGAAATCTCTGGTCCTTCCCCTCAATTTTGCTGTGAACCCAAAACTTCTTTAAAAAGATAAAGCCTTTTTTTTTTTTTCAAAGAAAAGTACTTTGGAATTTCAAAGTAAAGGCAAACTTAGGAAAATGCAAAAAAGAATCAAATTTGCAAAAATACCCAGGGGTTTAGAAAGAAAGGAAAGATACTTCTATGAAAAGCTACTGGCTGCTTTGAGCAAAGAATAACAATCACAGATGGGAAATAGTCCTATCTGCTCAAATAATAATCATCTAAACAAGAGACAGGATGAAATGTCTGCTATGCAGGCAGAGGAAATCACCGAGTGTGAATGTTTTATGTTCTGTCTGTTTTAAAACTAGTATGCAGTCTATGAGCTTGAAGTATATATTGATTTTGGTGAAGCTCAGTCAATCCCACAAGTGACTCTTGTCACATTATCCTTAAAGATAAGTTAAAATTATGAGTGGAAGACTAGTTTGGTGACACCTAATTATTGCTCAGAGGCTCATATTTTTATTTAAATTAGGAGATGCCCAGGAAAGAATATATAAAACAGAATATGAGCAAAAAGCAGCTTTCCCTTGCTCTTTAATAGAATTCTATCCTTTATCCATTCAGCGACACATGTCACTATAAGAGTCTTGGTGATTTATGTTTTGTGCTTCTGAGATTACTCTTCTCCACGTAACCTGGATAAGTAATTTTTAAAGGATGTCTTTTAATATCAAATGTAAGCTACATATTCCCTCTATTTTTCAGTACCAAATAGCAGTATATATACATATATATATATATATATATTTTTTTTTTTTTTTTGCGGTACGTGGGCCTCTCACTGCTGTGGCCTCTCCCATTGCGGAGCACAGGCTCTGGACACGCAGGCTCAGCGGCCATGGCTCATGGGCCCAGCCGCTGTGCGGCATGTGGAATCCTCCTGGACCGGGGCACGAACCCGCGTCCCCTGCATCGTCAGGCGGACCCTCGACCACTGCGCCACCAGGGAAGCCCCAGTATATATTTTTATTACGTAGTTTTGAGGAGCCTGCTGTGGCTGGTATTGCTATGTCTGACTTTCAAAGTAATTAAACAGATGAGTCCCCCATTCTGATGTCTACTGAGGGTCTGCCTTTGTTTTCCAGCTACCTGTGTGCCTCTCTGGTGCTGTGATGATTTGCTGGAATGCAACCACTCAACCTCTGTTTCCTTCACATCTCTGGTCTGTATTTATTATCATTATTACCCAGCCATTAATGCTCAGCCACGCAATGTGAAAATGTTCTTCTACTGCATCCTTGTACTGTTTTTCAATTTCCTCTGTCTGTTGCCTCTCTCCAGCTCCAAAAATTCAATAATAGCAGGACAGAAGCACAAATAGGATCTCTGGGAGTCTCAGGCAGTCCCACATGGTCATTCTCATGTGGATTGAACCTTTCATGTGGCCTTAAAGAGCTCTGCGGTCCATCCCGACAAGGCTTTCCCTGCGGTGGGACTGACCTTCTTCCTCACAGGGCACTGGAATCAGCTCAGCTTTAAACTATTTGGTATAGAATCCAAAGTAGAATATAAATCCAATTTATCATATTCTGACAGGAGTTGGCCATTTGGATGAATAATTATCCAAACTGATTTCTCTTCTTTCACAATATACTTTTCCACACTCAGACTCACTCCATGATGGCTTTAATTCCACAGGGTCCATTTGAGCAATAACCATTTTGTATTCCATTTGTTTTCACTGTCTAACTTTAAGACAGCTGTTTCCTAACTTCCCTACAAACAGCTTTGAATTGGAGAGCCATAACTAGGATTTCCAATGAAACAGAGGATCCTAGAATTGGAGAGCTAAGAGGGAATCTGAGAAATGCCAAATAAAACACCACATTTTAAAGATAAGAAAAATGAAGCTCAGAGAGGTCAAGCAACTCACCCAAAATCACACCGCTAATTACTGAGAACTAGAACTGCAAACTTGGCCTCCTGATGCCTTATTCCATGCTCTTTCTCCCCTGACCACCAGTCTTGTAATTCATTTATGCTTTATTCTTCACCCACTCACCAAAATAAATAAATAAATAAAGATTCACGTTTTCACGTTAGAGATTATCCTCTTTGTCCCCTTAATGTATTTCTTAAAGAGCACATGATAAAAAAATCAAGTGGATAATATTTTTATCGTAAAATATGTTGGAAATTATGTCCCCAGTCAGTTTTCATTAAAGAACAAGAACGCTACATGCAGAAGTGTCCCACAAAATAAAGATTTTTTAAAAAGCAAAGTTCTCTGAAAATCTGAAAGTGAACTAATAAGATTGGCAAGTATAGCAGACCAAATACACCAATTATCTAAGCTGTATATAAAATATAGACAGAAAACACACATTAAAAAAACAACTGCTGGGCTTCCCTGGTGGCGCAGTGGTTGAGAGTCCGCCTGCTGATGCAGGGGACGCGGGTTCGTGCCCCGGTCCGGGAAGATCCCACATGCTGTGGAGCGGCTGGACCTGTGAGCCATGGCCACTGAGCCTGCGCGTCCGGAGCCTGTGCTCCGCAACAGGAGAGGCCACAGCAGTGAGAGGCCCGCGTACCGCAAAAAAAAAAAAACAAAAACATAAATCACATTTTTAATTTATCCATTGCTTGGTATATTAGAATATATTAAAATTTATTGAAATAGTGTCAATAATTCATTCTATTTTAAAACCATTCAAGGTAGTAGAAACTAAGACTCCCATTTTACTCAGCTTTCCTTGTGGCATATAGAGACAATTCCCAGGTGTCATAGCCCTAAATTCACATTTTTGTTACTGTTGCTATTGGTAATCATCATCATCACCATCATCCAAGTGAAGTCATTTTAAATTAGTACTCTACCTCACCCTCTCCAATTTACTCAAAACACTGTTCATCACCAGATAAATTCCTTGAGCAAATCAAAGAGCCAGCAGTCAGAGCACTTCACACTCTCTAAATGCCATAAAAACAACTTTCAGGACTAGGGTCCTCAAAGTCCTTCTCACAGCATGACAAAGAAAAGAGCTGTAAGTTTCACCAAAAGAGAATCAAATAACTAGTTTCACACTGGCTGACACTTCATGTGGTGGGGCTCTGAAGATCTCCCCGCACTGGAGATGAATGGCTTTACTAGTTCAGTATCTGACCTCTGACAGCAAATCCAGAATGGCAGGATCTACAAAGTGAAAATGCTCCAGGAATTGGCATAGAGGTTTTCTTGACTCTGGTTAAACACCTATCAGGGCTGCATAAGTTAAAACTTTGCAAGAACTGGTAAAAATTGACTCCTGAGGAAAGAACCAGGGAGCTATAACCCAAAAAATTTCCAGAGTTCAAACAAAGCCAGGAATGTGTGTATGTACATTGGTGTGTATACTAAAAAGTTATCAAGTTAACTTCTGCTTTCAACCATGACAAAGTTTCAGACTTCACACCAGGCAGAGTAGGGATATGATAGAATCCGCAGGACATACAGTAGAAACCTTAGAAGTCTCATGTCGTAAAGTTTGCCCTAGCTAGAGGCTACTCTAGAATGCACTCACCACCCCTCTGCAAAATCAACAAATAACTGTCTGCCAAAATAAAACTGTACACTCTTTAAAGAAATACAACAAAATATACCAATATACAACCTAAAATTAACAAGTTCAAGTATCTAAGGAAAATTAAGATATATGAAGAAGGAAGAAAAAGTGACTCATAACCAGAAGAAAATCAGTCAGTAGGAAGACAGAAATAATATAATTAGCAGAAAAAAATGTTAAAACAGCTATAATAAAAATACTCAAAATACTTAAGGACCTAAAATAAAAGATGAACATAATGCAGAAAGAAGTAGAAAATATAAAAGATGAAATTTCTATACATAAATCATATAATATGTGAAATAAAACATTCACATATTATATGTGGAATAAATGACAGATTAGACACTGAAAAATATCAGTGTAAAGAGGAACAAAGAAAAGGATACCAGCAAATTTCATGTTAAAAACAATACAATCCAAAAGACAGCAGAGCAGTAGCTTTAAAATACTTGAAGAAAAAACTATCAATCTAGAATTACATACTCAGTGAAAATATCTTCAAAAATTCAAGGGAAACTAAGTTTTTATTTCAGACATAATAAAGTTGAAAGATTCATTAGCAGTAGAACTTTCCTGCAAGAAATGTTAATGAAAATCCTTCAAGCAGAAGGAAAATAATACCAGATGGAAATATGGATCTATGCAAAGGAATAAGGAGCATAAGAAATGGTACCTATAGGGATAAACACAAAACTTTTTAACTTATTACTTAAATCTCCTTAAAGGTTAATTGATTGTTTGAAACAAAAATAACATTTCATGTTAATAATATTAATATATAATATATAATCAAATGATAATATACATTAATTGAAGGTAGATTATGATAAGTTAAAGATTAAAATATGTAGTTAAAGCAATTGCCAAAATACACGAAGAATTAAGTAAAAAATACTTGATTTACCCAAAAGCCCCCCAAAAAGGAAAAAAAGGATAAAAAACAAAAGCACAAAAAATATATAAAAATAGTAGATTTACACCCAATCATATCACGTTAAAGTGTACATGGTTTAAACCTCCCAATTAAATGCAGATTGTCAGATTAGATTAATAAGACACACACACACACACACACACACACACACACACACACACAAAACCCAGTGTTGCCAAGGAGTCCACTTTATATGCAAAGACACAAATAGGTTAAAAGCAAACAGACAGAAAAAACACCATGCTGAAAAAAAAAATCAAATGAGAGCTGAGTGGCTATATTAACATCGGAAAATTTGATTACAGAGCAAAAAATACCACTAGAAGTTAATGGAATCATTTTCAAATATCAGAAAAGTCAATCAAGAAGAAGTAAGACTCAAAAATATACAAACAGCTCATGCAGCTCAATATCAAAAAAACAAACAACCTAATCAAAACAATGGGGGAAGATGTACATGACATTTCTCCAAAGAAGACATACAGATTGCTAAAAAGCACATGAAAAGATGCTCAACATCACTAATTATTAGAGAAATATAAATCAAAACTACAATGAGGTATCACCTCACACTGGTCAGAATGGTCATCATCACAAAATCTACAAACAATAAATGCTGAAGAGGGTGTGGAGGAAAGGGAACCCTCCTGCACTGTTGGTGGGAATGTAAATTGGTACAGCCACTATGGAGAACAGTATGGAGGTTCCTTAAAAAACTGAAAATAGAGCTACCATGTGATCCAGCAATCCCACTCCCAGGCATATATCCAGAGATAGGAAAAACAGCTAATAGCATATTTAACGATGAAAGACTGAATGCTTTCCCTCTGAGATCAAGAAGAAGATCTGGACGACTGCTCTCACCACTTTTATTCAAGATTGTACTGGAGATTCAACCAGTGCAGAAAGAAGTAGACTATATTTAAATACAGATATAATTGTCTATGTAGAAAATCCTATAGAATACAGAAAAAAAAGCTACTAAAACTAACAAATAAGTTTAGCAAGGTCACAAGGTAAAAATCAATATCAATACACAAAAAGCAGTTGTATTTCTATGTACTAACAGTGAGCAATTAAAAATCAATATTTTAAAACAATATCTTTTATAATTGCATTAAAAATATGAACTACTTAGGAGAATAAATCTGAGAAACGATGGGCAAGCCCTGTACACTGAAAACTACAAATACTGCTGAGAGAAATTAAAGCCCTAAATAAAGGGAGAGACGTGACTTGTAAATGGATTTGAAGATTAAATACTTTAAGATGTCAATTCTCCCCAAATTGATCTATAGAGTTAATGCAATCTCAATCAAAATTCCAGTCGGATTTCTTTGTAGAAATTGACAAGCTTTCTAAAGTTCATATGGAAATATAGAAAACCTAGAATAGCCAAAACAACTGTGGGAAAAGGAAATCAGAATACTTATGTTACCTAAATTCAAGACTTACAAAGCTACAGTAGGAAGAAATATAGTAGTGCCATCAAATAGATACACAGATCAATGAAACAGAACAGAGTCCAAAAATATACCCACAAACATGTTATCAATTGATTTTCAACAAAGGTGCAAAGGGATTCAGTGGGGAAAGAATAATCTTTTCAATAAGTTGTGCTGGAACAAATAAAGAACCATAATCAAAACAAAAACAGAAACAACTTCCATCTTTACCTCTATTCTATATACAAAAATTAACTTAAAATGGGTCATAGCGCTAAAATGTAAAACCTAAAACCTTTTAAAACCTTTAGAAACCTTTATGTTTCTAGAAGAAAACGTAAAGAGAAAATCCTTGTGACTTTGGGTTAGGTGAAGATTTCAAAGATAGGTCGCAAGAAGATTTGAACACTTTACCAAAGAAGAAAATTGTACACATCACTGAGAGAAAAATGAGATGTTTTACAGACTAAGAATTGAAGTACCACTGTCTCTGATATTATCCCTGATCTTACCAGAGGAAAATTATCTGCCAGCATATGCCACTTACAATCTTGTATTACACTGACTTGAAGAAAGGACTCACCTCAACTATTAGATTTTAAACTTGAAATTAGAAATTATATCAGATTGATTTTGACATCTCTCCGTCTATCACAGGTCCTGGCATGATGCCTGCTTCATTGATGCAAGTGTTAAGTGCATAAAGATAGATGAATTGTAGGTATATATGGAAATCCTTTTCTAAGTGACTGTTTTATTGAAGAAACACGTTGTGGAAAATTATTTTATAAGTTTAATAATTTTATAATTTTTTATGTGTTCTAGAAAATTTTGAATTTCATTAAGGAAAATAAGTACGTATCTTCTTCCTCCTTCCAAATTTAAGGCTTTTCCTTTAAACTCAAGGTTGCATTAAGAAAAAAAAAAAAACCAACTTGTTTTTAAAAACCATTATCTGAAGTTAATCACTATTCTCTAATTTCCTTTCTCTCACAGACCTCCAAGTTGTAGAAATCGGTTCCAGGCAGTGCCAGCTCCTAAAAGATAACAAAGCTATGCTATTATGGAAGCAAAGAGGAAACAGAAGACTGGGGAGAGGGAGGGGAAGAAATACCACACAAACTTTCATGGAAATCCAGTGTCCTTAAGTTGCAGGTATTGTCCCAGAGACAACTGCCAGGATGCTTCTGGCCTCAAATGACATTCTGAAGAAAGGCAGATGCCTCAGCTATGAGAGCTTCAGGAGAGCAGGGATCTGTGAGTTGACAGCCATCTTTTCTTTTCCAGTCTCACAGTGACAAACTCCAAAAAGCATCAAAGTGATCTAGGTTTTTCCATTTCTAAAGTCTCGCTTCAGGTGGGGCACACTGATGCCAAAGATAAAATAAAGGCCATCTGCCACAGAGCAGAACAGATTTTGAACGTGTATACGGCTAACCACAGAAAGCCAGCCTCACATAATGCCTGAACAGAAACAAACAGGCGGGGACCAAGTAGGCCCCCTGAGTCTATTTACTTTCAATAAATATTTATCAGACATAGACATACAAACTTGTCCCCCTTCTGGTAAGCTCTGAAGCCTGCCTAGATAAACCTTATTTTATTGCCACCATCAGTTTCCAGAGCTCTGTACCAACCAGCCACCCTGGCTCATGTTTGTTTCTCATTTTCCATTTGTTAAATTTAACTTTTAAATTAATTTTGAATGAAACATAAAATCACAGAAGTGTGTGTGTGTGTGTGTGTGTGTGTGTGTGTGTGTGTGTGTATGAAAAGGAGAAGCGCAAATTGGCAGTTTTAGACTAACCCGGGATTTTGCTTCTTTAATTCCCCAAAGGTCTGATGGGACTTCGTTAAATAGGTTACTTCGCCAGTCTCATTTATAAGACCTATAGGATGTTATAATTAGGTGTTTTTGAAAAATGACAACAAATTTCATAGAATTTCATAGAATTCAGAGGGGAAAAAGAGACAGAGATTAAAAAGAGGGCAGTGAATTGGTTGCTACTGAATTTCTTAGAGCCTGTGTGACCACCTAACTTTTCTGAAGAAAATGACTAACATGTCAGATAGAAAATGTTGTATTCAAATAAGTGGTTATTGATTTAGAATGAAGATGATCTGAGCATCTTTAAAGGCAAGAACAGGAAGCTTTTAGAAAAGGAGAGATTTAGCCATAAAAAAAGAATGAAATAATGTCATTTTCAGCAACATGGATGGATCTAGAGACTGTCATACTAAGTAAGACAGAGAAAGACAAATATATGATATCACTTATATGTGGAATCTAAAATATGACACAAATGAACCTAGAAAACAGACTCACCAACATGGAAAACAAACATGGTTACTGAAGGGGAAAAGGGATGAGGAGGGGATAAATTGGGAGTTTGAGATTAGCAGATACAAACTACTAAATATAAAATAGATAAATAACATGGTCCTACTGTATAGCACAGGGAACTATATTCAATATCCTGCAATAAACCATAATGGAAAAGAATATGTATATACATATATAAGTATAACTGAATCACTTTGCTGTACACCAGAAACTAACACATTGTAAACCAACTATACTTCAATTAAAGAAAAAAAAGAAACAAAGAAAGAAAAGGAGAGATTGATCTGTAAGGGAGGGGCCCGAGGGAACTGAGCAAGGCTGCCAAGGAGGCAGGAAGGCAGGGTTCAAGCTTAGTAAAATCCTATTTTTCTCCATCAGGTATAGAGGGAAGGGAGATAAAGAGCTGTAATGGATAAAGTATGTGTGTGTATCTCTATGTGTATGTAGATATGTGCATGGGTGTGTGCACATGCACGTGTTCAGACTGTTTCTATTTATTGAGAACTTCCTTCCAGTTAGTTCTTGCCAGTAGATCCTTGCTGGCTACCACTAGGGCATGCTGCTCTTGGTACCTGGGCTTGAGAGTTAATACTTGGAATCTCACCCTCACATATTCCATACATTTTGTTAAGCACTTCTATCCATCCATTTACCATACTGTCCCCAAACACAGGAAAAGTCTGCAGGCCTTAGATATGACAGTCTGCCTTGTGCCGCACGTTATAGTTTGAATTTAGACTCCAGTGTTACACATGAAAATGTAAGGGTATAAATGTTACTTGGCTATTGTTTAAAAATTTCCTTGGGATGCTCCAAGCAGTGGCCTGGTTACCACAAGTGCTTTGGGAGGCCCAACCTCTAAATGTCTGGTCACCCTTTATGTGGATGGGAACCAGACACCTAAATGTCTCCTCTCACCTTAAAGGTTGGACTACACCCAGGTCACCCAATGAAAAGGAGGCTCAGTAAACCACACGTGGACAAAACATAGCTTTATTGACATCCAGCCTCTCCCACTGTCCAAGTAGCCCTTGGTTGCAATTCGTGCTGCAGTGGCAGAGTTGAATAGTTGCCATAGAGGTGCTATGGACCACAAAGCTGAAAATATTTATATCTGACTTTTTACAGGAAGTGTGCTGACTCCTGGCTCAGAGCAAAAGAAAATGTGCTTTCGCTGGTGCAGGCTGCTGCTGTGTGCCACCTCAGACAGGAGTAGAGACATCCGTCCCCTCCTCCAGATTAAGAGAGCAGACTGTATGCTGAGGAGCCATGGCGCTTAGCATACCTGCCCCACTTCTTCCCCAGGAGCACAGGCTGTGTCCTCCGGGCACACTGACAAACTCTTAACACATGACTCTCCTCCCTGGACTTCAGGAAGAATGGGAGGCGCAACTAAAACTCGCTTGTGCTCTTTTCATACTCTGAATCTTTGTATAAAGGTCCACTTATCTAGAGAGAAAAGTGCTCTAAATTCCACTCTTGGATTTAGAAAGTTAGTTTTTAATAATCCAAATGTGCAGAAAAATACTCTAATGGCAATCTGAGAAAATAAAATTTCAATGCTTCAGTTGATTTCTCCAGAAAGCCTGTTTAAACCTGTTTAATCTTCCTTGGTACATCTAGGAAGAACCATAACTGAAAACTTCAATCGATCATGTGATATTAGAATTCAGAGGCTTGAATTATTCTGTTGAATGAACAAACAGCAAGATCTGGAAATAAAGACTTCAGGCCCTTAAAGTGAATCTAAAGAATGTACAAGAAAACTGAAAATCGTGAATTTTTAATATCACAAGTTAGACAATGACTCCAGAACAAAATTATTGGCGCGAAGGTATGACCTTTGACAGATAGAACAGCAACACAATGTCACTGACCAGTGGAGGGTCAAGCTCCTCCTGGAAGGACTGGTTGGTTCCAAGACCCTTCTGCAATTCACAGCACCATGGCCTCATTTTCCTATTACATGCCGAAGGCCAATGAGCCAGTTTTTAAAAGTGACGATTTTTCTAGTGTTTGAAGTCAGGCAAAAGCATCAAGCAAAAACCACTGCAGTTTACTTACCACGTTATGAAGGAAAAAAGATGGCTTCTAACAAAACTTGCTAGTCTATTATGAAAGTTAGTTTGTGGGGAGGTTCCAAGGGGCTGGGAGAGGAGTATTCATCATGTGCAGTGAGACATACCATAGAAAATACAGGACCAACCCGGCAGCTATCAGAAGCAAGATCAATTTTCTGTGTATCTATTTTGCAGCACCTTAAGCCTAGGATTGCACAGTATACACATTCTCTTAAAGAGAAATATTGTTGAATTGAAGTAAGAAAACAGCTGATCAGTGTTCGTTATTTAATATTTTTATTTTTCTTAACTGAAAATGAATAAAGAATTAATATAATTAATTTCATCATTGTACAGAATATACAATGTATAACCCCTCTCTCCCCTTTATACCCATTGTAGGAATGATCTAATAGAGCCTTGGGCAAGTAATCCAGGATAATCTCATATTGACGAATGCATTTGGGTGTCAAATTTTGTATTTGTATTGTGAATTATATTTTCTGATGCCCTTCCTGATTACTCGGAACCTTCATGGATCTCCCTGAACAAACTGGAAGCCAGTTTAGAACCTCTCCTGATGAAAGCAAACAGAGGATAACTTACCATCTTTTCAATGTCACTGCCCGGAAACACACTGCAGTGTTTTACAATTCACAGCATGGCTTCATGTGTAATTGAGGTGGGACAAGGAAGGAGAGTAGGGGAAGATGTTTAAACAGTTCCCTAAAAATAGACTGTAATTCTTTATTCTCTGCCACTCAGCACATAACCACCAGAGCCCTAAATTCAATTTTTTTCTTCCATACTGTTTCTACCCACCCCAAATTTGCCAGTCCCCTTTGGGCATGAAAAGATAGAAAGAAGAGGAAAAACTGAACATGAAATGAAATAGAGGTATAGGTAAGAGGAACATTCATGGTCTGAATATTTAAAATAATACTTCAAAGAAATATTGAAGGAGCAAGTTTCTTCATTTGTCCTTATTTTAAGCATAAGAAGACCTTACCTACTCTCACATGCCAAGGGCTTCTATAGTCAGCCATGGTCCATACCAATTATGGACCTTATACTTTACAGCATTTTAGAGTTTCACATTTATCATGTCTCATAAGTATTCTAATTACAAAGAAACGGAAGCTGCAGATGTTAAGTGACTTGCCCAAGGTCACAGGACAAAGCAGAATAGTCTTTTGGGAAGAAATGAGGAAAGCTTTTACACCCAAATGATCAGTATTAAAGGCCATACAAATCACCTAGAATAACTGAGGTGTTTCTTTCAGGATCCTCATTAAGTTCTGCTTAGTGTTTAAAATACAAATTTGAACCAGGTAATTATAAGCATTGGTCTGGAAGCAGATTTAAGGAACAAATTTAGTTTGTAAGTGGGCTGGAAACTGCTTGATCAGAGCCATTGCTAAGGGGAACTGCAATATTTGTATAACTAATGAATTAACCTAAGAACCTATAGCTGAGAGAGGAAGGAAGGGATTGGAAAAATTTACATAGAAACAATGGAAAAACTCTATAATTGGTTTACGGAGGGAGAACCACAGAATTCTACAGAGGTCACAATTGCTGCACCATCACGTTACTTCCCCTCCATTTCTTGCTTAGCCAGAACTCTAAAAACTAAAGAAATCTAAAGACTAAGGAGGGGCACTTGACACTGTGAACCCATGCTTCTCTCTTGGACTGCGTCACTCCATAGGGAGTGCTCTGGAATGCTGTGGGAGAGCTTTTAGACTGTCGAAACAACTAGGGGCCTTCTGGTATTTAATCGGCAGGGCCAGGAATGCTAGGAGTCCTACGATGCAGTGAACAGTCCTGCACGGAGAAAGAATCGTCCTGTGTCATACGTGACTTTCAAATATCCTTCTGGACACTGACCACAGGTGAAAGGCTTGTTTGTAATCATTGCAACCTAGAGCCCGATTCAGTTTTAGACTTAAGACAAAGTATTTTTTATGTACGGAATTTTCCAGGAACACAATTATTGTGTAAGTTGAGGGAAAACTGTACTTTGTTTTGTTTGAATATTCACCCTCCTGGAAGTTCAGGTCCTGTGCAGCAACACAGAACAAGCTCATCCGGCCCAGTCTCCACGTGCAGGGCCCCCATCCACGCCAATTCTGCGCGTCAGAGCGACCATCTGACTCCTTCACAGTGTCCTCTGCCTGAGCTGTGTCCCAACGTTTACATATTGAAACACTTATTATATAAAATGCACTTTCCTTTTTTTTATATATTACAGTTGGGGCATTATGCTGATTTTTAAAATTATGTGCACAAGGAGAGTATATTATCTGTAAATTTCATCTTGGGATTGATAAATGGAACAATGTATCTGATATGGTTGAAAGTCACGGCCTAGCCATTCTTTCTTTTCTGGAAAATCTCTCATTCCCGGCTTCTGGGACAATGCTATCTCCTGGTTTTCCTGAACCCCTCCTTCCTTAGTCTACTTTACTGGCTCCTATTATACCCAACTCATAAAAGCTGCAGTGTTCCTGAGTTTCATTCCCATCCCTCTATTTTTACTGATTTATCTCTCTTGCTTACTTTGACAGCTTTGACTAACACTTACTTGCCAAATGGCTAGACCCTGAGTTTCCCACTTCTTTTGCTGAATTTCACACCACATTTTCACTTGCCCACTGTGTACCACTTGTATTTTCTACCAGTGCAGCAAGTCCAAAACAGAACACATTATCTTCCCGTGCAAAGTCTGCTCCTCCTGTATTCCTGTTTTTCTTGGTTAAGGATGATATAATTTACCAAGTCTGCCAAATTATAGAAAACTGGAATCATTTTAGAATAATACATCATTTTTACACTTCCCAAAAGTAATTGCTCACCAAATCCAAACAAACTACTTTATATCTTGAATATTTCTAAAATCTGGAGCACAAGTTTTTGCACTTTTTCTGAAATACAATAAGTAGCATTACTGTCTTAATGTTACGTATGGTTTAACTCATTTTTACTTAAGTTATATAGCCTGTAAAAATATAATTTTACACAACTTTATGCACAAAGATGTTAAATATAAGGTTATTTATGAAAATTTGGAAACAACCAGCTAAAGGAATGGTTTGGTATTTTTATTATGCATCCATACAAAAGTGATTTTGTACCCATTAAAATTACGCTAATGGAATGTCTTTATTATAATAAGAAATGTTTTTCATAGTGTTCTATGAAAAATAAGGATCTAAAATTATCTCAACCATATAAATTATGCAGGGAAAAATGACTGGAATGAATCACTAATGGTGATTTATCCCTGGTGAAAGGATTATAGATGATCTGTATTTTCCCCTTAATGTTTTCTTCTGCTATCTTTGTGATTTTCCACCATGCGTGTTTTTCCTATAAGTAATTATTTTAAGTCCTTTTCAAGTCTTGTCAATAGTGCCTGGACCATAGTTTCATCACTTATAACAGCCTTCGTATACACTTTCCTTGCTTCCTGTATCTTTTCCCTTCTGTCCATCTTTCACACTGCTTTGAGATGAATGTTTTCAAAATGTAGATTTGTCCCTGGAGTTCCCTTTCTGCTGGCTCCCTACCTGTGCAAAGGTCAAGGAGCAAACACATACACATGTCATAAAAAGATGGGAGAACCTGTCTCCCAAGTCTCTTTTTTCAGCCTCTTCCTCTGCAATTCCTCACCAACAAACAGACCTTCCACCTTTGCTTGAACAAGCCATGGACTGTGGCATTTTTTGCAAGTCTGTTTTCTTCGACAAAAATGTCCTTTTTCTCTTTTGCTGCCAGGTCAAATAACACATTCATCCTTTAAGACTCTATTCAAATGCCATTACAGCCTGAAGCTTTTGCTGACAGAGATAGACACTCTCACACGCTCCTCCCAAATATTGTTGTGGATACTCTTCTGTTAGCACTTATCTCTTGGTATAAGAGAGAAATAGCCACAGGAGTTCCTCTTCCTGGGAAAATACTGTGTCTTAGTCACCTTTGTATTCTGAGCCCTGATACAAGGTCTGCACTCAGAAAGCATTTGATCGATGACCAAATTAATGTATGTAGCCAAAAGCTGCAGGAAGAAAATCTTCAAGCACCTCACATACCCAGATGGCTTGGAGGAGCTGAAGCCGAGTTTCTGACAAGACAAAAGGCAGAAGGAACCAGAATGTGCCAAAAGAAGAACACTTAGTTAAGTTAGTTAGGAGGAAATGGCAGCTGGATTAATCAGTAATTGATAATGGTGGAGACTGTTAGAAAAGATGAATTAAGCTTTTACATTAAAACAATACCTTGTGCCTATGTATTTATAATAGAGAAGTCTTTAACACTTTGGTTAAAACTGTGTTTTTGAGTACTAAAATAAAGCCACCATGGGAACACCTACGGGAAGCCGAGACACCAGATTAATACTCAAGGTACCATCACTTTGTCTGCACATCCTAACTTTTAAAATCTTAAAGCCTGGGCCACATTCCAGATCAACTGAATCAGAATCTAAGGGCCGGGGCCCAGATGTCAGTATTTTTTAAAAGCTCCCACTGTTGAGAATCACTCATTTACATGAAAACAGTTTTCCCCAACAGCAGATCATGTCCCCAGAAGGAAATTATTACTTCATGATTATTTTCATTGTTAATTTTGTTCCTAAAAAGTGACAGCAAATGATACACTCAGTATCAAAGAAAGGTAAATAACAACAATTAGTTTAAATAACCTTCTTCACTCAAGGGGCGCCGATTTTTACTTTAGTTGATTTTTTTTCTATTCTCAAAATACATTTTCAATATAAAATTCAAATCTGCATAAATGATCATATTGGAATACCATACTCCGATACCATATTTTGATATTTTTATCAAATATCAAAGGAAGAAAGGCCAAAGTAAGAAAAACTGGGGAACAAAAAATTTTATGGTAGGAAACTGAGCTCGTATGGACACGGAAGCTCTGCCAGCTTTGGAGAGAGGGTCACAGTGGGACAGCAGCTGGGACCCGGAGTTGGGGAAGGAGACTGGAGAGGTAAGCTGATTCCAACTCTCCTTCCTGAGGGCTGCTTTCCTCCTTTGGGTTCCCATATCTTTACCCTCGTTGTCACCAATTCATCCTGACTTGGGTATACTTACCCCTTATTAGACTCTGGCATGGTTAGAAAAATTCCCTGAAATTTTTCTTTAAGAATCTATGACAGGATAGTTTTTCAAAATTTATTTACTAAAAACTGAAGAAAGGAGGGGGAAAGAAAATGAAATGATTAAAGAAAAAAACAAAAACAGGAAATTTGTAATGCATAAGTATGTGACCAATAGTGACTTCATAATGCAGTTTAACTGGCATAAATTAACAACGCTAGAAATCGTTATCTTGTTCACTTGATCTCAAAACACTCTTTTAACTGACTTTTCTCTCCATTTAAAGACAAGCACCTTATTCTCAATTTTGCCCCCCTCTTAAAACTTGTCCTTATTTCAAACACTATCTCTTAGTGGAGTGTTTTTCAAAAATTTTTTAACTTCCACTCATATCAAGAAATACAATTTATATCTCCACCCAACACACACATAAATCATATATGCAACAAAAACAAATTTCATGAAAGTCTCATTATGCGTGACATGCTCTGATGTATTTTCTATTCCATTCTTTCACATGCTGATAGTGACCTATCAAACTGGCTTCATAACCCTCTACTGGGTGGTGCGAGCGGCTGGAAAGCTAAGCAAAGCCTGCAGAGTCCCAGCGCAGTCTATTTAAATAGTGCTAGTACAGACACAGAAGCTTGTTTCCACATCAGACACGATAATGCTCCTTTCCCAGTTTCTCAACTCCACCCACTTTGGGAGAATTCTTAGAACCTGCTGGTTGGCTCTTTCTGATACAGTAAGGACTATGACATACCGGGGGTGGGAGGTGTGTGAGAATAACAGAGTCACAGTCACCGCATCAGCTCCTGTAAGTACTGACAGAAGTTAATCCAAGTTCCAGCTGCTTACAAGCAGGGGAAGCAGAGAGAAGGGAGCAGTACCTACCTGCTGGTCTGGGACCAGAGGAGGGGGAGTTGAGGCTCAAGAATCCAGAACGAAGAAGATACCTTTCCTCTATCGCTCGCTTCTAGCGCCAGGAAGAGGTAGCAAAACGGCAGGTAATGTGTATGTTTTGAGTGACACACCTGGTTCTCTTGAATGAACAAATGAATGAACGGTTAAATCAATATTCATAGCCCTAAGCCAATATTTCTTTTTTAAAAATTCATACTGGTATAAAAATTGTCCCCCCCATTTTGCTTGGATCATTTGGAATCTGTGTTATTTTGTGTACATGAATTATGCAGAGTCTTGAATGGAAGAGTTGCTTACAGGTGACAAACTTGGGGGCCTAATTAGGAACTCCTATGAGAACCTTATGAAAGGGAGACTTAGATTCGTTAACAAGCACTGAAATTAATTCCAAAGACAACTTATGAGGTAATCAGTTGGTTTTTCCTCCCTGAATTTCCTTTCAGAAAAAAATCAGCTCCTTAATGCCTTTAGAGCTCTGGGTGCCCATCCGGCATTTGCTGCTCAGCAGCTGCCTCGATACAAACAACTCTGACTCCGCAGATTGCTGGCTGGTCCTGGGAGAGATGCTGCTATTTGTCAAGTGTGACATTAGGATGAAGTTTGAGGACAGGGGATTACAATCAGGTATCTTTACTCAAGACTTTCAAATGTGACTACAATTAGAAAACACAAGGCCTTTCATAGGATTTTACAGAGGGACTTCCTCACATTCATCAAGTAAAGTAACTTGAATTTTGATACTTTGGCCTTTGTTTCCACCTCCTTTTGTTCCTGTCTCTGTTATAGCATGTACTCTTGTTGTCTTCACACTGACTATGAAAAAGTCTTCACTCTTTCACTAAATCCAGTTCAGAGCAAGGATGTGTCTGTCACCTTATTCTTCTTTGTATTCCTAACACCTAGATGGTACCTGGAGTTGAGAATGTGTCCAATACCCAGTACATAAGCAAATAAGAAGAGGGTAAGAGGGATGTGAGATTTGCTCTAGGATGGGGGGTAGTGGGGAGGGCAGAAGCAGGGCAGGAGAAGCCAGAGGAATTGCAGGCCATCCCAGGAAACAAAGGAGATGACATTCAGAGTAGCAAGCTTCAACCCAACAGGGCTCCTGGCCACTTACTTCCTGAGAAGGAAGCTTACCTTTACAGCAAGGCTTCCCAATCTTTAAGGTGGAGATAAATCACCTAGGAATCTTGTTAAAATGAAGCTTCTGACTCAGGAAGTCTGAGTCAGAACCCTACAGTCTGATTTTCTAACAAGGCTCCCAAGGGTTCCAAATGCTGCTGGTTCAGTTTAGACACACCTCAAGTAACAAGGCAGCCTCAGGACCTGCGCTCTAAGTGTCTGTAACTCACGGGTTCAGTTGCGGTCCTGGGAAGAAGCAGACAGCAAACGCAAACAGCTTAATTGAGGAGCCTTGACTAAGATGTGAGTAGCATTAGGGGACACCAGCAAGAGAAAATTAAGGACCTTAAGACTTGCAACTGAGAGGATAAGCCATCACTAGCCCCAGACCAAAAGGTGCAAAGGGAGGGATAGGTTACCAGAATCAAAGAACTTTGAAGCTGGAACAGGAACTGTAGGACAGGGTCATGAAAAGAGCTGTGTTCTTGGGTATCTTGGGTAGAGGAGCAAAGGCACTTCCTAGGGAGGAAGAGGGAGAATAAATATCCGTCTCCCTCCCTTCGCAGCTTGTGATCCCCTCCCATGCCTCCCATTGGCCAGACGCAATTGGGACCTAGGGGACAAGGAGGCCTTGTTGATAAGCCCCCTAGAGCAACCCAGAGCACAGAAAGGAGAGTGGACTGGACAGCACAGGGAGCTAGCCAGCATAGGAACTCCAACCAATTTAGCAATTTACTATTTCCTGTGGTTAAAAGTAAATACTCTTAAAACACAAAGAGTCTGGACTTGTCTAAGGGAGCTACATGAAAAAAGACTGTACCAGTCTGTGTTGATTCCGTAGGCAATCTTTAGGAGGAGAAGACTCTCAAGGGGCTTGTTAAGTAGGGGCAGCTTTAGAGATAAAAGAAAAACAAGCTGACTGCCTGAGGCAAGGGCAGAACGGAAGTGCTGGGAAGCCATTAAAAGACCAGCCCAGGAAGTGAAGAATAGAGTGGCCCCAGGATCTCTTAGAGAAACAGGACCAGCAGGCTGGCGCTGGGGGCAGGAAAGCAGAGAGCCTTCGCTTTGCTCTGAGGCACTTTGCCTAAAAATTTCCAACTCCTTTTTAAAATGTAGATGCAATATCATTGGTTGAATTCCAAGATTTGGAGAAGAAAGCAGACCCAAGGAAAGTTAGAAAGAGTAAGCATCATAAATGCTAGCTCCTAAAAAATTCCAACCAGAAGTCTGTTAGAGACATATGATTAAAATTATATGTGTATGTATATATACATGTATTCTCACACACAGCGTTCCTCATTAGAGCTTTAATCAAGGCTCTTAGGAAAACACTAAAAAAAAGTGGGAAAATCAACATCCTCATATTTAGATTTTCAACATGCTAAAAACCAGCATCTTTCACACTAAAAGATAGTGTCACCTCATCACCCCTGAGGGATGTGCCATGCTCCTGGTCAGTGCTAAGCAGAGCAGTCCTTCCCAAGTCTGCAGGGCAGTCAGAAATGGCTGGACTCCCAATGAAGTGAGAACCCAGTTTGGACCTTGACTGATGAGTGAGATTGGTTGCCTTTTGCCAGGATGATATGATATACTTTTTTTCTTAATTAATTTATTATTTTGGGGCTGCATTGGGTCTTCATCGCTGCACGCGGGCTTTCTCCAGTTGCGGTGAGCGGGGGCTACTCTTCATTGCGGTGCACAGGCTTCTCACTGCAGTGGCTTCTCTAGTTGCGGAGCGCAGGCTCTAGGCACGCAGGCTTTAGTAGTTATGGCTCGCAGGCTCTAGAGCACAGGCTCAGTAGTTGTGGCACATGGACTTAGTTGCTCCGCAGCATGTGGGATCCTCCTGGACCAGGGCCCGAACCCGTGTCCCCTACATTGGCAGGTGGATTCTTAACCACTGCGCCACCAGGGAAGCCTGATGATATGATATACTTTTGACTGATGTGTTCCCTCTTCACCACCTCCGCCCCCTTCCCTAAACCCATATTCCAAGAGATTTGGCTGGGGTGGGGGAGGGGCTCATTCACCGCTTGCCCCAGAGGGAATTGTCAGGAGGAAAAAGGGAGGAAAAAGAAAGAAAACGCAGTAAACAAAGATTCCAAGTTCTTGGCTCTAGTTCAAATGAGAGACAAAAATAATTTTGAAAAGAGATATGAACTGGCAGGAGAAGTTTTTTGTTTATTGTTGTTGTTTTGTTTTGTTTTTTCTTTATTTTTCAAACCACCCCACTCCAAACTGGGAAGAAGGGAACATTTAGAGAGGAAAAAGAGCATTATAAGCAATTAGAGGCTGTGCATTCAGTATCCCATCCCCAGAATAAAGCCCCGATGTATCAGGTGGGAGTTGGGGTTATCACAGTTTTCTCTCCAAATTTGGGGAGGCTCTGGGAGGACAGCTGCTTCCTGCTTCCCTTCTTTAATCATTAAAGGCAGCGGCAGAGACATCCCCTGGGACAAGGGCAAGAAGAATCGGGATAGAGGATCCTGGTGGGCTAAGGCAGATGGAGTCAGGAGTTTCCTGCCTTGCCTATGGGTGCTGATTTTAGCTGAGAGACAGAAAGAGAAGGAGATTGATTGATTCTGTGTCTAACAGACACTCCTGGCTTGAGGTAAGAGTCCTGATAGCAGGGGCTGCCTAGCAGGTAGCCAGGTGGGAGCCACGCCTGTGCCCACGGATCCATGTCTGCATCCCAGGAGCACTGCCCCCAACTCCACTGGGGTCAGGGGGTCAGCTCTGGGCTCCAAGAAGTCAGGGGAGGGGAGGCTGAGTCCAGAACCCAAGTCCCTGACGGCCTTTATAGAGGCACTCCTTATAGCACCAGTAGGGAGGGGAACGAGGAGGATGGAGGGGAAAGATCCTGAATATTCCTGAATCTTAACCGGAAGGAAGTTACTCCAAAATTGGATGTGGCTGACTGGCTGTGGCTGTGACTAGATTAATTTTTCCTGCTATCTGTCAAAAATAGGGGATTCGAGTTAGAATACAAATTCTGTTGCCAAAATAAAGAAAATTATATTCTGTGACTGTGAAATTGATGTGCATTACAAGTGACTGATTTTTCTCAGCCTCACTGCTTAAATGTTGTATGTGAATATTCAGTCAAGGTCAAATTCTATCCAGAAAAAG
The DNA here is from genome assembly GCF_008692025.1 of Phocoena sinus. Taxonomy (NCBI): domain Eukaryota; kingdom Metazoa; phylum Chordata; class Mammalia; order Artiodactyla; family Phocoenidae; genus Phocoena; species Phocoena sinus. Next base: position 57,647,605 of record NC_045776.1, on the reverse strand, counting down.
CACCCCCATGGTCTCACTTGGGCCAACAATGGAGAAGCAGATTCTTGTTGGCCATCTGGCCTTCATCTTAATCTCACCTGAACTCTGATTTAGAGCTGGGATGGTCTCATAGGTCCAGTCCATGCTCTGTAAGCGGCAGCCCTGCCTGGAAGCACCTGTCTCTCCAGGTACCTGGTCCTGCCTGAGAGGTGACATGCACAGCCAAGTCCCGCTAACACACGTCACGTGTCTGCCAGCTCCCCTGATCACAGGCAGGGTCTGACTCTTCTGCTTGCCTCTCCTTCCCAACATCTTACTGCAGCCTCGTATTCCCCCTGCAGTTTCCCAAACTATCCCAGCTCCTAAGGATCTCTTTTACGTAAGCTAGGGGCTCTGGAGTTCCCTGACAGTGACATTTTGGGTTCTCTTCTATTTACTTTTGTAGTGGGATGGTTGCATTTCTGCCAGAGGGTTGTTAGAAAGACACACATTGGCCAGAGTAATTGTGAAGCAATAAAGAAATGTCAGAGGCCTGCTCGAGTCTTGACTAATGGATTTTCATCATTAACTAAACATCTTTCCTGATAAGGAGGAGGAGGATGTTTCCCTTCTTCTCGCACAACAGCGCCCCTAAACACACACACACACACACACACACACACACACAAAACACGCTCGCATACATGCAAGCAACAAAATTTACATATTACTGGGGAAGAGGGATAGATACTATCTCCTCCTTCAAGAGAGTCAGTCAGAAAGGACGTAAAAATGGTCAGAGTAGAGAACCTGGGAGCCCAGGCAACGAGAAGAAGCGGCCTGCCTGCGTTGTTCGAAGTCCTGCAGCTACTTCCAGCAAAACCTCAGAGTTCTTCTACGACCTCCAGACTGAAAAACACAGACAGGTAACAAATTGTGCCGCTCACTCAGCACTGTGTGGGAGGGAGTGCCCAGGCCTCTCAGGCAAACAACGTTTGGTTCACATTCCCACCCTGCCACGTACCGGCTGTACAAACTTAGGGAAGACGCCTGGCCTCCTCGTGCCTCAGTTTCCATATCTGTAAACTGGGGATAACCACCTCTGCATGGAGTCTTCGTGAAGATGAATGAAGCCGCATTTGTAAAATGCCTGCACACACTCTAATTCCACTCCTACCACGGTCACCAAAACCTACAGATTTGTAGCGGTAGATGTTGTGATAGTTCAGGCACTTCCGATGCTTTGGAAATTACACTACTTCTTGAAAAAGTTTGAGATGGGTTTGTCTCATGTTGATGTCTGATTTCTTCTATTTCACAGATCAGAAAGCAGTTTTGGTTTTTTGTTTGTTTGTTTTGTTTTTTGCAGTACACGGGCCTCTCACTGCTGTGGCCTCTCCCGCTGCGGAGCACAGGCTCTGGACGCGCAGGCTCAGCGGCCATGGCTCACGGGCCCAGCCGCTCCGCGGCATGTGGGATCTTCCCAGACCGGGGCACGGACCCGCGTCCCCTGCATCGGTAGGCGGACTCTCAACCACTGCGCCACCAGGGAAGCCCTGAAAGCAGTTTTTGAAGGGACTGTAACTTCTTACTGGTAAGGGATCTCCACAGACTTGCCTAATTCGAAAGGAGACTGTGCTTTAGGGTTTTTGTTTTGTCAGAAGGAGAAGGAGGAAGAGCAGAAGCAGAAGCAACAGCAGCAGAAACCAGAGACGGATCAAGTGATAAATCCTGTAATATTTTAACTGAACATTCATAGCTACTGAATAATTTGAGGTTGTCAAAAGAATGAAAGACGACTGATGCATACTATGCTATTATATAAAAAGAATCTTTTGAAGTACATGTAGGCTCTGCTGGCCTCCATGATAATTATATTGCTATAATACAAAGCACTCTGTCTGGACTAGCCCTACTGTGCCTGTGGATGCCCGACACCAGCGCTGAAGGTGCTTGGTCCAACACCAGGCTCCCGAAACTGCCTCAGCAGGCGGCACTGACATGTGGTTCCTGTCTCCTTATCTCCAGGACTCCTTTTGAAGTTTATGGAAGCACTGTTCGGAATTAGCACCGCAACTCATGGAACAGGAAGAAAAACAGGGTGAAAACATCTATATTATCACCTACTTATTCCAGAGTTTCAGATAGTCAAACACCACTTCAGGACACAAATAACTGAAGTACTGTGCCTTTTGTCTTTTTAAGCAAAATAATGGATGTTTCACGTCCCAACTAGTGATTTTTGTGAAGTACCAAGCTGGATTCTTGGGAAGTCTAAAACAGAGATCTGCATTTTTAGGAAGAGATATCCTTTACATATCTGGCCCCAATTTTACTATGTATTTTCATAAGAGAAAGAAAAAAGTTGAAGTCTTCATGTTCATTTGCTTTACTACATCTAACAAACAGAAAGTAACACAGACCTTCAAAACTAACAGAGACAAGACCTGCTTACTCTGCTCACTTACAAACCCTGAGTTTGTTTGGGACTTGAGCTCTGTAAGCCTATCATTTATTCATCACTCAAGTTGCCTAGCAATGAATGTCCATCTCATCAGTGCTCACATTGTCCAAATACTCCTCTCAATAGTTTTTTCCCCTTAAATAATCCACAGGCTTCTCTATCACTATGAAACAATTCCCTTTTTCTCAAAGCCTCCTTCCTTCTGTTTAGACAAGCACTTGGGGGCAATTGTGGTGCAATCTTCCCTCTGTCAGTGGTCTTACTGCCACGTCCCACGAGGCCTTCAGAGAGAGCTGAAAGGCTCTTGCACTCTGTCTGGCAAGAAGGCAGTAAATTGCCTTCCCCACTGTCTTTCATGTAACAATATTGCACATCTTGACTAAGCTGCCTTCAATCTCTGCTTCTGGAAAATTTCCAGGCAGGGTCTGTGTTTACGTCAGCAAGACTGATTCAAAACAACATCTCTGGGGTTTTAAACAGGCTTTGAAACACAGTCCTGCACTCAACTGGGGTCAGTAGGAGGCCTTCCAGTAAATCTGTTATTTCACTTCATCATTCTACTTATTGCAGAGGGGCACTGATTTCCTTTTAGCTCATCTTATAAGCTATTTTGTTATTTTTCATAAAATTTCTGCCAGAACCTTGGCTATTAGAGCCTTGCATTATTATGCCCACTGTCTTCAGAATTCCTTATCTGTAGAGATTCTGCCTGTTTGGGTAAGCTAAGTGGTGTTGTTCTGTTTTCCATCTGTTTTTATTTTTTTTTTAACTTTAGGATCATAAAAACAAAGTCCTTCAGAGTCATATCTTGTTAAATTTGCCTTTGATTAGCACAGCTGCTCTTCAATTAATCCCTGGGCTTAGAGTTTAACAAGGGCCTTACAAAACTTATAAAAGATGGGATGTGTAAAGAGGGGTCAGGGCAGGGGGGTTGTGATTATTTGCAGAACTACAGGGGTTATCACAATGAAACTGTAGAATGTGAAACTGAAAACAATTTCTAAATATGCAAATTCCTTATTACCTGCAAGATTTAAAGTTAAACGTTTCTTATTTAGCAGTAAGTGTGAAATTATTTTCACAAACAAATGAGTACATCAAGCTATTGCCACAATCCTAGACATCGTGCCAGACATTTATCCCCTATCACAAACCTTGGTTTTTCTTACCACCCCCTGAAATCTGTGATAAAACTAAAAAAAAAAAAATTTCCCCACACTATACCCAAAAAAACAATATTGCACTTCGGTAGGCTTTCTTACTACACTCTAATCTAAAAAGAAGGCTCACTGAGGCCAAAGTAGACTTTACCTTTGATTACAAAATACACTAGTAAAACAATTTAAAAACAACAAAGAAACTATAAACACACTTGCAAAATATAAAAATGATGCTACTTAACCAAAAAAAACCCAAAACAGAACACAGTAAAGCAAATGATTCTAATCCAATTTAAAGGAAATGAATTTCAAATAAGCAACAAAACTATCCTTCCTGATACTTGTACTTCCCTCTAAAAGACAACACAAAAGACAAGAAAAGGAATAAAAAGAAAATAAAAGACCAGCAAGGACCCTTGGCAAAGTGGCTGTATGGATAACAATGATCTAACAATTAAACATGAAACAAGGTGGACAGATATTATGGAAGTCTTTCTGGGAAGAGCTTGCACTTGTGTTTACTGAAGTAGACCCTCTGCTTGCAATTAATCAGAGGAATTTTTGGCTTCGAGTGTACACTCTATAACTCAGGCACCAATGTCTCTAAGAAGATGCATAAGAGAGGAGCAGGCAGAGGCCAGGAAAAGATCAGAAGGCAGATCACACAAATCCCCAGGCCAAATGAGGGCAGGCACATGATGAGAACGCCTTCCTCACCCACATGTCTTCTCTTGGACCAGGGCAAGGAACATAGTCATTTCTGTTTGGTGCCCTTTGTCCCAGCACTGAACCCAAGAGGAAAGGCTGGTAGCCCCACCAAAGAAATATTTTAATGCTATTAAAGAGTGGAAGAGCTTGCTTGAGTAATGGAGTCTACCTCAGTTGATGTTTCTAAAATTAGATAATCATCTGGAAAGATTAGATGAAATAGTTGAAAGGCTCCTGCTCAAAAACAGGAACTGGAATCAAAAGATCTCTAAGCCATTCCTTTTTATGCATCTATTAAGATCCCATTTTAACTAGTCTTCCCAAATTAGTAACAAGGCTTATCTACTTGCCTTCTATATTTGAGCTTTAGAAAGTTACATTCACACCACAACAAAACTTTTGAAAGGTTAAAAAGTAACAGTTTACTGGCACTTAACATTATGTACCAATAACCTACTAATAAAACTGTGAGCCCCACCCATGCATTCACCTAAAAATGGATTTAAAACAAACAAACAAAAGCTACCGGCAAGCTTTGCTTTCTCTTTTCCTCTTTTAAGTAAAAGGAAGAACCAGTCTGCAGAAAGAAGTCTGTGGCCCAAATTATTGGTTTAGGAAACTTACCTTTCAGCAGGTTGAAAGTCTCATGGATATGATATTCTTAAGGGAGAAGCACAAGACCTCTCTGTGGCCCGGTGTCCTCATGGCCCAGAGGTGGGGATGCCACCCTCCAGTCCACTTGCACCCTCACACACCTGCAGAGCTCGGCCTCCACCTCGGAGCAGGACCTCACCAGCTGCCTCCAGCCCTGCAGGGCCAGAGAAACAAAGGGCAGGGGAGCTTCTCATCTGAGTGGAGAACAATTCCCACCGCATGGCAGCCATTTAAAGAGGTGGTGTCTGCAGGACGAAGGCTGCCTCAGAGCCTTCCTGTTTGTGTCCCAGCTCAAATTTTCATCCATTTCCTAAGGAAGACTGCAAAGAGTAATCAGCTCTGAGAAGGCTGAGGTTTATGAAAACCCATGCGGGGTGCAAGGGCAATTTTTAGAAACACTTTTACCCTTTCCTTCTTTTCTCCACTAAGTAGATATGAGGCTTTATTAAAAGTACTTTTAAAGTCAAAAGCAAAAGCTGTATATGTTGTGATCTGGTAAAAGTATTTCTACTCCTGAAAGATTTTTCACCTGAAATGTAGAAAGGAAAAAATTTGTCACTGATTAATCCAATATGTATCAAGTAATTAACAATGCAGAGGAAAACCATGCAACTTTTGGTCAGAAAGCAAGGGTCTGAGTCGAAAAAACCTTTACCATTTACTAGCTTTAAATAAAGAAATGCACTCAATCCCTCTAGGCCTCAGTTTCTTTGTCCGAATAAATGAGACTAATAATGTGTGCTTTACATGTCTATTTGTGAGAACTGCATAAGATGACTGGAAGAGACCCCATACTTTGCCCTAAAAGGTCAGAGCACGCTGTCATTACATCAAGGTATCCAATTTCCCTGTGGCCCTTACATAATATGAGACATTAGTAGCTGGCGAACGAAGAGCTAATACATCTCCTCACTTCTCTCCAAAATTATACTATATATGTATTTGTTTGCTTGTGTATTAGCTGACTTCCCCACTGGCACGCAGGTTGCCAGAGGGCCAAAGACCTCATTGGTAATGCTGATTTAACAATATCCCCAGTACCAAGAACAAGTCTTCACATTTATTAACATGCAATAAATATTTGTAAAGTAAATGAACAGATAAATGCATAATTTGAGGCAAAATCAAGCACAATGCTCTACAAACAGTAAGCCTGTAACAAATACTTATTAGTGAATGTACCACCACTTTTTTTTAATAGAAAAACATCCCAGTAAAAATGCAATGTGATAGAATTTTAAGACACATTGGAACCCTGAAAAACATTCGAGATAAATATGACTGTATGTTTTGTTAGATCACTTTGTTCAAATACATTATTAAGATGGTTAATGTACAAACTTCTTATCTCATGGATATTAGGTACGCTATCCAATATGAATTAATTCGCTGAAAAAGTTTACCTTAGTTTGTACCTAAAATCCTTCCTCAGGCCTGTCTTTGTTCAAAGTGGAAACTCTCTTTTCGCTGTTGCCCTTTAAGTCCTAGCTTGGTGGCAATGGGATTGATAAGGATTCATTTATTTTTTTTTAAGAGCATTACCCAGACAAGAAGGATAAAGATGTGTGGTTCCTTGTGGCTCTTATGATCCAACTACCAATGTTTAATATAACATAACAACATGCTGGGAGACAGGAGAGTCTCAGGGATCTGAAACAACAGATTTAGTTTTGAGCCTTCACATCATTGCCTGAATCCAGTTCAGGCCACTAGAGACTAAAAATCAATTCTCTGACGGCTGCTCATTAATATCTATTATGTGTAAAGAAGAAAGCGACTATAGTGGGTATTTGTTCACTTTATAAAATTACGAAGAGAGGAAAGATCCTGAATCTTAAAAGATCATGTGAAACATAATTCCCTCTTCTAAGGATTTCTCTTGCTTTGCTTGAGAAATAGGACCCTCCTTCCGCATCTCTTCTCCTTTCCTCTCTGACCTCTCTCGGCTCCTGCTTCAAAGATAGGACAAGAGCTATTCCACTACAAACAGATCTTTTCACAAGCGTTAAAAGTGCCATATAAAGATTTTAAGTTGCTCGCTCTGAATGAAGTCATTTTAGTTCCAAAATATGAGGAAGCATCTCATAAACATTGAACCTGAAAGTTCTACAGCTTTTGGCCAACGAAAAAGCATCTCTGAAGAACAGAGTGATGATCAAATAAAATCAGAATTTATTACCTTTAACAAGTATCTATTCTGTTTTTCTAAGTTCAGAATGTTCGCTACATCCCTCCTCCTCCTTCTCTCACACAGCTCCCCCAGCGCTAGAGGCATTTTTAACTGAGCAATTTAAGATTTTAAAGAAGGTTCGAAACCGATTTTTTGATAGCTTCCAGCAGCAAGCCTTTCTCACATTGCCGGTAGCCTCCAGCATGACAAATACCAGTCTGCCTGGGGCTTGTAAGTTCAACCACGAGGGTTATCAGATGCGCTTAAATGCCTCCGGAACAGGTACAGCTGACACTGGGGGAGGGGCTGAATTGTGGAAACCACCATCCTGTAGTCAAGCTGCTTCTTCATCCAATAAAGAACTTCTTTAAGAAGACTTCTTCAAGAAGCTCTGACATCCTCCCCTGGGGCTGCTGGTGCACCCCACTAGCTATTTGCTATAAAATAGTTTTATTGCCCTAGTAACTAACAGACTTAGTCAAGATATCACTGTGTATTTGGTTAACAAATAAAAAGATAAGTTCAAATTACTGATTACAGGGTCCTGTTATGTTATTTCTATCATTATTTGAGATCACATATCTTATTTTAATAAACATTTATCTAATGCTACAGAAAACATAAAAATCAATCTTGTAAGGGACAATAATTTATAGGCATGAGTAAAAGGAGCAAATATCATAGAACACACTATCCCAAAGTCTATCATTATGAGGTATGTACACCGGACGACAGAACAATAATGAATATTTCCTTTCTGCCATCTGTTGTTTTATAGGACAGCAGATTTCCTGTCAGCTGACTCAAATAAGTAAAACAAAGTCACATTGAGAGATTAATCTTATTGATAAGGATGTATTTTGATGGCAAGCTAGTTCTAAGAGGTTAGGGCTATTTCTTTTCCAAAATGAGAAACAAAGAAGATAATATCTTTTCCTCCTTTCCTCCCTCTCAACTGGATGTGGGCAAGGGCTCTGCTAAATGCTTTAAGAACATACAATGTGTAAGCACACGGTTCCTATCTTCAATCAATTCATGAACTGGTAAGAGAGGTACAGAAATATCTAGTACAAGGTAGTGTGTAGTAAAAGAGAAAGGAAAACCTCAGATCACTCAGGTCAAGAGTGCAGGGCATGGGGACTTCCCTGGTCGCGCAGTGGTTAAGAATCCGCCTGCCAATGCAGGGGACACCGGTTCAAGCCCTGGTCCGGGAAGCTGCCGCGGAGCAACTAAGCACTTGCACCACAACTACTGAGCCTGCACTCTAGAGCCCGAGAGCCACAACTACTGAGGCTGCAAGCCACAACTACTGAAGCCTGCCTGTGCTCTGCAACAAGAGAAGTCACAGCAATGAGAAGCCCACGCACCGCAACGAAGGGCAGCCCCCGCTCACCACAACTACAGAAAGCCCATACGCAGCAACGAAGACCCAATGCAGCCAAAAATAAATAAATTTTAAAAAAAAAAGAAAGAAAAGAGTGCAGGGCATGAAGCGAGGACACAAGTTCAATGGCTTTGCCACTTCCAAGCTGTCTGATCTTCGAGAAACTTGTTAATCCCTCTAAGCCCTGCTTTTCTCATGGATAAGATAGAGATAATACTAGTACTGCCTCCTAGGGTCCTGATGAAAATTAAATGAATTTATGAATGCCCTTAACAGAATGACTGGATTTTGGAAGCTATCAATAAATAGCACTGATGCAGAAGAAAAAAATTAAAAGAAATACTTAAATTACCCTGGACATTCAAAGGAGAAAGAAAATTCCATCCATAAATAAAATAAGAGACAGGATTTTGCAGCTGAGAAACTGCTCTAGGAATAGGTTGAATGTACAGGCTGTCCTTGACTTATATCCCTTCAGTGTGAAAGATGATTGAGGAAAAGTACCTGGAAAGAAAAGGGGCCACAGCCCCCTTATCTCCCAGATGCCATGCCCCCCTCTTTTCTGGAATGCCCACCCATGGTCCTGTGTGCAGGCTCAGCCTGTGCCATCCAGGGCACAGTAAATGGTCTTGGAGCCTCTTCTCTCTCCCCCGAAAATTGCTTCTCTCTCAACAACAGATACTCTCAAAGACCACCTTAATGTCTAGGAGAAGACATCTAGAATATTCATAAAAACCGAAACTTTTGTTTCTGGCCATGATGCATTAACTGGGACTAGATCAGCCTTCGTGCCTAAACAGCTGGAAACTGGATAAAATACAGGGAAAACTATTTACAGATACTAGACAAAAGGAAGCCCAAGATGTGATCCCTGAGAGAAAGGGAACAACTTAGGTGAGTCTGATGGTTAACCCACCTTGCAGAGCAGTGAGAGGAAACCCAAGAACCTGGGTCTCACTGAGTAAAGGGGACACAGAACAGAGTTCACAGAGGCAAAGGCAGATGGAATTTTATAGGAAAAGTACTAGACAGGAAGCATCTATACTGACAAAGAGCTCAAGAAATCCACACAGGGTATCCTTGAGTTTGTTGCTGAATATGAAGTTGCACACGGGCCGGGTCAACTTCATAACACTGGGCAAAAACAAATGAGGATCTACAAGATAAAAGATCCCCAGATCTGGCAAAGGGCTGGGAGCCACGTGAGTTTTTACCAGCCAGAATAGACAGTCTTTGCTGAGCACCTGGGGCTTTAGGTCACAACCCCAGAAGATTCTTTAAAGTATTTGTTTAGTAGTATGGTTAAATGAAGCCTAGAGTAAAGGTTACTACAGACCTGCCCTAACAAACCTTTTAAGAGAAAGACAACAAAACTTGGCACTGAATCAAAATAATACAAAAACAAAAACAAAAAACTAAAAACAAAACACCAACCCCCCCCCCCACCAAATCTAGCATTCAGTAAAAAATTTACTGCACATGCAAAGAAAAAGGAAAATGGGACATAGACTTGGAAATGACAGAGCTGAGGGATTAGCACACAAGTACAATTATAAATATGCTCAATATACTTAAGGATTTAAAAGAAAGATATGAAGAGATGAAAGGAAGATTAAAAGACAATGAGATGTTATGGAAGTGAAAGAAATATTTGAATTAAACAATATACCAGATGGGATTATCAGAACATTAATGAACTGCAGAAGAAACTAGTAAATTCAAAGACAAAACAATGTAGAGAATACCCAAATGTAAATAGAAAGAGGAAAAAAGGCCTGAAAAAATGAACAGAGCCTCAGTGACTTGTGAGACAACAAAGTGGTCTAACACATGTGTTATCACAGTCCTGGGATGCAGGTGGGAATAAAAATGATAAAAACAAATGATGGATAAAATTTTTCCAAATTTGATGAAAACTACAGACCAGAAATCCATGGAACTGAATGAACCCCAACAAAGATATACAAAGAAAACCAGAACCAAGCATATCATGAGGCAATTGCTGAAAACCAGAGATAAAGAGAAAATATCAAAGGCAGCAGAGTGGGAAAAAAAGACATTATGTACAAAAGATCAACAAGAAGAATAACTGCAAACTTCTCATTAGAAACCACACAAGCAAAAATCAGTAGAATGACATCTTTAAAGACCAGACTGGAAAAAGAAAAAGAAAGGCCAACCTAGAATTCTATATCCAGTGAAAATATCCTTCAAAAAATGAAGACTAAATAAATACTACATTACACAAACAAAAGCACAGAGAATTCATGGCCAACAGATTTGCACTACAAGAAATGTTTGAGCAAGTTTTTCAAGAAGAAAGAAAACACCAGGTGGAAACTTGGACTTACACAAAAGAATTAAAAGTGTGGGAATTTGTAAATATGTGGGTATATACAAAATAAACTATTTCCTTATTTTTTTATTTCATTAAAATGAAATTGACCATTTAAAACAAGATAATGTATTGTTAGGTTTTTGACATACATAATAAATATAATGTATGACAACAATATCACAAAGAAAAAGGAAGGAGAAAATGAAAGCATAAAGTCATGAAGCTCTTACATGACACATGAAGCAATATTATTTGAAGGTGGGATATGATAAGATAGAGTGGCATACTGTAAACTCTAGAGTAATGACTAAAAATAATGATCAAAAGAACTATAAGAAAGAAAGGAGATAAAATGGAATACTAAAAAAATACTTAAGTCATCCCAAAAAAGGCAAGAAAAAAAAGAGAAAAGGGAAGGAGAACAGATGAGACAACTGATGGGAACATACTGCATAGCACAGGGAACTCTACCTAATGCACGGTGGTAAACTAAATGGGAGGGAAGTCCAAAAGGGAGGAGTTATCTGTATGTGTATGGCTGACCCATTTTGTTGTGCAATAGAGGCTAACACAACATTGTAAATCAACCATAATCCAATAAAAATTAATTTAAAAAAATAGAAAACATACCGCAAGACAGTAGACTAAGCACAGCCATACAAGAAACACACTTTAATTATAAAGACACAGAGTAAAAGCAAAAGGATGGACTAAGATATGCCATGCAAACAATAATTAAAAGAAAGTTTGGATGGCCATGTTAATTCAGACAAAGTAGACTTCTGTGTCAATTTGTGTCCTGGGAAAGAAGATGTCAAGACTGAATCAGAAGTTCAAGAGATTTATTGGGGGAAACACTTGTGAAAGATAAAGGTAAGAGAGAATAGGATTGAGCAGGGTAAGGTCTTCAGACTTGAATGCGGATCTGACACCTGTGAAAGGAGAGAAGGAGAAAGAAGGTTTGGGTCAGAGAAGCCTGAGACTGCAGGCTCTGTGAAAGTCTTAGCCAGGCTGATGCGGAGTCCCCAGCTGAGGCTGCCCATCGGAAGAGCTGGCTTTGGGCAGAAAGAGTTGGGGTCGGTCATGAGCTGGCAGCACCATGGGGAGAACATAACCACAGTGGGGATATGTGGCAGATCCCCAAACTGTTGAAGCTGAGGCTGTGGGCTAAGTGTACTACTTTGGGGAAAGGAGGTCTGAAGAGCACAGCTCGATGGCTTCCACACTTTTAGAACCAGGGGTATGACCAAGGATAAGGAGGGATATTTCTTAATGATAAGAAGCTAAATTCATAAAGAGACCCTAACAATCCTAAATGCACATACACTGAAACACAAGGCTTCAAAATATTTGAAGTAAAAACTCTTAGAACTGGGGCTTCCCTGGTGGCGCAGTGGTTGAGAGTCCGCCTGCTGATGCAGGGGACGCGGGTTCATGCCCCGGTCTGGGAAGATCCCACATGCTGTGGAGCGGCTGGGCCCGTGAGCCATGGCCACTGAGCCTGCGCGTCCGGAGCCTGTGCTCCGTGACGGAAGAGGCCGCAGCGGTGAGAGGCCCACGTACTGCAAAAACAAAAAACAAACAAACGAAAAAACCTCTTAGAACTGAAAGGATAAACAGACAAAGCCCAGTTACAGTTGAATATTTCAGCACTCCTCTCTCAGCAATACACTGAATAAGTAGACAGAAAATCAAGAAAAATACGGAAAACTTAAACAATAGCATCAACCAAATTAACTTAATGGATATTTTTAGAATACTCCCACCCAAAAGAGCAGAATATATATTCTTTTTAAGTTCACAGGAAATATCACCCAGATAAATCATATGCCAGGTCATAAAACAAATCTTGATAAATTTTAAAGGATTTAACTCATACAAAGTATGTTCTTTGACCACAAAGGAATTCATTTAGAAATCAGAAAAGAAAGATATCTAGAAAATCCCTAAATATTGAAAGTTAAAGGACACACTTTTTAAAAACCCACAGATAAGAAGAAATCCCAAGGGAAAGTAGAAAATATTTTTAACTGAATAATAAGAAAACTACAACATATCACTATTTGTAGGATACTGCTGAAGCAATCCTTAGAGGGAATTTTATAGCATTAAATGCTTATTGAAATAGAATAGAGGTCTATAATCAATGATCTAAGCTTCTACCTTAGGAAGCTAGTAAAAGAAAAACAAATTAAGGCCGAAATAAATCAAAGCAAAGAAATAATTAAGGTAAGAGTGAACAAAAATCAATGAAAGAAAGAGTAAACAGGCAGGGCTTCCCTGGTGGTGCAGTGGTTGGGAGCCCGCCTGCCGATGCAGGGGACATGGGTTCGTACCCCGGTCCAGGAGGATCCCACATGCCGCGGAGCGGCTGGGCCCGTGAGCCATGGCCGTTGAGCCTGCGCGTCCGGAGCCTGTGCTCCGCAATGGGAGAGGCCACATTAGTGAGAGGCACACGTACCACAAAAAAAAAAAAAAAAAAAAAAGAGTGAACAGAGAAAAATTATTTAAAAGTTAGGTTTTGGAAAAGAGGAATAAAATTGATAAATTTGTAGCTATTTTATCAAGAAAAGAGAAGACAAAAATTACCAGTATCAGGAAGGACAAAGAGGATTGCCCCTAAAAATCCTGAAGATAGCTAATGGATAATAATGGCATAAAATAAACAACTATACTCCAAGAAATTAAACAACTTACATGCAATGGACAACCTCCTTGAAAGATATAAACTACTAAAACTGACAGCAGAAGAAATGGAACCTACCTATATTTATTTTGACTATTGACTGATGATTTTATACTTTCCACGTAGCAGTAATTTATTCATGGACAAAAGAAAACCAGCCTCACCAGTGTGATAACTTTAGCTTCAAAAGTCCTTACGCCAGTAAAAATTAAAATCCTGAAAGATACCTCACAGTGACAGATAAAGCAGGAAGGGGAAATAAAGGGTGAATGAATATAACCAAAGTAATAGTGAAATGGAGCAGGACGCTGTGGTCCTTCCCCCCCACCATGTTTTCCACCTGCCCGTTGTCTGTGGAAAAACTTTAGCCAAAGAATAGGTTTAATCAGAGAAGTGAGAAACTGCAGAAACAAAGGAAAACAGTCCAACACGACTAAATAATAATAGTTTAGTCATTAAGCACAGTCAAGGACCTTCAGTTCCTTCTCAAGGGCTGTAGATAGATAGATTCCGAGCCATCTCCTGGAAGTTAACTACATGATGCTCAGACTGTAGCCATGACATAAGCTGCCACAATTCCGAGAACTGGCCTCAAGGAAGTGGGAACAAACCCACCCTGGAACTGAAGACTAACTGTACTTAAAACAATCAAGACGACGCTGGTCAGACCACCGATGACCAATTTCAAGATGACGGTCAGAGCTGACTGTGCTGTTTCTGCGTGTAGCCCCCTCCCTCTGTCTATAAAAGCTCTTGCCCACTGGCTGACAGTGGGGGGGGGAGGGGGAGTCGCCTCCCCCCCACCCCCGCACCGTTGCTGGCATCCAAACTAAAGCAAACTTTCCTTTCCACCAACCTTGCCTCTTTACTGGCTTTTGAGCGGCAAGCAGCTGGACCCCACTTTCGGTTACAACAGTACTTGCATAATTAGGGCAAAATTATTATTAGCTAATACCCTTAATTACAAGTAGGTTTTAATATGAGTCTGGATCTCAACCCATCTCTTTTTTGGAATTAAAAAGTCTGGAAGTGAAACTATAGCTTCCTTGACAACACAAACGGTCCCAGAATGATTCCTAGGAACAAAAGAAGCAAGATGATTGTCGGGAGGAAGTGTGCTTTGAATCCAGGATAGCAAACAGTTCTTGTTTTACAATAAGCTGTGAACAGCCAGCTTTGACTATTAGCAGTTATGTGCCAATGATTATTAACTCAACTGCATAGTGAGGGCATTAAGTCACAGGAAGACTGTTGCTTTTATGCTGTACTTCTACTAAAACTTGATTTTATTGCCCATTTTCAACAGCTCTTGGGCTTGGGTTGTAAACAACAGCCTTTTGGTAATTCTTCTGCGAAGGATGCAGCCGGTGAGTAAAATTTAATCATATATGTATACAACAAGGAAGAACAAATAACAAAATAACACGATTCTCCATTTACAAGTCAATCAAGTTATGTGCCTTACCTAAGAAGTTATGTCTTTAATTCTAATCATTAGTGGTCATTAGTAAATGAAACAACTTTTTTTTTTCTCAAGTGTTTATGTTTCTTATATTAAGATGTCAAAAAACAGTCTAGACTTTCATAGGGAGATGTGCACAATCAAGATGTCATGCCAGGCTTAATGATAGCAATAAAACACTTTAGGCATTTACTAGGTTCTGGTTAGTATTTTAAGTGCTTTACATATACTAACCAATCTCATCCTCCATACCACCCAATGAGATTGTACTATTACTTCCATCATTTTACAGATCAAGAAATGGAGTCACAGAAAGGTTAAGTAATTTGCCCAGGATTCCACAGGTTGGCTTCTGATGCTGTATGGGGCACAGAGAGGTTAAGGAATTTGCTCAGGACTGCACAGCTAGGCTCTGATGCTGTAAAAACTGAAGAGTAATTCCCCAGTGCACCAGTTACTACCTCTGCTTTCACACTGCAGGAATTAACATTTTTACAAGTTTTTTTACTTCTGGAAATGACACTTTTTGTCTCTATGGTTTTAATAAGCTGAATCAGGAAAAATACAGTGTGAGGAAACATTAATTTGGTTCTGTGAGCTTCCCAGCAGGTCAACTTGCTGGGATGAAGAACCTTTTCAATAATCCAGTAGCACACTCCAAGACTACAAACACATTTGCAAACAGCATAGTAACAGCCTGTGAGAAGGTGTTATGTTGAAAGGTAAGCAAGGTAGAACGGAGACCAGCACAGCTGACCCAGAGGAAAAAGAAATCAATTCAGTCCTAAAATCATAACTTAACGAACTTCCACATCTTGAAATGAGAAAAGGATGTGACATTTATTTATAGAACCTTGTCTTGGAAACCCATTCTGCAAGACAAGAAAAATCATACTTGCTCTAGTATCTTCTTTGTGCAGAAGACCTGGAAGGAAAATGCAATCACTGGGTGATGTTTACATGACTTGTGGAAAGGGAAAGGGGAAAAACTAAACATTTATTGAGTCCCCAGGTTGGGCCAAAAACTGTGTTATGTTGTTTCCACTTCGTCTGATTAAATCTTGACAATGTACCTATAAGGTATTATTCCCATTTCTAAGGTCTAGAAAAACTGAGGACAAAAGAGGTTATGTAAAGTGCCTGAGTAAATATGCGGGGAGGTCAGAAGTCCGCCTCTGATCTGTCAGATTCCGAAGCTCACACCACACCCATACCACACACTGACCCCTGTGTCTGCCCACCCCAGAGGGGCATCTTTGTAAGAGGTGGTCTACTTCTTCTGGGGGGCTAGACTGTATCATGTCAAAGGTTGAGCTCTAGGGTAAGACTCCTGGGTCTGAAGCCCAGTTATGCTGATGACTAACCATTGACAAGTTACCTGACCTTGCTGTGCCTCAATTTTCCAGCCATGGGTGACAGTACCTGTATCATAGTGATGCTGTGATTATTAAAGGACTTAATATATATAAGCCCTCCTGTATATTTCCCCATAGCATTTATCACAATACACTATATACTAACCAAAAATTCAATTTATTTATTTCACTTTTCTACCCCCTAGAATGTAAGCTTCATGAGGGCAGAAATTATTATCTATTTTGTTCTGTACAATTCTGTATCCTCAGTACTGAGATGAGGGCCTGAAACTCACTAGGTTCAATAAATATTTGTTGAGTGGTGGACAAGTATAAGCCATTAATTTATTAAAGATCAGTATTTCATTTTTGTATGAGTCTGAGCATAGAAATACATGGTGATACATGCTAGGAAAAAAATAAAAGGGTCGACATATGGGTGATGATGGGGATGAGATACCAAGTAAAACACGAATGCCCCTTTTCTAGAAGTTTACTAATTTTGTATGTCAAACTGGAATTTCAATTCCTGTATTGCATCTATATTCATGGAAAGCAGAGGAAGTTATCTCTGTTTTTTGGGAAATGAAAAGATACCTAGTCTTTCTAGCTTTCTCTTTGCCTGAAACTTAGGGGTTGACTCTTCATTTAACCTAACTTAAAAGTCTTTTTTTTTTTTTTAATCAGCGAAAGCCAATGATTGGCTTTCTAATCCTAAATTCCAAATGGGAAGAAAATTTTCCTTTCCTTAGCCAGGTCTTACCAACATTCAGTGTAGCAATGAGGACACAAAAATGCTTTGAGCAGAGATGTCACCCACTCCCACTCCCTCAGGAAATTTTAAAAATCATACTTCTCTTTCTTAGATTATTTTATCGGGATATTTAAAAATTAAAATGATACAAATAATATTAATAAACTATGCTTTTTTGCAGATTCCTTATAAATACAAGTAGCCCTAAACATGCATGTCCTCTGTCACATGTGTTACAGTACACATAAGTACAGCAGGTCAGTCCATGCACTTATTAATTATTACATTCAATGATATATAGAGAATCCTCCATAAACACTGCATTTAAAAGTTAATGCTGTTTTAATTTTTTGTTTCTAAAAAATGAATAAATAAATAATATTTATTTATTTATTTGTCTGCACAGGGTCTTAGTTGTGGCATGCAGGATCTTCGTTGCCACCTACAGGATGCGGCATGCGGGATCTAGCTCCCCCAGCAGGGATAGAACCCAGGTCCCCTGCACTGGGAGCGCAGTCTTAACCACTGGACCGCCAGGGAAGTCCCTCAGCTTCTTTTAAAATTACAAATCTCATTTAGCTTTCAAAACCTTACCCAGATGTTACTACCTCCAAGAAATCTTAACCAGTTTCCCTCACTACTCAGACTTAAATACCTATTTTTGGGTGCTGTTAACACCTATATACTAAATTACTTATTAGCATATGTGTCTCCCTACAAGACTGTAAACCGGAGGTCAAGACATTTATCCGTGTATGCCGGAGCCTAGAACAATACCTGGCACAAAGTAAGTATTCAATAAATGTTGAACTGAATTACTGGATATAGATTCAAGATAAATGTAGTCAATAAAACAAAGTCACAACTGAGTATAAAAAAAAAATGAACACTAGAGTTAGAGAGTCCGTGTGCTTGGATGACGACTGTATCAATTTTTTGAAAGTCACTTTGTTTTGAAGTGACTTGGAAAATATTTGAAGGTAATGGGATAATTTGCAAGCATCTTCATCTGTCCTAAGAGAAGCAAAAGGGAGAGAATTTGTGTGAAAGTCACTTTTGATGATGATCCCCTTAGAAAAGTTATATGCAACATGCCAAAAGAATTGTCTGAAATCACTGTTTTTATTTCTAACTGGAGCTCTATTTGTTTCAAGGGTTTCTCAGAACTCAGCCCAAAGGCCACTGTCCCTGGACAGCTCTACTGTCTCCCCAGGGAGTAACATTCCTACCCCAGCCCCGCCTCCTTCGTTACATTTATTTACTCTCATATCTGCCTCTTCCACTGGACAGAAAACCTTTTGAGGGCAGAGACTGTCTTACTATCTTCATATTCCTGATATCTGGTACACATGAAGTACTGAATAAAAATTCACAAAAAAATTAAATGAATTAAAAGCTTCTTTTAATTCTGAACAAGCCTAGCCAGCTCTTATTGGGGGCCTGGAATCTGGACATGGGCCTGTGTGCCAATGTTAATGGACCCTGCATTGTAGAAAGTGCCTGTGAAATTCTAGAAAACATGCCAACTTGCATTATTTTTTTTTTCTAACATCAAACAATTCGACAATAGAGCTTTTTGCCCTTCATTTCACTAGAATTATTCAGTCTTATTCTTTTACGTCTATGAGGACTTTTTCCATGGGCAAATTTAATTGTGTAGAATTAGATTTTATCATCCATATCCCAAATTTCTGAAGGAAACTGTCTTTATTCAAAGAATTTCAATAGAACAAAACAGCCAAGAGAGGGCCAACCAGATGTAGGGATACTGATTCAATATATAATAGTTCTTGATAATTACTTGTCTGCTTTAGTGCTTTCCCTCTCTGACCCCAATCAACAGAACTGCGAACACTGTGGGGAAAGAAGAGGGAGAAGCCGGGAGGGTGCCATGCTCACTGAGTGCCCTCAGGTGCACCCCTGCTCTTATGTGCTCTACTCAGGGCACCGGTGCTGGTCTCCCTCCCCAGCTGCAGGCCAGGCAGGACAGCTTCTGGCCACTCACCTGCCTCAGCACCGGAGCTGCTGGGAGCACCCACCAAATATCTGTGGGGCACACACTGCGCTGGACACCAGCCAACAGAATCAGGGGGTGGTAGGGAAATCCAGATAGACTCTGTGCTCCTGGAGTTTAGAGACTAGCAGAGAAGAAAACTGAACAAGTATTTGCAATAACATTGGATGGATGTCATGATAAGGTAAATACAGATCGTTCGGTGTCAAACTCTAATACTTTTCAAACTCTAAGAATATTCTACCTTGACAAATAAGAACTGAGGAAAAGAGACTGGGTCTTTTGTACATGACTGCATGTCTGGCAATGCTTTTTCCCCCATTTTCTGATCAGTAAATTTAGGATTTAAAAGTACCTCCCTCATAAAGTTAGTGACAAGTAAATGGAATGACACAAGGCAAAATGCTGTGAACAGGGCCGGGCCCACAATGAATGGACAGTGCATCTTTGCTGTGGTTATGTCACATAGAAGGGCACCTGGTCTAACCCAGCATGTCCTAATTGAAGTGACTTCTAAGCTCAGTCTGAAGAATGGGAGGGAATTCATTGCAGATGTATCAGTTTGCTAGAGCTGCCATAACAATGTACTACAGGTTGGGTGCTTTAAACAAAGGAATTTTTCTCACAGTTCTGGAATCTTGAAGGCCAAGATCAATGTGTCAGCAAGGTTGGTTTCATGCTGAGGCTTCTCTCCTTGGCTTGGAGATGGCCATCTTCTCCTTGTGTCTTCACATGTTCTTCCTCCTGTGCTAGTGTGTGTCCTAATTGCCTCTTCTTATAAGATCAGGTTGGATTAGCACCCACCCTAATAACCCCATTTTAACTTAATTACCTCTTTTTTAAAGGCCCTATCTCCAAACAGTCATATTCAGGGATACTGGGGGTCAGAGTTTCAACATATGAATTGGGGGGTTGCAATTCAGTCCATAACAATGGGAGACACAGGAAGCGGCACAGAGAAGAGGACTGTTTCTAACAGAAATATCACTATTCAATAAATATTAATATTAAATATTAATATTAGGAATGTCACTACTTCTAATAATGTGTGAACTGAAACAGGATAGTGTAGCATGTTGACGAGAAACCGAATGAAATTAAACCCTTTTGTAGTATAGACTGCAAAAGAGGAATAGCAAGAGTTGAAGCTAGAACGTGGAGACAAATAAGGCCATGTAAGGCCTCTAAGAGAGTTTAAATATAAAGCAGTTGGAGTTTACCCTAAGGGAATGGGAAACCATTGTAGAATTTCAAGCAGGATGTATATGTGGCACAGTTGAACTCCATTTGAGAGAGAAAAATCACTCTGCCTGCATTATAAGAAGGTTTTTGGAGGCAGAGTGAGTTTGAGGCAAGGTGTGTGAAATAAGACAAGTGAGAAAGGCTGATGCCTTGAGTCAGGCCATGGGGTACAAAAAGCTGATACACTCCAGAGAGCTAATCAATGGACTCTGTGATTGATGGGGCAGGAGGGGAAAGGAGAACAATTTCCACGTAACCAGCAAATGGGCAGATAATGGTGAAGGAAGATGACAAAGTTGAAATGGACCTTTTGAATTTGAGAAACCTATGGGACTGCCATTACACCACTGGCTGTTGATAATATCTATGCTTACTAAACTCTGACTATACGCCACAGAGTGTGCCAAGAAATTATGTAGATTATCATGCACCTTTCTAGAATACAGACAAGGAAGCTGGGCCTTAGTGAGATGCATAACTTGGCCATGATGCCACATCCTTCCCACATCCTCACCACCCCTGGGGCACCACTATCTTAACCTCTGATGCCACAGATTAGTTCTGGCCACTTCTGTACAGTATATGAAGGCAATTGTACAGTGTATGCACTCTTTTGTGTCTGTCCACATGCATTTTTAAAGTCTGCAATTTAACTTGAGGGAAAAAAAGAGGTTGTTACAGATGGAGACATAAGTATAATCTTATGAACTCATTTTCTTATCTTCTAAGGACTCCCGCATGGATGGATACATAGTACCTACAATATTCATATTCCCAGGTAAAATCAGTAATGCGAAATGAATCCAGAGAAGGACAAGGCTCACGGCAGTGTTGCATCCTTTAGAAGAGATTGAGTCGCAGACCCAGACTAACTGTAACAAATCCCTTCAGATGAATTAAAGATTAGGATGTAAAGTAATAGTAATGGTAAGAGAGGTTTTAAAGGGAACGTTCTATTGTAATAGCTTAAAGTAAAGTTAGATGATAATAAATGTGAAATCAACTCCAGTTGTTGCTTTATCAAGGTAATCCCTTTTTCTAGTTAGGAATCTTTCATACTGCTAAGGAATTGAAAGTGACTTTAGATAGTATTTTGAATGTGTTTTAAAAACAACAGAAATGACAATTAACTTTTTCATTAGTTTTAAAAATTCTTTTCTAAAACAATTTCATAGAAGTTGTACATTTAACTTAATATTTTACTCTCTGCTCATTATACTATATAATACTACATTGTACTTGCTGAATTCTGAGTTTGTTTCTTCCCTGGACCTAGGAATTTCTTGGTGGGGCAGGGATTACAGTCTTTTTTTTTTTTTTTTTAATAAATTTATTTATTTTATTTTTGGCTGCGTTGAGTCTTTGTTGCTGCGTGCAGTCTTTCTCTAGTTGCGGCGAGTGGGGGCTACTCTTCGTTGCGGTGCACGGGCTTCTCATTGCGGTGGCTTCTCTTGTTGCGGAGCACGGGCTCTAGGCGTGCAGGCTTCAGTAGTTGCAGCACGCGGGCTCAGTAGTTGTGGCTCGCGGGCTCTAGAATGCAGACTCAGTAGTTGTGGCGCACAGGCTTAGTTGCTCCACAGCACGTGGGATCTACCCGGACCAGGGCTCAAACCCATGTCCCCTGCATTGGCAGGCAGATTCTCAAGCACTGTGCCACCAGGGAAGCCCTACAGTCTTATTATTAAGGTAAGAGGATCTTGGCCTTGATAGTTCTCTTATGAATTATACTACTTTTGCTTTCAATCACAGTATTAAAAAAACTGTAAAAAAAAATTTGACTTGGAAGTTGAAAACAATCTTATTTGCAAATTTACTTCCATCAAACTTTTAAAGTTACCCAATGTTTGTAAAGGGAGAAAAAACTTATCTATTCACCTAACTGTTCTTCACAACAGGTCTGTTTGTTTGTTTGTTTGTACCTACATAGGTGTGCACAGTTAGGATATAAGCCCATTTCAGAGAAGAGTCCAATCATTTTTTTGCATAGTGAATTCTTTGAACTCCTACTGCACATCTTTTGATCACATGTTTTTCTTAACCCCCTGAAATCCCCGATTATATTTGGATGTCCCTCTCCTACAAAAGAGCCAACATTTAGCCTAACCTTCTTGTTGAGCCAAACAAGGTTCTGATTACAATCTTAGTGAACCTCCTTTTGAGAAAAGAATCAACCGCCTATGACCAATATTTTGACTGCAGGATACTCTGCCTTTAAACTCGGTGGGAAGCAGCAACTTCCAGGTGAATTGTGAGTCAAGTTGTTTTTAGCTGAGAAACTCTGCACCTGGGTGTGAAAGCCTAGTTTCTCTGTCATATCTTTAATTTTCTCAAGGTCAGATAGATATGAATCTGTGAAAGTATTCAAACTTTAGCTACTTTTTACTTTTCGTTTCTGCTCTTATAATTTCCATATTCATTTCCTGTCATAGATGAGTTGTAGATTTCAGTTCCTTTGCTCATTTAAGTCTGATGTCCCATAAGCATCTCTGGCTTATTTAAATTACTTAAACTTGTTAGGTGCAGAGCACAAGCTCTAAATATACATGTATATGTATTTTAACTAACCAACCATGCAGGGATAACTGGGTGAAAATTAGTAACATTTTAATAATAAATTAGACAATCACAGGAATGAAGACAAGTCATTGCAAAGGTATAAAACAAAAAAGAGTATACCCAAAGTGGGGATTTTATTGATCACCATTAAGATATTCTAAACGAGAACTAGAATTTCCTTATTCATTTCTAAGCTTTTCTTTTTGAAAAATCTGATTTGTTCCAAATTTGCCTACCAACTCTTTAATGAAACTTTAGAAATTGTGTCTAAAAGGATCAGAGTAAGAACTAAATCCCCATCTGCCAGGATATCTGAATTTGCCTCCTTTCAAATTATACATAAGGTATCTGTGGTGAAACAAAGATTAGGAGAAAACAGTAAGCGTTTAAAAGGAAAAGCCCACTCCATGCTTGCTAAGTATTAAATTTTCATTGATTTTAGCCAGCATTTTATTAAAACTTACATTTACAACGTTACATGTAAAATGAGTATTAAAAAGTCTCAATAAAAACCCATTTAATAAAGCAACAAGATCCATATTATTTTAAAACAAATCTAAAGCAGTCCTATGTCCTTACCTGACTCTTGCTCACAATAAATCATCATTTCCTGTCTTGCCTTTCATCTTCTCTGATTAAAAACCACAACTCTCATTTATCTAAGATGATAAAAGGACAGATATAGCGCGAAAAAGCCACAAATACCATTAATACCTCACTTTCAGGTCTATCTACCTACAAATCTTTAACTAGCCCAACCATCCAGAAGGAAAATCGGATAATTTACATTTCCCTTTCTATCCTTTCCTGCTTCCTGGAGCAATATGAAAGGATAAGCAAGCAACAGACTCTAAAGCAAATTCTATGAAAATAGAAACCAAAGAAAAATAGAGTATCTTATATATGCTCTATTATACAGCATCTTATATATGCTCTACGGATTTTAACACCTCCTCCATCCCCATTTCTCATCTGATACAATTATAGTATGTTTGCCACAGAAATTTCTTATTTTGAATCTTCTAAATAATATTCATAGCAGACCTACAATCCCATACAGTGACATGTAAAAATAATTATTCCTCAAGCTTCAGTTTCCTAAATAAACTTGAGAAATAGCTATTTAACACAGCACAACGAATGGACTTCACAGCACTTGGAAAATGGCCCTCGGAGTCAAAATTATATAGCTCTGGCATGGAACTTCTGAGGTCTACCCCTGGGGAAACCATCCTCAAAGCCTCCTGACAGGTAATCCAAGGAGCAGAACTCATTAGTTTTCTTCTGGGGCAGTGCAGTGTGAAAGCCTGATATCCAGTCCTGCTTGTGTGGGGTGAACAACTCTGTGTTTCATGCTTTATTCTACTGAACTCTGGAAACTTCCTTGACATCAGTTTCTAAAGAATTTACCAAAGTTGCTAAAAACATTGGCTATTCAGTCTGGTCCTGTATCTCTGATGTCACAGGTCCCATTAACTGGAATGATGGAGAGAAGGACATAAAGAGTGAGAGATCACGCAATTTTGGAAAATTATATGTACCCTGTCATGGCTTAATTCTTAATCCAATAGGATAGGTAGGTAGAACATCAAACACTACTTAAATTGTTCCTTTACCAAATCTGTATGAATTTTATTTCCCGAGGGTAGTAACATCATGATAGTTGTCAATCCAAACTTTGCATTAATCATCAGTATGTCCCTATAATGCCTAATTCAGATACACTCCTCCCGATATGCAATGCTGGCCAGGTTTGTCTTCTCGTTTATCTCTGACTCTGACCCATCTCTCTAGACCCATTTTACTTCTTAGGTTTTGCTCCATTTGTTTCTCTTCCCGTCCTTCCATCCTGCTCCACTCCCCATTCTCCCCTCTCTATCTCCACAAAGTACATAACAGAGCTTTCTCCTGTTTCCCAAAACTTCACCACGTTAAAGAAGAGTGGCTTACTCTACTAATCAGTTTCATGTTCCCCAAAATACTATTTCCCATATGTGATGACTATCAAACAGGTCATATTCTCTGCAAAGGGTCAGAAAGGATATTTTATGCTAGGTGCTCCTGTGTTTAGGTTTTCAATACATTACGGTGGTAGAGGTGGAACAGGGAGAGGGGGAAGGGAAGGAGGGCAGGAAATGATGATTCAAAGGACTGTGCAAAAAAAGAACGGTGCTTCATGGGGACATAAGAATATGAATAAGAGTAAGATTAAGAATAACAAGTTAATTCTTACATAGATCTTACTATGTGGCACTCATTGTTCTAAGGTCTTTACTTATATTGATGTCTTTAATCCTCACAATAAGTCTAGGAGATTAATTCTGTTATTATCCCCAGTGAGGAAAATGAGGGGCTGAAGGGCTAAATAACTTGCCCAAGTCAGCAGAAGAGCCAGAAATCTTGCTCTTCAACATAGATTTGCTTCTTTTAAAGCTAACAGAGGGGAGTTCCTCCCTGGCAGTCCAGTGGTTAGGACTCTGCACTCTCACTGCCAGGGCCCCGGGTTTGACCCCTGGTCGGGGAACTAAGATCCCGCAAGCCACACGGTGGGGCCAAAAATAAATAAAATGAAATAAAATAAAACAAAACAAGCCCACTAAAAGGAAAAAAAAAAAAGGTAACAGAGTTGATTATTTCAATACTGGAGAGGGTGAAAGTGAAACTGACTTATGACCAAAATGGTCCAGTGTCTTTGTGACCAATATATGAACCCTAATAGTTGAGACATACACTAACTTAAACTGATTTTTTTTGGTGCTTATTGATAATACAGAAAAATTGCTTAAATGTTGTCCCAGAATGATATTCATTTTAGAAAACGTTGAATATATTTTAAAGTATTTGGGCTCAGGCATAGGGCGACCACATGTGCTGGATTGTTTAGGAAAATCTCAGTTTATACCTGCTGTCCAGGCATGATTGTATAGCACCTACTTTCACTTTTAAAAGTGTCCCATTTCGGACAAGAAAGTATATAGTCATCTTACTTATGCACAACCAGTGTAATTGGCACAAGTCAAATTGTACAAAATTCAGATTCAATCTCTTTACTGTATTATTTTCAGGTCATTCCTTTTAGCAACTCCAGAAGCTATTGGTCTATGCCAACAACAACCAATGGCTGTTCACTGTCAGCATTGATTCCGTTATCTTTATGCGCATTTTTTCTTGTTTTATGGTCCCATCCCCAAGCTTTCTATTCAACAAGAATCTTTCACTCAGTTTTTTCTACCTGTAAAATTAATTAGGATTACTGATTAACTCTAAAACTTCTAAAAGGCAAAATCAATACAAAACAAACACCCTCCTTCCCTACTTCAAGACATATATAATTTAAAAACTTTCTGTGCAACTAAAGCCATATAAAGTTACCTCAATAAATGTTAGTTTAAAATCATATATGCTCATAAAAGGGAGAGTTCTATTGATCTTTTTCTTCTCAAACACTTTACAGGATTTTGTACATCACCATGTGAATTTCAAATGATCTCTTATTCATCTTCTGAGAATCAACATCTGCATAAAAACTGATAAGTGCTGCATTTGGCTTTAATAATTCTGATTCTTTAATTTCCTCATCCTAAAATCAGTTGTTTTTACCATAATGAGCTCAGTGGTGCTTTCCCCATTTCCCTTTTTTCTCCCTCTTCCTACCATTTCCCTCTAGTCCTTTTGCCAAATTACTCCCTTTCCTCCTCCAATACTTTCTTTTCTATAATAACCACTCTAGTGACACTTCTGTCCTTAAGGATTCCATTGTCACTTTTTGGAAACAAGACACTGTTCATTATTCACTCTCTCACATTACACTTCCAGTAATGCCCCCAACTCAGCAATTGCCTTCGTAGGCCTATGCTCTCTCCATAGCACTTTATAATTCTTCTGGAAAATTACTTACTCTTGGTCTCCTTACACAAAACCCCTGACCACCCTACCCTTGGATCAAATTATCCACTCAGATGTACAGTCTACTTGGGAAACTCAGCTGACAAATAAAGCTTCCCAGCTCCTAGGCTTCATTCACCTTATTGCT
The DNA here is from genome assembly GCF_008692025.1 of Phocoena sinus. Taxonomy (NCBI): domain Eukaryota; kingdom Metazoa; phylum Chordata; class Mammalia; order Artiodactyla; family Phocoenidae; genus Phocoena; species Phocoena sinus. Next base: position 57,620,667 of record NC_045776.1, on the reverse strand, counting down.
TATGAAGATCCTTCGGAAACTGACCTACAGAGAGAAGGAGGAAATTCCTGCCCTCCATCCACAGGAGATCAGTTTACATGCCCTGAAGCACTGGACTGCATTGTTTTACTCTTATCTTGGTCCACATAACTACAGATGTTCGAGGGTACAGTTGACCACTAGTTCTGGAAAGTGCTCCACGCCAGTGTAAATCGGCATGAGGGAGACAATAGCCTACAATGTCCTGCTTAGTGACTTCAAAGTTTTGACCATGTTCTGCAGATCTTAGTATTTAAACTTATCTTGATTTTGATACCCAACATAGAACTGTATTCATCTTTAATTTCCACTAAATGGCCTCAGCTATCCAAAGAGGTTTAATCTCACTGTGATAATGACATATCATTAAAGGGTTCTCTAAAAGAGTTGCTTTGGATGTGTGGTACCTTTTGGGGAGAAACTGCTATAAGGTTTGAAAATCACATTTAATAGAAAGAAGTGAATTTCATTAAAGATGTAAGGAAAGTAATTACAGCTTCAGAGTCACATGGCCAAAGGCAAATTATACATTCCATTCTATAATAATGTTTTAAATAGACATTACTTCCTAGTTACCTGTTACCTTGTTCCTTCATGAAAGTGGTCTTATTTGCAATAAGTAGATATCATGAACAAAGCTGGAGTCATTGCAAACAGAGAATCAATTGTATCACATGTTTTAGAGCGATGAGGTGACACTTAAGCACATGTTCGCCAACACACAGACCAAAATTTGACCAAATCTTAATCATGAAAAACGAGCATGTCTCTGTATGTCAGCTTTACAATTACACTCCTATAGGAATTTTGGTAATCTCTTTGTCTTTTATGGACAGGGACAATATTTACTAAGACAAAAATCGGTATGCTTGGGGTGAAATGTTTCAAGATGAAACTCAACTAGAGTCAGACACACGCAGAAGCCACAGCTCTGGGAAGACCATCAGAATTCAAACTTTAAAACAACAGCAAAAAGAAGACACCTCAAAGCATTCAATTCCATTTCTCTAAATGTCATCCTTTCAATTATCTTAACAATATCCATACTACTAAGAATAATTTTTAAAGGTCAGTCTCTAACTAAACCTCATACTGTGTTAGGTTTTATATATTATTCCTTACAACTATGGACTGCACTTATTGAATGAGCTGGAACTTTACTGTGTGATACAGAGTAAATCATGTGATTGCATTATCCACATGAATCACAAATACAGATAGGGGACAGAGAGGAAAAAAATATAGCTGATTTCAGTTTGGTCTCACTGAAAACACGATACTTGTTCTTACTGTCCCTTTACATTAGAGAGAATAGGAATGTCTAAAAAATTTTTTGAAAGGCTAATTTGAAGATTTGTTTTTAATTAGACACAAGCAGTGGCTCTCATGTCAAATTATTTTTTTTACTTTAACCTTTTACAATTGCAATATTGTACTGAAAGTAAGAAGAAATATTTAATAGTCTCTTTCAAGGACACTTTCCTTAAAAAAAAAAAAATAAATAACACTACAAAATCAGCCCTCAGGTACCATTTCACACTGGCACCTAGGTATCCCAAGGCTCTTATTTCACTGTGCCCTCCCAAATTATAGCCTAGACTCACAAGCACTTGACTAAGTGATACTTCTGTAAGACACAAAAGCTACTGATTTATTGAGACGCTTGAGGCTCTATTTTTACTTCATCACACTCCTATGTATAGTGTTTATAGCAACAATAGAAAAAAATCATCCTCAATCAGTGAGTCAAAGACAAAATAACATGGAATGATTATGAGCATATAAAGAGGGAAAAATAAACGCATACCTTGGTGGGATGATGCTGAGGCATTTCTTAGGAGACTACTCTCTGCATTCCTGAATTGTGACCAAGATGATAAAGAAGTGTGGAGAGGAACAAGTGACCTCATTGTCACCTGTCCGTGCTCTTTAGCTGAGGAGGCAGAGCCTGTGTATCATACGGCAATTACCACACAGCAATTCCAGCTAAGAACTGACCTTGCACCAGATGAGAAGCATCCCGAGCCCAGCTCACAGAGTCCCTTCTGTTTAGACATGGTTCTCGTTGTACAGAGGCTGGAGTGAATTCAGCAACTGGTTTTGTCGAGCCTGGAACCTATGCTACGCCGCACGAGGTCTGTGTTAACTGAAGACACAAATGGTCTCAGATGTAGACAGAAAAGACTGTGAGAGACGGAGTTAGAGACAGGATCAAACAAAAGCTCGAATTTGAAAGTTAAGCTCTAAGTCCTTGGTTTACTTGTGATGCCAGTGATACAATCAGAATAGATAAGGAGGTCTGTTTTGTTTCATTGTTTGAATTTGGGTCTGAGGACCCAATAAGTTATGATAATGTTCACATTCTTTTGCAACAGTTCCAGAAACTGTGGTTGTTAAATTCAGTAGGGGAAAGAATTCCATTTGGCTCCACTCATGCTTTCCTCCCAGAGTAGAAATGAGGATTAATAAAAGCATGTCTGAGTAGAAATCTTATTAGTCTACCAAGGGTGAATGGGCATTGGCGGATTCGTAAAGGGAGCTAAAATTAAATTCTTAATACAATTTAACGTCAATTAAATGCATGTAATGAGAATGGCCACCCTCAAAATTAATCTATTTAATAGTTAAAGTATAATCAAATTGGTCTGTTCTACAAACATAGCTCTCCTTCCTTTCTAATTAAACACTACTTTATGAAGTTGGACTTCCCAGACACCTGGAATTTTTTAAAAAGATTTGTAGGCATGTCTTCAAAACGAGAGGGACTTTGCTACTTCTTATAATAGAAAAATTGGTTTCTTGTCTTAGCAATTGCCAATTAACTTCATAACCCTAGAGAATTTCAAGGAAAGGAAATCAAACTAAAATCAGAAAGGAAAATTACATAGCAAATACCATAGTTTACACCATCACAGAGACAGCACTGTTGTATTCTGTGATCTATGAAGCTGCTGTCGCTGCTCTTACTGGGCCTGGCAGTGCCACCTCCAGATCTGACACCTCAGTAGAGAACCAGTAGATACTTCAGACACCCCAGTAAAGTATGTGTGTGCCCACGGGTTTGAGGCTTCTTGTTGACCCAGCTGGCACGGCTCATTTTGCCTTTCTATGCCCCAGTCCCAACAATCTCAATTTCTATGTATATTCCTCATGGCCATTATTTTCCAGTCTTTAAAATTATATCCTCTAATATCCTCTGAATCATCCCTAGCTACTGAGTCCTAAATTAGATGCTGCATTTTAACAGGAGACACATTATCTCTGAGAACGACTGTCTCAAATGAGGTCATGGACACTCTAGTTTTACAGTTTGAAAAACAAAAGCATTTCCCTTTTCTGTTACCTGCCAGGGATTTTTCTCTTTACAAGAGAGAAAATCTGACAAAGTGAAAGCATAAGCAACTGACCATGTGGAACCTGACCCTGATTAGCATTTCCCTGTGTTTCTTCAGTGTTTCATTTTCTCTTTCTTATTGTAAGAAACTGTCTTCTACAATAAATTTTAACCAGAGTTGATTAGTTTGTTTTCTAGTTTTGGAAAAAAAAATCATACATGGCCCCCTTCCCTCCATTTCACAGACATTTATGGGGCATGCTGCTGGACACTGAGATCATAAAGACACGCCGTGGCTCCAGCTCTTAGGGGGCTGCGAGCAGTGGAGTACAGGGGGCAGCTACAGAGAAGTCACATCAGCATTATCATCAAGAATAATAACTTGAAGGCAGCAGTAGGCCCAGGGTTCACTGGGAGCACAAAGGAGAGAAACTGGACATAGACTGGAAGAGTAGAGGAAAAGGTATTAGGGCAGGTTTTCTAGAAACAGAAGCTGTGGTCCAATCCCCAGGGATGACAGGACTTAACCAGGTGAAGACTGGGGAGAAGGCTCTCCCAGCAAAGGAAGGAGGATGTGCAGAAAGGGCTCTTGGGACCTCAAATATGCTATAAACTGCCTGATGAACAGGCTATATGTAATCAAGGCAGGATATAAAACGCTGTATAAGGAGAAATATCTGTCCAGTCCAGAAATCTGTTGGACAATGCTGCCAGGCAGGGAATGTTTGTAGGCAACAGCAGTATTTGTTTGGCTGCTACCTTTTTAACTTTCCTATGAAGATATGCTACAAATTTGCAACTCATGACTTCAGCTCACCTTTCTTGAATCTATTTTCAGTGTGGTACGGCTACTGAATAGATAATGTGCAAACAGACCAGATCAGTTGTTTGCTCTGATTAACTTTCAGCTCAAACATTTTTTTCCTCGTGTTACAATTATATTGGTCAGAGATGTACCAGAAGCTTTAACTCCAATACTCCAATCGCAGAAATGCTTCATTTACAAAAGCAAACACTTTCCTCTCTGTCTTGGCACACAACACTAGGGACTGGTGGTCTCATGTGCAGATCACACACCTGCACAGGGATCCAAGGAAAGCACTAGAAACACCAAGCAAACTCCCATTCAGGACACCGAACTTAGACTGTGGGTATGAGGGTAAAAAAAAAAGCAGGGTGGATTAATTTACCTTGTCTTCCTATTAGAAAAAAATTATACAATTTCCCACCCTCACATGTGAAATACTGAAAGGCTTTTGTCTCCTCTACACCTTCTTCGAGAATGGTTAAAACTCAGTACCTTCTTGTGCCCTGATCTCGTTAAATGTTGACTGCCAACATTTTTCACTTCTGAGAACAGAAACATCCTATTCATACAGGTATTGTCTCATAAGCCCAAGGCACCCCTGCTTCTGCCCTACTGGCTTTCTCACATCAGCCAGAAATGCCCAAGCCCAGACGCTGGCCATCACAGCAATGCCACCCAGAAGTGTCCTGATTGTGGGGAGACACACAGAACAGCAGGCATTCTATCTGTTTTTATATTGAATTTGTCCAGCAGTCATTCAAAGCTCACCTCAAGTCCTAGGGAAACACTCTGAATACTATTAAGTATACTCTCCAGGTATATGAAATGGTCCTGATAACTGTAAATGTAAAGATACCCTGGATAGAATAAAAAAAGAGGAAATATCTCTTGACCAATACCTTAACCTGCGGTCCACGAATCACCAGAAAATGCATGCAAACTTGTACAGCATACGTATGTGTACTTTTCAGAAAGGTCTAAGGCTTTTAGTAGATTCTTGAAGCATTCTATGACTTGAAAAAGCTAAGGACTACATGATAAAAAGTAAGTAACTCGGGCTTCCCTGGTGGCGCAGTGGTTGAGAGTCCGCCTGCCTATGCAGGGGACACGGGTTCGCGCCCCGGTCCGGGAGGATCCCACATACCGCGGAGCGGCTGGGCCCGTGAGCCATGGCCGCTGAGCCTGCGCGACTGGAGCCTGCGCTCCGCAACGGGAGAGGCCACAACAGTGAGAGGCCCGCGTACCGCAAAAAAAAAAAAAAAAAAAAGTAAGTAACTCTTCCTATTTCAGTATGTAAAAATACAACTCAGGTGCACAAGCTAGTAAGTATCAAGGAAACATAAAATATATCACTTTTTTCCTTCATTTGTATATCTTTGAGCAATGAATACCAAATTAAAAGATAGTATTTGCTACACATGCTGTCTGTGAAAAGTTACCTTGCTTCAATAGTTCATCAAGTAATTTTGACAATACATTTTGTAATTTGGCTTCAAAAAAATTCACCCTAACACCAGAAAAAAAAGATATTCTGGATGTAAAATAGTTCCCCAAAGTAGGTATTGATACAGTAAATGGTTCGTTTAATTGAATACTTGCTAAATTTGAGGTCCAATCACACTTGGGTATGTGGAGAATTCTATTCTAGGAGTAGCATAATTCCAGGAAGATGGAAAACCTGTAACTGAATCTCCTTCACCACTTTCCAAAAACAAATAGGGGTGCATTCCAAACACCAGCAGCCACAGGCTTAACTGCAGCTGACCAAGTTTGAGATGACCTACAAAATCTGCTCTGTTATTAGTAACATTCCTGCCTTCATGGAATTACCAAAATGCATGTGGGGGTCAGGGTTTCATTAGTGTTGAATTAGTCTTCTCCCCCATCTGCCCTGTATCCCTCTGGGGCACAACACTAGAAAAATTCTGTCATCCACAATACCCAGCTGTGTCACCCAACTGCAAGCCAAGTTAACGGGAATAAAAGCTATGCTAAATGTGAAGTCTGAAGATGGGACTTTGGCTGAACCACTAGGATTCCAGCATATGTTTGCGGTTATCATTAAGCCACCTACTCCCAAGATACAAGCTACTTTGTATTGGTTATTTGACTGGGGGAGTAGAGTAGTGGGGGGTAATAAAGTTCTAAAGGAATTACTTTTATGCTTCAGTCTGATTCTTTCAAAACAAATTCTCATCAATTTTTAAAGAAATGTACAAAGAGTTTAAGACACCCTCCCAAGGTGAGGTACTCTCATTAATTTATTTTCATTGGTTTGGCTGTGACAGTTAATATCTCTTTGACAATTCACTCATTGAGTCCCCTTGTATACCCTCTCTTTGCTGCACACCCTACCCATACACCAGGATACCCACATCACCCAGTATGTCCACGTGCCCAACTAAAACACCACTCCTCTAGGAAGCAAAGTCTGTGTTCTCTCCAGAGGCATGAAGCTAAATAAGACATGGTTCCCAATGGTCTCAGGCTCCCTTAACAGCCCCTCAAGCACGGAAACTCCATCCTGTTTAGCTGTGATCATTCACAGTGCCCTCAGGGAAGATACTCAGAAGATGCGTGCTAAGAAAGAAATTCAAAGAAAGAATAAATGGATGAATGAACTGAATGACAGAGAATCTAGAGGTCTCTATTTTCTCAGTTAAATTTTTATTTTTTCACACACTTACAATGTTAGAACAATTATTTGGACAAAGCATTCAATATACTGGTTTTTTAAATCAGTTAACCTGTTTGCTAAATGTATAACCCTCATTCTTTCTTAGCCAACCCTTGGTTTGGTTTCTGGAATACTTACCACTGAATTCCTAATTTTTTTTTTCTCTCTTTCTCTCTCAGCCTTTCATTCCTTTAAAATATGTGAGCTAAGACAGTTTCCCCAAATGTCAGTCTGATAGTATATTTGAGGTAATGTGACTCATACCCATCACAAACTGAACAGGGCAGAGAACACTAGCTAAAGACCTGGGGGTTCTGAATAGTCTGGGATCTTCTTCCACCGACTCCTTGTGACCTTGAAAAGTCACTACTCTGAGACTCAATGTCCTAGCTGAAAGGTGAGAGGTTGTTACTAATACAACCCCCAGTTCCTTTCAGCTTTATGTATTCTAGAGAATAAATTCTCTGTATCTTGCTATTATAGGCTTACAAGTTTCATGAGTAGGCAGATCAGGAAGCTGTCTACATTAGCGGACTGAGTTCTAAGGCCCGCAGGCCACATCCAGCCCACTGCCCATTTTTGTAAATAAAGTTTTATTATAGTACAGTCATGTCTATTGGTTTCTCAATTGCTGCTTTCATGCTAATGATGGTGGAGTTACAACAGAGACTGTACGGCCAGCAAAGCCCCAAATACTGGTCTTTTGTAGGAAAACATAGCCAATCTCAGTTCTACAAGATGTGCATTGAGGATTGTGACTTCCTACCGAAAGATCTTGCCTCTCTTCCTTGAATGAGACCTGGAATTTCACCATTAGAAGTTACAAAATGTATATATGCTTTGGAAAGGCAAAATGCCTCAAGTGTTAAGCAGATAGTCCCCTAGTAGTAATCAAATGATCCCTATCTGAGAGAGCAAAGGAAAATGGAAGGGCCCAGGCAAGCCAAAGAAAATTGAGCAGGCAACAAAGATAAATTTGCTTACTTCCCAATTTTGCCTGGGTCCACCATGGAGAGATGAGTCTCTAGATTTTGATATCGTGATGGGTTTTCATCTAAACCTGCTCCCTCACCTAGCCCCTCTTTTATGTAACAGCCGATGCCTATGGGACAGCTGGATGACAATCAGGTACTACAATAAAATAAAACCACCAAAGGGTCTACATACATTTTTCCCACTTTCAGGCTCTGAGGAGATGATGTGTTTGAATCTCAAAAGCCATTACTCTGAGGAAATGAAGGCAGACACAAAACAATATATACTGTAATGTTCTGTTCATATGACTTCCAAGAATAGGCAATACTAAGGTATGGTGATAGAAGTCAGAAACTGGCAGGAAGTAAAAGGGGCATGAAGGACATTTTCAGAGTGATTGAAATGTTCTGTATCTTATTTTGGATGGCAGTTACACGGGTTAAAAATCAACTAGCTGAATCCTTAACTGTGCATTTTACTCTATAATAAGTATATCTCAACTTTAAAATGTATTAAGTGACTATTATCACTAAATAAAGACTTTTTTTGTTTGGGGATATGTCTTCAGAAATCTTGAAGATTTTTAGGATCATTGTCATTATATAAATTTCCCCCCATAGGAATGGTGAAGAGGGTGAGTGGAAGGGAAGGTGGTTCTTGGCCTCTGCGCCCATTTCCCTCACAGGCACATTCTTGCAATATGTCATCGGATATGTCAGTTTGGAGACCTAGTCTTTCACAAAAACTCAAAAGCAGAAAATGAGGAAATAGTTGAAACAGATTTGTCTCCTTAAATTGTATGTATGTGTTGTTGGACTATTAAAAAACACAGAGAGGATATACAACAACACACTCACATGTTGGAAACACATGTTTCTTGGAAGTCTCTGCTTTACTTAATTTGCATTAAATTTATGCTAATATTGTGCCAAATAGAAGTACTAAATCTAGCACATATGATATTAATAAAAATGTATCTTTCAAAAAATTGTTATTAATAAATGCTCTTTTAAATCTGAACAAAAAATAATGAAGTGCCATGGCATTCTTCAACAGTATCTAGCATTCCTATTAACTGGGCTACTACAGTCTACAATCATCTGAGAAATAAAAATCAGTTCTGCTTATTGGACAGGCTATATTTTTCAAAGAAAAGCTGAAAGACAAATAAATACCTTACTGATATATTAATCTGACTTTGGTAGCTTGTTTGAAATGAACCAAACTCTACTTAAGAGTAATCAAAGTACTAAATTAGGCAACAATACATGCTTACTGCACAGACAGCATAAGTAACCAAGAGATCATTTAAATTGGCAGAGTTAAATGAGAAGGGGAAAAGCGTTACTACAAAATTAGTACAGGTCTGAACCCGTGTTTTGGTTAAAAAATCTAGAATTATCTAATTACCTTCATTTCCAACTTAACAATTGAGAAAAAGAGAATTTACGTGTTAGAAGGGATCTAGAGGTCAGCTAATGGAAGCCCTTCGTTATTCTAATGAAGAAACTGGGCATGTAACTGAGTTCAGTCTGACCTTCATCGTTTTACCCAAAATGCACAGTAAGTGGTCTCTCCCCTCGCTGGCTGGTCTCATATTACGTGGCCTCAGGACACCAGCAACTGTGGCTACAATCTCTGTCCCTTTTCCTCAGACTGGTTCTTCTGCCAAAAACTCTTCCCACTCTATTCTTCCTACTAAGTCATGCTCATTCTTTAAGGCTTAATCTAGTTATGACTCCTCCCAGATGCTTCCCTTGACCCCTTTCTCACCCACATCAATTTGAGCCCCTAGTGTTAGTTACACCTTCTCTGTTTTCCCAGAGCACCTCATGCGTTTTTCCTCAATCATTCTTTCAACCATTCAAATACTGAGTGCCTGCTCTGGGCCAGTGGGCTAATGCTGGGGAGACAGAGAGAGAGAGAGAGACTTCCTTTGTACCCTCAAGGAGCTGCACCTCAGATGCAGCTGAAACGCCTGTTAACAGTCCATCTATTCTCACTGAAGGACTATTAAACCATTTTTGCAGCCCCAGAACCTGACAGAGTGTTTGGCATACAGAGGCTCAACAGATGGTTGTTCAATTTCACTTTTATTGTAAAAATCAGGAGTTCAAGTTCTTCTTCTTTTAATGAGTAAAATTACCCTTGAGCAAAATTTAATCTTTAAAACAATGGAGGGTATATTTACCTTCTATTAATTATCCATACTGCTCTCAGTTTTATGTGTCATGGCATGTTCGTTTACAATTGTTGCCAATTTTGATTTTTATTAATCATTCTTTACTTCAAAGCATATTACCAAGAGTTTATGTTATCCTATGACTAAAGGCTAATTTATCAGATTCTGGGAAAGCAGGTAGTATGCAAGGTCAGAACAGTATATTCTCCAATACAACACCAATCCAAGATTTCTAATACTTCCAGGGTCAAAAATAATAGCAATTATGAAACTATCATCATATATTTAAAAGGAATATTACCTTCACCATTATTTAATGAATAAATTGTTAATTTACTCAAAAAGCATATATGTACCTGTCACTGAATTAGGCCAGGGACACGGAGATGAATGAGACATGGTCCAGGGCATCAACAAACTCCAGGTCAGCTATGTAAGTACTACCGTAAGTAGTGGGTAAGTGCAATACTAGAAGAATGTAGAGGTAGAGGAGGCACAAAGGTGGAAGTGACCAACACGGCTTGAGGAGGAAGCAGTCAGGGAAGACCTCACAAAGGAAGTGATGCTTCTCAACCCAAGAAGAGGCCACATTTCCACAAATCAGCCCCCACTGTGTTTACTCAGCAAAAATTTGTTAAGACTCTGCTGAGTGCCAGGCCCTTTAATGGGGGCGGGGAGGGGGGGGAAGGTAGTGAAGGATTCAGCAATGAAGAAGACAATGCTCCTGTTCCAGAAGTGCTTAAGCACTACTGTGGGGCTAGTGATAAAGATTCATCCTAAATGCAAAAATGTTATCAAAGGATTATAAATAGGAGACTAAATGTGTTTAAATCTTGCATTTTAGAAATGCCAGGTTTCCTTCTTGACGTTTAGCCAATTTTCAGCTCTTTTTGCTAAGCTTTAAAAGCTCCCCCCATTGGTCTCTTCACCTTCCCATAAGCTAAGCTTCTACAACAGGTTCCACTTGCTGCCTCTATTTCCTTACCTCACACTCACTCTTCAACCTGCAGCAAACAGGCTTCCACCTCTCACTTCCATAAAACCCATGCTCGCAAAGATCTTCATTGTTATCCACACTACAAATCCGGGGGACAATTTTTAGTCTTGACCTTATTGGTCACTTAGCTATCTTGATATGGTTGTCCACTCATTCTGAACCTAATGCCTTGGCTTCCAGAATGCCCCATTCTGGTCTCCATCAGAGGCTCCCAAAGCTCTGCTTTTCCCTAACTGGCACTGCTCCTCGGGTTTCCATCTGTGCTCCACTGCCGTCTCTATAGAGACTCTATTCTCTATTCTCTCCTGCCAGATCTCATCCAGTCCCAGTTTTCACTACCTCTCAAATGCTGAAGATTCCCACGAATAAATAGCTTAGAAGTCTTGGCCTTGATCTCCTTCCCAAGCTTCCAACTTGTATAGCCAGCTATCAGCTGGGTATATACACTGAGCTCAAAATTTCACAGGCTAAACTTCTCCCATCCACAATCTGCTCATCCACCAGAATTCTCAATTTCAGTTAATAACACTAAAACAAAAACTCAAGATTTTTTTCCTGGTCCCCAGTATGCATTTAATTACCAAATCATACTAACTTCACTGCTTGTTGTCCCAAAGACTCCATTACTTCCTTCCATCCATATTCGGACGACCCTAGTCTAGGCTCTCATCATCTTTACTTGGACAAGGGCATTAGCCTTCCAAATAGTCACGATGCGCCTTAAAGCCACCTGTTTTACTCCAGAGAAAAAAAGACACTGGGGGATCCTGGAACAGAAGGAGGAAACAGTTACAAGATCACAATTTTGATTTTATGGATTTTAATCCAATAGCTCTGAAACCAGATTAAAATAGTAATGATCTAAATCGGGTATGAGCAGGGTGGGGTTGGAGAGTGGAAGAGACAGAAGAGAGAATAAATCAGTGTAAAATTTGATTAACTGAAGAGAGTTCCTCCTTAAGACCCATTAAAAAGTCCTCTGAGTGCAAAGTACTTCCATGAATACTAAAGAGAACTGGTGCTAATTTTTTTAACTCCCACAATAAGAACTTTTTTAAGAGCCTGGATAAGAGAAGTATCATGTTTGTTTAGGATAAGTATAATTGAAATCAGCTTCACTTGGGCTTCTTCTAAGCAATGACTCATGTTGTTTTAGCTGGTGTTGACTCACTGCCCCACAAAGGATGACACAGCTTTAAACAAGCAGAGCAGGGCCTGCTTTTTCCAATTACATGCTTCCAGCAACTGAAGAGGTGGGAGTCCTCTGGAGTGGAGCCTTCTGCAACTAAGCACAATTTTGACTTTACAAAAACAGTTGCCAAGTCGACCTTGTAATCACTGAGCTTTGTAAATGAGGAGGAGAGAAGTTAAGTTGTGGTATGTTAAAAATCACAGGGGCCAGGCATCCTCTGTTTTTTCAAAACAGAATCTACGGAAACTTACAGTCAGCTCTTTTCCCATTTAATTACTTACTCTATTGAGGTCAGCAAATGTTTTTCTTTAAGATGCCAATGAAAAGTCGCAACAAGTGTGTTTTCGAGACTCTCCAAGTTACGTCTGGTGAGATAACGTGCAAGGGGAGTTGTAATAGTGTTTGAAAGGAAGCTAAGGAAATGTCGTTCTCATTAACAGTCACCACCTTTTCTCCAGTCCTAGACCTTTAATGTTCTCCCATCTGCAAGCCAGTTTTCCCCTCCTCCACGTTTTCCTTGCTGGTGGCCTGACTGCTCCCAGAACACACTGGTCCATGATGTGGGCCTCAGTAGGTGCCGTGGTAATGCAAGCAGGTGATGAGGGGTCAGAAGAACAAATTCAGAGCCTGGCTCAACAAGTTGGTTATTCCTTGTGAGGTTTTCGACAAGACACTTTTCCATACTTTGCTTCCCAGCTGTACGACAGAGATTAGTCCTCACTCATTACTGGTCTTTCATGATGTTTAGTTCCTATTAGTAATACACTCTGAACAAGTTGGCTAGTGAAAAATAGTTAGAGAAGACTTCTAATGACATGGCAGTTGGCAGAGAAGCCCAGACCACACTGTTTAGGTATAACTAAAATAACTGTCCAGCCTCTGTAGTTACAGTGTTCTAAAAAACAAAGCTATCAAAATGAATACCTCAGAAAATGAACACAAGTGCCTGGAGGCCACTCTGATTCTGACCTCTCTGGAAGATTCAAGTCCAGACTACAATGGGCCCTGAGTTTGTTTCCTAAACAGAAATCCTTGAAGCCCAATTTAGGTTCAGCATTATCCATGGCTCCAAGGTCACTGAGGGATAGGGACTGTGCTCAGGCTGATGGGAGACCAGGGATGGCTCGGTCCGGACTGGATTGCACAACCTATCTTAACTTATCCTAAGTTTCTGAGTAACATTTTGAACAGAACTGGTCTTCACAAAGGCATGGTCCAGGACCTGCTTGTCCCTTGGTTGGCTTCAAAATCAAGATAAGGTGCAAATGATTGAATATTAGGAGACAGGAGAGGAAAACCCCATTAATTCTCATGGAGCATTGCTTCTCAACCTGCATTAAAAACTGTTATGTTATAAATCACATGGAAGGAACAAAGTGAAAAATATGTTTTTAACCACAGAAATCTATCTTAGTAGTTAAAGAAAATGATTAATAAAACTAACATGAAAAATTCTAAGAACATGAACCTAAGGGTTAGAGGATTAAAAATTGCCCTCCCTTCCTTCTGCCTAAAAAAGAGCCCTAAGGAAGATTTCCTGTAACTCATTGCTTGGATCTCACTTTCCTGGTCAAGTTGAATGACTTCTGTAGCACATTTTGTCTTTTTTTTTTTTTTTTTTGCGGTACGTGGGCCTCTCACTGCTGTGGCCTCTCCCGTTGCGGAGCACAGGCTCTGGACGCACAGGCTCAGCAGCCATGGCTCACGGGCCCAGCCGCTCCGCGGCATGTGGGATCTTCCCGGACCGGGGCACGAACCCGCATCCCCTGCATCGGCAGGCAGACTCTCAACCACTGTGCCACCAGGGAAGCCCTGTCTATTTTAAAATATAGTTACCTAAATAAGACTGCAAGATGGGCAAGTATATAGCTTTTAAATTTTTAAAAATCCTATTATTTGACTTCAAGTGGCAACAAAATTTCTCAAACTATTTATATCCATTCATATTTAACTCGCTCCATGCTCATTCCATTAACACAGAATAGACATGACTGCAAAAGGAAAGACTAAATCAAAACTGAGTATAATATCTACTATGTGAAAGTTAGTATTGCTGGTTGCTAAGCAGGGATATGATAATACTGTCCCTGCTCTCAATAAACTTATAACCAAACTGCGGCAGAAAAAGACTAAATCCACAATATACTAAATAATGTTTCAAGATTTAAATAATGGGTTAAAAGCACCAGTTTTAGAAGGGCTGTCATTATCCTGCTGTGTGATCTTGAGTTATTTCTCTGTGCCTCAGTTTCCTCCCATGTCACTGGATTGTGGTGAGGATTAAATGAGATAGTGCATGTCAGGCTCAGTAAGCTATCAATAAAACCTGGCACCTTTTTTTTTTTAAAGAATTGACACCACAGGACTGTGCGTGATGAATTACCAACGGATCATTACTGTTATGGTAGGTAAAAACCCTTCTGGCTACTATTGTGAAGGAAGTCTTCAGAAAGGAGGTCTAGTCCTTACTTCTTTAGCTACATTTATCCTCTTGTGTTTCCCTTTACAGCGCAGCCACTTAAATATGGGTTTAGTCCCAACCACTGACCTGTTAACTTTGGCTACTATGTGAATTTTTCAGTATGGTAATGAAGGCAGGGAAAAGTGGGGAGGAAAGAGATCAAATATCATATTATCAGTTATAATGTCATTTTAGTATGTTTAACATTTTTTCTAAACACCTGTCAGGTTTCTCTACAGCCCTATAAAAATATAAATCCATTGATGGGCTTTTGTATAAAGCCAAAGGCCCTGTCCAGTGTTTTCTAAACTGATTTTCATAAATGAATACTGAACAGGAAACTTCAAAGGAATTCTTGTCCCTATACATCACAGATGTACAAAAGCAAATTTTGTGTCTGACCACAAAATTTAACATAGGAATAAAGATTTATCTCTTATACGTAAAAGATAATCAGCACCACAACTTAGAATTATTAAAATAGTACAAATATATCTCAAGTGTTTCACAATTTAAAACTACTAAATACTACTCTGCCTTTGGTTTCCAGTTTCTCCTTCTCCTTCCTGTCCTTGGTATTGTGTGTTTGTGTGCAGTCATCATCTACTCATCGATGGGATCAGAAATGGAATACATAGGTTTAATTAGTCTTTAAGAGTAACATGAGACACCACAGCTGGTTCTCAACTTGATATTAGCATACATCCTCCCACACTTGGAATTACTTGGCACTTAATGCCTGTCAAATGGATAGTTTTACCTATAATATTCATTTACTGAAGACTGATATAACACATTTGATACTCAAAGAATGTGTCATAAACCACAGATATTTAGGAAGATGATACATAGTAAAACAATCTACTTTCTTTAGTTCCCACTTTAGGCACTTTTGGACACAATATTAATATTTTGATGTACATCCTCTAATAATCACAAAGAAATGGATACGTGAAATTCCCCATTACAAAGAACAACACATTATACAAAACTCACTAACTCAAGTAACCAGAACATAGCAAGAAACTGAAAGCAAACAAGCAAACCAAAAAATTCTCAAGGAAACTGAAATAAATGCTATCAAAACCTTTTGTTAGATTATACATTTTA
Source organism: Phocoena sinus (assembly GCF_008692025.1). NCBI lineage: Eukaryota > Metazoa > Chordata > Mammalia > Artiodactyla > Phocoenidae > Phocoena > Phocoena sinus. The sequence continues at coordinate 57,604,913 of NC_045776.1, read as the reverse complement.
GTACTTTGAGCAGCATTTTCTTTACAACAGTTCCAACAAGCTTGATTATCTAATCAAAAGTAAATTACAAAGCATGTTAAAAATAGCAATATTAGAAAGAACAAAAGTACTGCTAAAGGCTTTAAGGTCTGCCTGAAAAGAAGGAAAACAACAATGATAATAAATAATATTTAAATTATATAATCAATAAAACAATACACCAATATAGGCTATTTACTTTTTTTTTAACATCTTTATTGGAGTATAATTGCTTTACAGTGGTGTGTTAGTTTCTGCTGTATAACAAAGTGAATCAGCTATACATATACATATATCCCCATATCCCCTCCCTCTTGCGTCTCCCTCCCTCCCACCCTCCCTATCTCACCCCTCTAGGTGGTCACAAAGCACGGAGCTGATCTCCCTGTGCTATGTGGTGGCTTCCCACTAGCTAGCTATTTTACATTTGGTAGTGTATATATGTCCATGCCACTCTCAGGCTATTTACTAGTAAAGCAAAACATCCACATCTCAATCAGTGCCTGTACTACACAGCACTGTAATTCTTACTGACTTGATGATAGTCGTTTAGAAAAGGTTCTTTTCTGCACTAAAGATAGATTTGACTTCATATATTCATCCAAAGAGGCTTAAAAACAAAATGAAGTCTACTGTTTAAGTGGATAAACTTTATTTCCAAAATTTTCTTCTGAGGAACATTTTACTCCCTTCATTTGCTTTTCTATATAACATTCTACTTCTAATCTTTGCTAGAACTGATATCTAGAGACCACAGATTGAGAAAACAGAGAACGGATATGACTTCAAAAGTGAAATAGTTTGATTTTAGGATGCAGTGAGAAGAAATTTTGATTATATGCAAATTAGAATGTTTGCTTTAGTTATGATACATTTGTAAATGTTTAAGTAACATCTCTGGAACACTGGTAAGGGGAAAATGTTTCCTATCAGATGCAAGCATAGTACCAAGAAAACAGAAGGACAGCCTCAGTAACAAGTGCCAGGCAAAGTGGGACCTAATAACCACCCTCTCTGAACACAGCATTTAATTTAGCAACTTTCTGATTATTTTTTCTATTAAGCCTGTAATAAAATTTTGCTTTCAAAAAATCATAGATTTTTAAAATTAGGGAATTTATCTTTATAGGTTTCATGAATTCAGACCAGATAAAGCTAAGCCATTTTATTGTATTTTGTGGCAAAACTGTGAAAAAACCAGTAGGTTAGATTACATTTGGTTGACTTTTTAAAGGCAAAAAAAGCCACAAATAATAAAATTAGAGAGAATACTGAATGTGGATTTTATAGTATGTAAAATAAGTCAAACGTAGGAGGACTGAGAAAAACTGAAAATCACTATTAAGAACATCACTGTAATAAATATTACTGGCAAGATCTGTAGATGGACGTGAAAATCAGAGGAGGAAAGTTTGAGGAGAAACAGGATGTTAGCACAGTCAAAACGTATCTCTCCCAAGATGTTTATTAATTACATAGGGAAACCTGGCAGACAACACCTTAACCAGGTGTTCAGAGCTAACATCAATATTAACGAGACAGCGACATCGTGAACCCCCCAAATGATGCACTGAGAAAGGCCTGACATCATTCTGTGGAATTCTCACCCAAAACACGTAACTTCAATCCAGTCATGAGAAGACATAAGACCCATCCAAATGGAGGGACTTCCTACAAAACAACCAACTGGTACTCCAAAAGTGCCAAGTCACAAAAGACAACAGACTGTCATGGATTGTAGGAGGTTTGGGAGTCATGACTAAATCAAATGTGGGATCCCGGATTCAATTCTACAACAGAAAAATTCCAATTCTAATGGAAAAACTGGTGAAATCAGAATAAAGTCTATAGTTTAGTTAATAGTACTGTAGCAGTGTTAATTTTTTGGTTTTGATAATAGAACACAGTTCTGCAAGATATTAATCTTAGGGAAGGTTAGGGAAGCTGGAGAAGGTTACATGGGAACTTACTGCACCACTTCTGCAAATTTTCGGAAGTCTAAAATTACATCAAAATAAAAAGTTAAGGGAAAGTTATCATTTTCATCCACACGAAAATGATTCTACAACACTCTAAGTTCCCTGAATTTTTTTGGATACATTAAGGATTAATGATCAGGGAGAAATGAGCAGGTTAAAAATGGACAGAGCAACTGGCCAAATGTTAAGCCAAATGACACGATCAAAGGAAATGTGCCAGATGTTTTCCAACAGCTCTACATATGGAGGCACCTACAATCAGCAGGGACCCCACTGTAAAAAGAAACCAGAGCCACCAACTCTGGTTTCAGCTATCACATAAAGAATGACCTATAAATACCTCATTCTCTCCTAAGAATCCTATTTCCATTACTCTTTTTGAATCCTCTAGAAAAGTATACCTACTATGCCCCAGAATTTGGTGTACCTGTGTATATGTTTGTAAGCTCACACAGACCTACATTAATACTTAACTGAACAAGAGTTGGCACCTTGAAATAAACATCTTTCTAATTAATTATTTTCAATCCAGGAATGTACCACTAAATATGTGGTACATTCTTGGATTTCTTTTTTTAGCCCAGGTCAACAAACTTTTATTGCCATTTCTGGCTCCCCCAGCCCCAGCAAGACCCCTGCTTACACGGTAGAAATACTGAGCTCTGGTGCAGAGGAATGGGGGGTGTTACCTCTCTTTCTCTGCACACTGCCAAGGTTAAAAAAAAGAAACCCACTTACTGGAGAGGGAAGGCCATACAGGGTTGGAGTTCAAGGGCAGGTATGGCTCAGTCCCACCTCTGCTGGCTGCAGAATATAGAGACCATGGTTCCAAACATTTTTTAAAGGAGGGGAGAAGTTGCCAACTCTAGCCTTTTCCACAAACAAAATATTTACTTTCTATTCATCACTAATTCCATTTTAATCAAATCATTCCCATTATAATGAACAGTTATGCTATTAGGAAACAATATGCCCTTGACAAAAGTTTTAACATAGCTATAGAATTAGAATTCCTAGGATAACCTCGGGGAGCTTCTATATTTGTTTTTCAGGAACAGTTGGCTCTTTTCCTCCTCTATTTTTGTCCTCTTTCAGGAAGTTTATGGTATATTGAGATAAACATCAGAAATACTCATAGCCATTTTATACTATACCTTCACTAAAAAATGTTGTATATGTTACTTGTATATAACTTAGGAAATCTTTGAAAAACAAGATATCTAGCTTCATCTTCAGCTACCTTTCATTTTGTAAGTGAAATCATTTTGAACATATGTTAACATTTCACTCTCGATTCTGAATAAGGGTCTAGGAGCTTAGCTTCTCTAAAAATCACATGATTCTAAAGATAATTCCAACCATTTGTTTCAACAGAACTGAGAATTTGTAATCCTTCGTTCTCTTTTATCCTTACAACAGAATGTAAATATAGAATGTTTGTGAAATAAGGAATTGTTTTCCCTCCTCGCAACAAATGCTTAGTACTCCTGAGTCTCTTCCCTGAATGAGTAAGTTTGGGGGATAGGTACCAAAAATGTTCTACTCCTCTTTACGTCAACAGCTGTGATTAAAAGCGGTAACAGTAATAATGCAGCTAACAATTATCAGGTGCTTCCTTGGTGTCGGATGCTAGTCTAAGCAGCTGAAGCAGGCTGCCCAAGGTCACATGGTAGGAAACGGTGTAAGTGATGAACAGCGTCTGGCAGTCTGACCCCAAGCATGAGTAACTGGCAAGTATGCTTTATACTGGCTACTCACTTTAATAAAATAAAATGGGCAGGCCCCAAAAGAAATTACAATGGACACCCAGCTTCAGTGTTGAAGAGTAACAGGGACAGGTGTGTAATGGAGCCCATGGAAGCCTCAGTTGCTGGATCCTTTGGGGGTTTTGTTTGTTTGTTTTTAATGGGAAGCTGACGTCCAGATTTATATCTGAAGCTTCTTGATTTTGAAATGTTGCCACTTATTTCAAGCTTTTTTCTAAAAATCCTATTGCTCTGAAAGGTCAAGGGCTACATTCTCAAGGCAGGCTCTTCATCTCATTTCTCTTTGTATCACTAATGCCTATTGCGTTTCTGGCACATAGTAGGTACAAATATGTTGACATACTGTTAAAAATCCTTCCATTTTATCTTGGCCATCTGGTAGGAATTCATTAATTTATTGAGCTACTACAGTGGGCAGACACTACTCTGGGCACTTGGGATACAATAGTGAAGAAAAGAGAATAGTAAAGAGAGAGAGAGAGAGACTATATTTTAGTGGAAAAAACAGGCCAAAAAAACCCAAAATCAAAAGCACATAAAGTCAGATGAAGTATGAGCTTGGAAAATAAGGAGATGGCTTGCTTTGAAATGAAACTGTGCTACCCAGAGCTAAAGAAAGATGATACTTAGAAAGTCAGATACAATAGCCCATGCTTCCTAGTGCCATACTGGTCACTACTCCACAAATACATTACACATATGTAAGCGATTTAAAGGAAAGGGTATTCTTGAAAGAGAGAGTGCTCTCTTCATAAGTGGAACAATACAATCTTGCTCCTTGGCTTGAAAGGGAGTATTGATCAGTAGTTAGTGAGTCAAAGGTTAATAACTCAGGCCTGATTACTTCTGTTACCAGACGCATGATTGATAGTGTCCTCGGGCTCCCTGTAAATACAGGAACCTCTTTTTGATCGCTGTTACTGAGAACCAAGGAATTAAGCTCTTCTCTCACAATTTAGTTGTAGGGGGCGGGGGTCGTCTATCTCCTGCATCAGAGGGTGAGTAGCACGAAGGCTCCCATACAGAGGGTACAGGACAGTCACCAAAAATGCAAACTTGGAGCAACATAAATCTAATCGGCAACTGTATGGTAAAACACTATGATAGGCAACTCTTTTGCTCTCGTATATTATTATTCCATGAGACCACATGCTGAGTTAATGGAACTTCTCCAGTTTGCTATGGAAAGGGATATAATTTCGGATTGCCCAAATGGCACAATCTGGCTCTTGCTCCCAGACAGCTGCAGGGAGCTATAGACAGGACAGCTACACCAGGACCATCTAAAAACGCACAAACCTGGCCCCCACTTCTCACCAAATCACGTATATCTATTTAGTTACTCATAATAGGAGTAACTATAGCCAAGGATCATGTTTAGAAAAGAAAACACTCTAAAGACAAACGCAAGTTTGTACCTTCAAGTAGCCTTTAAAATAATGTGCACAGCTCTTAAAACTGGAAGAAAAATGTTATTTTCTCATTGTCTGTATATAAAAATTAGATTTCACTCATGCTGCTCTTTTAGGAAGAAACAATATTTTCTTTGTTAGCCAAGCCCAACACACATCTCATGCCAATGCAGTTTGCTCTTCGCATGGATGCTAGCCAAGAGGATATTTCTTGAAATAAAGTCACAATCTGTTGAAAGCCTTGCAAGTCAATTAAATTAGGAAACAAGTAATCTTTATCACATAACTAAAGATAAAAGTATGAGAAAAAAATTACTGAAAATAAACATGCAAAAAGCACACTACTCAAATCTCCCCACTCATAAAGAAAACCATTTGTCAATGGATCCATTGCAGATAGTCACATTTAAACAAATAATACTTCTCCTAAATATGTGTCAGATATCAAATCATCTCACTTAGTGTAATGTTTTTGTCCACAGAAGGAAACTTCCTAAGGGTCTAACATTTTCGTTTAGTTAATAGAAGTCTCATTGGCCTTGATCTTGCATCAAATAGACGAACACTGATAGATTGACTAACATTAATTAATTAACATAGATATTAAATCTAAAATGCACATAGTGAGAAGCCTTCAAACCTCTTTTGATCCAAAGGAAAATTATAATTGCATTTATAGACAGAGTCAACATTAGCAATAATAGTGACACCAATGTATACAACTGGAAGGTTTTTTTAAATCTAGAAATAAGATTGTTTTTAAAAGTCTACTGAGATTTCCTTTTTGGAGACTCTCCAGCTGCGCTTTAGCTCCTGTGAAATGCAGTTACTAAATACATTCTCGATAGTGTCTGAGAATCAAGATAATATATTTTACTTTTTTTTCATTTTCCCCTGCTGTTTCATTTAAAATTTTTTTTTTAAATTCTCCAATAGCTCAATAGGTGAATTTGGCAGACATCAGGCATATGCCTATTATCAGCAAGTTGTACCAGGAATGCAACTCCGCTGCTAACCTCTCCTAGCCATCGTCTTTAGCCATTGCCGGCTGAGACTTCCCATCAAGGACAAATACAAAGAACGGGAGGCTCACTCATCCAGTCCTCCAAAACTTGAAACAACAATCAAGCGACGGTGGTCCTACGCTCCGGCGGAAAACCCAGCTGCATATGAACCCCCCACCCCCACCCCAGCCCAGGAGACCTCTGCTCCTTCGGCGCGGTGGGTTACCTGCTGCCTGGGTGGCTGGCGGCGGCCCGGGGCGCGCAGCGCGGCTCGGAGCTGGGCGGCTGGGGGTGCGCGTACGAGTGGTAGGCGGTCAGCACCACGCCGCCCGAGTCCTCTACTTCCATCGTCAGCCGCGCATGTCTCCGCTCCGGCCCGAGAACAAAGGCGGGGACCAGCATGGGCCAGCGCACCGGACCGGTCACCGGCGGGGAGGCGCGGCCCGTCCGGCTCCCAGGGCAGAGGGGCTCCTCCCGCCGCTGGGCTGTCAGGGGCGCGGGCAGGCCGCCCCGCCCGCCGGCCGCCGATTAGCCCGGATTCAAATACACGCCCACCAGGCCCCCTGGGGTGGGGTGGGGAGGGCGAGGCGGGGCGTCGGGGTGCAGGCGGCCGAGGACGGGGGAAGTGGGGTGTGGGATCCCTACGTCTAGAAAACTGGAAACCCGCCGCGATGCTTAGGGGCTCGGGCTGGCTGCTCTAGTAAAGTTTTGCTTGCTTTGTTTCTTTTCCTGTTCCTTTTCTCAACCCCCAGCCCCACCCCTTCAAACGGGAGGCTTGTCCCAAGGCTAGGAACATTTCCTGCTGGGCAGCCCGAAGTCAGAGAAAGAAAGGGCGCCTGGGGAGCCCCGGCTGAGAAGCAGAGGGGCCGGCTCCAACGTGCGCGGGCTGGCGAGGAAAGGAAGAAGAGGCGACGCCGTCTCATTGAAAGCCTCCACATCAAAAACTGAAGAACCGGGTCACGTTGCTGTTTACTTAGTCCAGTTCCAGTCAACGTGATTTCCTTGCGGGCAGGTAATGCCCTCTTACGACAAGCAGGACACTTCCCTCCCTCACCCTCGGTGCCGCAACCATCAGGATCTTACCTCACTCCCACATCCCTTTCGTCCTCCCCATGCCGCTCAAATTCACATCCTGCTTTCAGCTGGCCTGCAAATTAGACTTGATCGCTCTGGGAAGAGAGCCTGTTATTCCCAGAGGGCTTTATTGAGGGAGGGTCTGGGGTCTGGCAGGGAGGTGGATAAAAGGGGGCATAGTCAGACATCTGGGGTCTGAAGTACGTCTTTACCTCCATCAGACTAACAGCACATATGGAAAGAACATTCTTTTAGCCAATGAAAAAGAGAAGCTGTAGAATGCTACATAGAGGCCCACCCCGACAAGGCATTCTACCTTCTGCCTCTTACGCTCAGCTGGGAGCAAGCGGACTGGAAGGAGAACTGAGTTCACCCCTCACTGAGGGGTGACCTGGATCCTGCTATTAACATCTCAGAATCTGTTTCTGTATCTGTGAAACGGGGAGAATATTCTTCTCATGGGGTCAAAAGCATCAAGTACATGCTAGCTCTCAAGAAATGTTGATTCCCTCTGCTGCTTCCTTCACATTCATCAAGAAAGGAGACATTTGTTTTCAATGCACTTCCAGAGATTGGGAAAGCAAAAAAAACAAAAATTCATCCAAAATGCTTTCTAGAAAATGTTTTGTTGACTAAAAGGGTGGGATAATAATAACATTTACTAAAATACTCGCTGTGTGTTGGATCCTATACATTAGCTCTTTAAACAACTCTGTAAGGTAGGTAGTATTATTATCTCAATTTTCTGAATAAACAAACTTGGGAAGCATCAGTGTATGGATTGGGCACAAAGAATGCTTCATTCTCCAAAAATTGCAGCTACAAAGACGCATCTGTTTACCGACTGTGTTTAATGCCAAATACATTGAAACTAAGAGAATACTTTCTTAAAATATGAAATATAGAAATAGTATAAGTATTGATACACGTCCAGAATGCCTCATCTAAAACCTTGGAATGGGGTATGTTTTAGAATTTATAAATATTTTTTACTTTTAAAAGGTAATTTGGTGCGTGCACCATTTAATATAGAATACCTCCTGTCTAGTGCGATTTGGGACAGAACCCTGTATTCAAATATATTATTCCTTCAGCAAATAAATGGACCCTAAGTGGGATAAATCAAGTCTGTTAATACCCTTACATTTATGAAGGTCAGGTTTGTCACCAGACAAGTTTTGACACTAAACTTTTAAAAATGTGTAATTTTACAGCTTTTTGAATTTTGGAATCACCATAAGGAATTATAGTAGTGGAACCTTTTCTGGGCATGGAATTTCTCCTTGGCATTTTCTGTTTGTTTGTTTCTGAACTACAGACTCACAATTTTAAATACCTGCAGGTATATATTCCTTGAAAATATTTTTTCCATAACTCATGTGCAATGTTGCAGAGCTCTCCCTCATGCCAGCTGCAGCGGCTCTCCACTTTCTCTTGAGTGTTCATATTTTAGACACCCTGGAGTCCCTTGGGGTCCTCGCTCCAAACAGTGATCACATCTGTCATTTTTTTCTCATTCTTTCAATTCTATTCCCACCACCACTGTCCTTGTTCTAGCGTCACCGTCTCTTTCCTGGGTGACAGTGAGCTTCCCTGGACACAGGTTACCTTCAATCACCTTCCTCTTCAACCCTCCCCCACATTCAAAGTGCTGGGAAAGTGATTTTCCTAAAACATAGGACCTCCCCTTTTCAAAAACCCTCAGTTGTAACCCACTTGCTACAAAATAAAGTCCAAGTTCCTTAGAATAGGTTCTCAATAATCTGTTTTGGTCACCTACTACTTTTTTACTCCCAAGTCTCCGTGGCCCACTTACACCAGCCTGTCTTGCATTCTTACTTTTGCCTTTGCTCTTCTCTGTCCTTTCCGTCTGGAAATCCTCAAAACCCCCTACCTACCCCCACGAAGTCTTCTCAGGTGTTCCAAACCAAAGGAACCCCTCCTTCTGCCCTCCTGAGGAAACTGCTCTTTCTCCTGCAGTGGGGACCACCCCACTCTGCCCTACAGTGAAAGCACAGTCAGCCAGAGCCCTGTGTGCGCTGAGCTCACGCCTGGCTCCTGTGCACTCATCACACGGGGCTAACAGGGCAGACTGGTGTTTCCCACCAAGCCCAGATGTGGCCACAAAATCTCAGAATGGAGCCCACAGCAGCAAGGTAGATTTGAGATGAAACTGTGCTAGGATTGTATTACTATTTTCCAAAACATTAGTGTCTTTTCCTAAGTTGTAAGCTATTGAAAGTGCTAGTGTCACTTTTTATCTTTACATCCCAGAGCCCATGTTTTGCAGAGTTGGCACTCAGTAAGGAATCTTGTTGAGTGAATATATGAATCAATGAATGAATCAGTGAATGAGATAGCCCTCTTGAGTGCAATAGTTGCAATTTTCAGGGTAGCCAAGGAATTATTATAAATGATTCATTTATAATAATTCTCTATGGCACTGCAAACTAATAAAAAGTTTCACATGTATGTATTAATATTTTTTGAGTGTGGATATACGCTGTTGACTTAATAAACGACAACTCTTTAAGCATTCGTGAGTTTTCAAGTTTCATAAATGTGGTAGAGAGCATGTATTAGATTTTATAGAATACGCTGTACAAGATATTCACCTTTTGCCCTTCAGATCCACTTGCCACCCTCATGCCCCTGCTTGGTGCCAGTGGCTCACTTTATGGTCTGCATCTGTGAGCTCTCTTGCCTCTGGCTTCAGATAGGGTGCGATCAAAGAGAGGCTCCAGCAGAAGATCTAGAGGGAGACGGAAAAACCAGGTTGGGTATTTATTTCCCAGGCTTCTTCTCTATTTTGCTGCCAGCTGGTTCCTTCTACCCAAGGCCAGAGCTCCTAACTGCAGCTTTCTCCCACGCTGCTCTCTCTGGACTCCCGTAACTCTAACTCCATCTGGCTCTTCACGCCTAGGGGTGGTAACAGCTTCTGCTTCATCACGTAATCCCTCCTTCTGCCCTCCTGCAACATCCCTGTTGTTCCTTCACCCCACCCACACCTTTACAGACAGTCCTTTTAATAAACTCTGCTCATTCACCTGGGCTGAGTACTCCATCCCTTCCTGCCAAGACCCTGGCTGATAGGTATCCCCTTGAGATCTGGGCAGTACCCTGTGAGCAAAAGCATTAGCACATCTGCAGTCAACTGTGCGAGGACTCACACTATGAGGGATAGGTACACACGATAAATAAACTCATGTCAGTTCAGGTGCTGTGTCGCCAAATAAGTTCAGGTCTGAAAGAGTTTTACAGTCAAATGAGTTAAGAAAAAGCTTCCACAGCCACATAGCACAGGGAGATCAGCTCGGTGCTTTGTGACCGCCTGGAGGGGTGGGATGGGGAGGGTGGGAGGGAGGGAGACACAAAAGGGAAGAGATATGGAACATATGTATATGTATAACTGATTCGCTTTGTTGTGAAGCAGAAACTAATACACCATTGTAAGGCAATTATACTCCGATAAAGATGTAAAAAAAATAGAAAAATCTTCCAGATTTGAGAGCTTTTTGGATTTCGGAATTACAGATATGGGATTGTGGACCTGGTAGCGTCTGCTTACATTTTTTGGCTTGCTGGGAACCACTGGGCTGAGGGATGACAGCCCAAGACTGTGACCGCTGACTCTGCGGTGAACAGGGACCCTGGGAAAGATTCTTCATCTGGGAACTGGGCTGATAGATTGCCCTTATGGTAGACAGTAGACATTCAGTGCACAGAAATAGCATTTTCAGTTTACTTAGACTAGGGGCAACAGTAGAGGGAAAATTCTCGTTTGCTGCACTGCACCGCTCTGGTGGTCACTGCAGTGCCCAGCAGTGGACTGAGAACAGGAGACCTGGGTGTCAGCACCAACTCTGCCACAACAGAACACCGGGACCTGAGCAAGCTTGAACTGCAGACCTGTTTCCTCACATGTAAGAGAAACAAAACAGCCCACATTTACTGAGTACTTACCATGTGCCTGGTTCTGTCCTAGGCATCAGAACACCAATCACGAAACACTCACAGCAGCCTACTGAAATAAATATTGTTAGCATCTTCATTTTACAGTTGAAGAAATTGGCTTTAGTAACTTGCCCAAGGTCACCCAGGCTAGGACATACCAAAGCTAGGGTTCAAACCCAAGGAGTCTGGCTCCCTGAATCCAGGCTCGTAAGTATTATAGTTCTCTTTCATAAAACGTTTGTTGAGATTCAAAGCCCATTCCTCCTTTATAATATAATGAGATGGGTAGGATTTATGCTTCTTTGTGGCAACTTTCCATAAACCTGTTTAGCACACTGGAGGATAGATATCACTAGCATATAATAATGACAATGAAAATGTAATAAATGAAGAAGGAATTACACGTATTTTCAATGCACAATGATGAGTTCAAAGTTTATGTTTTATATATATATATATATATATATATATATATATATATATACATATGTATATGCAGTTCACTAACTGCTCTAAGAATGTGTTGAAGGTTAATTCAGTATTTCATTCTGCCTTGTAAATTTGTCGGTGGAATCACATATATAAGGTATTAAAGGGTAGTGACATACGTGATCTACAGGTGCACAAAGACTCTGCACTTTCCAAATAAACAGGAGGCAGAGTGGTAGACCAAAGAGGGTCAGACAGAGTTGAGTTTGAGTTTGAATTCTGAATTTGCTACCTACTCTCTGTGTTAATTTTTCCCTGTTTTAATTTCTTAATTTGAAAAGTAGGGTATCTCCTCCAAGAGTTGAATAGCATCTTGAGAACACCAGTCATGGTGCTAAACATATCATAGATGCTCAGCACATGTGGGTTCCCTTCTCTCTTGTTCACTATCCCCTGTCACCTGTCCTCTACCTCAGCCTTTACAGAAGCATCATTTGAGTTCTACCTTCAAGACTAAACAACCTGATCTTCAGAATTCCAAAGGTGTTTCAGAACCTATACTGAGGGATGAGTCAGACTTAATTCACATAATGAAGCTTACCTGAGAAAGCCTCACAAACTCTGGGACCCAAGTGTAAGTGACACGGCAGTAAGTATTACGTAGTATGTAGATATTCTAGCATATTCAACCCCACCAGGAAAGGCAAGAAAACAGGGCATTTATGCAAAAGCTTAACATGGACAAAAGAAAAGTGTCTCTTGTGGCTTTGGCTGCTTATCTGCTAGGATAATGGTTTAGGACCAGAAAAGGAAAACAGCTGTAGCTGCAGGAGTCTTTGTAGCCGCTGCCTGCCATCCTCTCAGCAAGAGGGTTTGAAGTTTCATAGTTACTGGCCCTATCTTGCAGGAAATGAAGGCACAGTTCTTACCTACCTAGAGAAACATGTTCATTCTGTCAAACTCCACCTTACATACATTCACCACTTCCCCCAAATCCTCTAGAAAGACTGGGTAAAATTACGGGGAATTAATGCAAAATTTCATTTATGTAAAGAGAAAATACTTTAATGAAACAACTATTGTAAAAGTATTTAGAAAGTAATGAGTAAATTCTTCATTATTGAGTCAGCTGATAAATCTTGAATTTCTACCCTGAAATATTTTTTAAAACTTATTGGCACTAATTTATACAAATTTATTTTCTGAGTGCTCTCAAGAGGACACAGAATTTTTAGACTACTCTGATTTTCCTATTGTCCTCTTAGAATAAAGATTAAAAGATCTTTAAAAAAATTTTAGGGTCTATTTTCCTTCAGTAATTGTTCTGTGTTCTATGATCAGTTTGGTAATCGGGTTAAGCAGACTATGTCACCATGAGAGCCTGTCAGCCAGGTCAAGACTTGTGTTTTTTATGTGATGGACATAACTGAGCCACTAAAGTGACATAAATGAGTGACTTAGGTGACTTTTACAAATAAACTGAATCATTATTGATTGGAAATGAATCACTACTAATAGAGCCAGGCAGACTGGGGGAAGGGAACAGACATGAAGTTATTGTCCAAAAAGATCTGCATTATGGAATACTTTCTACAGTGCCATGCTTTGCAGTTATACAAAGGCTATATCCATCCATCCATCCATCCACCCTAAGAACCTACAATCATCATTAGCACCTATAATGCTAAGCACTAAGAATACAAAAATGATTAAGAGTTTAAAAGCACAGTCCCTGCAAGGGGTAGAGGCGGGGGATGGAGAGTAGGTCATCACAGAACCCAGAGGAGGTAATGCTAGAGATATGTCTTAAAAGATAAATAACAATCGGCCAGCTCAGGAGGTGAGTGCAGTTGCAGGGGATGAGAAAAAGAGCAATTCCAGAGAGATAACAGACTGAATAAGAGGCCCAAAGAAAAGAAACAATTTGGCACATACAGGAAAGCAACTTTAGTTTAGCTTTGCTGGAGAATAAAGTGTAAAGGAGAGAAGGCTAGAGATGAAGCTAAATTACAGAGGCCAGGCACTGGGGGGATCTGAATGCTGAGTGAGAAGTTCAAATGGGAAATCCACTGTAGGTTCCCAACAGCACAGAACCAGGGTCTACTTGTGCTTGTAGACGGTCCTTCCTGGGTTCTCCGCAGTGTGGTCTTAACTCTTCTGATTTACATCTCCTGTGCTTCCCAGCCTCCTTTAGAGAAGAGTATACACTGAAGCCTGGGAAAGAAGAAAGCCAATTATAAATGTCCAGATGCTAAGCTCCAGATAGAATCCTACGACAAAGTCCAGATGGATTTTAACCAGTTGTTGAGAAGAACTTTAATAAATTATGTAAGTGCCTCAGAGGGGAAGCTGAGGAAAGGGCTCTATCAACCCCCTTTCTATGTTACTAGCTCAATCTTAGAGATAAGCTACCTGATTCATTCACAGTCACCCTGGGCAGTACAGACCACCTGACCTGGAAAGTGATGGAATAAGGATACTAGGTTTCCACTGAGTTGGCGAAGAAAGAATACAACAGTGAGATGCTTAGGGAGAGATGTGGCATGTAGGGCTACCAACAGGGAGGGAAGATTTATTATGAGAGTTCTTTGGTTGCAAACCACAAAAACATTTCTGATTCTGAAACAAGGAAGAATGTTTTAGAAGGGTCGTGGGAATATCACAGGATTGTGAAGGTCAAGCTGAAAACAAGACTTGGGGCAGGAATAAGAACATAATCTTGCCAGAATACAGTCTTGCCTCGGTGCTTCTTATAAAATTAACCAATTTTAACTTTTCTCCCATCCTTGCTTCATTCTTCTCAGGATACAGACTTCCAGAACATTGCATCAGATTGTCTGTGCTTCAGCTGCATGCTTACCTTCCACTTGGCAGTCCTTGGGTGTTAAAAGTAATGGTCTGGTGATATGGCCTTCAGGGACCCCGTTGCCTTCTGTAAGGGTCATGGGTGGTAAAAATATCCAATAGCTGAGAAAGGAAGGGGTTTCACAGAGTGAGATAAAGAAAGAACACACCTGCCCACTGTGCAGTTTTGTCTAGATGTGGCAAAGGTTGGGAGGGGGGTCTTATTTCCTGAAGTTTACAATCAAATGGACCTGTGATTTTGTGATGAGAATAGCAAGGTTCAAATCCATATTGACAAGTCAGTCCTCAAATAGGTCCCAAATTACATCATTCATTAAGATTTATATGACCTGAACTGAGTCACCTGAATCCACAGAAGAATAATTGAAAGTATAATTTTAAAGTAAGTTAATCATGGATGGTTAAAGGATGGTAGAAAGAAGGCAGTGTTTGAAGCAGGACAGACATGCCAGTACACCCTATTTCTTCCATTTAGTGCCATAAGACTATAAGCCTTTATTTAATCTCTTTGGTATCTGATTTTTCTCATCTGTAAAATGAGATAGCATTTAACATACAGCGTTGTTGGCCAGGATTTAGAAAGGATAACTTGTAGGATCACTGCATACATAATGTTCAATAAACATAGGTTCCTTTTATTAGGCTACGCTTCCAAGACACTGTTATTTTTCCTTCTACTTTGTTAGCAGTACCTATTTGAACTTCCAAGGGAATTCAATAAACTCTAGCCACCATTGTTAGTCTTATAGCAAAGACATTTCAATATACTCCAAAGACTATTCAGAAAGGGTCATGACTGTAACAGAGCCATCCTTTGAAACTGAGCAGGCATAGGCAGATAGTGAAAACTTGATGTTTGTTTATCGGTTGAAACATTATTCAGTGATGTACCTAGTTATTATTATCATCCAGTTCAAAAAATTCACAGAAAGCCTGACTGCCTTGGCATCACTAGGCCAGAATACTGGCATGGCCTCTGAAGAGGAAGTCTTGACTCACAGCACTGGCATTCCAGATCAGTCATTTCTGGTTGGGCTCTCAGAAGGCTGCTAGCAGACTTAGTATAGCATCTGGTACAAAGTAGGCTTATATAACTACTTAATGAATAAGAAGCCCTTGTCTACTCAATCCTTGCTTTCTACATCTGCAAATATAAGGTGAAATTACAGGACTGCTACCTTACTGTGCCTTTCTCAAAAGAGTGGGAGGACTCGAAAGTCTTAGGACAGCAGTGCAATGGACCACAAAAGTAGAGAATGGGATGCTGTGTAACTTATCCCCTGCAGTTGTGGGATGCAGCACTGTTAGAATGGCTTTAAGACAGGCGGGTCAGGCTAAATTAAATAATAGTTGTAGTAATAAAACTTGTGTTGAAGGGAGAGGACAGTTCTGATCTCTGCTCTGTCACCTGCCAGCCATGAGATGATATGCATACACAATACTTATTCATATTTCTTCCTGAGCCCTTTCTTTCAGGAATCACCCTAAGTGCCTTCATACAAGGAACTCTCCTCAGGCCTTGTGGTTTGGATTGAACATACCTAGCCCTCCTTCCTCACTCCCCTGGGACCTCTGCCAGATCTTCATAACAAGAATTTTTTCATTCTCTGTAAGGATAGTGCAGCCCTGCAGTTGCAAATAGCCATCTTACTACCACAAAGCTTCTCTGATATATCTTGAAGTCAAGGAGAAGCAGAGATGCTGGGGTGATTTTGAACCTCTTTCCTAGGCACGTCTGAAGCAAATACTACTGCCTTTTCTTTTGCAGCTTAAGCTAGTGTGAGTTGGGTTCTTATCACTTGCAACCACAGAATAAGAACAGCCAGCATTCACGTGGCATTTAGTAGATGCCACGTGTTATGTTAGGCACGTGACTCTCAGTTTCATGTGGTAGCACTATTATTATCATCCTCTCCATTTTGAAAGGGGAAATGGGAGCCCAGAGAGGTTAACTCATCCAAGGTCACAGATCTAGAAAGAGATACAGTTGGGATTCAACCCAGGTAATCTGGCACCAGGGTCTAGAAACTTAGCAACATCACCATGCTGCCTCTTAATTGCCCAAACAAATATTGTGAACTTGGGCAAGGAATTCACCATCTCTAAGCCTCCAACATAAGGAGCAAATATACAACATTTTATCAGAGTGGGCTCTCAGTAAATAGTAGTGATTGTAGTGCTTGTAATTATTCACTACTTCATTCCATTTCCTTCATTTTGAGTGGTGCTTGGTGGGTGGGAATAAACGAGTTTATTACAAAACAGCTTTGAGGATTTGGGAAAAAAGTTGGGTTCTAAGAATCATGATAGTCTGTTCCCTAAAAGCAAGTAACAGTTTTGTTCATTTCCAGAGAGAAAAAATGGACCATCAGTTTGGACCTGATGACTTGATTGTATCTGTCCCTGTTGCCATCACATGTAGGAATAAGTGGTCACTTGAGGCCTGGCTATTTTTTAAAAATCCTCTCAAAGTGACTGAAAAGAGGCTGAAGATGATGAGATACTTGAGAAAGAATTATTATACACTTAACCACAGTGCTTCAAAGGTTTAGAATCCCTTTGTTCTGAATTCATTTCAACGTGCTAATGGCGGAAAGGGGTATATTTCCTAAAGTAGATGAAGTCCTGTTATCTACAGATCACAAATCTGATCCAAATGAAATATAATTCTAAAGGTAATTTGATTAGTAGCAATTTACCTTCAGGTAACTGCAGTCATTTAGAGTCTGCTTCTTTTATGATTTTTCCTCCCTGCAGCTTCCCCGTTCTTATTTGAATCTGTTTTCTGCAGACAAAGGACAAACTAGCCACTTCCCTCTTCTTGGCTGGTTTGCTCCCCCAGGTCCCCCTGGAGAAGAGAACTGTGCTCGTTTCTGGGTACTGTCACTTGGCTGTGGGTTTTGAAGGGAAAAATCACCCCGATTTATCTCCCTAAATATAAATTAAACATAAGTTTATAAATTTATACCTTTCTTGAGATGCTATATGCCAGACACCATTCTGGGTTCTGAGGATACAAATATAGTAAAATAACACTACGAAATTTATTCATATGTTTTCTTTTTTGTATTTCTTAATATGATGTTCTTCCTATACAGCCAGAGGTTTCAAATGCTTTAGTGTGGATTCTCCACAGGTGAATCCGGAATAGACAAAAGTGCGACATGGTCTCAAGGCGAGTGGATGACACACAGATCAGAATTGTCCTCTCCCTTCAACACAAGTTTTATTACTACAACTATTGTTTAATTTAGCCTTACACTCCTGTCTTCAAAGCTATTCTAACTGGGCTGCATCACACAACTCTAGGGGTATAAGTTACACGGCATCTTATTCTCTACTTTTGAGGCCCAATGGCACTGCTTTCCTATGCTTTTGAGTTCTCCTATTTTCTAGAAGAAGTCACAGTGAAATAACAGTCCCATTTTACATTTGCAGATGTAGAGACTGATAGAGGTTGTTATAGCTGGAAGAGAGAAATGGCTAACGCTTTACTTTGACTTTCAAGACTGGCTCTTGAAGGACGTTCTAGATATATTAGTCAAGAGAACTAGGCTTCCATGACTAGAGCTTGGCACTTGAGTTTCCTAAATTCTAAAAACTCCCCATTAATCTGAAAAACCAAAGTTTGGGAGACTGAATGTGGAGATTTTTAAAGCTACAGACTGTGATGTCAAGAGAAGGGCAGCATTGCTTCCACACAGAGGGGACTTGAAAACTCTATGGCTTGGGAGAGATGTCAAAGAGAGAAGAGAATTATACTCAAGAGGAACTATCCAGTCTGCCCTTTCCTGGGTTAAATCTCTGGGATGCAGGGTATCATGAGAGATAGGCTTGAGTACTAGAGGATGGAGAAGATTACGTGCCATCCCCACCTGAAAGTCTGGGATGAGGCAGTCCTGCAGAGAACCTGAGATGACCCACGCCTCCCAGAAGCTATCACGGAGGGCATGGGGGAGATCAATAATCTTCCATGTTCCCCAGTAAGTATTGACTAGCAAGCTCTCAGAGGAATCATTATAGCTGAGATGAAAAGACCTTATGGCAGAGGGCCTCAGGGTTGACGGCCCAATCTGGGGAACAAAGAGTAGGTCTAGCCAGGCCACAGGAGGTCTGCAGGGCCAGCAAGATCTAAGGTGGGGTCCTAAGGAGCATGGGGGAAATGTCAGAGCTCCCGACAAGCATTGCCTTTGTGGACAGAGTGAATAAGGAGTTCCTCCAGCAGTGGGGGCAATATGGACAGCCACGCTAGCCCCTTACCGAAGAGTAAAGCAGATGATCAAAGTCTAGAGGACAGCACAAAACCCCTACAATGTTACATAAAGCCTCCTGTACCCAGACACAATCTCAGGATCAAGCAGAAGGAGAAGGAGAACCAGGGTACCATCACCACAGAGAAGAACCGTGATGGGAAGTTGTGGCATGAATTGACTGAGCTTAAATTCTGAATTTAGTAATTTCCTAATAAAGACTTCTTTCAGTTGGAAGATACTGAATGTCTTTGAAGTGACAGAACTAAGTTGAGTAAAGGTAGACTTTTTGTACTTCTGACTCGTGACTGTATTTGAAATGTAAAACCCACTGTATGAAGATGAATGAGATAAAATTCCTGCCTCAAGAACTTTATAATCTAGGGGTGTGTTACAAGGTGAGGTATTGAACCCAGGAGTTTTCTGCCCTATAATTTTGCATATGATTGATGTTGACATTTTATGAATAAATACATTTCATGCTTATAAATTGGGCCTGGGGGGGGCTAAAGTGAGAATAGAAAAAGGCTATAGGGCCAGAAGAGCTAACGTTCTACTGCAGAAATATGATGCCAATTGAGAAAAACAATTTGATGAAAGCCCGGTAAAGGACAATCTAAGTGATCACTAGGTTGAGGAAGATGCTCTATGGAAAGAAATATTAATATGATAAACTAGTCAGGAAATGCAAACGCTGAGAAGGAACAGAAATGAAGTCTATCAGTTTTTAAAAAAATATTGGAACCATCATAAACCATAAACCAGTGAGATTATTCAATCTCACTCCAAAAAAATTTTTAAAAATGAGTTAGATAGCTCCAAGGAAGGTCTGATTTATACTGGCAATTTTCTTGACCCAATAAACCCCACATGATATCGGAAGTGACAAGATTCCAGGTACTTTGTATTTTATGTGCTAGGGAGGTGGGCAAAGTTCATACAGTATGTTTACTGGTGTTGCCCAGGAAATGTCCCAGCTATGGAGGATCTGTTTTCAGAACAGACCCCAGTCAAGAAGGGATTTTCCTCCAAAGCACCTTAAAATTAGACACTGAGAAAACCCAGATGCGATGTAGAAGAATGCTTATTCCCCAGTGAAATCCCAGGCACAGAGACACCGTCCACATGGAGGAGGCTTGGGAAAGGCTCAAAGAGCTGCAGCCTTGCCTGCACTCCTAGGTCAGACAAGAGAAATCTTACAATTTAGGGTAGGGTTTGTCAAAAAGGTTAAAAAATGGCTTTACTTTGTACCCAAGATTTTGAAGGAAGCAGCAGACATCTTATGACACAACGGATTTTGAATTATGGCAACAACTGGGGGCATGTAGCAGAAGAGGTGGCTGGAGCCAGCAAGGCCATTTAATCACAATAGATAAAGCACAGTCATCAATTTCTTAGCAAGGAAGAAACAGACACTTGTATAAAAACACATTCCGCTTCCTTTATAGTTACTTTTACATGTTCTAAATTGTAAGAGGTCTTATTACAGAGTATGGGTATAGTCATTCTCAACAAATGCTTTTGATGTTTCCATAAAAATCTAAGTTAAATATGCCTGTCTGCATGGATCCTGACTGGTTATTAAAGTCAAGATTCTGGTAAGGAGTGGCAAGGACTTTTATTTTTTTGATGAGCATGCTAAATAGGCTATGCTTACTTATGCTTTTACAGCTCCTATGCTCTATGATCTTTCCAAGCTGTACAATCTCATGGTGGTTTTGAATCTCTTGCATATCTCAGCTGGGAGATGTGATTCTCTCCATGCACTCCTTTCTAAGTCAGCATATAAAATCCCCATACTTGTGTCAGTGATGTGCTGCAGTTGATTTGTACTGGCTCATAAAAGATGATTATTAAGATTTTAGGAATTCTGTGAGCCAGTTTTTAGACACAGCTGTTATTACATAAACTTACAGTTAAATAAATCATATTTAAAACAAAGGTAAGAAATACTTTCTAATTATTTTGTTACACTTTACTATTTTTTATGCCTTTGAGGCTACTTACATGTACTGTTCCTGTATAGTGGAAATAAAATATAATGGTGTATTTGATACACCATTTGTATTTGAGATACTGAGAATCTCTTCCCAGTTCTCCTTTCAGTGACATGTCTGCTGTGTGAAAGTGGCCTTGGTGAGGGGTATTTACCCCAAGGGAATTAGCAAACTACTACAAATGAGGGCTTGATTGTTTGTTGATTGCCTAGAAGGTAAAAAATGAAGGTGGAAGTGTTTATGATATAGATTAATCCTAAAATTATGCAGTATCCATAGCCATTCCATTGTAAATAACACAAATAAATGAAGAAATATTCTTCCAGTATTCAAAAACTATTTTCTGATTCAGCAAAATGACTCATGTCATCTACAAAAGAGTGACATTCCAACCTATGTCTTGATTGTTTCTCTGTTGTCTTGTTGGTTAACATAAATGCAAATATCAGTCAACATTCATGTCCAAACTACACTCATTCATCAGTTGTTACCAAAGGTTACCAAGAGATACATGGGTTCAGCAAAAAAACAATAAAAGCATTTTATAAGAATCAGTGGCTGTATGGAGCTTAAAATAAAGGGCACAGTTATATTTATTATTATTTATAAATTGTGTGGTACACATCTTATATATAAAATTTATAATAAGCTTATATATAGAACAAGTACATTCTTTTCCAGAGAGACAGTTGTCAAACACTTATCAGCATACCACTACATGTGCCTCTCTCTCATCTAGGAAAAGTGAGTGATTCGTTCATTTTTTATTTTTTTGTTAGTTTTGTTTTTACTCTTAGAGAGGACAGTTATCTCTCTTTATTGAGAAATGTCCAATTTCATATCTCTACCTTTTGGCCCTTTGTTGTTTTCTACAGTGTCACAAAGAGCTTGGCTTAAGGGCTATTATAAGGAAAGAGAAGGCAATAATTACCTTTCTATTTTCTTTACAATTAAAATTTTATTACAGTTTAAGGATGAATATGTACACACCACATTATCCGTGCTATTCAAACGTATTCCAGAAAGTATTAGTGTGGCTTTGAAATTATTTTTATGAGTTTGAAAAGGATTTAAGTTTGCAGTGTTTGAAAGAAAATAACAGCTTATTTATTACTTTTTAAGAAAATGGTATGTGCAGTGGTTAAAGGCATGGACCTGAGAATCAGAATACATGCATTTTAAACCCAAATTTGCAAACTGCCAACTCTGCTATCTGTTTAGATAGCCTCTCTGTACTTTAGTTTCCCCACCTGTTCAATAAACATTAGAACAGAATCTACTGCATAGGGTTGTTGTGATAATTAGATGAACTGATATGTGTAAAGCACTTCACAGTGCCTGGCACACAGTAGAAGGTTTGCCATTTTCATTACCACTACTATTACTACAATTGTGGCTGCAACACAAAGTAGTCAATTCATTGACTTACAGATACTAAAGTAAACTGTACAAAGAGTACCTGATCTTAGATTCACTCTGGTGCAGAAAAATTGACTTACCAATGATCACACAACTTTTAGTGTTAGAATCCAAAGCAGGTGCCACATCTCCTGATAATCTGTTCTCTTGTTAAGCTAAATGGTTTCTTTATGAGCTATACTTGAGGATTTATCTTAACTAGTTAACTAGTCAAATTTTTTTTTTTTTTTTTTTGCAGTACGCGGGCCTCTCACTGTTGTGGCCTCTCCCGTTGTGGAGCACAGGCTCCGGACGCGCAGGCTCAGCAGCCATGGCTCACGGGCCCAGCCGCTCTGCAGCATGTGGGATCTTCCCGGACCGGGGCACGAACCCGTGTCCCCTGCATTGGCAGGCGGACTCTCAACCACTGCGCCACCAGGGAAGCCCTAACTAGTCAATTTTGAAGAGCTATATGGTTCTTTATGAAAAAGAATGCTTTTTATCTAAGTGTATTAGGATGCTTTACAGCTGCACTGTCTAATATGGTAGCCACATGTGATCACTAAGCATTTGATTTGTGACTAGGGTGTTTGAGAAGTGCTGTAAGTATAAAGCACACACTGGATTTTGAAGACTTCATATGAAAATAAAATGTAAAATGATCATTAATAATTTTTACACGGGTTAAAAGTTTAAATTACAATATTTTGAATACATTGGGAAAAATAAAGTATATTATTAAAAATAATTTCACCTGTTTCGTTTTACTTAATGTGGCTTCTAGAAAACTTAAAATTATATATATGTCTCTCAAGTGTGGCTTGTATTAGATTTATATTGGACAGTCCTATATAAGATTAATCTTCACGTCTAAACTTGAAAGCTGAAAATATTGCTTTGTTTAATAAACCAGGAAGTGTTCTCTACCTTAGTTCAGCACATTATTATCCACCCAGTCATCCAAGCCAGAAATCTAAGGAGTATTGTTGATTCTTCCCTCTTCCTCTACCCCATACATAGTAATGGTTGAATCATTCTCAAATCTATGCCAATGTCACCATTCCTTCTACCAGTGCAGTCCTCACTATTCCTTATATGGACATTGCAACAGTCTTCACACCACTCTCCCTGACCGCCAGTCTTGGCTCCCCAAAGCCCACCTCCTACATTGTCAGATCACGCCACTCTCCTGAGCATGGTCCTTCTATTGGTCCCTATTATCGTGTTCACTAATGGCACATCCACCACCACCATCACCCCCTGCCCTCTGCCCCATGGCCTGGACACTGCTTACCTGTCTCATCTCCTTTTACATGCTATATTAGCATTGATATGAAGAAATTCTTAAGTATGTACATTTTGTTAGGTATTGGGTTGTGGTGGGTGTGTGGGGAGTGGAGGAGAAGGGAGAGGAAGATCTGGGCAATGGTATGAAATGATCACTTATATTTATAAACATTAATTTTTTGAATGAAATATAAAACACAGATTCAACATCTAACTGGATGTCCTGGCCAATGCATTGAAACAAGAGGGGAAAGCAATCTATACGGTTTTATCAGACACATCTTAATGATAATTCCTCCCATTTCCTCAGGACTATGACCTCCTTAAATGAAATCATGTATGAAAAGAGTTTAATATAGTGACTGGGACATAGTATTCATAAGCACCTTCTATCCCTTTGCTCAAATCTCACCTCTGCCAAGCATACCTCCCCCCGAATCATCATTAAGTCGTTAGGTAAAAACCCAGGAGGTGAAATACAAGCTTCCAAAAATATAGATAGTTTAAGCAAGGATCACTTTACAGGTCACAAAACCACTAATTACTGAGGAACTTAAACGTATGTTATTGCATAGAACAACCTTATTTGTTGAGGATAGTGAAGAGAGAAAAAAAAGAGCCCAGCAAGCAAAGTGAGAAATAATTGGGAAAAAAGGGAAAACATGTTTCATGCCTGCTTCTTTACTGAAAAATTAAACAAACAAGAAAAAAGAAATAATGTGAAGGACCAAGTTATTTATCTCTATATTTCAAAAAGCATAAACCATAATGTATGGAGCTACCTTAGAGAATTTCAGTTAGCATTAACCTGAAACTTCCATCTTTTTGATAGGTGATTTGCTTCAGGCTAACATTCTCAATAAGTATCCTGCTCAATAACTATCTTCGTTCTGTCTAGTGAATTCTAAAAATTAAAAATTATATAAATGACTTAAACACTTATGTAAACCAATAATTATGGAAACATCATTGGCTCCATATGAAAGTTACCATCTTTAATAATTCTTAAGACTTTTTTCTTTGGAGATGTAGAGTCACTTTTTTTAAGATTATAAGAATTTTTTTATAGTCATTACTCTTGTGACTTAAAAATATTTGTATTCAGGGCTTCCCTGGTGGCGCAGTGGTTGGGAGTCCGCCTGCCAATGCAGGGGACACGGGTTCGTGCCCCGGTCCGGGAGGATCCCGCGTGCTGCGGAGCGGCTGGGCCCATGGGCCACGGCCGCTGGGCCTGCGCATCCGGAGCCTGTGCTCTGCAATGGGAGAGGCCGCAACAGTGTGAGGCCCGCGTACCGCAAAAATATATATATATATATATTTGTATTCAGACTGTTGGATTATTTGAAATACATAATTAATATTTATTTGTACTGTTACCAAAATGAAGATGTATCCACACAATTGAACTTCTCTATTATTTATTATTTAGCAGTTGGTCAAAAACAAACATTCTGATAGGTTCTGTTATGAAGCTGCCTTTATTTGTATAGAATCTGCAAGTCTGAAGAATATTTAGAATCTGTCTAATCCACCTTCAGACCCAATTTAGGAATCCCAATCATCAAGAGGTTTTCCCTTTTGCTCTCAGATCTAATTCATCAGACTTTTTTTTTTTTTTTTTTTTTTTTTTGGCGGTACACGGGCCTCTCACTGTTGTGACCTCTCCCATTGTGGAGAGGCATGTGGGATCTTCCCAGACCGGGGCATGAACCCACAACCCCTGCCATTGGCAGGCGGACTCTCAACCACCGCGCCACCAGGGAAGCCTCATCAGACTTTTATATAATGCTTGAGAAGCCTTTAAGCTTTCTGTAAGTTCAACTATCAAAATGACAAGGCTGACTAATTACCACACTAAGAGGCTGATTTCCAATGTCAAAATTCCCCACTTTCAGAGAATTCCAGCACAGGGTGGTGCTTGCTTATAACTGGATTAACATTACCCAAGTTTCTGGAAGACTTAGCTTTTCCTGCTCCCACTTGGGCAAGGCAAAATGAGATCAGCATACTTTTCTGATTTTTACAATTCATGTTTTTCAATATAAAAGGTCAAAAGGATTCTGATCTAAAATTTACAAACTATTTTTGTAAAATTACATAGTGGTGATTGCCACACTAGAAGTCTTAGCTCTTTGAGGATGCTAAAATAAAGAGACTGTGTTGCTTTGAATTTTTTCCTATACTTCCTAAACTCTTCTGTGTTTCTAACATCCCATCTCCCCATTTGCTCTCCAATCCCAATCTTAATTCAGGGAAAGGCAAACCATGGCACATGGGCCAAATCCAGATCGCCACCTGTTTTTGTAGATAAAATTCTTTGGAACACAGCCATGCTCATTTGTTTCCATATTGTCTATGGCTGCTCTCTTGCTAAAACAGGAGAACTGAGTAATTGTGACACAGATCATATGGTCTCGGCAAGCCTAAAATATTACAATCTGGCCCTTTAAGAAAACATTTCTTGACCTTTGTTCCGGCAGGATCACTGAGTCCTCTCATACCTTTTTCCTCACAACACATATGTGGATGAACAAGTCAAGGGAACTATTCCACTTTTTCATAAACATGCCAAGTACTTTCATGTCATGCAAATGTTCTGTTTTCTAGGAATACCTTCCTTCTTCACCTTAATTTTGTTGTGTTCCTGCTTATCCTTAAAAACCCCATCTCTGGTGTCACTTCACTTGCAATTCTTTTCTTGACTATCCCATGAAATAAACTATTTTGTATCATCTTATTCTGTAAATGCATTTGTCAGAACTTATCTTTTAAGAATACTTTTGTGTCCACAAGTAAATCAATAAATTCATTTGGAGAGAACCGATTTCTTTACCATATTATCTTACCATACACATTCATAGTATCCATTTATTCAATTCTTCTTAAGAGTTGTTTTGATTCTTCTTCTAGTAATAGCACTTTGATGCAGAGAGAGTCTCTCATTAAACTTTGCATTTAATTGCCCCCAAATCCCCAATCCAAGACATCCCACCACTTCCCAGCTGGCCCAAAGCACAGTGCCTGGCTTACAGTGTAAGATAAATTCTAAAAGGATCAGAGATCAAATGTAAAAAATGAAATCACACAAGTACTTAAAAAATTGGGTGAATTCCTTTATAATTTGGTAGTGATAAAACACTCCATAACTATAACTCAAAATTTAGAAGGAATAAGAGAAAACATTGGTAAACGTGATTACATAAAATCTTAAAATTAAAGATTTTATAGATAGGAAAGGTACCATAAGTAAACCAAAATGAAAAACTGAGAAAGAAATATTTGTAATTTCTATCACAGGAAAAGGGGTATTATGAATATAAAAAGATTTTCTAAACATAGAGAAGAAATAATCCAACGCCCTATTGAAAAATGAGCTAAAGATATTAACAAATTACAAAAAATGCAAATAATTCTCATATAAAAAATGCTCAACCTCACTCATAATACAAAATGCAAATTAAGCTATAGTCAGATATTTCTCACCTAATAAATTGACAACAATACAAAATCTGAAATACGTTCATAAAACCTTGGGGAAAAGGGATTCGGATATTGCTGGTAGGAACTGAAAATGGTACAACCCTTATGGAGGAGAATTTGGCAATTCCCAGCAACACTACACAGCATTTATTTTCTAACTCACCAGTTTCATGTATAAAGATCTAACCAAAGTAACACTGGCAAAAGTACTGAAAGACATATGTAGAAGTCTATTCTTTATGCCACTGTTTGTAATAGAAAAGACAGGAGCAACCTGAATGTTCATCAATAGCAGACTGATTGAGACCACAATGGAGAACTACACAGTTTTGATAAGGAAGGAGGGATACCTGTATATACTACTATGGAGAGATTTCCATGATATACTGTTAACTGAAAACAGCAAAGTAGAGAAAAGTACATATGGCATGTGTGTATAGCATTCTTTAAGAAATGTGGACAGGGTATGAATATATACATTTGCGTATACTTTTTTTTAAAAGGCAGATGGCCATTTTAAGTGAAGACAGAGTAAGGGAGACCAAATTTAATCTCATATCTAGAAAACTGAGCAAATATGTCAATATGAAGTGATACTTTTCAGACACTGGAGAACTGGCAGCTCAGGAGTTTTATCCCTAAGAGAAAGGAAACAAGGCAAACACTGGAGGCAGTTTCCAGGTCACAGTTCAGGGAAAGGGAATCCAAACATAGCCTGGTGATTTTGATGAATTGAAGAAATAGAGATTGGAGTTTAGAGAGGCAAAGGCAGCTAGAATTTGTGAGCCAGAATACCAGAGAAGTAGCTTCATAGAGAAGCAGCCCAAAGACTTTCAGAGGGGTTCACCCCTATCCTTGGCTGAGTATTGATATGCAAATACATAAGAAGAATTTACCCAAAGTGCCCCCGCAAAAAAAAAAAAATTACTGGAAAGGAACAAGGAAATGTCCCTAGCAGTTCACAGAGGACCAGGAAAAGTTCATGTTTACACTAGCCGAACTGGAAAACCTTATAGCATGTTGAGAATCAGGTAGAATCTACAGAGGGTATTGCTTTATTAGAGGGACAAAATTAGTCCTAAACTAAGGGTTGTTTACACCTACCCTAAAAAAAACCCGTAAAAGTAAATACGAGGGCTTCCCTGGTGGCACAGTGGTTGAGAGTCCACCTGCCGATGCAGGGGACATGGGTTCGTGCCCTGGTCCGTGAAGATCCCACATGCCGCGGAGCACCTAGGCCCGTGAGCCATGGCCGCTGAGCCTGCGCATCCAGAGCCTGTGTTCCGCAACAGGAGAGGCCACAACAGTGAGAGGCCCGCATACCACAAAAAAAAAAAAGTAAATACGAAAGAGGACTAATTGGTTCTAAGTAAATTAGCTAAACATCAGAGCAAAATATAAACATCTTGAAAGGAATATAACAAAATCCAACAACCAACAGCATAAAATACACAATTTCTAGCATATAATCAATAATTATGAAACACAAAAAAGCAGCAGCAAAATACGAAAAATAACCAGGATAAAAATAAATCAATGCAAACAGAGCCAGAGACAACAGAGATAATGGAATCAGTAGATGAATCCATTAAAACAACCATTATAAATATACTCCCGATGTTCAAGAAGATAGTGGATAACATGACAATAAAGAAGAGAAATTTGAAGATATAAAAAGGACCCAAATAAAACTTCTGAAGATGAAAATTACAAAGGCTGAAATTAAAAACACATTGAATGAGAATAAAAGCAGATTAGACACTGCAGAAGAAAAGACCAGTGATTAATTATAGGATTCATCCAAAATGAAACTCAGAAAAAATACTGAAAATTAAGACAGCATCAGTGACCTTGGGAGTAATATTACGTGCAACTGGTGTTCAAGAAAAGGGGCCTGGAGGAAAGAAAAAAATATTCCACATTTACTGAAAACTATGAATCTATAGATCCAATATGTTCAAGGAAACTGAAAGGCAAAAGAAACACAAAGAAAGCCACATCCACACCCATCTTAATCAAGCTTCTGAAAACCAGTAATAAGGAGAAAAATCTCAAAATCAGTCAGAGAAAAAGGGCACATTACATAATGAGGAACAAGTATAGTAATAATGATATACTTTTCATGAGACACTATTCAAGCAATGAGACCATAGTTAGACATCTGTACAGTATTTAAAGAAAAAAGAAAACTTGTCAATCTAGATTTCTTTACCAAAATATCTATTAAAATGGAAGGATAACAAGTTCTTTTCCAGAAAAATAGAAGTTTAAAATATTTATCTCTAATAGACCTATACCATGAAATGTTAATAAATTTTCTCAGGCAGAAGAAAAAAATGACAACAGATAAAAAAATTAAATCAACAACAACAAAATGAAGAGTACCAAAATATGCAGGAAGTCATAAAATGTATTTTTCTCATTTTTAAACTCTTTAATAAATAACTGACTCTTTAAAGCAAAAAAATAATAACAACGTATTGAAAGATGAAATAGTAGTATAATTCTTCTATTTCAGTAGTTATAATACTGCTTGAAGATAGACTATAAGTTAAAAATGATTTATTGTGAACCTCAGTAAAATCTCTAAAAAATAAAAGTAAAAGAGGCATGGTTAATAAATCAATAACAGAAACAAATTGAAATCATTAAGAAAAAGAAAACTTAGTTAATACAAAGGAAGGCAAGAAAGGAGAAAAAAATAACACAGAGCAGAAGAGACAAATAGTGATTAAGTAGTATGATAGTAGACTTAACCCTATCCATACAGATAATTACATTAAATGTAAATGAACTAAACAGACAATTAAAAGGTAGAGATTATCAGATTGGCAAACATATGTTGCCACATTTTAAATATAAAGACACAGATAGTTTAAAGCTTACAAGATGGAAAAAGCATAATGTTCAAGCACAAATCAAAAGAAAACTAGAGTGGCTGTCAGACAGAGTATGCTGTAGGGCAAGGAATATTTCCTAGGAATAAAAAGGAATAGTTCACAACGATATAAAGATGAATTCATCAACAGCACATAATTTTAAATGTGTATGCACCCAATAACAGAGTTTCAAAATACACAAAGCCAAACTTAAAGAATTGAAAGGAGAAATAGACAAGTCCACAATTATAGTTGGGGAATGAAACACTTTTCTCTCAGTAACTGATAGAACAAGAATACAGAAATCAATAAGGAGGGAAAACACTTTAATAACACTGTCAACCAACCTGACATTTGTAGAATACTGCCCTCAACGACAGGAGGAAACACATTTTTCTGAAAGTGTACATGGAACAGTCACCAACACAAAACATATGCTGACCTATAAAACAAGTAACAATGTATTTGAAAGGACTAAACTCATACAAAACATGTCCTCTGACCACACTGAATTAAACTGACTCAGTAACAAAAAGATATCTGTCAAATCACTGGATGTTTATAAATTAAACACTTTTAAATAACCCAAAGGGCTAAGAAGAAATCACAAGGGAAAATGGAAAACATTTTTTTTTACCATTTCCATCTATTGAATTAGCAAGTAATATTACAAAATTTATAATACCGATATTATCAAAACTAGAGGAACTAGCATCCTCATATGCTACTAGTGGGAGTATAAATCGATAATACATTTCTGAAAACAAGTATGTGTATATTTACATATTCTTACATATGAATACAATAAACCAATATATTAAATACATCAAAAGCCTTAAAATTTACTGGAAAACATTTTAAACTGAATGAAATGAAAAACACAACATATCAAATTTGTGGTATACATATAAAGTTGTAACTATAGGGAAATTTAGAGCATTAAATGCTTATAATGAAAAGAAAAAAAAAATCTTGAATCCATGATCTAAACTTTCACCTCATAAAATTAGAAAAAGAAAATTAAATACAAAATAAGCAGAAGACAGAAAATAATAAAAGAGTAGAAATAAATAAAAATAAAAACCAGGGGAAAAATAGTGACAAATAAATGAAAACAAAAGCTGGTTCTTTTGGAAAAGGTCAACAAAGTTGACCTTGTAGCCAAATTCACCAGAATAAAAAAGAGCAAATAAAAATACCCATATAAGGAACAAATGAGGGAATGGAATACCATTACAGATCCTACAAGTATGGAAATGATAATAAAAGAATATCAGGAATGATTTCATGTAAATAAACTTGATAATTTATAACAAAATGGACACATTCCTTGTAAGATAAAAAACTATGAAAGCTCACTCAAGAAGCAGTAGATAACCTAATTAACCATATATCAATTAAAGATATTAAATTCATAGTTTAAAACTCCTTTACATAGAAAACCTCAGACCCAGATATTTTCATAAATAAGTTCTACCAAACATTTAAGGAAAAATACTGCTAACTCAAAACAAACTTATTCATAAAATGAAAGAAGAGGAAAAACTTCTCAGTATTTTTTTATGAGGTCTGCTTTCCCATAAAAGCAAAACCAGAAAAAGACATTACAAGACAATTATATACTGATTTCCCTCATGAACATAGAAATAAAAATCCTTAACAAATTAAATCCAGCAATTTATAAAAAGGATAACACATCCCTACTACATGAAGTTCATTCCAGGAATGTAAAGTTGGCTTAATATTTAAAAATAATTCAGTGTAGGGCTTCCCTGGTGGCACAGTGGTTGAGAGTCCGCCTGCCGGTGCAGGGGACATGGGTTTGTGCCCCGGTCCGGGAGGATCCCATATGCCACAGAGCGGCTGGGCCCGTGAGCCATGGCCACTGAGCCTGTGCATCCGGAGCCTGTGCTCCGCAACGGGAGAGGCCACAGCAGTGAGAGGCCCACGTACCGCAAAAAAAAAAAAAAAAAAAAAAAAAAAAATTCAGTGTAACTCAATGTACTGAAAAAGAAAAATCATATGATCGCCTCAGCAGACACATATAAAGTAGCTGACAATATTCAACTCCCATTCATGACAAAGATTCTCAGTAAAATAGAAACAGAGGGAAAACCCCTCAACCCTATAAAGGGCATTTATGAAAAACCTACAGGTACCTTCATTAATTAATGGTGAAAGACTAATTGCTTTACCCCTAAAATCAGAAATGAGACAGGGATGCCTGCTCTCACCACTTCTTTTCAACATTATATTAGAGTTCTTAGACAGTGGAATAAGAGAAGAAAAAGAAATTAAAGGCATAGACTGGAAAGGAAGAAATAAAAGTATCTTTATTTATAGACAACATGACTGTCAAATAGAAAATTCTAATGAATCTAGCAAAAAAAGTTACTAGAATTAATAAGCGACTATAGCAAGGTTGCAGGATACAAGGTCAATATATAGTTATCTACTGTGTTTATATATAAGTAACATTTGGAAAAAGAGTTTTAAAAAGAATTATCTTTTACAATAGCATCAAAAATATTAATTATTTAGGGATAAATTTAACAAAATATGTGTTAGGCATGTAAACTGAAAACTTAAAATTATTGCTGAGAGAAATTTTAAAATACCTATATAAATGTAGGAATATACTATGTTCATGAAGACTCAGTATTGGTAAATGTCAATTCTCCCCAAAATGACTTATAGAGTCAATGCAATTCCAATCACAAGTCAAGTAAGCTTTTGCAGAATAGACATGCTGATTTTACAATTTATATGGCAAAGGTAAGGCCTAGAATAGTCAAACATTTCTAAAAAATAATGAGGTTGAAGGACCTATGCAACCTGCTTATGGTGAGTGAAAGAAGCCAGACATGAAAGACTATACATTGTATGATTCCATTTTTAAATTTTAATTTTTTATACAATTTTTAAAGGTTACTTTCCATTTACAGTTTTTACAAAATATTGGCTATATTCTCTATGTTGTACAATACATCCTTGAGCCTACCTTACACCCAACAGTTTGTAACTCCCACTCCCCAACCTGTATATTGCCCCCCACCCACACTGTTAACCACTAGTTTGTTCTCTATATCTGTGAGTCTACTTTTTTTTGTTATATTCACTAGTGTGTCATATTTTTAGATTCCACATATAAGTGATATCATACAGTATTTGTCTTTCTCTCTGACTTATTTCACTTAGCATAACACCCTCCAACTCCATCCATGTTGCTGCAAATAGCAAAACTTCATTTTTTTCTATCTTGAGTGGTATTCCATTGTATATATATATACCACATCTTCTTTATCGATTCATCTGTTGATGGATACTTAGGTTGTTTCCATATCTTGGCAATTGTAAATAATGCTGCTATGAACATTGGGGTGCATGTATCTTTTAGAATTAGTGTGTTTGGTTTTTTTCAGATATATAACCACGAGTAGAACTGCTGGGTCATATGGTAGTTCTATTTTTAGTTTTTTGAGAAACCTCCATACTGTTTTCCACAGTGGCTGCACCAATTTACATTCCCAACAGTGTAAAAGGGTTCCCTTTTCTCCACATTCTCGCCAACATTTGTTATTTGTGTTCTTTTTGATGATAGCCATTCTGACAGGTATGAGGTGATATCTCATTGTGGTTTTGATTTGCATTTCCCTGATGATTAGCAATGTTGAGCATATTTTCATATGCCTGTTGGCCATCTGCACTTCCTCTTTGGAAAAGTGTCTATTCAGCTCTTCTACCCATTTTTAAATTGTGTTGTTTGTTTCATAGTATTCCATTTACACAAAATTCTAGAAAAGACAAATTATAGTGACAGAAAGCACATCAATGGTTGTCACAGACCAGAGGGAGGAAAAAGGGAATAACTGCAAAGAGGAACAAAGAAGCTTTTTGAGGTGAAGGAAAATAGTCTATATCTTGTGCATACTGGTGTTTACATGTGATTCAGTGTGTAGCGGTGTTACATTCTTTGGAAGGCACCAAGTGATAAAAATAAAATTAGCTAATTTTGTTTACCATGAAAGCTATTTTTAAAAGAAAGAAAAATTATTTTAAAATGTAGTTATATATAGGAAGAAAGAGGAAACAGATATAAGGTACAGAGATGGAAGCTAGATTCATTGCATATACCTTATTTGGTATATATACCTATTTCACATAATTACAAAAGAAAATTAAACATTATACAAGGAATCCCTAAAAATTTAATGTACAATAAAACAAGCTAACCTAATCTGCATTCACTCAAAAGCATAATTCTCTTTGGGGAACTATTCCATGTGACCCTATAACACAGTGATTTGACTATACACTCCTAGTGGGATATGCTAGCAGAACAAAAAAAAAATTTATTTTTAGTAATCATATTGTTGATGGCAGTGTTATCACACTGGAAGCTATCTGTAACTACTGAGCCTTACCAAAAATGGACTCAGGAGTCAACCTGATAACCTCTCACTTGCCAAAGATGAAACAATATCAATATTATTTTGTTATCAATAAGGATAAAAACTGCAGTGCACTGAAACACATCAAATATCTTTAAATCAATGAATTGCAAAAATTTCACAATTGTTTATAGTATATTTTTAAAAATTAATATTTATTCTGCCTTTTATTATAGGAACTCTACCTGAGGGAAATAAAAAAAGTCAATAAGGGAATCTTTTCTTATAGGAGTACTCCAACTAATAATTAAGGAGGAAATAATATAATTAAAATTCCACCTCTTTATGACATATAGTGATATAATGAATCTAAGACATTGATCATCAGTGGCTACTAACATCCAACAAAGAGAAAAACTAGACATTATATTTTTAGGTAAAGGTAAACAATACCACCTATGAAATATTCTTGCCAAATATAAAAACAAACAAACAAAAAACTAACCTATACCTGATCAATCTAGACCTAACTATCAATGCAATGGATAGAAGAATATGTTAAATGACACCATGGAGATGCAATCAATGATACACTGACCAAGGGAAATTCTATGGGACCAACCTGATTTCTTTAATAAGTAAGAAATTTTTTAAAAAAGGAAATAGTGGGGAAATGATAATATAAGGAATTACCATTGATTTGAAGGGGTATGGTATTGTGATAACACTTAAGAAATAGTGTTTGTTTTAGAGATACATGAAGAAATATTTACAGACCAATTTATATGGTGTCTGGGATTTGCATCAAAATAATATGGAGGTGAAAGGGATATAGGTAAGTTGTAGAGGAAGCAAAATTAGTTATGGATTGATAATTGTTGAAAGGTAGATGAAATTCTTCATTATACTATTCTATTTAGTGCATCTTTGAGACTTCCCATAATAAAAAAAAAAGCTAAAAGATACTTGCTATCATAATATAGTAGACTAACAGTTAAATACGAAGAAGATAACTGAGAATGATTTTTAAATGCTTTTTGGAAGCCATCTTATACCTGGTATTTATAGAATGAATCCTTTAAATAGTATCATAAGTAGCAAATCATACTTTCAGATTCAGGTATTTGAAGAATAATATTTAAATGACAGATCACAATTGTTTATGAAACTAAGATGACATGTAGAATGAAATTAGATTTTTAACTTGAAAATAGAAACATTAAAAACTTAGAAAGATACCAAACAACTTTTTTAAAAGCCAGTCATTAATCTTGCTATTTCCAAAATAAGCCTTATTTTCTTACAATATTGTAGAAAAGAAAGCATTGATCAGGTTGCAGTTACAAGTGAGGCAAAATATCAAAGCTGAGTCTAGTATTATTGTGTTCTTATGAGGTGCTCCACTGTTAAAAGAATATGTTCTAGAATGAGTATATTAAACTGAGTTTTGCTAAGGGAAATAAACTGAAGTGAATTAACACAGGCATTTGAAACCCAACCTAAGGAATCAGGTCTGCCTTACTGTCATGGGTAGCTGATGCAATCTTCACCCTTCTTGATCATCATGGATTCTGGAGCTGCATATTCCCAGTCAGCCCTATTACCCCATTAAATTCAGCAGAGTGAGGGATTTTGCTAGTATTATACCAGATTAGAACCACCAATTTAATGTCAAAACTAATATTAATCCTTTGTTTAACCTACCATGCTTCTCTAACTTGCTGATTGATTTTCCTTATAATACTGTAGTACTGTATTGTGCTGTCAGCTATTTTTCAGAAATAGTTGTTTTCCTCACATCCACCTTCTACCACATATCCACACATAACAATAACATCACAGGACTTCAGGGGAAGTACCGCTTGATGCCTCAATTCACTTTGAGCCACAAAAGCAGAAATGAAATGTTCTCCTACTACTGCCTCTCATTCAGAGTTTCCCCCTCATTCCAAGCAATATTCAGAAACCTCAAGCAACAAGGGTCAGTAGCATTTGGCCCTTGTCTGAGACCTGATCTAGGGAATGTAAAGAGCTCTTCAGAATAAATGGGCTTAGGTATTTTCATAATCTCTCACTGACCAGACCCCAAAACAAGATTCAGAGTTCTTCATAAGGACTCACATGAATGTAGTTATTTAATACTTATCCAAAGAAATGTACCGCTGAAATGCCACCAAAAATACTTTTATTGTTAAATTATGAGAAGAATCTTACTTAACACTTATTTTAACCTACTATAAGCTAGGCACTCTTCTCATTATTTTATAAATACTAATTGAACATCGTAAACCTATAAAGTAGCTACTATAGGCTACCACGTAATGAAACACCACAGTTTTATTAAAGAAGAAACTAAGGTACAGAGATAGTAAATAGTTTATCCTAGGTCACACAGCTAGTATGTAGCAGAGGTGGGATTTGAACCCAGGTTGGGGCTGCTTAACTATTATACTCTGCCACCTCTCTATTAAACTCCTCTGATGCTTCAGCTATGCTACAGCTCACAATATAAACCCCCTTTCTCTCTATAGCTAAATGCCATATTTTAAACATATCAATCAACTTAAGCTTATGTCAGTTTAAAAAGTATCTTTGAACATGTTCTTAAAATCTACATAAAAGACAGTCTTCAGAGTAAGGGTCAAGAGAAAGTTAAGAATAAGTAAACTGAACTAAATATACAATTCCTAATGGTTCATGGATGGACCCTTAACTGTTCATTTACTGAAAAAATATAGGGGGTAAAAGAAAATTTTCTCAATCTGCTACATATTATAATGGCAAAGATTCATCAACTAAAAAAATGTTGCAAGTTTATTGACTTTTTTCTTTCAATAAGGTAAGTTCATCTCATTTTACGTGCTAGAAGCTTACCTATTCACAATATAGCACACAAGCTGGCTCCTGGAAGATTATAGGAGCACTGCTTGTGGACAGAATTTTGGAGGTACACAGATAGAAACTAAGCCCACTTCCAGTAGATGCCCATAGGAGACACGTGAAAGCCAGGGAACACGCCATAGCAGAAATTTTGTAAAATGTAATCTATGGTCTACACACTTGAAGACATAATGTGAGAGACAAAGTTATATTGCTATATAATTTATTCCTGTGGTTAGCCTATTTTACAATTGTTTTGAGAAAATGGCCCAATGACAGGGACAATATCTTGTACTTTGTAGCTGAACTATACTTGTTCTATCAACTGCACTCCCTACCCTTGATAACTAGCACTGCCTAAAAATAAAAATATATTAAAGTTAATTTAAACTTAAGGCATTAGTGATATGAGTATTCTTGTGCTGGATGGAAGTATCCAACGAAAAAATGTCTTTGCAAGTTCTATTCATGTAGATGTTACAAGAATAATGGGAGAGGTGAACAAAATTCCATAAGCCATTAAGACAGATGTAGAGTATCCCAAAGTGAAGGAGAAATTCTCTTGATCTTGGGAAATGAAAAAAGGGAATTTAAATTTTCTTATAAGGAGACCTTAGAGCAAGAGGGGAAATTTTAAGCAGTGGAGGGAAAAAAATCCATTGAGGGCTATAGACAACCAACAATTTAATCAACATTTTAAGGAAGAGAAATAGAAAATCAATTCTCCTGCTCTTAAGACAAAAACATAATAAAAACGTACTTCAGTTCAGTATTCAGGCTAGACAAGGGGAAAAGATAACAAAACCTAGGAGCAAGAAAAGACCAACACCTCAGACTTACTCTAATTATCATTTCTATTATGATAGCAACCATATGTGGTAATTTTCTTGAATCATTCCAGTTTCAAATATTCTGTACTATTGTTCGGATACATTCATTCGTATTTAACGCATGTTCTGACCCTTGGTTTGGAAAATGTTGTCATCAAGCCTACTTGTACCCAGTCCTCAGGTTCACTCCTGCTGTGGTCCCAGTTCCTCTCCCCATCGACCAGTAGCTGGACACCCTTTGGCTCCCCTATCATTTTCCTCTCAACCACCACCACACTCAGACAACCCCCAGCTCCAATCTGTTTGGGCTCCATAACCTTACCTTCCTTCTTGCTGTGATAGCCAGGAT
Organism: Phocoena sinus; assembly: GCF_008692025.1. Lineage (NCBI taxonomy): Eukaryota > Metazoa > Chordata > Mammalia > Artiodactyla > Phocoenidae > Phocoena > Phocoena sinus. The sequence continues at coordinate 57,566,671 of NC_045776.1, read as the reverse complement.
TCCCACCCTGACCAGCCTTCAGACTTCCAGCCCTGAACTGCTCTCCAGGCTATCAATCCAATCCCAACCTCCACCTCAACTGAACAAAATTAGTTTGCTTGCCTCTGTGCCTTGAACTCCCTAATATCCTCTGGCAGCTTTTTGGCCACAAGGTCCCTTTCCACAAACCTCAACAAAAAAAAAACATATTTTAGGTACTTACCTTTAGGTATTTACCTTTGGTCCTCCGACTAAGTTTAGTTCCTCCCTCTGAAAGGTTCTCTCACAGTGCCGTTAAGATGAAGAAATAGTGATGGGAAAATCAGCTCGAGTTCTCAAATATTTACTGAGCATCCACTGTATGTGCCAGGCTAGCATTGCATTCTTCATTAGCTGGTAGGGGATGGAAGTGACATACCCCAATGAATAAGACCTCCTTTGTTCTCAAAATCCTTAGAATTGAATGGGTAAGGGACAGGGGTGAAAACATATCTAGGATATAAGGGTGATTCTTAAGTGAGATAATCTAGCTTCATCAGCATAATGAATTTTGGAGGGAAAGGATGAACTAGGGAAATATGCTTGCCTCTCTCGGTTGTGAGCACAAAAGGGGAAGCAATTGTTTCTGACCCGAAGACTGGGAAAGTCTTTGTGGTGAAAATGGCTTTTAGACTAGCCTGGAAGGGTAAGTAGGTTTTCAGTAGTGGGCAGTGAGAGAAAGGACACGAGAATGTCCTTGGTGTGCCTGCCTATGCTGTTGCCTCCTAGACTCTATCTGGCTGCTCTCACTCATTTTCCAGTGGGGAAGTGTATTACTTTGCTAAGGCTGCTGAAACAAAGTATGACAAACCGAGTGACTTAAACAACAGAAATTTATTGTCTCAAGGTTCTGGAGGCCAGAAGTCCTAGGTCAAGGCTCTTAGCAGTGTTGGTTCCCTCTGAGGGCTGTGAGGGAGAATCTGTTCATGCCTCTTGCCTAGGTTCTGGTCGTTTGGTAGCCAACTTGTCATTCTTTGGCTTATAGAATCACTACCCTGATCTCTACCTTCATCTTCACATGTTTTATTTTTCTCTGTGTATGTGTCATTCTTCAAATTTCCCCTTTTTATAAAGACACCAGTCACAGCACTAAGTATGGTATTAATATATATACACATTTAGAAATGGACAGCTATAACGTAATGAAATGGATTCTTCTGTATTGTTTGTGAAAATCACTCTATATTTACTATGCATACTGTGTGGATAAATTAGAAAGATTTCTTGTAGCACAAAGGTATTTTCATTTACAGATTTTTGTTTGGTGGAATATTGCTCTTTTGTAAATTCTTCACCTCAAATCTCACAGCACCTTGAAGAAACATCTCAAGTTTCATGTTTTTAGATTCTCTGTATCTGAACAGACAAGAAAGGCACATTTTATGCCTACAGATTTCAAGTCACAAATGACTTGTTTTCTTCCCATGAGAGGTAAATGAACAAAAGGAACAGATAATGCATTACAGTAAAAACAGGATCCAAATAAAAATATTAGAGAGCTTGGCTCTTGAACAAGCGATAAAAGGCTTAATGCCATCTACTCTTACTGTAAGTTCCGTTAAGAGGATACTCAGTTTAAAAAGGAGGAAAGCAAGAGAAGGTATTTTCATCTTTCCATTTTGGTAATAGGATTTGTATTGAAAAGGAGTCATACTGGTAATAATACTTTAGATTTTCATAGTGCTTTAGAATTTTCAAAGTGTTCTCACATATTCTATTTCATTTGACTACAACACCCCTGTTTGGTGGGCAAAATAAGGGCACTGACCTCCATTTTACAGATAAAGACATTGAGAGAGTTTAAGGGGTCTCCCATTGTGACCCAGCTAATAAATAATAAGAAACACAAAGAATGTATCCAAACCTTCAGAACAGCTTTTTGTTAGCTTTTGGGAACACAACCCTTTGGGAACAGCATGCAGCTTCTCAACGTCAAAACTGAATTGACTTATGAAGCTCTTCACCGAGAATCTGCTGCAAAAGATGTTCAGGCCAAATGTTTATTAGCTGTTTCAGGCCAAAATGTTCATTAGCTGTTAATCAGAGTGTTCCTGATAGAGCTATGTATTATTTCATTAATGGCTGCCAAACATCACATGTGAACAATGAGCTACAGAAAACATAAACACAAGACCGTATCATTCGTCCAAGGTATTAAAAGATAATTTATTCATTGATTCAACAAACGAGTTGAATGTTGAGCAACTACAATGTGCTATACATTGGGCTACAATATGAGCCAAAGTGAAATCCTCCCACCTTCGTGGAGCTGACTGTTTGTCATGTGTCTAGTGTGCGTGTGTGTGTGTAGGGGGGGGTGGGAGTACCCATAACTATGTAATTATAAAATGTGAAGTGTACTACGAAAGAAAATTGTGACAGAAAGATCTCTTTTAAGCAGATAGACTGGAATAATCAGGAAAGCCCTTTCTGAGGAAGTGATGTATGAGCTGAGATTCAAAGTATGCAGATGAGTTAAGAAGGACAAATGGTGTGCTGGAGGAGGGTATAGTAAAGAGCAAAGAGATAGCAAGCAGAAGAAAGAGAGTGTGCAGCAATGGACTCGAACTGGGAGAGAGCATAGCACATCTTAGAATATGGAAGAATTGTCTATAATAGCGACCTCTACTTTCTCACCTGTTTCTCTCCTTAACACTCTTCCCATCTCCAGCCAGGTTCCCATCTCCACCACTCCACTCACACTATTCTTAAGGTCAGCAAAGACCACCATATTGTAAATCCAACAGGCACTTCTCTGTCATCTCATTCAATCTCTCACTACCATTCAAATTGCTAATCATACCCCCTCCCTCTTTAAAAAGCTGGTAACAATCTCTGGGTTCACCGTCTCAGTCTTCTTTGCTGGCTTTTCTTCTTCTGCTTGACTTTCAATATTGGAGCTATAGGGTTGGATCCTAAGCACTTTCCTTTTCTCTATCTACATCTTTAAGACGTTGTCACCCAGTCCCATGGTCTTAATCCCACTATGTTGTCAATCTCAAATACATACCTCTAGACCTGGCCTTTCTACTGAGATTCAGATTCATATGTAATTGCCTTATGTCTCCACTTGAATACCAAATCGGCCTCTCAAACTTACGGAAAAAAAGCGAATTCCCATCCCCTCCAACCTGCTTATCTTCTAGTCTTCTCCATCTTAGTAAATGAGTGGTTCACCCCTCATTCTTCTCTTCCCCTTACTCTACCCCCATGTAAATATATTAACAAGTCTCTATCTCCAAAATACATCCTATAATCATTCACTTCTCTCCACCTTTATTACCATCACCCTCATCTGACTAACCAAGCCCAGACAAGTTCACATATTCCCTAACTAGTCTCCCTACAGCCACTCCTTCCCTCTTTAAATCCAAGTCCACCAGGGCAAACAGAATGTTCCTTTTAAAATGCAATTCAGATCACTTCACTGCCTTTCTTGAAATCCTCCAGGGGCTCTCCCTTTCACTTGGAATAAAATCCAAACTCCTTAAGCTAGCCCACAAGCCTTTCATAATCTGGCCCAAGCCCACCTCTTTAACCTCATCTCCTTCCACACTTTTTATCTTTCTTCCACACTGTGGTAGGCAGAATAATGCCTCCCTCCCCAAGATAGCCACATCCTAACCCCTGGAACCTGTGAATATGTTACCTCACGTGGCTAAAGGGAACTGCGACTGCAGATGAAATTAAGGTTGCTAATCAACTGACCTTGAAATGGGAGGATTATCCTTGATTATCTGGGAGGTCCAATGTAATCAGAAGGGTTCTTAAAAGTAGAATAGGGAGGCAGAAGACTCAGAGTCAGAGAATAAGATATGACTACAGCAGCGAGGTCATCAACATGATGCAGCGTGGGAAAGACTCAACCACGTTGCTTTGAAGATGGAGGCAGAGGGTCATGGGCCAAGGGGTGTGGGCAGCTTCTAGAGGCTGGAAAATGCAAAGAAATGTATTCTCCCCTAGAGCCTCTAGAAAGGACTACAGTCCTGCTGATACCTTCATTTTAGCCCAAAGAGACCCATTTCACACTTCTGACTTCCAGGACCAAGAAGAATGTAAATTTGTTTTGCTTTAAGCCACTAAATTTGTGGTAATTTTTACACAGTAATAGAAAACTAATATACCAGACATACTAGCCTATTCCATGAACAAATTTGTTTCTGCCTCAGAGCTTTTATTTTTATGGTCATCACTACGTGGAATGCTATGTCCCCACATATTAACACGGCTGACCTGGCTCCTTCTTGTCATTTTGAACTCAACTTCACAGAGTGGTCTTCCTTGACCACTTCTAAGTAGCTAGTCATCACTTTCTTTCTATCACATTATGTTTCATTTTCTTTGTAGCATTTTTACCATCTGAAATTATCTCTGAAAGTTATTGTAGCCTAATTCCCTACTGTAGACTATATTTTTTGTGAGAAGAGGAGCCCTGCCCTTGTTCACCACTGTATCCTTGGTCCCTGAGAAGTATCTGGCACAAGGTACATGCTTAGTCATAAATGTTAACCACTAAATAAATGATACCCACTACGGGTGGAGAATAAAGGGTACTGGAGAGAAGGGTGTGAGAAAAGGCTGGAGAAGTGGACAGAGGCAGATCACGTGGTATCTCAGAGTCCTTGTTAAGAACGCTGAGCTTTACCTTAAGAACACTAAGAAGCCATGGAAAAACCGTAGGCAGGGGAGTAATGTATTTATATTGCTGATTTTAAAAGATTATTTGGTGACAGACTGGAATGAGAGCAATGGTTTATGTGAATGTAAGGAGAAGAGATACGAAGAATGCTGTTGGGTAGACTAGGCGAAAAATGATGGTAAACTTGGACTAGGGTAGTAGCAGTGAAAAAGCTAATGTATTAGAATGTATTAGAGATATAATTTGGAATTTAAATGAACAAGACTAGGTGACAGATTGGGACATAAGGAGTCCAAATGAATAGAGCTCAAGAATGACTTTCAGATTTATATTCTAAGCAACTTAGAAGGCTACAGTGCCAATTTCTAAGATGGGAAAACTGAAGAAGGATCAGGCCTGACTGTGTATACTGTGGGGGAGAAGATTGGAAGCTCAGTTTCATCTGTGTTATATTTGAGTTGTCCTCAAGGCATTAAAGTGGTGACATCATATGTACAGCTAAATGTTGAGCCAGGAATTCAGATTAGAAGCAATGTGTTTTGAAGCTAGAAACAGTCAAAGCCATGGGACTGGATGAAATAATAATCTAGGGAGAAAGCGTAAAGAAGAGCATTCAGAGTACTGCAAGTTCTCCTGGTTCTGAGAAGCCTTACCAGTGTTCCTCATTGCAACCAGAAAGCTGACCACAGTCAGGCTGGGAAGATGCCTGTTTGTACTTTGAAAATTCACTCAGTCCATTCAAACTACCATGGGTGGGATTCCCTCTTTTCCACTCCTCGTTGCAGATTTAGGTAAAGAAGGAGCGGGCAAAGGAGACTGACAAAGGGCAGTTAAGGAGATTGAGGGAAACCTGGAGAACTTCATTTCATACGATCTATAATGATACCCCAAGTTAAAAGAACAGAGGAAAACAGTGATTTGTGTGGGATAAACGACTCCTTCCTTAGCAGAGCATTATGAAACCAAAGCCTCCCATCTTACCTAAATTCTCACACTGGATGGAAATTTAGGGAGTATGTGTCTCAAGGACACACAATGCCGGATGCAACTAGTTTTCCTATAACAATATTATCAAAAGGGTGATTTGTCAAAGGCCCTGTCTCTCCAGGTGTGTGCTACAGGCGGCAGCCAAACTCAAGCACCCTGATCCATTTCACTGTGGAGGTCAGATGGCACCTCCCAATTCTGTAATCCAGAGGTTCTCAAAGTGGGGACCCCGGGGTTCCCAAGACCCCTTCAGGCAGGCTGCAAAGCCAAAACTATTTTCACAATAATACCAACATGTTATTTACAGACTAGATGACATGTGATATCACGAGACTGAATGTTGAAAGAGACAGAATACATTAAAGAGATTCACAAAAATGTAACACAATGCCACTCTTTCTTTGTTTTGTAGACAGTTACTTTACACGAACATGTTAACGTGTAAGGGTTTCATTACTGTGAGTTTTAAATAAATTGAAATTTTAAAACTTCCCCGTTTTAATTTCTGACAGTAAATATTAACAGATAAAAACCCAGATGAACAGAACCTCTTCGGGGTCCTCAGTAAATTTTAGCTGTGTGAAGAAATCCTGGACCAAAGTTTGAGAGGCACTGTCCTAAAAGGCCACCAGAATGGTTCTGAAACCAGGGACAAAGGACAACAGGCTCCCCATCCCCTCCCTCTGACCCGCAAAGCCTCATCTGTGCGTGAACTTCAGAACGCTCTCTCCCAAAGCCACGGGTTTGGCTCCCTGACCCCGGGTCTCACCTGGAAGCCTTGCCGCCTCGAGCCCCGGCGGCTTCTCGGGTCCGCAGCCCCGGCCCAGCCCGGGTCCAGCGCGTGCACGCCTCCCGGTCACTGTCACGGGGCCGTGGGTGTCATTTACTCGCGGAAGGGACAGTGAAAATAACCGGGAGGAGGAAATACGTGGGGGACCGGCCGGAGGCCGGCGCGGGGACCGGGCCGGAGTGGCCGGGGCCTGGGCCCCCTCCGCGGCCGGGCCGCCCCCTCGGACGGGCCGCTCCCGGCCTCGGGTCTCGGGAGTCCCAGGAGCCGCCGTTCTCCGTCGGAGGCCCGGCCCTCGCCCGCCTTGGACCCCTGATGGAATATTCGGCCCCGCCGGCTTGGGCAGTTTCATGGTTCTCTGGGGCCCTTTCCTCTCCTTAGACCGGGAAACTCGGGGCAAAGTCCTTCACATCCTCGTCCGTCGTCATCGTCGTCGTCTTCGTCGTCGTCCAGGTCAACGTGGTGAGGAGTACGCGACGCCCCGAGGCGCTGTTAGCGTTGCCTCTCAGGGCCTCAGACTCTTGAGTCTGCGCAGTAGAGGCCAAGCGATCTCCCTCCAACACACGCCCGTTCTTGCGGCTGGGAGCAGGGGCGGGGCGTCTTCGGGGGGCGGGGCAGCCTCGAAAGAAGGCGGGGTCAGCAGGTTGGGTTTTGCCTAGCATTAATAAGCTTTGGTTGATAAGAACTGGGAGTATATTTTTCTTTTGCTTCTGTTTATAGAGGGTGGAAATGTGTTTTAAGAATTAAAAACACTCTAAGGAGTATATATAAATAATAGTTTGAAAGAGTAGAGCCAGCCTACCCCACCTAAGGAGGACTGTGCCGAGGGAGCACTGATGCAGAGGAGAGAAATTAAGATCATATTGACCAGTTTTGCATTCGAGGAGTCAACCAACCTTTGATTTAAAATATTTGGGAAAAAAATTCCAGAAAGTTCCAAAGAGCAAAATTTGAATTTGTGGGGCACCGGTAACTACTTACATAGTACTTACAACTATTTGCATAGCATTTACATTGTATTAGTATTATAAGTAATCTAGAGATGATTTTAAATATATGGGAGGGAGGACATGCATAGGTTATGTAGGTTATGTGCACATACTATGCCATGTAACATAAGGGACTTGAGCATCTGGGGAGTTTGGTATCTGAGGGGGTCCTGGAACCAACCCCCCATCTGTGTACCGAGGCACAACTGTACTTAGCTCAGCCTCTGCCAGCAAATCCTGACAACTGTCAGCGGCCATTCTGGTGCCCACTGTCTGTCAACATCTGAGTGAGCACCCACCTTCTCCTGTCCTGAGATACCACAGAGCAGTGTGTGGCCCAGCAGGAAAGATTCCCGTCTGTACTTAGAGACTTTTCTCCATCCTTGGACCACCTTGGGTGGAACACTGAACACCCCAGTGGCAGTGGTGGTGTGAAAGGGAAAGTCCTGACCACCTGGACATGGTTGAGAGTTAAAGGACCAGCTCAAGATTTACACCCCTCTCCATCCCCAAGTCCAACAGTGGTGAAACCCCCTCCTTCTTGGTGGGGGGGGGAGGGGGTTTGAATCCAGAAGGTCATGACCCAGAGGACTTGATCACAGGCCAAAGAATGACTTTTAAGTTCAAAGGAGCTAGTCAGGGTCGGGCTGAGGAGCAGGTTCTGAGAACTTGAGCTTAAAAGGGAGTGGAAACGTCCACTAACTCTCAGAGCAAAAGGTGCTCTGTCTCACAAACTCCAAACGCTAGGCTCTAATAGCCTCTCTATCTCCACTCTTGACACTGTCTACTCGATATTTTCTATGTATATCTGAGTCTTCCAATTAAAAAAGAAGTCTTTCTTCTTGCAACTTAGCTTTCCAATATCCAGTCTAGATTGTCTAACCATTATAATTTTTTTACATAATTTGTGATGCCAAAGTAGGGTAAGCTCAACAAACCATGCTGACTAAATTCAGAAGAACAATAAGCACATTAACAGATTACAGCTCTGATCCTTCTATTGCTAAATCTAATCATTTTTGTGTAAACAGGACTATTTGATAGATGTATATACCTTAAAATACATTCAATTTCTGGCTCCCCAGAGTGAGATCCATCTATCTATCTAATCTATCTATCTATCATTGGATAGGTAACAGAGCTACAGATTTAGAAGCAGGTGCCTTGGTAGAAATTCAAATTTTCATGTACCAAATGTTCGTGGTCACTTGTAGTGCTAATCATTGCTGGATATTTTACATTGAAAAATATTACCCATTTCAAACAATGACCTTCACACTGAAAATGCAAACCCTAGTTAGAAACCCCTGAGCCAGCTAATGTAAAGCATTATGTATGTGTTTAAGATCAAGGCAAATTACAATACACATAGTTTTAATGCACGGGAAATGTGAAGAAAATAGCACAAGAATCTCTGAAACGCATTCCTAAAACTACAAAGGATTTGGCAACCATTAGAAGAACTGCATCCTGGCAACTACTCTTCAGAAGCTTGGCAAGCCTGAAAAGTTGACCAACACTCAATGTCCAACAAGAATTGAGTGAAGTCAGACTGTGTATTATGTTCAGTTCTGTTCAACATTTTCTGTGCTGTTGTATTTGAGAATGTAATAAGGGATGTAGAAAGCTGTGTCACAATATATATTTTGACATCTGGGAGACTCATTCACCTTACCAGATTACAAACATTATCATGTATCATTGACAAGGACACAGAAATTGTAGGATGTGGACGGATGACTGTGTTCTAAAGCACAGAAGCCAAAGAAGCAAGCAATTTATCACTTGCTGCTTTGCAGAGTCAGCAAAGCACAGGGGCTGGCATTGAGCCTTGAGGAGCCTGAGATCAAATACCAGTTTACACAAGGGAAATATTGTACCAAGTCCATGAGTTTTCTTAGAAAATGAGAACTGTCACTGGGTTCTGCCTCTTAGGTTAAACATTATCCAGTAATGACTGATGCAGAAGGAGAGAACTGAATTGAGAGGGAGGAAGGTGAGAAGCGTGTGCACCAGAAGAAAAAGAAGCATTCTTATTATGTAGAGATTGACAAAAGTGACAATCACATGGCTCCCAGGTAGAAACTTAAGGCAAGTAACATGATGGTTAAGTATCAGGGCTTGGGAGTACTGGGTATGAATTCTGGCTTTGTCAAGTCACAACTTTACAAATTGGGCAAGTGAATTTCAAACCTATTTAATGGGGATGATAATGATGGCATCATAAAGAATTAAGGAATATATAGAATGGGTAAACAACAAGGTCCTACTGTATAGCACAAGGAACTATATTCAATATCCTATGATAAACCATAGTGGAAAAGAATATAAAAAAGAATGTATATATATGTATAACTGAAACACTTTGCTGTACAGCAGAAATTAACACAACTTTGTAAATCAACTGTACTTCAATTTTAAAAAAAGAATTAAATAAGGAGATGCATGGTCAAGAGGGTCTTTGGCATGGAGTGGCAGGAGAAGGCCAGCAGGAGTGAAGTTCTAGGCTAAGCCCGTCGACAAGTATTGAACTATGCTCTCATCTCAGCCCTGTGATGGGCCAGACACGAAAGGGACACTGTTGCAACACAGACTGTGGTTGTAATGAAGCAGAAGCGACGTGACCACCGGCAGGTAAGCATGAGAGACTTCTGGAAGATTCACTCGAACACAGACCCAAACACAGTTCAAGTTGTCATAGGTTATTTGGACTCCACGAGGGAAAGAATGCTGACTTTACATGATTATCACAGTCTTAACCACACAGATTTCCCAGGGCATAGTGCACAGAACCTGGCACCGAGTCAGGAGCCCTAAACTCTTCTCAGCTCCCCAGGTCTTTAGCTCATTTGATTTTAAGCACTGCATTGACCCTCTCTGCTTCTCAGCCAATATGTGAAGGTAATAGATTTCTGACTGCTTGCCTAACACGTTTTGTTAAGAATATAGAGAGAATGATTTGCAAGCATTTTCGGGGGAAAACAAATTTAAGATATAGGAAAGGGGCTATAATTCTAAAGTTTAGTATGAGATCATTAAATTTTCTTTGTGGATAAAGAAGATGTGGTACATATATACAATGGAATGTTACTCAGCCATCAAAAAGAATGAAATAATGCCATTTGCAGCAACATGGATGGACCTAGAGATTATCATACTAAGTGAAGTAAGTCAGAAGGAGAAAGACAGGACTTCCCTGGTGGCGCAGTGGTTGAGAATCTGCCTGCCAATGCAGGGGACACGGGTTCGATCCCTCATCCGGGAAGATCCCACGTGTTGCGGAGCAACTAAGCCCGTGCGCCACAACTACTGAGCCTGTACTCTAGAGCCCGCGAGCCACAGCTACTGAGCCCATGCGCCACAACTACTGAAGGCCGTGTGCCTAGAGCCCGTGCTCTGCAACAGGAGAAGCCACCGCAGTGAGAAGCCCATGCACCGCAACAAAGAGTAGCCCCGCTCACTGCAACGAAGACCCAACACAGCAAAAAAGAAAAAAAGGAGAAAGACAAATACCATATGATATCTCTTATTTGTGGAATCTAATATATAACACAAATCAACATATCTACGAAACAGAAACAGACTCACAGACATGAAGAACAGACTTGTGGTTGCCAAGGGGAAGGGGAGGATAGGGGAGGGATGGACTGGGAATTTAGGATTAGCAGAGGCAAACTATTATATATAGGATGGATAAACAGCAAGGTCCTCCTGTATAACACAGGGAACTATATTCAATATCTTGTGATAAACCATAATGGAAAAGAATATGAAAAAGAATATGTATATGTATAACTGAGTCACTTTGCTGTACAGAAGAAATTAACACAACATTGTAAATCAACTATACCTCAATAAAATTTTTATAAAGTTAAAAAATATATATTCTTTGAATTGAACTGAATGGTTCACTGTGGTCACAATTGATGGCTATGCATAACATACACATATATGAATAGAATGTACATAAATACACAACCAGAGCTCTGTATTTAGAAACAGGTGACCTGGGATTCAGTCCCAGTTCTGACACTAACTAGCTCTGTAACTTTAAACAAGTTAGTTAACCCTTCTTCTCTTTTGTTTTCTCCAGAGGAAGAACACAGATAATAAATTCCCAACAGCATTATTTCGAGAATCAAACACACTTGAATGAAGAGTTTACGATTTCCTCTGAAAAATACAATGTTTGTAATTGGTATCAATAAGACATTTTAAATTTTTAATTGTGGTAAAATACACATAACATAAAATTCACCATCTTCACCATTTCTAAATGTATATATACAGTTGTAGTGTTATGTACATTCACACTACGGTACAACCAATTTCTAGAACTTTTTCACCTTGCAAAATCGAGGCTCTATACCCCTTAAATAACAACTCCCCACCCCTCTCTCACCTCAGTTCCTGGCAACCACCATTCTATCAGGTTGGCCAAAAAGTTTAAGAAAAGCGCAAATGAATTTTTTGGCCAAACCAATACTTTCTGTCTTTATGAATTGACTACTCTAAGTACTTATAAGTGGGATCATACAATATTTGTCTTTTCATGACTGGTTTATTTCACTTAGCATAATGTCCTCGAGTTTCAGTCATGTCGTAGCCTGTTAGAATTTCCTTCCTTTTTAAGGCTGAATAATATTCCTCTATACGATATTAACATGAATAATGTTCCTTCTTTTGGGTGCTCATTATTTGTAATTCTTGGTCTTCCTTCTGGAGATATTTTAAGCTTCAATCTCTACCAATGTGTATTATCTTTCTATGTGGTTCATTTATCACAACTAGCATGATAAACTCATTCCTTTCACATCAAATGCTATTCTGCTTTCTTCTGAGAACATCTGGTTTATAAAAAAAAAAATGAAGAGCGTGACAGTGACTATAATAGGCCAGTGCTGTACCTACTTGACACAAAAAGCATTTCAACAAATTCCACGTGATTTATAATAGTCTCTTAATTTAGCTGTGCCGAGAGAAACTGCAATGATTTGGTGTGTCTGTCACTATCCTCAAAGAAAAGCCATTTTTCACAAGACCTATCATGTCCATTATTATAATTAATAATGTGGTCTAATGCTAAAGTTCAGTGTTGCTGATTCTGCAGGGAGAGAAGTTTGCCTAAGCTAGAAAGCACCTACTTTATATAATTTTTTGCAACCGCTTATTAAAGGAAAATTACCCAAACACACATACATTTATAGGATACAGTACTCCATAGAGATTGGTTACTGAGTATTTTATTTCAAGGGTTTTAAAAAATTATCTTACTTTTCCCCTTCATTAGTGAAAATACTTTTATGTAGCTTTTTATCTTACTACAGAGAGAGGATTTAAAGCCAATCTCAGATATTTCTCTTTTTTTTTTTTTTTTTTTTTTTTTTTTTTTTTTTTTTTTTGCAGTCCGCGGGCCTCTCACTGTTGTGGTCTCTTCCGTTGCAGAGCACAGGCTCCGGACGCGCAGGCTCAGCGGCCATGGCTCACGGGCCCAGCCGCTCCACGGCATGTGGGATCTTCCCGGACCGGGGCACGAACCAGTGTCCCCTGCATCGGCAGGCAGACTCTCAACCACTGCGCCACCAGGGAAGCCCCTCAGATATTTCTAAGTCACTTCTCAGAGTTGTTTGGATTTTTATTCCAAAAAAGGAAACGGCAGTTTTTCTTTCTCGGCTGTTATTTGCATGCAATTTGAATCGTTTTCTCAAACATGAAGTGTTTCAGTACACAGAGGATGAAATTAATTTGATATGACTATCAAGGAACTTCCAGAGAGAAGTTTGGACCTTTTGTATGTCTTGGCTTATCGTTTCCCACTGCAATGTTCTCTCTCAGTCTGAGCCAATAATTTTCTCTGTGTATTGCAGCAAACTGGTGTGCATGATGTGACACAGCATTGATCACAGGCTGAAAGGAATTGCTTCTCATTCATGCATAGTTTATCCTGTGTGTTGAGCTTGAGCGGGGGATGATAAGGTCCCTGAGGGTGGGGTGCCCAAGATCATTCCCTCCAGACTCAGCCGCATTCACCCTCTTGGCAGCTGCTTTGTTTTGAGGTTACACCTATAAAATGGTGCAAAACTTCAGTTTATCAAATGTTGACTTTACCTCCTCTAAATATTGGTTAATTTTTATATGCCAATCACTATCACATATTCTCTACATAAATTATTGTTAACTAAATTCTGGTTGATGTACCACTGAATTTAAGACTAGATGGAAACTGAATAACTTAGTCTCAATGGAATCAAATTTGACCTGATAGCATCATATCACCTAGGAAAATAAGAGTTAGATAACTTTACTGTAATCTACTCCACTTTCATACTTAAACAAAAGATATTTCTCATTTCTTCGAAGTAGTTATTTCCAATTTAACTTGGAAATGAAATATTCATTTATATCCTAGGAAAGACTGACTAACCAGATAATATCATAATTATGGAAAGGAAAACAGTAGGAGTAATGGAATATTCAAGAAAAATGTGGACTTAGAGAATGCAGGGGTATAAGAAATACAGAGAAGAGAAAATGGCCCATTAGACTTTAATCATTTTTTTTTCTTACTTTCAATTTTATCTTTTGGGGAAAAAAATCTTTATTAAGGATTAATACAATCACCAACGATTCTACATCAATTTGCTTATGACTTCCGTAGGACATAGAACAATGATTATGAGCTATGACTTTGGGGTCAGACAGACCTAAATTTGAATCTCAGCTTTACTACTTAGTAGCTGTCTTATATTGGGAAAGATACTTAAATTTTATGGTTCTCAGGTTTCCAGTCTAAAAATTGGAACTGACTAATTCCACTCCCTGTCTCACAGGATTTGTGTGTGTGCCAAATGAAATAATGCTTGTATATACTTAGCAGAATGTCTGTACATAGTCAGTGTTCAATAAAGTTTAGCTGTGGTTGATGAAATTATTCTGATGACAATGATTGTCCATAATGAGCTTAAGAGTTCCTACTCCAGTTCCTTAAAAAACTAAAAATAGAACTACCATACGACCCAGCAATCCCACTACTGGGCATATACCCTGAGAAAAGCATAATTCAAAAAGAGTCATGTACCACAATGTTCATTGCAGCTTTATGTACAATAGCCAGGACATGGAAGCAGCTTAAGTGTCCATCGACAGATGAGTGGATAAAGAAGATGTGGCACATATATACAATGGAATATTACTCAGCCATAAAAAGAAACAAAACTGAGTTATTTGTAGTGAGGTGGATGGACCTAGAGTCTGTCATACAGAGTGAAGTAAGTCAGAAAGAGAAAAAGAAATACTGTATGCTAACACATATATATGGAATCAAAAAACAAAAAGGGTTATGAAGAACCTATGGGCAGGACAGGAATAAAGACGCAGATGTAGAGAATGGACTTGAGGGCATGGGGAGGGGGAAGGGTAAGCTGGGACGAAGTGAGAGAGTGGCATGGACATATATACACTACCAAATGTAAAATAGATAGCTAGTGGGAAGCAGCTGCATCGCACAGGGAGATCAGCTCGGTGGTGCTTTGTGACCACCTAGAGGGGTGGGGTAGGGAGGGGATATGGGGATATATGTATATGTATAGCTGATTCACTTTGTTATAAAGCAGAAACTAACACACTTATAAAGCAGAAAGTAACACACCATTGTAAAGCAATTATACTCCAATAAAGATGTTAAAAAAAAAAAAGAGTTCCTACTCCAAATATTTTTGGCTAGATGCAGAGAATCAAACTTTTGATGCAATTATTAAAAGTCACACCATTACTTTTTGATTTGTGAGAAATGTTCAGAGACCAGAACTTCCTAATGCAGGATTTAAAGAAATTGAATGAGAGGAATAAGAATTCTTTGCTAAAACAAAATTGTTGTAGTAGAAACATTGAAGACTATTCCCATTATAAATGATTCTAACTGGCAACCTCATAAACTTTAATGTTCTAGACAAAAATTTTCAGGGAAGTCTTTTCAGTATTTTCAGTTTGGGTCCTGCAGCTTTCAATTTGATATATAAGATGACTAATGCCACTAGGAGGTGGGATTTGACAAAGGGTTTTTTGGACTCTAAAGAAAGATAATACTTCTATTCATGGAGAGTGAAAATATATCTTGAGTGGGCAAAACCTACCTGCCTGAAGGTTGAAGGCCAAATTAGATAATTACATTTTTTTTTTAACTGTGACACATAACTTACATACAGAACAATGCAAAAACAAGTAATCACCACCCAGGTCAAGAGATGTAATTACTACGAAGGAAACCTCAGATCAAGAAAGACAACATTGTCAGAACCCCAGAAGCCAAAACTACTAGCCTCATTTTCATTGTTTCCAGCAAGAGGGTTGATTGAAATAATCTAGCTGGCCGTTTGCAGAAAAGCAAGGTCTGGGTGACTTTTAGAGACTTCTTTTCATCTTACCTTTCAATAATCAGCTCAAAAGTAGAGGTCAACATGAGGTCAGCATGTCCTGTATAGGTCTCTAATGTCATAGCAGGGGGCTACCCTAAGTTGGAGGTCAAGGACCTCCACTGGGCATTAGGCAAAACTCAGCTGACCTGAAGGAATGGAAAAAAACTAGAAAAATTCTTATATAACACTCATGAGTATCTCCCATGATAAAGTCTAGTCACGTAAAGGAATTACCGGTGGCTTCCTCTTTCACTGAAACTGCGCGATATTTATTACATCTCCTTCCCTCTCATCTCCTCTCCTTTGCCTCACCAGATCTCACCCACTCACTCACTTAGCAATTCTTTGGGGAGCTCCAGAGACTTAGTGACTTTTACTTCTAAATTTCAAATTCCCTTATAAACAAAGACCCCTTTTCCTATTGATTTTGTCCCAGTTTTCTGGAAGCTCTAAATGATTCTTGGCTTCTCTACATCAGTCTCAGAGTAATCACTTTCTTTTCCCTTTGGACCTTCTTAAAACAAATCAGCATAATTGTGTCTACTTACCCCTTTAGCATAAAGCCTTCATTCTAGTATTTAAAACCACTCAATGGTCTCAGAAAAGTTTTCTTCACATTTTTGTTCACTCTTTATTTTTAAAGCAAGTAAAAGCAAGCAATCCAAATATTTGATTTATTTTTATTGACAAGAAGACCCAGAGAAAAGAAAGCCCTTTCTTCCTGAAAGGTAAAAGTCTATCTGACCACAACATTACTCTTCAAACATAATTCCTTAAAATATAAGACTCTTTCTTAGGAGACAAGCACACTCAAAGCCATCATTATTCAGCTGAACTGTGTCAGATGAAATGCATCTTTTTACTTCTCTCCAAGGTCAATAATAATACCACATACAAAAGGAAAATTATATCTATGTACACAAAAAAAGGGCTTTTCAGAGGGAAACTTGAAACATTAGATGCTCTGTTTCTCACTGTAAATATGTATTCTCTACTCTGGAAAGGGCCACATGGATCTTTGCAGTAGTTGCTTAAGGTGATAGACGATGATCAATGTTAGTTCCATTTTCCATGAAAAAAGAAAAATCACTGCTCAGGTATAACCAAGGGTTTCCAGCCCATACGAGGAATTTTCTGAGTGTTTCCCATAAGATAAGTAGCCAGATTTACAAGGGTACAAGGATGTTCACCACAACATTTCATTTTTAAAATAATAAATCCTGGAAGCAATCTAAAACTGCATTAATACAGAATTGGTTAAATAAACTATGGTCTGGCTATATATTAGAATACTATGTAACCTTTTGACAGATGATGTATATCTACATTCATAGACAGGGAAAGATCTATATGACACCTTGATTTAAAAGCAGATTATGAAACAATACATATAATTCACTTTATTTGAAATTGCATACTCATGTATATGTATGTATGTGTATAGAGAGACGGTCCCCTAAAGGTTTAGAATGCCTAACTCTGAGTGGTGTGATTAGGAGTAATGTTTACTTTCTTCAGAGTGTTTCGAACTTGCTCAAGGTTAAAATTACCTGATTTTTCCGTGACATGGATTTCACCAAAATAAAAAGCCAGGAGTATATATTATAATTAAAATCAGAAGAAAAGTGAAATTACCTTTACTTTGGAAAAGAATTATCTGGCTAATTGATTTAGTTCTTCATCCTGTTTCAAAAGTAGCAATTGGCTAGAAAATGAGGCATAGAGATTTACTGAAAGAATCACCTTCAATGTGGACTACGTACAGTATCTCAGAGATATCCCTATACTCCAGTTTTCCCAGGAATATTTTATAGCAGATTTTAATCTGGGGCATTTTCAAATTTACCCTACATGTAAAAATCAAATGATAATGAAATAGCTAATTATTACTTGGTATTTCTATATTATTTCTCTGTTGTAGCCTTTAGCAGAAACTGAGTATTAAAAATGTGAAAAGCACTTTGAGCTTTTGCCCTCTTGATTTTTCTATGAAAATATTTTGGAAGACTGCCACGCATGTGTTCAACACATGTTTTATACTAGAAATGTTTTGCCCTAATCACAAACTGATGGAATAACCATGATAATTTGTGTTCTTTTGTTCACATGTTTCAATGTTTTGTTCATTTGTTAGAAATATGTGCTTTGTTTTTAGCTAAAATCAGGTTCATGTGCTAAGAAATAAAAGCTGTGTATTTCCATAGCCATATTCTTGTAACATGAGCTCTGTAAAAGATCTTAGAAATAAGTTAATAATCACTTGGCATCAAGTGAAAAGAAAACTATAACGGGATATGTTTTCATAGTAAGAACATTTGATTTTGGTCAAACTCATGTCAAAGAAGAATTAGAATTAATTTTAGCCTTGGTATGGCTAAGATATGGACAACCAGATTATCTTAATAGTAAACATATTTTTACATTCAGAATTGCTTACTCTTAGGCGCAGAGTTTTCGTTTCAAACACTGTAGCCTCATACAGCAGATCCATCATGTATCCAAAAACCTCAACTGTCCAAATCACCAATGAGAATCAAAGGCGAAAGAGAAAAATGCTCCTGAGCATTGAAATAGAAATGGTCCACACTTAGAGCTCTACAAAAGATTAAGAACCTCAAATTCAGAAAGACCTTTAAAACTCCAACTGAAAGTAATATGAAGTAGTGACTGTTGACATTATGATAGCCCAAGAGGAAACAGCAAAGCTATAAAGCAAGCATGATCAGAAAACTGAAGTCTGGGGCCAATTCCCATTGGATCAGTGTACTTTCTAAGGGGAGTAGCGCTGAAGGCAAAATACAGTAATGGATGTCTTAATGACATTTATTATTTGCTCCCCAAATCCACATCCTCCAGCTGTGCTTTGTGTATTGGGGCCACCTACGGGCTCTCAGTGCTTTTGTGGATTGGCTGTGAGTTGCCACTTGTGAAGTGTAGGGGCAGCAATTCTAGGTATTCAGAGGAGAGAAGGTTCATCCATTTATCTACCCTCCTCGGTTATCCCGGTTTTATTCTCATTGCTTGTATTTATATGAGTTAATAGGATGGAAATAAAGAACACAATTTCAGTGCACAGTGCCCTGCAAGTGAAAATATGGCTAAAACAATGATATCTTTTGGCCTGGAGCATTTTCATATTTATACTGGGAGACATTTCTAGGATTCTTGTGGAAAAAAATTGGTCAAGTAGGATGTAATCAGCTTTTAAATATAGCTCACAAAATTATACGGTGATTTTGCAAGTGTGCTATTAGGTTCCACTAAAAGAAAGATGATTTGGATGAGTTTGTTTTCTAATGAGCAAAAGCATAGAAGGATCAACAAAAAGAATCAGGGATCCTGTCTGGACTTGGCAAACAAGGGTTTTTTCTTTGCAATCACAGAAAGTAGAGATAAAGACTATTATAACTCAGCACCACACCCTAAAACCCCACAGACAGGGGGATGTGACTCTACACCTCAGCCCTCACTGCATTAGCCACAGAAAATGAAACAGGGGTACCTTCAAGCTGGCAAAGTAACGCTTATAAAAAGTTAGGCAGCATTCACAAGGGATAGTCTTTTCTTGAGAGATTTTTTTTAAAAAACACAATTTTTTTTAACCAAAAAAAAAATTAAGTTAAAAATTCATTCTGTGGGGTTGAAATTTTATAATGGAAATGTTTAGCACTTGCTTTTCTTCTGCTGCAGGGGAGGGGATGCTGCATTTTTCTTCTTAAAGTAGTTGGGAATTTATAGCAAGTGCTAATGAAAGCAATCTTTCTCACTTTGCTCTTGTATGGATTGCATAACCCTGGATTAAGTGATTAAGTGCAATGCCCTCTTGCTAAGAGGTGAAGAAACATGGGTTTCACGTGCCTGGGTTTTTGTATCTAGGATTAGGCTGCACCTCATAATAGCCTTGATTGAAATCATATTATATTATTAATTTTGTTTTGGAGTGAAAGTACTACATTTTGGATACTGAGACGTTCTTATAGAAGGTAAGATATTGATGAGACAAAGAGCATCCTCCCTCATACAGAGCAGGCAGGCGGGAGTGCTGAGAAAGTCTTACATCCTCAGAGCACGCTAGATAGAAGGTAGGTGGCCACGTGTTCCCTGAACATACCTGCTTCCCTCTTTCTTTCCATCATTTAGGCTGTCTTCTCTCCCCAGCCGGGGACCACTGGGGCTGTGAGCACACTGAGAGGACACAGAGGTTTGTAGCAGGCACTCAGACCTGATGTGAATATTGTCACTGGGGAATTCTATGGGGGGCCAGAGAGGACAGACAGGGAAGGACAAAAAAAGACTAGTAGGCAACAGGCAAAGAGTGAGACAGTTGACCTTTCTGTGCATTCTGTTACACAGATATTAATGGTGCTGAATAGCAATCAAAGGTTATCAAAAGTACTTCTAAAGTTCTTGATGCAAAAGCTAATTCCAGATCCAATAATTAGCATCTATTTGTAAATTTTATTTACACTGTTCTTTGTCAAGTGTGCTGTTTCCTGCTTCAATAGCCAGGAAAATGTTAGTAAAGACTTGCAATAATTCCCTGAATTAATTTTTTTAACACTTACATTTCCCAGAAAAAATTAGCCTTCCTGGTACACAGGTCCCAACTCCCTGGGCTATAGTTCATTCCTCCTTCTCCTTCTTCAGGTCTTTCCACTTGGATGCCACCTGCTCAAGGAAGCATTTCCTGAAACTCCAGGTCTGGATTCAAGACTACCAGCACGTTCCCTTAGCGCCCTTCACTTCTCCTGTCTGAGCCCTTAGCAGGCTGTTTAGGTCTGTACTATGACCTTGATTCTCTGCTAGACTCTAAGCTCCAGGAGGACAGGCAAGTGATAGCTATGCACATGGGCTTTGCCGTGCATACTATGCACCAAGTGTTATTCTGAGTGATTTACGTAGACTAACGCCATCTAATCTTCATAACCACCCCACAGGAGACAGGGGCAGAGAGAGATTATCTGTCCCAAGGTCACGCAGCCAGTAAGTGGCAGATCCATAATTTGAACCTCGGCAGTTATTTGCAGAGACCATGCTCTTTATCGTAATAAGGTGTTGCCTCTTAAATCAGAGTCTTGGGTTCTAGAACAAAGTCACTGCTTACTAGCTGTTGGACCTGGGGTCATTTCTTGCCCTGAATGAAACTATTTTCTCATCTGAAACATGGGAACAAATAACAGTATTTACTTCAAGAATTGAGAGGATTCAATGAGATAATGCATCTATAGATAGCAGATAATCATTCAGCACAGGACTTGACATGTAATAAATGCTCAATAATTATTTGCTGCCTTTTTATCCTTATTATTATTCTCCTTCTGTTCCTCCTCTTTCTTTCTTTCCCTTTTTCTTCTTTTTACTCTTCAGAATTGTGTTTTCAGCTCTGAGCAGATGACAGACACGTGGACAGCAATAGACAACTCATGAAAGCAGGGGTAAAGGAATGGATAAGTGAACAGAGGAATGGAATAGCAGGCGAAATTTCCTTGAAACCAATTTGCAACAATCTGCCACGTGCCTTAGTCATACATTTTCCTCTTCGGCAGACTGAGGGTGATCTGGCTGTGACATCTGCAACCCTGGACAGGGTTGGCCTGTCAGGAACTGGACCTCTTCTCCCTCACAGCAGCAAACTCTGCTGAAGGGCAGAGCCTTCCTAAGTTAAAAATGTGCACCTTGGTTAAAAAAGGATGAGTCGCTGGACTGTCTTAGAACCAGAAAGTTGGTACTCAAGGTCCATTTGTAAGAGCTTTGGAAATGCCTGTAATACCAAGAGATACTATTTAGTCCCAAATTCTAAATTATTAAGTATTCAAAAAGTTTTCAAACAATCTCAAGAATTTACATTAAATTGACACTATGATACATCAAAATTTTGCTGAATTAAGCTAAGAGAAGCATCCCGCAAGACCATTACTACAACATTATGTTGTGGAATATTAATTTAAACAACAATAATGAAAATAGTTATTGTGATATTTGCTTACATTTATATAAAATCTTTACTGTTTTGGAGTTCATGGCTCCAAAACAGTGTCAACATTTTAAGCTGCCAGATTTTATGGGGCTAAAGGTGATTAACGGACATTCTTTGCCTTACACACCCAAAGGTTAAACGTAAGCCAGAAACCGACACCAAATGTAGTTCAGGCCTTCCTGAATCAAAGGAATCCAAATTTGTATGGAGACCCAGGGTATTTTAGGAGAGTGCCTCCCCAGATTGTTTTCTTTGTCCATATGGAATATTTAGAACCATAGGCAGAGACCCACCTTCAGCACTAGGTGCTTTCTGCCATTATATGGTTCTCATTGCTGCCCTCCTTGACAGAGTTAATGGGCCCAAAGAAGTGAATTCCCCATTTCAACTCAATTCCTTGGCATTGTACATTTGTCTATTCCTTTCAGAAGAGTTCACTTGCCTTAATCAAATTTGGTATATAACTGAAGGAACTGAAGATCTACCTTAAGTTTTAGTTGATCTTTGATCTTCTGGCTCCATCCAGTGCCTTGGAAAATTGAAGGCAAGAGAACTCCTGGAAAAAAAGAAGAGAAAAAGCCAATGGGATTCAGTCTCAAACAGATCAGGTTCGTGAAAATTCCTGTCTGTTTTCCACAGAGAATTTTAGGGTAAATATCTCTGCCATTATAAGGTTCTTATATATTTACCAGAAATCCGTACCACTATCTAATGAAACTTAAGCAATTTCTGAAGTCTCCATAAGTATGTAGGGATTTTAAATGTTTATCTGTTTATTTATAGAAAAGAAAACTTAATTGATTAAATTTAGATTAATTAAATAAATCAGGACTGATGACTTCCATTTTAATTATTGAAGGTTCATGTCACCATGGGCCAGGCCTATGCTAAGTTTCATAACATACTTTAAAAATGAAGTATAAATAAAAATAATAAGTTTCAGGAAAGTGAAAACACTTTATCAAAGGCCTACTCTAAAAAGTGGCTAGTTACAAAATACAAAGTCTTATTGTTCTATTGTTAAGAGCAGACCAGTCTCTTAGAAAAGGAAAGATTCCCATTATGTTGTACATCTGAGACTAATATAGTGTTATATGTCAGTTATATCTCAACTAAAAAAGAAAGAAAAAAAGATTCCTAAAACTGGAGGTATATCACGGGGAAAAAATTTATAGGATAAAACCTCTCCATGGTACATAAGATGTGTGCAAAACTTCTGTTTATGATAAATGATGTTTAAAGGGGAGTGCTAGTGAGTGAATAAAAACAAAATAACTTTAAGCCAACTCATTCAAATAATACTACATCTGTTACTGAATGCGCACAGCATGTCTGAGGCTGGAAATCTGAGCTCTGGACCACGTGTAGCAAAAACTCCTGAACAAGAAGAAACATGGCTGCAAAGTGCACAAAGGTCAGACCTCCAGCCATGTCTAGAAACAATCTGCATGTACACACTCACACACACACACACACTTTTCATTTTATGACTTTATAGCATTTGGTGTTCCTTAATCTCAATTTCCTTAATTCCTATCTGTTATCCCTCTCTTAATTCACATCCATTCTCTTAAGGGTCTATGTATTTATTTGAATATTTTTCTATGTCCTTTTAATCTGGGACTTGATCTGTGCCATAACTTGACTCTTTCTCTCTTTGCAAATTCTGTCCCAATGGGCCCAGATGTCCAGGGTTGCCATTACTCCAACCTCCTGCTCAATGAGGGATTCCTGGCTTATTTTTGTTTCCCTAAAGGACGCTGCACTTCGGCTTTGTGGGTTAGAGAAGTGGGAAGTCTGCAAGTCTCCGCTGGAAAGTCCTGGTCTGTGTGTCCACCTTCCCCAGTCTCTCTTCTACTCTGGTAGGTCTGTTTGTGGACAACTGAGTGGTTTCCTCAGATAATATTTTTCCCTGTACTCTCGACCAGGCTCTTTTCGTTCTCCCCACTCCTCCCCGCACCATTCTACACACCCTTTAACAAACATTTTAAAAACAAAACACTGCAAAACTATTTCTACCGAGCACTCTTGCTAATTTGACTGCAAGTATACGCCACTTTAAGTTGAGACCAGTTCCACTGATATGTGAGCACAAAGACACACACATGCACATACATGAACACACACATCACAGCACACACACACACAGACACACACACCGCATACACATACACAGACACACACCACATACACAGACACACACACAGAGACACATACCCACATAAATACACGCACACTCACACCGCAATACATAGACACACAGACACACTCACACCACATACACATACACACACACACATAAACACAGACACACACACCACATACACACACATAAACACATGCACACACACCACATACACATATACACACACATAAACACATGCACACACACCACAATGCAGACACACACACATCAGTTTCCTACTCAGCAGCATCACATTTGGATGCACCGTCCTATTCCTTCTGCCCATAAAAACGAACTTCCACATTTTTACATACACCTGGTATTTGTAACATTTGCAAAGAAATAACAAGGGTGTTCAACATGTAGAATTCTGAGTCTTAATTACCCTTGCAGAGATGACTGTCCCTAAAATCCCAACACCAGGCCTTTGAGGAAGCAGCTGGCACCTTTTCCTTCCTCTGGGAAAGAGCTGCGGTTCACTGCTCTGACTTCTTCTGAATCCTTGTCTTCACTCACGAGGGCAGAAAAGTTAAAACAGAGGTTGCAAAATGGCAACCTACCAGCCAAGTCTGGCCTTCGGATACATTTGGAATGGCCTACTCAGAGGTTTAAAGACAGTTTTTAGTTAGGTTAACGTTTCCAAATGAGGACATTTGACTGAAAAATCTGGATATCTGTGTCTTTTACAGAAGTAGATGGTCTTACAACCCTGGGAC
Organism: Phocoena sinus; assembly: GCF_008692025.1. Lineage (NCBI taxonomy): Eukaryota > Metazoa > Chordata > Mammalia > Artiodactyla > Phocoenidae > Phocoena > Phocoena sinus. Next base: position 57,541,959 of record NC_045776.1, on the reverse strand, counting down.
CATGTTCCTTCTTGGCAACAATTGGCAAGGGGCCGCACGGTGGCTCATGGAAAACATGAGATGCAACTCCTGTGCTAGCACAGCCTCAGCGATTCACTGTCTCTTAACATCCATCCCACGACAATCTGTGGCCTGACCCCCCTGACCCCTAGAGGCATGGGAGTTCTTCCTCTGACGGAGATGGTTTAAACCTGGTTGTGAACTGATTTGAGAGAAACAAACAAACAGAACCTTACATGAATCACAAGTGGTGGAAGGTGTTAGTGGTGAAGGTAGAGACTTTTGAAAACATGGAATCAAAGACCCACACTGAACAAATTGCTCCTTCGTGGGGTAAATTCTGTCAAAATTTGCTGATACAACGAAGACAGAAAATTGGGGGCAACAAAATATGAGAGGGAGACTGCCTTGTTCTAAGTCCTAATTCCTTTCCTTTCTGGGCTCTCAGCCTCACCTGCACACGGATATCTCCTTGTGACCCAGACCTTGGGAAGAATGGAGGATGCCACCTACAGGTCTGACCCAGGAAAGCTTCCTCCACAATCTTCCCTGCAACCAAAATGGACAGAGGACACCAAGGACAGAAAGTGGGTAGAAGATGGAAGGGCTCTGGGAACCTCCCCAGGCCCACCCGCACCCCCCTCAATCCCACTGCACATTGACATGTGGCTTGAGTGAGAAATGAGTATCTGTTTTTCACCAAGATGCTGAGATCTTGGGAGTAGAGAAAACTATCAAGATGAGACCTAATTCTGCTTAAGAATAGTGTCCGAAACCCATGACCCCCTAGAGGGATACACAATTCCAGGTTAGAACTCTTTATAATTTAGCACTGTCGAAACGATAGGACTTCTAAAATTCTGGTTTACATTAACCTTAAGCTAGGGATTCATTGTTCTAACCACAAATTTCCTCTTTTCTGTAGTGCAGAGACAACTACATGGAGGGTTTCTAAGGATTTAGCAATTTGTTGAGATAATTAGGAATGATGAAGAGATGGCATAATAACTAGCTCGTTACTTTGGACTTTTTTTTTCTCTACTTGTAATGGGTCGTTTGTGATATAGCAATTTAGTATATAGAACACTTCGATGTTAATGATCTTATTTCCTGGGGATTTGCCCATAACAAGAAAGTTGGTTCCTAAGTGGTTCCAGCTCACAAAATGAGTCTTGACATAGTAGAGAACCGAGCCCTGTAAGATGGTGAGTTTCGGTCCTGAGAAAGGCTGACTGTATCACAGGGTGACAACCCCAGTGTCTAATTCCACCCCAGGGCACAATCCATGGAGTCCTGTAGATCACAGTCTATTCGAAGTAAGTCCTATAAGAAATTTATTTTAATGTGTATACTCTGCCTCTTTGAATAAAATGAGGAAGATTAAAAAAACATATATAAGAAAGTTAATGGAAGAGGGAGAGATAATCAAGGCTGTGAATGAAAAATGTTGCCTGCCATATCAATAAACAAAGGATGTTGCTGCCATCAGGCACTGCAGGCCCCTGACTGAGCCCTGTGGGAACTCAGGATGCGAAAGAACAGGATACAGGCCCTAGATAGCTAAGGTGCGTATCAAAAGAATGGTTTCAATGAGCCCAGACTCTTGCATCTTCCCATAGGTGGAAAAGCTCTAAATTCCTTCCTCTGGAAGTTAGCTTAGGCTCTGCAGAGAGGCCCTACCCTGGAAAGCCACTCTCCCGACCAACAGCACCACCTAAGTGAAAGAATAAAAGTTTGCTTTACCGTGGAAAACCTCAAGATGTAAGTTTGAAAGATACATGGCCCAAGTTTGCTGTTTCACCACAGATAAGTCAGGAGCCTGATTAGACACGTGTAATTAAAGGCATTTTAAATCTAAGCTTTATTTGAGCACCATTCCATAAAGGATGCTACTTACGGGAAACTGGGTGTCAGATTTCACATCGTTTGCTCTTTAAAGAATGAAGTTAGATCAGCAAAGATGGAAACACACTAGCTGTTGCAAAATCACCTTGTCGGATAACGTTCAATTGGACACCCTCGCCGCTGCAAACCACCACCATCCTTATCAAATAGCCTCAGCTTTCTGCTACGTAGCATCTTCCGGATTATATGTTTGCAAAGAAGGCACTCAGGGGCTTAATCCTGACTGGCTGCTTGTGACAGTTTTCGTCTTGGGCGATCTGCCACCATGTCTGTATTTTGATCATCTGACCTATCTTTGTGTACTGAACGCTTCCTCCCCCTTCGTCATCAGCTCCAGCCGTCAGTTCCTACAAACAACCTTGTTCTGACTACTTTTCTCCTCTCCGTCTTTGGGCAGAGCAGAACAGCATGTTTAGTCCAACAACTTTCCACCCAGTGTTCTCTGTCAAAGCCCATCTAGGCCAAGGGCTCTGTGCTTGGCCTCCACTAGGCCTCCCCTGGCCCTCACCTCAAAGCAGAATCAGCACTACTGCCAGCTGGGTCTTTCCTGTTTCCAACGACCATGATTCAGCCTGTACTAACAAGATCTTTGCCTAGGAATTCTGTAAAAAGGACCAAAGGGACTAAGAGAGAAATAAAAACGACTAAAATAATCTCACGGAATAAAGTACATACAGTTCAAACCTACAGTTACTTCCAAACGAAACCTGTTGTGTGACGTGGGTCTGGTACCGCCTTTTGCCAAAACACTCCATCCATTAAGTGCAGCAAAGGGAATCTGGCGTCAGAGTTTTAGCCAGACTTCCCTCTGTGTTGTCGACTTGACCCCACTTGGTTCCTACTCCCCGCGGATAAGTACATGGTTTGGGGCTGCCTAGCGATTCTGGGGGTCCTTCATCTCTCTCAAACTGTGATTTCTCAGTGTTCAGACTTGCAGTACAGGCACTTCATTGACCACTTCTATAGTTCTAGCTTTCTAAGACTCTACAAGGGATTACACAAGTCCCTGGAAATCTCAACGTTAATTCCATTTGTTTCCACCAGATTACTCTCAGCAACACAGCTAGAGCTGTGTGTTACCCAAGGATAGATTCTCTACTTTCAGGTTGGATTCTGCTGTAAAAACTCCTTTGGTCCTCACACATTCTGAGTAAAGTACATGGCTACCAAAGGTACAAACTTCCTGTTACAGGATAAATAAATCCTGGGGATGTGATGTACAGCATGGTGACTACAGTTAACAATACTGTATGGTATATTTGAAAGTTGCTAAGTGAGTAGATCTGAAAAGCTCTCATACAAGGGGAAAATATATTTGTAACTATGTGTGGTGATGGATGTTAACTAAATTTATTGTAGGGACCATTTTGTAATATATACACATATCAAATCATTATTTGATTTATACCTAAACTAGTACTAAACTAAACTAAAACTAATACAATGTTATATGTCTATTATATCTCAATTAAAAATGCATTAATTTAAAAAAAGGAGGAGGACTTGTAACAAATGATGATAATACGTAAGTTCCTGATGACCAATAAAAAAATTAAATGTAATAAATACTTGTAAAAATGTAAATAAAAACATGCTCATCAATCTTAAAACAGAACGACAGCACAGCTCCTTGGTCCTAACACTTTCTGAGTCCCACTGTCAGAAATAGTCTCTTGGCAACCCAAGCTCTTGCTACTTCATCATTTCCCACCCAGGCTCTTCATGCCTCCGTGTAATTCCATCACTGTGTGAACCAGGAAATCTGCTCCTGGCTACGTGGTGATGTATTCGTGGCTATGGTTTCAAATTCAAAATCTGAATTGTGAATTTCAATTTGTGGCTATGGTTTCAAATTCAAGAGCATCCAGGGCGTTAGGAGCCTGGGAGCCACGTGGAACCGTGGCTCCCAGGCTCCTAACGCCCTGGATGCTCTTGACGTTGCCCCAGCTTCTGTTCTCTTTTCTTTCCTAAAATCATAGTGACTCCTTCAAAAATGCTAAGAAACAAAACGTGAGTATCAAAAAGGTTGCATGTTCTAAATTGTAAAACACTGGAGCGGGGATCTTTCAGAAACTACGTAACATGATCCTCCAGTGTCCTTTTTCTAAATTAAATTACTTCTCCAAAGAGCATGCCAAACACATGCCATTTGACAATTTAATTTGAGCGCTATCATTTCAATGCAAAATGCTACAGCTTTTTTCAACTGAGTGATTATTGGTTAAATTCTTAGGTGTGACTTCATATTGTGCCACCAAGTAATTTTTCTAAGGAAAGTGTGTGTATGATCATGCCTCTTGGTAATAATCTTTTTAACAGGCAGCAAAGCGATCAGAAACTAGGCCATGTCACTGCCCGAAATGAGATATGGCCTGGTCAAAATCTCTACATTGGGAATCTGTTTAACCCAGGTTCCTAAAACTCAGAACCTAAGGCAAAGCTCTTGTGACAGTGTTCTACCTGGGAGTGTAATCTCGGGGCAGCAAGTAAGAGGGAAAGAAGAAAGTGAGGCAGGGAAGGAGGGAAAGCAGAGGTAAAGTGGTACATGACCGAGCTGTCCAGAGCTTCTCAAGGAAACACAACTACTGCTCTGTTGTGTGGGGCACAGACAAGATGCTGTTTGAAGCCCCTTTGTCCCACTGGGGATAAGAAGGGTAAACATTTTATGGGCAGGCTTCTCCTCAACTCTAGACCACCCCAATGAGGACCTATCTTCCCCGCACTTTTGGGTTGGGGGACACAATCCCTCCAGGAGCTGCCGGACACCAGCTCTTCCAGGGGTCCAGGCAACTGTCACAGGAGCAGAGGAGGGAATGGGTATCCCTCACCTCTGGCCATGTGACTTTGTACTCTGGTTCCTGCATCTGTGGATCCACAGAAGAGAAGAAAGAGTAATTTCCCAACTGTCCCAGTGTGAAGACACAGGACTGGAAGGTGTCTCAGCCTGGAAGAGACGTAAGCTTGTGTCTTGTAGCCCTGGAAGGTCGAGGATGCTCTGGTCCAACATCCTCATTTTCCACATGGGAAACTGTCACAGAGAAGGGCCTCTGTCTTTTAGTTCTATCTTATAACACTTACAGTTGGCAAAGAACTTTCATACTCATCATCTCATTTGACCCTTTCTTTCCACAGCCCTCAAGGGACACATCAGATACTATTACCTGCACCTGACAGTCCTAAGAAATGGAATCTCTACATCTGGACTCTGAAGCTAAGGCTCTTTCTATTACGCTTCACGTCCAATTTTTCTTGCATCCCCTTCAGTTCAAGGAGGCATGGCTTTCGAAGGCATTCTAATCAACCCTCACTTTGTTGTCTGAGAAGCCCTGTGATTTCTCATCTGTTAACCCACCCAGTACCTAGTGGCTAATAAGTATTTCAGACAATATGTTTGATCCATGTTCCCCTGCAGGAATTCAGGGAGGCTGGCTCAGGTGTTAGCTCCATGGGACAGATTGTGAAGGAAGGAATATGTACAATTATTGGCACAAGTTACAAGACTGTTGACAATGACTGGTTCAAGACAGGATACCAAGAATCAGAGTTGGAGGATCATATTTGGAGCTCAAATGCACCCTCCGATCCAGCAAGGCCAGAGGAAGATTTAGTGGCTAGAGGACAGAGCTAAAGGTTTGTGGAAGAAAAGACCAAGGAATATGGGGTTGAGAAAAAGGAAGCGGGCAGAGATCTGGGTAACTAACTAAGATGAGATGGTGGCAGGTTTTTGAGTTGCTCAGGAATGAACAGCATGCCTGAGCTGAGCTCATCTGAAAAGCCAGCGACAGAACCAAAATAATGCATTTTCTGCTGCCTACTGGAAAATCCCAAATCTGATAATTATTTACTGTTTACTCTGGCTACCTCCTTGAGGGCTCAACCCTTAAAATGCTTACATTCTGTAAAGAAATATAAACTGTGTACATATCGCTGAATCACAAGAGGGTGTGAGATAAGTATCACATGAGTAATATAAACAACATAGTCTAGTTATTCAGAGGGATAAGAAAGCTGAACTTTGAATTTGAAACCATAGGTTTTTGAAGAGCAGAGCATCATGCATTGTGAAGATTTACCTGGAGGCAGAATATAAAACAGATTAGAGATGAAGTGACTGAGACACAGAAATCAGTGAGGAGACTGTGGTAAGAGTCCACACAGGAGCAAGAAGGTTTAGTGTAAATCATGGTAATAAATATATTTTGAACTTATGCATTTAAGTTTATCTCTTTAGATTTTTTTTCTTTAAGACATAGTATCAAAGATAAAGTACATAAAATGTTTTTCTTTTCCATTATGGTTTATTACAGGATACTGAATATAGTTCTGTGTGCTATACAATAGGACCTCGTTGTTTATCCATTCTATATATAATAGTTTGCATCTGCTAGTCCTAAAGACCCATCCGTCCCTCCCCTGACTGCCCTCCTCCTTGGCAACCACAAGTCTGTTCTCTATGTCTGTGAGTCTATTTCTGTTTCATAGATAGGTTCATTTGTGTCATATTTTAGATTCCACATGTAAGTGATACCATATGGTATTGGTCTTACTCTTTCTGACTTACTTCACTTAGTATGATAATCTCTAGGTTCATCCATGTTGCTGCAAATGGCATTATTTCTCTTTTTTATGGCTGAGTAGTATTCCCTTGTATGTATGTACCACATCTTTATCCATTCATTTGTCGATGGACATTTAGGTTGTTTCCATGTCTTGGGTATTGTAAATAGTGCTGCTATGAACGTAGGGGTGCATGTAAAAGATAAAGTACATTTAACTCATGAAGTCCATACTCCCCTGAATGTCCTTTGAGCCGTCTCTATTTAAACACTGGATTAGCTTTGTTCACAGGGTCTGGAAGTGAGAAGGTAGGTGCTAAATATGAACAATTATTATTGGAGGAGATAGTATGCTAACATAGCTGTGCCTACACGAGCTTTGGAGCCAGACACATCTGAGTTCAGATTTATTTGCCAGTTTGTAACCTTGGGCAAATTACTTTCAAGTTCTCTAAACCTCCATTCCTTGTCTATAACGTGGGAATAGTGATATTTCCCTGGTGGTGATAAGGTAGGATTTAAATGAGGCTGCACATTTGCTATCTCTCTAGACAGCCAACACTCTGGAAATATAACCTATTGTTACTTCAGGACTGTTACAATGGTCACATTTCTGCCATTTTACATCATAACGGTACCATTGCCAGAGTATCTGAACTCCATGTATCCTGATCTTGCTACACAGTTGAAGTTGTCATAAAAACAGATACTGCGTCCATCTATTTCATGTTGTGAATACTAGTTTTAAACTACAGTATGTTCCTCATTTTTATACTTGAAGTTAAAACTTGGCAACTCGATTTAACACATGTATCAATGCAAAGTAATGTTTAAATCCACGCTATATTTCTTCGTACAAAGCTCTAACACTTAAGAAAATAGTTTGGAAATACCAGGTACAAAAGTATATGCTTACATTCATATCTTACTGAAGCACTTTCTTCCACGTGTGTCTGTGTGTACACGTGTAAATGCACATAGTTTTAATGATTAGATCTAAGAGTTGCCTGACAATAATTAGACCTCAGAGAACGTGGAAGAGGATTACCTGTTTCTCCTTTGGTTTCATGTGACTAAGCATGAAACCTTTGATGTAGAATTTAGGCTTTGAGGGAGGAGGGGGACACATAAAAGTCAAGAGAGACAGAGGCTTGGGAACAGAGTTGTTGGGACGTGGCTGGTGTTTTGGTCTCTGACCCGAGACAACTGAAGAGAATAGGCAGCTAACACAGGTCAGTTGTCACACTGGGTGTTCCATTGCCCTTCTTTAGGGGACATTTATTCATCATTCCTCTTCTTTCTCTGTCCCCAAACCTGGCTCTAAATGTCAGTGCCTGTATGGACACAAAGACTCTCAGATTAATATCCATCTGAGACTACTAAACTGCTTATTTTTGCAAGATAGTGTTAGGATCCTTCCAGGAAACAGACAAACAAAAATTACCTACAAGAATCTACAGTTTCTTAACAAATATCAAAATCCCCTCTTCTCTGCAAAGAATGAGGAATAACTCCAACATTTAAAAATAAACTGTACGACAAACTAGTGAATATAACAAAGAAGAAGCAGACTCACAAATATGGAGAACAAACTAGTGGTTACCAGTGGGGAGGTGGGGAGAGGGGCAATTTAGGGGTGGGGGAGGGGAGGCACAGACTACTGGGTATAAGATAAGCTCAAGGATGTATTGTACAACACAGGGAATATAGCCAATAATTTATTTATTTGTTTGTTTTTGGCTGCATTGGGTCTTCGTTGCTGCGTGTGGGCTTTCTCTAGTTGCGGCGAGCAGGGGCTACTCTTCACTGTGGTGCACGGGCTTCTCACTGTGGTGGCTTCTCTTGCTGCGGAGCACGGGCTCTAGGTGCGCGGGCTCAGTTCTTGTGGCTCACGGGCTCTAGATTGCAGGCTCAGTAGTTGTGGCGCACAGGCTCAGTTGCTCTGCAGCATGTGGGATCTTCCTGGGCCAGGGCTCGAACCCGTGTCCCCCTGCATTGGCAGGCGGATTCTTAACCACTGCGCCACCAGGGAAGTCCCATAGCCAATATTTTGTAATGACTGTAAATGGAAGGTAACCTTTAAAATTGTATTAAAAAAAATCTTTTTAATTAAAAAATCGGACCAAGTAATCACTACACCCTGTAATTCTGAAGTAATTCTAGCATAAGTGATATCTGCTACATGTGAAATATCATATGAAAATACCTGGGACTTATTTTGCCAACATCACAGGGACTGTTAACATTACAGTGGTGTGTCATCCTCATTCCAATGTGAATAAAATGATTGATCTTAGTTTGACATTAGCAAAAATAAAGTTATTTTTCCCCACCCGCAAACAAGTAAATCAATAAATAAAAATAAGCCAAGGGAAACTTCAAATAGGATGTTAAACATGTTGGTTTCCAGCCCCACTCCCACCCCCGCCTGGGTAAGTATCTTCCAGATCCATAGGCTCCAGCTTGAGGAGTCGGTACAGAGAAGGACAAAGAAAGGAACACCTGGCTTATTCAAGGGTTCACTGAACACCAGGGATGAAGTTTAATGATCTGTGACTCCACCAGGCGCAGACCACCTAGTCGCATGCCTTTGATTAGCTTGGCCTGGAGAAATCACCTCCTGAACCCTGAGTAGATGTGGCAGACAGACATGTAAACATCACCCAAAGCAGCAAAGTCATAGGCATTAACCTTTAACAAATATTTATTGAATATCTGGCAGCCTCAATTCTCTTATTCCAGGAGGAGCTGGCAAACTAAAGGAGGGAGACACGCATGTGACCAACCACAGTTTATTTTCACAAGCACTACATGGAAGAACAAAGAACCTGGAGAACACATTTTTTTAAAAAAGCGATATATTCTTCCTGGAGAGTTGAAGGAGCCTGGAAGAACTCTCACAAGTGGTGACATTCAAGAAAGGCCTTAGGAAGTAAAGAAAGCCACCCAGCAACGCAAGGGGAGGCGGACATTTGATGTGAGCGTAGGAACAGGACACGTTATGACAGCAAGTAGCTCATGATGCATCCATGGAGGGAACATGACACGTGGAGGTTTAGAGGGGATTAAAAGGTGACATCGTAGTCATGTTCTGGAGGAATCTGAACGCCATATTAAGAAATTTGGGCTTTATTCTGTGAGTATTATGCAATTGTGGAATCATTCTTTCAAACAATATTTTAGAGGACCTACTATGTGCTAGGTCCCGTGTTAGCATCTGAAAATTAAAACATAAAAGGAATCTGAAAGCCATGTTAAAAATAAATGGGGGCTTTATTATGAGTATAATGAAATCATTGAATCACTCAATCAAACAAGATTTTAAATGACCTACTATGTGCTAGGTACTGCGTTGGTTTCTGAAAATTAAAAGAAAGAGGAGTCTTCTCTCCAGGGGCCCACAGACTAGCAGGGAGAAAGGCGGCCAAACAATCCCAACACAGTAAGTTAAATACTAAGAAGAAGGAACACTGGGGAATTGCGGAGACAAGAGTTAAGTCTGCCTAAAACATAGGGAATCATAACATCCACAATTACTACTTAGCTGGCTTTTTTTATAAGTGCTGGGAACAGTTGTGCTCTATACCCGCTGTGTTCACTGAATCCCAACGACCACGGGAGGTAGGTTCTCTTGTATTATTACCCCTGTTCTACGAATGCTGAAACCCAAACAACTGGAGTTGCCAGCTCACATGGCTGGTGGGCAGCAGGGGTAGGATTTGAAGCTGGCAGTCTGGCACTAAACCCGAATGTTTAACAACTTCACTATTTTCTCTCTTAAGGAAAAACGTAATTTGATATGATGATCAGAGGGTACAACTTGAGAACGCAGAGACCTGCCAGGCAAGGCTGGTGGGAGGAGCCGGGATCCCGGGGTCCAGACGTGGAGGCGCACAGGTGGGTGCCGGGGGAGGGGGCGCCGCAGGTGGGGGCCCTCAGGCCAGTCCAGGCTCCAATCAGCATCTGTCAATCAAATCCAAAGGGCATATTGGGGGACAGTCCCTCTTCTAACTTGATGCTTACAGGTTTTCAAGGTCCTGATTGCTGTCATTTGGGAACCATATCAATACGAAGCCTACTTACATCTCCCACATCTCAGGAGGGAATCAGGGAGTTAAGATGTTGTCTGCGACTCGAGCCAAGCCCAGGTATCACCGCGGAGATGCTGCGCATAACTGAGGCAGCTCAGTCCACATCCATGGCGTCCACACCTGCGCCCCTCCACCCGCTGGCTTCACCTGCTCTGCGGCGGATGGACGCGTGTAGAAACACCCCACTTCAGGCCCTTCGGGTGGGGAAATCCTCCCGGGTTTGCGCAGGCGCCCTCACTGCTCTTTGCCAGGACCACCTCCAGATAAACTCCCCGCACCCAGCCTCATCTCAGGCCCCGCTCTCGGGTCACCCAAACTAAGACAATTTCTTTATATCCTGTTGAATCTCCTCCTTTCAGAGCGTCTTTCATTACCCCCACAAGGGTCTCTGCCACAGTAGCCAGTAAAGGGAGGCTAAGGTGTTACTGACTCACACAAAAAATGATGTTGTCCTTAAACAGAGCAAGGAGAAACCTTTGGTGGCTTGTAGGTAACCGTGGGGATAATTGCGGATGTACTTCCCTAATTTCCCCTCACACTCAAGATTTCTATACCTAAAAGAAGGGAAAGGAAATGGAGACTATTACTTCATTTGCTATAACCTGACATGTCTGTAACTAGAGTACAAATCCCACCCCACCCTGAGCTCCTGGAGGCCCAGAGAGGTGGCCTCTATCAGCTTTGAGGATCTAAAGATCTGGCAAACATCTGTACTCCTAATGCCTTTTTTCCCAGACATGTATGTTTTCCTTCCTTCCTTCCCCCCTTGCTTCCTTTTTATCATTTCTCCTTTCCCTCCCTCTCTCTCCCTCCTTCTTTCTCCCTGTAACCCCAGGCTTGACCTCTCCAAATCCCAGGATCCTTAGAGGTGTGTGTGTGTGTGTGTGTGTGTGTGTGTGTGTGTGTGTGTGTGTGTATTTAAGGAGAGGAACCAGGCAGTTAGTGGGGAATCTCAGAGCCCAGGGAACTCGCTTGAGCTCTTTGATCCTCACTTCCTGGTTTATAAAATCAGGATGGAGGGAGAATCAGAAGAGATGACCTCTAAGAATTCTTATGAAATTCTATGACTTGAACAAAACTCAACAGTGAAATAAAGCTGCTCCCAAAGTAATAATGAGGGAACACGAACATCTCAAAGAACAGAAGTAAATTGTCATCTGCTGAGTGTGGAAGAGACTTGGAGGTGGTGGTGAGTAATCGGCAGAGCTTTCCAAAGAAAAGCTCCAAAACGAAAAGTGACAGTCCCCCAAATACTCGGCGAAGTCCCTGAAATGACACCACCTACCTCTCTCAGGACCTATCCTACATCCTACAAGGGTCTTCCTCCTCACTAGCTATCAGTTAATTCCGCAGATGTGCTAAGTGATGATGCCAGGGAGGTTTATCTCTAACGAGGAACACTTAGACATCAAAAAAACTTCAAGATCAGAAGAAATAACGAGCTAATGGAGTGAACCCAGGTGTGGTGACAAGCATGAGACAGACGCTTGAGGGAGAGCAAGGAATTTTCACAGCACCATTAAATTTACGTCCTGTACAGGGCTCCTAATCTGTCAACTTGTGACAAGATCCCTGCAGCCACTGCAGTCAGTGCTCTGCATGATGAGGTGGGGCATCAGAAAACAGATTATTTAATTAGCCAATACCTGCGTTTACCCACAAAAACCTCAAGGATTTCATGGGAAGACAAACATATTATTTCAAAATTAACTTTGAAGCTTGCAAATGAAAGCAGCCTGCTATCTTCCTGCATCGGGGGGGAGATGCTGAGCCCACATCAGGAGCCCATGGCTGGGAAATGGATCGTTGAAGACTTTCACTCTTCACAGGGCAGTGATGGTGGATAATGCCTCACTTACTCTGAGACCTCACAGCCCAGGTGCCTCCAGCACCAGCAATTCACATCAATTCGTGTGATCCCAGTAAAGCTGACCAGGGCACTAAAAAATAATAAAACCTCATTATAAAGATAGGAGAAATACAGTGATGTCCAGGTAGTTGCTTCAGCACAAAATAAAAATGTGTTTAGTTTGATGGCCTTAAGGTGGACACAGAAGAGATCTACATCCCTTCCATTGTTTTGTCACCCCAGACATGATAGTTTACTGGGGGAAAATGTTGCATTGAAAAGCCTCCTTATTTTTTTCTTCATGTTTAAGGAAGGAAAAAGTGATACAGAAGGAAATTCCGTTTCAAATGGTCACAGGAATAAGTATCAGTTAGCTGTGGCTGAATAACAAACAATCCCAGAAATTAGTGACTTAAAAGAACAACCACTTATTTAGCTCATGATGCTGTGAGTCAGCAGTTTGGGCTCATCTGGGCTGCTCTGGCCTTGACTGGGCTCACTTGTGTGTCTGGGGGCAGCTGGCTTCTAGGGGCTGGCTGGCTGTCAGCTGGGCAAGGCAGAGGCAGTAGCAGAATACCTGGCAGATGTGTAAGGAAGGGGAGGAGCTGCATCCAGTTTTACAACCTAAAGCAGATACTATACTATGCCTAGACACAAAATAAATATACTAAAGGTGGAAAAGAAAAGAGAAACTTGGGCATTATGGCTACTTCGTTATTACCATTCTACTGCAACAGAATCAATTCCAAGGTAAGCTTTCTGTAGTTTCTTTTAACATCCTCAAGTCACCTTTGTGTATAATAGTATATAAAATTATATATAATAAGCATAGGATATTATGTAAAAATCATAATTTTAGCTTGTTTTGTTTGCCTTCTGTCTATGATTTTTTACCTTACCACTATCTTTCTGTCACCTTCACCTACAGTCACAGTTGGACCATCACTGGAGAGAAAAGAAGGATCACATTAAAGACTAACCTTCCTAATAGCAATGGAGTTATTCACTTACTGCTCAGAAAACAGAAACAATTTTCCCAGAGTAGTTACAAGTGGAAACAGTACTGGAACCCCAATTTCTTGAGTGTTGGTTCAATACTCTATTCTTTAAACCATGCTGATTGCCTGGAATGATTTTTATGAAATAAGTCTATTGATTTACTTATTTTACTCAGATGGCCAGAGTGCTCACAGACTTAGTATACTGCCTGGAAAACTTCTCTGCTAGAATAAACAAGACCAGACAATAGATCAGGACCATCTTACTGAACTTGGAGTTGCTATGGCTACTTGCTGTTTCCAGCTGGCTTTCATCCCTCCCCTTTGCAGCTGGCTGGTAATTCTCAAGGAGGGATGGGGGCACTGCAGGTGGCCCAGTGCTCGTGCCTCTTCTCTGCTGGCAGTAGCACTTAGGATTAGTTCAGGCTGCATAAAAGAGAAAACCCCAAATAACAGTTGTATAAGCATGGTTCTCTTTTAAAACTGTTCTCACACCATGAAAGTTGAGTTAGGCAAACAGGGCCAGGTAGGCAGCTCCACAAATTCCTCAGGGCCCCTGGTTTCTTCTTTCTGTTTCTAACTGCATCTTTTGCTTAGTACTTCTGTCCTCAAGAGCATCATAGGGCTGCTGAAGCTTCAGCCATCACATCCACTGTCCAAGCAGTGAGAAGGCAGAAGAGAGGAAGGAAAAAGAGGAACAGCTTCCTCTAACACTCTCCCTGGACATCACATCCAAAAATCCATGTTACTTCTGTTGGCCAGTGCTTATTACAAGGCTGTACTTTGTTACAAGGAAATCTGGGAAATACAGTCTTTTACTTGGACACATTGCCAGCATGAATAAAAGAAGGGTCTTCTTACAAAGCAAGAAAAAGAGACTGGGTATTGAGCAGGTACCTGTCACTCTCCCACACTTGCCCATTGGACACAGCCAGGCTTTGATGAAATAAAATGTTTTGGTTTTCTTTTTCCCCCTGAAAACAACATTTCTCTCCTCCTGATTGGGAAGGGCCCCTGTACTTTGTAGCAGGAGGTCAGAATTTGTATCCAGTGACAGGGCCAAAATCTCTGACAAAAGATGGCAACATGGGGCTTCCCTGGTGGCACAGTTGTTGAGAGTCCGCCTGCCGATGCAGGGGACATGGGTTCGTGCCCCGGTCCGGGAAGATCCTACATGCCACGGAGCGGCTGGACTCGTGAGCCATTCCGCTGAACCTGCGCGTCCGGAGCCTGTGCTCTGCAACGGGAGAGGCCACAACAGTGAGAGGCCCGCGTACCGCAAAAAAAAAAAAACAAAAAACAAAAAGATGGCAACATGGCACGTCCCTGGTGGCACAGAGGTTATAAGAATCTGCCTGCCAATGCAGGGGACATGGGTTCCAGACCTGGCCCAGGTAGATCCCACGTGCCTGGAGCAACTAGGCCCGTGCACCACAACTACTAAGCCTGTGCTCTAGAGCCTGCAAGCCACAACTACTGAAGCCTGCATGCCACAACTACTGAAGCCTGCGTGCCTAGAGCCCATGCTCCACAACAAGAGAAGCCACCAAAGTGAGAAGCCCTAGCACCGCAATGAAGAGTAGACCCCGCTCACCGCAACTAGAGAAAACCTGCACACAGTAACGAAGACCCAACACAGCCAAAAATAAATAAATAAATAAATAAATAAAATCTATTAAAAAAATAAAATAAGATACATTTGAGCTCATGAAATTTATTTAGCACTGAACTTTTAAAAGTAAAATTTGGTTCATATTAAATAAGAATAATGTTAGTGAAGAAATCAATGAAAAATGTTAAATTAGTCATCAGAAAATGCAGACTCAAACAAAAAATCTTGACAATATAAGCAATAAGGAAGACTGGTTATTAATAGTGGAGGAACTGGAACTCATATAGATCACTAATGAGAATGTAAAGTGGTAGAGCCATTTTGGAAAATTGTCAAGTTTTAGAAATTTAAACCCACTCTTAGCTGTACTACCCTGCAATTCTACTCTGATGCATTCAGTCCAAAGAACTGAAAACATATGGCAACACAAAGGTTTGAACACCAGTGTTCACAGCAGTATTATTCATAACAGCTCTAAGTTGGAAACAATCCAAATGTCCATTAGCAGGTGAGTGGGTAAGCACATTGTAGTGTATCCATGCAATGGGATACTACTCAGCACTAAAAATGAATGAACTGCTGAGATATGCAGCACTGATCAGCCTCAAAATGTTAAAAATATGCTAAGCAGAAGAAGCCACACATAAAGAGTACATACTGTATTATTCTATTTATAGGATATTCTGGAAAAGGGAAAATTAGAGGGAGAGGAAACAGATCAGTTGTTACAATGAGCCAGGGGTTGAAGAGGCTGATGCCCAAAGAGAACATGTGTGATAGAACTGTCCCAAATCATCACCAGGTGGTGGTTATATGGATTTATATTTGTCAAAACTCATCGACGTGGCTGCATTTACTGTATGTAAATTATATCTCAATAAAGTTGATTTTGTAAAGGGCATCAGGATACACCTTGGAAGCAGTTACCCGTTTACCTCCAGAGACCCTGATGTGAGGAAGCCTTCTGTGTCCACCAGAGGGACACAGAGAACCCTACTAGCTCGGGGGCCTGGACTGATCAGGGTGAGTTGAACCCCGTCTTCAACAGGAGCTGGAAGCAGTGCAGGTAATACCTGAGTGTCTTAAGTGTGTACTTGACGGTGGTTAATGGGACAAAAAATGCTTTGGCTAATATAATGGGAAATTAACCAGCACCTGCCTGATAATTAATTTCTGAGTAGGTCCTATCTAAAGGGCCACGTGCATGATTATAGCTGCCTCTAAATTGTAGCTAGTAAGTTATTAATAGCAAGATTGTAAAATTTTAGGCATAGAAGTGACTATTGGAAACAAGGTATATATAAATGAGCTCAGCTCAGTGGCCAAGATGGCTCTCCAGACTTAATAAGACCCACCTCATGTAACCTGCTCACTCCTAGACCCTGGGGTAGTATCAGCTTCCGGAAAAGTCCCTGGGGATATTACCTGCCTGTTTTAAACCACTGCAACTGTCTTTGCATATATACTTAGGAGATAAGTAAAATCTATTTTACTGTTGGAATGCAGACAAGTTTGTGATATAAGTTAAGAGCAATAATTATGACAACATGGATATGGAAATGGAAATTATCTTCACAAATGTGTAGTTTTGATTCATTAAAGCAGCATTTTTGTAGGTCCTACATTTCACTGGGTCCTACGAGGTCAAATACATTTGGGAAATGCTACACTTTCTGATCTTGGAGATCCATGAAGAATACTTGTTCATTAAAGGAGTTTAAAAGCACTGTATTTTAAAACTGAAGACAATATTTCCCAAACTTTCAGGACCAAGTCTTCCTTTTCTCCCTTACCTTTTGCTTTCCACATAGGATGTTCTAAAATTTCGTGGAATGTACTTCAGGAAACACTACATAAAATGAAGAAATGGTTTAATTGCTACAGATGCACTCCCCAAAGGTCACTGCAATTTGGTGTCACACGTGTGAAGTGATGACATCCTGAGATGGCTTTTAGGTACATGTTTTGTCTTAATTCAGATGAAAATAAGGTCTGGACACACATCAAAATTAAAAACTTACTTTCTACATTTAGGGTGAATTTTACACAGTATAAACTTCCAATTTATATTCATAATTTGTCCATTTGCAGATGCAAAATTTGGTACCAAAATGATCATGGACAAAAGCAGTCTGATGCTGGCAAAATAAACCACTCTGGGTACAATTAGCCACCTGGCGTTTAGTAGATTCAGTCAACTAACTGGCTTGCCTACAAGCAGAGACTGGAATTATTTCACTGTTTCTTCCCTGATATCATTTGTGGAGGAAATTTTTTTTGACATAATTTTTAGGGGCAAAAACAGGAATAATAGAAAAATGTCTGAACCTTCCCCAAAGTTCCTATTTTAGAATAATTTCTTAGAGACCGACACAAACTTGTTTGACTCAGCCATTTTTAAAGATTTCGGAAGTTCAGATCACACAGCCACCCTACCTACTTGTTCCGTAATTTTGATTTTTCTTTACCAGAAGAATATAAGGTTTCTCGTTTGTTACCTGAAAGGGTTAGATACTTAATCTTGTCAAGAGATATTTAGGTGTAATTTCGTGATTTCTTTTTGTGTGTGTCTTTAATTTTAAGATCAGCTCTTTATAACCATCAGTTGACTCTTCTCAGTGGTTTTGGAAAAAACATGTACATCAAGTCAATGAAAAAACTATGCTGCGATCACCTGAATATGAATATTTAATATAAGCTCAAGTGTCATAAACCTCAGTGCATTTTTCTTTCTTAGATCAAGATGCATCTATATTTATAGAACCAAAATTAAAATGGCCAAAATTTGCTTTCCAGAGTTACAGGCAACTGGACATACATGTTTCTGGTGGCTGTCCTGGGCCTGAGCCAGGTATAACCTTGTATTTGGTAGTTTATCAAGTAATGATCAGAAACATTAATATTGAAAAAATTGACTTTGTGATTGTGACTAACACTAGGCATTATTACAGATCTCAGACCACTCTGATTACAAGGAGTCAATCTAACGCGAAAAGAATAAAAAGACAAAGCGTTAGGAAGCCTTTAGTATTCCTTAGTATTGGGTTGGCCAAAAAGTTCATTGGGGTTTTTCCATAAGAGGTTACAGAAAAAACCCCAATGAACTTTTTAGCCAATCCAATATTAGGTTTCATTAGCTTGATACTAAAGAACATACACCGTATCATTTGTGTATGGAAATAACATTGAACCTGTTTAGTGTACCAGGGAATGTATAGGAATGTACTTAGATTTTGCATAAAAACATATCAGACATAAAGACAATACTAAAATTTATGGACATTTCTTCCTAATCATTTAGGATAGCTAAGAAGACCATATCATTTTGAATGCTACCAAAGTATGACTGGAAGGAAGAAAGGGAGGGAGAGAGACAGGGAGGGAGGGAGGGAGGGAGGGAGGGAGGATGGAAGGAAGGAAGGAAGGGAAAATTGGAGATTTGGATTTCTCATATAACAAGAATTTTCCTTGTTATAACAAGGATTTTCCAAGGGGATCATTAATTTTAAAAATGCTCACTACACTGCCCCTGCTGAAGTTTGTTAATGGTAACTCAATGACAATTTTGGTGACAGTGTTTGTAAAGTGATATGTGATATGCTTCACGTTAGTTGTTGACTCTACCCGACTGCTCAGAAGGATGACCCAGGAGGCTTTGAAAGGACACAAAGACCTAGGCCACACTCCAGAGTAACTAAACCCTAATCTCGGAGATTCCCCCCACCCATGATTCTGTATCCAGATGATTAGAGACCCACCAGACTACAATTCTCACGATTAAAGAATTCTTCTATGTGGTCTCATGAATACTAAATAATAATTATTTATGTCTATTTGAGATACTTTTCATTAGAACAAACTAATACACATTTTTAAAATAAATAACGTGCTTGGGTTGATCACAGGGGAAAATCTTAAAATACCCCAGTGATTACCCTCATCAGTTTGCACTCCATTAATTCTCAAAAAAAATCGAAATGTATATGTAAATCGATGTAAATTATATACCCTTATAATTAGCATCTTGAGGTTCTTTTGGCAAATTTCTCTTAAGCTGTAGCTATGAAGCTCTAAATTCTAAAACTGGCTCCAGAAGGAAGATACTTTCCAATTAAGATGTTTTCTCTTAACTAAGTAATTAAGTAGCTCCGTTGATTTTAACAGCCTTTGAGTAAGGAAAGAGAAAAATGGTAATGTCCTCATTAGGGAGTAATATGCTCATGCAGGAAAAGAATTCACAAAGATGAGAGGACAATGAATGGAAATGATTCCTTAAGTATGAGTGTCCTGGACTATGCCATCACTTCAAGCTATGAGGAAGTTTTGGCATCTCCATGGATTTGACAGTAATCCAAAGTGGTTCATTCTAATGTAGAATGTACCATTTCCTTTAGATCTATAGAGACCGACAAAAAAATTGGAAATAAAATATGTTCTTTAGAATGTATTCTTTTTTATACTAAATAAATAACGGACAAAATGTATTTGTAGAGTGTGTTCATTTAACTTTGCCTTTGAATCACTTCAAAGGGTACAGAATTATTGCAAATATTGTCTATCACGCTTGAGGCTTTTCTCCAGTTTCTGTCTTCCTTTCTGGATTATATTTGCCCCTACTACATTGGGAAACTATAAAGGCTCAGATAACCAACTGCAGGTTCAACTATTTTGCAACGTTATTTATCAACCGAAAATAATCTTAGGCCCAAAACTCTTGATACCAAAAATCACTTTTAATTTGCCAGTTTAATTTCTGGGATGATTTATCCACTCAAAATGTTCTACGAAGGCTTGTGAGTTAATTAAATAGCCCATCTGGTAGAAATCCCAGAGTTCAGAGGACACAGTTAATTCAAGCTTCAAAGAATATAAAAATAAGATAAACAAAAGGAAATAGAAAATAAATGAACATAAAATGATGCCATATTTTCCTCCTATAAACTTGTCATGGTTCTCCTCAAATGTCACTTGGTGTTTTTTTCATATTTAAGATGAAAAGATAAGACAAAAGCAGAAAATACACTCAAGTAGTTAATATTAAAACATTTCAATGCTGTTTAAAAGTAGAAGATTGCACTCATAGAATGCTGATGTGGCAGAGTTTATAAACATGTACCTCAAGACAGAAAGACACATGTTCAATTAACAAGTCTTCCTTCGTTGTTCGGTTTTTTGCTTTTGTTTCATCCTGAAAGCTTAGGAAAGGAGACAAAAATATTTATGAAGGGAAACAGATTTTACCCAACAATCCCTGAATGATATTTATCATATTAAGATATGTCCTCGAGTAAAAGGCCAAGTAGACAAATTGGAGGCATTACAAATAAATTTATCAGATTTGAGAATTACAGCCAAGGTTTCCTATTCAAGACGGTGGACAGAACACTCACATCCTTGTTGCTGCCCACCAAAGTCCCTCTGAAATTACACTAAATATATTTTTAAAACTATGCAACCATAAGTGTATCATCAGTGGCCAAGAAATATTAAGGACTATATGGAAGGTAGAAGAGAATGGAATAAAATTTATAGCGGAGGAAAAAGAGAAAACTGTAGCTGAAGAAATAACACACTACCAAGAAGAATCAGATCTTTGAGGAAAACTGAGAACACGTAATACACTAAGGTGAACACAAAATTGTCACCAGTATTTCAGAGAAGTTCTAATCCAGAGGCTATTAGGATAAAAATTGGAGAAGCGTTTATTTGCTTACTTATTCATTCACCAATTTGCCATACATGTATTATTTCTGCCTACCATTGCCAGGCACTATTCTAGGTGCTGGGGGTATAGCACTATCCATAACAGACAAAGCCCCCTGCCCTCTTGGAACTTACACGAGGGCACACAGGAAATCAATCAGATATTATATGTCATAAGTAAATGAAATAATATGGAGAATAATAAAGCAGAGAATGGTGGAAGGGAGGGAACAAGAGGGTTGGGATCTTAAACAGAAGGTGTCTTAGTCTGTTTGGGCTGCTATAACAAAATACCATCAGCTGTTGGCTTACCAACAACAAATATTTATTTCTCACAGTTCTGGAGGCTGAGAAGCCCAAAATCAAGGTACAGGAAAACTATGGGTCTGGTGAGACCTGCTGCCTGGTTCACAGATAGCCTCTTGCTATAAGCACGCGTGGTGTTAGTGGGAGGAAGTTCTCCTGAGCCTCTTGTATAAGAACACTAATCCCATTCCTGAGGGCTCCACCCTCATGGCCTAACCTCCCCCCAAATGTCTCACCTCCAAATACCATTAGACTGGGGACTGCGTCTCAACATATGAATTTTGGGAGGGACTCAACTGCTTAGTCCATAATAGAGGGGTCAGGAAAGGCTTTGCTGAGATCTGAATGAGTTGAGGAAGGAGGAGTGTCCCAGGGCATGAGAAAGAACAAGAGCAAATGCCCTGGGGCGACAGTGTGGGAGGCGGTGACAAGTAGAAGAGATGACAGAAGAAGTAGTAGAAGTCCAGGTAAAATAAAATAAGACTTTGTAGACCATGGTAAAGACTTTAAATTTTACTCTGAATGAGATGGAAAGCCATTGTAGTATTTTAAGCAGAGGAATGAAATGATGGGAACACATTTTAAACAGACCACTTGTATGTGAAGAACAAACTATGGAGAGAGGGAGGGCAAGGGATATAAGTTATTCCAGTTGAGGGATGATGATGGCTTAGGTCTGGACATTACCAGGAGAGTCAATGAGAAGTAACTAGTTTCTGATTGGGTCGAAGTTTTAATGAAGTTTGCCTGGAAATAAAAAAAATACTGTTGCCTAAAATACATGCATACATACATCAGTGGAGGTGCTGGATTTAAAACTTGGACAAAACAAAAGAGGAAAATTATTAATCTGGAAGGCAAAGTTAAGGAAATATAATATTGAACAGAAAACAAGGAGATTAATAATTAAAGTTATAAGCCATGAAAGATAGACGCTGGGCATCCAAATATTTCCAATAAGAGTTCCAGCTGTGAAGAAAAGAAAAAATGGAAGAGAATAAGTAAAGAAGTAACAGAAGGAAAATCCTTGGAGATGAAAAAAAAAAAAAGAGACAAGAGTCTTCAGACTGGAATCGCCAAATAACAAGGCTAATGAAAAGAACAACTAATACCTTGGGGATAGAGAACTCTAGAAAGCCAGGTCTCCAAAACGGACTGAGAAGAGAATAGCACCAATCTTCTAATTAGAAACACTAAATGCCAGATATAAATGAAACCATTTATTTGAATCTCTGAGGAAAAAATATCTTTACAAAATAACTGGATAGGATTAATAGATTAGACACTGCAAAAGAAAAGGTCAATAAACTTGAAGGAATAGTAATAGAATCTACCTAAACCCAGAGATTAGGGGAAATTCTTAAAAAAGAAAAAAAAAAATGAGGAGAGACTCAGTGATTTATGAGACAACATGCCAGAAAACAGGATTACAAAAAACTGGCATTGTAACCATTCCTCATTTTCAGAAAGTGTAAATTAACGGTAATGATAAGTCATAGTTTCCGTGAGAAGATTACAGAGA
This sequence comes from Phocoena sinus, assembly GCF_008692025.1. Taxonomy (NCBI): domain Eukaryota; kingdom Metazoa; phylum Chordata; class Mammalia; order Artiodactyla; family Phocoenidae; genus Phocoena; species Phocoena sinus. The sequence continues at coordinate 57,519,417 of NC_045776.1, read as the reverse complement.
TGATGAAAATAAAACATCTGTGCAAAGAAGGCACTCAGATGTTTTTCAGTCTTTCTGATGCAGTTTTTCTATAGGGAAAAATTGGAGGTCATACAAAACAAAGTTGGGCTTTTGGTCACTTTGATCGACAGTGTTCAGAGTTGCTCTTTTTACAGGGCTTTGTCAGCTCCAGTATGAGACTTTCTTCAACCATGAGCAGCAACAAAACTGCCCCAGTAACAGAGAAAATGGAAGCAGTTTAAGTGGGAATTTAGCAGCACTAAAGACAGGCGTCGAATTTTCATCATGGCTTCTTTAATCACAGTGATTTTGGTTACAGGGGTCATCCTGCTAAATCGATATTAATAATAACACTTGTCATATCTTTTTTTTCTCTAGAGCAAAAATTAAGTAGAGCTAAATCTATTGAAGGATTTTGAGAAAACTGATATATGAGCACGATTCTCAGGATCATATTTATCAGGAATTAGTTCCAAAGATGAAAGACCACTCACTGCCCAGCTCATAATCTGCGTCAAGACAGATTTTCCAAGCATTTTATTGAAAGGAAAAACAATACAGCAAATTGAATTTGACCTTAAGACCAAGTCATTTCAAAAGTTGGTTTACTTGAATTACCATAGTTAAAAGCTTGCTCTCACACTGAGACCCCTTCCACCGCACTTTACATTCCACACAGGTCAAATAAATAGCACTTCCCATGGATCACCACAGTACCCCACGACAGGCTGGCTAGGACAGAACATCCAGAGCCTGTCAGAGTGACAACAAACACTGTGTGTTCGTCCCAACACGCCGGGGAAGAACAACTGCTCCCAAGGTCATTTCTCATTGCTGATTAAATATATATTTAAGCTATTTTAAAGAAGAGATTTTCTGTACATGATCTTTAATAAAAACGGAACTCAAGTGATAAAACCCAGGCATCCTGACAACTGAGTAAATCAGAGGATGCAGCCTAGAACCTCCAAAAGGACCCATCTCATCAGGGCAATTTGATAGAATGTTTGAAGCAAAGGGATGTTGCATTTCAAACTGTTGAACTGTAGCAGATGGAGTTCAGAAAAAATGCTATGAAAACCCCTGGTCACAGAGCAGCGCTAATAAGATTTCAAACGACTTACCCTAGCACCTCTCCATCTATTTTTCTCCAGCAGCACTCATGGTAACGATGTCACTAGAAACCCCTGATGTCCTTAGTTACCTCTGCCATGCAAATCTCCTAGCTGTTGGAAGATTTTGGAAGGGGTATGCTGAGGTCAGTTGGAATATTTGCTGATATTACGTCTCATGTTACTAGATTCCCAACCTTCCAATCAATGAGCCAGGGCAGCAAATCTCAGACAGAGCAGTGAGCTTCTAAATTCTCATGTGAGTGTCTGCCCTACCCGAATTTTCCACAAGGAGGTCAACAGGAATTGGAGGGATTAATTCCTGATATAGTCCCAAATAAATGAATACTTGAATGTCTTGGAAGAGGGGGCTTGCAAACGCATTCTACTTTAGTGCAGATTTTTTTCCCTTTCTTTTTTTCTTCTTTATTTCTTGTTCGTTTCTTTGGCTGGTCAGTTGGTTGAAAACTGCTTGTCCCTTCCGTGGCACTGAGTTTCAGGGCACAGTTATAATAGGTATGCTTTTCATTTTTACACATATAAAATCATAATATTGAATTTGTTTATACTGAATATATTTTTCTTTTTAAATATTGGATGCAAATTTGATGTTATACTTTTATATTATATTCATATCAATTTCAGAAAAGATAGCTCAAGAAATTTTCTTGATAGTTGACAGATACATTGAAGATAAGCTTTATTTTTACATTTGTCAAAAAAAAATCCAAACACCAAACCGCCTTCTAAAAATGAGAAACCTTGATGTAATCCATTCCTCATTTACTGGTGGCTTACAGAGCGTGTCACCTGAGAAGGTACCAGCACCGACTTGGGAATCTAACCAGAGCTTGAACCCCGTGATGATGGTACTAGTTCACAGAGAGAGCTGAGAGTAATAATTGAGAGAGCATATGGGCCTGACATCTGTGGGTAAACAGAGGTGAGCAAGGCTTAAAACTCAGCTCTAAATAGAAAGAAAGATGACTTGAACGTGTACCAAGCCTGAAGCATGAGCTAGAAATGGTCTTTTGACTAAAATCTCAAAATTCTTGTGTTTTCTTGCCCTTGGCTTTTTGGTCTGTACACAGAAAAATGTTCAGTTATTTGCAGTTTCTTATTCCTTAGACTCTTGATAATTAAAGTTTTATATATCTGTCTGCAATGATATGTCTGTCTGCTGCACAATGTTTCATTTGACGGCTGTGGGTTTATGAACATCAAAAGCATGTCTTCGATGCATGCTTCAGTCTGGATGGATGTGTGGTCAGACATAGCTGTCCCCAGCTCTTCAGAAGGGTAGGGTAGCTGAAGTGGAGTTCAGAAAATCACTGGATTTGGAGACTCCCCAAATTAAAGTAATAAGCATGTTGGGATTCAAGTGTAAAGTGAAGTAAGAGATTTGTCTGAGAAAATTTAACACCCTATGATATCTATAATCCTGCGATTTTGGTACCATTTCATTTTTCAACTTAATAAGGAAGAGATGAACTTTCAGTTTCAAGTCGAATAAAAAGATTTTAAAAACCAGACTGTATCCTGAAACTGTCTGTGAGCTTGACCAGAACTGCTGGTTCCAAGCACTGTAGTTGAAGTTCTGACAGAGTTGCTGTGATGAACTTCCATTGTTAGCTTTACAATTTTATTCTAGAGACATGCTAGGGCCAAAACCTGACAGACAGGTTCCCATTTCTGTGTAAGTGGAAAACTTGAAGAGAAAATGGCCAGCCATGATTTTGTACACATTTTGCAGTTTCTTTGTTTCTATCTAGGAAGACTGGGATGTTTGCATTTTCATGTAGGCAGGCATCCTCTGTTCTTCGGTTCAGGATTTTGATGGATTCGCTCAGTTTTGAGCCCACTCTGTTGCTAAGGATGTTAATCTATGATATTAAGCCCTCCCAGAATTCCTTTGGTAAGAATTCATAAGGCTTTTGCTTTTTAAAAATATATATATTTATTTATTTATTTTGGCTGTGCTGGGTCTTAGTTGTGGTACACAGGATCTTCATTGCGGCCTGTGGGATCTTTAGTTGTGGCATGTGGGCTTTTTAGTTGCAGCATGCACGCAAGATCTAGTTCCACGACCAGGCATCGAACCTGGGGCCCCTGCATTGGGAGTGTGGAGTCTTACCCACTGGACCAGCAGGGAAGTCCCAAGGCTTTTGCTTTAAAATAATTTCTGATCAAATTATTTTCTTTTCTTTGCTTACTCCTTCCTACTTTGTTGAAGCTAAAAAGGAATGAGTTTGGACTGTTTATTATTTTTTATTTCAGCCTCTGCCCCATTTATGCAAACTGGCCCTCCTCAGCCTTTTCTTTTTTCTAGTTTTTCCCTAAGAAAAATGAAGCACATCATGCCAAGAGAAATATTTTCTTCCCCAAGCATCTTCCAAGAAACCGTTTTTGTTCCAAGTTCCTAAATTGTACTTCAGAATCTCAAGAAGCCTTCACATTTGATCTCACCCTTACATTTGGAAACCTTAGTACCTTTATCTTTGCCGAAACAGCAGTTTCCAAATGTCAAACACAGTTTATCCCATTTTAAGTAAAGAATTTCAACTTAATGTACTTTTTCAAATCTTTATATCTTTTGGCCAAAACTATAGCTCTCTTGAATAGTTCCTAGATGTAAGTAAGCCTTTTCACAGGTTTGTCATGTCATAGTTGACCCCAAAGGACTCCATCTCCACCCTCCCCATCTTTTTATTTAGTTAGTTGAAATCACAGCCTCTAGGATTCCATGAAGTTGTTAACATTTGCTACTGGTGTGTGTTTGCCACATGATATCAAATGTTACGATTGTCAACAGAAAACTTCACAACCTTGGAAAGGTTTGCAAATCCAGGTGCGGTTTGTAAAATGCAAAAGGAGGCTAAACTCATGGATCCTTCTAGAAGGACATAACCTTCTCCACCTCCAACTCGGGTTCTCCTTGCTTGGCTAGCCACGGCATGAACTCCTCACAGAGAAAGGGCAGATTAAAGAGAAGATTGAAGAAAAGTAAAAAAAGGGATGGTGGCCAAACAGGCAACTGTCCAAGATATGAGATAACAGCTAGGAAAGGGTAGAGCTCTAACTTTTAGAACTAATCACTCCTTGTTCTCATTTATATATTGCTCAGTCTTTGTTTTGAGCCCTGAAGAGGTTAAGACAGAGACATGAGATGAATATTTTCTTAAGCGGCTCTGTACTTTGGGTGATATTCACCAGCGTGTTCTCACGCAGCCCAGACTCTGCTCTCTGCCTCCTCCATCACTGTCACACGGCAGGAATGCGACAGGATCTGATTGTCTATGCCAATGTCATTGCAGGTGCCATAGCTAAAGGATGTCCCTTTAAATTTATGTCCATTAAAGTAAATTTGCACATTTAAGTGGACTGCTAGCTATAAGGGCAGACTTCTCTGATGGTTGACATTTCCGGGGTTGAGCTCACAGGCTCTGGGTCCCGTCTTGGTTTCCTTTAGTGTGTGTGTCTCAAATTTATTTACATGTACCTCTGGGATATGAAGCAATCCACAGGATAAATGGCATCAATTTTCCTCAAATGTGTGGGAGGGTGGAGGAGAAATGAAGGCAATACAACTTATAACTTAAAATGTATTTATAATAAAAAAAACAATGGTTATATTTTCAAGTGAAATGCAAAATCCCCACTCTATATAATAGAACACAAGGCTACAAAGATCGTAACATTTAGGGGGCTTGCAAACCTCAGAAGTATTAAGTCTCTTCTGTTGGGTAGGTGGCTTCAATAAAAACATTTCAGAGACACTGACTTAAATCAGCACTGCCAAGTGCCCATATTTAGTTTTACATATTTACCAGTGGGCTGCAGGTTACGTAACCTTTTTGTTTTTTTTTAAAAAAGGTAGTAATCACAAAAAGGAGATGAGTCTTAGGATTCAAACTCCCTTAAGTTAGGAAAAATAGTAAAGGAAGAAAGGAATTCCCAGATTTGTAAAATTAAGATCAAGGGCAGGTCCAGTGTCAGGGATGCTTGGATGCAGACAATCAACCAGTCTCCAGTGACATTGTTTTCTCTCTCCCTCTCAGCTTTGTTCATATGCTCACCATATGCTCATCTTTAGAAATGGAAAGACCAGTTCTACACAAAGCACAATAGACTGTGCAGTCTATGTACAGGGAGGGTAGAGGGGGCAGCCACGATGGGTTCAGAAAAGGTGGGACTAGATGCTGTCTGGTAAAAACTGCGTTTGTCCATTAAGATTCTTTTTCAAAAGCATGTTTCTCCTAAGAGCTCTGAGTATCTCCCATGAAGTAAAGGTCATTGCTTGGCTTGAGAACACTGGATTTTTTGCAGGATGGAACTGACATTTGTCTACCACCTACTATTTCAATCTTTGAGATAATCTTTGGTAGACATTATTAAACCCCATTTTACAGATGAAGAAACTGAGGCTCATGGAGATGACAGGTGGTATTTAAAAAATAATGACCACAGTAGCAATTCCATTGCCACTTACCAGAACCAGGGTGGACCATAGTAACCTGGAGTTTGGGAAGAAACTGCAGACTCATCAATGGAGGAAGAAAACAGAAGTGGTCCAAGGTACTTGGGCAGCCAGAGCGGGCCTGCCAGTGAGTTAGCCTCCTGGGGACACATTTCCTCTCTCACTGCATACCAGCAAGTTCTCATGGGTCCGTACTCAACCTGCCCCAAAATGAGTAAAGTTCTTGAAGAGTTAAGTAGTCATTAATCATCTGGATATTAGGATAGACTGAGTTAATCAGCTCTTTTTCTCCTGACACCGGGATGAAGTTAGTGGATGCTGAGAAATGGATCACTCCAGTGTGAGGGGATAGTGTGGGTCACCCTGGGGGAGGACAGGTCTGGGGGAGGGGCTTTTCTATAGGACTCAGGCTCTGGAGACTGGGCGGGGGAGGACAGAGGCAGGTGATAATCAGCTCAGAAACAGAAGTGGATCCCAATGATAAACTTCGGGGATTCCCACCTTTTGAGCAGAGTTGGCCCTGATGCAGTCAACTGCACAGAAGTGGAGGCGTCCCAATATTCTGTGACACCCCATGTGCTAAAACCCCCCTCTTCTATCCTTTATTCACAGGCCCAGAAACTTGAGTGACAAGGCCTAGTTCCCAGAAAGTAAGCAATACGTAGTTTAGCTAGGCCCTGGCTGCCACATGTAGCATAATGCATGGGAGTCGTGCTGATACTTTAGAATGCAGCCTCTTCATTCTTTGCCTTTGCCTGGTTTCCTTAACTCTCTCCCCATTCTTCAGAAAGCACTACCCTCTCTGGCACACCAGTCCAAACTGGTGAACACAGGATGTGAGGTAGCGTTCAAGGTGACAGGACAGGTCGGGGAGGAACAGAAGGTGGCCAGCTCACTTCCCAGGAGACCCCAGCCTGTGTCTCATTGGTCAAATACATCTTGGAGTCCATACTGGGCAAAAACATTCATTCCTGTCCACCTATTTTACTAAGGTAACTAACTTCCAAGGTTTTGCTTTTCTATGTGTTCATGTCCACTGGTATTGAGTCACACAGAGAATCCAGGAGGCTGGGATGGGAGCTCCACGCTGGAGGTGGTGATGTCTCCAATGAGGCCAGTGAATAAGAGAGACGGAGCCACCTAGAACCTCTGGGAGGGGTGGGGGAAAGAGCTGTTGGAAAAATAGACCTTTGAGGCTAATTTTGGTGTAAAAAGAAAAATATATACCCGCAAATCCCGAGAGCCGCTCCAATGAAATGAATTTTTTTCCTTTTTATACAGTTTCTGGTGGTCTCTGCTCTATTTTTATCACATTATTTCACTTAATTGGTTATGTTAAATAGTTCATAGTACTTTTTGTCTAAATGCATTATTGTAAATGGTTTACTGCATTCTTTTGTGGTCTTGGGACCAATTTCTTTCTTTGGGGACCACGCTGTTGAAATTAAAAGTCAATTGAAAATATGACCCAATTTACAATGATTTATACTCAATTTCTTAATAAATTTGTTTTGTGTAAAGTAAGGTGGCCAAGAGATGGCTGGGCTTTCCCCTCTGCCCCTCCTCCCCCAATCTCACACAGGTTTGTGGGCGCCACCTGGTACCCGCAGGTGCAGGCTCTGCCCCTGGGCAGCCTGGCAGGTCTCTTAGGTGGTGTGAAGTGAGAGGCACTGGGATTCAGGGGTAACTCGTGTGACCCTAATTCCTCCCCTACTGATACCCAATTCCTTGGAATTTCAGTCAATCCTCTTAAAAAGAAAAAAAATTAAATATATATATTTGGGACATACGTGGACCCTGGTGTCATCAGACAAATATGGTTTGTGTTTCATTGTGTTTCAGATCCACGACTTTGTTGTAGAGATTTGGGCGGTTTGCCTAATCACTCGGGGTCTCCCAGGAAGGAAATAAACACTCGGGTTTAGATGGGACCCAGTGGTGGCTCTCACTAGGCTTTGGGTGAATAGCTGCGGCCTCCTCTAGATATGAAGGTACAGAAGTTTATCGGGCTCACTTTCTCCTGCCTTTACAGAATAATATACTATCCAGTGGAAGCTGGGGGAGAAAATGCGGGGAGGGAAGGCAACTGGTTGAAAGGCAAAAAAGGATTCAGAAAAAGGTTGCTGACACAACTATCTCGGGCAAAACTTGAGCTGAAACTTCTATAAAAAGATAGGAATAGTAGTTAACTTTCCTTGAGCATCGACCATGCCGACACTTTCTACGGCAGTTTGCTGATTCCTCACAGGAACCCTAGAAGACAGATGACGTCACCACCATCCCAGCTTTCCCGATGGGGAGCTAACATGCTTCAAACCAGATGCTAAGAGGTGAGGCTGTGAATTCAAAGCAGATAATCAGAAGCCAGAGCTCCTGCGTGACTGCTATGCTGAACGATGACTGGCCACCACGAATGGCCATGACTTTTGAATCTCTCCATGACTAGTGGGCCCAGTGGCAGGAGACATTTTTGCCTGTTTCCAGTAACACCTGGGAACTGACCTACCGATGTCAGGAAAGGGGAGGGGAAGTGGGGAGAGGAGAGGAGGACAAGGCCAGAACTGCAGAAGGGGGAGCCTGCAGAGACCAGGCCCACCTGGGGCCCTGCAGGAGCAGGAGGGGTGGGCTCCGGGGGGGGGAAGGGCGGGCTCCGGGGGCTGGTGGGGAGGGGGTCACGTCAGCTCGGTGGCCCGGATTCAGGCAGAGTTCCTGCAGGCTTGCACAAGGGAAGGAGGGGAAGCCTCCATCAGTCAGAAGTCCTTCCACAGTGGAAATGTAAGCAGCCTCAGATTTCCTCCTGGCCCCTCCAGTGTTTTCTCAGCACAGACAGCCAATTTTAGCTGTTAAGGAAAATTTATTTTTTTATGGACGGACTTAGATTCTTACTCTTTCTAAAAGGTTTTCGTTTATTTTCCCTGATGTTCCTGAACACCCTTAGCCTTTATTTCATACAAAACTCACCCTCTCACATACATGTGAAATTAAAATCATTATAACAGGTTCTATAGGGATGTCTTGTTTGTTTTTATGTAAATTACAGAAAGCATTGGGATGGCGCATTATTTTGCTATAATGTATAAAAGTAATCAAATCATATAACAAAGATGTTAAAAAAATAAAGGAAAAACTCACCCATAATTTCAGGTTATTAAAAAAAAGACTGTTTTGGGTTTCCCTGGTGGCACAGTGGTTAAGAATCCGCCTGCTGATGCAGGGGACACGGGTTCGAGCCCCGGTCCGGGAAGATTCCACATGCCGCGGAGCAACTAGGCCCGTGAGCCACAACTACTGAGCCTGCGCGTCTGGAGCCTGTGCTCCGCAACAAGAGAGGCCACGATAGAGAGAGGCCCGCGTACCGCAATGAAGAGTGGCCCCCGCTTGCCACAACTAGAGAAAGCCCTCGCACAGAAACGAAGACCCAACACAGCCAAAAATAAATATACATAAGTTTTTTTAAAAAAAGTCCCTCTTAAAAACTGCCAAAATATACACCCTAACGAACACTGCCTTTCAAAATGAACCTGAAAAATAAAACAATTACAGTGTTTAAAAAAAAAAGTTTTAATTTCGGTCTTTTCCTTCCAGTCTATTTTTTCATATGCCTGTCCTCATAGTATTTGCACAATTTTTCACCCTCCTTTTTTCACTTATTATTTTGAAGGTATGCTTCCATTTGGGCTTGTCGTCATCTTAAGTTGCTTAATATACCATTAAGTAAGGACAGCATATTTTTCTTAACTATTCTATTACTGGAAATTAAGTGGTGAGGCAAATTTTGATTCATAAGATTTCTGGCACAGAAGAAGACGTGATGACCTTAAGGCAGAATGCAAACAATTCTCTCTTAGCTACAGTAGCTAGCTGGTATAGGAACGTTTTTGAAAATAAAACTGTGGAATAGTTCTATAGTAACTACGGGTTTTCATTAATATGTTACTAGAAATTATAGCAGCTAGTATTTAACCATCACCTCCTATGTGCTAGGCAGCAGTCTGCGTGCTTTACGATATTAGCTAGTTGATTTCATCCACATCCTATGTGGGGAAGGGGCTATTTGTAGCCCCATTCCATTGATGACCCCACTGAGACACAGAAGGATCCTCGGTTGGTTGAATCTGTGGATGCAAAACCCGCGGATATGGAGGGCCAACCGCATTCACTGTACTTGGCCATTTTATGTGAGGGACTTGAGCATCCTTGGAGTTTGGTGTCTGCAGGAGTCCAATACCCTGCGAACACCAGGGGATGACTGTATTTGAGCAAGTTTATACAGCTAGTAAATGGCAGGGTGGGGCTCAGACCTATGCTGCTTGGATCCACAGTTTGTGTTCTTAACCACCATAAATGCATGTTGAGTGACGGACTGCCAATGCATTGTTGCAAACAAGGCCGCGTCTCAGACATCATGTGAGGTTTGCACTTCTTGCAGGCTGGCCTTATGGAAAACTGTGAGTGGATGAAGTTTGTCTTAACTCTAGAAAACATTCTGAATTCTCTCTCCCTTTTTGGCAGCTCGCCTTAGGTTTTCACAAGCTTCACATTCCCAAATGCCCCATTCTGACTTTTGCAGGCCTGGCAAGCCCTCCCTGCCTTCGCAGGCCAGCTCTGTGGGAGGCCTTGAATCTTCCCTTTTCTTCCTTAACACTTCACCACTAACCCCCTCTTCCCCTAGCAAAGCGTATCTGTCCTGTAGCTCACTACCTGCCCCTGCTTCTGGGGTCCTGCTGGGTAACCTGACTGCCAGAATCAAACTTAAGTTCTATGGCTGGTTAACAGCCTAATGTGTCTTTCCTCCCAAGTGACATCTCAGTGCCTGTGGCTTACAGGGATGGTATTTTGGAGGTGTGACTCTTTCGTGCCATTTAGTGGGAAACTCAGTCCATCTTTCAATGACTCGCCTCTCCTGATGGACTTTCCAGCAACTTGTTCTGCTCTCTTACAGCTGAAAAAGTTATGGAGAAAATAAAGACGATTGATTAGACAATTCCACAGAGTCACAGGAGGAGTTAAAGGGTGGGCGACAGGGGATGTGAATATTTATCTAGAGAAAATGAGAGTCACTTTAATATGCATTTCCACTGTGTTCCACTGAGAGCAAGCAGCAGAGGCTTACACTGTGGCCTTGTTTGTCCATCCACTCCTGTGTCCCTTTAAAGCACCTACTTTGTCTTCAGAGCACTCAGTAGGCTGCCAAACTCTGACGGGAGGGTCGAATCAGACATCAAGGGAGGTTTCCTGGAAAAGGCTTAAACTACTTGAAGCCATCATTCAAGGAAAGTATGAGCTCTTTTTCCCTAGAGCTTAAGACGATGCATTTCTCTGAAATGATTTCATTGTGGTTATTCCTGATGGTAAGTGACTGCTCTAGAAGTTTGCCTACAGCCTCTTCTGGTCCTGGGATCAGACAATTCTGGACTGATAGGAGCAAAGATTCTAGACTGATAGGAGCAAAGATCTAGAAGATCTGATAGCAAAGCAAAAATGCTTTCCCAGGCAGCCCTCGTGCATCACTCCCCTGGTGCTTTGATCTAGTGCTGAAGGGTAGGGGTTCTCATAGGGAGGGGCCTTGCCCCAACAGAGCACCGCATAATTGAAGCTCACCTCATTTATGTTCAGACCCTCCACACTTTCAAGGGTAGCTGTGGCCTTGGGATGGGCCAGCCTCTTCTTGGAATTGCCCATGGCCTGGGTCATCGTTCTGTTCCTTCATCGGGTCATGACTATCTTTCACTTTCAACAGAGAAATGAAGTGTATGAAATGTGATCATTGTCTGTAACGTGCGAACTAGCGTAGGAGAAATCGCCAGGGCTTCCCCTTCATTCCAGCCAGTTGGCCTTTTGCTGGTTATTTTCCTAAGGTCTCTTGCTCAGGCTGGAATGCTTTCCCCTGGCTGGTTCTCCAGAGAACTGGCTTCTTTTTCCCTCGGGTTTGGGCTTAGCTATAGGAGTCTCGAAGTTGTGATCCCTGACTTCGTGATCTAAAGGAGCACTGATGTCTGACAGTACCCGGTTCCTTTCCTTTTTAGTACCTCTCTCACTTTGAAACTAATGGACTAATTTTGCATATGTGCATACGCATATACATACATTTGTACATACCTTGCACATATATGTTTGCCAACTTTTTATTGGTCTCCTGCACTAGACTGAAAGCAGAAAATACATGGGTCTGTTTCATATCCAGAGAAAAGCACAAAGTAGGATCCCTCTGTATATTCACTGAATGAGTGAATGAATATTCATAAACCCTCACTGGGGAGCAGGTGAAGCTCCATGGTCTAAACGTATGCTGTCCCATATGGCAGCCACCAGCCATAGATGACTCTCGGCACCTGAGATGGGGCTCCTCCAAACTTAAATGCAGTTAAGTGTAAAATAGCCCCTGGACTTCAAAGACTTAGTAACAAAAGGTGTGTAAAATAGCTCATTAATAATTTTTAGATCAATTACGTATATAAATAACATCTTGGATATATTGGGTTAAATAAAATGAATAGAAAATAAAATAGAATATACCATTAAAACTAGTCACACCTGTCCTTTTCACTTCCTTCAAAGTGGCTACTAGAAAACAAAAAATCATGTGTGTGGTTTGCACTGTATTTCTATTGGCCAGTGCTGGTCTATACCTTTGTGAAAACAATAATGAAATCAGTGTGTAACCTCTAAATGGTGTTTTAATCAATTAAAAGAGTAACTTCTTCCCACATTGACCAGTGGAGATTCTAGTCCTGGATCTGCCAATAATTTCCTGGGAGATGGGTGCTGAGTGTCCTTTCTGAGGGGCCCAGTTCCCTCATGTGGCGATGCATCCTTTCGGCACCAACAGAACAGTAGATAACTGGGCCATTATTTGCCCATTTCGGATTAAGACAGTGGAGAAATCTCCCTGTGGGGTTGGTGTATTTTATAAACCCCTGCTCCCTTTTCCTCACCTTGTCCTTCACATGCCCCCTGCAAGCTGTGCTGTAATCAAAGTCAGACATAAATGTCAACAAAACCTGTTTTCCTGGACTCGATGTAACCAAAATCCATGCAAGTAATAATTTGTTAATCAGACTCAAAGAGGTCAGTTTAGCTGAATTTCCAGAGCTGTCTTAGTGGAAGCTGCTGATTTTCCTGCACGTGTTGGCAGACAAAAGGCGCCAGGGATCCTGGCACGTGGCATTTTGCCCCATCTGGCTGTGTGAGCTCCAAGGAGGAGCGCGGTCCAGAGTGGCTCCGGCCTGTCGGAGGTATTAGGGATCCATGCCAGCATCCCTGCTGCGTGGATTCAAACTGGGCTAAGTTACTCGGGAAATTCAAGTTGGTGTGTTTTTGTTTTAGACTCAGTGCTTATTTGGTAAAACCGGAGGGAGATGGGTGAGGGAATTTTATAGTGATTCACATATACTCATAGATTCCTTTGCCAGAATCATGTTTTTAATATATAGTTTTGATCACGTCCATTGCCTGGGGGAAGAAGAGACTGCGTCATCCTCTCCTCTCCTGTGTGGCGGTCAGCAGAGGCTGCTACCTTGACCCCTGCCCTCCCTACTTTGCCCTTTGCATGTGTTTCTGGTTTTGCCTGGAGGTCCCTCCTGCTTCCATTGGTGAAATCCTGTTCATCCTCCAGTGCCCAGTTCAAGTATCAGCTCCTCTTCTGAATCTTCTTGATTCTCCAGACAGAAAGTGAAATGCTGCTAATCTGTGCTCTCATGGGAAAAGCCAAGAATGAACAGGTATTGACTGTTGGTTATGCATCAGGCACTATTTTCACTTTACAGGTATTATCAGATGTAATTTCCAAAACAACCCCATGAAGTAGGTAGCGAATGAGGACGTCGAGGCACAAAGAGATTAAAAACCTTCTCCAGATTACCCTGCTAGCAAGCGTCAGGCTCAGGATTAGAATCCAGAGAGTCTGTGCTCTTAACCACCACTCTCTCTCAGGATATCTTGATAAGGCATGTATCGCCTTTTCCCCCAGATGACGGGATTTTTGAGGGGCTGGACTGTGCCCACCCCTGCTTTCAGGTGTGATTCCAGGATTCAGGACGACAAACATGAGGCAAGACATCACCAGACTTTATCCAACTCTTTCCCAGCAGAGATCTCTGGTCAACCACAGGCTCTCTCTCTCCTGCTGACCTTTAACTTAATCGCAGAATCCTTCTCAACAAAACCACTAGTCATTGATTGGAGTTGGTGCACTAAATGAAGTATATTTGCCATCACTGGCTGGTGTAAGTGAAGCCTTTGGAGGAATCCACTCACATAAGTAAACACCACAAGGATCGGAGCAGACCCCGCCATGCTCCGCCCACGTATCCTTGACCTTACAGACTCAGTGTACACTTGCTGAACTTCCAGCTGCAAGCACCTGGATTTCTTTGCCTAAGGGTCTTCTATAACTAAAGAAAGCCACTTTGCCACCTCCACACGAAAGTCTAGAAATGCTGGGAATTAACAATAAATGGCTGCAGGGCTGGTGGGAATTGGTGTATAAATATCTCAACTCCCTCAGCCCTCAGAAGTAATTCCTTCTTATGGGGTAATCTGGGAGGCACATTAAACAGCTGTCACGTCCATGACTGTGGATTTACAATGGTAATTTGCTTGATAATAAAACTTCGTTTGTTTCTTTTCCTTTTCCATCTTACTTCTCTGCTCCTCTGCTGGTGTTTCCTGGAATCACTTCCCAAATGAATTACTTGCAATCTAATGGTGATCTTTGGGTTGGCGTCTGGGGGGACCAAAACTAAGACAAAGCCTATTTCAAAAGTCTAAGGAATGAAGTCACTGTCATAGTCTGAATTAGGCTCAATATTTATTGAGAGATTAAGTCCTGATGAGAGCTCATGAGTAGGGCTGGGTGGCATGGGAAGGTGAGAAGAGAATGGGGCTGAAGAAAAGGACAAGGAAAGGAGAAGGAGTTTGTTCAAGAATTTAGTTCTGCTGGAGGTTCAGGAACATGGGAAGCAGTTGGAGCTGTGCAGAGGAGAAATACATGGAAAGATGGGAAGCCTGCCACTAAAATATTGCCTCCTGGGAAACCATGAAATCTGATTGAAACAGACATCCAAATGGGATCTTTTTGTACTATGCCCCTTTCTTCTTGAAGAATTTGCATATTCCCTAACAGGTATATAGTGTCTTGAAAAATGTTAAGTAAACCGTTGCACAATGATGCCTTTAGTTTTGAAAAGTAAGAACCCTATTTTCTCATGTCCTTTGGAAATCTAACTGAATATTCCTTGCGAAAAATTGTTTGAGGATAATCACTTAAAATACATTGCTACCAGCCATGCTCCTAATGTTTTCTTTTCATTATTTATCTGTGTGGAAAGCACATAGATCATCATGATGGCCCTGTAGCTGCCAAGTGAAAGGATATTAAGATTATTTTGATTCATTATGCTGAATGTGCTTTCATCTTTACTGTAAAAGAAATTACTTAGACTCAAAGGATTACTCAAAAGTCACTGAATCTTTTGACATAAAAATGGTAAAGTCTTTTGAAAATAGATGATATAGTAAGACCAAGAATAAAGTGAGTTCAAAAATCAGTTGCCATTTTTTCATAGAACCAGAACAAAAAATTTCTCAATTTGTATGGAAACACAAAAGACCACGAATAGCCAAAGCAATCTTGAGAATGAAAAACGGAGCTGGAGGAATCAGGCTCCCTGACTTCAGACTATACTACAAAGCCACAGTAATCAAGACAGTATGGTACTGGCACATAAACAGAAAGATAGATCAATGGAACAGGATAGAAAGCCCAGAGATAAACCCACGCACATATGGTCACCTTATCTTTGATAAAGGAGGCAGGAATGTACAGTGGAGAAAGGACAGCCTCTTCAATAAGTGGTGTTGGGAAAACTGGACAGGTACATGTAAAAGTATGAGATTAGATCACTCCCTAACACCATACATGAAAAGAAGCTCAAAATGGATTAAAGACCTAAATGTAAGGCCAGAAACTATCAAACTCTTAGAGGAAAACATAGGCAGAACACTCTATGACATAAATCACAGCAAGATCCTTTCTGACCCACCTCCTAGAGAAATGGAAATAAAAACAAAAATAAACAAATGGGACCTAATGAAACTTCAAAGCTTTTGCACAGCAAAGGAAACCATAAACAAGACCAAAAGACAACCCTCAGAATGGGAGAAAATATTTGCAAATGAAGCAACTGACAAAGGATTAATTTCCCAAATTTATAAGCAGGTCATGCAGCTCAATAACAAAAAAACAAACAACCCAATCCAAAAATGGGCAGAAGACCTAAATAGACATTTCTCCAAAGAAGATATACAGACTGCCAACACACACATGAAAGAATGCTCAACATCATTAATCATTAGAGAAATGCAAATCAAAACTACAATGGGATATCATCTCACACCAGTCAGAATGGCCATCATCAAAAAATCTAGAAACAATAAATGCTGGAGAGGGTGTGGAGTACAGGGAACGCTCTTGCACTGTTCGTGAGAATGTGAATTGGTTCAGCCACTATGGAGAACAGTATGGAGGTTCCTTAAAAAACTACAAATAGAACTACCATATGACCCAGCAATCCCACTACTGGGCATATACCCTGAGAAAACCAAAATTCAAAAAGAGTCATGTACCAAAATGTTCATTGCAGCTCTATTTACAATAGCCCGGAGGTGGAAACAACCTAAGTGCCCATCATCAGACGAATGGGTAAAGAAGATGTGGCACATATATACAATGGAATATTACTCAGCCATAAAAAGAAACGAAATTGAGCTGTTTGTAATGAGGTGGATAGACCTAGAGTCTGTCAAACAGAGTGAAGTAAGTCAGAAAGAGAAAGACAAATACCGTACGCTAACATATATATATGGAATTTAAGAAAAAAAAATGTCATGAAGAACCTAGGGGTAAGACAGGAATAAAGACACAGACCTACTGGACAACGGACTTGAGGATATGGGGAGGGGGAAGGGTGAGCTGTGACAAAGCGAGAGAGAGGCATGGACATATATACACTACCAAATGTAAGGTAGATAGCTAGTGGGAAGCAGCCGCATAGCACAGGGAGATCAGCTTGGTGCTTTCTGACCGCCTGGAGGGGTGGGATAGGGAGGGTGGGAGGGAGGGAGACGCAAGAGGGAAGAGATATGGGAACATATGTATATGTATAACTGATTCACTTTGTTATAAAGCAGAAACTAACACACCATTGTAAAGCAATTATACCCCAATAAAGATGTTAAAAAAAAATCAGTTGCCATGAGACTTAGTTTTTGTAGTGTGATCATCTTGTCTTTTCTGCTGGGGAGAGGAGCCGATACTGTACCAGGAAGGATGGGGAAACCACGGGGGCAGGCGTTCTTTTGTCTTGAAGTATGTGGCAGGGGGCATTGTGTGGAGAGAACAGGCCAGTTGGGAGCGATTCCCGTGAGGGAGGTCACCATGGCTGCACCTCCTGGCATGCACCTCAGTGGGAATTTTAAAGCGAAGTATGGAGACACTAGACCCAAAAGACCTTATCTGAGCAGTGACTGGGGCATCTTAGAACGGGCTCTGGCTCACAGTTACCAAGTGCCCTCCCCTTTGGGCCACATCCTCACTGGGCCTCAGAACAGTCACCTGAAAGACAGGTGCTCCAGGTCACCCAGCCAACACATGGTGGAGGAGAAACACAAACCCAGGACCCTTTGCCCACATTTCACCCTTTCTAATCCACTGTAGAAAGATTGAAAGGTGGCTGTAAAAATGCCACTCAAGATGGGCTCAGTGACAACATGCTTGACCCCAAAGTACTGGTGAGGGTGTGCTTTGTGTCCCCAGAGCTGGCCCTGGGTTGTGCAACTCTCCCAGCACGGAAGACAGTACAGAGGCGAGGGAAGGGGGAAGGATGCCTCCAGGGTGCCATCTATGGAGGATCTAGGGAGATGGTGGGGGAAAGTGAGGACGGGGAGCAACTGGGGGCCAGCCTTGGTCCTCTTGTTCTCTGGGCATCTTTTGCCACACAAGTGATGATCCAGTAGTAACACATGCACAGTACGTAGAACCCGTCAGGATATCTGAATACAACCACCAGCTCTTTCTCGATGCCACGTCTTTCTTTGTCACGCTTCTCATAACTCTCCACCTGACTGGCTACTTCTCCATGACCGAGCTCAGGCATCTCCTCCTTCTGGAAGTCTTCCACGAAACCCAGGATGGGCTCTGTGCTCATGTATTAGCCTGGAGTACCATTAAGCACTGGTGGGTGTTGTGCCTTTCAATATCTATCACTGTTCATCAATAGGCAGGGGCAGTGTCCTTTCTGTGTTTCTTCCCTGATGTTTTATTGCAGAACAAGTGGTCAACGAAAGTTTTCTTCAAACTATGTCCAACGACATCTTTTCCCAAAGACGTCTTCCTTTATGTGGTTTCCATTTCTTCTTTGCTCAGAGGAAGAAAATCACTCTTCAAAATATCCATCATTTTCTTAAATAACACAGTCAACAGGGGTTGTGATTTCCATGGATATTGATAGAAGGGAACTGGACTCGGTCTCCCAGACTGGCAGGTCGCCTCAAAGCCTGGCCCCAAAAAGTGGCTGTGACTTTCCACACATGTGGCTTCAGTCTGGAACTTCCCAGTTACACAGGGCAGATAACTGAGTCCTAGAGGTGAAGCACAGGCATCCGTATTTTTTAAATCTTCTCAGGTCATGAGATGGGCAGCCGAGGTTTAGTGCCCCTACTTAGATCTAGTCCCTTTGGGGTGCCCAATACTGTCTGTCAGACTGTGGAGTGAGATTGTTTTTCTTCACTGAAGGATGGAGACCATTTCAGAAGGGAATTGCAATGTCCTAAAGTTCCACATGCCCTGGTGGTGAATATTCTGCCTCAACTCGCACCAGATGTAATATGACATCTGCTTTGGCCTTGCTGAGGCTATGTGGTAATGCGCCCCCCTCCAGTGCTGGTGGACAGACCCGCCCCGGGCCTCTTTAATGGGAAGGGTGGTATGGGGACTGTGTCTCTGTCCCTCTGCAATGTAGGAGGCGGGGGACCCCACAGTGTCACCCAGCTCCCCGTGGAGACACTGACTTACAGACTGTCCTCCTCAATTTTGTCCTCTGCTTTTCTCGGTGAGGGTTACTGGACAGATTGTGGCTACAATAGCTGAATTTAGTCTCTGTCTCTGACAAAGAATCTTAAGCTGGAATGAGTTTTTAGGCTTCTCCGGGTTCGCTGTCAGCTCACAGGACTGTATTTTTCTGCTAAGCGGTCCCGATCGCATGTCTTATTGCATGTACAGAGCAAGTAGCTCCACGACCATCCCTGTAACTTCTAAAATGAATGCAGTCTGCACAATGGAAGAGCTTGTCAGATGTTTGAAATGAATTCTGTAAGCTGCCGGTTCCCTTTCGTATGCTCTCATGTGGCTGCCCCAGAGTGGTCAGATATGGCTACAATGACCAATCTCCGCTTCTCTGGGGGCCTTCAAGGGGAGCACGGGCTTTCAAATCACACAGACCTGGAGTCAGGCTGGGTCTTGCACTTGCCGCAAGCAAAAGAAAAGTGTCCTTTAGCCCTTTAAAAAAAGTCTGTAGAAGAAAAATGTAGTCTTACTAGTTCCCTTGGGTTTGCCCTTTCTGGAGTGCCTGCCTTAGGACCAGGGGTCCTGTTCCCTGCCTTTGGAGTATAGTTCAGAATAGTTTCACTGACCTAAAAATGCTGCATGTTCTGTCACTCCTCCTTCTCCCGGAAACTCAGGCAATCACTGATCTTTTTTGCTGTCTCCATAGTTTTGCCTTTTCCAGAGTGTCACATAGTTGGACTCATACGATATGGAGCCTTTTCTTACTAGCTTCACTTAGCAATATGAATTTAAGCTCTCCATTTCTTTTCATAGCTTAATATCTCATTTCTTTTTATCACTGAATAATTTGTTGGTCTATTCACCTATGGAAGGTCATCTTGGTTTCTCCCAATTTTGGGAGATTAATAAAGCTGCTATAAACATTTGTGTGCAGGTTCACGTGTGACATGATTTTTCAACTTCATTGGATAAACACCTACAAGCATTGCTGGATCCTACGTTAAGAAGATGTTTAGCTTTGTAAGCAGCTACCAAGCTGTCTTCCAAAGTGGCTGCACCATTTTGCATTCCCACCAGCACTGAAGGAGAGTGCCTCCTGACCCACATTCTCCTCAACATTTGGTGTGGTTAGTGTTCTGGATTTCTGCCATTCTAATAGTCGTGTAGTGCTGTCTCATTGTTGTTTTAATTTGCATTTCCCCGATAACATGTGATGTGGAGCATCTTGCCATCTGTGTGTCTTCTTTGGTGAGGTAGCCAGAGGTCTTTGCCCATTTTCTAGTTTAGGTGTTTGCCTTCCTTTTGTTAAGTTTTGCATATTTTGGATATGGTTTGTCTTCCATCCTGGGTGCTTACAGGGAACTCGGGGAAACCTTATAAATTGATGGTCAAGAACAGAGGCTCTGCGGTCTGACAGCCTCCATCCCCACCCCAGCTCTGCCTCAGTGGCTGTGTGACCTTGCGCGAGAGAGCTGACCTCTTGAGGTCTCTGTGTCTTCTTTTGCAAATTGAAGATTCTAGTCACAGCGCCTTTCCCATGGGGTCGTTGAGGATTAGAGGGGTTTCCTGCGAGCAGAGTGCTTACTGCAGCTCCTGAGAGCTCAGTAACCATTACTGCCCTTAAGAGAAAGTAAGGAAAGGGCCAGTAAGTGACACTGTGACCCTTTCAGACCGCAGCGCCCCCAAACTCCCACCAGCCACACAAACGTCAACAGTATTTGTATATACCAGACAGATGGCAGAGTTTTACGAACTTGTAACATTTTGAGCTAAAAGGGGTTAAAAGATTTCAGTGTCCAGTGCTTCCATCTTGAAAGAGAGTGGAGGCCGCGACGCTAATGGCCAAGAAGATCACACAGTGGCTGGGACGAAGCTGTGGCTCAGCCGGCACCCACGTTAAAGCACAGCTGTTCCACGTCCCACCCCCGGACAGCTGAGTCCACAACCAGCCGGCAGCAGCCTCATCATTACTCAAGCCCCGCGAAGTCCCAGGCACAATTATTCCTGCTCTCCCTGTGATCCTAAGTGCTTCATACTGGCCCCAATCGTATTGTTTACTCTCTTCTGGTGTCCGTTTCACCACTAGAATCTTCTTCAAGACAGGACGATTCCTCAATCCTTTGTGTCACCAGCCCAGTGCAGGCACAAGAAAAAAAGGTTAATACATAGTTGTGAAACAAATGGCACTATACTCACAACCTGCTTAAAATCTGACCGGAGGGGTGGAAGAAAGACAGCAGTCTGTGACCCAACGAGTAACTCGAAGAACCAACGGCCCAGGGATTTCAGGAGGTGCCGGCTGAATGCTGAGCTCCATGGAGGCCTCAGCCATCCACGGGGGGTGGCTCTCCTCCTCTCCTCATCTCTTTGTCATTCCTGTGTTGGCACTGAACCCTCGGGAACTGCTGTCCTTGTCACCTCTGGATGTGGCGGAAACAAGTGCATCTGGTTAAGCCCTCAGCTGTCAGGTGGCCGAGCAGCTGCTGCATAGGAGGCCGGCCAGGAAGTGCCTGGGCCTCACAGGAATGATATGTATTTAAGTGGCCTTCTCCCTGCCAGTCTTTCTCATGGTCCACAGAAGAATAGGACGCTGCTTGTTGCTGATTCTCTTGGTGATCATTTTAGGGGGTTCGGGACATCTCAGTTACCCAACCAGGTGAGGGAGCAGGGGGGCTTCTGGTAGTGACACTCCTGGGCTAGTGGAAGGAATCCCAAGGCCATCCCTGCCATGGCCGCATCCCAGCAGGGCTGCTTCTCACCGGTACTACTGTTCTGCTTAATGTTTCCATCTTATATTTACTTCCCTTTCCCAACCCCATCCCCTCAGTCTTTTGATCAGAGGAAACCACTGCAACATCATCAAAATATTTTTAAAGGCCTCATGAAAGAACAACTTTGGTTTGTCCTCGGTGACTTTGAGGTAACAGAATCTTGAGAGAAACCAATAGTATGTCTCAGTAGATAGGAAGAGAAAACAGTCCTGGAGGAAAAACACTGATTAGAAACCAAGCAGTTGCAGTAATTCTGGAAAACAATGGGGGTATTGTTAACATAATGAGCAGTTAAAATGTAAATGTCAGGTTGCCTCCTAATCCCCTTGCAGAGCCTGGTTGAATAAACAAAATTGAAAAGTTGAAATTATTTTCCCCTTTGAAATCAGAGCTTGAAAGGTAGTCAACAGAAAAGTCCAGAATTCATGGAGAAATGTATAGAGTATCTCCATTTATCAACCAAATCTGCTGTCCAAAACAGAGATTGGGCCATATCTACAGTAACTTCAGACGCTGTTTTCTTTTCTCTGTAGTATGTAGACAAAAAGCTTTTTATGGTGCCAGTTTTGGAGCTCTGGCTTTCCCAAGCTTCCACACCAGGCAGGTGGTGTGGATCAATCTGAGAATGTTCATATGCTGTATATTCAGGCATGGAGGAAGTTACCAAGCTTTTTTTTTTTTTCCCCATACCGTAGCAAATTTCAAATGATCCTGTGGTTCAATCTTTAGATGTATTCGTACTTTCAAATTCTTGTTTCTTTTGTATTCTCTAAAGAAGCTAATAGGCTCAGATTAAGTACTCACTACACATCAGCTGTCTTTCTATGCCCCTGGATGCCTTTGGACATGGTTATAGTTATTGGAAGAAGGCTGAGATTTATTCAGAGGTTGCTCACTGCAGTGAGGAAGAGTTGGTGCAATCTTTTTGCATCTTCAGGGACTGAGCCTCATCTATTGTTTAGACCCTGATGCCTAACACAATGCCTTGTCCTGAGGAGGCGCTCACAGACCGCAAAGATACAGAGACTTCTCTTCCCTGCTGATAGGGGATGGCAGAATGGGTTACACTCCTGAGTAATTAATAAGACGTAAATCCTCACACCTAGGTGTTCACCCGCCTATGGGAGTAACTTTGGGCAACTCATTCAAAACTTTCTAAGCTGGAGTTTCCCAATCCGTAAATGGAGAACGCTAAAACCCAACTTACAGGGTTATTATGAGAGGTAAAGGAAGGCAAGGTTTACAAAGCTGCTGGTACACAGTAAGTGCTCAATAAATAGACTTTCTCTTCCCTTGCATTCTATCTGGTGATTCCTTTCCATCCTCAGTTTCACTTGCGTTTTGGTGATTGTCGCTTTTCCTGTTAGAGCTTTAAAACGCCAGCTGTCCCAGTGACTACGGCTCCTCTGCGGTACACAGATTGATGAGGCTTCGGACGGCTCAGAGGGAAGTTCTCGAAGCCAAGAGATGCAGTTACTCAGATTTTAGTATGCCATGTTTACAAAGCGTTGTACATTTTTATGTTAACTTGTCATTCAGAAATGCTTTTTTTAATAGGAAGACAAGATTCTGGCCAACTCAAACTACCATGTTATGATTTCCACGTGCCAAATCTATTTTCTAACTACAGTTCTGATATTTTAAAAATAAATCTTGCTCTCAGGAAATTTGTGCTTTGGAGATTTCAGAGAACTAGAAAATGCAGATGAAGTGTGGGTGAGGAATGCAAACCCAGCGGCATGGCTTCACCCCGTCTGTGATGCTGGAAGGATGTCCCCTGAGGTGTCCACCAGGTGACCACCGTGCTGTCACTCTCAGGGGTATTAGCCCATTCCAAGGAAGTTTCTTTAATTCCCAACCTTTAGCTGGAAAATATGACAAGCAGCTTCTGCAGACTCCTCATTATATTTTATAAATTATGTTGTTATTCAGTTATTCAAAATTCCTTAGAAACCTCAACCGATATAATAGTAACCATCTAACAGAAAACTTGATGGGTTGAAAATAACTAATGAATTTTTGTTTTGCCTTAAGGGAGTGTTGGGCTGAACTGCAGGCAGGTGAGGTATTTGTGCAGGCTTCTACAGTTTTCCTTTTCAGTGCTTCTCCGAGGAAATGTTTGTGTGGAAAAGAAAGCTACCAATATGCCATGCCTAGTAGCCATCTCTAAGGATGGACAGGAAACTAGCCTGTCCCCTCAATGTGTGCTGAAGGGACATGTCATTATTGACATATTTGTATAAGTATGATCCTATTTTATTTATCATATATGCTTGATGTTTAAAAGTATATAGTGCCTTTGGCAGTGGTTGAGAATCTGCCTGCTAATACAGGGGACACGGGTTCAAGCCCTGGTCTGGGAAGATCCCACATGCCACAGAGCAACTAGGCCCGTGAGCCACAACTACTGAGCCTGCGCGTCTGGAGCCTGTGCTCCACAACAAGAGAGGCCGTGATAGTGAGAGGCCCGCGCACCGTGATGAAGAGTGGCCCCCACTTGCCACAACTAGAGAAAGCCCTCGCACAGAAATGGAGACCCAACACAGCAAAAATAAATTAATTAATTAATAAACTCCTACCCCCAACATCTAAAAAAAAAAAAAGATCCTTTAAAAAAAAAAGTATATAGTGCCTTTTGTTTGACTCCTTCTTCTTTAAAGGACTATCGTTACTCTTACATGTTATCTGGTGGCTATCAGCTCTCTAAAAAATACAAATCCTCAAAAACTCTTTCTTAAGTGACATTGACAAACCACTTGAAGTTTTCAGGATTGTCCCAGAATTCTGGCTGAAGGGTATTTCACAGCTGGAGTTGTAAAACTATTCACTTTCAACTGCTATACAGTATATGTTAATAGTTCTATTTTTCTGGCATTTCAGATGCTGATAAAAAAGATGTAGGTCTCACAAGTGCTTGTGGAGTTTTACGTGTTGTGCAAACTAGGCTGCGTTACCATTTTCACTGTGAATGCCAAAACATTCACGAGGAAAGTCCAGTAAGGTTTGTTTTACGAGCGACTCACACATGTCTCGGATTCATCAGTCTTGGGAGCTTATCAGCGCACATCAGAAAATATTCCCTAGCGGGTACTAATGGCCATCTAACGGTGCCTACGGTCCATGACGTGGTAATGTTCATGGTGCGGTATTAGAATAATGTTCAGTGAACAGCCAGATGCATAAAGTTTAATTAGCTGGAGAACAAACTTTCCAAGCTCTAAACAACTTAATTATTTGCTGGCTATCAGTGCTTTGCAAGCAATACGCCTTCCAGGGAGAACGTGCAGGTAATGATAATGACAATAAAAATGGCCCTTGAGGGGGCTTCCCTGGTGGCGTAGTGGTTGAGAGTCCGCCTGCCGATTCAGGGGACACGGGTTCGTGCTCCAGTCTGGGAAGATCCCACATGCGGTGGAGCGGCTGGGCCTGTGAGCCATGGCTGCTGAGCCTGCGTGTCCGGAGCCTGTGCTCCGCAACGGGAGAGGCCACAACAGTGAGAGGCCCGCGTACCGCAAAAAAAAATAATAATAACAATAATAAAATAGCCCTTGAGAATTTCTGGAACATTAAACGTCCCATCCTGAGCAATGGCTCCCTGCCCCTTGCTCCCATAGCCCCACTCCTGCCCTCAGCTGTATCCTGCGGAGGTGCACCCGGTCCAGCCGCTGTTCACTCCCTCCCCGCCCCCCGCCCCATTCACTCCACAGATGCTTACGGAGCATCTTCTCTGTGCCGGCTCCCTGGTCCCTGACCCCGTGGAGTTGATAGAGCATTGCTGGTCCCCTCAGGTCACCCCGCCTGATAGCTGCGTCCACGACCAAGTCCGAAGGATGCCGCAGGTCTCTGGTGGTCAAGCAGAGAACGGGTGGTCTTGCATTGCTGTTTTGAGCCTGAAACCCCTTTTACTGCATGGTTGTGTCCCCTCCCAGCTTCCCAGCCGGCAGACCAGGCCGGAGCCAAGAGAGGTTGGCATGGCCTCCCGTCCCAGGGATCCTGGCTGCCTCCCCTTTTCCAGCTCAGGCCTAGCTTCCGCCACTCTAACCCTGAGCTGCCCTGGACGCAGGGCCCTGTCCAAGATGGGTCGGCTCACTGTGGACCTTTGCTGCCTCACTTATAGCAGCTTAGTGACTTGCTTCTTTCATACAGTTCTCAGTACAACGGTTTGCAGCTCTCGGAGGAAATACTCTGTCGTGTACTGAAAGGCCAATGACATGTAACTGGGTTCTCCCAGCCTGTAGGCATTTTATACCAATTAGAACAAGCAAAAGGCTCCCCTCCAAGTGGACAAATTAGAAACATGTGCCCCATTTGGGACAAATGCCACCTCCTGGAAACACAGCCAGGCTAGCATCCCGGGCTGGGCTTCACCCACACTTCCCTAGCGAAGCACCTGCACCCCACGGTGGCAGTGCTGGCTTCTCTTGCTGGACAGACTGGTCTCTCTCAGCCTCAGCAGGCCCCTCTTCATCAGGCCCGCACTCACCCCACAAGGCCACTCCCATCCCGTCTCAGCTCCCACATCAGACGTCACCCTTCCCGTGAGCTCTGCCTGACATGCCGTCCTGGCTCTAGCAAGCTCCCAGCGGCGTCCCGTGCTTTCTGCTGCCGCAGCCCTCCGCACATTCTCCTGCAGCGGTGGTCTGTTTGCAGGTCTGTCTCACACTTGCAACAGTGACCTTGTGAAAACCAGGACCTTATTTTATTTAATTTTGATCCTGTTTCCTGGCCGTGCCTCACTCTCAGCTGATGAGCTTTGCTTCTGATTTGAAAAAGTAGAAGGAATTAGAGCAGAACTTCTGCGTGCTCCTAGGACCAAATCCACCACCCACATGCATCTGTACCGGGCCCTCCGCCTTCTCTCCTGATAGATGACGGGATGGCCCGTGTGCTTACCTGGGGCCCTGCCCTCTCAACTACTCCAAGGTAATCATTCCCCTAACTGCCCCCATCTCATGAATCATCATTTTTTCTCGATACTGCAGTATCCTCAACAGACTAAGAGTGTGCTGTAATGCCTCACTCATCTTATTAAAAAAATCTCTCTCCAACTACTGCCTAATTTCTCAGTTCCATTTTACAGCAAAGTTGCTTTAAAGAGTTGTCACTGAAGCGAGAGAGTGGCATTGACATATATACACTACCAAATATAAAATAGATAACTAGTGGGAAGCAGCCACATAGCACAGGGAGATCAGCTCGGTGCTTTGTGACTACTTAGAGGGGTGGGATAAGGAGGGTGGGAGAGAGACGCAAGAGGGAGGGGGTATGGGGATATATGTATATGTATAGCTGATTCACTTTGTTATAAAGCAGAAACTAACAACCACTGTAAAGCAATTATACTCCAATAAAGATGTTAAAAAAAAAAAAGAGGTGTCAGTATTCTGCCTATACTTCTACCCTTTCCATCCTTTCTTGAACCAACTCTAACCAGGACCCACCCCTCCACTGACACTGCTCTGACTGGGGCCGCTGGTGGCCTCCACGGTGCCAAGTCCAATGGTCCATTCTCAATCTTCATTTATTGATCTTCCAGCAGGATTGGTTGTTTGGAGGTGATGAACCTCCTTCTTGAAACACTTTGTTCACTGGACTTCCAGACACTCTCTCATCTCCTGTCCTCCCTGGCTGGACACTACTTCTCAGACACCTGTTGGATCCTCCCAACTTCCAAACACTGGAGCCTAGGGCTCAGTCTGCAGTGTTCTCCTCTGTCTACACTCATGCCCTCAATGACCTTGTGTAGCCTCAGGAATTTAAATCTAAACTATAAGCAGGTGATTCTCTAATTTTTCTCTCAAGCACACACCTCGCCTCTGAATTCTGGAGTTATAAACCCAAAGGCTTACTCAGTACGTTCACTGGGACTTCTAACAGGCATCTCTAACTTAACATGTTCAAAATTAAACTTGTCTCTGTGTGTGTGTGTGTGTGTGTGTGTGTGTGTGTGTGTGTGTGTTTTAACCCCAAACCAGTTCTTCCTGAATTCTCCCATCTCCATAACTGGTACCTCTTTCTGTGTTTCCAATGTTTGGTCCAAAAACACCATAGGCTCCTCTCACACCTCACCTTGAATTCATCAACAATCCTGTTGGTTCTTTCTTCAAAGTACAACCAGAATCTGGAGATTTCTCATCAATTTCACCACTACCTCTCAGGAGCCACGGTTCTATTTCACTGAGACCCTTTTTACTCAGTGTGGTGTGTGGCCCAGCAGCACCAATTCACCTGGGTGCTTGTTAGAAATGCAGGGTGCCAGCCTCACCTCAGACGAAATGAACTGGAACTGCATTTTATCTGCTGCCTAAGGAGTCCGTCTGCACATAGATGCTCTGATCTAGACTACTGCAACAGTCTAATTGTCTCTTTTCTTCTATCCTTGCCCCTCTTAATTCTATGTTTCATCCAGCAGTCAGAACAATCTTTTAAAAATATGTCAGGGGATGTCACTCGTTTGCCCCAAGCCCTGCAGTGGCTTTCCCTCTCACTCAGGGCTAGAAGCAAATGTCCTCGCTATGGTCCAGAAGCTTACTTTGATCTGAGCTTCCCTTCCCTGATTCTCTTCGGACCTCATCTCCTTCCACTCTCTCTGATCACTCCAGCTACAGTGGCCTGCATGTTGTTCCACTGACAACAACTGAACCTCAGGATCTCTGCATCTGCTGCCCGGACCCCTTTCCCCAGATCTGGGCAACTTGTTCCTTCATTCAGATCTCTGCCACCTAATACGACAGGCCATCTATGTTCAGTAAAATAACATCCCTCCATCATCCTTTCTCCCTTTCCCTGCCTTATTATCTTGCTTATTTCTTCATGTCATACACTTACTTGTTTATTGTCTGTCTCTCCACAGTAGAATGTAAGTCCCAGGAGGCCAGGGACTTTTGCTGTGGCATCACCTGCTGTGGGAGTCGTGCGTGGCCCAGTGTAGGTGCTCCTTAAACAGTCACTGGATGAATGGATGGATCTCCAGTTTTTTGTCAGATATTGGGTTCACCTTCTAAGACTAACGATATTTGTTGAGTGCCTGGGGTTTCTTAGGTAAAGTGCCTGAGAAGGCCAGGGCTTAGGGAAGCCTTAAAAAGGAAGGATTTCCTTGGCACTTCCGGTTCATCAGTTGATACACTGACCACGTGCCCTCCCTCAGTGGTTTGAGGGCTGGAGTCAGAGAACGGAGACTGAGGCTGCTTGGGGCTGGGACATTCATGCCACGTGACATTGGCCAGACTGGCTGGAGGCTTTGCTCCTGGAAATGTGGTGAAAACCCTGCCCAGGTCCAGTCCCGGATTTCTCAAGCGCTGACCTCACCACTTGGCTGACTTTCCTTTCATTTTAAGATCACCTATAGGTTTGCATTCAGAGCCTCCAACTGAGCTGTTGTGATCAACAGTGAAGATGAAAGTCTGAGCCAACCTGCACCGGAAGGGAAGTGACAGCGGAAGGGAAGGCGGGTGAGAGCGCTGGGCTGACCTGGAAGGCTGGCTATAGCACTGGGCTGCCCGAGATCGCCAGTAACCGGAGGAGACAGCTGGACAGTAAATAACCCCCAGGTCTGTGGCATCCAAAGAGCCAGGCACAACCTCTTTGCCCTGCAGACACACCAAGGACCAATGTCAAAGACGCCCGTAAGAAGCTTAACAAGGAACTGCATCAGAAAAGCATCCTAATCTTCAATGTTTATTAACGCAGGGGGAGTAAATGCTGAAGAGGATTGCATTTAACCAGGCAGAGATATTTGGCAGACTTACCAAACAGTAGTTGAGTTCCTCTTTGGAGGCAAGTTGCTTTTTTTTAACATAAAATTTTTTCCCTAGTGTTTGTAACAAGCTAGTTTCAATAGCACATTACTATTCTCAATTACCTGTGAGTTTCTTAGAGTCACACAGCACTACTGCTGGGAAAGACCTGGGAAGTATTCTTGCCCAAACCCACTGCAGTTTTGTAGATAAGGTAAGAGAAGTTCAGCGAAATGAAGCAACTTCCTCTGGGGCTGTAAGCAGCGTGCTGGGAATGGCACTGCCATTGATTCACTAGCCCACCTGCCACCCCAGTGATGAAGCCACCCCTAGACACCCCCGCTAAGCATCCTTGCACCACAGCCAAGGCCAGAGTAAAGTCCTCCACACCTGCCACCTCCTCTCACCACGCGCATCTGCAGCCCTGACACTCAGAGCCCTGACCTTGCCTTGGCCCCAGGCCCACACTGCCCTCCTTTCCTGGCTCTTTGTCTGAGCACAAAGCCTGGAGTTCAATCCCCGCCTCCCCCAGCTTTGCCCTGAGAAAACAGCTGCATGTGTCAGTTTCCTTCCCTGAAAAATGGGGGCTAATGCTCTCACCTCGTAGGGTTGCTGTGACCTCCACAAGAAACTGAGCAAGAGAATTTCCTATAACCTTGCAGATAAATACCAAGTAGGCCCTCGCCTCCCCCATCAATCCCACTTCTTCATTGTCCTGCCTTCGGCCTTTATTAAGTAGGAAGTGCCTCTGATAAAAGAACTCACAGCCCCTGTTGGACTTTGAGCAAGGTGCAAATGAGTGGAAAAGCTTAATATGTTCACATAGCCAGCAGCTGTTTGGACCCTTTAGAAGAGAGAGTTGGCTCTTAATCCCAAAGCCTGAAAGGGAGAGGTTCTGAGCTGCGTCTGGCCTTGCTGGTCACTGACCACTGTCTAAAGGAGACAACGCCGGCCAACTCCACCTCTGAATCTCCCTCTCCCCTCCGTGT
Source organism: Phocoena sinus (assembly GCF_008692025.1). NCBI lineage: Eukaryota > Metazoa > Chordata > Mammalia > Artiodactyla > Phocoenidae > Phocoena > Phocoena sinus. The sequence goes on along the minus strand of NC_045776.1, from coordinate 57,489,269 downwards.
CCCCGGTGACAAATGGCATGTGAGTGTCTCTCCTCCACACCTCCCTGTCCATTCCTTCCTGCACAGTGGTCAGGGAAAATGGTCAGACTTAAAAATGGGTAAAAATGATTACTGGGTGCAGTAAACAGTAATCTGGGTGCAGAAATGCAGTCATTTTCTGCAGAGAAGCGGAACCAATATATGATACACACACACACACACACACACACACACACACACACACACACACACATATATCCTACTGGATAAATTACATATATGATACAAATTACACATAAATTATACAAATATAATAAAGAATTGGATTCTGCAATTACGGACACTGAGAAGTCCCAGGGTCTGCAGTCGGCAGGCCAGCCGGAGACCCAGGAAGAGCTGATGTTCAGCTGAAGTCTGACAGCAGGAAGATACCGTCCCAGCTCAGGGCAGTCAAACAGGAAGGGGTTTCTCTGACTCAGCCTTTTTGTTCTATTGGTTCTGCACTGGGCCTCACAAACCCTGTAGGTGGCGCTGGCGATGGAATTTGCCTTATTAGCGGAGAAGGGTCTTTTTCTGGTCCGTCTCTCAGATTCCAGACTCTTCTGTCCCTGAAAACACACTTGAGGGTTCCAGACATTTCTGAATCTGAACTCCAGGTAGGTAAAGCTCAGGCTGTGCTGGGACCCCAGTCTGAATATGAACATTTCATGCAGTGGAAGGAGGGGTGTCACCTGCCGTTTACTACTTTGTGAAGGTGGAACCAGCCCCCTGAGCTTGGAGCCCAGACTCTGCCGTTTACCATCTTGGGCAATTTTCTTAGACTCTCTGTACATAGAACAGAAGGTAAAATGATACTTCATAGGGCTTTGCCTGCAGCGTAATAAGCCTTCAATAAATGTCAGCTAGTTTTATGCATTTATTGAGCATTTATAAGAATTTAGATGTACATGTGAATCTGCATGGATTAAACTGATTGGAATTGGAGGAACCCTTGTAGGAACTGAGAAAACCTGACCAGCTTAAAGGCATTTGTATCCAATATTTTATATGAGAACACTGAGGGGCCAAAATCAAATATTACAGAATGTTGTGGGCCATGTTTTGCTCATAGGCCACCATATAAATGAACATGATTACTCTTTGGAAAAATGGTTTCATGTTAGCGTTTCTTAGCCTGTTATATCAGAATGATAATGAACTAAGGTACAACCTCCGAATTGATTATTCTGAACAATAGAAAAGGCAATACACCCAATAGCATCCTGAAAAAGTTTCCAGGATTTGAGGAAAATAAATCTATAATACCTAGCGTTTTTAATAATGCATAATACAGATTTTGAATTTCTAGTACCAATACTTTTTATGTTATATTGGAGTACAGTTGATTAACAATGTTGCGAGAGTTTCAGGTGTACAGCAAAGTGATTCAGTTATATACTGAATAATAGATACATGTATAGAATATATAGATGTATCTAGTCTTTTTCAAATTCTTTTCCCAATTAGGTTGTTACAGAATATTGAACAGAGTTCCCTGTGCTATACAATAGGTCCTTGTTGGTAATTTATTTTAAATATAGCTGTGTGTACAAGTCAATCCAAACTACCTAACTATCCCTCTCCACCACCCTCCCCCCACCCCCGTCACCGTATGTTTGTTCTCTAAGTCTGTGAGTCTGTGTCTGTTTTGTAAATAAGTTCATTTGTATCATTTTTTTTTATATTCCACATATAAGTGATATCATGATATTTGTCTTTCTCTGACTGACTTCACTCAGTATGACCATCTCTAGGTCCATCCACGTTGCTACAAATGGCATTATTTCATTCTTTTTAATGGCTGAGTAATATTCCATTGTATATATGTACCACATCTTCTTTATTCAACGAATACTTTTTTTTTTTAAAGGGAGTTCTTATTTTGAAACTAGTGGGCTCTAGTGAATTATATTGTTTAGCTAACGGTGATAAACAGCAGGCACAAGCCAGAGGAAAATAATCCATACCCAGAATCTTTGGGCTGTTGGTCTGTCTTCCTGAGCTCCCCACCTAAAACCCACCCCTAGCCAGGTGCATATCCACAAACTGCACAGAGAGTTTCTGCTGTGATTAATCGCAGATTCTCTCTGCTCTTATTTACACCAACCCTAGTTCCTTCTCCTGACTTCCCAGCCATGTATGGTCGTACTATGTGGGTTCCACCCTTTTTGTACTTCTTCATCCACCCTTGGCTCACTAGTATTTGCAATCCCCATATCAACATTCCCCAAAGCCACACTTACAACACATACATGAGATCTGTCTTGTCAATGCAAAAGAGCGTAACTCAGATGAACACGACTCGGGGGGTGCCAATCATCGCCCTGACATATATCACATCAGACACACTGGCCATTAGGTTCTGCAACCAGCCACCTGGTAACCATACACTCACAACTTGATCACAAGTCCAAATAGATGTTATGAAACATTAGGGTTTTCTAGGCTACAAATATTTTAAACTGAGAGGGTTTGTCAGCTGATGCCAGATTGTTGATTTTCAAACAATATCATTTTAAATAAAGATCTTTTTCTTAACATAAGCATAAGGAATATATGGTAGATAAGATAGAGGATGAAACACAAAGTAGATTATCTTTGAGGGATGTTTCAGTTCCCACAGGATATAATGGAAATTCCTGAAACTTCCAGGGAAAGAGATAAAACAATGTGCTCTGTGCTTGGATGGACAGGATGCTAATGCTTTCTCTTCCGGAACACACCTCCCTAAGGAAACAGAGGCACATGGTGATTGCTTGATTTTTTACCTAAGTTTCTAACTCGCATTTTACGCACATGGAGCTCTGGGAGTTCAGATTTGTTTGGCTACCTATTTGTAGAGGAAATCCCCTTTCCTGAAGATAGCCGTTTAAACGGCCTTGAGGACTCTCTTTAGCTGCTCCAAAGCTGTATCATCACAGCCCTGTGTTTGTATACACTGCACACACACGCCGGCACACACTCACACACACACACCCAAGAGACACGGAGAAGCAGGGGCTACCTTGGACTTAGGCTGGGAGATTGTAAAAGGTATCCGTTACCAGGTTCCCAGCACCTGCTTGTTGAACAAATGAAGGAATGCACAGTTTGATAATGTTAACACGGCTGGACATGGGACACTGCAAAGCACGAGTGTGAGCACCCAGGATTCCAAGAAGAGGGTGACCTTGCGGGTGGCAGGGACGGGATTCACCTACTTTCTGTCTGTAGGACACCTCGCAGACAGAGGACGCAGTGAGTTAGTCACCCCAGTATATTTCCTGCGTGGGGTGAATGGTTCCTCTCCATCCCTTTGCTCCACCCTCTTCCACAGCCTCCACTTTCACTGGCGACAAGCACCTGGGCTTCTGGAAGTTTCCAGAGGCCGTCTTGTTCCTGGCACACACCGGGTGCTTGTGGGGCACCCCGTGCTGAGCAGCATTCAGCACACCGCTGACATTTAGAAACAGAAGCAGAGAATGTCCCCCGTTACACTCATCTGTGAGCACCAACCCCTCTCACTGTATCTCCTCTAACGTGAGGGCAGAAAAAGAGATGCTTGTGGGGTTAACAAGATGAGATCCAACAAAAAACAGTCACAGTAAACATCCAGTTATGGTTGGAGAACACTGTCCATTTAGAAAGCGTTTATATACAAATGTACACCAACAGTACAGAGAATCCTTTGCAGTAGAGGCATCGGTTTGTACTTTTCTATTGTAATTGAATGCATTTGAACTCTTCAGCTTTAAAAATCAAAGTCCTCACAGACGTAGAGAATGAACTGATGGTCACTGGGAGGAAGGGTTGGGGGAGGGTGGGAGGGATAGACTGAGAGCTAGGGATTGACATGTACACACTGCTATATTTAAAATGGATAACCAACAAGGACCTACTGTATAGCACAGGGAACTCTGCTCAATATTCTGTAATAATCTAAATGGGAAAAGAATTTGCAAAAGAATAGATACATATATATGTATAACTGAAGCACTCTGCTGTACACCTGAAACGATCACAACATTGTTAATCAACTATGCTCCCATATAAAATAAAGACTAAAAAAAAAAATCAGAGTCCAGTTAAACAGTCTTTAACTGCTAAAGAACAACGCCAAGTGTAGCTTCTCACAGTCCAACGTGAAGTCACATTAGGAGCCAAGATAACGTGCAGAAAATACAGTAGAATCCCCTTCTATTTGGAATTCCTTTCATGCTTACACGATAATAACCCTGTTCTTTTTTTTTTATATATAAATTTATTTATTTACTTTTGCCTGCATCGGGTCTTCATTGCTGCACACGGGCTTTCTCTAGTTGCGGCGAGCGGGGGCTACTCTTCATTATGGTGCTCAGGCTTCTCATTGCGGTGGCTTCTCTTGTTGCGGAGCATGGGCTCTAGGCACGCGGTCTCCAGTAGTTGTGGCAAACGGGCTCAGTAGTTGTGGCTCATGGGCTCAGTAGTTGTGGCTTGCGGGCTCTAGAGCGCAGGCTCAGTAGTTGTGGCGCACAGGCTTAGTTGCTCTGCGGCATGTGGGATCTTCCCAGACCAGGGTCCAAACCCATGTCCCCTTTATTGGCAGGCGGATTCTCAAACACTGCGCCACCAGGGAAGGCCTAACCGTGTTCTTTTCTTCTGGCTTGTGAGTGCTCCCTTTGTGTGAAGCAATGTCTACAGTACTGAGTCGACAGTCCCAAGAACCCTCTGCCTTCCTGCACCATCACTCTCCTCTGTGTGTTCAGTGCCAAAGCTGCTTTTATGGATTCACTCACACTCTTCACAACTGCCGAGAGGTGGATTCTGGAATGACGGCATTTCCAGCAGTACTATTTACTCAGAAAGTGACTAATGGATAGTGTTTTTTCAGTTTGAGACTGGTTCCCTCTGATTTCTTATCAAATTCCCATAGGTGGTGAGCTGCTGAGGCTGAGTAAGTGCAGAGTCCTAGGACAGACACAAATTCCCTGACCATCAAAGAAGGATTAAAATGTCAGACCCATGTAACAAAGCACTTTAAAGAAAAGACAGAAAGTAGAGAAAAGAAAAAGATTAAATAATAGAAAAGGATAATAAAAGGAGATAAAATTTGTGATGTTACCCTAAGTTTGGAGGATTTTCAATTAAGAAATTGAAGGTGGACTCTTTGCAAGGTGTACAAAAGAGAGAGAAGGGGCAAGCCACAGAGCTGGTAAACATGATACTAGCACCAAACTAAACACCTGACTCCCAGGGAAATATCCCTCCTCACCCACAGCTGAGAACAAAGGAATATTATTATTAGCATCGTCACCAACATCAGTTGATATATTTGCTGAGTTGTCACTAAGTGCCAAGTGCTATATAAGCCCTTTGCAGGTAATGTGATTTAGCCAGCAACGCTGTAAAGTTTTTACTAGTATTGAAACCAAGCAGGACCCTGTGGACTCCTGGGCACAGAAGCCTTTATGTGTCCCCCATTTCTTGTTTGTAGGGAATAGATTTCAGCCCCCATGACCTTCCCTGAGTTCCAAAGGGCAGATTGGAACAGTTGCTAATCAGGGAAGGGAGGGGATGCAGAGACAAGGGAGGAGCAGTTAAGAAACAATAGTGCAGCCTTGGGGCAGGTCCTGGTTCTGCCTCAAGGGATACACATGACAATATCTTTAAGCTCTTCTGCAGAACTAAAACTCCAAATGGAAGATGTACCAGAGAGAAGGTCATAGTATGATAACCATGAAGCTCATCAGGAGATCACCTGAGGCCAGATTCAAGGAGTGCAGGCCCTGCACACACCCTGATCTTTATCAGCAACCCTGCCCCTAAATGATTGCTGTAAAACTCCTCACCAAATCCTCCTGGGTTGGAATGCAGTTTTTGAGGCACAAGCCCGCTGTTTCCCCCTTTTCCTGGAAAAGCAATAAAGCTATTCTTTTCTACTTCACCCAAAACTCTGTCTCCAAGATTCTATTTGGCACTGGTTCACAGAGGCCAAGTTTTCAGCATTGGGATTACGAGTCCCATTTGCAGATGGGGAGGCTGAGGTTTAGAGGGCTTAACCAACTTGCCCATCACCGAACCTCTAAGGCAGAGCCTGTACACCTGCCAGGTTGGTCTGACACCTAACTCCATCTCTTTAACCAAAACAAACAAAGAACAATCAAATGACAAGGAACAGCAACACACAGAGAAGCAGGAATCTGGGGCATTTTCTCTGCCTTCTCTGGGTATCCCAGTCCATACTATACTGGCCTGGTGCTTTTTTTTCTCTCCTGGAGAGCTGGTTAGCACCACTGCCTGAAGCCTTGGGTGGTGGTATGTATCCTCGAACAGCTGGAGTGTTTGAATGAATTCACTTCTGTTCTGTTTATTGTTTCACTTCTGGGGAAACTAAACATCTCAAGCAATTAAATTTTCACACCGTCATTTATTTTTTTAAGATTTTTATTGAAGATAAACTTATATTTGAACCAAAACCCAAGTGATACTTACAGTCTGGGTGCTAGGATGGATATCTCTACCTTCTCAGAAAATATGCCAGTGATTTTCTATACTGTATACCACACTCCTCTCAGGTATTATGAAAGGGTAGCCTTCTTAAAAGAAATAGTCTCTTTTAAAGCTTTCATTGTGACACAAACAGCAAACTGTCTGTTTTGACTGAGTTTTGACTGCTCAGTTAGCACATTAAATGATTTCTTCACTAAGCCAGCATACACGTGCTGAATACCACTATACCAGGGCCCCTGTGGTGGGCTGGGCATAGAAAGTTCTTCATCTGAAGGATCTTTCAGTGTAGCAGTTGGGAGACTTACAACTCAATGTGCTAAGTGCTATAATCGAGGTCTGTACAAGGGACTCTGGGAGACTAACTCAAGGTGGGCAAGTCACGGGAAGGCTTTTCAGATGAGGTGATGTTGGAATTCCCAGAAGAGCGAACAGAAAGAAGACAGGCATGGAAAGGGGGAAAAAATAAAATGTGATTAAAGACTGAGTAGGCAGCGTGCTGAACTGCAGATGGTAGTCATAGCTACTCCGGGAATGATAAATTGGGTCGTAGAGAGGAGAAACTGGGGACCCAGAAAGAAATGCCTTCTCAATCTGTGATGATGAGAGATGCTTTTGTAGCGGTGTGCAGGGAAGATGGAAGGAAAGAGAGGGAAGGACCAGGTTGTGGATACTGAAATATTCCAGGGAACCAATATGCGTCTAGACTGAAGACTGCAGGGGACAGAGAGTAGATCTGGGGGGAGACTTGGGCAGCGGGAATAGACAACTTTGATGGTTGACTTGACAGGAGGTGGGGATGAAGGAGGAACTGTGGGTAGAAAGAGCCCAGGCTTTCAGGCTCTTACCATCCATGACTTCAGCCATCCAGCTGTGACTGTGTCCTATGAACAAGCATGTGCCAATCTCACCCCGTGATCTGGAGCATCAGAGAGCAATAGGATGGGCTGCAATAGGTTCCCCTTCATTTGGTGTTAGGGCCTATGACCCTTCCTGCAGCTGGCACATTGCTTGCTACATGATATACTCTCAGTAACTCCTTATTGAGTGAGGACGAAAGAGGAATCAAGGCTGCTTCTGGGGTTTTGAACAGAGAGGTTCAGTAAAGACACAGAGCTATGTTATTTTGTCAGCAGACACACTGGGTTTCTGTAAAAGTTGTATGTGGAAGGAATACTGACATGGTCCCTGGAATATTGTTCCAACTGGTGATTTCTTCTGTTTCGGCTGATATAGTTCCTCACCATAGTAAGGAACCCTCCTAGCATTTGCCCCAGCAAAACTGGCCTGTTTATAGTTGTGAACAACAACAAAACCCCTATTTCTAGAAGTGGCCAAATAATGGGGCTTCTAACGATGTGGGAAGAAGCTTAGAAATTTCAAACATGGTTTGTGGCTCTAAAATTGCCCATAGATTATGGAAAAGGATGGGTAAAAACTTGTACGACCTCTGAAGTCGTCCAGTGGTGGACAGTGCCCTTCTTACTTGGGTGTTGCATGTTGAACTCAGAAAACATGGAGCCATTTCTGCTGGGAGGTACTATCATGCCTCTGCTTCCAGCCAGTCTGCTGAGTAGCTGCATTTCCAAAGGAGCAGCTCATTCCCCAAAACCAAATGATTTTCAGGAGGTGTGGAGGAAAGATCAAAGCCTTAGGAAATGGAGGAACATAAAATAAAATCTACAATACAGGCGAAAGCTGTGTGAACTGCTTCATCATTTCTAGCCAGTTCTCCCCAAAGCCTCCGCACTGTGATTTCCATGAAACACTTCTATGCTCTTAAAGACAGACTAGCCTGAAAGTTTAAACAGGCTTTGTCTCCTTCTCATCCCGTCACACGAAGCCACGTGCATGGGGCTTTTTGTTTTGAAATCATACTGGTTCTTAAGGGTAAGAAAATAAACAAAAGAGTGGTTTTCCCAGTGCATTTTAAAGGAATTTATCAGAACCTCAGTGATAAATCTTCTTTTATTTGAAGAGATATCAACTGACAATCATCCTTCTGAAACATAGTATCCTGATGGACAGAAAGCCAAGTGAACCCACACGGTAAATTTGTAGCCCCAGCCTTTTCTGTGTTAAATTTCTCCTCTGGGTCCATTCATCAAATGTAAATTTAATGGTCTGGAAATGTTGGCAGGCTTTCTAAATTTTTCTTTGCATGGTATTAAACCAAGACTCATTTATTCGTGTCCTAGACTATATTACAAGCTTCCTGGCAGTGAATCGCTCTTATTTACAATCAGATGCCTAATCATTTCATGTTAAATAGCTTTCATAGTCCAACAGATTGGGAGGAAATTGTACTTAAGTCTATTCTATCCCCTGTCTCTCTCTTCTTTGAGAATTTCTCCCTGACATTTGAGGTAAGTGTTTCTATATTTTATAATTCATATTATTTTAGCCCCGATTCCCATTCAAAACTTCTAAAACTGCATAACCTTACTCTTACTCGGGGTTAAATTGCAGATTTCCTTCCTGCTTGATACTGGAAACAAGGTTCAAAATATCTGGCCTTGGGACACCGGACCATCTTTGAAAAAAAAATATTTTTAAATAAAGAGCCAGTTTTGTATATCTACTTTCATATACTTCCTCTTTGGACAGAAATCTTTTACTAAAAAAAAAAAAAAAAAAATCATCTTCAGATTTTCTTATTTAAATGGAAAAATAAGGACCAAGTAAGGATTTTTATTCAATAATTTCTGCCTTTGGTGATAAAATCTCAGGCAAATTAAGTGACCACGTAAAAGGAAAGGAATGTATAAGTGGCTAAGAGTCTGCATCTTAGGGAGAATAATTGATATGCCAATTAAGGAGTTGTCCAACCAACTAGTTCTAAAGACAATGCGAAACCAATGCACCCAAGGACATCCTATCCTGTTTGTTCCATCCTATTCTTCATTGCCACTCGGAGTCCTCCCAGCCTCCCCGCCGCCGCCCAACACACAAGGTGTGATTAGAAGTAAGTCCTCCTGTACAGTCCTGGAAAGTGAATCTGAAAACAACCCGAGTTTTCATCTCCTTAGGGCTTCCTTGGAAGGCGTCACCACTCTCTCCTAGTATCAAATAGAAATAAAGAGCTTCAAAATAATTATTTCAAAACGATTTGGGTTTTCAAGTTCATTTATTCCCCTCACAATCATGTACTGCAGTGTAATTATAACATGGGAGATTTTCAGGAAAGATTAAGCTTGGGAATTTGTACCGTTTTGGAATTTTCATAAAGAGAACAGTACTCAAAATAGAGATTTGCTTTTCCCGTAGATAATCTGCTAAAATTTTCTAAGGACAACTTTCTTCTTCTTTTCAAGGAATTAAATTACAGCAGAATCACCTTTCAGAAGGACTGAAATTGAGTGTGTTGCCATTTTCTTGCCTAGATAAAGTCTTCTCACTTCTCCAAGTGCCCAGGATGCTAACCTCCTGCTTCTGCCAGTCACGTGATCCCCTCACCATCTCTCACAGAGCTTCTGCTTGCCAGGGTCTACACAGGCTCACTTGCCTGAGCCTGTAGGAGGAAAAGTATACACATCACATCTAGCCAAGTCAAAACCAACTGGCTTTCTCTGGCTGACCACTAGCTTCTAACATCCTTTATTCCTTAAAACCAGTTCACTTTCTTTTTTGTTTTATTTTTGAATTTTATTTTATTTATGTTTTATACAGCAGGTTCTTATTAGTTATCTATTTTATACATATTAGTGTATACATGTCAATCCCAATCTCCCAGTTCATCACACCACCACCACCACCCCTGCCTCTTTCCCCCCTTGGTGTCCGTTTGTTCTCTACATCTGTGTCTCTATTTCTGCCCGGCAAACCGGTTCATCTGTACCATTTTTCTAGATTCCACAAATATGCGTTAATATGCGATATTTGTTTTTCTCTTTCTGACTTACTTCACTTTGTATGACAGTCTCTAGGTCCATCCATGTCTCGACAAATGACCCAATTTCGTTCCTTTTTATGGCTGAGTAATATTCCGTTGTATATATTTATCACATCTTCTTTATCCATTCATCTGTCGATGGGCATTTAAGTTGCTTCCATGTTCTGGCCATTGTAAATAGTGCTGCAATGAACATTGGGGTGCATGTGCCTTTTTGAATTATGGTTTTCTCAGCGTATATGCCCAGTAGTGGGACTGCTGGGTCATATGGTAGTTCTATGTTTAGTTTTTTAAGGAACCTTGATACTGTTTGCCATAGTGGCTGTATCAATTTACATTCCCACCAACAGTGCAAGAGGGTTCCCTTTTTTCCAGACCCTCTCCAACATCTGTTGTTTGTAGATTTTCTGATGATGCCCATTCTAACTGGTGTGTGAGGTGATACTTCATTGTAGTTTTGATTTGTATTTCTCTAATAATTAGTGATGTTGAGAAGCTTTTCATGTGCTTCTTGGCCATCTGTATGTCTTCTTTGGAAAAATGTCTATTTAGGTCTTCTGCCCATTTTTGGACTGGGTTGTTTGTTTTTTTTAATATTGAGCAGCATGAGCTGTTTATATATTTTGGAGATTAATCCTTTATCCATTGATTCATTTGCAAATATTTTCTCCCATTCTGAGGGTTGTCTTTTCGTCTTGATTATAATTTCCTTTGCTTTTCAAAAGCTTTTAAGTTTCATTAGGTCCCATTTGTTTATTTTTGTTTTTATATCCATTACTGTAGGAGGTGGATCAAAAAAGATCTTACTGTGATTTATGTCAAAGAGTGTTCTTCCTATGTTTTCCTCTAAGAGTTTTATAGTGTCCAGTCTTACATTTAAGTCTCTAATCCATTTTGAGTTTATTTTTGTGCATGGTGTTAGGGAGTGTTCTAATTTTATTCTTTTACATGTAGCTGTCCAGTTTTCCCAGCACCACTTATTGAAGAGACTGTCTTTTCTCCATTGTATACCCTTGCCTCCTTTGTCATAGATTAGTTGACCATATGTGTGTGGGTTTATCTCTGGGCTTTCTAACCTGTTCCATTGATCTGTATTTCTGTTTTTGTGCCAGTACCATATTGTCTTGATTACTGTAGCCTTGTCGTATAGTCTGAAGTCAGGGAGTCTAATTCCTCCAGCTCCGTTTTTTTTCCTGCAAGACTGCTTTTGCTATTCGGGGTTTTTTGTGCCTCCATACACATTTTAAGATTTTTTGTTCTGGTTTTGCAAAAGATGCCACTGGTAATTTGATAGGGATTGCATTGAATCTGTAGGTTGCTTTGGGTAGTATGGTCATTTTCACAATATTGATTCTTCCAATCCAAGAACATGGTATATCCCTCCATCTGTTTGTGTCATCTTTAATTTCTTTCATCAGTGTCTTATAGTTTGCTGAGTACAGGTCTTTTACATCCTTAGGTAGGTTGAGTCCTAGGTATTTTATTCTTTTTGTTGCAGTGGTAAATTCGAGTGTTTCCTTAATATCTTTCAGATTTTTCATCATTAGTATATAGGAATGCAAGAAATTTCTGTGCATTAATTTTGTATCCTGCAACTTGACCAAATTCATTGATTAGCTCTAGTAGTTTTCTGGTGGCATCTTTAGGATTCTCTATGTATAGTACCATGTCATCTGCAAACAGTAACAGTTTTACTTCTTCTTTTCCAATTTGTATTCCTTTTACTTCTTTTTCTTCTCTGATTGCCATGGCTAGGACTGCCAAAACTATGTTGAATAATAGTGGCGAGAGTGGACATCCTTGTCTTGTTCCTGATCTTAGAGGAAATGGTTTCAGTTTTTCACCATTGAGAGTGATGTTTGCTGTGGGTTTGTCGTATATGGCCTTTATTATGTTGAGGTAGGTTCCCTCTATGCCCACTTTCTGGAGTGTTTTTATCATAAATGGGTGTTGAATTTTGTCAGAAACTTTTTCTGCATCTATTGAGATGATCATATGGTTCTTATTCTTCAATTTGTTAATATGGTGTATCACATTTATTTACGTATATTGAAGAATCCTTGCATCCCTGGGATAAATCCCACTTAATCATGGTGTATGATCCTTTTAATGTGTTGTTGGATTCTGTTTGCTAATGTTTTGGGGGGATTTTTGCATCTATATTCATCAGTGATATTCGTCTAATTTTCTTTTTTTGTAGTATCTTTGTCTGGTTTTGATATCAGGGTGATGGTGGCCTCATACAATAAGTTTAGGAGTATTCCTTCCTCTGCAATTTTTTGGAAGAGTTTGCAAAGGATGGGTGTTAGCTCTTCTCTAAATGCTTGACAGAATTCACCTATGAAGCCATTTGGTCCTGGGCTTTTGTTTGCTGGAAGATTTTTAATCACAGTTTCAATTTCATTACTTGTGATTGGTCTGTTCACATTTTTTATTTCTTCCTGGTTCAGTCTTGGAAGGTTATACCTTTCTAAGAATTTTTCCATTTCTTCCAGGTTGTCCATTTTATTGGCACAAAGTTGCTTGTAGTAGTCTCTTATAATGCTTTGTATTTCTGCGTTGTCCGTTGTAACTCCTCCTTTTTCATTTCTAATTTTATTGATTTGAGTCCTCTCCCTCTTTTTCTCTTTTTTTTTACTTGGGGATGCACCCTGCTGGTAAAAATGTTTTGAGCATCTCCAATATATGTGTATTTATGTATAAGCTATAAATATTTATTAGTTTCTGAATTATTATGTGTATTTTTAAGGATATATGAAAATTGAACTTAAAAAGTATTAAAATAACCATAAATAGAAGTTCTAAAATTTTCTTTCTTGCACTCCTGCTGGGATCTAGGCAACTGACTCTGCAGACCACTGGATGGTGTGTGGTGGTTGGCGGGTGGTGATCCCAGAACCCGGAGGTGATGGAGATGATGTGGGGACGTGGCACGTGACTGCAGACTGAAAGGAGGCAGAAGCACGCCAACTGAGACTGGGTTTTGGGACTTGCCTGCGTCTGGATTCACTCTGAGTCACTTGTGATAATCCCGATTCCCACTAAGCACAGCGGTGTCACGCATCAGAATGACTAACAGCCGAACTAATAATAAATCTCTAAGTTATCCATTTTTCAGAATTGTTTCCACAGAAGTGAAAGAAGGTGGGAGAATATGACAGTCCTCAACTCTGTCTACTAGAAACACACAGTTCCCCCAGCTCTTCCTAAGACACGATGTAAAATGAGAGTGGTAGCACATGGCCCGGTCATTACTGGCAACTGCAAATCGTATTGTACGAATCACCTCCATCTCATTGAAGAAGTACCCTGACCCTGCAATAGATGAAGATTGTGAACTTTCAGAAATTTATTCATCTGGGTTTTAGACAAAACATTTAAAGAGATCTATTCTGTTTTCATTAACATTATGAAAAAAATCATTAAAATATCAGTTTGGGTTTTTTTAAAAACAACAACAAACTTACAGAGCTTTACTAGTTAAATGTTGAGGCGTTTGTTTGCAGTTGGTTAGAAAGATTATCATACATCTCCTTGTCTTTATTCCCTTTAATATCACCTAAGATCTCTACAAGATGGGGCAGAGATGTACTCAGGCAAAGGCTTACTTCAAAGAGAAATGTGGCGGGAACCGCTGGCTGCAGAGAAAGATCAAAGGGAGAGAGCTGTTTCGTTTGCCAGACATTCGTATGTTCCCTCATTCATCAGGTATCTACTGAATTCCTAAACTGTGTCAGGCAGTCAGGGTGCAGAGCAGAGAGATGTCCCCCTATCTTCACTGAATAGACAGGCCAGTGGGAGAGGCAGCTAAACTAGCAGGGGGTTAGTTCTCTGTAAGAGGACCTTACTCACGGGAATGCCCAGGGCGCCACGTGAGCCCAGAGAAGCCTGTGAAACCCACAGCATTTGGACAATCCTCCACTCTGGCCGCCTGGGTTGGATTCTAAAAAATATAATAAAGTTGTGAAAGAAGAAAATAATAAACATTTACCCAGCAAGTGCCGTGTGCCAAAGACTCTGCTACAGGTTTTTTTTTTTTTTTTTTGGCTGTGTTGGATCTTTGTTGCCGCACGCAGGCTTTCTCTAGTTGCGGTGCGTGGGCTTCTCATCGCAGTGGCTTCTCTTGTTGTGGAGCACGGGCTCTAGGCACGCTGGCTTCAGTAGCTGTGGCTTAGGGGCTTAGTTGCTCCTTGGCATGTGGGATCTTCCAAGACCAGGGCTCGAACCCGTGACTCCTGCATTGGTAGGCGGATTCTTAACCAGTGCGCCACCAGGGAAGCCCTCTGCTACAGTGTTAATGAATATAGTTTCTTGACGGGAGTATAATGAGGGAAAACATGAGGGAAGTCCTGAAAGCCAGACTTGAATTCATACCCAACTGCAGCGTTTACTAGCTAGCTGTATTAGGTAGCTCACCTCTCTAAATGTCAATTTCTCTGTATGTTAAAGGGGATAATAATAGCCTTTATCTCAGAGGTAAATGCTATAGTTATGAGGAATAAACCAGATAATCTAGGTAAAGCAATAGGACTATGTCTGACATAGCAGATGTTCAGTAAATGTTAGCTATTACGTAACTGTTAATCCCAATGACCCATGAACTAGCTGTTATTATTATTTTTTCTCCATTTTATGGATGTAGGAACTAAGGCCTAGAGAGCCTTAGTAACTTGCAATGTTGCTACCAGGATGTGGAAGCCAGGCTGTGTGTGGTCTGGCAAGCAGAAACACTGGCCCAGGAAAAGGAGCGAAAATGTTAAAAACATGGTGATTCAGGGAAGAAGGGAAGAGAGGATGCTTCCAGAGGAACATCTACTGCACTTATTTCAGAAGGAGGAGGTCAGCGCTGTAGAGTGTCCAAAAGAAGTAAATTGGAGATATTTTTCATTATGTGGATGTTACTAGATTATCTGAATAGATGATCTACATGGGTAGATAAGAGGCATTACCTTGGAATTTCAGAATTTTAAGTGGATTTTGGTTTTATCTACAAATCAAACAGAAAGGGGGGAAGGGGAAGAGGCTTAAGAAGTGCAGCTGGGAGAGGCCAAAGTTGCAAGGTGTTAGGATTAAAAAGTTAATACGTAGTGTATACTGAGGTTTCGTTTTGCTTTTCCCATTGGTTTTGTTGCCATTTGACATTTAATTATAAAGAGTGTATTACATGCTACTCTGCTTTGCCATACCAAAACATTTTCTTTTTTGTTTATAAAACACTGGTTCCTAGAATTTCTTCCTGTCTAGTCCTAAGGCTCAATTTTCTATACTCGGATGCTATACCCGAAACTGCAGTTTCAATTCAGTACTAGTCATGGTGACCAGGAAAATAACATAACCTGAGAGAACCGAGCCCCAGTAACCCTTTTTACTAGTTGCCGCTAACAGGAAGGAGACATCTACAGGAGCTGCTTCTGGAATGAGTACCACCTTCTCCGTAAAAGGCCCTTCTCTATCCCTTCTAGAAGGTCTTCTGCTATGCAGACATTCCTGTTCACTGTTTCAATCCTACTAGTTCATTTATCAAACAGGAAAAACAAGACAAGCACGTAATGAAACACTGTTATTCGTCTTCTGTTTCCAATGATAGAAATAGCAACAATAAATCATCACTTCCCTTCATGTTTTCACTAACTCACATTTCCTACTAAGACTCCGAGTGAGAAACAGCAAGGTTTGGCGAACAATGCTGAAGTGTGATGTCATTGTGTGGTCCTAACCATTTTCTCTAAGAAAGCAGACTTTAGGCATTATTTTGATTCCATTAATGACCACTCAAGATAAGGAGATTTTCCATAGCTCTTGGATGCCTTCTTTCCTCACTCAGGACTTTTAAACCTGGGAGAGGTTGTAAACCTTTGTAAACAGGTTTACAAAGGTTGCCTTTGTAAAAAAATGAGTAGCTTCGAGGGCCCCAAGGCATAATCTCAAATGAACGATAAAGAGAAATTCTGCTCACAATTTTCCCAACACAAATGAAATAGAATGAGTATTTCTTGGGCCTATAATTGCAACAGCTCAAACTTTACAAATAGTTTCTGCCAGATTTCAAAGGTGTTCAGAAAAAATTTTACTACGTCATAAGAAATATACATATCACTTATTTTTATGAATATTGTAAATAAAACCACTAAACATGACAACAGTTGAACAGAAAGTGCATGCAAACTAATTGGAAGATAAGCTAATGAATAACCTTTCTCTTTGTATTAAGAATGTATCTATATGGGACTTCCCTGGTGGCGCAGTGGTTCAGAATCTGCCTGCCAATGCAGGGGACACGGGTTCGAGCCCTGGTCTGGGAAGATCCCACATGCTGCCGAGCAGCTAAGCTCGTGCGCCACAACTGCGCTCTAGAGCCTGTGAGCCACAACTACTGAGCCCATGTGCCACAACTACTGAAGCCCCCGTGCCTGGAGCCAGTTCTCTGCAACAGAGAAGCCACCGCAGTGAGAAGCCCACGCCCTGCAACGAAGAGTAGCCCCTGCTCGCTGCAACTAGAGAAAGCCCGTGCGCAGCAACGAAGACCCAATGCAGCCAAAAATAAATAAATAAATTTATATATTAAAAAAAATATATCTGTATGGATTATTTGGGGCTTTTTGCTATTGAGTTGTATGAGTTCCTTACATATTTTAGATATTAACCCCTTATCAGATATATGGTTTGCAAATGTTGTCTCCCATTCCGTAGCTTGCCTTTTCATTTTGTTGCCTGTTTCCTTTGCTGTGCAGAAGCTTTTAGTCTGATGTAGTCTCATTTGTTTATTTTTATTTTTATTACCTGTGCTTTTAGTATTATATCCAAAAGAATCATTGCCAAGACCAACGTCAAGGAGATTTTTCCCTATGTTTTCTTTCAGGAGTTTTTTGGTTTCAGGTCTTACATCTTAAGTTTTTAATCCATTTCAAATAAATTTTTGTGTATGGTGTAAGATAGGTGTCCAATTTCATTTTTTTTTGCACGTGGATATTCATTTTTCCCAACACCATTATTGAAAACAAACAGTTCAATTTAAAAATGGGCGAAGTACCTGAATAGACAGTTTTCCAAAGAAAATATACAAATGGGCAACAGGTACATGAAAAGGTGCTCAAGATCACTAATCATCAAGGACAGGAAAATCAGAACCACAAATGAGATATCATCCTACACCCTTGAGAATGGCTATAATCAAAAAAAAAAAAAACCCCAAAAAACAAAAATCAAGAGATAACAAATGTTGGTGAGGACATGGAAAAGAAAGAACTCTTGTGCACCGTTGGTGGGAATATAAACTGGTGCAGCCATTATGGAAAACACTATGGGGGTTCCTCAAAAAATTAAAAATAGAGTTACCATATGATCCAGCAATCCTACTTCTAGATATATAATTGAAAGAAACAAAATCAGTATCTCAAAGAAAGATCTGCACTCCCATGTCACTGTAGCATTATTCATAATAGCTAAGATATAGAAACAACCTAAGTGTCTGTCAGTGGGTGAATGGATAAAGAAAACATAATGGAATATTATTCAGCCATAAAAAAGGAGGAAATCCTGCCATTTGCAACAACATGGATGAAGCTGGAGGGCATGATGCTAAGTGAAATAAGCCAGACAGAGAAACACAGATACTTTATGGTATCACTTATATGTAAAATCTAAAAAAAAAAAAAAAAAAAAAAAAAGGAAGGAAAAAGGAAAAAAAGTCAAGCTCACAGAAACTGAGAGTAAAATGGTGGTTGCCAGGGGCTGGTGGATGAGTGGGAAGATGCTGGTCAAAAGGTGCAAACTTACAGTTTTAAGATGAATAAGCTCTAAGAATCTAATGTATAGCATGGTGATGGCAGTTAATGTTACTGTGTTAAATACTTGAAATTTGGTAACAGAGTAGATATTAAGCATTCTCACCACACAGAAAAGGGTAACTATTTGAGGTGATGGACGTGTTAATTAACTTGATTGTGGGAATAATGTCACAATGTATACGTGCATCAAATCATCACATAGTACACCTTCAATATATACGATTTTGTCAGTTATACCTCAATAAAGCTGCGGAGGGTGGGGAAGGGATGTATGCATCTGGTCTTAAGATTTGAAAATAAATAAAGAAAAGGTAAGATCATTTAAGTGCTTTTGGCCTGCCTCCTAACCCTCAGTAGAAATAAAAATATTTCTTAAAAGACCGTGGATGCCCACTGTGCTACTTGTGGTCTCTTTTTCTATACTGGCCTCTTGGGGAGAAAATGCTGGGTAAGATGAAGTGTTCTGACACCCCATTGTGTGAGTGTGTACAACTGCTCCTTAAGGCAGGAACTGAAGGCTTTAAGGGAATCACAGGGAGATTTTAGAGAGAATGACACTGAACGCTGCCTCTACATCACCCCCAAATCAAACAACCTTCTTGGGTGCAGGTAGTGTTGTTTCTGTTCGTCCTTCTCTCTCCCTCTTTCCCTTCCACCATCCAGGCAGAACAACTTGGCATTTGCTCGATGGCTTGTACGCCTGTCAACTTTTCTTGGAAGAAGGAAGTGAGAAAAATCAGTTTGCTACCCCTAAATCTCCAACGGACGTCTGAGCGTTGTAGGTATCTGCCCAGCCTCACATGAAGTATCAACAACCTGCAGTGAAGGCCGCTAGGAGATTATAATGGAGAAGATGGCTTAAACTCTTTGGGAAACCAGGAGGATCTAAGGAAGAAAATAGCCAGATAACCATAGGAAGTATCAATATTTAAAGTGCCGGGTCTGTAAGCATTTCTGAGACCCTATTTTATCAAATTCTCAAGGCCTCCTTCATCTGGCTTCACCACCTGTCTTGGGAGATCAGGGCAGGGAACAAGGATGGGTCTGTCCCAGGACTGACCTGGAACGCGTGATCGTGCACACCTTCCAGCTGCTGTCCTTCCTCACATGGCTCATTCCTGGCAGGAACTGGTCTTTCCTCCACTTCTCTTGTCCCTTCAATGTACTGGGTTGGTCAAAAAGTTTGTTTGGGTTTTTCTGTAAGATGTTCATCTCTACCCTCACTTCAACCTTCTCTTGAGCCACTCTGATTCTCCAGGAACACACATAAGGGTAACACAGGGCAAGAAAAGATAAAAATGCTGAGACAACTACTGTTTTGGGAGAGGGATGGGGGGCTGTGGAGAGACAGTCATGTTACCCAGGACCCTGCAATGAACAGGGAATCTGTTTTTTTGCGCAGAAGCCAAGACTTGGATTCGCTAAAGTCTGCAGAGGTTTGGGGGCTCGTGTATGGATTTACAAAGTAACATTTACTTTTGCCACATACGTTTTCTAAGTAAATGCCACCTAAGAAGTAGCCCCATTTTGCTGGGGGCATCCCAGAAAGCACAGCCTGACTCCAAGCCTTGAGGCTGGCATTTATTCAGGAAATGATCCCAGGGAGTGGAGGTGAGGGGCAGGGGAGTGAAGATGGGAAGGAGAGAAAAGCTGACACAAGGTGTCTGCAGGGCTCAGCTCACCCGACTTTCTGAGGAGCCTCATAAGTCGTGCCACAGAGCGGTCCCCCAGAGGACAAACAGAAAGTGATGACCCTCAGTTCCCATCCCCCACTGGTCAAACATGGCCCTCTGGTTGTTGACTCGCCTGCACTGCCCAGCAGATGCCCAGAGACATCAGCAGAGAAACCCCAGGGCAGGAAGCAAGAGGCGTAGTCAGTGGACCCTTGGCCAGGAGCTGGAGGGTTCCTTCTGCTCCAAGCTGGTCAGTACCTCCGTGGAGCTGGTCACTTAAGCTGTGGCTACAGTTGAAGGGGTGATGGGAGGGCCCAGAGGATTGCTGGGCATACAGGAGGGACCCACAGGGCAAGAGAGTCCATTGTTATAGGACAAGAATGAAAGGGCAGCGCAAACGTTCTTAGTTACACTTACAGCCTAGAATTGCTGGTAACTGCCTTTGCTTTTCCTTTCACAGCCGAAAAATATGCCTAACATATAACGTTCTTAGGTATGTGTTTGACATATGAAATTTTGACTAAGATTTCATGGATGTATGTGGCATTGAGATGGTATCTCTAACACTCCTTCATGCCTCACGCAGTGTGTTGGACACGGGTTGAAGGGAGATTGACCCCATCCTCCATGCCAGAGGGGGGCCCTGATTATTTCAGCTCAGTCAAGGTCATCTCGGAGTCCTTTTCATATGGATTGGTTCCAGGAATTCAAGCTGAAGCCCATCCGTACATGACATTCCCACTGTGTATGACCTGATTTGTCCTACAGGTTCCAGAAGGCTCTTCCCTGGGATGTTGTGGCATATAAGGACTGCCACACCGAGTTCTGCCTCCCAAGTGAAGCCAGCCTAGGGCAGGACCAGGATGAGGGACAGCTAAAAACACACAGCCCCTGGAGCAACCCTACCCTGAAGCCATCCCATCTTGCACTTCCAGTTCAGTGAATACCTTTTCTTGTCATTTAAGCCATTTTAAATCAAAAGGATCTTAACTGACACTTGGACAGTCTGAGTCTCCCTGACTTTTTTTTTTTTTTTTTTTTTTTTTTTTTTGTGGTACGCAGGTCTCTCACTGTTGTGGCCTCTCCCGTTGCGGAGCACAGGCTCTGGATGCGCAGGCTCAGCGGCCATGGCTCACGGGCCCAGCTGCTCCGTGGCATGTGGGATCTTCCCGGACCGGGGCACGAACCCGCGTCCCCTGCATCGGCAGGCGGACTCTCAACCACTGCGCCACCAGGGGAGCCCTCCCTGACTTTTAATCAATGATTTAACCCCACAGGAAAATTTTAATTCCAGAGGAGGGAAAGGTGTCCTTCTCCTGGACAAGGGTAGGCTTCTTCCTCTGAGTTCACTTATTGACTCATTTGCAGCTGCATTGGTTTAGTGAGGGAGACATAACCTCTTTGTGTTGCCCCATTCAGAGCTCTTTGTCACCATTTTTTCCTTCTGAAGCATTTTGACCAACTAAGCTGGCATTTGCCTTAAAAATATATTTCATCCACTACCTGTACAATGAGACTGAGTTGATAGGAAAGAATTCAAGGCATTTTCCAAACTGGGGCCTGGGGTGGGGGGCCTGGAACTCAGAATTATTATTTTTTTAAGTCTAGGTTACAAAGTACAAGGAATATTGAATTGTTAACAAAATTCCTGTCACGTGACTATTTCATACCCTTAAGGATTTCGTTTCTTGGCCCTATTTTGTAGTAGTCTCCTAAAGACTCTGCCCTTAACTTGCCGGGTGTTCTTTAGAATAGAGAGAGTGGAGGGCAGATGAAGTAAAGCTTTACAGGCAGGTCCCTGGGGTCAGGCATGGCTTTCTCTGCTTCAGAGGATTATGCTGTCAAAAGCCCTTCTGTGGCATCGTGTCCCTGGAGTGACTCATTCCCTGCAGCCTACAGCACATCCATTAGAAGTGGAGCCAGGGCCCTTTCTGTATGACATCTACGAGGGCGACAAACCTATTACATGTTTAAAGGTCCGTGGCAAGAAAAATTCCCAATCTGTCAAATGTTCAGACAGGGTTGCTGTCTGGCCTTCCTGTTGCTGCGGAAATCGCTGAGTGAAATATGACCTCTGACTTCACATCTTTGTATGATGATTTACTGGGTAATTCAAGGCACCTTTGTCTCTGACTCAGAAAACCTAATGAAGTAGGAGTTGCTGCCAGTTTTCTGAAACTCACAAAAGAAGGGTTATAAATATTCACTTTCCATCAATTCATATTTAATGTCTCATCTAAATTAAAACCAATTTATTATAAGGGCCTAAAAAACTATTTCAAATTATACTTTCTGATCTAATCCTCTTCTGGCCTGCTGCGTGAATGAATTTTGACTGTCACAAATACATAATCTGTTATTTAAAAAAGATCCTAAACTTTTTAGATGCAACACCAAAGGCATGATCCATGAAAGAAATAATTGATAAGCCGGATTTCATTAAAATTTAAAACTTCTACTCTGTGAAAGACACTGTCAAGAGAATGAGAAGATAAGCCACAGACTGGAAGAAAATACTCGCAAGGACATATCTGATAAAGGATTATTATCCAAAATATACAAAGAACTCATAAAACACAACAATAAGGAAATGAACAACTTGATGGGAAAATGGGCAAAAGACCTCTCAACAAAGAAGATACACAGGTGGCAAATAATCATATGAAAAGATGCTCTACTCATATGTCATCAGGGAAATGCAAATTAAAACAACGGTGAGATACCCTTTCATGCCTATTAGAGTGACCAAAATCCGGAACACTGACACCACCAAATGCAGTGAGAATGTGGAGCAACAGGAACTCTCATTCATTGTTGATGGGAATGCAAATGGTGCAGCCACTCTGGAATACAATTTAGCATTTTCTTACAGAACTAAGCATACCCTTGCCCTACGATCCAGTAATCTTGCCCCTTGGTATTTACCCAGCTGAGTTGAAAATTATGTCCACACAAAAGCCTGCACATGGATATTTATAGCAACGTCATTCATAATTGCCAAAACTAGGAAGCAACTAAGATGTCCTTTAGTAGGTGAATGGATAAATATCCCTTAGTACATCCAGACAATGGAACGTTATTCAGCACTAAAAAGAAATGAGCCATCAAGCCGTGAAAAGCCATGGAGAAACTTTCAATACATACTGCTAGTAGAAGAAATCAATCTGAAAAGGCTGAAAACTATAACATTCCAACTATGTGACATTCTGGAAAAGGCAGAACTATGGAGATAATGAAAAGATCATCGGTTGCCAGGGGTAAGGGCAGGTGGGGAGGAATCAACAGGTGGAGTACAGAGGAGTTTCAGAGCAATGAAAATACTCTGCGTGATACTATAATTGCAGATACATGTCATTTTACATTTGTCCAAACTCACTGAGTGTACAACACTAAGAATGGTCCCTCTACTAGAGAATGGACTTGAGGATATGGGGAGGGGGAAGGGTAAGCTGTGACAAAGCGAGACAGAGGCATGGACATATATACACTACCAAACCTAAGGTAGATAGCTAGTGGGAAGCAGCTGCATAGCACAGGGAGATCAGCTCGGTGCTTTGTGACCACCTGGAGGGGTGGGATAGGGAGGGTGGGAGGGAGGGAGACGCAAGAGGGAAGAGATATGGGGACATATGTGTATGTATAACTGATTCACTTTGTTATACAGCAGAAACTAACACAGTATTGTAAAGCAATTATACTCCAATAAAGATGTAAAAAAACAAAACAAAAAACAACAACAAAAAAAGAATGGTCCCTAATGTAAACTATGGACTTTCGGTGGTAAGGTGTGTCAATATAGGCTCATTGACTGTAACTAATGCACCGATCTGGAGGGAGATGTTGATAATGTGGGAGGCTGTGCCTGAGTGGGGGGAAGGGGCATATGGGAAATCTCTGTCTCTTCCCCTCAATCTTGCTGTGAACCTAAAACTGCTCTAAAAAAATAAAGTCTATTTAAAAGGAAAACGAAAGATCCTAAGTCTAAAGCAAGTGTATAAGGCACCAATGCTCCCACATAGTCGACTTATTATTTTATTTTCAGAGAAAAAAGAAAAAAAGGTAGATGACTAGTGATCCAAAGAGGAGAGATTTTAAGGTTTCTGTTTTCAATGGAATCAGTAGAATTATTACTCCGAAATAACAATGGATAAATTATAAGGATATTTTAAGGTGTCCAACAAACGTGAGTTTTAAAGAACATGTATTCCCCTGCATCTCTGGGGTGTAGGAGTGCCAACGCTAGCTGTGAGTCAGCACCAGGTCCCAGCCTACCTGCTTCCAGAATCACGGACGAGGGCAAGAGAGTCATCTTCTCTGAGCCTCTGAGCCTTTCTTTACTTAGGGAATGAAGATGATATTACCCTTAAGATTGTTGAAGGAATTAACTGAGATAATAGTAAATGTTAATTTCCTTTCCCACTTCTCATTTCTTACAAACACTTCAAAAGAAAGAAAATTGAGGTTTCTTGATTTTCAAGGTTTCATGCTCTTCATACCATGCCCTTATATCATGTTCCCCTAGCAAGCTGTGATCCACGAACAGAGGATTATTGCAGAATTGTAAGTCACCAGCTGGATCGACTTGATTTTGAGATGTTTTCTAAGACAATCAACCGGCTGCCCAAATTAGGTATGTGTAGACCAAACTTTGTGTTTTGCAAACAAGGATGCTGGAGACTAAACAGGATATGGGAGGATTGCCTTTCTTAGTCTTGAATATATTTCTTTTAACATTTTATCATTACAAAGACTTTTTTTTAAAGGAAGTTTTGTCACCAACCAACTATATAACTTGCAAATTTTAAAGTGTTCTAAAAAAAGTTTTAAAAGCAAAGGCCAGAACATGTTGCTTGGAATAATAATCAGATATTGGGCTGGAATTATTGCTTCTGTTTCCTCTCCTCTTTCCAGGCACTGGCTCACGCTCTTGGCTTTGTTCAACTTGAGTTTCACTTTGAGTGTTTTTGTGACTTTGTCTGGAAACGGCATGAAACAAGCATATCAGCAGAGGATTCAAAGCCTTCTTCTAAGGTAAAAGAGTTAAAGTACTCTTAATGAGTCACCTATCAGGAGACTGTGACCCTCGGTATCAATGCCAATGGGCCAAGTAGTTAAGACCATACCATCTGAGTCAGATGTAAGGCCTCCAGTGGTTTGGGGCAGGTTGCCTAAACTTTCCAGAAAATAGAGCTAGTAATATTGCCTAATTCACCATGTTGTTACGGGGGCTAAGCAAAGAAATGTACATGAAATGCCTGATACATTGGCTAAAACGTGAAGAGGCCTCATTACGTGTCAGCCTATGACTACATATGGATGGAGGTATTGCCTATCTGTCAGGTTCCCTGGGTGGATTTATGACAGTCAGGCTGGGGTTGCAGCTGTAGAAAATTCCAAGCACAATTCTTTGCTACCTGATTTCTTTCGGAGTTAATGCCCCTTACGGACAGAAACTTCAGAAGCTTGTTGGAGAAATATTCTATCTGGCTGTTCTGGGCTGTGTTCAGAGAACATCTGGGAGTCTCGGAAGCTGGGCAGACTCTCCCAAAAGCAAAAGTTTGAAAACAATATAGGGTGACATGGAGGAGAAAGGGGCTTCTTCCACGTGGGCAAAATAAGACAGTGGTGACAGTCATGAATCAGATTTAAACGAGTCATCAGGTCTACCCAATTTTGATGTTTTTATGACAATTTCTAATTCTGAACTTTGGAAAAGAATATCCTGGGTTCCAGGAATGAGCCTCGCTCTGCAGGTTCGAATGGGCCTTTCCTTCAGGGTTTCCCATTCAGAAACAATAGAGATCCCCAATGAGATAAGATGAAGCCACCTGAGAAGGTCTGAGAAGGTGCCTCTTTGTGAAGCAGGTTGGTACAAGTTCCATTGTTCTAACTGTGTAGGCAGAAGAAAGCACTGAGATACAGTTGTGTTTATTTTCACTCTTGCCAAATAGGATCACAATGATATCCTGCAATGTCAGTACTTGATCCTCCTTGTGGATTAAGGGAAAGGTGACTTTCACTTTCTTTCTCAGTCTCTTTGAAGCCTCAGTTTCCTTCTTCTACCAGAGATACCAAACGTGGGTAAATCATAGTCTGGAAAGACTGCCACTGCCTTCAGTGGCATTGTGCAGCCCTGGTGTTAATGGGAGCGTTTAGACTTAATCGATGAAGTAAAAGTTTTTATGTTTTGATGGCTTTTGTGCCTCTAAAGAAAATCCATTATAGACACTCAAATTCAATGAACTCTTCTAGCCCATATAGCAGTCCTTACACGTGACAAAATTGTCTTCACAAAATGAAGGAGTTTAGTGAGCTATAGGCTTTCTGAATGGTAGGGTGGTGATAAAGGAACAGCACTGAATGCGGGTCAAGTGAGCCAGGATTTAATTTCCTCTGTGCCATTTAATAGTCTTAGATGCTCTTCTTACTCAGGTCAACTCCATCTCTGTGGTTCACAGTTTGCTCATTTGCAAAATCAAGAGTAGAATAAATTGAGTTCTATAATTATATGATTTTTATAGACTCTAGATAAACAACCTTTTAAATTTGACTTCTAGACTTAGGAATGCATTTTGCATTTACTGAAATTCATAATTCAAGCAATAAAAGGAAAAAGGAAAAAGACTTTTCTAGGACAGTAGTGACCAGTTTTCATTTCCTTTTTATTTATTTATTTATTTGCTGCACGTGGGCCTCTCACTGCTGTGGCCTCTCCCGTTGCGGAGCACGGGCTCCGGACGCACAGGCTCAGCAGCCATGGCTCACGGGTCCAGCCGCTCCGCGGCATGTGGGATCCTCCCAGACCAGGGCACGAACCCGTGTCCCCTGCATCAGCAGGCGGACTCTCAACCACTGCGCCACCAGGGAAGCCCTCATTTCCTTTTTATATTTGCAACTGGTTGAGGCAGAAAGTTCTGTGTATAATTGTGTGGGCATACAGCTGGTAACGGATTTGAGATGAAAATCAATCTCTTTTAAGAAAACTCTCCTTATAACATTTTATGTACATTTATACCATCTTTCACTCGAGATCCAACTTTGAATAAACACTGTGGTCTCAGCCAAGGATGAGCAAAGCCAGCATTAGTCATCACTGTCTTATTTCGCCCACATGGAAGAAGCCCGCACCCTTTCTCCTCCATGTCACTCTATATTGTTTTCAAACTTTTGCTTTTGGGAGAGTCTGCTCAGCTTCTAAGACTTCCAAACGATCTCTGAGTACAGCGCAGAACAGCCAGATAGAATATTTCTCCAACAAGCTTCTGAAGTTTCTGTCCGTAAGGGGCATTAACTCCGAAAGAAATCAGGTAGCAAAGAACTGTGCTTGGAATTTTCTACAGC
This sequence comes from Phocoena sinus, assembly GCF_008692025.1. NCBI lineage: Eukaryota > Metazoa > Chordata > Mammalia > Artiodactyla > Phocoenidae > Phocoena > Phocoena sinus. The sequence continues at coordinate 57,462,093 of NC_045776.1, read as the reverse complement.
TGCAACCCCAGCCTGACTGTCATAAATCCACCCAGGGAACCTGACAGATAGGCAATACCTCCATCCATATGTAGTCATAGACTGACACGTAATGAGGCCTCTTCACGTTCTAGCCAATGTATCGGCATTTCATGTACCTTTTCTTGCTTAGGAGAACGCTGGAATCTTAGGTCTCATTAAGAGTCCTCAAGTGGTGGGGGGCGGGCAGGGATGGATTGGGAGTTTGGGATTTACAGATGCAAACTATTCTATTTACGATGTATAAACAACAAGGTCCTACCATATAACACAGGTAACTATATTCAGTATCCTGTGATAAACCGCAATGGAAAAGAATATGAAAACGTTATATATATATATGTATGTATGACTGAATCACTTTGCTGTATAGCAGAAATTAACACAACATTGTAAATCAACTATACTTCAATTTAAAAAAAAACAGTCCTTGGCTATTCACACACACACATACTAGACTTTATCTTTGAGTTAGAATGCTGACCTCAACCCTCTCTTGCAGTTTTACCACCTGAATTTCACTGGGCTGACTGTTTTGCTTCTGTTCCCTCTGCCAGAAAATTATTGAGCAGTGATGATGATTTTAAGTAACAATAAAGAGCCTTGTATCTCTCTAATTTCAAAAATGCCAAACCTTTTTCTTCCATTGGGGAAAACTATTCCCAACAGCCTACTTCCAAAATATCTTTTTAGTGTCACCTTAAGTATCCCTGTGGATGGAATTTCTGCTGCTCCTGTATAGAAACCTGCTCAATCTGTTACCTAATTTTTTTCTAATGACTGAAAGGGAAGATACCAGGACCATGAGGCAATAGATTAGTTGTTTAGAGTAGAATGTAACTCTGTTGATGGTATACAATTTTTTTAAAAAATTATTTATTTTTGACTGCACTGGGTCTTCGTTGCTGCGCGCGGGCTTTCTCTAGTTGCCGTGCGCGGGCTTCTCATTGCGGTGGCTTCTCTTGTTGCGGTGCATGGGCTCTAGGCACGTGGGCTTCAGTAGTTGTGGTACGCGGGCTCAGTAGTTGTGGCCCATGGGCTCTAGAGCGCAGGCTCACTAGTTGTGGCGCATGGGCTTAGCTGCCCCATGGCATGTGGGATCTTCCTGGACCAGGAATCACACCCGTGTCCCCTGCATTGGCAGGAGGATTCTTAACCACTGTGCCACCAGGGAAGCCCCGGTACACAACTTTTGATAAGCTATGCAAGGGTTTAAACCAAACACTCCCTTATGTTTGTGTAACAGTATTTATCATCTCTGCGACTTCTTTCTCAAGTTAAAGGTTGTTGCCTTATGTAGGAGAATAGCTAAATTTTCAGCATACTTGGAAACATTTTGCTTGTCTTGTTTGTTTACATGACTAAGTTGAATACTGGACTTTGCATGACATTCTCTTGATTAAAAATGACTTGTTCAACTGGTTGCATTACAAGGATGAAACTTGTAAACACAATGCATCAATTCATGAGAAATGTGCAAATTTTCATGTGAAACTTAAACCAAATAAGCTTTAAAATATTTTAGTGATTTTTCTTTTACAAAATTAAGAAACAGCCTGCCCTTCAGCACAGTTTGAAAGTTAACCCCCCTCTCAACAGGATTAAAAACCAGATTTGCTTATCAAATGGGACAGAACTTATTTGGGGCTGGGGGCCATGGTTCTTAGTACATCACTGAGTTTTGGAATCAGAAACAATCCCCCCCACACGAGTGCTTTAACCCTCAGGGAAGTCTTGACGAGGATGTGGTGTCTGTACAACCTTGAGTAGATGGAACAAGGCTGACAACACCATTTGACCAAAGGTTGGATTCATAACATGCATCTGGTTCTGCCCCAACTGGCCTTCATTCTCACTGGTCTTGCTTTCACTGGCTTTTTATTCTCACATCAGAAGGGGGCAAGTTCACTCCCCACCCCCCTCCAAAACTATTCTTGAGAGATAGCACAAAACCCCATTTCCATTCTAACAAGGCATATGTCTTTTTGCTTCTCTCTGTAGGAAAGGAGGTTAAACTATTTTTCCAGACACATTAAATAGTGTGACTTGCAAATGGTTCCACTGTTCCATTTACATAATCTATGAAACATTCACAGCATTTGTATCTCAAGGGAAAACAGTAATTCAATTGTGCTAAAATTTCCATCAGGGCATTAGATAATAAGCTAACAATTTTCTTATTGCTTTTTACTTATTAGTAGAAAATTGTGTCAGAAAAAGTCAGTGAACATACAACAAAATAATTGTCACAACTGTAATGCTTAATAAATATAATGTCTTATCCTTTAATGCAATTATAAAAATTTGAATTAACTCTATAATTTTGTTGAGCTTACAGGTGATATTTTGAATGACTTATGTAAACCAACAGATACCAAAAATTGTAAATTAAAGCACATGAAATCTTTACAAGCACATTTTCTGTATAATCTTTTGATTCATATCATGATTTCCAAGAGCTTTGCTGTAGGTCTCTTTCCTGGGCAAAATTCTCTCCAGTTTGTGTGCTGAGATTGTGTGCTGGAAATTTATTAAGAAGAGTCCCCAAGATCAACACTGTGGGGGAAATGAAGGCTTGGGCAGAGGAAGGAGTTGGAACTGTGATGTTAGTGCAAAAAAGGCGGAAAATGTGAGTCTCTCCTATAGGAAGCCCTGGAGCGAAGACAGCACTGTCCCACCTTGAAGCAAGGACACCAGAACATTATATGCTCCCTCTCCTGCCCCACATCCTCCCTGCTCGTCCTGTAGACCTACAGAGGGGGCTTGTCTTTGCATAAGATGGCAATCTTCAGCCTGACAATTCATAAGAGAGACTCAGACGCAGGCCTTCAGTGGCTAATACCTCCAACAGTGGGGAAATGTGTATCTCAGTTTTGAATGTGAGAAGTGGGTGGAACACATCAGTATCCATCACAAAATCCAAAAGAAAACAGCTGGTTAGACAAGGGATTTGGGCAAGAAGCCCAGAGGGTTCACTGATCTGCATTAAACTTTTCTCTGCTTCCCTCTGGGAGTCATGAGATCACCTCCATAGAGTCCATGGGCTCTTTTCCCTCCCCTTTCTAACCTGGCCCCTTTCCACTCTCATGAAGAAGTAGGCACAAACACATGCTTTGGATTGAGGCAGACCTGAGTTCAAATCCCACCTCTGCCCTTTACTGGCTGTATGTGGTCTCTGGAACCTAAGTTTACCTGTCCATATAATGGAGGTAATAGCCCCTGTCAAGAACTGTAAAGAGGCCTATATTTTACCCTACTTTCAAACTAGTTTAGCCTGCCATCTTTTCACGGATGCTGGTGGAAGACATAGGACTTGGGTCAGAGGCAAACTGTAATAGGGAAGAACAAATCTGACTCCATATCAGTTCTGTTTCTTTTACTTTAACCTCTGTATTCTATTGCTTTTGCTGCAAGTTAATCTCTAAAGGGATATTGCCTATAGCTTAAAGTAAAAATAATGGCCCATCTCTGGGAACCCTGCCTCCCATGCTTGAGTTTTAAGCTACAATACCTATGTTTAAGCTCACAGGAACATCCTGACTAGGTCCACCTGTGAGTGGCTGCAGGAAAGAAGAAATTAACGCATCCCCTCTGGAGTCTGGCCGGAACCAGGAAATATTTGCAACAATTTAATGCCTTTTTTACTTTACCTCCTCCCCTCCCCACTCTTTGTTCTATAAAAGAAACTAGCATCCAAACTTGGGCCAGATGGCTCTTTGGGACATTAGTCCACCATCTTCTCAGTCTGCTGGCTTTCTGAATAAAGTCTCTATGCCTTGCCCTAACACCTCGTCTCTCGAGTTATTGGCCTGTCATGCAGCGAGCAGTACGAGCTTGGGCTCGGTAACAAAAGGACAGTTTATTTTTCACAGCACTACATTAGCTGGGGTACCAGCATTTTGGGGGGTTCTCCAAGCCTCAATTCCCACAGGGCAATGCAAACAGGGCCAAAGAGACCTGCAGACACAGCAGGTTGTGATGTAGCCATAGAACCCTGAGCACAGGGAACTCAAATCTTTTCTGTGAGGCATTAAGCAAGTCTGCCCTTTGCCCTGGACAGAGACACTACCTCTATCTTACATGACTGCTGTGCAAACATCCTTGAAACATCTGAAACAAAGGCAGTTAGCGCCTTTGCTGGAAAGACATGAAGGATTGCTGGAGACCCAAGAATAGTCCCCCAGCAGCACCCACCTCACTAGGTGACAGAGAAAGCAGATACCACTGAAACACATATATAGAGAACAAATGTATGGACACCAAGGGGGAAAGCGGGGGGTGGGGTGGAGGTGGTGGTGGTGGGATGAACTGGGAGACTGGGATGGACATATATACACAGATATGTATAAAATAGATAACTAATAAGAACCTGCTGTATAAAGAAGTAAATAAAATAAAATTCAAAAATGAAAATAAAAGTGTGAGGTCTAAGGCAGCCTGCTTGAGTTTAACTCCTGCTTCTACCACTTAAAAGAATGGGACTTGAGGAAGTTCCTCAACCTCTGTAAGCCTCAGTTTACTCATCTGTGAAATGGAAATAATAATAGTACCTCTCACCTAGGGTTGTTGTAGGATACATTGATATAAGCCACGTGGAAGGACTGAGTAGGGTAAGCAGACGCCCAGTAGATGGCGATCCTATTACAGCAGCCTGGACACTAACCTGGTTATTTTCCCCAAGTAGCAGCAGAAACAGGAAAAAATGATTTTCCTTGAGTCTTTAGCTAAGAGAAGTGGATGACCACGTGTAATACCCTCAGCAACCCTCCCCCCACACCGCCGCATAAGTTCAGTTCCTACTCCTACAGTACCCAGCCGCGGATCTTCACTCAGGGTTGGCCCAGGGAAGGAGATGGCCAGTCGCCCTTGACGTGCTGTGACGTCGCGAGCAGCTCCCCAGGGCTCGATGGCCCCGAGTCCTCCTCTTCCCAACAACCAGCCCTATGGGCCTGACTCTCTTGTCCAGCCTCCTTTTGACTCCCCAGCCCTGGCGACCAAGCTGACATACTCCACATCTGTGGGCTCAGCTGTGCCACAGCGACTCGGGCTGGTCCTAACCTCGCAAAGGAGGAACACCAAAATCTCCACGAAAATCACTCAGGGACTCACAACCACCAGCCTTATAAGCAGTGTGAGTCTGCCCTCTGTGAACAGGTGACCCTCTGAGCTGCATCTGTAACACAGGGCATGTAAGGGCTGAATGATCTACAGGGTTCCGGCCAACCCTCAGGTACCCTGACCTTAACCTTCACCCAAAGGGGAGATGTCCCCAGGAAGGAGGTTGGCCTGAGGTTGCAGAGAGTGAAGAGAAGAAATGTGTCCATGGAAACCAGGACGGTGAAAACCCCTGGGCTAAACTCAATCTTCCCTGACCACCAAATGTACAAACCTGACCACGTCCACCTTCTCCTGTGTTTACGATGTCCCTCCTGTTACCCTAGGCCAATCCCGGCAGAGGTGTTAGCCTCCCACCCACCTCTTGGGTTGAGCCCTCTCCAGCATCTTTAACCTCTTTCCCTTCTGGATCATTCCCATCCAGATGTACTGTAGCTCCACAAACAACAGCGTCACCAGAGAGCTTATTAGAGATTCAGAACCCTGGGTCCCACCTTGACTGAATCAGAATCTGCATTTGAACAAGCTCCACAGGGGATTTAAAAGCATATCCATTCCACTGGTTCTCAAACCTGCCTGCACACTGCACTTGCCTGTTGTAGTTTTTAAAAGTACAGATGCCTGGGCCCCATCTTGTAAAGGTTCTGATTTCATTGTCACTGAAGGAAGCCTGAGCATCAGAATTTTAAAATTTCCTCGAGGTGGTTTTCCTGTATAGTCAAGGTTAAGAGCAGCTGCCCTAGTATCTCTTACGTTAAAAACAAACAAACAAAAAACCTGTATCTGAAATGATTTCTTCCTCCAGTTATTTATTTTTCCATTTGCTCTTTTTCTGCTTCCTTTGTTTTATAGGCAAAAGACACTTTCTTTACTACCTTATCTTGTGCTGAACCACGGTGAGCTCCATTTGCCTAAGGGGCACTTTGCGTTCAAGTCTCTGCCCGTGTTCTTGCCTGTCACCTACACAGCCGACTCTCTCTCTCTCTCTCTAGTTTCCTCTTCGACCCAGACTTCCCTCTTTGTTTCTCTTGCAACTTTGTACTTGACGTCTCCACCGGAATGTCTCTTGGGCATCTCAAACTCAGCATGCTCAAAGCTGAATTCTGGGGACCTCCCTGGTGGTACAGTGGTTAAGACTCCATGCTTCCACTGCAGGGGGCGTGGGTTCAATACCTAGTCGGGGATCCCCACATGCTGCACAGTGCAGCCAAAAAAAAAAGGCTGAACTCTGATTTTTCCCACTAGAATGAGTCCTTCCTTTTGTCTTCATCTCAGTCAATGCTACCTCCTTTTTCTATCTCATTAATGGCACTTAAATCTATCCAGTCATGCACACAAGAAACCCAGAGACACTTTGCAACATCACCTTCTATCATTCTATCACCATATCTAAGAGGTTTGACCGCCAAAATCTATTCCAAATTTGTCCACTTTTTTTCCCCATCTCCGTTGGTATCACATCAACCCAGCCAGCATCTCTCACCTGGACCACTGCAAGAGCTTTCAAAATGATGTCCCCTGTCCCCTTCCATCCATTATGAACACAACCCAGATCATTCCATCATCTGCCGCTTGAAACCCTTCAAGGTTTACCACTGCACTCATATGAAGCGAGCCCTTCTTACCTCTCCAGCCCTGTCCCTTCCCCTCTGCTAAGTGTTCTTTCCACTCAACATTGTCAAGTGTCACGTTCTCTCTGAGTGAGGAACCAGGCTGTCAGGTGGAGAGCCACAGTCACCTGGGACTGCTTCTTAGAGGTCAATCTGATTTTGATGGAAACGAAACTGAATTTCTCGCTCCAAGCTGTTTTCTTAAGGAAAAGACTTCATTTTAAAGGGAAACGCTTTTCTTTCAACATCATTGCTTTCTCCAAACCTTACAAAATAGCGCATCAGAACCAAGTCTCAAGTTCAGGTTGTCTGTATAGCTTTGCTGTGCTGTAGTAGGGATTTAATAAATCCTCAAGTCTTTGACAAGCTGTTAGGTAGTAAACTTATCTTTCACAGGGGATTTAATTATTCCTTTTCTATGAAGTCTGGTCTATAAAAATGTTGCTACAAATAATCTGTCTCTCAGCTTTATAATGACATAAATGAATATCAGAAAGTATCTAAAGCAATTTGTTTCTTACTATATGTGATCTTTTTTTTTTTTAAAGCAGAGAACAAGCAAAAGGTAGGAAGAGCAAAGAATAAGGAAAGAAAAAGCCCCTGAACCTGTAAAATTAGAATCCAACTTTAGAAATAGCTAATGAAAGGTGTAGGGTGTGTTTTTTGGAAAGTATGTTATAGTTAATCATTTGCTGGTTCAATAACCTTCAAACTATAGTTTTATTAGCTTTAAAAAGCCCCATCTTTTTAAAAGCCAATCAGCTCTGTGGATTGTATCGATGTCCATTTCAATGTTGTGATATTGTTCTATGTTATGCAAGATGCTATCCCTGAGGGAAACTGAGGGATAGGTACAGGGGATCTCTCTGTATTATTTCTTTCAAATGCACCTATGTAATAATATATATGTGTATATATGTGTATGTATATATACACACATATATATAATTCATTTATCTCAAAATAAAAAGGTTTTAAAGTATAATCTAAATAAGTCAATAAGAGTTTGACAGATCTATAGAGACTTTGCTTTTCTCAACCTCTTCATCCACTGCAATAACCAACATGGTTAGTTGGTTAAATGTGTAACTATTGTCTTTACATCTCAAACCCACATTTTATTCTGAAGCATTAACAGTTATTCTTAGAACTGTTTCTCATCCCTGAAAAGCAAACATACTGTTTTTGTACTGGCAAAGACTTGTTAAAATAGCCATTAAGGCAAATGGATTTATCTAATTCCAACATTTTTTCCATCCAAAGTTATAAAACTTTCAGTTCTACCTAGATGTTGCTCACGAGGGTACAATGCATTAAACTACACAAAAATAAGTAAAAACTTACCTTCATATTTCTCACTAGAATTTAGTTTGTTAGTTTAATCTACCAAAAATTTGTAAACTCTAGGGGCTTCCCTGGTGGCGCAGTGGTTGAGAGTCCATCTGCCGATGCAGGGGACGCGGGTTCGTGCCCCGCCCGGTCTGGGAGGATCCCACATGCCGCGGAGCGGCTGGGCCCGTGAGCCATGGCCGCAGAGCCTGCGCGTCCGGAGCCTGTTGCTCCGCAACGGGAGAGGCCACAACAGTGAGAGGCCCGCGTACCACAAAAAAAGAAAAATTTAAACTCTGAACTAACAAATTTTTCTTTCATTTTTTCGGTACTATAACAATTTATAAATTAAAAATTTTTTAAAAGACTACTTTGTCTTTTAAAAGCTTTTAATTAAATTACTTTCAAAATACAAAAGTTGAATATCTTTTTATTTTTAAAGTAAGTTTTTTTCTCTTGTTACTTTTCTAAATTTTTAAAAATTAGTGAAACTTTTAACCTTGAGATATAGATTCACATGCAATTATAACAAACAATACAGAAGGATCCTATGTAATTATTACTGTTTCCCCCAATAGTAATATCTTGTGAAACTATAGCACAATATCACAACCAGGAAATTGAAACTGAAAACGATCCACTGATCTTATTCAGATTTCCTCAGTTTCACTTGTATTCATTTGTTTGTGTGTATGTGTTTATTTCCATGCACAGTTATATATTTTTTTTATTCCATTAAGTTTTCAACCAGAAGGACATGGGACTTCATTTGTGTTTCTGCTTCTGGAAAGAGGAGATAGAGATTTTAGCCACAGAAAACAGAATCCACCCTGGAGTGTGCTGTTTCCCTGTGATAGCATGAAAATGTTCCACAGGGCTCCACAAAGAGCAATCAGCAACTGCAGAAAACACATGATGGTTTTGGTGTTTTTTTTAAAATAGATCTAACTTTTCTAGTGAACAAATCAGAACAATTTTCTAAAAATAGTAGGTTGGTTTTACTTTATTATTAATCAATTAATTGATTTAATTAAGTATAGTTGATTTACAATGTTGTGTTAGTTTTGAGAGTACAGCAAAGTGATTTAGTTTACATACATATATTGTTTTTCAGATTCTTTTCCATTATTGTTTACTATAAGATACTGAGTATAGTTCCCTGTGCTATATAGTAGGTCCCTGTTGTTTATTTTATATATAGTATATAGTATATAGTATATATAGTAGCTTGTGTATGTTAATCCCAACCTTCTAATTTATCTCTCCTCTCCCTTCCCCTTTGGTAACCATAAGTTTGTTTTCTATGTCTGTGGGTTTATTTCTGTTTTATGTATAAGTTCATTTGTATCATTTTTTTTTAGATTCCACATGCAAGTGATATCACATGATACTTGTCTTTAAAGAAAAACACAAAATTATGAAAAGTCCAGAGAATGAAACGAAGAACTCATTCCCTGTAAACAGCTGTGATGATTTCTTACATCACTGATAGTGTCCTTGCCTTAAATTAACACACACACACACACACAACACACAAACATACACATACTTAACATGTGTACACGTCTCTCTCACACACAAAAAGGCCAAGGGCCAAAGGCAAAATCAAACCAACACCCCAGCTAAAGTGGTGGTTTTCCCAAGTTGCAGATATTGTAACTCCTATAATAAATAGGAAAAAAACAAGAGGATTTTTGTTGGCAAAGCATGGAGGATGGTGATTATTTTCTCAGGAAAAAAGGGTTAGATGTCATATTTCCCCATTTTAACACAAATGAAAGAGCATTTAGAAAAACAAGATGCTTAAATCTTGTTAGGATAGGTAATCTCATGTTAGCTTAACAGACCCCGAAACTGTTTGCCCCAGAACTTTTTCCACCAGGACGTATCATTATCACTTGATTCGATTTTCCCACAAGCCTCTTTTCTCTCCACACTTCCTGAAGTAGATATGCTTGAGAGGAAAAAAATAGGAAGAAATACTAAAAAAAGAAGTGATCCAGAATGAAGTATTCACGTAAGCCAGCCCATTTGAAATTTTCTTTTTCTTTCTTTCTTCCTTCCTTCCTTCCTTCCTCCCTTTCTTCCTTCCTTCCTTCCTTCCTTCCTTCCTTCGTCTTTCTGCTGTGTTGGGTCTTTGTTGCTGCGCACAGGCTTTCTCTATTTGTGGCAACCAGGGGCTACTCTTTGTTGCGGTGCATGGGCTTCTTATCGTGGTGGCTTCTCTTGTTGCGGAGCATGGGCTCTAGGCGCACAGGCTTCAGTAGTTGCGGCGTGTGGTCTCAGTAGTTGCGGCTCACAGGCTTAGTTGCTCCGTGGCATGTGGGATCTTCCGGGACCAGGGATCAAACCCATGTCCCCTGCATTGGCAGGTGGATCCTTAACCACCATGCCACCAGGGAAGTCCCTGAACTATTCATTCATCTTGGAACCATCTGAGAATTTATGCCGTGGTCTTCGAGTATGAACCACAGAAAACAGAAAATGATGGAGTTACAGGATTCGTGACACAGATCTACTCGTGGTGCCAGGTCCTGATCCTTCTCTCTGTGAGCCTTTGTTGTCTTGTGTTTGAACTTTCAGTTGAAAGCGGAATGAGAGAAGTCCTCAGGTTTTATGAATTCCAGGTATCTGTGAAGTGGGACTTGGAACTTTTCTCCCCCCGTCGTGCAAGAGTTTTCTAGTCAGGGACGGTGTTCTGAACCTTCTCTGTTCAGACCCAGGTATTCTGAAACCTACAGAGAGGTTCACAGGATGGAAGCAAAAGAGTTCAGAGGATTCTCTCTTTGCGCTCAGAGATGGACACTCTGCTAGCAGCCGGGTTGTGAAGGCCACGTACTGCACTTGGGCGCTGATGGCAGAGGAGGATGGCATCAGCCCAGAAACCTCATAAAAATCTGGATGTCAGCAGGAAGTCATTCTGCATTAGTCATGCAAGAGAAGAACCTTTACAAACCATCTGTGCAACACATCACAGAGGCAGCCGTTTGTAAGCCAAAAGAATCTTTTCTTCAGTTACGCAGACACAGAGGCTTTCCTGGTGATGGCAAAACCAAGCCTCATCTGACTGTCACCAGGCAGTGCGTGGGAGCCTGAGGTCAGGGCTTTCCTCCTGGCCTCGGTAGAAGCAGCTGGCAGAGGACATGGACCTCTTTCTGATTAACCCAGTTCACCCATTTCCAAAGAGGAGCCTGGCTTTTGCTCAATCTGGCAACGCAATTCTTTAGAAACATAGATTTTGGGCACCACCCCAGAACGGCACTCAGAAGGAAGGTCTTCCTGTGGGGCGGACAGAGGGGAGAAAGCCCTGCTTCCTGTACACACAGCATCTCCTGGTGAGGATTCGGCCTCTAACCCGGAAGACAAGGATTTGTGGCTTACAGAAATTTCCCTCTGTCTTTTACATTCACTTACAGGGACACTTCAACCAAACTGATCTGGTTAATAAACCAAAGTAAGAGGCTCCTTGTTCCCTAGCCACTGCAGCTGAAAATTATCTCTTCAACCCATAGAAGCCTCTGCTAGCGTCCAGAATCAAAGGGTAGATTTAGGCTTATCTCTGCCCCGCAGGCTGGACAGGCTTTCATGATGCCAGGCCAGGAGCAGCATTCCCAGGGATGGGGATGTTTAATGTCAGCGTGGGGTCCATAGGGCAGGGCTCGCAGGCCATGACACTGAGAGCTAAGCCACTGGTCTACTCTCTCCTTGGATTTCCTTTCTGGACAACCTCATCTTTACTCCTGCTGGGGAGCCGGCCTCTCTCTTTGAAGCATGCATGAGCGAATGCACGCACACAAACACACACACACACACACACACACAGACACACACACACCAGAAAACCTGTTAGTCTATAAGCTTCAAAGCTACCTAATATCTGATCCTTCCTTGTAGTGACTTGTTGATGCCACTGTTTCCACAAAAATGTGCCAAAAAAGTACTTTTTTTTCTTCCCTGATTATTCTGAAATAAGCATTTAATTTTCAAAGATACTTAATGCTACAGGAAACTTTATAAATGCTCAGATGCCCTACTATAAAATGCTGATTTCTGCCTTAGATAGGGATGTAGTGTAGTAGTTAAGCATTCAGGCACAAGAACCAGACTTTCTGGGCTCAAACCTAATTCTGCCACTTACTAGAGATGGAATTTTGGTGAAGTTACTTGTTACCAAGTTTCCTTGTACCTTGATTTCCTCATTTGTACAGTGGGCCCAATGTCACCATCACTTACCTCGAGGGCTACTTTGAAGACTAATGCAGTCTGAGGGCTTTGAACCCTGCCTGGCATGTAGCCAATGAATGTGCTATTACTACTTACTATTATTGACTAGAGCTCCACAAGCAGGCTCCTCTGGAAACACTTAAGTAACAATTCACTTTTATTTATTTATTTATTTTTCAGTATGTGGGCCTCTCACTGTTGTGGCCTCTCCCGTTGCAGAGCACAGGCTCCAGACGCACAGGCCCAGCAGCCACGGCCCACCACGGCATGCAGGATCCTCCCGGACCGGGGCACAAACCCGTGTCCCCTGCATCGGCAGGCGGACTCTCAACCACTGCGCCACCAGGGAAGCCCAATAATTCACTCTTGATAGCATTTCACTGTTTCAAACTGCAATCACATTCATTATGCTATTATCCAATCCTAATCACAAGCCTCCAGCTGGGTGTGCTGTCCATCGTTACCTTCATTTACTGGCTGCAAAAATGATCTTGGAAAAGGTGTTTCAGACGCAAAGTTCAGAGTCAGAATTAACCTTGGCTTTCCAATCTTTGGACCAGCACCCTTCCAATAACATTGAGATATTCAACATATTTTGCTGATAATATGAATTATAATTATGATTTTCTTTGCTGTATAGTAAGATGTCTTCTAGTGTTCATGAAAAAAAATCATTCCTATTTTTCAGGCAAATACAAAACTGCCCCTGGAAAAATGTGTGCATCCAAATTGAGCAATGATTTTGAAACAGTGGATCACGACCCTTTATTGGATAATGAAATCAATTTAGTGAGTGGCAACTAGCATTTTTTAAGAAAAATGAAATAGGATCAATTATACTATGATAGAATAGAAAATATCAGGGTACTATATTGTTTTGTGAAGCTTTTATTTTAGTTATTTTTTCTTTGTGTGTGAGATTACTAGGTTGTAATGTAAAATGTATATAATTTGCAAGTATATTTCACACCCATTAGGATGGCTATATTTGAAAACAACTATGGAAAATTACAAGTGATGGCAAGGATGTGAAGAAACTGGAACACTTGTACCTAACTGGTGGGAATGTAAAATGATGATGCAGTTGTTTTAAAAAACAGTTTGGCATTTTCTCAGAAAGTTAAACAGAATTATCAGATGACCCAGCGATTCCACTCTTCAGAAGCATTCAAAATAGGTATTCAGACTAATACTTGTACACAGATATTCACAGCCCCACTCTTCACAATAGCCAAGAAGTAGAAACAAACCAAACGTTATCAACGGATGAATGCATAAACAAGATGTGGTATATCCACACACCAAATTATTATTCAGCCACACAGAGGAATAAAGCATTGTCAGATGCTACAACACAGATGAACCTCAAAAATATTATGCTAAGTGAAAGAGGCCAGAGATAAAAGCTCCATAACGTATGATCCCATTTATATGGAATATCCAGAATAGGTAACTCCATAGAGACTGGAAGCAGATTAGTGGCTGTTAGAGGCTACAAGGCTTAGGGCGTGGGCAGTGACTGTTTAAGTGGTGCAGAGTGTCCTTGGGGTGATGACAATGGTTTGAAACTAGAGAGGGGTGGTGAATGTACTCAATACCACTGAATCATACACTTAAAAATGGTTAATATTATGTTACATGAATTTCACCTCAATTTTTAAAAATGAAAACAATGTATTTCCAGTCTTGGGTCATCGTCAAAAAAAATCTGAAAACCACTGACATGGAGGGTCGTGTGTGGTCAGGTATGACTGTCCTCCTGGCACGGGGCCATGACACCTCCATATGTTTTGACCCTACATGGCCAAAGGGAAGCACCTTCCCTCCTCAGCTTCCACATTGAACCTGCTTCTTTCTGCTCAAGGAAGGGGAAATGGATTTCGAGAAAGAAGCTGCTACCCATGTTGGAATTTCTCAAGAACTGAGAGGAATCATGGGCTCCTTCCACCTTGAGAGCCACGTGGAGGGAGAGTGGGCAGCCTGACCTAGAGAAATGAGTATGGGGTTTAAAGTTAGATCCAGATTCAAATCCCAATGCTACCACACACTTAATCCGTGACCTGGGGAAAATACTGTATCCCTCTGTTTCTTCATGTGCCAGCTCTGCAATTTGTTGTGAGGATTAAATGAGATAATACATATGATGCTTGTAGAACACTGCTTAACAAACAGTACCTGCTATTATTACAAATTATTATTATTTTCCATCAGTTCTAAGCACCACATCTTTTCATGTTTCAGCATCTCCAAAATCAGGATGTGTCTTGCAATTGAAAACAATCCATCATTTAATTGACCTCATTTTTTTAAATCTTACAATAGATAGCCTCTTGTATTTGGTGAAATACAGCATTTGGAGACAAGGGCTTTAGAGCAATGAGTCTCAGCCCTGTAAGACCTAATGCCCCTTTGTAATAACAAATATTTTGTAATTTCCCTTTTAACCTGAAGTAAAACTTATAGTTAACATAACCAACCAACCTACACACATAAGTTTAAAACAATCAGTATACTGCTCCGACAGTCATATAAATAAGAAATTAAAGGGTAATTTGTACTAGATAATTGCATGTGTCCATATGTCAAAGCTTAATAACAATGATCACACCAGAAGATATGGTATTTTACTTATACGTAAAATCACTCCAAATGCAACAACCACGAAAATCAGACTGAGTCTGAGTATTGTATTGATGAACCACAGACAAACACATGAGTGATGTTGGTTGATGTCATTTTCTGAAATAGATAACTCTTGGTAAATTCTGAACAGAGTAATTTTCCCTTCATCCTTATGGTAATGGCATTCCTGAAATTTTTAGTGTGCATTTAAATGGTACAAAAATACTTTGTAATTACACATAAAATGAAATTAAGTTCTAGGTTCAGAACATTAAATACAGGTTTTTTATCTACACATGAATGTGCAGGACTATATCCACGTCATGGGTACCTGGGAAAATTCACAGCACACGCGACTTTCTCATGCATTGCTAGGTACCTACACTCTATCCCACAAATGCCAGTTGAGTCTCCCATTTGTGACAACTAAAAATGACCCCCTTCAGGTTTCCAAAATGGCTCCCAGAGGCAGTGTAGCTTCTGCTGAGAGCTGCTGTCCTCAGACTGGTGCCCTGCCTACGTGGGACTCTACAGTCCTTTAAATATAAAGGGGTCTCTTCTGTGCTGATGTGTGCAGATTACATTTGTGATGCGTGAAATTACAAGACCTCTCCAACCTGCAACCTTAAACTCCACTCCACTGCACCACCCCTCACATACCTGTATGCTGGGAAGACCAGGCTGTGAGCAGGGCCATTGCAGAGCTCCTGACACTGCTTTACCCTCCTTGGGATTCAATGCCCTTACCTGACACATGGGATGACAATGCCTTCTTTATTTACCCCGGTTACCTCATAAGGCTAAGGTGTTGTGAAGATAAAATATGACACCTGTTGAAAGCAGTAAAAAAAACCCTACAACACTCTACAAATATTAGGTAGTGTTTTCATCACTAATCAAAATGTGAGTAGGGAAGAAATTTTAAACAGAATAAAAAGGTAGTATATCATGTACCAAACTGATGCTATGGCAATGGAACACCTGTCAATTTTATCCTTAAATAGTTGTTGTGGTCCTAAGATAATATATCTTTGGTCTGCTGAAAACCTCCTGAAGGGGTTTACACGTAACCAACCTCACCAATTAAAAAGTTAACTCTGGTTTAAAATTATCAAAGTGGAAGTTACAAAGATAAGCTGGACTAAGAAATAGCATCCCACAATCCTGGCAATGGTACTTCAGTCAATAGGAGAAAAATATGCCAGTGACTAGCATGATAGAGAAAACAATTTAGTACTTTTCTTTAAATCCAGCAACTCTTCTTAAGTCAAGTAACTCTTACTAAATCCTCAATAATATGGAGACACAAGTACCAGATGTTTCCACTGGTTTCACTTTTGCTGTGAAGAAACACTTGTTCCATCAGAAGGAAAAGGCATGCTGATTGCAGGTGGATAAGTGGACAGTCTTAACAGGATGGATATATTATTTCAGAAAAGCATACACTAATCTTACAATAATTAGTAATTACTAATACGTCTGCCATGAGAATCAAAGGAAGATGTTTTGTTCAGAATTTACCCACAGCAAAACAAAGACTAAAGGTAAGAGATAACCATTTAAAAAATGCACACCTGGGACTTCCCTGGTGGTCCAGTGGTTAAGATTCTGTTCTTCTACTTCAGGAAGCACAGGTTCAATCCCTGGACAGGGAAGTTCCACATGTCCTGCGGTGAGGCAAAAAAAAAGCACACCTTTCTAAATATCGAGAGACATCAAAGAGAAAAAGTAAATAAAACATGAAGGACATATATTTACATTTGACAAAAAAATATAAAATATAAAGTGTTTGCTTATATTTAAAAAACAATAAATGAATTTCCTGGCGGTCTAGTGGTTAGGACTCTGCGCTTTCACTGCTGGGGCCCAGGTTCAATCCCTGGTTGGGGAACTAATATCCCACAAGCTGCACAGCAAGGCCAAAAAATAAAAAACAATAAATACAAATAAAACAAAAACAGTTGAAATGCTTACCTATAGGAGGAGGGGAGAAGTAGGGTGGAGGCGGCAAATATTGATGCTAGATTTCTTTAAATGTGCCTCGGAACCATTTACATATTTTATATGCAATTAAACAAAATTTAGCTCAAAGCAAAAAATGTAAATCCTAAAATCGTATGTAACATTAAACAATGAAATTAAGTATCTAGTTGGTGGCATAACCACACTGATTTTACTTCGAGCAACTCTAGTAGGCTATACCTTAAGTAAAAGAAGAAAAGCTCATATCATAGTCATAATCATAATAATATAATTTTAAAACTTTTATAGTAATCATAATGTTGGTGGGAGTGTTGGTATTGTTATTCTGAAATGATTGTGTGTGTAATGTGAGTAAGGTGAATGAGTAATTATGTATCTTTGAATACTGAGATTTTTGATGTGGGAAAACAGAGATAAAGATATAGGATTGATTCATTACCTTATTTAAAGAGAAAATATCAGTATAAACCCCTGATATATTTTATCTTTAAAAAGCAATACCTATTTCCTAGTTCTGTTTACTAAAAGGCCTAGAAATAGTAACCAACCCAGGAGCAATAAGTTCCCACAGAACCCAGATTGCAGCCTCTACATACCATATCTAACTAAAAAGAAACAGGGCTTGCAGAGGGAACCCTTTTGCACTGTTGGTGGGAATGTAAATTGATACAGCCACTGTGGAGAATAGTATGGAGGTTCCTTAAAAAAACTAAAAATAGGCTTCCGAGAAGATGGCGGAGGATGCGGAGATCACCTTGCTCCCCACAGATACACCAGAAATACATCTACACGTGGAACAACTCCTACAGAACACCTACTGAACGCTGGCAGAAGACCTCAGACCTCCCATAAGGCAAGAAGCTCCCCACGTACCTGGGTAGGGCAAAAGAAAAAAGAATAAACAGAGACAAAAGGATAGGGACGGGACGTGCACCAGTGGGAGGGAGCTGTGAAAGAGGAAATGTTTCCACACACTAGGGAGCCCCTTCGCGGGCGGAGACTGCGGGTGGCGGAGCGGAGGAGCTTCGGAGCCACGGAGGACAGCGCAGTAACAGGGGTGCGGAGGGCAAAGCGGAGAGATTCCCGCACAGAGGATCAGGGCCGACCAGCACTCACCAGCCTGAGAGGCTTGTCTGCTCAACTGCCGGGTCGGGCGGGACTGGGAGCTGAGGCTCGGGCTTCGGTCGGAGCACCAGGAGAGGACTGGGGTTGGCTGCGTGAACACAGCCTGAAGGCGTTAGTGCGCCACGGCTAGCCGGGAGAGAGTCCGGGGAAAAGTCTGGAGCTGCCGAAGAGGCAAGAGACTTCTTCTTCCCTCTTTGTTTCCTGGTGCGCGAGGAGAGGGGATTAAGAGTGCTGCTTAAAGGAGCTCCAGAGACGGGCGCGAGCCGCGGCTAAAAGCGCGGACCCCAGAGACGGGCCTGAGACGCTAAGGCTGCTGCTGCCGCCACCAAGAAGCCTGTGTGCGAGCACAGGTCAACTATCCACAACCTCCTTCCGGGGAGCCTGTGCAGTCCGCCACTGCCAGGGTCCCGGGATCCAGGGTCAACTCCTCAGGGAGAACGCACGGCGCGCCTCAGGCTGGTGCAACGTCATGCGTCACGCTGGTTTCTGCCGCCGCCGCAGGCCCGCCCCGCACGACGTGCCCCGCCCCACCCCACCCCCCACCCCCGCCCCACCCCAGCCTGAGTGAGCCAGAGTCCGCGAAGCAGCTGCTCCTTTAACCCGGTCCTGTCTGAGCGAAGAACAGACCCCTCCGGCGACATACACGCAGAGGCGGGGCCAAATCCAAAGCTGAGCCCCTGGGAGCTGTGAGAACAAAGAAGAGAAAGGGAAATCTCTCCCAGGAGCAGCGGATTAAAGCTCCACAATCAACTTGATGGACCTGCACCTGTGGAATACCTGAATAGACAAGGAATCATCCCAAATTGAGGAGGTGGACTTTGAGAGCAAGATTTATGATTTTGTCCCCTTTTCCTGTCTGTGTGAGTGTGTATGTGTATGCTTCACTGTGAGATTTTGTCTGTATAGCTTTGCTTCCACCATTTGTCCTAGGGTTCTATCTGTCCGTTTTTTTTTTTTAATTTTTTGCGTAATTCTTTTTTTATTTTAATAACTTTACTATATTTTATCTTTATTTTATTTTACTTTATCTTCTTTCCTTTTTTCCTTCCTTCCCTCATTCCTTCCTTCCTCCCTCCCTCCATCCCTCCCTCCCTCCTTTCTTTCTTTCTTTCTTTCTACTTCTACTAATTCTTTCTTTCTAACTTTTCTCCCTTTTATTCTGAGCCGTGTGGATAAAAGGCTCTTGGTGCTGCAGCCAGGAGTCAGTGCTGTGCCTCTGAGCTGGGAGAGCCAACTTCAGGACACTGGTCCACAAGAGACCTACCAGCTCCACATAATATCAAATGGCAAAAATCTCCCAGAGATCTCCATCTCAACAACAGCACCCAGCTTCACTCAACGACCAGCAAGCTACAGTGCTGAACATCCTATGCCAAACAACTAGCAAGACAGGAACACAACCCTACCCATTAGCAGAGAGGCTGCCTAAAATCATAATAAGTCCACAGACACCCCAAAACACACCACCAGATGTGGACCTGCCCACCAGAAAGACAAGATCCAGCCTCATCCACCAGAACACAGGCACTAGTCCCCTCCACCAAGAAGCCTACACAACCCACTGAATCAACCTTAGCCACTGGGGACAGACACCAAACACAATGGGGACTACGAACCTGCAGCCTGCAAAAAGGAGACCCCAAACACAGAAAGATAAGCAAAATGAGAAGACAGAAAAACACACAGCAGTTGAAGGAGCAAGATAATAACCCACCAGACCTAACAAATGAAGAGGAAATAGTCAGTCTACCTGAAAAAGAATTCAGAATGATAGTAAAGATGATCCAAAATCTTGGAAATAGAATACAGAAAATGCAAGAAACATTTAACAAGGACCTAGAAGAACTAAAGATGAAACAAACAACGATGAACAGCACAATAAATGAAATGAAAAACACTCTAGATGGGATCAATAGCAGAATAACTGAGGCAGAAGAACGGATAAGTGACCTGGAAGATAAAATAGTGGAAATAACTACTGCAGAGCAGAATAAAGAAAAAAGAATGAAAAGAACTGAGGGCAGTCTCAGAGACCTTTGGGACAATATTAAATGCACGAACATTCAAATTATAGGGGTTCCAGAAGAAGAAGAGAAAAAGAAAGGGACTGAGAAAATATTGAAAGAGATTATAGTTGAAAACTTCCCTAATATGGGAAAGGAAATAGTTAATCAAGTCCAGGAAGCACAGAGAGTCCCATACAGGATAAATCCAAGGAGAAATACGCCAAGACACATATTAATCAAACTGGCAAAAATTAAATACAAAGAAAACATATTAAAAGCAGCAAGGGAAAAACAACAAATAACACACAAGGGAATCCCCATAAGGTTAACAGCTGATCTTTCAGCAGAAACCCTGCAAGCCAGAAGGCACTGGCAGGACATATTTAAGGTGAAGAAGGAGAAAAACCTACAACCAAGCTTACTCTACCCAGCAAGGATCTCATTCAGATTTCATGGAGAAATTAAAACCTTTACAGACAAGCAAAAGCTGAGAGAGTTCAACACCACCAAACCAGCTGTACAACAACTGGTAAAGGAACTTCTCTAGGCAAGAAACACAAGAGAAGGAAAAGACCTACAATAACAAACCCAAAACAATTAAGAAAATGGGAATAGGAACATACATATCAATAATTACCTTAAATGTAAATGTACTAAATGCTCCCACCAAAAGACACAGATTGGCTGAATGGATACAAAAACAAGACCCATATATTTGCTGTCTACAAGAGACCCACTTCAGACCTAGAGATACATACAGACTGAAAGTAAGGGGATGGAAAAAGATATTTCATGCAAATGGAAACCAAAAGAAAGCTGGAGTAGTAATTCTCATATCAGACAAAGTAGACTTTAAAATAAAGACTATTAGAAGAGACAAAGAAGGACACTACAAAGTGATCAAGGGATCGATCCAAGAAGAAGATATAACAATTGTAAATATTTATGCACCCAACATAGGAGCACCTCAATACATAAGGCAAATACTAACAGCCATAAAAGGGGAAATCAACAGTAACACATTCATAGTAGGGGACTTTAACACCCCACTTCCACCCATGGACAGATCATCCAAAGTGAAAATAAATACAGAAACCCAAGCTTTAAATTATACATTAAACAAGATGGACTTAATTGATATTTATAGGACATTCCAACCAAAAACAACAGAATACACATTTTTCTCAAGTGCTCATGGAACGTTCTCCAGGATAGATCATATCTTCGGTCACAAGTCAAGCCTTGGTAAATTTAAGAAAATTGAAATTGTATCAAGTATCTTTTTCGACCACAACGCTATGAGACTAGATATCAATTATAGGAAAAGATCTGTAAAAAATACAAAGACATGGAGGCTAAACAATACACTACTTAATAATGAAGTAATCACTGAAGAAATTAAAGAGGAAATTAAAAAATACCTAGAAACAAATGACAATGGAGACACGATGACCCAAAATCTATGGGATGCAGCAAAAGGAGTTCTAAGAGGGAAGTTTATAGCAATACAATCCTACCTCAAGAAACATGAAAGATCTTGAATAAACAACCTAACCTTGCACCTAAAGCAATTAGAGAAAGAAGAAAAAAAAAACCCCAAAGTTAGCAGAAGGAAAGAAATCATAAAAATCAGAGCAGAAATAAATGAAAAAGAAATGCAGGGAACCATAGCAAAGATCAATAAAACTAAAAGCTGGTTCTTTGAGCAGATAAACAAAATTGATAAACCATTAGCCAGACTCATCAAGAAAAAAAGGGAGAAGACTCGAATAGAATTAGAAATGAAAAAGGAGAAGTAACAACAGACACTGCAGAAATGCAAAAGATCATGAGAGATTACTACAAGCAACTATATGCCAATAAAATGGACAACCCAGAAGAAATGGACAAATTCTTAGAAATGCACAACCTGCCAAGACTGAATCAGGAAGAAATAGAAAATATGAATAGACCAGTCACAAGCACTGAAATTGAAATGGTGATTAAAAATCTTCTGACAAACAAAAGCCCAGGACCAGATGGCTTTACAGGTGAATTCTATCAAACATTTAGAGAAGAGCTAACACCTATCCTTCTCAAAGTCTTCCAAAATATAGCAGAGGGAGGAACACTCCCAAACTCATTCTACGAGGCCACCATCACCCTGATACCAAAACCAGACAAGGATGTCACAAAGAAAGAAAACTACAGGCCAATATCACTGATGAACATAGATGCAAAAATCCTCAACAAAATACTAGCAAACAGAATCCAACAGTACATTAAACGGATCATACACCATGATCAAGTGGGGTTTATTCCAGGAATGCAAGGATTCTTCAATATACGCAAATCAATCAACGTGATACAACATATTAACAAATTGATCATATGATCATCTCAATAGATGCAGAGAAAGCTTTCAACAAAATTCAACACCCATGTATGATAAAAACCCTGCAGAAAGTAGGCATAGAGGGAACTTTCCTCAACATAATGAAGGCCATATATGACAAACCCACAGCCAACATCATCCTCAATGGTGAAAAACTGAAAGCATTTCCACTAAGATCAGGAACAAGACAAGGTTGCCCACTCTCACCACTCTTATTCAACATAGTTTTGGAAGTTTTAGCCACAGCAATCAGAGAATAAAAGGAAATAAAGGGAATCCAAATCGGAAAAGAAGAAGTAAAGCTGTCACTGTTTGCAGGTGACATGATACTGTACCTAGAGTATCCTAAAGATGCTACCAGAAAACTACTAGAGCAAATCAATGAATTTGGTAAAGTAGCAGGATACAAAATTAATACACAGAAATCTCTGGCATTCCTATACACTAATGATGAAAAAATCTGAAAGTGAAATCAAGAAAACACTCCCATTTACCATTGCAACAAAATGAATAAAATATCTGAGAATAAACCTACCTAAGGAGACAAAAGACCTGTATGCAGAAAATTATAAGACACTGATGAAAGAAATTCAAGATGATACAAACAGATGGAGATATATACCATGTTCTTGGATTGGAAGAATCAACATTGTGAAAATGATTCTACTACCCAAAGCAGTCTACACATTCAATGCAATCCCTATCAAACTACCACTGGTATTTTTCACAAAACTAGAACAAAAAATTTCACAATTTGTATGGGAACACAAAAGACCCAGAATAGCCAAAGCAATCTTGAGAACGAAAAACGGAGCTGGAGGAATCAGGCTCCCTGACTTCAGACTATACTACAAAGCTACAGTAATCAAGACAGTATGGTACTGGCACATAAACAGAAAGATAGATCAATGGAACAGGATAGAAAGCCCAGAGATAAACCCACGCACATATGGTCACCTTATCTTTGATAACGGAGGCAGGAATGTACAGTGGAGAAAGGACAGCCTCTTCAATAAGTGGTGCTGGGAAAACTGGACAGGTACATGTAAAAGTATGAGATTAGATCACTCCCTAACACCATACATGAAAAGAAGCTCAAAATGGATTAAAGACCTAAATGCAAGGCCAGAAACTATCAAACTCTTAGAGGAAAACATAGGCAGAATTTATGTCTCTATGACATAAATCACAGCAAGATCCTTTTTGACCCACCTCCTAGAGAAATGGAAATAAAAACAAACAAACAAAAAACAAATGGGACCCAATGAAACTTCAAAGCTTTTGCATAGCAAAGGAAACCATAAACAAGACCAAAGGACAGCCCTCAGAATGGGAGAAAATATTTGCAAATGAAGCAACTGACAAAGGATTAATCTCCAAAATTTATAAGTAGCTCATGCAGCTCAATAACAAAAAAACAAACAACCCAATCCAAAAATGGGCAGAAGACCTAAATAGACATTTCTCCAAAGAAGATATACAGACTGCCAACAAACACACGAAAGAATGCTCAACTTCATTAATCATTAGAGAAATGCAAATCAAAACTGCAATGAGATATCATCTCACACCAGTCAGAATGGCCATCATCAAAAAATCTAGAAACAATAAATGCTGGAGAGGGTGTGGAGTACAGGGAACCCTCTTGCACTGTTGGTGGGAATGTAAATTGATACAGCCACTGTGCAGAACAGTATGGAGGTTCCTTAAAAAACTACAAATAGAATTACCATATGACCCAGCAATCCCACTACTGGGCATATACCCTGAGAAAACCGTAATTCAAAAAGAGTCATGTACCAAATGTTCATTTCAGCTCTATTTAGAATAGCCCGGAGATGGAAACAACCTAAGTGTCCATCATCGGATGAATGGATAAAGAAGATGTGGCATATATATACAATGGAATATTACTCAGCCATAAAAAGAAACGAAATTGAGCTGTTTGTAATGAGGTGGATAGACCTAGAGTCTGTCATACAGAGTGAAGTAAGTCAGAAAGAGAAAGACAAATACCGTATGTTAACACATATATATGGAATTTAAGGAAAAAAATGTCATGAAGAACCTAGGGGTAAGACAGGAATAAAGACACAGACCTACTAGAGAATGGACTTGAGGATATGGGGAGGGGGATGGGTAAGCTGTGACAAAGCGAGACAGAGGCATGGACATATATACACTACCAAACGTAAGGTAGATAGCTAGTGGGAAGCAGCCGCATAGCACAGGGAGATCAGCTCGGTGCTTTCTGACTGCCTGGAGGGGTGGGATAGGGAGGGTGGGAGGGAGGGAGATGCAAGAGGGAAGAGATATGGGAATATATGTTTATGTATAACTGGTTCACTTTTTTTATAAAGCAGAAACTAACACACCATTGTAAAGCAATTATACTCCAATAAAGATGTAAAACAAACAAACAAACAGACAAAAACTAAAAACAGAACTACCATATGACCCAGCAATCCCACTACTGTGCAGATACCTTGAGAAAACCGTAATTCAAAAGGACATATGTAACCGAATGTTCATTACAGCACTATATACAATAGCCAGGTCATGGAAGCAACCTAAATGTCCAACAACAGATGAATGGATAAAGAAGATGTGGCACATATATACAATGGAATATTACTCAGCCATAAAAAGAAACGAAATTGAGTTATTTGTAGAGGTGTGAATGGACCTAGAGTCTGTCATACAGAGTGAAGTAAGCCAGAAAGAGAAAAACAAATATATTAGTGCATATACGTGGAATCTAGAAAAATGATACAGATAAACCTATTTGCAGGGCAGGAATAGAGACGTAGATATAGAGAATGGACATGTGGACATGGCGCGGGGAAGGGGGGCTGGGACGAATTGGGAGATAAGGTTGACATATATACACTACCATGTGTTAAATAGATAGCTAACGGGAACGTGCTATAAAGCACAGGAGCTCAGCTCTGTGTTCTGTGACAACCTAGATGGGTGGGATGGGGTGGGGTGTGGGAGTGAGGTCCAAGAAGAAGGGGATATATGTACACATACAGCTGATTTACCTCATTGTACAGCAGAAACGAACACAACATTGTAAAGCAATTATTCTCCAATAAAACAAAACAAAACAAAACAAAACAAAACCACAAACAGGTAGAATTTTAAAAAAAAGGAAACAGGGCTTGCAACATCTTTTCAAACTAGATATCAAAAAAAACCCCTATCAAATATAACTAGGATCAGATCAAACGGACTCAGTGTCCTAATTAAATAAGCTCCCATTGGCTAAGAGTAGGACAATTAGAGTATCAATAAGAATAACAATGCAGAGCATTGAAACATATTAACTATGTTTAGTGTTTGGTTATGTTTGAGGACATTAGCAAGCCAACTCATTGTACTAGTAATCAAAAAGAAAGACTTAAGCATTTATCCTGTCTGTCCAAGGGTCCAGGCAACAATGATCAAAGCAGTAAACACTAAATAAAGAGAGTCAACCAGACAGTATCTATCACCTGGTGGAAGTAAGTAGTACTACCTAGGAAGAACTCTTGGGGGGAAAAAAGAAAGAAAATAATTGAAATCTAGTCAAGCATCTAGATAAAACTACCATTTTACTGGAAGTACAGGTGATGGAGGAACAAACCTGTTAAATGATACCACGGGGATACAATCAGCAAATCCACACTGTGAGAACATGTGTAGGACAAACAACCCTGTTAATGAGATGAAGGGCTGGGGTGGGGAAGAGTGGGAGAGTGTATAAACAGATTTCAGTAACTGCTAAATCAACTGTTACGTATGAACCTTACCTGGATCCTGATTCAAAGAAACAAAGTACAAAAACCATAAATAGCATAATTGGGGAAAGGTGAGTACTAACTGGATATTTGACAGTATTATGGGATTACTCTTTGGCAGGATGGGGGAAGGTGGTGGTTATTGATACTGTAATTATGTTTGAAAAGGGAAGTCCTTGTTTTTTTAAAGCTATATAGAGAAAAATTCACAGATGATATGACATGACATCTGAAATTTCCTTCAAAATAATTCAGAGGGGGTAGGTATTGGGTGGGAGTACAGAGGAAAAAAAGATTGACCGTGAGTTGATAAGTATTGAAGCTAGATGATTGGTGAAGGACGGCTTATTGTCTCTACTTTTGAACATATTTGGAATTTTCCAATATAAAAAATGTTAAATGTATGAAAAAAATATTGTAAACAAAGCATTCAAAAAAGAAACTACTAATAGTAGTTAGTTAAAAGATAAAAGACCTTAGAATAGTCATAGGAAAATGTCACAGATTTTCAGAATAATAGTTTTGAGAATGATAAACCATATGGTGAACAAAATTTATCCATCTAAGAAACACAGTGAAACGTTTGTTTATGTTAACTGTGTGCCTGTTGGCTGACTTTTTGAAAAAGTTATTTTGAAAAATCCTTGAAAGTAACTAGAGAATTAAATATGGCAAAAATTTTGACAAACTACGGAGTTGGACTTTTACCAAGTTGGACATAAGATATATAATCTCCACTGTAGACAAGCTCAGGCAGGAAAATTAACCTAATCACTCAAAGGGATGAGAAATGTGATATTTTCTGTTATACTTGCACAATCAAAAATTTTAAACCGGATATATTTATTTGTACAGTTTCCTTTGAAATCAATGGGAAAAACACAGAAGAACTTAAATATGCACCCCGACATAAATGTGTTCTCAGAGTTGAGGGAAGCTCTTGCATTTCTGCAGGTACAAGGAAGTCATTCATTCACTGGTCCTCAGTCAGCCAGTCTCTTGAAACACGGCCATTAGGACTGCATGAATCTTATAAAGCAAAACCTCTGAAATAGTCCTCCCCACTGAGATTTAGCAAACTAAACTTCCTTTAATAATTCTTTCATATGCTTAAATAATTCCCTCTAGAATATTAACATACCCAGTTGAAAGAAAGAAAGGCAAGCATGCCATATTTTATATTTATCCAGAGTCACTTGGAAAGCCATTAAGTGGTACCACATGGGGATGCTGACATGCTACAGTGAAGTGGTCTTTGTGCCTTTACATTTGTAGGAGGCAGAGACACAGAAGGCGCTAGATCGGCAGTCAGATACTCCAGTACTTATCAGCTGCATGAGCTTGAGCTGGTCCCACTCTCCTCACCTGTAAATCAGGACTCCAAGAGTAGAACAGGGTAACAGAGGGAGGGTCTTGTACTTTCAACGGTCATCACAGGTTTTATGCTAGTGAGTTGGACCATGCTTGACTCAACTTTTTATCAATAATAGCAAACAGTCAATGGCCATGAATTTCCAAGTACTGTGTTCAGTACTCGGATGGAAAGATAAGTAAAAATATGAGTCAAATAATATAAAAATATGAGTAAAACTCATATTCAAATATGAAACAGATTCAAACCCATGAGGGTTCACGCATGAGCAGGTAAGTAATATAGAACAATGTTTTTAAATAATATGTGTCTCCCAGAAGGTCTCTCGGGGTAGTGTTTATTGGCTCCAAATCTCAAAGAATGAGTAGACAATTACTAGCAGAGAAGAGGGGAGAGGCATGGGGTGGGCAAAAGGACGTTCAGGGTAAAGGAAAGGCTCAGAGACAGAGTTAAAGAAAATCCAAGGACATTGAGTAAATATCCCAAAGTGGCTTACACATGGGAGAAGATGCTGAGAAGGGGTGGGTTGAGAACACTGTGAAGGGCCATGACTGCCCTACATAAGGCATTTGTGCTTTATCCTGTGGGCTTTTGGGAACCAATGAAGATTTTTCATCCAGGGAAGCCCATGATAAGTTTCTTGTTCCTCTCACTGTAGTCAGTCTCCCCTGATGGAGTCCTACTCTTACCAGCAACAGTGCCAATAGGACCCTACTTTTCTTATTCAGAAACGTCCAGGGAGCTTTATACAGAGCACTGTGGGCACTGCTCCCCGTGCTGCGTTGATAAAACGTAGCTGAAATTGCTCAATTTATACAACTGCTATTATTTTTTGAATTTTATTTTATTTATTTTTTTATACAGCAGGTTCTTATTAGTTATCCACCTTATACGTATTAGTGTATACATGTCCATCCCAATCTCCCAGTTCATCCCACCACCACTGCACCCCGCACCGCAAGTTTCCCCTCTTGGTGTCCATACGTTTGTTCTCTACATCTGTGTCTCTATTTCTGCCCTATGCAACTGCTGTTTAGGGTTGGTTTTCATTTTAGACCTTATATACACAAATACAGGAGAATTCCTTCTCCAGACTGTATCTGGACAGATTTGTTCATTGTATAAGCTCTGACACAAACTCTTTCAAACCATTAAGGTTAATTTCTTTTCCTGGGTGATATATGACGTATTTGTTTTCTGGAAGAGTTCATGTAACTCCCAAATGTGTCCCTGAGAATATCTGAATTATGATGGAAGAATCTTTCCTATTTACAGCTGAGAAAGCCAGCATTTATCTAACATCTTCTTCAAACACAATACTATATAAGTTACAAGGTTCCCAGGAATTACAAAGAAAGAAAAACAAGAGAAGGGCTGGTTTCTGTCCTTGTGGGGGGTAGGGTGACAATCTAAGAGGAGAGGCTGCATAAGCACAAATGAAAATATCGAAAACACTTTGTTAAAAACACATTACGGGGGCTTCCCTGGTGGCGCAGTGGTTGAGAGTTTGCCTGCCGATTCAGGGGACATGGGTTCATGCCCTGGTCCGGGAAGATCCCACATGCCATGGAGCGGCTGGGCCCGTGAGCCACAACTACTGAGCCTGCGCGTCCAGAGCCTGTGCTCTGCAACGGGAGAGGCCACAACAGTGAGGGGCCCGCATACCACAAAAAATAACCCCCCCACACAAAAAAAACATATTACGGTGACATTTAAATATGACATACTTAGAAGAGACGATCTCCCCAAAACAAGATTTCCTGGTATCTTTCCTAGAACATGCTATTATGCTTCTATCAAAGTTTTAAAATAAAGCTTGCCAGGAAGAGAAATGTAAAATATAAGTTTACTTGGTGAAAGCTATCATTCTAATTTTGAGCTCTTAATGTCAGTTTTAACCTAAGCCTTTTTCTTCACTGAGAGTTCTCATGCTTGTGTACAGAAAATTATGTATTTTTTCCTGCTTTCTGTGTCGTCATTTTGTTAGGTGAAAGTTCTGAAAGCAAAATCTTTTTTTTTATTGTTATTGAAGTATAGTTGATTCACAATGTTGTGTTAGTTTCAGGTATACGGTAACATGTATATGTTCTTTTTCAGATTCTTTTCCCTTATAGGTTATTACAAGACATTGAGTATACTTGTAGAGAGTAGTTGATATAATAGTTTACCCAGAAGAATGGCAACTCCATGGAAATAAGAGGGATCAGCGTGACATTCTTACCACCCCTCACTCGGAATGCTCATGCCAGCAGGCTCTGTAGCATGCATATAAGACCATGAGAAATGCTTTCTAAATGGATAGCTCAGACCCTCAGTCCCTTCTCTAAAATTTCAAAACCCGCAAAGCTCCAAAAACCAAGTGTTTGTCCAACTTATTGGCGACAAAACATGCCCTGCACTGGTAATTGGGTATGTTACTTATTCCATCTAGTATGAACATGTTTTCCTACAAAAACATAAATGTTTGATTGTGGAATGCTGTCCCACCCCCGACTGAGCACAGCTATGTAATTTATGCTTTATCATTTAATACTTTGAAAATTCTGAATTCTGAAACAAATCTGGCCCCAAGGGTTTCAGATAAGAAATCATGGCGCTGGAATAGCAGGGACTGATTAAGCACCTTTCATGTTCAAGGTGCTGTACACAAACTTCTCATTTGATCCTCACCATGCCCTATGAATGAGGTATTAATATCACTGCTCTAATGATGGAGAAACTGAGGTCCAGCAAAGTTAAGCAATTCATCCAAGATCCCATATCTCAGAAGTGATAGAGCAAAGACTCAAACCTGGGTCTGTTGGATTCCAAAGCCCATGTTCATTGCACTCTGTCTGAGGCTTCTCTGCAGCTCTTTCTCATCACATATCTATTCACCAGCCCCATCAATCACCCCCTGATGGTGGCCATGGATTCTAGGATCCTTCCAGGCTGTATAGATGCCAAAGGAGAGAATGGTATTAAGCATTGATGAAGAGCTCATTTCTCTTCTTGCCCCTTCAAACGAACAATGGGTGTCTTCCTGCAAGACCTACATTTTTATGCCGATTCATTGCCATCTAGTGGTTATTTTAAAAAGATGAGTTTTACATAAAATATTAGGATGACGTACACCATTTTTAACAGGTGGGGGAGTTGGTCCTTGGATGCTGTTGAAAAAGATAAGATTTGCAGTAAAAAGGAAACTAACCTAAGAAAATATCTATAAAATGAAATAAATTTTCATTTTTACATCCTTCAGGTGAACGACTAGCAAGATGGATGGGTTTTGATAAGGCTTTATAAAATCTCATCTATTAAAAACTGACCTAAATAATCAGATTAAATCTCTATGTATGCTGCTTAGGAAAATAAAAGCTTTCTCTAAAACCATTTCTTCAGCCTTCCTCTAAACATTGCCAGGGATCGTCTCTGTTCCTATTATAATATTTACAATGCAAATTAATAGTTGCCATGTTCTCCTCTTCATGAAATTAAAAACAGTCATTCATATCCTCATTTACATACTTTCCTCTCAGATGAACTCTCACTCATCTTTGGTAACGATGAAATAATTTATAAACTTGAAAGTGGGCTCAAGGAAATCACAGCATTGCCCACCAAAAGAAAAGTTTTTAGGTATTGTAAATACTTAATATTTATTGAGCTTCTGGAAAGTCCTGTAATAGATTCAAATATGAACTCAGCAGTCTCTTGGCTTCAAGTGGCTTAGAATCTAAAGGAAGAAGATTGGCAAGTACATGTTAAGGAGAAATACAGAATATGATGCAAGAGAATCCAATGTATTTGGAGATGGGAACAGTCCAGGATTAAAGTCCTGAAGACACCCACTAGCTTGCTAGTTTCAGAGGCCAGGCCCTGAAAACTTCATGACACCAAAGAGTTCTCAGATATATTGAGATCAAGTTAACTATCCAATTATTGGAACAACGAGAGAGTTAAAGTTGCTTCGGGATTAAAAATGGGTACCCTTGGTAACCAAGGCACAACTGTCCACCTTAAACCATCAGAAGGAAAGTCATGCATATGTCAGAATTGGGGGGGGGGTCTTCCCTTACACGTTGCCTGTGGGTTAAACGGTGCATCTTGCAAGGAGGGAACATGATAAAATGAAGCAGACTCAGGACTTCCCTGGTGGTCCACTGAGTAAGACTGTGCTTCCACTGCAGGGGGCACGGGTTCGATCCCTGGTCGGGGAACTAAAATCCCACATGCCACACAGCCAAAAAAAAAAAAAAAAAAAAATGCAGATTCCCCAAATTCACTTTATTTTCACATTATGTGGTTTGAAAGAAAGAAAGAAAAAGAAATCTTCTACCTGCAGTAAGTGTAGGGATGTAATGAGGGGCCCCTAGCAGGGCACCCAAAGTCCTTTCTTTTTGAAAACTAACAAGATTCATTATGACTTAGAAGTGGCCCAGTGCCATTTGTCCCTGTTTTTTCCTTTTGGCATGTTTCTCACGTGCTCCTTGGTCTTTTAATTCTGAATTGTGACACTGTCTTGTTTTGGTACAAACGTTTACTTATGGGGTCCTGTTCACAGATTTCATTTCATCCAAGTAAAAACCCAGTAGTTTTGTGCTTTCCTTATTTTTGCTGCTGGGTGGCTTAATAAGAACAAAGGCAAGACTCAATACAGACAGAAGAACCTGATGATTTGCAACAGGGAGGATGAAAGGTGCATGTCACACTGGAGAGGGGTTTCTGAACAACTGCCCAGAGGCACCGCATGTGATGAGAGTAGAGAGGAAGGGACAAGGGACCCCGGGGAGCATCCAGTTGCTCTGCTCTTAAGGAAGACTCACAACATCCCCCATTTGTTCCTGAAATTGATCCACATTAGGGAAACCAGAGGCTCTCATTTAGGGAAGGCCAGCATGGAATGCACCACTTTGTCCTTTTGGGATATTAAAGTGATAAAATTACTAAAACAATTTCCAGGGCTCTTAATATATGTGTAAATGTCATCTGAGCCTTAAAAAAAGCAAGGCTTTTAATGAAGTATAAAACTCCCTGGTGTGTGTATTCACAGCACATGCTCTATTGGAAGGCAACAATAGAGTCACGTGTGTGTGGGCACCAGACCTAAATCTAGACTTCTCAGGTTCAAACCCGACCACCTACCCTGGGCAAGTTCCTTGGTCCTGTGTCTAGATTCCATTATCTGTAAAGAGCGAAAGTAACAGGACTTACCTCATAGGGTTATTCCAAGAATCGAATGAATGAATGAATACACATAAGGCACTTAGCATGGTGCCTGGAACAGAGGAATCACTCCATAAACATTAGCAGTTATTATTACTTATTTACAATGAAGTTTTGAATTAGCTTTAAATAATTCAGTATAAAATTATTTAAAAGTGTTTGTCAGGGCTTCCCTGGTGGCGCAGTGGTTGAGAGTCCGCCTGCCAATGCGGGGGACACGGGTTCGTTCCCAGGTCTGGGAGGATCCCACATGCTGCGGAGCGGCTGGGCCCGTGAGCCATGGCCGCTGAGCCTGTGCGTCCAGAGCCTGTGCTCCGCAACGGGAGAGGCCACATCAGTGAGAGGCCCGCGTATCGCAAAAAAAAAAAAAGTTTTTGTCAAATGACTATCACGTCCAGCCAATATTACATGTAAGAAGAAGAGGTTGATATTATCTATACAGGAAGATATAATTGTTAATTATAATTAAAATTAACAATGATTAGTCAAGTACCATGGAAATGTTTTACATATTTTAACTAATTTAATATTCCCTGGTGGGGAGGGAGATACTTTATGCCCATTTCACAGGCAAGAAAACAGAGACTTAGAAAAGTTAAATGTCATACAATAAGCCGTGGATTGGAATTTAAGACCAGATATATCTGATTCCAAAGTATGGGTTCTTTATACTACGTCCCAAATTTGGGCTTAATTGTTAAAATACAACGAGGCATTAATTTTCCTCTTAGATACTTGGCATCCAAGATAAAAATAGAAACAGAACTGATGGATGTCTTTCTTTGACAGAATCAGACTATCAGAAAAACAGTAGCAACTAGAGGGTCAAATCTAAAAGGAATTCTTAACTATATATTGAAAATTTTAATGGGTAATATTCTCAAATGGAGTATTTTGAAAAAACAAACAAAAAAATTCTTTGAGTAACTGATTTTTTGGGTAAATATCCTTGCTGAAATCCACCTTACCCAAGCTATTTCTGGAAGCAGTACTATATGATGGCATATAGATATTGTATAGCTGTCGTGTGATCTAGCTTCTTTCAAGAAGTTTGGAAAACTTAAAGGAATGAATTTAAGCACATCCTTTGGAAAACTTCTCATATATCAATTTCTTGACTGGGCTTTCTTCTGGTCAGAAATCAATTAAGCATTGAGCTCTCAGAAATGGCTAAAATATTAGGGAACTAGGGCATAACTATATTCAGGACTCAGTGTAACTTTTTCAATTTTTTTAAATTAAAAAGTATTTTTAAAATGCCAGCACTCACCAAATGTGCAAGGAAAAATTCATAAAAATAAAACTCCAACCCCTAGAATTGGGAGGAAATCAAGAGAAAAAATTCAATAAAAAACCCAATTTCAGCTTTTGGCTTCCATGGAGTATCGATATACCATAGGTACTTGGAAATCTTTTAAAATGATGAAATCAGCAATGTGTGAGAGATTCCTAATAGTTCACTGGTTTATTGGAAACCCAGGAGAGTACACAAACAGTGGAGGAATTGTCACAGTGAGAACATGAAGATAGAGTTAATGTTTGTAAAATGTTTATAACTTTGGTGAAGGCTAGAAAAATGATAGAAGCTTAAGCATTAGTGCTGTGCGTGGCTTTTTGTTTGTTTTTGTTGTTTTAGCTCCTCTCCAACTTTGGAGAAAAGTGTTCACAGGTGCACACTCCCACACACATAAAAAGCCCCATTTCACATCTGAACTCATGTATTCAACTCCCTACTTGACGTCTCTTCAAAGTTTAACATGATAAGAACTGAGCAACCTACTTTTGTCAAGTCTTATCCAGCACAATGAATGGAAACTTTATGCTTCCATTCATGCTGACAAACAGCTTTGGAATCATCCTTGGTTCCTTTCTTTCTCTCAAATCCACATCTGTTATGTCAGACCTCCTCAGCTGTGCCTTCAAAGTCTATCCAGCACCTAGCCATTCCTTAACAGCTTCACAGCCAACCTGGTTCACATCCCATCACCTCTCCCAGCTCATTGCAATGGCTTCCGACTGCTCTCCTAGACCTCACGTGTTGTCTTTGTTCTGCATTCAAAACAGCAGTTGGGGGTTTCCCTGGTGGCGCAGTGGTGGAGAGTCCGCCTGCCGATGCAGGGGACACGGGTTCGTACCCCGGTCCGGGAAGATCCCACATGCCGCGGAGCAGCTGGACCCGTGAGCCATGGCTGCTGAGCCTGTGCGTCTGGAGCCTGTGCTCCACAACGGCAGAGGCCACAGCAGTGAGAGGCCCGCGTACCGCAAACAAAACAAAACAAAACAAAATTTAAAACAAAAAAAAAGCAGCAATTGGAGTGATGCTGTCACAGTGTTAGATAGATCATGTCAATCTGTTGCCCAAAACCTTCCAGTGATTTTCCTTCCCGCACGGTGATAGTCAGTATCTCTATGATGGCCAAAGGCCCTGTGCTGTGTATGGGTCCCTGCCCCTTGGGCTCTGACCCCGTTTCTCCTGCTTTATTCCTCTCTCTCTCTCTCTCCACTCCTGATCCTCTGAACTGGAACACACCAGTTCACTCTTCAGAGTCTGTTCTGACCTTTCCCTTCGACTGTCACCCACATTTCCCAGTGGCTCACCGGCTCCCTCCTTTCTTGGTGGCATGTGCCTTCTCAGAGAAGTCTTCCCTCTTGGTATGGAAAGTTGCAAAACCCACCCTCCATACCTTTTCATTCCCTTTCCCTACTTTCCTTTTCTTCTGAGCACTCAGCATCATCCAGCTTACTGTACATTTTATTTTACTTAGTCATCAAACACCTGATGCTGTCAGAAGGTAGTTCCATAAGGGACAGGAGGGAAATTTTGTATTCCCAGCGTCTGTCCCCGGTCCCTAGAGAGGGAGCAACGGGGCTAGATCCAAGTTTATGGGGCCTGAAGCTTATATATGCAATCCGAAGAAAACTCTTTTTTAAAAAAAGAATACAAAATTAAGTATAAAAGTAAATACAGTATAGGCTTAGAATTAGACATCACAATAAATTATTTTTAAATTTTTATTTTATTTATTTGTTTTTTTGCGGTACGCGGGCCTCTCACTGTTGTGGCCTCTCCCGCTGCGGAGCACAGGCTCCGGACACGCAGGCTCAGCGGCCATGGCTCACGGGCCCAGCCGCGCCGCGGCATGTGGGATCTTCCCAAACCGGGGCATGAACCCGTGTCCCCTGCATCGGCAGGCGGACTCTCAACCACTGCGCCACCAGGGAAGCCCAATAAATTATTTTTTAAATAGTCAAAAACTAGCATAAAAATCACCAGGTTCAGAAACATGGCATATTTATTAACTGCCTACTCATGTCTACAGTACTTTTTGTCTACATTTTTGTCTATATCCTCTTTAGTACCTCCTTTTAGGACAATAATTTTCTATAGAGAAAATGGAAAGGCATTTTGGTCTTTTCTCTGACATAATTGATTAAAGTTTTATCTTGCTTTGTTTTGTTTTTTTATATTGATTGCTTGCTTGATTCATTGTTTAGCTTGTATTAACAGTTCATCTTTACAACTTGTTCTTGGCAGTGTCACGTAAGTTATTAGTATTGTTGTCTAATTTGGAAAAACATCTACCAGGTTTCTTTGTTGTTGTTGTTTTTGGCTGCATGGCGTGGCTTGTGGGATCTTAGTTCCCCGACCAGGGATTGAACCCGGGCCCCCAGCACTGGAAGCATGGAGTCTTAACCACTGGACCGCCAGGGAAGTCCCTCTATCAGGTTTCTTTCAAGCAGAGTTGTAAGATTTCCAGTTCTCGTGCAGTGACCAATCTTAAATATTCCTTGAACTGATGACACTCAACAGTATGTTATTGATGTCCTCTTCGTGATGGCCTAATAAGAGTGTCATGGCATCTCTATCGATGCCAGTATTTCATGGGGATAAAACGTGCAACTTTACCCATACATTCACTGTTTTTAATACACAGGTTTGTACCCAACAAAAGTAGGAGATCTGATGAGCTCTAGTACCTGTAATTCTCATCAAAAGAAAACATTGGCTGGTACATTTATAATTGTATCTGCTGCATTTTTAAGTATATTCCTGATCAGAGAGAACTTTTGTTTTGACCAGGAATCAAGAAGAACCGCGTTTTCTGCTTTCAGTTTTACATACCTAGTGATTGGAAGAATTCTCCAAAGCCAGCTCTGGCTACTTCTCCTCTCCTATCCACATGCTTACAGCATCAGGCACTGCAGGACACATTCACACAGCCCTGCACATTCATGCCAAAACCTAGGGGGGGATGACAGAGCAAGCAGTATGCATATTTATGGCAACCTTTCCTACCCCAGGATAGCAACAGTCTGATGGCACA
Source organism: Phocoena sinus (assembly GCF_008692025.1). Classification (NCBI taxonomy): domain Eukaryota; kingdom Metazoa; phylum Chordata; class Mammalia; order Artiodactyla; family Phocoenidae; genus Phocoena; species Phocoena sinus. Next base: position 57,425,003 of record NC_045776.1, on the reverse strand, counting down.
CGGAAGTAACTGTGAAACACACACCTACAACCATGAAACTCAAACTCAGTGCATCCTCAATCAGCCAGACCCCTAAAGATGCCTGCAGCCCTCCATTCCCAGGAAATACAAGGAAAAGTCTGAGTGAAAAGTGACAGGAGTCATAACTGATTATAGTAAAGATATCTTATCATGGCAAATTCTACGAAAACATGTGGCAAAGTGAATGCATTGACAGAGCCTCTCCTAAGACTTTGAAAAGAGCCTGTGCAAGCGAGGGACCCTGAAGCTCAAGTGTTTACTAGCTTCATAATAAGGTCGCTTTTGACACTCAATAAATATTTGTTGAATAAAGTAAGGAAGAAACAATATCCAAGACCCAAACCCAGATATCCAAAATCTAAACATCATGCTATTTCTATAGACTGCTGAATGTGGTCCACTCTTATGTTAATGGAGGAGTCAAGCTACACGCCCACTGAGCCATTAGGCATGCTCTCAATGACCTTGGGAGAAGGGGGGTGTGTTTTGAGGATTCTATGGTGGTAGAGAGATAGCAAGAAGAAACACTGAAGAAATGGTGGGAAAAGTATTTTAAAACTGGGAAGCATTTTAATTAATTAATTAATTTATTTATTTTTGGCTGTGTTGGGTCTTCGTTGCTGCATGTGGGCTTCCTCTAGTTGCAGTGAGCGGGGGCTACTCTTCATTGTGGTGCATGGGCTTCTCATTGCAGTGGCTTCTCTTGTTGCAGAGCACGGACTCTAGGCGTATGGGCTTCAGTAGTTGTGGCTCGTGGGCTCTCGAGTGCAGGCTCAGTAGTTGTGGCGCACGGGCTTTGTTGCTCTGTGGCATGTGCGATCTTCTTGGACTAGCAATTGAACCTGTGTCCCCTGCATTTGCAGGCGGATTCTTAACCCCTGTGCCACCATGGAGGTCCTGGGAAACATTTTATTCGCGGCCCTGGCACTGGCCTGGAGTCAGAGAAGCCAGGAGGTGAATGACTTGATGATGTTAGGCAAGTTACTTTACCTCTCAAAGCCTCAGTGTCGCCATCCAAAAATGTCTGGTCCATAGTGGGTAGTCAGTAAACTGAAGCCACCGTGGTGATGGTTCTTGTTGTAATGAGAAGGCTGCTCAGATACATGAATTGATTCCTCAGCTTCCTCTGACCATCTTTCTAGATCCCTCCATGCCTCTTCTTTAAAGCAAAGCAAATGAGACGGGAAGCCCACACCTGGCTCTTCCCTGGGCCTGATACACCTGAGCCCTGAGAGTACATAGGGATGCTCACAAGTCAGGAAGTCAGTCTATTTCCGCCTTCACATTCTGCTTTTGCCATGTAGCTAAGAGCTTTTCCCGAAGCCAACCTCCCACCAGGCTGCCTTAGCTTTGTCTACTTTTGTTCTCTTTAAGAAGTTAGACTGTTACTAGAGGGGGAAGAAAATATTTAGATCAATACATTTCTTCCGTCCACTACGTTCAAAAGAATTTTAAAACGGTGGGATTCATGAGTTATCGCTAGATATGGCACAATCAATGGGTCTCTAGCTGACCAGTCCCTGCTGGCTCACCATTAGCATTAAGTTCTGGAAAAGGGAGTGATACTGAAGACTCATCTGATCTATAATCGTGGACAAAATATTACAACAATGAACAACAACGAGAAAAGATGCCCCCTCTTAAAGTCGATGATGTTCTTTGGGAATCACGTTTGAAAGCTGAAAGTCTATTTTAAACTAATTGCATTCAAAGTTCTTTATTCGTTTCTTTCTTGTGGTGGAACAATCCCAAGTTTAGACAGATGGGCTCTTGTTCAGTGGCCACTGCAATGGGAAAAAAGGCAAATGATCCTCCAGCAGGCAAACGTGGAGCCGTGGCCAGCATCAGCGACAGATGGGCGGCTCCACTCTGTCATGGTTCCACTGAAGCTTTTCCCAGCACACGTAGAGCTCTGCTGTCACAGGCTGTAAATGGACACAAACCCCTTGAGAAAGAGATTTAGGGGTCTTAGCTTGGTGATAAAAGTAAATGCCATTAAATGAGTATATCAGATGGGCAGGAGGGATGTGATGACTTCATAAGACAAATTCCTTGGAAAGTAGAAATGTGTACTCTTGAAATTGTCTCTGGAATTTATATGGATTTTGAAGTAGATATAGAAATCTATTTCAATCAGTGTCAATTGTGTCGACCAGGAATTTTAAATTGAAATAATCTTTTCCTTTAGCACATTTGACATTCGTCCATTAACTCTCTAATATCCTTATCCAGTTTTGTACCCACTTGCTGGCCTATAACTGCGGTCACTTGACCTTGACAGTTACCCATGTTCTTCTCAAGTCAAGTGTTTTTTTTCCAGGTCCATTTTTGTTTGTTTGTTTTTGGTTTTTGGTTTCTAGACAATTTCATGATCAACTTTGACCTTAATTATATGCTTTCCAAAATCAATGAGAAGGAGTTATTGCTTCCTTCCCCGGATATAGACACAAGGATTAGTGAGACAATACTCTTTTCTAATTTTATGTGTATTTTTTCTTTCCAGTAATATTGATCACCCCATTTTTCTCACCTCTCTCTGTGAAAGCCCAGGGGCTGGGGGGTGGGGGACAGCTCATTTGTTAAATGAGCCCCATGGCAGTTGAAGTTAGTTCACACTTCTTTCCAGAGGCTTTCTCTGCCAGGGTTAAAGCCGTTCTTTGTAGCAAAGCACCACAAATGCCAATAATGTAGTTTAGATAAAATGAGTCCCATGACCAAGAATGACAATTACAATGGACTTGCCTGTGATTCTGTACAATTATTCATCTTGAAGTTTAGACCTTAATTCCCAATAGAAGATTTTAATAAAGACGTTGCAGAAATAGAACAGATCGATCATTAATTACAGTGGTCTGTGCTTAGAGCCTTTTGCAATCACACACTAGGCTCACAGTCCAGAAATCCAGAAACCTGTACCTTCTACCATAGCCCGAGAATATCTGAATAGTCATGGGTGAACAGATAATCTTCTTCATATGATAAACTTTCTTAGACAGGCTGTGGGTTATCCGTCAGAGGACAAGACTAATGTTTAAAAGGAATATCTATGAATTCTAAATATTTCTGCCAAAGGGATCAGTTTTTCTATCATCCTGTTGAAGCACAGGTCTCATGTATGATGTGATCATTCTTAACCACTTTAAGACTTGTCTTCTACAATGACAGGAATAATCCATAAGCCCACCTCTGACCCATAGTAGAGGTTTCTATCCAGGATTGCCAGATCACATGCAAGATGCTCAGCTAAACTTGACTTTCAGATTGACAATGAATAATTGCTTAATACAAATATGTCCCATGAAATATTGGGGACACATTTATGTTCAAAATTTATTCACTGTTTATCTGAAATTCAAATTTAATTGGGTGTCTTATATTTTATTTGCAAATCTAGCAACGCTTTGGATACCTTTTGCTCTAAAAACTCAAAACATGTCTTATCAACATTCAGAAAATATTATGCATCTATCCGATATCAATACAGGAGAATCAAACCCAAATAGTGTGGACATATGGAAGGGGCATCCTAGTGGAGTTCCAACATGTCATTTGAGCGGTTTCTAAAAGATCTAGGTCCTGAGCCACTGTTACGTTCTCCTTTTGAACAGTTAACAGCAGACACTAAGGATTGACCATCCACAAACCATTCACAAGTGCTTGTACCCTTGACTTCCTCTATTACAGGGGTTGGGAAGATAAAAGGTCTCACTTTCCCAGACCGCCTATAGCACGGGGTGGCTACGTGGTCCAGTTCTAGAGGATGAAAGGCAAGTTGCAGGCACTGGGTGAGGCTTCCAGGAAAACTTCCATGAAAGGTTCTGCTTTGCTGGCTGGAAAGTTGTCCCTGGGGACTTGAAAATTGTTCTAAAGTCAAATAATGCTTGAGTCCAACCATAATCCTTCCTATTCCTTGCTTCCCAATCCTGCCTTCCAATCTGCCAGGGTTGGCCTTCATCCCAGCTACTGTCCTCTCCTTCAGGAGTAGTTAGATTAGTCTCCCAAATTAGCCTCGCTGATGACAGGTTGGTGCTCGTGGAGATTATTTAGTGCATTTGATGCTACTTTGGTCCTTTTGTTTTATTTGACTCCATATCCACAAGCTGGACTTCTTCTTCTAACCAATCATGTCAGAAATGCGTGTTTTTTTTGTCCCAAGTGAAACTGGGCAAGACCAGACATTGGAAATCCACCACTCTTTAGAAACTTAACTCAAGGTGCTCAACCATTGTTGAGTCATAGCATCAACCCAAGCCCTCCTTAAACACAGAAGGAAATCCGCTCAGCACATCCTATCAGCCCTCAGTGAGCATCTTTGCATTCTCACAGGAAGTAAGACTTCTTGTGGTGCTTATTTGTGTACTTAGTTTTCTGTTCTGAAGCAATACCGTCTTGACATCTCAACATGAGGAGGAAAGAGACCAAAGATGTCAGTGTTGATGCAGATTTGAATAACCCAATTTACTCAAGTTTAACATCTCTGCTGTTCCAAATTCAACCCCATTTAAATAAGGATTTTTTTTTTTTCTCCTCTAAGATAAGAATTCACGCACAATGCGCTTATCATAGGCCAAGCCTACTGGATGGCTTGGGGCCAAGCAGAAAGGTAGCCAAGTAGCATTATCATTCTAAAACCACCTTATTCTTTTTTAAAGTTCATGTTATTTTTTAAAAATTTATATTCAAATCACACCCTCATTTGAGATTGGTAAAAATTCTTTTCTCTAAATAGATTCTGGTGAGAATTGCGGGGAGAAAGAAAACCTAAGCTGAAAAAATTATGTCAAACCTCACACCCTGGTAAGTTAGGTAGGCTTCATTCACTCACTCACCCATTTGTTTCTTCATCCATCCATTTCTTCATTCATTTATCAAGTGAGTATTTGTTGGGTGCCTCTGAAATATGAGCCAGGCTCCAGTTATGAAATAATTTGCTTGGAGGGGGTGTGTGTGTGTGCGTGTGCGTCTGAGTAGGTTGTATTCTAAAAATCCTTATAGTTGTTAATGTATCTGTTATTTGCATTTTTTTATTGTTTTACCATTAAGAATAATTGACTGAACATTCCCACATATATGAAAATCTCATGTCTTAGAAAGGAAGCTTCACCCAACCACTCATTTTAAAATGTCAACTGTGTTAAAATGCCAAAGATTCACATTAGGAGGGTGAAAGCAGACATCAGTGTGGCATAAAAGAAACAGTCTCACAGACTGATGAATATTTCATCATTTCTCATTGTTTTCTTGTTCTTTCTAGGTTGGCTGGTGCCTGTGTACGTGGCTGACTTCAGACGCATGAACTCAATGGAGGGGATATTAGCACTTGGATCAACTGAAAAATCCCACTTGGGTGACATTTAGGCTCCTGGGTCTCAGGCTGTCAGCCCAGTCAGTCTGTAAAACAAAATATCCTTGAGTTTCTCAAGTGTGTGTGTAAACTGTCCTAGCTTGACTTTTCTCAGCAAAGTCTTCCCCATGGTCACAGAAAGACAATTCTCAGCAAGGCGAGGGAATGTAAATTAGGCAGCATGGTGAGATACAGAGCTTTCTTCAAACCTTGAGTTGTGAAATCAGTTTAGTTAGCCTGACCAGCATGGAAGGAACCAGAACAGAACAGATTGGAAAGGAATAGCAAGTATCAGAATGGATCGCATGGCATGTCCTAAGGGTAAGTGTTGTTTGGGGAAAACCTTTTCCTTAATACAGCATGGGTTATATTTCTTCATATCATCAGTTTTTCTCTCTCTACCAAACCTTCCCATGATTCTAAATATGCAATGATTTTATTCTTAAAAATAAACCTTTCCCGACCCCACTACTCACCCTGGCTGTTGCCCCAGTTCATTCCTTCCCTTTAAAGCAAATTCCTGCAAGTAGCTTCTCTACGTTCTCATTTCTCTCCTTCTGTTCTACCTTGACTGCCCTTCCCAGCCCACCACCCCAGCAAGACTATGATAGTCAAAGTCACCCGTGATGAGCGTGTTTCCAAATCCAACGGTAAATTCTCAGCCTTCCTCTTGCTTGGCCGACTGGCAGCCCTGGATGTAGTGGTTCGTCTTCTCCTCTTTGAAACACCTCCTCACTTCCCTCCACTGCTACCGGGCTGGTCCAAGTCACCTTCCTTTTCCCCTGTCTTATTGTGCTAGTGTCCTGACTGGTCTTTTTGCCCACGCTCTCACCCACTACCACCCCCAAAGTCTGTTCTCCTCATAACAGTTAAATCATGTCATTTTTTGTTTTAAAACCTCCACTGACTTCACAGGTCACTCAAAGTTAAGGTCAACAACGTTACAGCAGCCTCAGAGACCCTGCACAATCGCCTCCCTCATGCCCCCGCCCAACCTCACTGCCCACTACTCTCATCCGACTCTACCATCTCTACCCCCACTGGCCTTCTCTCTGTCCCCCCAAACCCACCAGGCTTCTCCTCTTGCTGGAGCTTTGCCCTTGCCGTCCCTCTGCCTGGAATATCCTCCCCCATATCCACGCCTGCCTTACTCCTCTTCCTCTAGGTCCTGGCTCAAATCTGCCATCTCAATGAAGTCTTCCCTGTACACCGGATCTCAACTTTACACACACACACACACACACAAATAGCACCTCACAGCCGTTAGGATGGCTACTATTAAAAAAAAAAAAAAAAACCCAGAACATAACAAGTATTGGTAAGTCTGTGGAGCAATTGGAACACTTGAGCATGCACCGTTGGTAGGATTGTAAAATGGTGCAACTGCTATGTAAAACACTTTGGAGGGGCCTCAAAAATTAAAAAGCCAGTATAATCCAGCAATCCCACATCTGGGTATTTGTCCAAAGACTTGAAAGCAAGGACTCGAAGAGATATTTGCACACCCATGTTCATAGCAGCATTATTCACAATAGCCAGGAGGTGGAAGCAACCCAAACGTCCATCAGCAGATGAGCAGATAAACAAAATGTGGTCTGTTACCTACAGTGGAATATTATTCAGCCTTGAAGAGGAAGACAGTTCTGTCTCCTGCTACAGCATGGATGAACCTTGAAAACATTATGCTAAGTGAAATAAGCCAGACACAAAAACAGCATGATTCCACGTATATGAGGGGGCCTAGAGGACTCCAAGTCATAGAGGTGGAAGGGAGAATGGTTGCTATGAGGGACTAGGGGTTCGGGAGAAAAGGGGAGTCCTTGTTTAAAGGCTACAGAGCTTCAGTTTTACAAGATGAAAACATTCTGGAAATCTGTTTCACAACAACATGAATGGGCTTAACACTACTAAACTGTACACTTAAAAATGGGTAACATGGTAAATTTTATGTTACATAATTTTTACCACAATAAAAAGAATCCTAAAGAAACTGTATATCTTCAAGGAACTGATGCTGGTTTATAGTTTCTCTTTTGAAAGCAAACAGGGAAGAGAGGCAGACGTTCTCTGAAACAATGACGTGTCTAACTCTAACTTATCAGCTCCTGGTTACTTTCCAATCAATCACCCTTACTCAGTGTCTGTAACTTTTGGGGTCACTGAGGTGTCTCTCATCAGCTTCCACAATCTAGCTCACCGCCTTCAGCCACCTCACGATTTTGTGTCAATTTCTGGGAGCGCGTGAGGAAGCATGATGCTAATTTTGGACGTCTTCTGTGCATAAAGAAAACAAAAGCAGAGGTTACCTTGGAGGGATTGCAAGTATCACCTGGACCCACTCGCATCAGGTGACCGTTCCCACAGGACCATGGGGTCCCAGAGCTGCTGGGAGTCTGAAGGAGCAGAATGAGAATCTCAGGGTAGTTTTTTCCCAACTACATGGACCAGCTCCTGGAGGGTGGGTGGCTGCCTGTCATTTTTCTCTGCAGCGACTGTCGCTATAAATCTGACTGCTGCAAATGTTGCTTTAGGGGAGCCAAGGCAAACACCAAGCTCTTTGCCAGGTATGTAACATTAATCCTTTTACTTCTGATCATCAGCCTGCAGACTCTTTCCTGGAGTGGGTAGGCTGCTGTACCTGGTGGAAACCACTGTTTAATTCACTTTTACTCCTCTGGGGAAGGGCAGCTTTGCCAAGAAGGCTATATTCTGAGCAGATTAAATTAGTTTGCACTGACGGCAGTCAATTTCTGGGTAATTTGTTCAGGCACCACTGTGTGCCACTTGGATTACTTCCCCAGTTATACAGGGCAGTCTCAGAGGTCCTTAGGGGTTTGGGTTTCAGTATCCTCACTCTCCTAATGACACCATCCTGGGGTGGATGGGTCCTTCCAAAGGAAACACTGCTTTAGCAGATTTTTGGATGGTTAGAAAGTTTCAAGTGTTGAGTAAACTCTTCTCCATTACGAGGGCATAGATAAAACCTCTTATTTAGAGTCTAATCATCATAGATTTGTGTGGGATTCCTGCTACTTGCAGAACATGCTTACAAAGTATTTTCACGTGATAATTCTTTATCACTCGTATTAATCATTTACCTTTCTTCACATCCAACTACACCAAAAACATATGGTGGATCTTCAGGCTACTACCTCCACCCATTAGCTACCCTTAACGTCTCGGCTTCACAGCCAGTTATATTTCAGTCAGGAGACATGAAGGCCCTGACATGAAGCACAAGCTGTATGTCTTATTCTTGTGCTCCCATCCCCCATCCTGAGGGATGCAGTCCCTTGGGTATCCCATTCTTGACCTTCCAGTGGGGAGGCCAGAACAGAAATCCGTCCCCCCGCCCTGTCCTCATGGACGTAACAAATGCCCTCGTGCACTCCTGCTTTGGTTGGAAGCTTGTTGCTCAGGGGGTAGAGATCAAGGAGGCAGCGGGACCCAGGTGCTGATAGGCAGCAGAATAAAGACTGAGTTTTAAGATTCAGAACAGAGAAAAGGGGAGAGTTTCAGGAGTGAGAGGTTGAGAGGTGTAGGGACAATGGGAGGAGGAGGGACGGAAGTTACAAGACACGGGAGAAATAGGAAACCCAGGGCCATCCTTTGCATAGTTGGTCCTCCAGATGGGGTGATGAGGTAAAGGGTTCATCCCCCACCTCCTTGCTGCCCTATTACTGCCCATCCTCCAGGCTTTCCCCCCACTTTACTGTCAGCAGAGAAAGAGGATGTTCATGGTAAGAGAGAGAGCTGGTCAGACAATCTGCTCCACTGTCCCCGATTGCTGTGGACATGCACTGTCGGCAGCTGTAGTTCAGAGGGTGCAAACCCAGGTGTCTCAAGGCCAGGCCAGAGCTGGGCTCCCTCCCAGGTTAACACTGTGACTAATGCAGGAAACTAGACACTGCTCAGCACATGGTGGGTTCCCAGAGAAGGTTCTATGAGATCTGAACGTCATCACCGAACGCAGTTCTGCGGTGGCGGGTCTATCCCTGAAAATGCCTGAGCTTAAGGTGCCCTGGATTGGGGTGTGAGAAATGCTAATCGGTCTTGGTCCAAGGATCACACTGTTAGATGCCATTGTTAGATCCCACCGTTAGATCCCATAGTTGCACCAGGTTTCCCAAGATCCTGAAGAAGGAAGGCCCCGTCGTAGACCTGTGCCTCAGCATGACGCCCACATCTATCATAGCATGAGCAGGTGCTGCCCATCCGGAGGGCCTGGACAGCTCTGAAAGACTCACCACGGCAGCAGGTGGGCAGGTTGAAGTGAGTCACAGCATTATCCCCGAACTGCATGTGGAAAATAAAAGGAAGAACCCAGGAAGCAAAGTTGAGTCATCTCAGCTTATATAAAAGTCAATTCTTCACTCACTTATTTGTTCAACAACTTGGTTCGAACTCCTAAGTGCCAGCCATGGTCAAGGCACTGGTTGGGTAATACAAAGAGAACAGAGGTGAGTGAGGGGGATGGAGAAGCCTCATGGAGCGTGGTCTTGTCTCCTGGCCAATGACTAGCACTACATGTCCAGGAACCATAGGCAGCACCATGGTCAGTGCCTCACCCATACCCCTGCCCCTCACTGCTACTTGGCAAACCACTGTGACGATGCCCGAGAAAAATTTTTTTCCCAACTACATGGACCACTTCGCTCTTAGCTCTCTCTCAGGGTGAGCCAGTGTGCTTGGAAGATAAGCTCCTGGAAGCAGCCCTCAACCAAGGAAGATGAGTGGCTGGTGGATCAACACCCCCACTGTCTCACCCCTCAGCTGTGAGAGCTCCAGGAGTGCTCTCTGCTACCTCCTAGTGGCATGAGAACTTTATGGGCTTCCATCCTTATCCTTGTCTCTTCTCCACTAGCGTTTCCTGGCTTCATCTTCCAAATAAACTATTTGTATTCAAATCCTTGTCTCTGGGTCTGCCGCTGAGGAACCCAAAACAAAAGACTGTATTACTTAGATTTTTCCATAGAGTTTCAGTTTTGACAATCCCATCCCACCAGTATATGTCACATCTTCTGGTTTAGAAAACCTGTTTGCCATCTTTATGGGCCTCATAAGATGTCTACCAAAGGGTGATCTTTATTTGTTTGGAACCAATAAAAGCTCCCCGCCCCACTACTGTCCCAACTCCATCTATGGATTCTAGAAATGAAAGTAGGATAAAGAGAGAAGATTGTTTTAAATTTCCTTTTTATTAGGACATTTTCTTTATATTTTAAATTCTAAAAATGGAGTCTGATTTATTTTTCTTGACAACTAGGACTGTAGGAAGTTTTCTAATATGAAGTTCAAGGCTCACCTCCAGCCCGGTGAAGAGCACTGGGTGAGTAGCCCCGTCTTGCCGGCATCCTCCCGTCAGGGTGTCCCTCACTTTTCGGAGTGGCTTTTGCCAGCAAGCATCATGCTTACAAAATATCCTTGAAGGCAAAAAAAAAAATCCATCGGCTTGATTGTAGACAGTCTAGAAAGAAGTACACACCTGGGATCCAAAATGGAAAAAAGATAAACAGTGAGCTTCAGAATTGTTTAGTGTCATGTCACTTGGATTCCCAAAGTCTTGATTTTAGCCAGACTTGCCTCAGGCCAGTTTGAAATAAGGACACTTTGAACTGTTGAATCATAACCAAGCTGAATAAAAAGGCTACTGATTTGCTATTTCTATATTTTATGCAAGTGATGGTGGGGGAAAATGCATTTTTTAGCAGCTGTATGTAACTATAGCTCAAAAAAATCACAAAACTTCATGAAAAATCTGCTAAAGATATTTGGCTAATTGTCCTGTAAGAGTTCTATATATCAGAGAAAAAACAGACAGACAGACAGACACACACACACATGCGCGTGCACACACATACACAGACACACAGACACACACACACACATCCTCATCAAACACCCCACCTGGCTTAATATTTTCTCAGATGCATTTATCAACTAGTAGCACTTTGCATATTTGTCTTACAAAAGACACATTAATCTACAACAGCCATGTACTTGGAACCCCAAATTTGCTGAAGGATCCAAACTGGATTTCCCCTTCACAGGTGATGTGAAGCCCTATCTCATGGGGTTACAGACAGAAGTGACAGAAGCAGACAGTTTTAATAACAATGACTTAGCAATCTCAGCCCCTGGGAAAAAGAAAAGAAAGAAGAGTTTACAGAGAAAGCACTAACATTTTTTTTTAAATAAAATGACCATCTAACACAAGATGGAATAACATTAGAATATGGAAGAGCAAAAGTGAAATTTTTAAATTAATTATGATAAACCAAAACCACTAGAAAGATAGTAAAACACTGGAAATAGTCAAATACATAGCACATGAGTTCTTTTCAGTATTGTTTTGAAATCATCCTATACCAGCCCTTCAGATAAACATTATGGAAAACACCTTAATTTCTGAAACAAATTAAAAAATCAAAATAGGAATATCTTTTTTATGTATGTCAAAATCAGCTTAAGACATAGCACTGAGACTATTTCAAAAGGGTAACATTCAATTCAGTCCAGCAAATAGTTACCAAAAAACTTACCAGGAGCTGGATACTGCATTTGTCCTCTCCCTACCTCAGTTTCCTTACCTGTATATAGTAAGGATAATCATAGTACCACCTTAAAATATTGTCATGAGGATTAAATGAGTTAATAAGTATAAAACACTTAGACCAATACCTGGTAAATAGTGAGCACTGTGTGTGTTAGCTCTCACCACCCTCGTCATCACCATCACCACCATCATCATCACCATCTTCATCACCACCATCATCATCATCACCATCCTCACCATCATCATGACCACCATGATCATCACCATCACCACCACCATCATCACGATCACCACCACCATCATCATCACCATTACCACCACCACCATCATCACCATCATCATCACCATCACCACCACCATCATCACCATCACCATCACCATCACCACCACCATCACCATCACCACCACCATCATCACCATCATCATCACCATCACCATCACCATCATCATCACCACCATCATCATCACCACCACCATTGTTAGTGTTCTGAGTCCTAAAAAGTTGAGGCAGTCCTGCCAATATGGGGTTTGGCATGTTTGCAAGGAAGTATGCTAAATCCACAAGTAACTATAACACAAAGCCACATGTGGAAATATCCCTTGAAAGCTACCACAGCACCCTCAGATGTGGAACCCTGGTTCGCTAAGACAAAATTACGGAAGGGAGATTGCCCACCTGACATCACCCACTCTGGGTATCAGAATTTTGACTCTTATAGTTCAGCAATTTAACATCCAGTCTTTTAACTTGAGACTCCATGCAAAGGGAAAGAGGAGTTGTTTAGCATGAATAAAGCTCTATTCTGTAGTAAGAAGCACACCCTTATGCACATGAGTCATAAAGGATACGCTAGTGCCACCTCCAGGCCACTGTCACTAAACGGTGGGAGCCCCTCTCCAGAGGGCTCCCTGGCCACTTGCATCGTCCTCGGTGATGTCCAGACACTGGGATGTCTGTGTCTTACTTCAGGGCACACAGGTTGACCACAGATGGTTTCATTCTTACTTTTAGCCCAGAGATGGCTGTGTAATGAGGGCTGCAGCCAGGTCTCCGCGCTGAGCACGTGTGGAGATCCACCTGTGGGATGAGCAGTGGCCCATCCTAATCACTGGTCTTCCACTTGCTGTGGCCCTGGGGGACGTCTTTAAATCCCCAGAGGAAGATCTGCTTCTAACTTGGGGTTAGAACTGAACCCGTATCCCTCATTTGTGCCATGCCACAAAACTTCCTGTTAATGTCCCTAAAATATTGCCCAGGCAACAGTAGCTCAGGCACTGCTGTGAATCATTTGGGGCTTGGTATCATGTGGGTTGTGATGTGAGAGCCATAGCTAAGCTATCAGTGTCAGAGGTGACAGAGACCAAGTGGGCAGGCTGGTAGATGGGGAAGGAGATTGGAACACAGGTCAGGGAAGGTGGGCAATGGCTTTTGATTAGGTCGTGGAAAAATGGGTCTGAGGATGGAGAAGAGGTAATAGGGGAAGAAGAGAACATTCTAGACATGGGGAGCAGTGCCCTCTCCACTGTCCACCGAGTGCCTTGCACAGTGCTTGGCACATCGTAGGTGCTCAGTAAACCTGTAGTGAATGAATGAATGAATGAGTCATGGTACAAAGGTGAATAATGATAAGGCAGATTTTCACTGCACCCTAATTATTCTGTTTTGACTCTAATATGAAACCCAAGTTGGAGAGCAACAAGAAACAAAAGGTTTCAGTGCTGTTTAATAGTGATGCATCAGTACACAAAAATCATTTACTATTTTAATGTCTAGGCTTCAGTTTTAAATTTAATGGGAATGTCTTATTTCCTTCTCCATCTCCATCCTTCCTTCCTTCCCCTCCCTTTCTGTTCCCTTTCCCCTTCTCTCTCTCCCTTCCATTCTTAAAACACCTACTATATATTGCTTGGTTTCTAAAGTGCACATCATTTATGACTTATAAAAAATTAAAAACAGAACCTATGCAGTAATGTATTTGTTGTTGTAATTTCATAACAGATGCAACTGTTCCAAACCACGAGACAAAGCTGACTCTTCGCTGGCCTTCCAATCACTGTCTTAAAGTCAGCCAAATGGAACAGGGCCCCTAAGATAGATGATCTTCAAGGTTAGAAACCTGCTACGGCGGTTACAAATCTGCGTGTCATAAATAATATTGCATTTACAAATAGACTTGAAAAAGGTCAGTGCATTTTCTCTGCCCTTTTAAAGCTGTTCCCTTTATTTGTTAAAGGGTTTGGGTTACAGGTGAGCTTTCTTGCCTTTATTAATGTCTCTCCTGCCTTGAAACCAAAACTGTGCTCTGAAAAAAACAGAGTGACTTCCTTATCTTATTGCATTTTCACACAGCTTTAAAAGTCATTTCATCTGTGAATTTGAGTACTGTCTCGGGGGGAAAACATTTACCAGCCAAGCAGAGGAATCAAGAAGAGAGAGAATCTAATGTTCAGCAAGAAGTAAAGTCTTGTCCTAGGAAAATATTAGATACAGTTTTAACCTCACCTCTTAGAAAAATACAATTCATTGTTTGAAGGACTCATTGTTCTGAAAAACGTTATATTATGAATAATTAACACCTTTTGTTTAGCCATAGTTTATTAACATACTTTTGAAGAAGCACCTTGAAAGCAAAAAAAAGGTGGCTCCTCTGAATACCTAGCTACAGGTTTTTTCTTTCCTGGGACCAGCTGACTCACTCAGCATCTGTGTCACTCAAATCCTGCCCACTCTGCCCTCGTCCGGAAGCAGAGAAGGTCAGGGCTCCAAGAGGTGACAGGAGCTTCTTCTCTGGGGAGGCCCTGGACTCAGAGCTGTGACTTGAAGGTGGCTCTGGGTTCTCAGGCTTGCCCAGCTGTGGGGACAGCTATCCCTGAGTTTCTCCTCCCTTCACCAGGCCTATCTTCTGAGCTCTCCAAGAGCTGCTTTTTTTTTTTTTTTTTTCTGCTTGTCTTCCTTCCATCTCTCTTTTTCCCTCTGTCCTTTCCTCCCTCCCTCTTTTTCCTTTCTTTCAAATTCTCTTCAAATTTCTATCATCAGTTTTAATTATACAATTTTTATAAAAATATATTCTCAATGAACAAACTACAGAAACAAAATGATACTCAGTTTTGGCTTGACCCCTGTCCACACAGCAGGGCTTTCACAGTGTGGATGGCCTTCCGGACACTCACAGGCGATGCTCTTTTGTCTGCGTACTGTGTTAACGTAAAGGTGTTGTACCGTGGGTTATATTTGGCAATTTGACGTTTTAAAAATATTTTAATATTGTATTAAACCTCAAATAGATATGTTAATCTGTAATAGGTGGAGGGTATACAGAATAACAGGACAGCAAACACCTATGTGTCTCACACCCAGTGTAAGAAATGGGATCTTACCTTAGATTTAGAAGCTGCTTTAATTCCATGCTTCTCCTTCAGAGGTAACCACTCACATGAGTTTTGTGTTTAGTATTTCTTCACCTTTCTTTAGAGTTTCTTCATATGTGTATCATCCCTGAAAGCATGCAATGGAATTTTTCATGTTTTTATACTTTATGTAAATGAGATCAAATCCAAGTGGGGGGTGTGTGTGTGTAGCTGAAGCTCATTTATTTTCATTCTTCTACAAAAGCCCCTTGCATGAGTAGACCACAAGTTTTTAGCTAAGTAGAATCATTCTTTATTTCTAGCTTAAAAAACATTTCTACATATACGTAAGCCAATAAAAGAGAACAAGAAACCAACACACATATATAATAATTTTACAACTGCCAGAATTAAAATAGAGCTAGGAATAAAACTGACATAATCGCATGTCACTCAGTTTAAAAATATTATCGAAGCCTTGTATGAAATTGTATTTAAGAAATATATATATATATTTTTTTTTGTGGTACGCGGGCCTCTCACTGTTGTGGCCTCTCCCGTTGCGGAGCACAGGCTCCGGACGCGCAGGCTCAGCGGCCATGGCTCACGGGCCCAGCCGCTCCGCGGCATGTGGGATCTTCCCGGACCGGGGCACGAACCCGTGTCCCCTGCATTGGCAGGCGGACTCTCAACCACTGCGCCACCAGGGAAGCCCAAGAAATATATTTTATTATATTATCTTGCCTTATGGTTTTAGTACCTTTACTGTATTCAACGTTGTCAATAAATTTTCATGTTGTAACTGGCATTACTTAAATTAACATTATCTTTATTTAAATTAAATTTACCAAGGATTAGACCACCATTGATGTACACATTCCATTATTGTCTGTAGCTGAGACCACTGCTAATTTTTTGCTGTAGATTTCCATGTACATATCCCCTGATGCACATGTAGAAGAGTTTATCTCGGACATTTACCTAGGACTGGTCTGGGTGTGCACATTTTCAACTTAACGGGAAACGCCAAACGGTTTTCCAGACTGGTCATTGCAAGTCCCACTCCTGCGAAGAGTGTGGAAGGGTTCTGGTAGCTCCACATCCTGCCCAGTGCTGGGTCATTATTGGAATTTTAAATTGGGGGATTTTTAAATCAGGTGGCTGTGACACGGGACCTCACTGCTTTCACTTTTATTTTCCTGTTTGCTAACGTGGTTGATCATCTTTTCCTCTCCTCTGAACAGCTTATTCACATTTTGGGCCCATTTTTCTCAATGGTTATTTGTTTTTTGGGGGGATTGTAAGAGCTTTTTCTATAACGATCACAGTAACCCCTTGTTGGTTGTAAGTACTGCAACTCTCTTCTCCCTTGTCTCCCTTCTCCTTTGGTTTTTCTTTTTACTTTGTTTTGCTGTCTTGTGATCAACAGAAGTGCTTAATTTTAATGTAGCTCAATGTATCAATATTTCCCTTTTAAATTTATGATATTTTGCCAATTTTATTTTCCTTCCCCTGAGATTATAAAAGGAGTCTCCTTTTTGTCTTCTGTGAATTTATGGTTTTGCCTTTCACATTTAAGTTTTTAATCTACCTGGAGTCACTTCTGCTGGATGAAAAATAAGATTGAATTTTCATTGTTTCCAGATGGATAAACACTTGGCATGGCTCTATTTATTGAAAAGTCCATTCTTTGCAAAGCCAGCTCTGCCATAACTCAAGCTTTCATATACAGGTTCCTGGGCTTGATATTTTTTTCCATTTGATGATTTCTCCTGTACAAATACCACTCAGTCTTAATGGTTACAGATTTATATTAAGTGCTAATATTTAGCAGGGCAAATCCCTCATCTTATCCTTTGCTCTCAGAGGTATTTTGTAATTTTGTGTATTCTTTAGTTCAGAATCATCTTGTCAAGTTCCAGCAAAAGAATGATTCTCGCCCCCCCACCCCACAAAAAACCATTGGGATTTTGATTGGAATGCGTTGAATCTATAGATCATATAAGTGAGAACCGATATGCTTATGTTATTAATTGTACCAATTTATGAACGTGGACTGTAGCTCTATTTATTTTGGTCTGCTTTAACATGTCTCAATAATGTTTTATACTGTTTTCATAAAGTTCTTTCATATCTTTTGTTACATTTATTTCTATAAAGTTGATATTTTAATGACTAAATTGATTTTACAATGGTATTTTTATTATATTTTATATCTGTCACTAAAGTAGAGGCATACCATTTTTAAAAATTGTGGTATAATTGACATACATTATATTAGTTTCAAGTATATAATGTAATGGTTTGATATTTGTATATGTGTTGAAATGATCACTAAAATAAGTCTAGTCAACATTCATCTACACAAACCATTGATATATATATATGTGTGTGTGTGTGTGTGTAAAATGTGTGTGTATGTGTGTATATATATATTTGCAAATCATCCCATTAAACTCATCAATTGTTAAACTATATCTATTGATTCTTTTGCATTCTCTATGTAGAGAATAGTATCATTTGAAAGTAATGAGCACTTTTTCCTTTTTTTTTTTTTTACAGTCCTTGTAAACTGTTTTTGTTTTTCTGGCCTTATTATATGAGTTAAGACCTCTAGTACAATGTTGAATAAAATGGTGATAAAAGGCATCTTGTCTTGTTTGTGGTTTTAAACAAAACATACTCATGGTAATGTTTTTTGTAACCCCCCAAATAAATACAGAATTAAAGTCCACCAGTCTGCAGGGGGGATTCTAATGAAAGTCAGGCAGACAGCTGAGCCTAATACTCAGTAACACGAATGAATAACAGCCGTACTGAAAGGCGTGGAGAGAAAAAGAACTAACCTAATCACTCTGGAAACAGAATCTTGGCTGTATAAGTTTAGCCTTAAGAAAGAATTGTCCACAGATCTTGTAATTGGGATGTTAAATTTGTTTCTTCTCCGGGGTATGAAATAGAGATTCTGAAGCTGTTTTAGGGGTACACTTGGACTGAGAAAATAAGTAAATAGGCTCTGAATTATGAGAGCCAGATTTCTCACTGTCAGAGAAAGGTAACAGATAAGGAAGGGGGAAGACAGAAGGACGAACCTGGCATGTTGGGTAGGAATCCGAAGCATCGTCATGGACTCCTGTGTTTTTAAATTACATACAGATACATATAGACAGATCGATGTACCCTTTATACATTTTAAACTCTTCTTTTGTATTTTATCATATTAGGTACATATTTAATATCCAACAGCTATTAATTATAATATCTGAAATCTTTGCAGATCTGATTGTGTTGATTTCTGTGACTCCTCAATGTCATTGCTTTCAGAGAGATAGATGAGTGATGAATAGGTAGATAGATGATAGATAGACAGACAGATGATAGATAGATACATAGATGATAGATAGATAGATAAATAGATAGACAAATGATAGATAGATGATGGATAGATAGATAGATGATAGATAGATAGATGATAGATAGATACATAGATGATAGATAGATATATAGATAGATAGATAGATGATAGATAGATTATAGATAGATAGATGATGGATAGATAGGTGATAGATACATAGATGATAGATAGATAGATGGATGATAGATAGATAGATAGATGATAGATAGATGATGGAGAGATAGATAGAAGAGTGATAAATAGGTAGATAGATGATAGATAGACAGATAGATGATAGATACATAGATGATAGATAGATAGATGGTAGATAGATAGATGATAGATAGATGATAGATGATGGATACATAGATAGATGAGTGATAAATAGGTAGATAGATGATAGACAGATAGATGATAGATACATAGATGATAGATAGATAGATGGTAGATAGATAGATAGATGATAGATAGATAGATAATGATTATTTTAAAACATGAGCTCTTGTTTTGCAGATCTTTATCTGTGGGAGTTCTTGAAGCCTGGGCTGAAGGCAGACTCTGCTGGAGGGCTTATATTTGTATCTGCCTGTCAGTTATCTGGGCTTCTTCCCAATTCTGGGTCATTTGAATTTGGGTCACTCGAATGTAAGTTCCTGGTTTGGAGTCTGTTGATCCCAATAGTATGAATTTAGACTGAAAACGTGTGGGGTCCATGTGTGGTTATAAAATATGGGGGTGGGCAGGGGAGAGTTTTTTCTTCCCACCAAGGACTAAGGTTTGAGATAGGAAATTTCTTTACTGGGTGCTGGAGGAGGAGGGAGAACTTATTTCTGGCTCACCTTTACATTGAAGACATAGCCCTTTATGATGCCATATTTAGGCAGCAGGGTTATTTTATTATTTCTTTTTTGATACGGATTCCCTGAAAAGCCTGTAAGAGAAAACAGAAGTATAGTGGTTAAGAATATGAGGCTGTTTAGGCTTGAATTCCCCAAGGGGCTACTTCCCAGCTGTGTAACCATGAGCAAATTATCAAATCTCTAGCATTCAATGTCCTCATCTGTAAAATGGGGATAATAACAAGGCTGTGTACCTTACAGAGCTCTAGTGAGGCTTAGGTGAGATAACGTATATAATGACCTAGCCCTGTCTCTTGGCACATAGCAAGTGCTCAATAATCATCAGTTCAATGGATATATAAACTTTAAAGCAACAAGGCTGGGTATGCAAAAAATGCATTTTTCTTCATTTCAAATGGAAGACTTGACTCTGAACTCCTAGAGCTGGGTGGTGGTAAGGGGTGGTAGAACCCACTTTCTCCTTTGGGGTTGGTCTTGTAGAGGAGTCTGCTGCAGATTTATTGTTCTGTGCATGGACGATGCCAGCTGTTCCCTGTGGCAGAGCTCTTCATGCCCTTCTGTAAACTCTGGCCCCTTCCCGGCCCCTGCATTGGCTGGTCTTCGACTCCCTGAGCCCCTGCTGGTCCCTATTGCTTTATTTCTAGAGGTCCCTGTAAGGATTGTGGTCCTTTCCTGAGCAGACCTCCAGGTCCCCAATTTGAACCAAGGGAAACGTCCGGTCCTCTGTCACCCCACATGGGAGCCGTGGGCAGGGGTTATTCTTTGTTTAAAATACTTATTTATTTTTGGAGGCATTGGGTCTTAGTTGCAGTGCATGGGCTCTTTGTTGCGGTGTGCAGGCTTCTCTCTAGGTATGATGCGGCGGTTCCAGACCGCGTGGGCTCTGTAGTTGCAGCACATGGGCTCAGTTGGACTGTGGCATGTGGGATCTTAGTTCCCCGACCAGGGATCGAACCCGTGTCCCCGGCATTGGAAGGTGGATTCTTAACCACTGCGCCACCAGGGAAGCCCCGACTGGTTATCCTTATATTCCTCTGTCCCTCTCCCAAAACAAGGCCTAGGCTTTGACTTCTGTACCCACAAGCTTTCACAAAACAGAAACTAAAACCAAGCAAAGAAAAAAGAGAGCATGCATGCCCTTAACACAAAAGCCTAATTCCCTGCACTGGTACTCCTCTGGGTTCCCACATTCATGTAGCATTTAGCTCAAGATTCCTTCACTCTTGCTGGCTCATCAGTACAATTTAAAACATTTACCTTTGTATTTTTTGCAGAACGTGTGTTTGTTCTGGGCAGGAGGATTGGTGCCGTGCTGACTCTAGCAAAACTAACCAAAGCTAGTACACGTTGAGGTTTTATCTTATGCCGGAACTGTGCTCTGCGGACTAGCTCACACCAACTCTTCACACCAACCCCGGGAGACAGGGACAATTGTTTTGGCTATTTCACAACTTAGTTTATAAATCCTCATGTGCAAGGGTCCCATCATGATGTTAGTCCAACTGTAAAATTAGTTTGGAAAATGTGATTCTTGGACATAATTCTCTGGTCGGAGTTATCTTCCAAATCAGCACAGAAACAGCAGCTTAAAGATGAGTTAAAATCCTGGCAGAGTATCACCCTGGAGTGATTTCATATTGTGTATTTGTTGTGAGAATTATTATTATTATTTTATTTTTTCGGTACGCGGGCCTCTCACCGTTGTGGCCTCTCCCGTTGTGGAGCACAGGCTCCGGACGCGCAGGCTCAGTGGCCATGGCTCACGGGCCCAGCCACTCTGCGGCATGTGGGATCTTCCCGGACCGGGGCACGAACCCGTGTCCCCTGCATTGGCAGGCGGACTCTCAACCACTGCGCCACCAGGGAAGCCCTGTGAGAATTATTTGACCAGATGGAAAAGAAAGGCAGTCCCTGAGTAAGTAACAAGAATCAAACATTGCATCTTAGAAGGAGACTTCCAAGGCCCATTCCTGGTCCTCATATGGAAGGTCTCTAATTAATTAATTAAGGCCAAACCGGGTCTTAGTTGCAGCATGTGGGATCTTTGTTGTGGCATGCAGACTCTTAGTTGCAGCCTGCATGTGGGATCTAGTTCCCTGACCAGGGATCCAGCCCGGGCCCCCTGCATTGGGAGCGTGGAGTCTTACCCACTGGACCACGAGGAAAGTCCCTGGAAGGTCTTTAGATTATTCTATCACCAAGGGAATTGTCTGATCATGTGTGTACTTGGCAAAGTGAAAGATTTAGCCCCCAAATTGTCTCTGTTATGAAGATTTTCCAGTTAAGGTTTGCTAGAAAGCTCGCCATAGATATTTTTGTTTCATCATTTTTTAGAACATTAGATTACTCTTCATTAAAAATTATTTTATCCCTTTAAAAATATCCCTGAGAAACAAAACAAACAAATATGTGTCTGTAAATTCTATAAAATATAGGACTAAATAATCCCTTCAGCAGAGGCACTAGATTGGACCATGTAAACAGGCATTATTAGCTATCTTTGCTTAGGGCCGTTTTCTGTAGAGCCTTATTCTAGGGACAAAAATTTCAAGCAAAGTATGACACATTTGCTCTGTTTACTATTCCTTATGGCATTTCAAGTCCAGCCATAATTTGACAAATTTTTAGACTTCACAAATAGATTTCTTTGTACAACTCTGAGAATTTAAACATTGTCAGAAGCTTCGGTGGGATAAAGCAGTTCTTAACTTACCAGTGATGTGTCACAGGGGTGAAACATGCCTTGTTTTTCTGGCAATCATTTTTCATATTTAGTAGAAGCTGCATTTAGCACACACCCTGCAGTGCAGTTTACATTTCTATGTGCATAACCTATATATTATGTGTCCCTTCTGTAGTGGGATGAAAGCATTTTAGCTCAAGCATAAAGCAACATTTTCACTTCCATCTCTCCCCTATTTTGTGTCATGTCACTGTTACAGTCAACACAGTCCAACTTTCTTATAAGAAAAAAACAATTTGTCTATGGAATTTTTCAGGGAGACAAGAACAACATATGTGACTGGACCCACTCACGCATAAAGTTAGAGGGTGACCGCCAGTGCTAAGTGCAAACATCTTCAAGGATGCTTTCTCACCCTGCTTTCATTTGAATGAAAACTGGCCCCCTGGACAACCTTCTCACTATAACCACAGAGCTAGGTCCCTTTATAAAGAGGTAGAACACCGGTGCTTGAAAGATGGTAAACCTTTAAGAGTTTGGCTTCCACGCTTATCTCATAAAGAAGTCATATTTCAAAGGGTTCCAAATGACCTCAAAACCAAAGAAGTTTGGTTTTGAGGTCATTTGGAACCCTTTGAATCATTTCACATGTTCATCTTCCGTGTGTGGCGTATTTTTGGTTATTTATTACATTGTAGGATGGAGCCACCTGAACTCCTTTCAGCAGTAAGTCAGAGTGTAAATATGCACACACAAAAATCGTTATATGACATGTTTGCATCTGAATCCAGAAAGGGAGAAGGCTTGAGGAGGGGCAACCGCAAAAGGTCGAGCTTTCCCAAAAGGTGAGGGTTAAAGGAAGGCAGGACTGCAAATTCTCTCTGGGGAAAGGGGGAGGGAGTTGCATTTAGCATAGAGACTGCTTGAGTGGTCAGTAACCCGCTTCACACGGGAGAACAGGAGTCTAGAAAAAGCAGAGCCAAGAAGTTAGTGGTGCAGATTAAAGCAGGTTTCCCAGATGAGCTCAGGAGTCATCCCTGAAAAAAGAAATAGAGAGAGGTGGTGGGGGAGGGTGATAAAGAGAGGAGCACCCATCTTCCAGTAAAGAAGGCAACTCCCTCCACAAGCAACAGACGGAAAAGGGTTTTGACACAATGTGAAAACACAGAGCCTAGAGCTGTACGTAAGTGTAGAGGTTGTTGCTAAGGCCTGAGAGATGTTGCCTAGGATTTCTCTGGTTTTGAAGCCATAAAGGAGGAAAAGGAGGAATCATAATACTTAAGGATCAGTGAGCGAGGTACTGAGTCCCGGCTCAGACCAGAGATGCTCACGTCGTAATGTACACACTTCCCCTGGAGGGAGCAGCTAAAAGATTCACATCATGGAGCTCAAGGAGTGACTTAAAAATCCTTCAGTGGTTTCCGACTGCTTTAGAAATAAAATCCAAACTCTGGATCGTGGCCTCTGGGCTGAGCAGGAGTGGCTCTAACCTTCCTCCTATCCTCCTCCCTTCTCCTCTCCGAGGACCTGGAGTGCCTCACCGTTCACCCCCTCCTCCCACCCTAGTACGTCCCGCCTCTTCTGCAGGACTGTCTCTCCCTGCTCCACGTGCTGCAGTGCTGTCATCCTTGATCTGGGCTTGTCACCTCTCCCAGAAGATTCCCCTCCCCCCAGGGACCTCCCTAATTATTAATTCTCTCATCACCCAGTATTTGTTCCAACCTGGAATTATTTGGTTTATTCAACCGTATGCTTCCTTATTTTTTTGCCCATTAGAATAGTTGTCCATTCAAATGCGCCTAGAACAGCACTTGCTTTTAGGGTTTATCAGTGAACAAAGATTCCCACCCTTGGGGACCTTACAGGAAAGAAAGGACCACAGGAAATCAGTGATGCACCTCGTGTGTCAGCCGGTGACGTGCTGCGGGCCACGTAAAGCCGGGGAGGCCGGTACACAGGGCTGGGGAAGGGCTGCATTTCGAGCAGAATTTGTAATGTTTCAGGCCTGGTGTGCAGCCCAGTGTAGCTGTTCCACAAGTGTGAGAGGAAGTCAGGGAGAGGGGTAAAAACAGCAAACCACCTGCGAGTCTTTTTAAATTGCTACCACGCTTATAATCATGGTCACATCATAAAGTATGCTGGAGAGGAAAAATATGGAGAAGCACGGCCTTAAACTTCATTGCTTTTAAATTCCCTGCATGCGCCCTCCCGGAAGACAGTGATCTGTGTGCTGTTTCTCTGCTTTAGCACAGTATTTCCTTGACTGTATGATAGAATTGATTGCAAAGCTTGCCAGACAATATATTAAATATTCACGTCAAATCTAAGTTGCATCCTGATTTAAGACCCATTAAAATGTTGGAAAATGTTCATCTTTTAATCAAGAAATGATTTTAATTATACCTTTACAGGTGATCAGTGGGGAAACCATGATTTTAACTTGGATTTTGGCCAAAGCACTTGCCTTCTAATTCAATCCACCAGAAACTCTTGTAGCCTGCAGGCAATAAATAGTCTTTACAGGAAAAAGTGCTAGAGGGGGGAGAGACAGCCTTGGTGTTTTATATGAAAACCCAGAGAAGTGCCAGTAGCAGATGGTGAAGTCCCAAGGTGCTGTAAACCAGCCTAACAGTGTTACGCAGGAACCCCGCTATTATAACACAAAGTGAAGTTTTCCTGTAGAAGGGAATTTTAGATACTAAGTTACAGAGTGGAACTTACAGGGAGTGATGCTCATTATAGAAAAACCCCTGTGTATTTTGCATTTAAAATGTCCTATTTGCATGTAAAACCAGTGTAATAATCTCCAGAAATGTGTGGGATAAATAAACCAATGACTTTGACTCTATCTCCTTGCCAAATGCCACACTAACAAGGAAGAGAAGTGATTTGCTCCTGGAATAACATGTCCTCCTGGACAAGAGAGGAACAGAGCAGAAAATGTATCCAGTGATCGCTGTTTAAGGTGGAAACTTCTTATCACCACCTTTAGGAGAATGCTCACATGGTTTGTGTCTCCTGCAAGTTGGTTGGATTGAATGTTGCTCTTCATATGCACTGGTATCAGCCTAGTAGTCTTTCTTTGTAATGGAACTCAGCCTGGACTTTCTTTGGACTTCTTAATTATTCATGCTAAATAGAGAAGGCTATTAATTATTCAACTAATCCCTCTCTGTGGTAAAATGCTCTTCGGATCCTTATTATAAATTTTAGCTACCTAGTTAGACATAATTAGCCAAATACATGATAACTCCCTGTTTTTTTTAAGGAACCATTCATGTATAGCCTAAGTTTCAAGAATGGATTTCTAAACATAATATTATTATTCTCAGCAAGATTTCTGACGTCAGAGTCTGGTAGCGCACTGATCCTCAAAAGTGACCAGAGATACCCTTTTGCAGACTATTCAGATGATAGGAGCTTCCACATTTTCCCACCTACCCAGTCAGTCAATAATGTTTTTTTTTTTTTTTGCGGTACATGGGCCTCTCACTGTTGTGGCCTTTCCCCTTGCGGAGCACAGGCTCCGGACGCGCCGGCTCAGCAGCCATGGCTCACGGGCCCAGCCGCTCCGCGGCACGTGGGATCTTCCCGGACCGGGGCACGATGTCCCCTGCATCGGCAGGTAGACTCTCAACCACTGCGCCACCAGGGAAGCCCAGTCAATAATGTTTTAATAACTTAGGTGGTGGTCATAAATCACCTGTGACATGTCCAAAATATTTTATTACTGAGCCAAAGCAGGATCATGGTTTTCACAGTCTTCCAAGGCCGCCTCCTGAGGGCTCAACTGCTTCTCGCATGTGCAATCTCACACCTGTGCACACCTGTGCTCACCTCTTCCTCCGTGCCCTGGGCCTGCTGGGGGCTGTGGCGCAGGATGCCAGGAGGGACCCACTCTGTGTTGGCATCTGCATGGTCCAGACTTGGGGAGACGTGGGATGGGCGCAGCCTCTATTTCCTGTGCAAGACAGTTCTGAGACGCATCTCATAAGGCTCTTCAGAAGATCCGAAGGGACAGAGCATCAGTAGCCACGGCAGAGGCCCTTGGAGGACACGTTCTTGCGTTAACGTTCCCTCCTTCTCTACTTTGTGTCCCTTTGTGCCACACACCCTTTCGTGAAATAAACCAGCTGCACACAAGCCTTTGTCCCAGGCTGTGCTTTGTGGAAGAACCCAGAGGGCACATCACTAGTCTGCGTCTTTCTACAGGAACAAAGATTTCATTTTCTCTTCAAAGCCAAAACGGATACAGTCCTGTTAGAAAATCAGTAACCCAATATATATAGCCTGGTAAGGTGCTAGGAACAGCCTTAAGAATCAGAAAAGAGGGGCCCAGGGGCGGACCTGGGCCCTCATTTTTCTGGTGAATATGCACCGGGCATCTGCCAGCACCAGGCCCTCTGCGACGGCGGGTGCACAGAGGAGTGAGAGGGGTGCCGCCTTGGCCACATCCACGGGGCGTCTCCATAAAGGACACGCGTAGGATGGGGAGTCAGAGGCCAGGGCTGGAGTTTCACCTCTAGGTTATGTGATCTTATTACTGTTGCCCATATTAGATATCATACTCGAACGAAATAATGATTCCTATCTTATAATACTTGGAGCAATCATCTTGTTTTGCTTGTGTGAGATCCTGCTGCGAGGCTGGAAGCTGTGTTCACCCTGCAGGCCCCGTGTTCCTTCCAGCTGTCCACACCACGATGGTCCCACCTCTCAGCCAGTGAGGTGAAGCCGCAGGCTGGGCTGGGTGGACATTCCCCCGGGAGCCAGCAGGTGGTGCTGGGGCCGCATGGGACCCCAGGGTTAAATTCGAGTTTAGCACTTCCTGTTGGAGGAGAAATGAAACGTTATTCTTCCTTTGACGTTGAGCAGGGAGTGGATTTTGTAATTGTTAGCATTTTGCAGCTAAAGTCTCCAGGTCATTTGTCTTGAACTCATTTCCGGCTTGACTCATCCCAAAAGTTCAGCATAGTTTCAGCGATCTTTGATAACCTAGTGAGCCAGAGGGCCTACTCACCTTTGCATGGGTGCAGACCTAGCAACTTAGTTGGAGCTTGGAGATGCTTCTGAAATGGATGCAGCATCTGCACAGATGAATCAGTCATAGATAAGTAAGCCAGGACGCTGGGGGCCAAAGTGGCTTGTTCAAGGCCACACCAGCAGCCTGGACCAGCTCCTCACATGGCCCAGGGCCCCCAAGTCTTTCTGTTGTCCACCCGCCTGGATGCCAAATCTGAGAAGCACCAGGTTATTTCCTTTATTATTGTTTACAAAACAGCTTTTTAGCATATGAATTTAATACATAAATCCATGAGAAATTTTGATTCCATCTACAGAGAAATTCACCTTAGAGGCATATCTGTTTATTAATCTGTATAGGCCATATTTAATTAAAAAAGAAACCTTCGTGTCAAGGTTCAAAAACTTCAGTTTCCATCTAGTTCAAATTATTCAGTGAGGCATCATTGCACACAGCAGGGGAATTGTATGCTAGAAAAACTTCATTTATCCAACATTAGTGGAGGTACAATAAGCTAACTCAAAATGTGAAGTCACCAAATTCTACTTTTACAGCCCTCAAAATATTTTTGGAAAATGCTAATCATTTGGATGGATAATTTCTTAAATATAGTGTACATTTCTTGTCAGGACAAATATGGCATATAACCTCACTGATTCTTTATGGCTGAGGGTCCCCAGTGAACCGGAGTTTTGCCCTGTGCAGTGATACCTTCGTGGCAAAAGAGGGCCTGCTTGACAACGAAGCCTGTTTGATGTGACAATAAAGGACTCCGGGATGCTCTTCTCATTTTAGTCCTTCTTTCCGCCCGTTCGGGCTTCTCCTCTTTTCTTCACTGTCACGCTGTCTGCTTCTCCCGGCCCTGACTGTCTTCTTCCCGCCTCTGTCTCCAGTGGATTTCTCCACAGTCACCCAAAGCCACACGCACGCAACTGACTACTTCCAATCGATTGTGGGCTGGAAAATAATTGTCTGTAAAACTAGAATAAAAGCAGCCCTCCCCGCCCCCCCAAACTGTGTGCCTTGCATTAGAACACAGTGTAAGACATTGATGGGAGTGTTGACGTGCGTGGTCTTTGACTATGAGTTCTGCCCCCAGTTCAATGTGGTGGGAGGACTTCCCACACCACCAAGTCATGCTCAGACACCAGCGGGGAGGCCTACAATTCAACTCAGTTCTGACACTGTCTACCTGGAGGTGGCATCAGATCCCTCAGGTTAAGGGCTCAGTCCTACAAGACTGCCTCCCCACCCATACCTTCAGATGCCAATCGCAAGTCCAGGTTGTCACCTGTGCTTCCGGCCAACTGGCTCAAGATTGGCAGTTCCCACGACACCCTCTTTAGGGTCCATTAATGCGCTAGAGCGGCTCACATTTCACTTACTAGATTACTGGTTTATTACAAAGGATACAACTCAGGAACAGCCGATGGAAGAGATGCAAAGGGCAAGCTATGGGGGAAGGGGGAGGAGCTTCCATGCCCTCCCCAGGCCCCCCTCTCCCTGCATCTTCATGGGAATCACCAACCTGGAAGGTCTCCAAAGCCCACCCTTTTGGGTTTTTATGAAGGCATCATTACACACGCACGACTGATGAAATCATTAACATTGGGGATTGATTCATCCTCCAGTCCCGCTCCCTCTCTGAAGGTCGGGGGGTAGGACTAAAAGTTCCAAAAGTTGGGCTTCCCTGGTGGTGCAGTGGTTGAGAGTCCGCCTGCCGATGCAGGGGATACGGGTTCGTGCCCCGGTCTGGGAGGATCCCACATGCCGCGGAGCGGCTGGGCCCGTGAGCCATGGCCGCTGAGCCTGCGCGTCCGGAGCCTGTGCTTCGCAACGGGAGGGGCCACGACAGTGAGAGGCCCGCGTACCGCAAAAAAAAAAAAAAAAGTTCCAAAAGTCACTTCGTGACCACAGACTCAGGTGTGGTTGAAAGCAATTCTTTGTGAATATCAACCTTGCCAGGGACAGGGATGAGGATCAAATACATATTTCTTATTACAAGTCACAGTGTCACGGAGCAGCTGCTTTTAGAGCACAGCGGCTTTCTGGCTGACTGTGCTCTATGTAGTGAGCTTACCTGATGAGCAACTTCCAGTTCTGTGAGGTTTTCATTTACCTCATTTATTATGTGGAATGTGCTTGGTGTCTCCCTCTGGCTGATTTTTAACGTCAGCGAGCTCTTGCTGAGGTATTTGTAAAGGGCGGCACAGCACTGGTAGAGGCAGTTTAAACACCAGCAAGGACTGGGTGAGTTTTAAGCCCTTAAAAGAAAGAAAATCGCACAATTTTCAAAGATAAGAAACCAAGCAATATTTACTTGCCACAGTCCTGGAGA
This sequence comes from Phocoena sinus, assembly GCF_008692025.1. Lineage (NCBI taxonomy): Eukaryota > Metazoa > Chordata > Mammalia > Artiodactyla > Phocoenidae > Phocoena > Phocoena sinus. Next base: position 57,395,436 of record NC_045776.1, on the reverse strand, counting down.
AAAGCTAGTATTTCGGGGGTAGCTATCTCCGGGGCTGCAATTTTCGAGAAGGGGCTGGGAGTCAAGGTTGCTGGCTGAGGACAGGATGTTCAGAAAGTATCCAGCCTTTCAGGAACATGAGTATATGTATGGCCTGACTCCAAACACCTTCCTTCTGACTAGGACTTCTTTGTCTGAAGACTGATTTGGCTGTCCTATAATTACTGGCCTTTTTATCTTGACTGTGGAACCATGTCTAGTCTTTCTTATTATGGGACATGTCACATCCCTGGCTTAATGGCACAAATTTCCATTGTAAAAAGAAGCCTTATTATTAATGATATTATTCAGCCAAACATGCTAAATTGAATATTGTTTATACTGCCCTTACTTTTAAATACTCTGGAGAATATAAAAATCTTTGAAATAACATGATTTCAGTACCGTATACTTAGCTTCTCTGGTCATTCACTGACTGGCTCTCATCCAACCTCTCCTCTGGCTCTTTGTTTTGCTTTGGCATCTCTGTTCCTCCTCCCTCTGCCCTCTGAATGGGGAGGCTCCCAAAGCATGGCCCCCGGCCCTCTGCCTTCCCCGCCCATGGCCTCTTTGGAACATTCCTCCACACTCAAGACTCTATTTTATATATATATATATTTATTTATTTATTTACTTATTTATTTAACGTCTTTATTGGACTATAATTGCTTTACAATGGTGTGTTAGTTTCTGCTGTATAACAAAGTGAATCAGTTATACATACACATATATCCCCATATCTCTTCCCTCTTGCATCTCCCTCCCTCCCACCCTCCCTATCCCACCCCTCCAGGCGGTCACAAAGCACCGAGCTGATCTCCCTGTGCTAGCCATTCGTGCACAAAACTCCCAAATGTATGTCCCACGCCAGCCACCCCCTCTCACCATGCTTTCAAGGTCAACCCAGTTTTCCCAGTCACCCAGCTTCAACATCTGGACTAATTTTTGACTCAACTCTTTCAATAGCCTTGGCATGTCGGGGAAAATGCCTCACCTCTATTTCCCCTTCAAAATGTCTCCAAACCCTGACCCCTTTCTCTTTATTTTCCCCTACATCTGGGCCCCCATAGGAGCCTCTGGATAACTGTGCTTGCCTTCCAAATGATCTCTCTGACTTCAGTTTCATCCCACCTAAATAGTAGAGCCATAGATATGGAAAACAAACTTAGGTTACCAAGTGGGAAGGTGGGGGGTGGGATAAATTGGGAGACTGGGATTGACATATACACACTACTATATATAAAACAGATAACTTAAAAAGGACCTACTGTATAGCGCAGGGAACTCTACTCAATACTCTCTAATGACCTATATGGGAATAGAATCTAAAAAAGGGTGGATAGATGTATATGTATAACTGATTTACTTTGCTGTACAGAAGAAACTAACACAACATTGTAAATCAACTGTACTCCAATCAAAATTAATAAAAAAAGTTTTAAAAAATATACTCTTTTAATTATATTACTTCCCTACTTAAAAATCTCCATTGGTTCCTTTAGGTTTACTAAATTGGTCCCTTTTCACTGAGTTCTGACATTGAGTGTACCTCCCTCTGCCTGCCCTGCCAGGGTGTCTCTTGGAGCTAGGAATGGGCTCCAACGACAGCAGACACAGCCCTGACACTTCCAATCTGTGAACAGGGACAGTCATGCCTGCCCAGAGGCTGTCCTGAAAATTAAATAAGATTTGCAACTTCAAGAACAGAACCTGAAAGATGTTAGATGCTAAAGAAACACGCCCCATTTCCCACCCAATTTGTTTCTTGATGAGCTTGAACACAGATACATGATTGACACTGGAGCAGACCAGGCAGGACACTTGTGAAATATGCTTGATGAATGGGTACATGAGGCTGGGAACGTTCACTGGGGTGAGTGTTTTGGAGATGGCACCGTTTCAGAGATGACAAGTTCCACGTGAAGATGGTGATCACAGGTGGCTGAGAGGGTAAGGGGGAGGGAAGGTCACTGGTGAGGAAGACTGTGATCCAGGGAGACAGCACTTCTGTGGTGAGACTGTTGCTGCCCGAACCCAGGGGTCCGCAGGAGTATCACTAAGTGCCGGGATAACAGCTGTCCTGAGCTCCCTAAAGCGATGCAGTGTGAGGTCCACAACATTGCAATGATCTACGCTAGCTGAAAATTCTTAAATTCAACCCATGACGTCTTTAGATGTAATTTCTTTTAGATATAATTTCGATACAATTTCCAGGAAACACAGGTGTGGCAACCGTGCAGTGGGAAGCTCAGATCTCCGGCTGTAGGGGGTATGGTTGACGGAGGACCTCTGGATCCACACCTTCCCCTGTCCGCATTCCCCACCCATACTCCCCACCCGTGCCACCCATCAAGAGCTGGCCACGCCCGGGATCCTGGTACAGGCCATTCCTGTGAGATGCACACTTTAGGCTGAGGGCTCTCCATCAGCCCAGCTGGAACTTCCCTAGAAATGCACTGCGGGCTGCGATGATACTTCCCAATTCCCTCCTCCTTCATGCGGCTCGGACCTGCATGATTCACCTGCCCCCTCCCATTTAGAATTCAAAAGCATATCCCTCCATAAATATTTTGTCCATAGAATACCATTCTGACGTCTGCTTCTCAGGGGATCAGAACTAACATAATGCGAGGAGCTGTCCAAGAAAATAAATGGGAAGATTGGGCTTGGAGTCTGGCTCATTACCTCCAGTGGACAAATAGAATGTGGTCCTGAGTGTTACGGGAGATGAAGGTAGTCCCTGGCCCAAAGAGGGGCCCCGTTGCTAAATATTTCTGTGGTGAGACCTGGGGAAAGTGCCAGGGAAGAACACCCTTGCAGGCGAAATTATTCAGGTATTTGAAAAATATGGGGCGGAACAGTGCCTACAAGGATGGCATAGATGGCTCAGTTGTTTTGCTGTCCTGCAGAGGGATAATGGGAAACTGAGGGCTATTCACAAACTAAGTGTGAGAGGCAGATGGCCTCTTTGGTGGCTGACAAAGAGGCCCTTATCTCCTGCAGCAGAAGACTGGACATAGCTGTGAGGCAGATGCAGGCCCTGATAGAGTCCCGGCCTCTAGCGATGGCGTCTAAGTGAGCACTTAGACATCAAGTGCTAGTACCCTATGGTCAGGGCCAGTGGTGCGCTGGACCCAGCTCTTCCAAGTTCACGGGAGCTGATTATGAGTGTCTCTTCAGAGTGCCATGCTCAATGACGTTGTATTTGTAGCTTGAAATCAGCCGCAGTGGATTATTTATCCCACAGAAAGTAGCAAATACTAAGATTCAGGGGGATTTCCCCCCTCCTTTTCAGAGAGTTGGTGGTTAAACACGTAACAGCACACGATTAGTGAGGATCTTGGCTGGCAAAGCCTGGGGTTCTGAAACACGGGATGGAAACATCTGGATGCAAATTCCAGAAGAGGCTGGCTCTGCAGACCGCCGGGATCCTCAGAACCTGCAGAGGTGTCCACCCTGCCCTGGGAAGAGCGGTGTCTCCCCATGCCCAAAGGTGCCGCGGAGACCTATAAGGATTATGCTTCGGGAAGTAACTCACTAGTTCTCAATTTTAACAAAGGTGAATATAGTGACACAATTCTAATAAGAATCTGGATATCATTTTATTCTCATTAATTTTCTCATTAACATTTTACTTGGGATACAAAAAGAAATTTTCCTAATCTCTACATGACTCATAAGAAAACTCCATGGGATTCTACAAAAGTACAGAGACTAGTTCTGACTACACACTGAAGAGCCTATACAAGATCTAATCATAAAACTAATTAGAAAGATAATTAACAAATCATTATTAGGCCCATATAAAAAACAACTGAAAATAACTCTCACTTTTTATTGTGACTAAAGTCTAGGGGTTCCCTATCCGTTGACTAGTTTTTTTCTGATTGTGTAAACCAACAATAAATGTGAAAATTGAATGTTAGCACGGTATTCTAATAGGGTATTGTTTATAGGACATGTACAACTGTGAGTAAACAGCCTAGTGATCTGGGATCATCCACACTTAATATTAATATAGAAGGGTTGTAAGGTTTTTAGCCACAGGCTGAAGAACCCCGCTTCATTCATCTTTGCTCTTATATGACACACAAAAGAATCTGAGTTTATTCCAAATAACAAACACAAGTCCCCCTCCATGAACCAAGAGCTAAAGTACACCAGCCGTGACACTGAGCTTGTTTCAATCCTGTTGAGTGGCTGTCCCTGGATGGGCATAAAAGGAGCACCCTGATAGATCTTCAGTGTTGACAAAATTCGCTCCGAAACATTGCCTTTTAAGTCGATCGATCGATCATCCATTAAGGACTGAATGTTTGTGTCCCCCAAACAATGTTGGACCCAGCTCTGGGGATTTCCTCCACCTGTGAACTGCCCTCACCAATAGCCTGCAACAGGGACAACCAGGCTCAGTAGGTATGTAGCATCTGGACACAGAATTTGTGGGTCACTGATGGGAGAGTGGGGTCCAATCATGTAGAAGAGCCTAACAGATGCTCTGACATTTCTCTCTTGGATATTTAGATATTGCTTTAGGATAAATGTGTGATGGGAATGCAGCCAGGCAAACTACTCTTGGCAAGCTTGCTTGGCCAGGGAATTACGTCATGAGCTCTTTGGGGCTAAGAGAACACAGGACGGGGTCAGGACCTCACAAAGTGATCTTGATAGGGCTTGTTTGGGTCACTGAGAAGACATGAACAAACTGTCATCCAGGAACTGACAGCTTCCGGGGCTTTCTGCCACTTGGGCTGTGCTTAGAGCAGGAAGACAGCTGCCCATTTAACTTCTGGTTGAGTGGGAACGTATGGTGTTTCTGAAAGGTTAAGAAGACTTTTCATGAAGGCTATGAGATCACCTAACTCTGAGAGTGCCTGGCCTTTGCCTAGTAGTAAATCTTGATCAATTCCAGAAAATGTAGAAATGACAAGCCATGGACCTTTTAATAAAATTAAACTCGGCTATCCCATAAACTTTTATTCCCAGGCCATAATCACCAGGTTATAACTGAAACTTAATTAGACTGTCTGGGGTCTTTCTTGAGAACCAGAGTGTGGACAAGATTTTCCTTCTTAGGGATGCCTTAACAAATATTGAAGAAGGAAGATGGCTGGAAATAGACCCCGAGGCTCTTTTCATGGAACTATCCTCACATTAAAAAAGAAGTGCAGGGCTTCCCTGGTGGCGCAGTGGTTGAGAGTCTGCCTGCTGATGCAGGGGACACGGGTTCGTGCCCCGGTCCAGGAAGATCCCACATGCCGCAAAGTGGCTGGGCCCGTGAGCCATGGCCGCTGAGCCTGCGCGTCCGGAGCCTGTGCTCCGCAAAGGGAGAGGCCACAACAGTGAGAGGCCTGCGTACCAAAAGAAATGCGGAATATGCCATATATACTAAGAATTCCTCCAAGCAATTAGGTGAATAGGTTCCCAACCTACAAAAACTGAGGGTCTTTTTCTTCAGGAGTTACTAGTAATCATCATTAACTGTCTCATCTTTTCTCAACCCCAAAGATTTCTTAAAGCAACCACCTAACAAATAATTTTAATTTTTAGTAACTCAGTTTAAAATATAATAGTCCAAAAATGTGTCTAAGTGGTAAGAGTGAGTTGGCTTTTCGAAAACAATAGATCCAGCAGCTGTGATAAAACTAAAACAGAAAATTCACTGAGCATTAATAACGAAAGAAGGATTCCGCTTGAAATAAAAGAGTATATATTTAAGAACATGTAGATGAAGTGCAATTAATCTTACTAGCTAATTTCTCTTTGGGATAAGCTGGAGGAAAAGTTTGTTCCATTTTAAAGAAAAGATGGTAATTAAAAGGGGAAGATAAAAATGTGGTCTGAAGACACAGATTAACAGTCATAATCAGGGCTATCTCAAGATTTAAAACAATGAAATCAAAAGGTGGCCTCGTGAAAATAGATTGTGTGCTTGTTTTTGTTGTTAACCTGTATAATTCACCTGCTGCTCCCTGTGTATGTATTCCTTTTTCTTAGCAAACAACTTGGGAAGTGAACTAGCTAGGCAGAACAAGAATGGTTTTAAAATATGAAATTATTTGTAGTAAATAAAGGTAATAACCCAAGCTACAGAAAGTTTGGAAAATAAAAGAAAAATGGTCACTCATAATATCATTCCCATAGCATACTGAATGTCTTATTTCTGGTGATTTTCTTTCTTTGAAATTTATGCGGATTTAGTTTCGTTCATTCATGGATTCATTCATACAGCAGTGAACAATAGCGATTGGGGAAAAAAGAAACTTGCCCTCATGCAGCTTACATTAGCAGGAAGAGACACAGCAAGTAAATGGGTTGATGACGTAGCATGTTCAAAGTGATCAGTGCAACGGAGAAAATAAAGCAGAGCAAGGGGATGGGTCTGGCTGGAGCTGGGCAATTTTAATGGAATGGCCAGAGTGAGGGTCAGTGACAAGGAGGCAGGAAGCAGGCGGGGAGTGAGCCTGAGGATACCTAGGGATCCAGGGTCCAGGCAGAGAGGAACCGGAGGCTCCAGAGCCCCTGGAGAGTCGGAAGAGCCCCACCACCACCTGGGCCAGCTGGGGGCTTCTCTGCCAGCCAGGCTCTATGTGACGCGGAGGTGTCATCCCCACGCTAACGCCTCATCTACCCGCATCTCTCTGACACTCCATATTTTGCCTTTTTTCCATTTAGGCCACAACTAAGACTGTGTACCCAGGCATACTGTCTAAGTTACTATTACAAATGGAAACTTTTTTAATTACAATGTTTTAAAAAGCACTTTTTTAATTACAATTTTTTATACTGCTGACATAAAAGTACACTATTAATTTTAGTATATTTACTTTGTAATCACTTCATTGAGTTTTTAAAATTCTCCCAAGTTTTCAGTTGATTCTTTGGCCACTTCTAGGCTTAAAATGATGCCATCTACAAAGTACAATATTTTATCTTTTCCTTTTCTATACCTATGCATATTTTTGTTTCATGAGCTCTGGTAACTGTCAAAAAACTACTTAAAATATTCAATAATAACTCTAACATTGGGCTCCTTTATTTTACGCTGGAGTTTCATGAGGCTGTTTCTAGTAGTTACTCCCAAGCACACTGTTCATTTCTGATCAAAACTACATGTTCTTTATTTCCTCGAGATAGCATCCTCAAATTCCCATTTCTATTGATGGTTTTATTAGGAATCGGTACTGATGTTGGTCAAATTGCTTTTTCAGCATCTATTTAGATTATTTTTAAAAGTTCAGTCCATTGACGTGATGTACCAGTATTTAAGCATCTTCTAAAACAGAACCATCCTTACCTTCTTGAGATGACTTTGGTCACGAAGGACTGATGATACATGTTGAATTACAGTCACTGGTCTTACATGTAAGACATTCACATCCGGGTTGATGCCATAGTTTTCTTTGGGAAGCAGGAATTTGAGCAGCAGATAAGTAGGATTTTTATAGGATCCCAAACTAGTCAATGTAAGACGGAAACAGCATAAATAAAGGACATATCATTGTGTTGCAGGAAGAACCATCTGATTGGGAGCAGTCCCAGGAGACCTGAGTGAGGGAGGAGGTGGCTCCAGGGCTCCTGAAGCCCGGGCCAGGTGCTGAGATGTTGGATCTCAGCCATATGGCCATGCCACTCTGCAGAAGCAGAGCACACAGGATGGCCAAGCGGAACAACAGAATATTGCTGCCTTGCCTGTGTAGCAGCTCCATGATCAGTTTTGGGTCTTTGTACTGCCTTGGGCACTTTGGGCTGTAATCAGTTTGGTGTGATGCAGTTTCTGAACATTAAACTTTGGAGCAATGCATTCTGAGCGCATGTGGAGGTATTTGTCATCTATATAGGGCCTCATCACCTGCAGCCCCTGCAGACGAACCCTGGGCTGTGAGGTTTGATTCTTTTAGCAACAATTCTAGAGTTTCCCAAAATTGCTTGTAAAGTGCCACCCTTGGGACAGGGTTCTCCAAAGAAGTCCCTTTAGGGAGACACTTAGTTTGTTCTGTGGTTATTTAACAGTTTAAAAAAAGGTTTAACAGTTTAAAAACAGTTTAAAATAAGAAAAGAAAAAAAATGAAACAACCCTGATTTCTCCAAAATTGGAATTCCACAGCAGCTTCTGCAATTATCTGTTAAATACTAAAGTCAGTGGGGAATACATAAAACATTCTTTACTAAAATCTTTGAAGAGCTACCTTCTCAGGCTGTGTAAATTCACTTCCTGGGGACATCACTATATCTGTGCTGTGCTTTGCGTAACAATAATGTCAGAGAACATTACTGAGCACATACCAAAATACCAAGAACATTATCTTGTTTAATTTTCATTTCAACCCATGATTATATAGTCACAATCAACTGATAAATGATGACTCAGCGACTCAGATGTGTCAATTACATGTCCCTTAGTCACATGACTGGCAAGTGGGAAAGCTTGCATTTAAAATAAAGTTGATTGCTGAGAGAGAGGTTATATAAATGGTAAGAGGGTAAAGTGGATTAATCCAATCCAATGAATACTTCTTGAATATCTAACATGAATGAGGCATCATGCTAGAATTGGGGATAAAAGTCTAGACTCTGTTAATGAAGTGGACAAGCATCTTCAAGGTCTCCACTCATCTTTGTACCCCTTTCCTACCAACCTTTTTTCTTTCTCCCCTACTGCAGTCTCCCTCTGACTTAACACACTTTAATTTTCTTCTGAGTATGTTGTGACTAAAAGGTAATAGTAATAATGATGACAACGACAACAGAAATGATCACTAATATTTCTTTTTTTTTGGCCGTGCCACGTGGCATATGGGATCTCAGTTCCCAGACCAGGGATGGAACCCATGCCCCCTGTGCTGGCAGTGCGAAGTCAACCACTGGGCTGCCAGGGAAGTCCCACTAATATTTCCTGAATGTATACTTTGTTTCAGCCACTGTTCTAAACATGGTAACTCACTCACCCCCCAACAAACCACCAAGGTCAGAGCTATGATTACTGTACAACATTAAGTCACTTGCTCAAGTTCACATGGATGGAAGTATCAGAGCCAGCCTTTGAACTTGAGCTCAGTTCTTTTAGCAAGCAGTTTAGGAGCCAGGGCCCTGCTATGAGCACATGCTAGTATGTTTTGCAGGAGGAATGCAGAGCAAAGGTTAATTCATGAAGAATTATGTAATTAATTGCATAGAATTAATAACATGAAGACATTTGGCTGAAACCAGAGAAAAAATAACAGTCAAAATTAGAGAGTAATGAAAAATTAGGTTAGTATTAAGAGTTTGAATTATCTGATGCATGGAAAAGTCAGAGGAGGGATGATCTGCATGTTTTCAAGTATACAAAGAGCTGCGTGAAAGGGTTACGACCAGTGACGAGCCATTTCTACAGAAGGCACCTTGGAAGAAACAGACAACAGCAAAGAGAACAGTTAGATGAGATACAAGGTAATACTCGCTGACAGTTAAGAGAGAGCCATTAGAAAATCTGCGAAGGGACACAGGGGAATTTGTTAGATTTAGAGAACAGGATGCAAATTCCAGATGGTTAAAGTGTCATTCTGTCAAAAATTTGGACAAATGCGTGTTTTTCGGAGTGTCCTCTGTGCGGCTCTAGCAGTTAATTTATTCCCTCCATCTTGACTGAGTATCTACCATCGGCCAGTTACTGAGCGAGCTGCCCGGTTACAGGGGCGAAGGGGAAACCAATGTGGGTTCAGCCTCCACGGAATTTACAGTCTAATGGAGCAGATCGATAAAAAATCAAATCACTGCCGAAACATGGGAAACTGCTTGACTAGATATCCTGATGGCATCCTCCTCCTTCTTCCCCCACCCCCTTGTCCCACTTCCCCGGCTCAGCCGGGATGCTGGGAGCCCAGCCCTGCTCAGGTCCAGGTGGCCGAGAAACCCCAGAAGGTTCCCAGGCTGCTGCTTTTATAACATAACAACATAAACCCTCCAGGGATGAAGATTCCCTACAAGAGTAGCTAGTTAGAGCGGAGAGTCCTGAAACTAGAAAAGTGATTTCTTTAGGCTGGAGGGGCAAAGAAAGAGGAAGCAAGATCAGTGGCTCCTGGAAGCAGCTAGACCCCTAAACAGGTGTGAGATCCAGGAGCAGAGGAGCTTCACGACTGCACTGGAGCGAGGGGACGCGAGGGTGGCAGAAATCTCTTCAGGCAGAAAGAGAGCAGCTCCGCTTTTATCTGGTTTCTAGAACAGGTTTCAACCCAAGAAAGGATTCTGTGGCTAAAGTTGGAAAACTGCCGTACAAAGATGATTTCTTACATGGTTTTATTTTTAGCAATTTATACTTCAAATCTAGGCTGAGTTAACGGTGGGATCTTTATGGTCACCACACACACACCAGCAGCTCCACAGCCCCACCTGCACACGTGCATTTCTGTTCTGAGATCCCCCCTCCCTGAATGCAAGGACCTGCAAACTCCACCCGCGTTTGCAAGTAGCTACTCATGTATAACTTTTGTTATTTTTCTAATAATAAGACTTAACCTCCATCTCCAGGCATCATTCTGCCTCATAACAGCCATTGTGGTCATTTCTCTGGTAGCTCAGATTTAAACTTCAGTAGATTTGTGATTCTGCTTTCTTCCTGACAGGAGTTCCATTTTGAGGTCAGCTGTGGAGACCTGAGCCTGGGGGTAGTGGGGACGGGATGCATTATATTACATGCATATAATTTAGTGTTTCTTTTAACAGTTTAGTTTTGTTCACACTGAACAACTTTAGAGTTAGAAAGACCTTTAAAACTTTTAATTTTCTAATTTTGTAGGATAAATTGAGGGTCAGAGAATTTAAATGACTTGCCCAAGGTCATTCAGAAATCAAGATCTTCTGTTTCTCTCCGGGCTAAATCTCTTTTTACTATACTGTGCTGCCTCTTATACCAGATCTAGAATGTTATTTATTAAGAAATGTTGTTTAGGGCTTCCCTGGTGGTGCAGTGGTTGGGAGTCCGCCTGCCGATGCAGGGGACACGGGTTCGTGCCCCGGTCCGGGAAGATCCCACATGCCGCGGAGCGGCTGGGCCCGTGAGCCATGGCTGCTGAGCCTGTGCGTCTGGAGCCTGTGCTCCGCAATGGGAGAGGCCACAACAGTGAGAGGCCCGCGTACCGCAAAAAAAAAAAAAAAAAAAGAAATGTTGTTTAAGATACGACTGAATATATCTGCCAAAACAGTAGTTGGCGTGGTGCTTAAAAATAGGGACAGAATCCAATCTGTGAGCATGCTTCGTCAGCCACATGTTCCACTGACATAAAATTCCTCAGAAATGTGGTTCACAGCCATTCTCAGACATATTCTAGGTCTGTATACAATATAGGATAAGCATTTAATGGTATTTTTAAAAACACAGCCGATAGTAAAACAAAATTGAGTCATTTTTCCCACACATGAAAGTAAACTAGATTGAGCTATTTGATGTTTTCATCTACTTTCAAAAATAATCCATGATGCAGCTCTGAGACTGAGGAGAGGACCATGTATTACAGTATCATTATTTCTGGAAGGATTGTTAGCACATCAGATAATGTAACTCAAGAAGCATAAATCCACTTGTAAAAAAAAAAAAAAAGAGGGAGGGTTCTATTTCAATGTACACAAAGAGGAGATAGTATAAGGAACCAGGGAGGGTGATGGGTAGTAAGGTTTCTGAGATGGTTATCATACTTCTGAAAGATTGTTAATTTTGAGTAAGTAACCGTAACCCATAGGTAGCAGGAGAGGAAAGGGTTCAAGGATTTCAAAGGGTGGAAAGGATGTGTCCTACTAAGGAAAAAACAGCTTGAATGCAAGATGCATCCTTTCTAAAATAGCAAAGGCCTCATCACCGCTGCCCAGCAGGTGAAGGAGAATCTTTGTGAAGAAGGAACACGGAAGACAACAAGGAGGACAGCTGATGTAAGGATGCACAGAGCAGGGACACGCAACCCTGCAGCAGAGGAGGGGGCAGGAGGGGCAAAAGCCGGCACTCGCCAGTGAGACCTCCTGGACCTTCCCAGGAAGAGCAGGGGGTGGGTGGGGTAGCACAGCACAGGGCTGTGAGGTCACTGTCTGCCTTCAAACCTGATTTCCTCACCTTCTAGCTGTGGGACTTTAGCAGATCACTTTATCTGCAGGTTTATGTGAAGGATTTAATGGTATAATCTATGAAAAGTGCTTAGCTAAACACAATAAGGTCTCAATAAATGTTAACTCTTCTTAGTATCTAGCACGGAAGAGGCATTTTATGGATGTTAATTTTCTTCCTAACCTTCCTAGGGGGAGTTTTCTTAACACCACCTAGGAGAAGGCTTGGAGGCCCAGAAAGGCAAGAGCTGGGCCTTGGGAAAAGAGTTTACCAATCTCATGCAGTGGGATTGATACTTTAATGATATATAATGTATTTGTTTGCCAAGGTTTGCTATAACAAAATACCACTGACTGGGTGGCTAAGATAACAGAAATTCATTTTCTCACAGATTTGGAGGCTCTAATTCCATCAGATAATGTAGCCCAGGGGTATAAAACAGTGAGAGGGAGTGAGAGCTGGGTTGGTTTCTCCTGAGACCTCTCTCCTTGGCTTGCAAATGGCCACCTTCTCTCTGTCCTCACATGGCCACCCATTGGTCTGTGTGATATTTGTTTCCTGATCTCTTCTTCTTGGAAGGATACCAGTCACACTGGAATCGGGTCCACCTGTATTAACTCATTTTGCCTTAACTAACTCTTTAAAGGCCCTATCTCCAAAGACAGTCACATTCTGAGGTACTATTAAGGACTTCAACAAAGGAATTCCATAGAAAACATTTCAGCACAGGTGGAGTCAACACTGAAATGTGAAAACTCAAATAAAGAATGTTACAAGAAACAAGGAAGGACATTACATAACGATCAAGAGGTCACACCAAGAAGAAGATATAACAATTATAAATATATATGCATCCAACATAGGAGCACCTCAATACATAAGGCAATTGCTAACAGCTATAAAAGAGGAAATCAACAGCAACACAGTAACAGTGGGGGACTTTAACACCTCACTTACACCAATGGACAGATCATCCAAAATGAAAATAAATAAGGAAACGGAAGCTTTAAATGACACAATAGGCCATATAGATTTAATTGATATCTATAGGACATTCCACCCAAAAACAGCAGATTACATTTTCTTCTCAAGTGCGCATGGAACATTCTCCAGGATAGATCACACTGAGTCACAAATCAAGCCACAGTAAATTTAAGAAAATTGAAATCATATCAAGCATCTTTTCTGACCACAATGCTATGAGATTACAAATGAATTACAGGGAAAAAAACGTAAAAAACACAAACACATGGAGGCTAAACAATATGTTACGAAATAACCAAGAGATCACTGAAGAAATCAAAGAGGAAATCAAAAATTACCTAGAGACAAATGACAATGACAACACGACGATCCAAAACCTATGGGATGCAGCAAAAGCAGTTCTAAGAGGGAAGTTTATAGCTATACAAGCCTACCTCAAGAAACAAGAAAAATCTCAAATAAACAATCTAATCTTACACCTAGAGAAAGAAGAACAAAACCCAAAGTTAGCAGAAGGAAAGAAATCATAAAGATCAGAGCAGAAATAAATGAAATAGAAACAAATAAAACAATAGTAAAGATCAATAAAACTAGAAGCTGGTTCTTTGAGAAGGTAAACAAAACATAAACCATTAGCCAGACTAATCAAGAAAAAGAGGGAGAGGACTCAAATCAATAGAATTAGAAATGAAAAAGGAGAAGTTACAACAGACACAGCAGAAATACAAAGCATCCTAAGAGGCTACTACAAGCAACACTATGCCAGTAACACGGACAACCTGAAAGAAGTGGACAGATTCTTAGAAATGTATAACCTTCCAAGACTGAACCAGGAAGAAATAGAAGATATGAACAGACCAATCACAAGTAATGAAATTGAAACTGTGATTAAAAATCTTCAACAAACAAAAGTCCAGGACCAGATGGCTTCACAGGTGAATTCTAACAAACATTTAGAGAAGAGCTAACACCCATCCTTCTCAAACTCTTCCAAAAAATTGTGGAGGAAGGAACACTCCCAAACTCATTCTAAGAGGCCACGATCACCCTGATACCAAAACCAGACAAAGATACTACAAAAAAAGAAAATTACAGACCAATATCACTGATGAATATAGATGCAAAAATCCCCCCCTAGCAAACAGAATCCAACAGCACATTAAAAGGATCATACACCATGATCAAGTGGGGTTTATCCCAGGAATGCAAGGATTCTTCAACATATGCAAATCAATCAATGTAATACACCATATTAACAAATTGAAGGAGAAAAACTATATGATCATCTCAATAGATGCAGAAAAAGCTTTTGACAAAATTCAACACCCATTTATGATAAAAACTCTCCAGAAAGTAGGCATAGAGGGAACTTTCCTCAACATAATAAAGGCCATATATGACAAACCCACAGCCAACATCATCCTCAATGGTGAAAAACTGAAGCCATTTCCACTAAAATTAGGAACAAGATAAGGTTGCCCACTCTCACCACTCTTATTCAACATAGTTTTGGAAGTTTTAGTCACAGCAATCAGAGAAGAAAAAGAAATGAAAGGAATCCAAATTGGAAAAGAAGTAAAGCTGTCACTGTTTGCAGATGACATGATACTGTACATAGAGAATCCTAAAGGTGCTACCAGAAAACTACTAGAGCTAATCAATGAATTTGGTAAAGTAGCAGGATACAAAATTAATGCACAGAAATCTCTAGCATTCCTATACACTAATGATGAAAAAATCTGAAAGTGAAATTATGAAAACACTCCCACTTACCATTGCAACCATTGCAACAAAAGAATAAAATACCTAGGAATAAACCTACCTAAGGAGACAAATACCTGTATGCAGAAAATTATAATAAGACATTGATGAAAGAAATTAAAGATGATACAAATAGATGGAGAGATATACCATGTTCTTGGATTGAAAGAATCAACATTGTGAAAATGACTCTACTACCCAAAGCAATATACAGATTCAATGCAATCCCTATCAAACTACCACTGGCATTTTTCACAGAACTAGAACAAAAAATTTCACAATTTGTATGGAAATACAAAAGACCCCAAATATTCAAAGCAATCTTGAGAAAGAAAAATGGAGCTGGAGGAATCAGGCTCCTTGACTTCAGAGTATACTACAAACCTACATCAAGACAGTATGGTACTGGCACAAAAACAGAAATACAGATCAATGGAACAGGATAGAAAGCCCAGAGATAAACCCACACACATATGGTCACCTTATCTTTGATAACGGAGTCAAGAATATATAGTGGAGAAAAGACAGCCTCTTCAATAAGTGGTGCTGGGAAAACAGGACAAGTACATGTAAAAGTATGAAATTAGAACACTCCCTAACACCATACACAAAAAGAAACTCAAAATGGATTAAAGACCTAAATGTAAGGCCAGACACTGTCAAACTCTTAGAGGAAAACATAGGCAGAACACTCTATGACATAAATCACAGCAAGATCCTTTTTGACCCACCTCCTAGAGAAATGGAAATAAAAACAAAAATAAACAAATGGGATCTAATGAAACTTAAAAGCTTTTGCACAGCAAAGGAAAGCACAAACAAGACGAAAAGACAACCCTCAGAATGGGAGAAAATATTTGCAAATGAAGCAACTGACAAAGGATTAATCTCCAAAATTTACAAGCAGCTCATGCAGCTCAATATCAAAAAAACAAATAACCCAATCCAAAAATGGGCAGAAGACCTAAATAGACATTTCTCCAACGAAGATATACAGATTGCCAACAAACAATGAAAGAATGCTCAACTTCATTAATCATTAGAGAAATGCAAATCTAAACTACAATGAGATATCATCTCACACAGGTTAGAATGACCACCATCAAAAAATCTACAAACAATAAATGCTGGAGAGGGTGTGGAGTACAGGGAACCCTCTTGCACTGTTGGTGGGAATGTAAACTGATATAGTCACTATGCATAACAGTATGGAGGTTCCTTAAAAAAGTGAAAACAGAACTACCATACGACCCAGCAATCCCGCTGCTGGGCCTATACCCTGAGAAAACCATAATTCAAAAAGAGTCATGTACCACAATGTTCACTGCAGCTCTATTTACAATAGCCAGGACATGGAAGCAACCTAAGTGTCCATCAACAGATGAGTGGATAAAGAAGATGTGGCACATATATACAATGGAACATTACTCAGCCATAAAAAGAAGTGAAATTGAGTTATTTGTAGTGAGGTGGATGGACCTAGAGTCTGTCATACAGAGTGAAGTAAGTCAGAAAGAGAAAAACAAATACTGTATGCTAACACATATATGGAATCTAAAAAAAAAAAGAAAAACAAGGTCCTGAAGAACCTAAGGGTGAGACAGGAATAAAGACACAGACGTACTAGGGAATAGACTTGAGGATATGGGGAGGGGGAAGGGTAAGCTGTGACAAAGTGAGAGAGTGGCATGGACATATACATATACACTACCAAATGTAAAATAGATAGCTAGTGGGAAGCAGCTGCATAGCACAGGGAGATCAGCTTGGTGCTTTGTGACCACCTAGAGATGTGGGATGAGGGGTGGGAGGGAGGGAGACGCAAGAGGGAAGAGATATGGGAACATATGTATATGCATAACTGATTCACTTTGTTATAAAGCAGAAACTAACACACCATTGTAAAGCAATTATACTCCAATAAAGATGTTAAAAAAAATAGATGACTAATAAGGACCTGCTGTATATAAAAAAATAAATAAAATAAAATTCAAAAAACAGGGTTTCCCTGGTTGCGCAGTGGTTGAGAATCTGCCTGCCAATGCAGGGGACATGGGTTCGAGCCCTGGTCTGGGAAGATCCCACATGCCGTGGAGCAACTAGGCCCGTGAGCCACAACTACTGAGCCTGCACATCTGGAGCTTATGCTCCGCAGTAAGAGAGGCCACAATAGTGAGAGGCCCATGCACCGTGATGAAGAGTGTAGTGGTCCCCGCTCGCCGCAAGTAGAGAAAGCCTTCGCACAGAAACAAAGACCCAACACAGCCAAAAATAAATTAAAATTAAAAAAAATTCAAAACACAAAACAAAACAAGAAACCATGGGAAAATATCTTTATGACCTGAAGTTTCTTAGACAAGATACCAAAAACACAAACTATACTTAACAAAAGGTGGAAAACATGCATGTTTTACTTATAGATATATATGTAAGAATATAATAAAAATGCACATGGTTGGAGTGATGGTTGCTCTAGAGATGGAGGGATGGGACCTGAATTGAGGAGGGTTACACAGAGACTTCAGCTACATCAACTGTATTTTATTTCTCCCTCTATGTGGTGTTATCAGGGTATATTTTATATTTTTTTCTGTACGTTTCTGTGTATGTGATACATTTGATACTCTTTTTTAAAAAGCTTGCTTTGTAAAATACGCAAATAATTGAGACAAATTTATAACGACTCACCCTCAAATTCCATTTGATAATTGGTTAAAGGAAATGAACTGAGCATTCGATAATAGGGAACGGCAGTTAAGAAATCATCACACTGATTAATCCATATCTCCAGCATTATTTAATAAATATAAATTTTAGCAACATTAAGATACCATCATATACATATTTACTAAATAAATAGAAATTATAGACTATCAATTTGGGATCTGTTGGATCTGAGAGTGACATAAATTGTTTTAAATGACATAATTTTTAAATGTTTCTGGTCACATTTTCAATTGTTTTGGTTTCTCTGGGGGAAAAAAAAGACATGGTGAGAACTATGAAACTGGATATGATTTGGCACAATAATCCTGCTCTATGGAACATTCTCCAAGGAAATACACAGATTAAAAAGTTATTTACTTAGCAACGTTTATAGTAATGCTATTTATGATTGCAAAAACAAAAACATAACTGGGAAAACCCAAACAGCTAAGAATAGGAGAGGGCTAAGCCAAATCTGTCCTATTACAACAGAAGGCCACTGCAGGGCTATCAAAATATCAACCGTGTGACTGATGCATGAAAATATGAAATAAAATTAATTTTCTAAAGCGGAGTGATGACAATGTCAACTGTGAAAACTATGTTGACGCATGGAAATAAAAATTAAAATTAATTTGAAAGAGCAGAACACACTATTTCCTGATTTCCTCTATGAAAAAACAACATTTGGCAAAAATAAGAAGAGAATTTAGAGGGAAATAAATGAATTGAGTTGGGTTCATAGGATTCTTATTCTTTCCCTCAAAGTTGCCTAAGTTGACCTGTATTCATTAATAAAACAAGACCACAGGGATTTTATCAGCAGCATAAGAGTCTATGAATAAACAGACACATCTGGGACCATGTGGTGTGATTAGAAGCACCTGCCTTTTCTCTTCTGATATGTTCACCCTCAAGGCAGGTGATGTACTGGGGAACGACATTTCTTCCTAATAGATACACCCTGAATATTAACTAGGGCCTTAATATTAAATGTTAACCAGAATCATGTTAATATTTTACAATGGTAATAGTTGTTGGTTAGTTTCTTATTTTGTAAAGAAGATAGCTGATGCACAACAAAATGTTAAATCCATTCATACAATAGAAGCTATAAGAGTTTATAACAATCATGTTACCATGAATTACAAACCTGTGTTTCAGGTATGACTCCGTAGGCTATTCTGTGCTATGGCTAAGATCAATCTTCCACCTGGGTCAAGATACATACAAGTCAAAGGGACATATAACCCGCAAACAATCTAGCTTAGTCCCCCTGCTAGAAATCTTTTGTTATAAATGAATGCATGTATGAAATTACGGAGGAGCTAAAATTCTAACAGAAAGATAACATTAGAAAAATAAAATTAGCTCTTTGGGATAGAGATGATGTGAACAATGTTTTTAGAAGAACAAAATTATCTTTGACGTCACCTGCTTTATCTTAAAAATCCAGGCACATTTTGTCTCTGCTCCATAATATATCCATGTTTATTTTAATGTAAAAATAATGTTTTTAAATCATCAGTGAAATAATTTAATTCTCCCTCCTGCCAAAGCTATAGACAAACCAATGTTCCAGGAAGATGCCTATGGGTTTGTGTACATTCAGCGCATGGTTGCCCACTCCTGGGGGTACACTAAACCCCATTTGTGAAATGGGGCTCAAGAGTACACCCTGAGTGGGCAGATTTGAATAAAGACTTTAAAGTCATGAAAAGCTGATGTTTGCTTTGCTCATAGGATTGTTTTTGCATTTAAATTTGTCTTATTTCAAAAAGAAAATGAAATCAGTAAATCCCTTCCAAAGTGAAGGATGTATACATTTAATATCTAGAAACGAGTTTGCACATAGTTTAATAAATTGTTTTCCAAACACAAGACTTACACTTGGTGAAAAATAATATACAGTATTAACTTTTGCTTTGTCATATGCCACTAAATATTTTCTTATCAGATATCTGGTTATTTAAGATAGGATGTTCTCAAGGCTGGATTGTCACAAATCAGCGAAACCTAATTAACAACATTATTGAAAAAAAGGAAAACCATAGAAATAATAATTGTTTTTCCATTTGTAAAATAGGAAAAATGATATAATTACTCAAGGTGGTGAGAGATGATATTAACACTGAGTGAAATACTTAGAAAAAAGCATTAAAGAGGCATTGACAATATGACAAAAAACCAATATTGTACAAGAAAACAATTATGTAATTTGCATAATTTGCTACTTAAAAATTTCCCTCAGGGCTTAAAATGGAATGTAACAATGATAAAGAAGAAGCACCTGGATAAATGTTAACCAAAGCCTCTAACAGAGAAGATTATTGCACAAAATTTTGAAAATACTACTGAAATACAGGACACGTATGGTAAAATATAAGTGGAGTGTAAAGATCTTATCTACTCACCGAGTAGACAATGAAACAATTCAACGAACACAACTCAATGCATGGTGCTCTGGCTTATTGGTACTTGTACACATGAAAAATTAAGTTTGATTATTAAAACTATTTGTGACAAAGTAGAAGTCCCACCTTTTGATTCATGTTTGCTGTTCATTTATCTTGGTGGTGGTTCATTTCCAGGCTTAAGGTAAAGCCTGTGGAAGAAAGATGAGAGCAGAGGACTGGCCTATGTATTGGAACTCTGTAACAGAAATCTCAATAGTCTTAAGACTGATGTGCTGAGTTGGAACCCAAGGTAAGATAACGTAAGATTCAAAAGGGCAATCAGATTTTTTTTTTGTAAGATGGAGAGTTGCATGTCTAGAGCTCTGTTTAATAGCCTCTCTGGGTCATTCTAAATGCCAGAGTCCAAAGAGTTGGCACCAAGCAGAGACAAGACCTAAGACAAAGTATATAAAAGGTGGGTGGGAGGTGAAGTTAATTTAGCTTGGGAAATGAGATGGGGACTGAAGAGTAGCCTTATAACTCCAAATATAGGCTGGTTACGTGTATAAATTTCAACCTAACAACGATGAATGAAGGCAGACAGAAAGAAAAATCTGAGGATATAATAATGAAAACATACATAGGAAATATTAAATAGCTTCCTTAGGGTTGAACTGTAGACACAGCGACTCTTCTCGTATCAGCCTGTTTACTGAGTGGTTGGTAATGGCCTGTTCTGGCAATGGTTCCAGTGTGCCCACCCATCTTCGGAGCTGCTCCACGCAGGTAAACAGGGATGAAATCTTGGGATCCTTGACACAGAAAGGCCTAAAGGCCATCCCGGTCAAGCCTGTACTGAATGACTTTCCTCTATAGTACATTTCTGATAAGCATTCACTCAGCTTCCCTTTGCACACGAGGAAGTGGCTTCAAGTCCAGAAAATTGAGCACTTCTTTTGTGCAAAGAACTGTGCAAGGTACTGAGAGGGAAGTCCAGTCAAATGAGAAATGGGAACTTGGAAAAATCACTGACTTCATCTTTGAAGGACCCATCCCGAGCCAAACAAAGCCACTAAAACAAAGTAAAATGATAAGGCAGCCGTTTCCATGTTCTAGAAACACACAGGCACACAGTGGAATGCCGGGGCTGAACCTGGGAGTTTTGGGGTCTGGAAATATCAGAGATGAATGGCAGTAATCTTGTTGAAATAGAAACATCTCCTGCATGGTGGAGGTCTGGAGC
This sequence comes from Phocoena sinus, assembly GCF_008692025.1. Taxonomy (NCBI): domain Eukaryota; kingdom Metazoa; phylum Chordata; class Mammalia; order Artiodactyla; family Phocoenidae; genus Phocoena; species Phocoena sinus. The sequence continues at coordinate 57,374,255 of NC_045776.1, read as the reverse complement.
CAGAGTTAGTATCTAAAACTTGGGCTGGGTGCTCTCTTTTAGCACTAAATGGGCTGGAAAATGGCTACTTTTGTTGCATTCTTGCGGTGCAGCCAGAGAGAGGAGAGTATGGGACCTGGGCCAAGTCCCTCACGGCCTTGGTGACTGTGCCTACATTTCCCTCGCATCACTGTAGGATGGGAGGCCAAGGCTGCCGAGAAAAGACCTGATTCTGGACAAGACAGTGAGGCCCAGGCAGAGGCAAAAGAGGGAGGGCAGTGAAGAGGGGGAGAGGAGGAAACAGGTCTCACTCAGAATTACGTCAAGGTGATTAACACTGAGAAAAACAGCCACCAAACCCAAACTGGAAGACGAATTTACAGGGAATAAAGTACAAAGAAGAGAACAACATCAAAATGACCTTTAAATAAATATGCTTAAGATCCTCCCAGAAATAAAGGAATAAATTCTATGAAATAAGTCATTATGAAAAAGAAAAAAAGTGACTACCTCAATAGAAGTTAAATGGGCATCAGAGAATATCCAAACTTGTTCACTGTAAAAACAAATAAACAAATAACAAGGTCCTACTGTATAGCACGGGGAACTATATTCAATATCCTGTGATAAACCATAATGGAAAAGAATATGAAAAAGAATGTTTAGATGTATATAACTGGACCACTTTGCTGTACAGCAGAAAGTAACACAACACTGTAAATCAACTATACTTGAATAAAATAAATTAACAAACAAACAAACAAACAAAAAAAACAGTAACAAAAGATAATGGAATCTTTTAACCTGAAGAAGGGTCTGTACAAGAGCCTACAGTAAATAAGCTAATTTTAGAAGCATCCTCCTTAGAGTCAGGAGCAAATTAAGGCTGCCCAGGATCCCCTATAGCTCAATATGTACTTGAGGTCCTAACGAATTCACTAAGATTAAAAATATATATATTTTAAAAACAGTATATTTTATAACCTTGGGTAAAGGGAGGATTTCTTTAAAAGAGACAAAACTCAGATATTGTAAGGATAAAGGCTTATAGTAGAAGGATAGGCACCAAATTTGTAATGGGGGCTGCCCCTGGGAAAGGAGACACAGAGAAAATGAAGGGATGAGAAAGGAATTCAACCTTATAGACAGTGTAATGTTTTGTATCTTAAAAAATGTCAAGTGTAAAGTGTTAACAAATGTTCCTTCTGATTGGTGGATATACGGGCATTAATTGCATTACCTCCTGCATTTTTTTGAAATGTCTTTTTTTTTTTTTTTCTAAAGAAAGGACAAAAACTAAAAGCAAAACCCCAGAGATAATTAAAAATTTAAACACTAACTTAAAAGATATGGATCCTCCTCTTCAGAAAACCATAGTTATCAGAGTTATATATACTCTAATAAGTAATTATAGTGAAACCCCAAATAATATAAACTCAATCTAGATGTGTAAACCAAATGTACGGGTACGTAGAAGAAAAAAAGTAAAGCAACAAAATGCTTCAAGGAAGAGATGTCATGAGTGCTCACTCCTGGAAGATAGGTCACATTTCAAAATTGAGAAAAGGCTGTGAGTGAAGCGGGCTCCTGCATAAGGCTTCCCAATCTGCAGAAGCAGCTCTCCCTCCCCAGGAGATGGTCTGTAAAGGAGTTTCTAAAGCACGCAGGTCCAGTCACGGTGACCCAGGAATGTCTCAAGGACTGGAATGCAAAAGGAAAGGACCTCAGTGAATAGTGTCCCATCCAGCTGATGCAGCGTGTGGGTCTCTTAGCTGGAGGCACCCCTCTGAGGGAATCCTTGTATCAGACAGTTGTCACTTGTTGACACCACCCAGTAAGAGGAGCCAGCTCTCCTGGTCCTGAGTTCATGGTCATTTGGCAATCTTTTCACAGAGTTTGCCTTCCTTTGTAGACTATGGTGGTGGGATTGTTCTGACCTGAAAACGTGGAATTTTGGGGCACTTAGGAGACAGGCAGGACCTGGGACCCTTTACCAGAGCCCTTGTACCGGGAGAAATGTCTCCTCCAGCATACAAAGAAACTATAAGGGACTAAAAATAACTGCACAGTGGTGGCAAATTATGAACAATAAGATACAAAAAGGGCACAAATCAACTGTCACTTCTGAGGTGCTGGGAGGAGCAGAAGCAGGGTACTGCACATGGTCACTGCACCCGGTACCACCAAAGGGGTGGGCACACCACCTAATCTACCCCTCTGGCCTGCCCCCACTGTCACCCCATTTAAGGGACCAGTTTGCCCCCCATCGAGGAGTAAGCAAGGGCAACTGTTTCTGGTTTTCTCTACCTTGTGCTGCAGCACGAGCCCCAATAAAGGCTTGCCTAAATTCCTCGTCTGGCTTCTTATCAATTTCTACTGATTAAAGACTCCAAGGACCCCGAATCGGTAACACTTATGTCTATCAGTATAATTGGCACTCTTGTATTTGGCCGGTTCCCTTAGCCTGAGCGCTTCTGGAGCGTTCACAAACTCAAGTTTCTGGACCTGCAATGTTGAGAACTAGAGCCAGACCCTGAACTTGGTGATCCCTAGAGTAAGTGCCATGCGTGGTGACACATGTCATGTGGAGACAGCTTATTTCTTCCAAGATGGGTCCACAGCAGAGGCAGGAATAACAACCACCTTTCCTAACATTTAGCGTGTGTTCATCATATTATACCACCTGCTATATTCTAGAGAAGGCATTCTAGATACAGTTGTTTTGGGCTTATTGCTATTCAAGAAAATATGAATTGCTTACCTCTGAATTTTCTTTTTTTCTTTTTCTACGTCTCTCACCTTGGAGATGGTATGGGTATGTCATCAATATCTATGAAAATAAGATTAAAGGCATTGATAGCTTTCCTTCTGTAGTTTTCACGCCCTTCTCCAAATCCTATTAGTTTATTCAGTAGAGGTTGCACTGGGAAGTGAAGTTTGCATATTGATGTGAGGGTACTTACCTTGTTCAGTTTACATAGATTCTAAGTATCATCAGAAATACTGTGTATAAATTGGATTTTTAAAAATTCAAGAGAGTATACCTGGGAACAGTGTTTTTATGCTACTTTATGATAGCTTTGTTCTACTAAAAATGTACAAATGTGAAAATAAAAAGATTTCTATACAGATTTTAAGTCATTAACTCAAAATAGTATAATATACATATTACCTTGTTTTTGAAGCTTTTGGTATAATTTCTTTAAAATTAGTTTTAATTCTTCACTATTATTTACACAACGTCTTTCTGAACCAACATTGACATTTAAGTAGATCTCTGTGCAATTATTTATATCTAAACCCATTAAAGGAAGTCTAATTTTGGACAGTCCACTTAGGGAAATACTGCTGTAACAGAGAAAATGTAACAGAAAATATAATGTGGTATAGGTAAAATTATTAACAATGGCATTAATATGAAAATAAACTTTATGATAATAACTACTGAACATAAATGGTGACCAATGAAATAATTTTATCTGCAATGGACAATTTACTTGTGGAGCAAGCATAGAATGTTATTAAGAAAACTTTTCTTCAATGACACTGTGCTTAACTCTTGCAAATGGTCCTAAGTATATCCTAGGAAACAATCTTGAGTTTGAAAAACCAATCTGTGTCAACGGCCAAGCCTGCTATTGATTAGATAATAAAGCAATGTAATTTAATTCTAATTGGAAAAAATAATGTATATGCTTATAAAAATCACATATATATAACATATAAAACTGAAATAAAAACACCCAATCAGAAAAAATTAAATAAATGTAGCAAATTTTAAAATGGAGTGTTCCTTGAATAAAGCCAATCGCTGTCTTAGCATATGGGAAGGTTTTGTTTCAACCCACAATAGACACATTATAGAACTACCTACCATGACTCTGCTCTGTTTTGACTGACCTGCAGAAAGGAGTTCTTCTGTGTTTACCATGCCACCCAGAGGTCCTATCCTAACAAGAGACCATCCTTATCTATCTGGTCAACATCAGCTTTGCTACTTAGAGTCTGTCAAATTCGATTGAATTATAAAAATAGAATGCCTAGTAACCATCAGCTTTCTAAACCCCATTGCTCATAATGGACCATTGGTAATATAGTAATCAACAATGTGGCTATTTCATTTCAATCTGCAACTGTTCAAATTAAAGGGATTTACTACAACAGCTTTTGAAAAATTCTGTAATAAGTGCAGCAATGCATCTCTGCTTATATTTCCATATAATTTGAATAACAGCATTGTTTAAAACAGATGTCAGCTTCTTTGAATATAATCACGTGTTGTTGTCAGCACTATGCACCCACAGATTTACACTTAAGTAACCCAGGATGAGGTTCTCTGTCACCTGTTTTATTGGGGCATCCTTTTTCTTATTTAAACCTAGCCCATGAAAACAGTGTTTCTGGTTTTGTAAATATAAGCCAAATATATACAATAAACATGTTGTAATAATAATTGTTTCCCCCCGCCAAAGTGAAGACAAGGTGATGTAAATTCACTATTTGGATTTCAATCCAGCTTTCTTCGATTTTCTATAATATTAATATTGGTATTTCTAAGAGGCAGGTGGAACTAGATGTAGCCTTAACTCTTTCTGTGCTGGGAACATTTTGATGTTTGTATCATTGAGACGTGGAGTCTTTTAACGATAAACACCGCTAGTGTGGACTGGGTTACACTGCAGTGATCGAAGCTCCTACCCTTCACCAAAAACCCTATCTGTGACCAGGCAAGAAGCAGGGAAGGGGAATTCTCATCAACCCATTAAGCCGCATGCTAATATCATGCAGTCAGGTGTGCAAGTATGCAAAGGTCATACCCTGAAGGGTACCTGTTTCACAGAAATACATCACAACTCCATAAGGTCTTCAGCATAAACATGTTAAAATGGGGTGAAAGTAAGTACTCCACTTCATTAGATCTTCTTTAGATGTTCTCTCTACATTGAATCCTTCTGCTTCCCTTTTTCTCTGTGACTCAGATCTCTTTTACTTAACTGATTAGGGCACAGAACACAGTTTGTATGTGCGTGTTTGTACTTGTAAATTTCTATGATCATGGTTCCTAATTTAAAAACTGCATTAGCAAAGGGTTTTATATTTCTATCTTTAATAACAACACTAAATGATGTTTCTACCAAGGACCAGTTTCACCTGAAAAACAAAAGTTTTGGGGTTATGGTAGTCAACAACAAATCAGAATGATCATTTTGGAAATTACCGTTAATCGTGTTAAATTATTGAACTTCTTGCTGGAAGCAACAAATTAATATTTATTTTATACCTACCAGCTATTATGTGTATACTAGAATTTATACACAGGACACTTTCATGAAAGAAAGTGTCACGAAATACAGTCTTCAGTTACCAGCTACTTTTAATTATAAGCCAGAATAAATGATTTAATAAGTTCCTCCCCAAACCAGCGACAATGCTTTGTGAAAGCCTCACGTTAACCGGCAAGACCGTAAGTTCCATGAGGGCAGGGTCTCAGCGGCCTCTCCTGTTTCCTTCTCCACCTCAAGCAGTTACAAAAGGGTCCCTGAACATCTGTTGGGGCCACGTGAAAAGTCTCCTTTTATTTTGAAGTGGCTTCCGCGGACGCGCGTGTAGCAAAGTCAAGAGGGGGTAGCAAAATTGGAGGGAGCGGCAGGACGGAGAGGAATCGGGAGGAAGCAAGTGAACCCCGAGAGCCGGGGAGAGGCAGGTTGCGCGCCCCGTGCCACGGGGCCGAAAGGGGGAGCCGGGCCCGCGTCCGCCGGGCTCCCCGGGGCGACCCCGCGGCGGCAGGTGGGGCGGGAGCATGCGCGCGGAGCGGCCCCCGGCCCCGGCCCGACCCGCCCCGCCCCGCGCCGCGCGCCCCTCCCGCCCGCACCGCCGGGCCCACGGCGCCGCCGGCTCGCGCCCAGGACTGTCGCCCAGTCGGCGTTGCGGGCGGCGCGGCTCTGCTCCGGGTAAGGAGGGTGCCGCCGCCCGCGCCGCGGGGCCGCTGCCCCGGGTGCCCCCGCGCCCCGCACCCGGCGCCCCGCCGAGCGCGCGTCGCCCGCGGCGGGGCCGGGCTGGGGGCGGCGGCAGTTGGGAGTCGCCTCGCCCCGCGCCGCCTCTTTCTCTTTCTCTTTCGCCGCCGGGCGCGGGCCGGGCTCCCCCGCGGGGCGCTGCCCACTTGTCGCCCACTTCGGACGGGCCGGGCCGAGGCGGGGACGGCAGGACTCCCGCGGCCCTTGGGCCCCCGCGCTGGGCGTCGCTTCCTCCTGGGCGGGACGTCCCCGCAGCTCCCGTCCTGAGGGCCGAGACCCGAGCCGAGAGTCCGCCCGGCCCGGCGCGGGGACGTGGGGGCCGGGGTCCCACCTGCCGCCCTCCCTGGGGACCCCGCCCAGAGCGCGGCGGGCTGGGCTCACCTGGGCGTCGAGCGGTTACTTGCGGGGTCGGTGCGGGCGTGTCGCCGAGGTCGGGGCGCTCCGGCGGGCTCTGGCCCTGCCTTTTATATCCCGTGGTCATAGATGAAAGGCTGCAGAACGTGCTGTACTCCACTTGTGCCTCCATACACTTAGCGGGGCATCGTTGATCCGTCCATGCCCGGGAGTGGAAACTTAGTAAAAGGACGGTCTGGTCTTTGTTACTGTTGAGGCTGCAGCGTCTGGAAGCCCAGGGAAGGCAGCCCGGTGGGGACCCCCTCGGCCAGGCCGTGGCCGTGCCCACCACTCAGTCTCCCTGCAGGTTACTCCGTCTACACCTTGCCCGAGGCACCGGCTTTGGAGATCCTGCTGTTGGAGCTGGTTTCTAGTTGCTCCTGGAGGGCTCTGATCTCAGTCCTTAGCCGACATAAGCGTAGCGGGGTCTCCTGGTGTTTTCGAAGAGGTTAAAGTGCCAAACAGTGGTGGCAGCGTGCACTTTGTTTTTGATGCTTGGTAATATAAAGACTTTGAACGCATTTAGCTCTTCACAAGATGCTAAGTAACCTCAGTTACTCTTTATTGTACCTGAGAATCCAGAGAAAGCTTTCAGAGTAGAGATCTTTGGAGCATCCAAATGGATTGGATTCTGCTATACTCACTTGGTGTGTAACTGGTGAGTAGTAAGGAAGATGAGCTTAAAACTGCTGTTTATTATGTTCTCAGATTGTGAGGCACATCGATGGATTTGTACTGCAGGTGACCTTGACTGTGGAATTGTTTGCTTTGCACACACTATTGGGGTCAAGAGAAGTATTAAGCTTGGTCTACCTCTGCAGCCAGCTCTCAATCTGTTTCCTAAGAAAGGGTGTTGGTGGGAAGGTGATCTGGTGAGAAGAGAGTTAAGGAAAGTTAAGGAACTGCCCTAACTTCTGATTTAAAGAGAAATAAGTGTATTTTTAAGTTCATCGTAAGAATCTTAGGTGAGCTCTGCCATCTGTATATATCACTGCAGTCAGTAGCTGTGTGATTTGTATCTTAAATTACACTAATTCATTTTTACTTTTCTTAAAAAATTTTCAATTGTCATTTGTATAATTAAATCTCCTATGGGACAAACCACTAACAGGTTGACTTTTGGTGTGTTGAGGAGATAAAACTTGCAAACCAAATCACTTGTGAACAAAATGATATGACGAGGCAATAAATAGGATCTGAGACTAAAATAGTCTATAATAAAATGCCAGCATTATGAAACAGACCGTGGTCAGAGGGTTTGGCAAGGAGAAGGTCTTTGGGGTCTGGAGTGATCAGAAAAGGACCCAGAAGGAGTCGGGCCTTGGGCTGAATCTTGTGTAGATGGACAGAAGGAAGTAGCATGTGGGAAGCTAGGAGGGAGAAAGGGGGTCTCATGCCCCAAAAAGGATGATTATGATTTATTTAGAACAAAGAGAAAGTATCTGCAGGGCCCAGTTTGGGCATTGTGGACATATATGCTCTCCGCACCAGCCCCTACCCTCCCAAACAAGAAAATGTCTATTCATTTTTCATGATTCATCATAATTTCTCCTCTGCGAAGGCTCTCCCGATTCTCACAACCCGAGTTCCTTCCTTTGACTTGCACTTTTCCTGGTTCATCTGTATATAAACACGTTCTTTTTTAATGGCCCAGACTTTAGATTTTGCCATTTTCTTTTTATTAATTTTTAAAAATTGAGGTATAGTTGACATATAACATTATTTTATGTTTCAGGTGTGCAACACAGTGATGTGATATATGTGTGTATTGTGGAATAATTACCGCAGTAAGTTTAATTAACATCCATCACCTCACGTAGTTACAGTTTTTTTTCTTGTGATTGAGGACTTTTAAGAGCAACTCTCCCAGCAAGTTTCAAATATGTAATACAGTGTTATTAACTATAGTCATCATTAACTATAGTCATCAAAAAAAAGTTGTATATATTCTTCAAGACTTAGTTTCTGTCTTTAAGGAGCATATATATGTCCTTCAAGGGCAGGAACAGATCCTCAGTTCTCTTTATTCAGAGTGTTTTGGCACCATGGTTGTAGCTTTTTAACGTAAATGATAATAACCCTCTGGTGCCTGGCTTGGTACTTGGCGGGTGCTTTAAGCACACACTCACCTGGTATCTGGAGGGTGCATTCCGGGTGGGAGCAGAGGCTGGGTGGGAAGGCAGCGGTCAGGAAGCCCTTCGGATGATGAAGGAGGATTTGCAGCTGGAAGGCCTGGAGTTGTCACCTTGAAGGGCAGGGAGAGCGGAAAGCCACTGGGAGTGGGGGAGCAGTGCAGGAAGCACCAGACGGCCCCCATTCCTCCCAGTGTGTCTTAGGGTCCCTTCTTCAGAGCTGAAGGAGATTTGACAATCACCATTAAATGTGTCTTGATTGTTTCAATTAATTCTTTTAATGAAGAACACTGCTGCTGTGAATTGGGGAAGTTGGCAGGAGAGCCACGTTGGCGAGTTGGGAGCAGAGGGGAGCAGACAAGTTCAGTTTTTTAAAAGCTGCATTCACAGAGCTGCTGCAGTGCTGAGCTTGGAGAGAGGCGCTCTGACGTTGGGCTGGGAGAAAGCCAGCCAGGAAGTCTTCAGCTGTCACGGGGGTGACAGTAAAAGGAGCACGGGACGGAGCAAGTGAATTACCCAGAGAGGAGAGAGCGGTTCCCTGACTGGCGACTGAGGCTCCTCCACCCACTGAAGGGGTCCCTGAGAGAAACCAAGATGGTCAGATGGTGCAGGGGTTGGGGGGGAAGCCGGCAGCCGGTGATGGGGAGCCCTTGCAGGACCAGAGGGGGAGCTCTGTGTTAGGTCCGTACTGATGAAAAATCTCAGCTGAGGAGACGGAGTTGAACTTGGCTAGAAGGAGGTGATGGTGGTAGCAAGGCTCAGTGTGAGCTGTCGGTGGTGTTTTGCTTTCTGTGTTAGGTGTATAGATGCTCCCCATTCTTGTGAATTGTGGTTTGCAGTTTACAAAGCATTTCCACTTTGTAGCGTTGGTGAACATTTTGAGGGTAGTTTATTGTGAAGAAAGTGAAGAAGTGAAGAAAACTATTGAGGTCCATCAAAAAAAAACAGTGGACATACTTCCAAAGGGCCCTTGCGGAGATTAGTATAAATATGGATATTATCTTGGACTTAAGCAAAATAAAGCAAAAACAATGAATTAGAATATATTTGGGAGAAATAAAACTCCAGTTACTTCACACACGTAATATCTTTTTTTTAAACACTTGCACTACTCTTTTTTTAGAACCATGCCTTAGAAGAATTTACCCCTATTTTATTTTGCAAATACAAACAGTTTTCCACAGTAGCAGTGGAAAAACGAAAACTTTGCCCTGAGCCCATCAGAGCTGTTCCTCTGCTCCCCGGCCCCACGTGTGCCTTCTGGGAGGATTCACTGCAGGAGGATCTCCTGCTCCGGGAACCTCCTGAACTTTTATTCTTCCTGTTGTGTAGATTTCAGCTCATGGGCAAGGTGTTTTCTTAATGAGCCTAGACATTGTGGAGAAGGCTTGTGCATCCCTTCTGATGATGGATCTTAGGTGATGAGAGTTTGGTGGCTGCCACAATTAATAATTGATTGATAGCTCGTTTGGAAGGTACCAGGTGGGGGACGTGGGAGACAGAGCAGTGGTGATGCATCTTTTGTCCCTGTGCCTGGCCAGAGAGGACGCATTCAATTAGAGGGACAGATGGACAGCAGGACACTTTCATACACAGCGTTTTGGTGTGTAAGCTCTTACAATAGCTTTTAAGATTGTGATAGCTTTTTTTTTTTTTTTGCGGTATGTGGGCCTCTCACTGCTGTGGCCTCTCCTGTTGCGGAGCACAGGCTCCGGACGCGCAGGCTCAGCGGCCATGGCTCACGGGCCCAGCCGCTCCGTGGCATGTGGGATCGTCCCGGACCGGGGCACGAACCCGCGTCCCCTGCATCGGCAGACGGACTCTCAACCACTGCGCCACCAGGGAAGCCCCCGTGATAGCTTTTTAAAATTAAAAAAAAAAATTATTGAAGTATAGTTGATGTACAGTGTTGTGTTAGTTTCTGCTGTACAGCAAAGTGACTCGGTTATACATATATATACATTCTTTTTTATATTCTTTTCCATTATGGTTTATCTCAGGATGTTGAATATAGTTCCCTGTGCTGTACAGTAGGACCTTGTTGTTTTGTGATAGCTTTCAGATTAAATCATGGTTGCCCTACTTACTCCCTGTTTTTTTGAGGGGTAGTGAATTAAGGAACCTAAATGGAGACGAGGCATTTTTGCTGGGCATCCACTTTGTGTCTCTTGTGTGCAATGTGCATGGGAGTGACTAGTGCAGACAACTCCTGCCTCAATGGAGCGAATAGTCCAGCGAGGGGACAGACATTAAACAATCTCCCCCATAAATGTCTAAGGACAGACTTGAAGTATATTATGGGGAAGACCAACAGAAGTCCCTAATTTGGTTTTGTGGGTAGAAGAGGTGTCTCTGAGAAGAGGAGCCACTGACCAGGCAGGGGGCAGGGCAGACAGAAGTTGAGGGACAGGGAGGCACGTGTGCGAAGCAGGCAGGGGGAGGGCGAGGCCCAGGGTGGGCGAGGGGCTGGGGGAGTCGGGGCCTGAGCGGGAAGCCCCAGGAAGGACGCACTGAGGGTCGTGCATTCTCCTGCTTCCCACAGGAAGGCTTTGCAGGGCCTGAGCAGGGCGTGGTGGAATCTGCTTTGTGTTGGGTGAGGCTCCTGTGGGCTGCCGCCTCTGGAATACTGTGTGGGTGGCAGGACCGGTTAGGATGCCACCTCGGGGGTCCCGGTGAGGGGAGCTGGGTGTGGAGATGGGCAGAGATGGAGGGACTCCAGGAGTACTTTGGAGGTAGAATTTACAAAATTACTTATGGATGGGAGGGTAAAATTGCTACCCTGAATTTTCACATGAGAAACTGGGTTAATTTTCGTAGATGGGGGAAGACTGGGATGAAGCAGACCTCGTAATGTGGCTTGGACCGTTTTTCCTGTGTAAGACCCACTGGATGTTGGTTATTTTTAGGGAGACAACTTGGTGTGGTTGTGACGTGTGTCAGGCACCCAGCTTTGTGCTTGGCACATGGTTTTGGAGTTTAACAAATGTGGGCTTTCTTTCCCTTTTCTGTGGCTGTGGGTTTTTTGTATTCTGCTCAGCTCATACCAGACCTACCGGCCCTCTTGAATTGGAGCAGCAGATTTGTCTGCAGGTGGACACGTGTGCCCAAGTGCACGCGGTCTCAGGGCAGCCGTCAAGCAGCCTTGCGGGGAGCGTTTTCAGCCCTGACTAGGACGGTCTAAAATGACCTGGTATGCTGTGTGGACCATCTGTTTCTCAGTTTCCCCTGCAGCCTGGTGTCCCAACACTGATCTCAACACCGGGAGACTCTCCAAGCCCCTGAAAGGTCTCTGGCCCTGCAATTAGGAGCCATTGCTTATTCTTTGTGGTTCCTTCTTTTGTGAGTACATCAAACTTAAAAATGGGACTTTCTCAAGTGACAGCAGCTACAAAATTGCTCTTCGTCACTATTATTATTGCTATAACTTCTTTCTAAGTAAAAATGAAGGAGCAGATTACAGACATGATTCCAGGCCTGTATAAATGGATCCAGGTGAGCACTGGTTCAATCCAAGGTCCAGTTCATAGATGAGCACATGTGCTGCTCTTGCCTTTGGTTTTTTAGATGGAGCCATGCAGGGTACCCTGACTTGGCACTGTTTGGCAGATGGGGTTCAGACCTAAATCTGGGGTCACCAATTTCGATGTCAGGGGCTAGACAGGGAAGGGAACTGAGTGAAGCTGGCAGAGAGAAGAAAACTCAGCGTCCTCTTGATTTTGCTTTCATTTTCTCACCTTTGAAACCTGCGCACAGGCCCTTGTTTAGTATAAGAAGTTCTCTGAGTACAAGGATAATGAGAGGGAGGAAAATCCCCTCAGTACCATGGAGACAGTAGGGAGTGGTGGAGACTGTGGCAAACTACTCCTATATGTTCTAAAGGGGTAGTTATTATTTCTTTAAAAAACGACCCCAAGTTGGAAACCTGCATTAAAATCAATGTGAAACCTCCCTATTTAAAAGTGTGGGCTCCCTAGTAGGTGCTAGGACACTGCCAAGGTAAACAGTATGTTTGCTGACCGGATACCGTTTGTGGCTGTTTCACAGCCTCTGACTTGTGGGGTCGGCTCCATGATGTGCTGAATGTACTTTCCTTTGCTCACGTGGTTTTCCTTCACTCATCCTTCACTTTCTTATTAATCCTGATGGAGAATATCAGCAAGCATATCAGCTTCTTATTCTGCTGATTCCTGCCATTTAAGCCTGACCTGGTTAAACCTGGTAGTGAGGAGTGGGCAGCTGGGCCCAGCCCTGTGACTCTGTAAGGCGCATGCTTGTGTGAAAGGCTGGAGTGATCAAACTCTGGGTAGAAGCTAGGCTTTTTAAAGCTTTCCATCATGCTTCTCTGGAATTTTAAAAACATATTCCTGTGTTAAAGAGTATCTTTTTAAGCAGTTGTCTAAGTGTTTGTGAGACTTCAGGACACTACTTTTTGTATGATTGGAGGGGACGGTGCTTTCTCTTGCCTGTGGGCTCTTGCTCAGTTGTACCTGGTTTTCTCGTTGTGAGGTTTCCTCCTCCAGGAAGCCTCCAGGCATCCCTAAACCTGCGTTTCACCCCCTCTGCCGTGTGCTTTCCTACTGCGATGTGCTGTTTTGCGTATCTCACTCTGAAGGGTAGAGCTTTGGTCCCCACGGAACTTTTTGGGTTAAGTGAGGGCTCCCTCAGTTCCCTGTATCTTTCCAAAGCCCAGCGATTGCCTGACACATGTTAGACACCAGTAAATAAAGGTTGAGTGATTTTGATTCAATTAGTGACAGGCTCATACAGAAAAGAAATTCCACAAAGTCCCTAGCATTTGGGGATTCTGTGACTGTCCAGCTTAGACTTTGGGTTTGATTGAAAATGTAAGCACTGACCTTTCAGCCACTTATTTTATTATTATTATGGTCACGTGTCAAAGGAAATATAAAGGTTCTTTTCTTTTGCTTTATGGCAAAGAATATCCTTTGATTCCAGATCATTACACCCTTTAGTCCTGGAACTAGACATCATCAAGGTGAATTATTAGAGATGCCGACATGACGCTTTCAAATCTATATTTTATGCAGTCAATTTCTGAGGATGGTTAGAACAAAGACTTTTTTTTCTCCCTTTCTCTTTGAAAACAGTGAGCTGGCTGTCATTTTATTCCCACATGATATGTGGATGTTTCTCGGGCAGCTTAATGCATACAACTGAGCTTAGAGTAGGAACCATCAAGGCTAACAGACCAAGAATTTGAGATGTCATCACCAGCCCAGGAGAGCAAGTCCCACGCTTAGAGTGATTTCCAAGTTGATAGACTTCTGTGTAGGGTGATGAGTATATTTCATTTGTTTTGTTAATCGAATGCCACAGATACTTGGTTCTTTTCAGAAAGGTAATAGTATGGTGCCGGGTCCCGCATCCCATGTAAATTAGCAGCTGTCAGTTGGCACCCGCCCTGTGGATGGAGCCTGCGTACAGAATGGAAGCGTCCGCCTTCCAGCTGTTGCCATCTTTGTGTTTTGTGTGAATGCAAAGCCCGTCCATTTTACAGCAGCCGATCGTACGTGATCCTGAGGGCCACTTTTTTCTTCTACTGTGAGGACAAGGAGAATATCACCGCCAGTCTTTTCAGAACCGGCTCACGCCTGTGTCCAAAACAAACCATGTCCATAGAGTAAATGGAGAGAGGAAAAAGAAAGGAAGCCATGCAGGGTACAGTCATACATTAATCACCAACGTGATTTGCAAGGTGTGAGGTTAGTGGGCCTGGTTTTTTTTTAAACAGAGAACAGGAGTATTTATTTATTTATTTATTTAAAAATTTATTTTGGGCTGTGTTGGGTCTCCGTTTCTGTGTGAGGGCTTTCTCTAGTTGTGGCAAGCGGGGGCCACTCTTCATCGCGGTGCGCGGGCCTCTCAGTATGGCGGCCTCTCTTGTTGCGGAGCACAGGCTCCAGACGCGCAGGCTCAGTAGGTGTGGCTCACGGGCCTAGTTGCTCCGCGGCATGTGGGATCTTCCCAGACCAGGGCTCGAACCTGCGTCCCCTGTATTAGCAGGCAAACCCTCAACCACTGCGCCACCAGGGAAGCCCCAGTGGGCTTGGTTTTAAATTGGATTGATGTCCACATAAATTGTCTTTCAAGTTTCTAGAACTTTCAGCTCAAAGTAGCTGTAGCGTCTACCGTAGGTCAGCTATGGCTTATGAAGAAGCTTCATCCTGTCCCACACCTAGCAACTTAGACTTAGCATTTTCTTGAATTTTAGGGAGTTTAGAAGTAATCTAATTCAGGTTTTCTCAGTCTCTACTATTGAGTCATTTTTTTATTCTGAGGGGCTGTCGTGTGCATTATAGGATGTCTGTAACAGCAGCATCCCTGGTCCCTACCCGCTGGGTGTCTGTAGCACTTAGTTGTGACAACCAAAAATGTCTCTAGCTGTTTCCAAATGTTCCCTAAGGAGGGGCCAGAGAGGGCAGAATCACCCGGGTTGAGATGGAGCCAGAGGGACGCTGAGACGCCGGCCCCACCCCCAGGGACACGGGGCTGAGTCTGTGGTTTCTGTGTGTCGCATCAGGGAGGACGCACCTGTGTATTTGTGTATTTGTTCATTCAGCGGTGCTTTTGAGTACCTACTGCACGCCAGGCCCAGGCACTGGGAAATACCCAGAATCAATCTGGGGAGGGGGCTTGCCAGGGACTGGCCCCTCAGATGCCACGGGAGAGGTGTGAAAAAGTCAGTGCCTGTGCTGACGAAAAGGCACATGCTTTCTGAAAGCAGAGAGGGAGGACACCTGCGTCCAGTCCCTGGTGCACAGGCGCTCTTGTTCTGCTCCATGTATGGTCCAGCAGAAGCTGACTTGGCGGGTTGCGCAGTGCAGGGCCAGCCACCTTCCTGCCGCCAGCTGGGTCCCATCACACTGCCCACCCCCCCACAGGGACCTGTGTCCCAGACAGGAGAAGCCCACGGCTTTAATCAGGCCCTCGTGGGGATGAATGGTGTGTTCAGCGTTGTGTTATTTCCAGATCATTCGTGTGGCCCCTGCTGGCATGTTGCACAAAAGAAGAAAGATGGTCACTTCCTGCAAATTGGAAAATCTCTGTCCTCATCTTCATGCGTTCTCACTGAGTGTTATATTACAAGTGAAGATAATAGAGTAGCCAGAATACATATGCCCTTATGTACGAGGATTGAAAAAGTTCTCCAACGTTTCCTCAGAATGAATCACTGAAAATATCGGTCAAAACTGAAAATAAAATGAAATAGTTAATAACCTTTTTTGAGGGGTGGTTTAATTCACTCACCTTCTTGAAATTATTCTGATTTCCGCCTAATCCACTCCTGAGTTTCCATAATGAAGGTCCCATAGTTAGGTAAGTGCTCTGGTCTCTCTTTTTTTTTTTTTATGCGTTACGCGGGCCTCTCACTGTTGTGGCCTCTCCCGTTGCGGAGGACAGGCTCCGGACGCGCAGGCTCAGCGGCCATGGCTCACGGGCCCAGCCGCTCCGCGGCATGTGGGATCCTCCCAGACCGGGGCACGAACCCGTGTTCCCTGCATCGGCAGGCGGACTCTCAACCACTGCGCCACCAGGGAAGCCCTCTGGTCTCTTTTATACCCTCCTTAGGGTTACACTGACCCACCCGCAATGAGGATCTTCCTTCTGGGAATAAGATGAGGGAACCTTTTAAAGAGGGGACAGGAAATGGAGCTTCTCCTCTTCATTTTGTTCCCAGAGTTTGAATGTGCCACCCCTCCCAGACTTGAGATGAAGCTAGAGGGGATGATGGCACACGTGACCCCAAGTCCCTTTCACTTGGTTGTTGAACCAAATGTGGAAGGAACAGGACCTGCTGTGCCAATGTTATCAACCCTTTGCTAACACGTGTTTGTAACATCCCACTTAGTATCCTGAAATAAGGTTAGCAGGCAAATAACTCACCTATTCAGACTTCCAAAAAGTCAATATAATGTCCATGTATAATAAGGGGGAGAAATAAATGGAAGGTAATTTATAGTAAAATGGTATGTGTTTCAAAATGTTTGGGTATGATTAGTCTAGAAAATAAAATGAAGTCTTTGGATGCTTGTACCTACGGGTGGACTCAGTGTGAAAGTGACCCGTTAAAATGCTGACGCAGGGAGACTGCCTCAGGCAAGGGTGTCTGAGCAGCCATGGCTGCTTCTCCTGAAATGGTAGACAGCACTTGCTGAAATTCCACCTGAAACAAAGTAAAACCGTTCCTCCCTTTACACAGAGTTGCATTCCAGGGAAAGATAGGAAATACGAAAACCATGCAAAATACTTTTTGATTATATGTAAAATAGAATTTTGTTCAAGGTTTAGAGAAGCATAAATAGGGTTTTCAAATACATGAATGTCAGGTGGGACTGACTCTCACCTTTGAAAAGTGAGAGCCTTTGCAGTAAGTACCCTATTCCATTTTTTATCTAAAAATAGGAATTGAGAATGAGAATTAGTTTTAGCATTTGGGGTTTACTCTTCCGTGGTTTGCGTGTAACGTTCTAGTCCTTGTGTGCAAACTGTTGTCCCCCTCATTTGTACTTTTACCTACACGTTAAACCCTGTGTTGCTGCCCCGGTGCGGCTGCAGTTCTGGGTACATTTTGAGGTTTGGGGTGAGAATGAGGGTGGGACTGGATTCCAGTACATTCTTACAGACTGAATACCATGTAAGAAGAAACGGGGGCTCCAAGTTCCACAAAGTAATATTTTAATGGTGTTTGAAAGCTAGTGAGAATTCAGAGGATGAAATGAAATATAGCATATAAAATGAATGCACAGTGATGTCTATAAATGGAGCCTATAGGCACTCAAGTTAAATATGTGCCATATACGCTATTACACACCCCCGCATCCTCGCATATGACGACTTCGCGTTTATTATTGATTTGGGTAACTATTATTTTCCATAAGAGATATAAGGACATATTCCTCTTTCAGTTCAGCTTGTGGCCACTGTGTAATTAGAATTAGATATAACATAAGGTTGTGTTTAAAGGGTAGGGCATGTGGTTTTATGGGGTCTTTTTCTGATGATGCAAACTAGAGGTGAGAGTTGGCCAACGCATCAGGTAACTTCAAATTAAAATTGTGTCCTAGTCCAAGAGTGCAAATGGAGGGCACACTGTAAGTCATAGGTCCTGACACTCAGCAGTGAGGCTGGAGGAAAATGTGGGATTCTGAACGGGGCAGCTCACTGGGTTTGGCCTCTGTCTGCCTTGAGGTTGGAGTTCAAAGCCTGGTGTCTCTCTGAACCTGTCTGTAGCCTACAGTTCTCAGGAGCTGTGTGTTGATTTTGGGGGTGGGTATAGGCCGTTTTCTTGATTATTGCCGGTACGTGCAGAGTGTTCAGGAAGCTTCTCAAGAAGTTTACAAATATCAGACCCACAGATTTTTGCAGTCTTCTTCTTTGATACCACCTCTGGCTTTTTCTGTCACTCTTTTGTCTCGTGTTTCACTCTATATCTATAGGCTGAGTGTAGAAACACTTGGGCAAATGCACTCAATGGTTTATCAACTAATAATGGATTTACACGTACACCATATGTAAAGGAAACAGAAAGTTGATGTATTAAGTTGCTTAAGGCTTACTCTGTGTTTTGGAAGGCTTGCTGAAGTATAATTTTTGGTAGACTTAACAGAAAAGAACTTTGCAAGGTCAGATGCAGAACATCCTAACTTGGTTTTCCCCCATATTTTTAATTTAGCACTATATAAAGATATTTTTAAAGTTTATTTGGTATTTCTACCATACTTTATACTTTTAGAGCCTATCCATATGGATGTCAGTTATTACTTTTTTAAAACATGTGCTGATTTTGCTGCACGGTGATTGCTTAAGGTCAGAGTTCGTAGTGGCAGTTAACTCCTAGCCAGAGTGTTTAAGATATCTCTTTGTTTTTATTTAAAAGTTTTTCATTGGATAAAAATGTTACGTTTTACAGGTCACCAACTATCAAGAATTTCTGTAATAGAAGAAATGGTTTTCTGAGGGAACTAAACTGATTAGTATTCTGAATATTTCAGTGTATCATATAAAGGAATTTCATATGAAAGGTCTTCTTAAGGTTAACAATAAAATTTACTGTGTTAATTTTCCATTAGTTATATTACCTAAAAGAGTTAGAGTTTGTTATTTTCTAAGATGTAAGTACAGTGACACTTGACATTTTGCTAGCTTTTGAGAAGATGGTAACTTCTGAACTTTGATAAATTATACCCAGTCAGTTAAGATAAAAATGAATAAGAAATAAATGGTTATGGCTGACAATTAACATACAGCAAAAAAAAAAAAAAAAAACCCTTAATAAGAAAGCCACTTATACAGTTAGGTGGCACCATTTCCTTTTTCTTTTCAAATATTTGACTAAGTGTAATTAAAATGTAAAGAGGTTTCATGTGACCTTATTTAGATCTAGCCAGATTAAAGACAAATAGGAAAAGTAAGTTAGAAACCAGTTTGAGGTGAAGATCCAGCCCTCGTGTGTTACTGAAACATATCTTCCAACCCGTAAGCAGAGAGCAACTGATTGTTTTAGGACTGCTGAGCAAACATTTGGGGTGCTCTCAAGGGCTCCTGAGGGCAGGCTTCAAGGGTCTGGAACCTTAGAGTCATCTGGGACTGGCAGGTGACTTGAGTAGGTGAAGTGGCCTGGATGTAAGATGGGAGGGAGTAGTGGGCTTGCAGTGCCCTGGTGTACATCTGCAGGCCTGTGCCATGTGTTCGTGCCTTTGGGAGTTTGAATTCTTTGTTGCCAGGCTTAATATTCCTTTCTTTTCTATTTTCTTCCCTCACAATCAGTCAGAAATCTAGTTATTTAAAATGTTTATGTAATTTCCTGGGTCCTATCTGTCTATCTATCTATTGCTTTTTCTTTTTTTTAATTGAAATACAATATTATATTAGTTTCAGCTGTACAACATAGTGACTTGACATTTATATACATTACAAATTGATGACCATGATAAGTTTAGAACCATCTTTCACTGTACAAAGTTACTCTGATGTTATTGACTATATTCCCTATGTTGTACATTGCATCTCTGTGACTTATTTTATAACTGAAAGTTTGTACATCTAAACCTCCTGCAACTATTTCACCCAATCCCCCACCTACCTCCTTTGGCAACGGCCAGTTTGTTTTCTGTATCTGTGAGTTTGTTTCTGTTTTGTTTGTTTGTTTTGTTTTTTAGATTCCACATATAAGTGAAATTATATTGTATTTGCCTTTGTTTGACCTATTTCACTAAGCATAATATTCTCTAGGTCCATCCATGGTGTCACAAATGGTGAAATTTCATTCTTTTTTATGGCTAAGTAATATTCCATGTCTGTATGTGTGGATGCTTAAGTTGCTTCCATATCTTGGATAATGTAAATAATGCTGTAATGAACATAGGGGTACATACATGTTTTTGAATTAGTGCTTTTGTTTTCTTCAGATAAATACCCAGAAGTGGAATTGTTGTATCATGTGGGAATTCCGTTTTTAATTTTTTGAGGAACCTCCATACTGTTTTCCATAGAGGCTGCACCAGTTTACATTCCCATCAACATTGCACAAGTGTTCCCTTTTCTCCTCATCTTCACCAACACTAGTTTTGTTTTGATAATAGCCATTCTGAGTGGTGTGAGGTGATATCTCATTATGGTTTTGATTTGCATTTCCCTGATGATTAGTGATGTTGAGCATCTTTTCATGGACCTATTGTCCATCTGTATGCCTTCTTTGGAAAAATGTCTGTTTGGGTCCTCTATCCATTTTTGATGTTGAGTTGTATGAATTCTTTGTATATTTTGAATATTAACCCCTTGTCAGATACATTGTTTGCAAATATCTTCTTTCATTGAGTAGGCTGCTTTTTTGGTTTGTTGATAGTTTCCTTCACTGTGCAAAACCTTTTTTGTTTAATTTGTTGTAGTCTCATTCGTTTGTTTTTGCTTTTGTTTTCCTTGCCTGATGAGACATATCCAAACAAATATTGCTAAAACCCATGTCAAAGAGCACGCTTTGTTTTGTTCTAGGAATTTTATGGTTCCAGGTGTTAGATTTAAGTCTTTAATCAATTTGGTGTTTATTTCTGTATATGTGAAAGAGTAGTCTAGTTTGATTCTTTTCCACATAGCTGTCCAGTTTTCCCAGCAACACTTATTGAAGAGCTTGTCTTTTTCCTGTTGTATACTCTTGTCTCCTTTGTTGTAGATTAGTTGACCACTATTCTGTTTTGATTACTACAGCTTTATAGTATAGTCTGAAATCAGGGAGCATGATACCTCCAGCTTTGTTCTTCTTTCTTAAGATTGCTTTGACTATTAGGGGTCTTTCGAGGTTTCATACAAATTTTAGGATTATTTGTTACATTTCTGTGAAAAGTTATTCAATTCATTGAATCTGTAGTTTGCTTTGGATTACATGGACATTTTATCAATATTAATTCTTCCAATCCATTAGCATAGTACATCTTTCTAATTATTTGTGGCATCTTCAATTTATTTCATTAATATCTTATAGTTTTCAGAGTACAGGTCTTTTATTGCCTCAGTTAAATTTATTCCTAGATATATTATTCTTTTTGATGCAGTTGTAAATGGGATTGCTTTCTTAGTTTCTCTTTATAATAATTTGTTATCAGTGTATAGAAATGCAACAGATTTCTGTATATACTGATTTTGTATCCTGCAATTTTACTAAATTCATTTATTAGTTCTAACAGTTTTTGGTGGAATCTTAAGGGTTTTCTATATATAACATCATGTCATGTTCAAATGCAGGCATAGCTTGGAGATATTGGGCGTTTGGTTCCAGACGACCACAAGAAAGCAAATATTGCAATAAAATGAGTTACATGAATTTTTCAGTTTTCCAGTGCATATAAAGTTTATGTTTGCACTATACTGTACTTTATTAAGTGTGAATAACATTATGTCTAAAAAAATGTGCTTACCTTAAATAAAAATTACTCTATTGCTAAAAATGCTAGACGTCATCTGAGCCTCCAATGAGTCTTAGTATTACCATCAAAGACTACTGATCACAGATCACCATAACAAATATAATAATAATGAAAAAGTCTGAAATGTGAGAATTACCAAAATGTGATACAAAGACACAACATGAGCAAATCCTGCTAGAAAAATGGTGCGAATGGACTTGCTCAATGCAAGGTTTATACAAATGTTCTATTTGTTAAAAAAAAAAAAAAAAAAAAGCAATGTCTGTGGAGTACAGTAAAGCAAAGCACAATAAAACAAAGTGTGCTGGTAGTGACAGGTTTACTTCTTCCTTTCCATTTTGGGTTCCTCTATTTCTTTTTCTTGTCTAGTTACTGACTTCCAGTACTATGTTGATTAAAAGTGGTGAGAGTTGGCATCCTTGTATTGTTCCTGTTCTTGGAAGAAAAGCTTTATGGTTTTTACCACTGTGTATAATGTTAGCTGTGGGCTTGTCATGTATGGCCTTTACTATGTTGAGGTACATTTCTTCTACCAGGTTGTTCAGAGTTTTTATCATGAAATTATGGTGAATTTTGTCAAATGCTTTTTCAGCATCTGTTGAGAAGACAATATGATTTTATCCTTCATTTTGTTAATGTGGTGTCACATGGATTGAGTTAGGGATGTTGAACCATCCTTGTATCTCTGGAATAAATCCCACTTGTTCATGGTGTATGATCCTTTTGATATGTTGTTGTATTTGGTTTGCTAATATTTTATTGATGATTTTGGGATATTGGCCTGAAATTTTCTGGTCTGGTTTTCGTATCGGGGTAATGGTGCCTCATGGAATGAGTCTGAAGCGTTCCTTGCTTTTCAGTTTTTTGGAATACTTTGAGAAGGATAGCTGTTAACTCTTCTTTAAATGTTTGGTAGAATTCAGCTCTGAAGTCGTTTGGCGTGGATTTTTGTTTGTAAAGAGTTTTTTGATTACTGAATCCATTTCTTTACTAGTGATCACAGATTTTCTGTTTCTTCCTCCTTCATTCTTGGAAGATTATATGTTTTTAGAAATTTATCAGTTTCTTTTAGGTTGTCCAGTTTGTTGGTGTGTAATTATTAATAGTAATCTCTTGTGATACTTTGTACTTCTGTGGCATTGATTGTAACTTCTCTTTCATTTCTGATTTTATG
This sequence comes from Phocoena sinus, assembly GCF_008692025.1. Taxonomy (NCBI): domain Eukaryota; kingdom Metazoa; phylum Chordata; class Mammalia; order Artiodactyla; family Phocoenidae; genus Phocoena; species Phocoena sinus. The sequence continues at coordinate 57,351,622 of NC_045776.1, read as the reverse complement.
TATTTAGGCCCTCTCTCTTTTTGTCTTGATGAGCTCAGCTGAAGTTTTATCCATTTTGTTTATCTTTTCAAAGAACCAGTGCTTAGTTTCATTGATCATTTCTATCATTATTATTATTTGGTTTCTATTTCACTTATTTCTGCTCTGATCTTTATTATTTCCTTCCATCTACTAACTTTGGGCTTCATTTGTTCTTCTTTTCTAGTTCCTTAGGATGTCAGGTTAGATTGTTTATTTGAGATTTCTCTTGTTTCCTAAGGTAGGCTTGTATTGCTATAAACTTCCCTCTTTGAACTGCTTTTGCTACATCCCACAGATTTCGGAATGTTGTGTTTCCATTTTCATTTGTTTCCAGGTATTTTAAATTTTCCTCTTTGAATTTCTTTGTTGATCCATTGCTTGTTTAGTAGCATATTGTTTAGCTTCCACATATTTGTGTTTTTTTCCAATTTTCTTTTTGTAATGATTTCTGTTTTCATACCATTGTAGTTGGACAAGATGCTTGATAGGATTTTAGTCTTATTAAATTTATTGAGACTTGCTTTGTGGCTTAACGTGTGATCTTTCCTGGAGAATGTTCCATGTGCACTTGAAAAGAATGTGTATTTTGCTGTTTTTGAGTAATTTTCTATATTTATCTATTAAGTTCATGTGGTCTAATGTATCATTTAAGGCCAATGTTTTCTTATTGACTTTCTGCCTAGGTAACCTATACATTGTTGTAAGGGGGATGTCCAAGTCCCTTACTATTGTATTATTGTCAGTATGCCCTTTATGTCTGTCAGTTTTTGCTCTATGTATTTAGGCATCCCTATGTTGGGTGTATAGATAGATATTTACGAGTGTTATATTCTCTTGTTGGATTGATCCTTTGTATTATCATTATGTAATGTCCTTCTTTGTCTCTTGCTACAGTCTTTGTTTTAAAATCTATTTTGCCTGATACAAGTATTGCTACCTCAGCTTTCTTTTTGTTTCCAGTTGCATGGAATATCTGTTTCCATCCCTTCAATTTCAGTCTGTGTGTGTCTTTATATCTGAAGTGAGTCTCTTGTAGCAGGATATATATGGGTTTTATCTTTCTTATCTATTTGGCTACCTTATGTCTTTAGATTGGAGCATTTAGTCTGTCTGCATTTAAAATAATTATCGATAGGTATGTACTTATTACCATTTTGTTAATTGTTTTCCCTCTCTTTTTTGTCATTATTCTCTGTTCCTTTCTTCTCTTACTCTCTTCCCTTGTGATTTGATGATGTACTTTAGTGTTGTGTTTGTAATTTTTCTCTTTATTTTTTGTGTGTCTGTGTTTGGTTCTTGGTTTATGGTTACCATGAGGTTCATATGTGACAACCTATATATATAGCAGTCGATTTTAAGTTTATGGTTGCTTAGGTTTGGGTGCATTTTTAAAGCACTGTACTTTCACTCCTCTCTTTCATGTTTTATGTTTTTGACATCATATTTTATATCTCTGTATTTTGTGTATTGCTTAACAAATTATTTTAGATATAAGTTATTTTACTACTTTTGTCTTTTAACTCTCATACTGTCTTTACAGGTGGTTGATCCACTACCTTTACTACATATTTGCCTTTACCATTGAGAGTTTTTCTTTTGTGATTTTTTTGTTTCTAGTTATGGACTTTTCTTTTTCATTTAAGGAAGTTCCTTTAACGTTTATCATAAGGCTGGTTTTTTGGTGGTGAAGTCCTTTAGCTTTTACTTGTTTGGGAAACTCTTCTTCTCTCCTTCAATTTTGAATGATAACCTTGCTGGGTAGAGTATTCTTGGTTGTAAATTTTCTCCTTTCAGTACTTTGAGTATATTGTTTCAGTCTCTTCCTGTAGAGTTTCTGCTGAAAAATCAGGTAATAGTCTTATGGCAGTTTCTCTTACATAACTAGTTGTTTTATTCTTGCTGCTTTTAAGATTTTCTCTTTATCTTTAATTTTTGACATTTAATTTTGTTGTGTCTTGGTTGTGGGTCTCTGGGTTCATCTTGTTATAACTTGCTGAGTTTCTTGGACTTGGATGTTTGTTTCCTTTACCAGGTTAGGGAAGTTTTCAGCATTATTTCTTCAAATATGTCTACTGCCCCTTTCTCTCTCCTTTCTTTCTCTGGGACCCCTATAATGTGAATGTTAGTACACGTAATGTTGTCTCAGAGGTCCCTTAAATTAGCCTCCTTTTAGAATTCATTTTTCGTTTTGCTGTCCCAGTTGGATAGTTTCCACTACCCTGTCTTTCAGATTGCTGATCCTTTTCTTTTGCATCCTCTCATTTGCTGTTGCTTCCCTTTAGTGTATTTTTTCACTTCAGTTTCTCTGTTTTGTGGTTCTGATTGGTCTTTTTTTTATATTTTCTATTTCTTTTTTGAATTTCTTGCTGACTTCGTCCATTCTTCTACTGAGTTCGGCGAGCATCTTTACGACTTCTTCTTTGAACTGTTTATCAAGCAAATTTCTTATCACACTGTGATATCATTGTTTCATATCAATTGTTTTCTTGATATGGATTTTTTGGATATTGGGCTCTTTAGGTGAGAATTTGAAATAGAGATTGGATGTCTAGTTGTTCTGGCATTTTGCTTTTTATAACAACTTGAAAAAATGTAGTTGCACATAGTTAATGACAAAAAGTGGCAACAGTTAACACAGGTTTGCTCAGCTTTTTGAACTTGGCATAAATAGGCTGCTTGTAGGTTTTAGTAGCTTTTAAAATAATAATAAAATAAAGTTTTTCTTTGTTGTTTTTCATGCTTGTGCCCCAGTATCTTGCACTGTGGTGTTCAGAAATGTGAAACACACTCTGTCTTTCGACTTCCCTGTTGATTATCTTGTGGACAGTTTGTCTTGGTCCTTCTCTGGTTAGTCCTGCCCTGCTGCACTTCTTTCCTCCCTTCCTTTGGCGTCTCAGATCATCTAAGTTCCGTCTTAGTCTAGTTGGTTTTTGTGCTCATACTTCATCAGCATTTTTTGTTCATTTCCTCAGAATTCCTAAACATCCATTTTTACACTTAAAATGTTTACATCTTTGAATAAACATTCAAAAATGTCCTGCCTGGGTCTGTCTCCTCCTTGCTTATAGCCTTAAAAAATTTTTTTTAATTGAGTTATAGTTGATTTTCAACATTGTGTTAGTTTCAGGTATACAGCAAAGTGATTCAGTTATACATATATATATATAAATATATTTATTTATAGTTCCCTGTGCTATGCAGTAGGTCCTTGTTGGTTATCTATTATATGTGTGTGTGTGTGTATAAATAAACAAATATATATAAAATAGTGTATATAGAGCAGTTTCCTGGGGTCTGTGACAAAGTCCTCAGATGAAGGCTGTGGGGCCCACAGCATCTTCAGGGCTGTGAGGTGCTCAGCAGAGAGGGCTGGTGGTTCCTCTGCAGAGCAGGGCACTGGGGTCTGGGGCCGCTCCTACTGCGTGGTGGATAGTGGCAGCCCCTGTCCCGCTTCCTTGTTCCTGGCTGGCCTTGGCCGTCTCACCTCTGCCAGTCCTGGCAGGGTGATCCCTTGTGCAGTGCCCCGATAGCCTGGGGAGGTGGTCGCTCACCTGGCTCTCCTTCTCCTGCCAAGGGGATCTCCGTCAGGCTAGGGAGCCCCCCTGGTGCTGAGCACTGCCAGCCTGGGAGGTGGGGTGATGCAGAATTAAGTCCTTCTTCCTGCCTATTTGGTGCCGTTGTTCTCAGGTTTGTTGCTCTACCCCATTGCTGAAGCTTCTTAATTGGACTCCCGAGCTCTCTCAGAGCTATTTGGTTGGGGGATCGCTGGCTAATTGTTAGTGGAGGGATGGAGGCTGGGGTTTCCTACTCCGCCGTCTTGATGATGTCAGAAACCTCAGATTGCTTTCCAAAAGCACATCGTTTATCCAGCAGCAGGAAGGTACCTTTTCCCTTGCATCTCTAGCCAGAGCTTCTTTTAATTTCATGTCAATCTGATGGGTATAAAAGGTATCTCATTATTATTTTAATGTGCATTACCTGGAGTCCATTTGAGCATCTTTTCACCTGTTTGTTGGCTGGTTTGCTGCTCTGTGCCTCCGTAACTCTGGATAATGTATCTGTGCCTCTTTCCCTCGTTTCGTCCGTTTTCATATACTGTCTGTTGACATTCAGATGGGAAGGACGAGAATTGTTCTCATACTGCTTCCCTCCCATCTCTTCCTTTCGGTGTGATTGTTTCTTGTCCTGTCAACTTCTGATCATCTCACTTGGCTCTTCCTTATCAAGATTAGGATATTTTCACCCTCTTTTTTCTTCCATTTTCCCCCATTTCTACAGTTTACCTTCTGTTAGTTACACTTGAACGTTGTGAAAGATGTAAAGAATTGTATTTTATGCCCTAGCCACAGCCATGTCTCCTCTGTTTTGCCCACTAGAAGACTTTAAAGGTTGAAAGCCAGTAAAATGTGTCTAAAGCAGAATGTTAAAGCAGAAGGGCCCAGAGATACCACTGAAACCAGGACTTCTCAAACTCTTCCATCAAAGTGGCCAAATGCCAGTTGAGAAAGAAGATAGTTCTTTCACGAACGCAAACTTTTATGTACATATTCAGGCAGTGTTTTCTCTTCCGCTCCCATCATATACCAGTTTTCTTTTATGACAAATAAAACCGATAAAAACCAAATTACTCCCTGAATCTGTTAATACAGTTAGCTTTCTGGGAAGATTTGTGAAATTGTATTGTGACTTTGAGTACTCGTATGGGGATCCTAGTTGGAGAAGCACAGATCTAATTCTTTGCTTCATTTTGTGGACATGGGAGTCATAGCACAGAGAGATGGTGTGATTTGCCCAAGTTCTCTTAGGTGAGGACCTCGTATTTCAGGGTCCACTGTGGCTCCTAAGACTTCAGCTTGGTAGATGATCTATGCTCAGGCCCAACCTGTATTTCCAGTCTTATTTTCTCTTGAGTATGTTCAGACCAAAAACCTTGGAGTCATTTTTCTTTCTACATAATCCAGTCTGTCATCAGATCCTGGTGGCTCTGTCTCTGAAGTATGCCCGGCCTCCGGCCGCTTCTTATGTCCTTAGACACTGCCACCTCTGTCCAAGCCATCGTCATCTCACCTGGACCACAGCTGCAGGTTCTCGATTGGCCTCCCTGTTTATAGCCTTGCCTTCCACGGGGTCCACTCAGGTCTTGTCTGTTCAGAACCCTTTAATCGCATTCACGTTTCATTCATAGTTAAAGGATCCATGATCTGCAAGTCTTTCGTTGCTGGCTCTCCTCTGCCTTCCTGACCCGTCTCCTACCTTCTCCCCCAGCTTACTCTGCTCTGTCACTCTGGCTTCCTTGTTATTCCTTGAGCAGGTTAGTGGGCAGCTAGCTACCCCAGGACATTTGCACTTCCCTTTGCTGGGAACTCTCCTCACACAGCTGTGTCAGTCTTTCGTGCCGTCATTCCTTCAGATTTGTGTTCAGATTGTACCTTATCAGAGGGGCGTCTCTGACCTTAGCACTGATCACTGCCTGACGTCTGTGTCACATGTTTACTTGGTGGTGGTCTCTCCCTGGCTAGGATGCAGGCTCTAGGAGAACAGGGACCTTTCGTTTGTTCACCATTATATGCAATGTGTGAACAGTGCCCGGCAGCAAGTGCTCAGTAAAGATCTCTGTTGGAAAAAGAATGAATCTTGCTGTATTGCTCCCCGGCCTCGATGTCTGACTCTGGTCAAACAGTTATTCTATGAAATCCCAGACGTTTCTCACATACCATCTGTGCCAAGGCCCTGGGCTCCCCTTCCTGTCATGCCTTTGCTCTCAATGTTCACATTTTCTCAGATGTTTTTCCTTTTCTCTACTTGTTCAGATCTTCCTTTTCTTCAAGCACAGCGCAAGTGCAGTTTCTTCAGTGAAGACCTTCGATCCCCGTGTTGCGTTGAGCACTTTGTTCTCGTGTGCTCAGTGTGCTATTTGCAGTTCTATTTATTACCTTGCAACTTGAGTTACAGTTATTTATATACATGGCTCATCTCTCCTCCTGGGTGGCAAGAGCCTTCAGGAAATCCCTGTATTTCCCAAGTGCTTATTCTGGTGTTTTGGTGCCAGATACCTGTGAAGTGATGGGAGAAGTGAATTATATGGGTACTTAGGCCTTTACCCGTGGCACTGGCTCAGATTTAGAGACAGGTGCAAATTCTAGTTCATGTAAGGAATACTGAAGACTTGGGTGATATTTTTAAAGATAATATTAGAAATTAAAGGACTGGCAATAGGGACCATATGGGAATTGAGTTTATCTGCCTTTTTGGAGAGAGATTTAGGAATAGGGAAGGGTTTTTCAAAAGTAATGTTGGACAATTACTCTTGCCTTTAAAACAGTAAAGAATTAATTTATATAGTAACTAATGATTTTTTCTTATTTATTTATTTTTATTGGAGTATAGTTGCTTTACAATGTTCTGTTAGCTTCTACTGCACAGCAAAATGAATCAGCCATACATATACATAGATCCCCTCCCTTTTGGATTTCCTTCCCATTTAGGTCACCACAGTGCATTAGTAGTGTTCCCTGTGCTCTACAGTATGTTCCCATCAATTGTCTATTTTATACATAGCATCAATAATGTATATGTGTTAATCCCAGTCTCCCAGTTCCTCCCTCCCCACCCCTTCCCCCCTTGGTATCCATACATTTGTCCTCTAGTCTGTGCCTCTGTTTCTGCTTGGCAAATAAAGTCATCTCTACCATTTTTCTAGATTCCACATATATGCGTTAATATACGGTATTGATTTTTCTCTTTCTGACTTACTTCACTCCGTATGACAGACTCTAGGTCCATCCACGTCTCTAAAAATTTAAACCTTAACTCGTGAAAGGACTTTGGACTAATAATTTTAAAGCCCTGAGGTGTTTTTTTGGTGACCTTGAGGAGTGGTTAAAGCACTGCTGGTCTGCATGAAGGCGGTGGTGGTTTTAGAGCAGGGCTTCCCAACCCTCGGGCCACAGACTGGTACTGCTCCGTGGCCTGTTAGGGACCGGGCGGTACAGCAGGAGGTGAGCGGCGGGCGAGCCAGCGAGGCTTCGTCTGCTGCCCCCCGTCGCTCGCATTACCGCCTGAGCCATCCACTGCCCCCTGCCCCCCGCCTGAGGAAAAATTGTCTTCCACGAAACCGGTCCCTGGTGCCCGGAAGGTTGGGGCCCGCTGGTTTAGAGGGGTGAAGTCTGTACCTTGCTGCACACGGTGCTTCTGCGCGGTACCGGAGTCATCTCTCTCCTGTATTAGTGACGGTTGGAAGTCTGTACCTTCTCCTTTCAGCTTTTTATCACACTCTGACTGCTCAGAAATACTGAGATCTTTGGCTTTGAACTTATCAACTTCCCTTCCTTCTACCTTCAAATCCCGGGGCTGCCCTCTGATGGGTCTTGGGTGGGGAGTGACGGATTCTTAGCCACGCCTCTTAGACAGGCGTCCTGGGGCACCTCAGATTCAGTGTGTCCTGACTCAGCTCATTACCTTGTGCCCTGCGTTTGCCCCTCTGCCTATTTTTTGGTGAAAGACACTGTTTGTGGTGTTGCCCAAGGTGGAAGTTTGACACCCCCGTCCCTTCTTTCCTTCTTATTGCCTGTGTCTGTCTGTCTCCAAGTCCTACCTGATTCCACAGCACCTTCTGTTTGCATTCTTCTCTGCTTCGCCATCTTCACTGCTGGGGTTAAGTCATCATCACCTCTTTCACGAAGCCCTCGTGTACTGGCTGCGTCCTGTGCACCAGGCACATCCCAGGTGCTGGAGCTGCAATGATAAAGAAGCTCCCTTGGAACCGGTTGGAGGTGGGAGGAGAGCAGGGTGAGTTTGCAGGCTAGGGTCAGAGGTCAGCCGGCTGGGCAGAGGGTTAGTTAGGTCAGGAGGCACCTGCGGGCCAGGTGAGTCTGGACTTTATCTTTGGACAGTGGAGCCACTGACGGACGGTCAGCAGGGGAGAAATGAGGTCATTAGGGCATTTTAGGGCCACATCCGGACGGTGGACTTAGAGGCAGAAAGCCTAGAGTTCCAGTGATGATTGGGGTGATGCAGCGATCTTGGAGGTCCTGGAGAAGAGCGCCAGAGAGTCAGTATTTGGATTCCCTGTGTGGATGTCTACATTCATGAGGCCAAATCTGAGTTCCGCTGGAGTAGCAGCCCGGATTCCCAAATGCACTAAAGCAGAACCTTTTGGGAAACCAACATTTTTTTTTCATCTTATTGAGAATGTCTTTAGAATGTGAAAGCTTGATTGCATTGGGTCTGAAATGAATGTAATTTAAATATTGAATTAATTAAAAGCCCGGCTTCTGAATATTTTTCCGTAGATTTCATGCTCCCTTAGAAATTTCATTCTGCCTTGTGTTTTAGCATTGGCAGTAAATACTGGCCGTGGAACAGCTGTGTCGAGGGCAGCGACGGTGCGAGAGGTGGCGGTGGTCTGAGTGGATCCCCCTCTTCGTGGTGGGAGGGAGTGGCCTGCAGAGGCGGGCAGATGACTGGGGACCAGGCCTGGCTGTGGAGGGGGAGGTGGTAGCCCTTCCTGGGAAGACAGCGCTCAGCCTGTAACCGGCACCTGGTCGGCGGAATTTAATCAGCTGTTTGGAATTTTAGGCACAATCATGGAAGAGGTGATTGGTTTCTCTCTTTGTCCAACTTTTTGTCCCCATGTGTCTCCCACACATTTGTTGACACCGTGTGGTAGGTGCCACCTTACAAAAAAGTGGGGACTTTGCAGATAAGGCACATCGGCCCTGCCTTTTGTCTGAAAGGGGGGGCATTACGAGGGATTTTATTTTGTAGCTTTCTTCATAAAACTGTTTAACAGATACCTGTGTGCCAGGCTTCGTTCTGAGAACTTCACCCATATTGACCCATTTAATCCTCACAACAGCTCAGCAAGTGACCTGTGTCGCTGTGTCACTGTGTCACCCGTGACCTGTGTGGTAGGTGCTGTTATTATCAGCATTTTACACGTCAGGGACTCGGGCACAGAGGGAAGAACTTGCCCAAGTGGCCCAAGTCCCACAGCCCTCAGGTGGCGGAGCTGGATTTAAACCCAGAGACAGAGCAGGAGGGGTGTTAAAGGAGGCCGTGTGTCCATGGGGTAAAGGGGGCCACCAGGTAGGGCTTTTGTTCCACTTTCATGCTTTGGGAGACCAGTGATGCAGGTGGAAAACAAAAGATTAGAACAGTTTAAGAAGTCCTCTTTTTAGACATATACTTTCGTTTCTGCTATAAATTTCTAAGACCATCCTTTAAAGAAGAAAATAGTTTAGCTTCGTCCGTCACCTAGGAAAAGAAACAAACACAGTTTCTACTTGGATTAGTCTGTCACTTTCAAATTTACTTTATTTAAAAAATATTTTAGTCTATAGAAATGGTGGAGTGGGCGTATGTTTTTGTTCATTCACTTGACATTTGGACACATCTGAAACAGTTTATAAACCAAGGCCTACGCCATAATTCCCTTTTGCTTCTGGGGTTACCCTCTGGCTCCCGGGAAGATGTGTTTTGTGCAGTGACTAGTTTTGCTTTGCTGACACTGGGTCAGTGTCCTTGTTTATGGCAGGAGTCACCCGAGTTTTGGGTAGAGGGACTTCTTTGTTGGTTTCATCACATCTTCAGGTTCTCGCTGGGTGTGTAGGGGGCGTGCAGGGCGGACGGGAGTGGGGGTTTGCTGTGCTTGGCCGCTGACCCTGCAGTGTGTAAACCAGAGAGGAACCAACACATCAGGGATCCTGGGTAGAGACACTGCCTAGTTTCTGCGTAAGGAGCTCACAGAGGAGGGGAGAGCCTGTGGAAAGCTGAGGAAAGGCAAAACGTTGTGTCTGCCTTTTGGGGAGGTTTGATAAAGGACCGCTCCGTGCAGGTTATTTCTCTTCTGCGTAGGAGACAAGCTGCACTGTTCCCAGCATGGAGGGGCCGCGGAGACAAGGATGTGGGGACTGGAGAGCCTTCCAAAATCTACAAAATCACATCTTCAGGGTGCAGCCTCATTCTTTTTCGTGGAGGATTTTTTTCCCCCAGAATATTGTGGGTGGAGGGACCTGGGTTTAAATCTTAACATAAAATGTAATCAAATGTATATTATTTTGCATCATTTCCAGTTTTAGATGATGATTTCCTAAAAGGAAAAATAGTGCATGTATTAATGTGCTCTGTAACGACAAAGCGCTTAACTAACATTCTGTGTCATCCTGTGTTAGGAAGACACTGAATTTAAAATTTTCTTCCCATTTTCAAACTGTAATTATAGTGGCTTTAATTCTTGGAGGACAAGGTTTTTAGGTGAAAGAAATAAGTCAGACCACATTGTTCCATTTTTTTTTTTAAGAAAAATGATCCCAAACAAAAATTGAAGCAGTTTATATATTTGCAAAAAGTATGTGTTTGTCCATTGGGTTATGACTAGGGTGATCATGTATTTGAATAATATACAAGGCAGAGCAGTTTGGAGCGTGAAAGGGGGAACTTATGGACGAGAGACTGTAGGTCAGCAGGTGTGACCAGACTGTCCTGTGCAAGCCAGGAGCTTTGATCACCCTCAGCATAAGAATGCTTGCAAAAGAATGAATGTTTCAAAAAGCAGAATAAAGTAAAGAGTCGCACATTTTTATTTAATATGGAAGAGAACTATAATTGGATCTGGAATTTGACTTTACCCTACTTACAGACTAGAAAGTTCGCCTCTTGCTGTCAGAAGACAGGAGGTTCCTGGGTCAGGGAGGAGGGGTTTGCCGTTCTGGGCTTCAGCACGTTTGTGGGGGTCTCCCTCGCCCTCGGGCCCCACCAGGCAACTTGAGACCCAGGTGGAGGCTGTGCACATGATGTGTTTGCATCACAGCCGGCTCACACACCAAGGGGCTTCTGGCACCTTCTGTTGCAAGCAGTAGGTCACCCTTGGCTGAGGTGGAGTCGGGTGGGCAGAGGTGGAGAGGGGAGGAGAGCTTAGCTCACCTGGCAAGGTGACCGGCTGCATGGACAGCCCTAGGAAGTGGCCTGGGTGAAGGAGCAGTCAGGCCCTGGCTCACCTGCCAAGATGCAGAGGAGGACTGTCTCCCAGCAGGTCTGTTTTCAATGTATGGTCCTTATGGCTTTATGTTTGTTGCATCGAAGTAGGATAGGAGGTGAAGAAGCCCTACTGGGGAGAGGCTCATGGAGTTTAGAAGGGCTTTTTTATGGTGATACTGATAAGCTTCCTGAGAAACTGAGCCAGGCGTTTTTTCAAAGAAATGTCCTGATAGTGTTTGGGAAAGAAATACAAGGCTTAGAGATCAAATTATTAGGCTTCCTGCTTCATTGTACTTTGGCATCTATTTTCTTAACATCGGTTAAGTGACGTATTCCTTTGTGGCTGAGTTCCCTCCACTATGACCAGGCACCCGTACGTAGTCCTGTTTATCAGTTCAGTAAGCTGTGGGGTGGGCCGGCTTTGGAAGACGCAGTCTGCTGCAGTAGGGGGGTTTTGGCGATATTTCAGAGCAGCGATTGCCAGGCAGGATTCTGTTTTCTTAGGATCGTGGAGTGTTCTGGGTGTGCCCCCCTTCTCTGAGGCTGGGCTGGGCTGAGGCTGGGCTGCCCTCGGGTCGGGTCCGAGCATCCTCATGTCCCCAAGAGGCTCTCTCCAGGGCCGCCCGGTCCTCTTCCTCCCTCACCAAGATGTACTTTCCATGTATGTTTGTGGAACTCTGCTCTTCTGCTAAGTGCTCTGAGAGTGTAACTTCTGGACAGTCAGCTACAGTCAGGGTGTGAACCAGGGGCTGGCAGACTAGGCTCATTGGCCAAACCTGAGCCACGACCTGTTTCTGTAAATATTTAGATTGGAACCCAGCCAGGCCCCTTTGTTTACATGTGGCCTGGGGCTCCATTCATAGGACAGCAGCAGAATCGAGTCAAAATCATCGCAACAAAGACTGTTTGGCCCTCAAAGCCTAAATGTTTACTGTCTGGCTCTTAAAGGAAGAGCTCTCCAACCCCTGGTCTAAGTTAATAAATCCACCAGACAGTACACTCCGTGATGTGTCTGGGTCTTTCCAGCTCCAAAATGCTTTGTGCGTAGAAAGCACTTTGTCCACATTTGATAAACGAAGGATGAACATGACATTTAGTGAAAGGGCTGGTCCAGGGTCACACATCTCAAGAGTGTATGTTATGGGGGTGGAACTTTAGCCCAGGTGACTCACCTGGGGAGTCGGTGGGAGGCCCCCTCTGGTCACCTTCTCTCAGCCGTCCAGCCTCTTCTCTCCAGTACCTCAGCCCCTCTGCGTCACACGTGAACTTCACTTCTGGAACTTCATCTCTTTTGATCAGCTGTGGGTGTGATGTGCCATGCAGCCTGCGTAGGAGCTGGAATCCCTGCTCTGCAGGGGCCTTGGGTGCTGCATCCCTGACACGCCTGGTGTCCACTGAAGAGCCAGCATGCTTGCCCTTTGCTGCGAGAAGACCTGGCTTTGTGGAGCTCGTTTAGAGGCAGCTTGTCATTTTCTTACATTTTTCCTTTATGTGGGGACATTAGAACCCAGCTTCCCCGGGACATAAAGGGCTCGGCCGTGTCCTGGGCACCATGGTCAGGTGCACAGGTGAGGGGTGGGACAGAACAGAATTCTGACCTTCACCTGTATATAGCCATCAGCCAGCTCTGTCCATCCTTCCTTTATCGTGTCTTTCGCTACTTTTTCTCCTCTCTGTGCAGACACCTCGCGTTACTTTACACCTGGGCTGTTGTATCAAACCTTCTAGCTGGCTCTGGGGCTCCCTGACCCTTGTTCTCATCCTGTGAGTGTCATCACAGATCTATTCCTTATCCCTCTGCTTAGCTTTCAGAGCCCTCTAAGCAGTCGTCCTTAGCAGTGTTAATTCCTCAAGTCGCCACGATACACGGTCTCCTGTGGATCTGAGCTCTTCCTGGTCTGAGCCATTGCTCTTGTTAACCCCGGTCTGGGATGACTGTCTAAGTACCCTTCCATCCGCTAGTTTAGGGTGTCTCAACCTCAGCTCCCTGGACGTTTTATGTCCAATAGTTCTTTGTTGCGGGGGCCGCCGTGTGCTTTGTAACGTGTGTAGCGGTGTCCCTGGCCTCTTCCCACTAGAAGCAAGTAGCACTCCCTGCCTCCGTCCCCTGGGGACAGGGTCATCCTGTTGACAACCAGTGCCCGTGCAGGGTCACAGCCCTGTCCCTCCCGAGGCCCTCTGTCCACTCGGGTGCTACCTCTCCTCTCCCTTGACCCCTTCAGGGCTTGTCCATACCCTGCAGTGAACTTTTAATTAGACAGTTTTGTTTGCTAGTTGTTTGAAGTGAATCAGTCCTATTTCCATAATTGGGTTGTCAGCTCCTGAAGTCAGGGACCGTGAGATATGCTACCACTGTGTGACTTTTAGGAAGTTACTTACACTTTCTATACCTTAGTTCTCTTATCTGAAAAATGGGGATATATCTTATCTTATATCCCTTAATTATCCCTTATATCTCAGGGTTGACGTGTAAGAGCTTAAAAGGAGGGGTTCTTGCTGGATCGTGATCACGTAATAAAGAACTGTTCAGCTGTTCCTACTGTCTCTAGCAAAGCAGTTAACCCGATGGATGGTCAAGTTGTTTTGCTTTTACTTCTTTGGGGAAGTGACTGGGATGGGAGTAGATGGGCTGTGGCCTCAACAAAGATGGTTTGGTGTCTTCTCTCCCACATTTGTATCCCACACATTGTATGCTGGTGATGTCGAATAAAAATAAGTACCAAATAGGTACTTCACCCCTAATCATGGAAGAGCAACATAGAGCAGATTCCTGGTGGGCTTGGGAGACTGCGGTTTCCACGGGCTGTGTGTGCGTGTGTGAGTGTGTGTGTGTTTTCGCCCAGGGGAAACTTTGGCAGCTCAAGTGAAATTTCTTTCAACCAAATCTTTCTTCCATGTTCCTCCCAGAGCTTGGATTTGAATTCTGGTTTCACAGCTTACTAGCCTGGTGGCCAACTCTGTAAACCCTGGAGCCCCTGTTCCTTTATAAAGTGGGACTGTGATACTGTTACTTACTCCACCGAATGTCGCACCCGTATTTTTTGAGTAAAGCTTGTGGCAGCTGTTAAAAGCCACCATAGCCCCTTGTGCCCATTGCCACCGATCATGCTGCGCCTTTCGCGTGGCCGGGGGCATCTGGAGATGCGGAGGGGGTCCCAGCAGCTGCCGCCCCTCGCCCCTCGGAGTGCTTTGTCTAAGAACGGCCTGCCCTGGAGCCAGGCAGCTTCTGGCGGTTCTGATGAGCTAGCTGCTCCAGCTCCTGGGCGAAGGGTGTGGTGGTGACCCTGGGTCTCGGCTTTGCAGAGAAGGCTCAGCCCGTGTGTCCGTGTGTCCACAAAGCCTCTGCCTGGTGGGACGGTTAGTCCTTCGACCTCCTGGACCGGGCGGGGTGGTGGGAGTGCGGGTGGGGCCGTTCTCAGCAGGAGGCTGCTCATTTCCCAGGAGGGGCACGTTTGCCCTGTGGCTTGGGCCTGGCTCCAGAGCTTTATCTGAATGGAGCTAAATTGCCAAAGGCAGGGACTGTCTGTGCACCTGTTTTCCTGGCCTTGCCAGTGATTATTTCCAGGTAAGTTTTGAAATTAAAACACTCTGTTCTGTATTTTACTGGAGATTGAGGAGTGTTCTGGGTGTATATTTGGAGAATAAGTTTTCTGATTCCTCAGACAGATGGCATTTCAGGCCGTCAGTAGGACCTTTCTGGAAAGTGTCAACTCCAGGGTCCCGAACCTTCCTGGCTCCTGTGGGGTGAGCATCCCTCCTGGCTTTGCCGCCGGGGCCCCGTGGTCCTGTGCGAAATTGCGTCTCCGCCTCGCCTAGGGGTTCGATTAGTCACCTCAGTGCCAGTTACTGCTGTTTCTTCTCTTTTTAACGCAGAGATTTGTCCCGCGGATGGTAGTTTCTTGGGCTAGGATAACATGAGATCTTCCTGTGGTTAGAGGGATACAACTAAGTCATGAATTTCCTTTAAAAGCAAGGATTTATCATTCTTGAATCTTTTAGAAAAAGACAGGCAAACTGTGATAGAAAATCTAGCATTTTGATGGCTTACCACAATCTTTGGACATAAACATCTGCATTCAGCAGAATATTAATGTCACAACATAGTCAATTCAACTAGATTTTCTTTCAGTGAATATTCTTTTTTGGGGAAGTAGGAAATTACACACCCATTCAAGTTGTGTTCATACCTTTGCTTTGTGGCATTAATTGAGATATTTGGAACTTGTGAATATCAGGTTTCTCTTGCATCATGAACTTACTAGCAATATGTTTTATTATGTAGAAAAATTCGTAAATCTTCCCCAGTCTCTATGCACTTCATTTTTTTTTTCATTCTAAAAGAGCCATTCGTTTTTTTGTTTTTAATAAATTTATTTATTTATTTTTGGCTGCGTTGGATCTTCGTTGCTGCGCACGGGCTTTCTCTAGTTGCGGTGAGCGGGGGCTACTCTTCATTACGGTGCGCTGGCTTCTCACTGCGGTGCTTCTCTTGTTGCAGAGCACGGGCTTAGTAGTTGTGGCTCACGGGCTTAATTGCTCCGTGGCACGTGGGATCTTCCCGGACCAGGGCTTGAACCCGTGTCCTCTGCATTGGCAGGTGGATTCTTAACCACCGCGCCACCAAGGAAGCCCTAAAAGAGCCTTTCTGAATGTCATTATTTAAAAATCTTAAGTTTTCTCTTCTGTCTTAAGAATTCAGTGATACTGTGAACACTTCCAGATGTTGGAAGATGACCTTAAAACAGACACTTATCATGTTATGATGCCTTTGTTTACACATAGAGGCCACAGTCGTCCTCGGACACGAGAGCTTTGATCTGTACCCTGTGTATGGCTGCATTTGGGGGGGTTCTGTATACGTCACGGTTGTTTAATGAGGAATGCGCTGATTGTCTCTAAACAGGAAGGTCCCGCTAATACTTTGTCAGAAAATGTATATTAAATTACTTGTCTGTCCCGCATGGAGAAATTATTTAGTTATCAAGTTGATGAAGTTTATACATAATTATGCAGTTTATACCTTTAGAGAAGGAATTAAAGGTTGAAAGTTACTCTCCTCAGTCGAGCCCTTGCACGTATGTATTGAATTCACAGAGGCAGGTACCACCGCCTTCACGCCATGCCCCTAAACACAAGGGGCCCTGGGGCTGCACCATCCATGGTGTACTTGGCGAAGCCGGGCAGTGGTGCCAAAGCCTGTCCATCGACAGCCTCCTCTTTATTTAATACAAGAGAATAACCTTGATTAAGCCAATGTAGCCTAGTAATTATAAAAAATAAGTGACCAGTGGCAAATCCGGTGTCCCTTGAGGAGCTAGTGATAATGTGAACAATTTTTATTTGCAAACAATGCAGCATTTCAAGTAACATTTGAAAAGCTGGCATTTTTGCAGAAGATGAGGGGTTGAGGAGGCAGCTTGTATTAGGAGATAGCGGCCTGAATTTTGTTCTTCCCTTGACTTTACAAGCTTTTCTTGCTCTGCGGGCATTGTTTTCTTTATCTGACATGTGGGATGTGACAAGTCAAGCCACCATTGCAGCCTTGTCTTTGTAAGAAAAGTCTGAATAATTTTCTTTGTTTAGAGGCTAAAATTTCTATTCTCAAATAGGAAGGCGACAGTAAGAGAAATCCTCCATTTCTTTCTTCTTTTGAGGAGGAAGCAGACAGAATAATTTAGACCCAATCTGAAGTGGCCTAAATAGTTGTTATCATGTACATTTATGATTAACCGACTTATATTTCTTTTTGACTTTATAAAGTGTAACTTTATTTCACAAAGTTAAAAGGAAAATAATGGCTCCTTAGACATTCCACTGGGACAGTGTATTTCTCTGATCTCGTTGTCTTTTTGTCTGTGTGTGTCTTTTTCTTTCTGTCTCTTTTTTTTGCCTGTATAAAGCATCATGTTTATGCATTTTGGGTTTATACATTTTGTAATCTTTATAAACTTTTTGTCTAGAAGGAAACACGTCTGTTGCATAAAACATATTCGTGCGTACTTTACATCATGATGTGATCATCTCAGCCTTTAATAGATGTTTTTGGTGAGGATGATTGTAATTGCATTGATTATAAGTATAAATATTCAAGCTTAAGTTTTACAAGATATATAAACATACCTTAGTAGCAGCATGAATCAACATTTTATTTAATTTGAGAACTTACATTACACTTACGATTTTTCTTGCCATAATGTGTTTTAAAAAGCCAAACACCTGTCTTCACACTTGGTTACTAGTCTTTATTATTATTGATAGTATGGATGTTAGCAGTGCCTTTCTTGTGGCTGCTTTTGAAACACGCCGTGAATTTCATTTATAATATAAGCCATTAACCTGAATTGCTTAGATGTTAAAGACATCTACTGAAGTCTGAGATTACAGTTATGAAATTATTAGGTGTTGTATAGAATGTACATATGATAGGTAACACTTTTATGTTATAATTAATCCTAATTAACTTTAAATATAATTAGTTAACCGCAGAAACATATCCTTTTAATTACATTTGAAAAATATATTCTTTTGATTACACTTATGTAATCAATTTATGTTAAGTGTAAATTTATGGTGTAATCTGATTTTGTCGGTTTCGAAGTTCAGCAGCTCACTTAATCATGAAGAATTTGGTTAAAAATAAAAAAGTTCCCAATGACTCTTATCTACCACTTAGGAAGTAACGCTGACGCTTTTAGGTGAGAATTGCAGACTCTGCCCCGTGTAAAAATGAAGATTTAATTTGTATATTTTAGGATGGGAGTTCTTAAACTTTTTGGTCTCAGGATGTTGTTATACTCTAAAACATTATTGAGGACCCCACAAGTGTTTTTATTATTATGTGTGTTTTATATAACAATATTTATTGCATTAGAAGCTAAAACTGAAAAAGTTTAAATATTTGTGCGTTTATTTGAAATGACAATAATGAACTTATAAACAAATTATATTTGCATGAAAAATAACTTTTCTAAGACAGAAATCTTTAGTGGCATTGTTTTACATTTTTGCAAATGTCTTCCAATGTCTGGCTTGATAGAAGACAGCTGAATCCTCGTATCTGCTTCTGTGTTCAGTCTGTTGCCACGTGTTTTGCTGGTCGGAGTATGAGACGAAAATCCAGCTACGCATAGATGACAAGGGTGAATAGGGGAGGACCCTCTGAAAGTGCCAGGGAGACCGCCAAGGGACCCTTGAACCACACTTTGAGAACCACCATTTGACACTTCACAGGGCTGTGAAGGAGGCTATGGATTATATTAGTGAAGGGTAGCCAGGGTTGGGGGGAACAGCCTCCACCAGAACCATGTGGCCGGAAAGGTAGGGAAGGACCATTTTCCAGCAGAGTGGGGCGCTGTTCCGGAAGGAGAGAGGGATGCGGAGAAGACAAGATACAGAGACAAGTCTGTGAGGTCTCCTCCTGCAGGGCTTGGCACGCGTTCATACAGTTTATTTCCTACTGCTCAGGCTCTTGGGTTGCTTGAAACGAGATCCAGCCAGAGGTGTCCAGAGGTAAGAGGGGGAGGGCTCCTGAAGTGTCCCTGGGGCCTGGGGACAGGACGCAGCCGGGCCTGGGATCGTGCACCCTTGAGGACTCTACTTCTCCGTCCCTACACCTCTCCTTCCTGCTCCTTCCTCACTGCAGGCCGTTCCCTCCATTTCCACAGGCTGAGAATAGTTCTGCCAGCAGTGCCCAGTCTGCACGTTCCGTGCCAGCAACCCAGAGAAAGATGAACCGCATCTGCCTTAGTTCCAGTTACACGTTTCTTGGGAAGAAATCTGACTTGTCTAGCTGGGGTCCGGAGGCCACCCGCGGACCCATCAGCTGTTGCCGTGGCCTAAGATCACGTGGTTCACACAGGGCAACTCCCGCTGTTGAAATGTGGATGGTGGAGCTAGGGGAGATGGGCAGCTTCTGAAGAAAGAAGGGTGGGAGCAGAGTCTGGCAGACTGTCATCACATGTGTCCTGGAAAGAGAACTGAGTTAGGTTAGAAGACCTGTGTCTGAGTCTTGGCTCTGCTGTTTTGAGCTGCAGAGGCCCTGGGCGTTTCTCTTAACGTGGGTGTGGATCCCAGCATCCTCACCGCTGTCATAGGCTTAAGATGTTGCAGAGGGAAAGCCTCGATGTGGGTGTTGCTCTTGCTGCCGCTGCTGCTTTTATTCCTCCTGGTGTCATTAAACTCATGGTCATTATCCATTATCACCGTTAGAGCATCAAATCAGCTCGCGTTGTGAAAGCAGATGAACCCACACATACACGTCCAGGTATTATTACTTAACCACCGACCTAGTCTAATGTCATTCTTTTTACTCAACCTTGGATTTCTCAGTTTACCTTCTTATAGCATTAAACTGATAAATCCTCTCCCAGGATTTATCAGCTTTTGTAAAGTTTTTGAATGTTTGTGTATAAGATCCTGGAAAAGTGAAAACCTCTAGAGTGACTGATTTAATCTCCCGCCTGATTTGGCTTTTTAAACCTTCTCCTTAGAGAGTTCTGTTTCTATATCAAGTACTGTGCTTATGAGACAGAGACCTACCTTTTCCTTGTCATCTTGTTATTAATATGTCACGTGGTGGTTCTGAATTATCAGCTCATACTTAAGTCATTATGAAACGCAAAGAGAGGAAAAACGGAAAGACCACAGTTTCCCGGTTCATATTTCCCGTTAAGCTGCCGTGTTTGCTGACTTCTGTTCACCGCACGCGTGGGTGAGTGAACATGGAGAGTGGGATGCGGGGAAGGCCCAGTCCTTGCGGTGGAAGAATAGCCTGTAGAACACTCTCAAGCTCTCTTGTTTTTTAGGGACCTGCTTTGGTCATCTAGTACGGCGTTGGAGTCTCATTCTTTCCTGTTTCCCGGGAATGTTTTCTGAGATTAAAATTGATTCATTGTAAAATTCCTCCCAGAAGTCCCTAGAACAAACATTTTATTTAGAAAGCTTTGTAGACATTTCTTTTTTTCCAAATATGTCATGGCTTACTCCTCTCCTTTTGAAGGGTTATATATGTGCAAATGTATATGCAATGTGTATGTGCAAATGAAAAAAAAATCCTAGTGAACCTTATTTCAGCTTAGGAATATACTAAAAAATTGTTTGACGTTATGCTGTATCATTACATGTTGACCTGAGAATTGAGGAAGCTACACAATTTTATATTTTAAAACAATTTCAGAATGTCTGATTAAATAAGCTTCTGAAGTTGTAGGACTGGGCTGTGAAGCTAACTGGCACAAAATGGAAAAGTTAGATTTTAATCAGTAGATACGGGAATACTAAAATGCTTTACTTTGCAAAGCATTTTCATAACAGGAAGTCCTACCAGGACTGTCAACTTGAATATTTTAAGGCCTAGAAATGAAAATCGCAGTTTAACCCATCCAGTTTAATATCATTCCGCCTCCTGTGCTTTTGCACAAAGACTCTCCCTGCGGAGGCCTCCAGGCGCGCTGTAGTGTCACCTCCCATATGGCCACGTGACGTCCCCGGGGACTGTCCTCTCAGCTGCTTTCTGTGAAAAAAAGTCAGTCTGAGTATTTGAAAAGTCAGGTTTGATGAGCATAGAATTGTGAGTACAGAAAGTGCAGAAATTTCTGCAGCTTGCGCTGGGTGAGATCTTGCAAGGCCTTGGATTTGCCTGGAGGAGAACAGGTGGTCGGGCTCGGAACAGGAGGAGGCAGTGACACCCCCGTTCCCAAGGCCTTGACTTTCTGCGGCTTTCTCTCTGTGGCCAGATGTGTTCCTTTGCTACTGTGCTCTAAAACATCGTTGGTGACAGTATTAACGTCTCAGCTTTTAGAGGGAGCTCTAAAGTAGGCAGTGGGGCTGGTGCAGGGCACCCAGTGCTCTAGGCCGGGGCTGCCGTCAGCGAGCTCTGTGACCTCGTCTCTCATTTGTCTGGGATTCAGTTTCTCTTTCTGTGAAATGAAAAGGTTGGATTGATTTGCATCCGTATTTCATAAAGTGTGTTTCCATCGAACATAAATTCATTTAATAGGCGCTCTGGGGGAGAAAGGATCTATTTTCAACTACAGTTTGGATTCAGGTTAAAACTTTTCTTTCAATCACAGATCTCACTATTTTTACTTTGTTAAAACTCATCAAGAGGAGAGAGTTAGTGTCCAGGGTTCCTTAGCCTCATTCGGTCACAGGGTGTGAATAAGGTCATAGGGTATAAAGGTTAAGAGCATGGGCTTTTGGAGAGAGTTTGGTTTGAATCTTGGCTCTGCTCTTTACTAGCTGTCTAACCTTGGGCAAGTTACTTACACTCAGTTTTCTCATCTGTAAAGCAGGGACCCTGAAGATTATATAACGTCTGTAAAGCATATTGTAAAATTCCTTGGAATTAGTAAACGCTTAATGTATGTTAGCAAGTCTTAGAAATAATTGGTTATGATTGACTCATATCTCACTTGATTCTTACATTTTTCTCTGATGGTGGTAGATAAAGAGTTGTTTCTATTTTGTAAGCAGCATGATTGAAAGAGAGTTTGCGTGTCTTGCTGAAGATGATGGTTTGAATTAAGCGGTAGAGCCAGGACTGGACCGGGGCTTTGCATCCTGCGTCTAGAGATCTCTCTTCCTCTCCGGGCTGCTTTCGCTCACACACGTGGAAGTGAGTCACACGTTTCTTAGGTTGGGATTCTACTCCGGAGTATTGTCAGCTTTGTAGACCTTCTTTACACAACTGGCTGGCGCGGAAGGTTAAAGAAATTGCCCAAAGTAGAGTTACAGAAGTGTAAATCAGACCTACAAGAGGTCTTAAGATCATCTTCTAAGGTAATCAGACCCACTTCAGTTTACAGAGGAGGTCATAACTCACAGAGCAGTGAAGTCCCTGCCTCGAAGCTGCATAATTTAGAGTGAGATGCATTTCTCCACCTTGAAGGAAGGGAAAAGGTAGGTGAGGCTGTGAAGGAGGACAAACACCTTCTGTGAAGCTTGTCCTGCTGTATCTTTATCTGCCCGGGGCTTAGCTGAGGACATTTTTTAGTGGCTACAGTTCTGTGTCTTCACATGAACAACAAGAGAACGGTGAGAGATTGTTCTGAGCTTGGAAGCACTGAAAGAAGTCAGCCTGAGGACAAAGCTGCTAATGGATGGATATGAGTCGTTCCATTCCGATGGCTGCACCTTGCATAACCTGTAAGGCTCGGCAGCTGACTTACCCCTCAGGTGACCAGAAAATCCTGCTTCTCTGTCCTTTATGAGTGTGGTTTGACTTTTCCCTAATGATTTTTTCAAAAGACCTGATTGTGATAATTGGGGCCCAATAGTTGAAGGGAATTTTCACAATTGCTTATGTGTCTGTGGCATTTTGATAAGGGCAGTTTAAAATCAGGCAATCAGTGTTTGGAGGATTCCTGCATTCCTATTAGAAGAAGAGCAGTCTCTTTGAAAGTCAAGTGTTCACCACCTGGAATTAGAATAGTTCACTGGTTGAGGGTGGTAGGGTAGATGGTTTAGTAGAAAAGATACCGAAGTTAAAAGAGCTGCAGAATGGGAAGAAGGCTCTATTTATCTCACTGTTCAGGGTGTTTTGTTTAGTGCTTTTACACGCCAAATTTTCTCTTAGGAAATACCACTCAGTAAATTCACATAATGTTCCAAGGTTTGGTGAGAAAGTAACAAAATATGAAGTAGCAGCAAAGACTCCAGCTTGTCATCACCATTTGTGTTTAAGATAAATGGTGTTCCTTAATTACAGTTTTTTGGATAGACTTAAGCTAAAATAAGTTTCAAGAGGGAACTAATTTGATAAGCTCTCTGTGCTTTGAATGAGGTACAGCCAAAGTCAAATATATTTAGATTGATCTAGAATATCAGAAAGAATACCTGTATGCCAGGATCTGTAGACAGATATTGAAGTTGTAGTACACGTGGGGTTGGAAGAAGGCTGGTCTCTGGCCCGTTGATTCGTGTCTCCTCTCCGCGGCAGGCCTGTGGCTTCCTCCTGAGTGGAGGCAGTGCCCTCTGCTTCCCCAGGGCTGCCTTTGGAGTGTTAATGTCATCTTGCAGCAGGTCCTGTGCAAACACAAAACTATTTTGGATTTAAAATATATAGACAAGAAAGTCCAGATGGCTCTTGTGGCTTTTATTAGTAGCTAGAAAGAGAGCTGGGAGCAGATGGCATGAGGGTGAGGTAAAAGGCTACTTACCTTTTACAAGCCATACTTTCAACAGACTAGAAAGTAGATGTGCTACGTATGACTTCTTTATAGAAACAACTGCATTTCATCTAATATAAGACACTATTGATTGTAAACTGCTCCATTGTTTTAACAGCCAGTGGTGAGGAAAAGAAATGCCAAGTCAAACGGTTAAATAATGTTTCCTTATCAGTAAGGATTTATATTTTATTGAAAGAACTCTTCTATACTTATTTAAGCATATATTTTTAAATTATTTATTACTACTGTACATATTCACAAAAGAAAACATTAGCTTAATCAGTTGGATTGGGCTTTTCTGAAACTTGATCACCTTCGGAGTCCAACTCTACTGATTCACTTTTGACTCTGTCATCGACATCTGTGTTTTCCCGCACATCAGCCTGTGCCCTCAGGAGTCTTAATGTTGAATCATTTCTTAAAAGAATGTTTCAGTATTGTCTCTGGGATTTTCTTCCAAGCTGTTGACATACATTCTGCACATTTTGATGGTATCATCACATGGTTTATCTGTCAACAACTAGGACTCCTATTCCTTCTTCAGATGACCTACATATTGTTTATTGACCATTTGTGACCATTAAAGGATTTCAGTTGTTCTGTCAACCCACCAGGAGGGACAGACAGGTCTGGGCAGGGGCAGGCAGTGATAATCACGTAAGAATTGCTACCTGGCTGGCAGTACTGCAAGACCATCCTGATTTCACGTGTGTTGAAATGCACAAAATGTGTTCTGTTATCAATCACCTATGGCCTACATTGGCATCTATTATGACCACTGCATATCTGGCTAGTCTATACGTGGTATGTTCTGTATTTCTGGCCACAGACATACCTGTCTTCTGGCAGACAGAATGGAGAGAAAGGATGAGTTTAGTGCACTGTTTGACATTCATATTTGATATTCAGGGGGTTATAGGAAAGATCATTTTAACATTATTGGGTGACTAGGAACTTAAAGAGGCACGAGAGACTCTGAAGGTGGATGACAGGAAAAAAGTCTTATTTCCATTGATTTGCCTGGGAGATTTTTATAGTCTCTTCTCGTAGACCTGGAGTTATACTCAAAGCTATATAAACACATATATGAGCACCACTCTCCGCCCACTGTTTTCTCCACCCTACTCGCTAGTCTCTTATTCATGAACAATTAGGTGCTTTGTTTGCCCCCAAATCCCACGTGTGTTGCCTCTGCACCTTCCAAAACCCCTTCATTGTCCTTATTTTTGATTCCTAATCTTTTAAAGCTTTAATTGATACTTTTATTTTCTGTCATCTCTTGGTTTCCCTAAAATAAAGATGTCATATATTCTTAAATTCCAAATAATTAAAAATTATTTTGTTTTGG
The DNA here is from genome assembly GCF_008692025.1 of Phocoena sinus. Taxonomy (NCBI): domain Eukaryota; kingdom Metazoa; phylum Chordata; class Mammalia; order Artiodactyla; family Phocoenidae; genus Phocoena; species Phocoena sinus. The sequence continues at coordinate 57,327,106 of NC_045776.1, read as the reverse complement.
AATTGTTATTTGTAATTTTGTGATGTCTCTTAAGGTAGTTGGAGGAGCTCTAAGACCTTATAAAATCTAGATTAGATTCAGAGAGTCTGATATGGTTAATGAGTTAGAGTGATATTGGGATTGCAATCCAAATCTTTCTCAGTTTTTAGAGAGCAGCTGTCCTCTTTCTGTTGCTGCTGCCAGTGCTGCTTCCTTGCATCTAAAATTTTTATTAGTCTTGACTCTTTTAGTTGCAAATGACAGAAATCCAACTCAATCTGGCATAAGCAGAAAAGGGACTTCATTAGCTCATTAAGAAGTCCTGGTGTGGTGGTGGATCAGATATGGCTGGATCCAGGGGCTTGTCACGCTCAGTACTTGGTTTTGCCTTCTCCTGTGTTGGCTTTGGTCTCAGTGAAGCTCTCGGTGGCCTCTGCAGTTCCACACTTACTTCTGCTAATTTGATAATCTCAGAAGAAAGTTTCTTTTGCCCAGTATTTCTAATCAGAGTCCTGGCATCGAATCTCTTTGGTTTTTCTTAGTTTGTATATGTATCCCTGGAGCAGTTACTGTGGCCGAGAGGGTGGATTTTATTGCTTTGGCCTTTCCTGGGTTATTGCCTACCCTGGAACGACGTGGACTCAGAATGAGAATCTCCAAGGTGGAAATCAATGATCTGGGTGAAGAAGGAGGGTGTTGGGCTGGCTACACCAGTGGGCTCTCTTAACTGGCGCTCTGAGTGGCACCCCAGTGGTCTTCAGCATGTGTAAGCCATTTGGCTTATCTGAACAAGAAGAGAAAGTAAAAACGACAGCAGTGAACCTGGAACTAGATCTCTAACCTCCGCTCTGACTCTGTCAGGCTTGTAGGGCAACGTAACTTCCCCACTTCAAAACTATGTCAGTCACGTCTGAAGGGCGAGAAGCTGAGGGAGGCGGAGTGTCGAGGTTGGAAGAGTCAGGAGTCCCAGGTGCCACTTTCAGCTCTGAGGACAGAAGCCAGCTCTACTTTTCTGCTGGATTGTAAGCTCCCAGAGAGCAGCAACTGTGCTGGATCTTGCTTTTTAAACATTTTGTCTCTTTATTATTTTTTTTTCTTAGTCTCTCCTCCTGGATCTCCTTTTAGATGTATGTTGGTGACTCTTGCAGCCACATAGCACAGGGAGATCAGCTTGGTGCTTTGTGACCACCTAGAGGGGTGGGATAGGGAAGGTGGGAGGGAGACGCAAGAGGGAGGAGATATGGGGATATATGTATACGTAGAGCTGATTCACTTTGTTATACAGCAGAAACTAACATACCATTGTAAAGCAATTTTACTCTAATAATGATGTTAAAAAAAATCATCCTTTATGTCTCTTCTCTTTCATAATTTTTAGCAATTGCTTTCCTATTTTGGATGTTTGTTTCAGCTCTGGATTTGTCTTCTAGTTTTCACTTCTAAGAAGTATGCTTACTTAACATATCCACAGAGGTTTTCATACCATATTATGTATTTCATTTCTAGATTTTCTATTTTGTTTTCATATCTTTGTTTTTTTTACTTGAACAGAGTTCTGTTCTTGTCTTAGAGAGTCTATTTTCATTTATTTCTTCAAGAGTTTACATATTCTTATTTTTATGTCCTTCTAGGCTTTTCCTATTATGAAGACTTCTGGGGTGTTCATCTTTTTTGTTTTGTTCTGTTTGGCGCTTTTGTGTACCTTCACGGTTTTCCTCGTGTGTTCTGTAGTTTTAGTCTGTGAGCTCATCTCCAGGGAGAGTTTCATGTGAGTTCCGAGAGTGGCCTGGGTGGTGAGGATGTTGCTGTGGGGCAGTTTTGCTGTCACTGATTTGAGCTCTTTGCATTGCTGGGTGTAGGGGGCAGTGGAGCCCCAGACCTACTACAGATTTGGGTTTCTGACTTCTCAGTGGTGACTTTTCCACCAGTGTTTTAGTGAAAGTGGCCTTCTTCTGTGCTGCTACCTAAGCCAGTGAGTGAAGGCCTATTAATCCTTAATCCAAGATAGGACAACATTTTCCTGGCTCTTGGCTCTGTAGACAGAGACCATTTATTGCTCAAAACCATGCCTGCAGCTTATGGTTTCAGTTCCTATCCCCAGGTGGGAATGAAAAGCAAAGCCCTAATATGTATATATGATTTAGTTTCCTCAGTTTTATCTTTGTTTCTGGCATCTGCAGATTTCCTTTTTTTAAAAAAAAATAATTTAGAGCTCAGCTGTGTAATATAAATATATTTTTTATGTTTTTCCAATATTTCTTTTTTTCCCCTGCATCTGTTGAATTGACCATCTTGACCAGAAGTCACCTACCTACTTATTTTGTATTTCTGTAGCCCCTAGTATATTGTCTTTCACATAGTGGAAATTACATAATTTCCATATGTATATAATTTAAATTAAAAAAATATTTTTATGCTTAGTAACTGCAAAAAGATTTTTCTGGTTGGAGAGAAGAATTACAAGGCTGACAGAAGAAACTAGATTTGCTGTATAGAAAAGAAGAAACTTGAGTTTGCCATAATGTCATAGTAAAACGTTTGTAATACTTACAAGTTTTAAAAACACTTTCAAAATATATGCATACTGTGGGAAGCAAAATAAAGACCCTCAAAGATGTCCACACCCTAATCCCTAAAGCCTATGGAAATGTATGTTGCAAGGCAAGATTGCTAATCAGTGTACCAGAAAATAGGGACATTACCCTGGATTACTCATATCACATGGGTCTTTGAAATGTAGAAGAGGAAAGCAGAAGATCACAGTCAGGGTGGAACGTTGTCAGAAAGACTTGACTGACCACTCTTGGCTTTGAAGATGGAGTATGGGGCTTCAAGCAAAGGCATGTGGGAGGCCTCTGGAAGCTGGAAAAAGCAAAAAAAAAAAAAAAAAAAGGGATTCTCTTGTAGAGCCTCCAGGAATGAATAAAGCCCTGTTGACACCTTGATTTTAGCCTAGTGAAACCCATTTAGGACTTTTGACCCCCATAACTGTATAATAAATTTGCGTTGTTTTAAGGACCTGAGTTTGTGGTAATTTGTTACAGTAGGAAAGTAATGCAGAAGTGACCCAGCAGTTCCACCCCTACCAGAAATGTGCTTTGTGTGCATTTCAGCAGGAGACGTGTTGTAGAAAGTTCAAGAGCACTATTTGTAACACCCCATACCTGGAAATTACCCAGATGCTCATCAGAAGCAAAACACAGAAATATGTTGTGACACACTCCACCTACTCTACAGCAGTAAGAGTGACTGTCTGCAGCTCCATGCAACAACCCAGACGAGTAAGTGTCACAGACGTGATGTTATCAGCAGAAGAAACCAGATACAAAAACAACACGTACTGTGTAAGTCCATGTACATAGAATATAAAAGAGACAGAAATAATGTGTTGTGTAGGAAGTTGGGGTAACCATCGAGATTATCCTTGGTGGGTAGTGACTGAAAGGGGACATGCTTGTAATATTCTGTTTCTTGATTTGGGTGCTAGTTACATGTGTCAAGTGTGTGAAAATTGATTGAGCTATACACTTACCTTTTATACATTTTTCTGTGTGTATGTTACCCTTCAGTTAAAAAAAGAACATGTCCCAAACATCGTGTCATTTTCCACGAGAGCTCTGCAGTCTGGTCCGTGTGGATAAGGCTTGGTCTCATAGCCAGTGACTGGGGGAGTCGGATCCAGAGCTTTGATTGGATGACAGGTCCGCTGCTCTGGTCTCAGTTCCTCCCTGTCATCATATCAGATTAGAGAAAGTTTCTGTAGGACCAGGTTTTAATTTGCCTGATGAAAATTCTGATGAACAGAATTCACAAATAGCTGATGCAATCTTGAAATGCTCGTAATAGAGATGTGTGCTAGTAACAAAACAGTTTGATTTATTTCTGCAAATAATGTATTTTCATGTCATTTTAATGTGGCATGTCATTTTAGGCAGCAGTACCAGTTGTCATGATGCAAATGCCAATGTATTAAAGCTGCTCCTGGAAGGAGAATTATTTGAATGTGCTTAGTGGTGTGGTATTAGGAATTTGGTTTGGGCAAGGCTCCAGACTGGCATTTGTTGGAAAATCTGTTCATTATAATGAGTGTAGCCTGTTCTCCTTGATAAGATACGAAGTGGTCTGTTGTGTAAATCTTGGATTCTCATTCTGGCTCTGCTGTCAGCCAGACATGTGAGCTTAGGCGAGTAATTTTGCACACTCTCCCTTTATTTCACGATCAAAAATATATGTTGATGTTACTCCTTCACATTAAACACACGCATTACCTCCATGCTGTACCGGAGTCCACAACAACCTGTTTTTGGAAATGGAGCCATTAGTTAGGGTGTACACTTTTGGAGTTAGACAAATTCTAGCTTTGCACTGACTGGCTGTGTCACCTGGGGCTTATTAACTCTGAAAGGATTGTTGAGAGGCTGCCACCCCATGCTTGGTGCGTAGGAGTGGCTAACTTAATAAATGAGTGGTTGCAGGGATGATGATATTTGTGGTTTGTTATGTGTCCCAGATGTTCTGTGAGGCTCTGAGCAAATGGCTGATCTTGAGGGAGTGTATAACTTTGTTACTTGATCGTATTCACGGGCAAGTGAAACCCTTACAGAAGCAGATATGAGAACGTTTAGAATTCCTCCTATAAAACTACTGCTGAATGTTGAATTTTTATTGTAAATATTTCAAATATGCTGTGAAGTGTAGAGACTAAGAAAATGAACCACTCTAGGCTGGCCATCCGGATTTAATAATCACAATATTTTGCCCTATTTGCTTCCATTTTCTGAAAGAAATGAAAGCATTGTGATTACAGCTGAAGCCTCCTGTCCCCAGACCTGTTTATTTCCACCCGTCCTGAGATGTAGCTACGATGCTGTAGTTTGTGTTATCCTCAGTCAGGTTTTTATATCTTGCCTAGATGTTGATGCTCTGTCAGCAGTCATTACGTACATGCTCTGTGGTACCCTGCAACTTCATCCTTTTGTCCAAATGTGTTTTTGAGATTTATCTATGATGGAATATATATTACTCCAGCTCATTTGTGTTAAATGCTGTATTGTATTCCAATTTTGAATATATTACAATTTATTTATCAATTTCCTATTGATAGGTATTTGGGGTATTACCAGTTTTTTCTTATTACAAATGGTGCCACAGTAAACATGTTCCTTTTGCACATGTGCTAGTGTTTCTGTACCTCTAGGAACAGCTGAACCTAACTGGTGGCTGTACCAGGTTACAATTCAGCGACATGTGACGGTTCCTGCCAATTCCCGCTGTCAGTTGGTAAGACTGACCTTTGCCAGTCGCATTCATGGGTGCGAGAGGATGTTTATTTTTCATATGCATTTCCTTGTTTCTGTTTGATCCTGCCCTAGATGTTAAATCTCTTGAGCCCTGGATATTCTTCCAGAAAATACCTTTTTGCTTAAGAGACCGAGACTCAGTTTCTCCTCCGTGTGATTTGCATCCCCATCTTCTGTCCCTGCTCAGACTTGACTCAATGGAGGAAAGATGCTGGGTTCAGCTCTGCCCTGTGCCCATCGAGGACCGTGGAGGAGGCTGATGACTGCCTCGGCCACGGCCTCCTCCTTCCTCCAGAGCCGCGTGGTCAGAGGCTGGGCAGAGCATCGCGGGCTCCCGGCCCACCTGCCTCTCGCTAACTGCACATCGTACATGCTCAGAAAGGGTCTAGGGAGAGATTTTTTTCCCCAAATGTAAGAGGAAAGCAGCGAGTCTTGCTAAGAAAAGGGATTTAAGACACAGGAAAAAAACAGACTGGTTAAAAGAGAATACTGTGTCCATTCTTCCTACTCAGCTTTTCTCTTCTTATATTGGATCACTAAAGTACACCATTTCAAATGACTAAAGAAATATCCTTAACATTTTATAGGTACAAAACAACAAGTTTTATAACTTTTGAAGCATAACAGAAAAAAGATACACGAAGCCAACATCCAACTTAATGAGAACATTACGATACTCTGTTTTCCTGTCTAACTGCTGTGCTGAATTTTATGTTTATCATTTCTTTGCTTCTTCAAAATAATTTCCCACTTAAGACTATATCTCTAAGGCACATATTGAGTGCTTATGCATAGTTTTCTGTTTTAAAAATGTAAACAGGCTTCTGGTTTCCTTTGTTCACTCAACATCATTGCTTATATTTTTGTTCTTATAAATGTAGTTGCTGCTGGTTAATTTTCACCATGCAATGTTATATTGTGTGACTATAACACCAGTTAGTTTTTCACATTCTCATAGGTAGGTAGTTGGATTGTTTCCATCACCACACCCCTTCCCCTGGCCCATTAATATGGACTTGTCTCCTAATGGAGCGTAACTGCTGGAGTCCTGGGCCATGGGATTTGCTGGAACATCATCAGCTCTCAAGTTTATGCCGACTTGTATTGTTTTCCACCAGTTACTCTTGGGTGGCAGAGTGTGAGTGTTCCCAGCGCTCTGCAGCCTTGCCAGCCTCTGGTGTTGCCCGAGTTCTTGAATGGCCACGACATGGTTCTCTCCTTGTGGTTTTAGTCTTTATTTCCCTGATCACTGACAAGGTTGAACAACTTTCCATAAATTTCTGTGTGAAATACTTATTCATAGTTTTGCCCTTTTTTCCCCTGCATGATTATTATATCTGTCTGCTGTTGCTACCAAAAATACTGCCTCACAAACCTCCCCAAACTCAACATCTGAAAACAATACATACTTATTTGCACAGTAATAGATCTTTAGGTGTTTTGTGATTGGGCCGATCTAGGCTGGGCTTGCCTGGGTGGTTTATAATAGGCTCCAGGCTCGGTGTGCTGGACCGGGCTGCAGACTGTGAGTCGGGCTCAGGCGTGCTCTACCCGTGTTCATTCTGGGGCCCGCTCTGAGGGAGCAGAGGGTAACTGGGGCACGCTGTTTTGACGGCGGATGTTGTACTGCAGTGAGGTCGGGACAGGTTGCACAAGCACATTTTAAGCCTCAGTTCATAGTGCATCTGCCAGTCACCAGAGCAAGTTATAGACCGAGCCCAAGGCAAGTGCATTTGCTCCAAATGGAGCCATGGCAAGAGTGAGGATGTCTCACTGTGTTACAGGAGAGTCAAGAATTGAGACTGAGAAAAGTGAAGGAATGGACAAAGATATTTCATGTAAATGGTAAGCAGAACAGAACAGGGGTAGCTGTACTTACATCAGACAGAATAGACTCTCAGCCAAAAAGTGCCACGAGACAGAGAACATTATGTAATGATAGAAGGATCAATCCACCAGCAAGATATAACAATTGCGGGCTTCCCTGGTGGCGCAGTGGTTGAGAGTCCGCCTGCCGATGCAGGGGACGCGGGTTCGTGCCCCGGTCTGGGAGGATCCCACATGCCGCGGAGCGGCTGGGCCCGTGAGCCATGGCCGCTGAGCCTGCGCGTCCGGAGCCTGTCCTCCGCAACGGGAGAGGCCACAACGGTGAGAGGCCCGCGTAACGCATAAAAAAAAAAAAAAAAAAAAAAAAAAAAAAAAAGATATAACAATTGCAAATGCATCTGTAGCTAACTTCAGAGCACCTCAATGTGTAAAGCAAACATTAGCAGAACTGAAGGGAGACATAGGCAACAATCACAGGCACAGTAGGAGACTTCAGAACCCCACTTTCAGTAATGGATGGAAGACCTGAGAGAAGGTCAGTACGGATACAGAGGCCTTGAGCAACACTGTGGACCAAATGAACCCAACAGACAGATACAGAACCTGGTACCGGACAGCAGCAGAATGTGGGTTCTTCTCAAGTGCATATGGAACCTTTTCCGGGATAGATCATCGCTTAGTTCACAAAACAAGTCTTAACAAATTTATAATGACTGAAATCACACCAAGTATCTTTATTAGTCACAGTGGAGTGAAAGTAGAGAGCAGCAGCAGGAGGAAAATTCACAAATACGTGGAAATTGAATAACATACTCTTGAATGACCCTTGGGTCAAAGGAAAAATCTAAAAGGAAATTGGAAAATACTTTGAGACAAATGAAAGTGAGAGCACAACATACCATAACTTAGAGGATACATCAAAAGCAGTACTAAGATGGAATTTATTGTGATAAATGCCTACATTAGAAAAGAAGAAAGATCTCAAAGAAACTAACTTTCAACCTAAAGGAGGTAGAAAAAGAAGAACAAACTAAGCCCAAAGTTAGCAGAAGGAAGAAAATAGCAAAGATTAGGGCAGAAATAAATACAGAAAATAGAAAAAAAAAAACCCTAAGAGTTGATTTTTTGAAAAGATAAACAATATATTGACAAATCCTTAGCTAAACTAATTAACAAGCAAAGAGGAATCTCAAAATCAGAAATGAAAGAGGTTACATTACAACTGATACTACAGAAATAAGGATCATAAGGGATTACAATGAACAATTATATGTCAAGACACTGGATAACCTAGGTAAATGATAAATTCCTAGAAACATACAACCTACCAAGACTAAATCATGAAGAAATAGTCTGAACAGATCCGTAACTACTGTGGAGATTGAGTCTGTAATAATAATAATAATAATAATAATAATAATAATAATAAACTCCCGGTAAAGAAAATCCCAGGACCAGATAGATGGCTTCATTGGTGAATTCTACCAAACATTTAAATAAGAATTAATGCCATTCTTTCTTAGACTTTTCCAAAAAATTGAAGAGAAGAGAATGCTTCCTTTCCCATCTGGATGCCTTTTATTTCTTTTTCTTGCCTAATTACCCTGACCTAGAACCTCCAGAAGATTGTTAAACAGAAATGGTGAGAGCAGACATCTTGGTCTTGTCCGTGATCTTAGCGGGGAAGCTTTTGGTCTTTCAGGAACGAGTATGATGTTAATTTCAGGTGTTTCATAAATGCTCTTTATCAGGTTTAGGAAGTGTCTTCTATTCCTGTTTTTCTGAATGTCATTTTTTCAATCATTAAAGGGTATTGCTTTCGTCAAAAGCTTTTTCTGTGTTAATGATGTTGCTGTGTGGTTTTGTCCTCCATTCTCTTACTATGGTATACTACATTAATTAATTTTCTAATGTGAAGCTGGCTTTGCATTCCCGGTCACGTTGGTTCATACTTTTATATGTTGCTGGATTCAGTTTGCTAGTATTTTGTTGAAGCTTTTGAATCTATATTCATAAGGGATATTGGTCTGTAGTTTTCACTTCTTGTGATACCCTTGTCTGGTTTTGGAATCAAGATAATAGTGGTCTCATAGAATGAATCTGAAGTATTCCTTCCTATTCTCTTTATTTTGGAAGAGTCTGTGAAGAATAGGTATTAATTCTTTGAATATTTGGTGTAAGTCATCTGAGCCTGGGCTTTTTCAGATTTTCTATTTCTTCTTGAGTCAGTTTCAGTAATTTGTGTAGTTTTAGGAATTTCACCTTAAGTTACTAATTTTTTGGCATACAGTTTTCATAGTGTTCCCTTATAATCGTTTGATTTCTGTAAGATCAGTACTGATATAACCTCTCTCATTCTGGTTTTAGTAATCTGAATCTGCTCTTTTTTTTTTTTCTCCTGGTCTGTTGAGCTAAAAGTATGCCTGGCTTGTTTATCTTATTGACTACACTTTACATTTCCAAGATTTTTTAGATTTTTCATATACAACTCTTTTTTTACTTACTCGTATTACTGCTCATAATTTCTTGTTCATTTTTAAAAATAAATTTATTTATTTATTTTTGGCTGCATTGGGTCTTCGTTGCTGCACACAGGCTTTTCTCTAGTTGCGGCGAGTGGGGCTACTCTTCATTGCGTTGTGCGGGCTTCTCATTGCGGTGGCTTCTCTTGTTGCGGAGCACGGGCTCTAGGCGCATGGGCTTCAGTAGCTGTGGCTCGTGAGCTCAGTAGTTGTGGCTCACGGCCTCTAGAGTGCAGGCTCAGTAGTTGTGGCGCACGGGCTTAGTTGCTTCATGGCATGTGGGATCTTCCCGGACCAGGGATCGAACCCATGTCTCCTGCACTGGCAGGCAGATTCTTAACCACTGAGCCACGAGGGAAGCCCTTCTTGTTCATTTTTAAAGTTTTTCCTTTGTGTATCTTTTTGAGCATCTTAAGCTTATTTATTTAAAAATATTCACCAGTATTTTCTATTATATAAATTTCATCAGGACTGAATTCTTCTCCCAGTGGCTGATTTTATTGACTGTACTTCTTAGCATTTGATTTCTTTATGTGTTTGTGCATTGAATTTTGATTTGCAGGCACACTGTGGGTGGGAGGACTTTGTTTTCTCACTGATATGGGCCTCCTGTCCCCTGGCTTTTTGGCTGTGAGTGTGCCTTAGCCTGGTTCCCCCGAGCCCACTTCCTGGTCGGGACTAGCGTTTGCTCTTCCTGCATCTGAGACCCAGAATGTGTGTCAGAAGCTCCGTTTGCTCCCGTGCGAGACTGGCAGAGCCTCCTGTTGCCTCTTGGCTTCAAGGACAAGCCTGGTTCCAGCACCTTCACCTGTTGACCCTGTCGGTTCCCTCTCCCTCCGGGGGCTGGACTTCTGGCCTGTCCGTTCTCTCTTGCTCTGGAGCCCTGAGCCCAGGAGACTTAGGCCTTAGCCTTGCTGTCCACTTAGTTTCTCATTTACTGCTGGTTTACACAGAAGGTTAACTGGTGTGTATTTTAATGGCTTTGTTCTTTGTTTGGAGCCAAGAGATATCTCAAAGCAACGATGTACAATTCCATCTTGGCAGGAAGTTCTCAAGAGGGAATTTTTAGAAACTTAGCTGGTTCAAGTATGGAGACCTCAGTATGGAAGAAACCTCTTAAGAGATACTGTCTTATAAACAGGTAAAGTGTGTGTGTATATTAGCCACCAGGTACTTTTGAATGGAGTGTAAATTGTTAAATATTGTTCTAGGAAGAATTCAGACAGGTAGACCTTAAAATAGACTTACCAGACTTATTACTGTGCTAATGTTCTCTGGGACCTTTATCTTTGGTACTGCTGCTGTAATTGTGTGTGTGTGTGGGGGGGGGGAGAGAGACACACACAGACAGACACGCAAGGAAAGGGAATATGTTTTTCATTATCTGATTTTGTTATAGCTGCACTGGTGACAGAAAGAATTCAAATTTGAAGATACATCTAGTAAAGTACCTGTTTATAATATTTTGTGTTCGGGTAACCCTGTGTGATAACCCTTTGGACCCTGAATCTTGGGACGTCTCGTGCTGTGATCATAAGGCATTGTGCAAGACAAATGAGTGCACAATTAATACACCATTACTGTTAATCCATGAAGACTGCAACATAGATAATAAAGGTAATTTTTTTTTAAACTATGAGAGTAGGTGGCTGCCCTGATGTAAGGAAAGAGACAATACAAGTCAACTGTGGACACAAGCTCTGTGAGGAACTTTCATATCCATTTCTTACTTAGATCCTCGTAGCGGCAGGAGCTTGGCTGGTGCACCTGAGTGGTTACGGCTCAGATCACTAAGTTTACACAACAGTTGTAAAAGTGTAGCATAGTCAGGTGTTGAAATGAGTGGCTCTAGGATTGTACTGGCTACTTGTTTGTCGTGCAGCTGTGGGCAGTGTTTCCTCATCTGTGAAATGGAGGTGATAATGGTTTTTAAAAATGTTGCCGTCCTAAGAGTTAATGAATAAGAATGGACTGAAAGTCTACCTGTAGAGGAGCTCCGGCCGTGCCTGGTGTATGTGGGTGCTCAGGTCACGTTAGCTGTTACTGTCAATACAGTCAAAGGGGAGCAGCAATTCATGCACAAGCTGTCGCAGTGCATTCAGTTGTAATTACTTAATTTATTCAAACACCCACTACTATGCGTTATTGGCATTGAGTATCAACTGGGTGAATACATTTTAGCCTGGTTACATCTTTGGAATGGTGGGAAATCAGTGCAGTCGTTGGATATTTGTATGGGATATTTGGGTGCTAAATTCACTTTAAATTCTATGCAGCGTCCTGGAAGCAGCTGAAATGTGACCCCATAGTATGTTTTCTGATCTGTGTTGGACCTTCTCCCCCTCTGGGAGCACCACGTGAATTGCCCGTTCATAATTCTTTAAAGGCATGCATTATATTTCTTGTTAATTTATGTGTGTTTCTTATCCATACAGTGACCATACGATTTCCTGTTTAATTGGGAACATTTTGGGGAGTGAAAGGCAATGCTGTTAATAGTTCTGCCAGAATGGGAGGCATGAGTCAGAACTATGCTGGGTTATCCAGGGCGCATGGCTACTGTGCTTCTCTTCCCCTCTACAATGTCTGAAGCATCTTCCTTAGATTCTGCAAAGTACCTGTGACTGCCCTGATGATAGTAGGTGATCAGTTACCAAATAGCAACTGGACATAGGCGGACTGTGCATTATTTTTGTTGTTTGTAGGCTCCTTTAATTTGAAGCATTAAAACCGTGTGCCTTCTAAATAAAAATCTAATTTGTCTGCTTAATTAGGAAGTCAGTAAGACAGGTGTTTGGCCATGTGCAGACAGAAAATTCTATGAACCATGAGGGAAATCGAAATGATTAAGAGGATTAACTTGAAAAATCCGTGCACTATTTCCACATTCTTCATAGAAATACAAATCAGTTCTCTGTACTCATCTGTCTTTTTGTTTAAATATAAAATACTATTTAGAAGTTTCCTTAATTAAAATCACTTAAAATAACCTTGTCTGTTGCAGCCAGTGCTTGGGTGCTGTCGCAGTGCCAGAGTGCACTGGGACACTGCTCTGCCCAGCCGCTGTCTCTGTTCACCTTCGCTTCTTCCAGACAGTACACTTCCTTACTCTGTTTTAGAGTCTGACATTATTCTTCCTTGGCTCTAAAATTTTTTTATTTCTTCAAAGCTCAGCAAGGAGGCATGCGGCTGACGTGACATTTGGGGCCCCCCTGGGGGTAGGCCACGTATCATGGGAAATCAGAGTAATCCGTATATTTTGATACTGTGCCAAGGACTCAGGTTCAGTTTATGTCAGGCGTTCTGTTCGGTTGCTTAGAATACGTCCTGTGAACTGACGGTGAAGGGACCACCTCAGACCTCCCTCCCTCCCTGTCTGTCTGTGTGTCAGCGTCTCCCACCTGCCTGTCTGTCTGTCGATCCATCCATTATCTCTCATCTATCTACGTATCATTCATCTCCTTTGTATTGTATTTGATGGAATTTGTATTTGATTCCTTTTTTTTTTTTTTTGCCTGGCAGCAAAATCTTTTATGGGCTGTTAGGTACCTTTTATATTTTGCTTTATTATTTCTAAGTGTAAAGGGAATTTAATTATTACTAAATTGTATTTTGAAACTTCTCCTCAGCATAAACATTTTCCATTTCCCCCCCAATACATGATAATATAAATTCAGGCTTTCTTGCTTTTTTAAACCAATCAGAGTTACTGAGACAATTAAGCAGGTATTAGCAAGATGGATCACTTTGACCGTGAGGAGAAAATCCTCAGTAGCCAGACGATTTCAGTTTGACAAGCCATGGGGTATTATTAGTCATGTGCAAGCCAGCCTTGGCCGTGCTTGTCTTGTGCAGGAATACTTTGCTACAGGCATCAAGTCTAAACTGTTCATTTGCATAGACGTTCGGGGTATTACCCGGAGCTAGGCGTGATGAATTGTGTTTACATCCTACAAAATGAATGCAGTGTTACTGAATTTAGCAGGAAAATGCCTGTCTTAAGGACATGAATATTATCTGACTAAAAGCAAACGGATATGCGGAAGTGTTTTTTGTTTGTTTGTGGTTTTTTTTTGTTTGTTTGTTTTGTTTTGGTATACAGAGGAGAAAGAGAAGGGAGTTACGGAGTTTGAGAACATGCTCACCCCAGTCATACAGCATTCTAACAGGGGTATCGTATGGGTCGAGAACTAATATCCACTGGACTCAAGGCTTCTCTGTGATTCAGAGATGTGCGTATGCAGTTCAGGGCAGGTTGAGAGTCTGCTGGGAGGTGGCACCGTGGAGAGTGGAAAGTAGGGATCAGGCATCCACAGACCTGGTCATCAGGATGCTTACAGCCTCGAAAGAGGAGACACATCTGAAAATGAAAAACATGACATGTTAAGTGTTGAATACTGTGGCAGGGGCAAGGACAGGTATGCTGCATGTGAGGAGAGACGCATCTGGTCTGTTGGAGGCAGGAGGTGAGCGAGGAAGGCTTTTCTCAGGGATGGGAAGTCTTTTCAGTGGAGTCGTGCAGCATAAGTGAGAGTTAGAGAGGTTGACAAAGGAGCGGCGGTTCTGAGGTTGAGGGACCAGCAAAAGTGTGGGGCTGCGAAGCCACGGGCACATCATGTTCCAGCGGACGTCGTGGGGCACGAGACCGGAGGGGGTCAGAGTTAGGAGTGGAGGGGGAAGACGGATTCCAGACACTCTGAGTAGACTAAACACCCACCAAAGCTGGTGAGAGTGTGGGCTGGGATGGAAAGGCTGAAGCGATGGCAACAGCTCCTCCATCTCTGGCAATGTCAGGGCTGCCATTAGCCCAAAAGGGGTCTCTTTGTTTGAATTAGAAAAAGGTACATTTTCTTCCTGGCGGATGGAAAGCCTGTGGCAGGAGGAATGGCGTGTGTGCAGAGCCCAGGGTGGGTTTCAGCTTCCACTGGCCCCTTGGCTCGGTGCTCTTGTGCAGTGCACAGTCTGAGCAACTGTAAGGGGTGGATGTGGCCACTTGCATCAATAGTGCAAATATGGAGAGCAAGTGGAACTGGGTGGCCGTGAGAGGGGCAGTGACATGCTCAGTGGTGAATGTGCTGTTTGTAGTTTTTAGGGTCACTGTACAGGGGGACATATCAAATAGGAAGTTGGATATGTGATTCTAAAACACTGGGGAGTACAGGTGATTTGAGTCCATTGAACTTTTAAAAACTTACAGGTAAATTGTAGTTAAAATTATTCAAAGAGAATGACCTTCTGAATTATAGCTCCAGTGGGACTTATATAATACTAGTGGTTGGTTCTCCAGTGTGGTTAATCGCTCTATCAAAAAAACTAATTCCAAGAAACTTATTAAAGAATGCCTACTACTTACTGATGTACCAAAGGATGGTCATGATAAATTGGATTGGTGAAAAGTTTTCTTCTCTGTTGCAGATTGCCCTGCTATGCCTTGTGTGACTAGGACCTCATACCTAGAACACCTCTGCCTTGACACTTGTGGAGACTCAGACCATGTGAGTATAGAAGCCGTATAGGAAAATTGCAGCGAATCCTAACTGGTTAGTTCAGCTAAGCAAAACCAAAATTTCGTGAGAGGGAGGACCAAAGGAATAATATCTATTTTTTGTGACATGTATTCTAGATGAGGTGGAAAACTTATCTCTTTTCCCCATTAATTTAGTATTGTACTAGGGGCTATAAAATCAACAGTGAAATTTTTGTGTCAGCTTATTTATCAGGGTATTGATGGCAACCAATTATAAGAGGTATAATTGAAAGCATGGTTATTTTTGTTTGTTTGTTTTTGTAATTCTGAAGGAGAAAAAAAACCCCATCACTCTTTCCGTGGCACTATTTTGCAGAAAAACACTGCTAAGGAGTGCTGAAGTGGCAATGAAACAGCCCAACAGGAAGAGGAAGCTCAGTATGGATTCCAAGGAGCGTTTGCATCAGGATGGATGCTTGGTAAGTTGTCGGTTCCTGGGCCCTTCCTGTAGTTTGTGCTCATTGTGGGAATTCACAGTGTAATTGTACATCTGCTACAGTGACAGCAGAGGTGTTTTTTTCAGTCGCTCAAAACCGGTTGCTTCTGGTTGAGTTTGATGTACAGTGGTATAGAATATATGTGTCATTGACTCTGGTACATTTTAGAAGGTAATCTTGGGAATTCCCTGGCGGTCCAGTGGTTAGGACTTGGTGCTTTCACTGCCGAGGGCCCGGGTTCAATCCCTGGCCGGGGAACTAAGATCCCATGAGTCACGCCGTGCAGCCGAAAAAAAAATGATAATCTTCATATTAAAGGTGAAAGGAGGCCTTTTCTTTTAAAAAGATGGAGGTAATTGATGATTATCAAGTAAGGGACAGAGTTTGTGAACTAACTGTAGGGGTTGTGTTTGTCAGGGCTCTCCAGAGGATCAGAACCAATAAGAGTAGTTGACAGCCCTGTCGCAATCCCTGTCCCTACTTGATAATGATGAATTATATGTATATTTGTAGAGAGAGATGTATTTTAAGGAATTTTTAAAGATAAATTTATTTATTTTGATTTATTTATTACTTTTGGTCATGTTGGGTCTTTGTTGCTGCACGTGGGCTTTCTCTAGCTGCGGCGACCAGGGGCCACTCCTTGTTGCGGTGCGTGGGCTTCTCATTGCGGTGGCTTCACTTGTTGCAGAGCACGGGCTCTAGAGCGCACAGGCTTCAGTAGATGTGGTGCGTGGGCTCAGTAGTTGTGGCTCACAGGCTTAGTTGCTCTGCGGCATGTGGGATCCCCCAGGAACAGGGCTCGAACCATGTCCCCTGCACTGGCAGGCTGACTCTCAATCACTGTGCCACCAGGGAAGCCCTATTTTAAGGAATTGACTCATGCAGTGATGGGGACTGACTAGTGGCAGTCTGGAGACCCAGAAAAGAGTTGATGTTACAGTCTTGAGTCCAAAGGCCATCTGGAGGCAGATTCCCTGTTCTTCAGGGGAAGGTCAGTCTTTTTTCTTGTAGGGCCTTCAGCTGATTGGATGAGGTCCACCTCACCGTGGAGTGTAACCTGCTTTTCTCAGATTCTACTGTTTAAATGTTAATTACATCTGAAAAATATGTCACAGTAACATCTTGACAACTAGAGGGCATACATTGCATCATGCCTCTAGTTTTCTGTGCTGTTTCCTTATGACAACTTCTTGTACTCCTACAAATGTCAGGGTGGGCAGAAGTGACCAGGAGACCTCCTCCGTGGTGATGGTTTTGGGGATGGTAGGCCATTAGAGCATTCTCAGGGGCTCTCGTCATTTATTTGGGTGTGGGTTTTGGTGTCTTCATGTGGGTTGTAGTTGTGCATTTACACATTATGCAGTGGTGAAGTGACACAGTGTCATACGTACATTCTTTGGTTCGATGCCAGGTTGGTGTGACTCCATGACCTCCAGGCATTAAATGAGAAGTGTCCAGCGATGATCTGGTCTGAGGCTGGTTTTAAGATGTTACATATAGGCCCGCGTCAAGCTAGAGAGCTGTTTCCTCAGCCTCAGCGCCACTGGGAAGGGGAGTGGTTAACGTGGGGGCTGAGGTCCTGTTCCCCTTGAGGTCCAGACGGGACCGGTACCGTGAGCGCCGAGTGGTCTAAGTGTATCCCAGAGAACTAGCTGTCTACGAGGTTGCTTGGATCAGACTTGGGAAGGCCTGCACCTGTCTTGAGTTATGTGAGGATGCTGTTCTTCTCAGCATTTTAGGTTTGCTGTGTCATGTCTTCTGAGGAGAATAGGGTACTTGATGTGTTTAAAGTTATTCTTGGACAGTGGTTCTGCTGTGGTCTCTGGACCAGCAGTGTCAGCATTGCCTGGGAGTTTGTTAGAAATGTGGCTTCTTTGGTCCCACTGTAGACCTGCTGACCAGATGCTCTGGGGGTGGGGTTCAGTGGTCTGTATTTTACCAAGCCCTCCAGGCAGTTCTGATACACGGCCATATTTGAGAAACATTGTCCCAGGGAAAAAGTTGGACACATCTTACCTGCTAATCGTGCTAGAGCTAATCAATATTGTCTGCTGCATATTTTAAAAATATTTTAGTAAAACTTGAGACCACTTCTCCTATCTAAATATATTTTCTACTTTTTCTCAGTATCATTTCCCTTTAAGCTGCTAAAATTGTTACTGCCCCATCTTAGTTCTTGTTACCTTGCCCTTCAACATGAATATTTAACCTGCTATCTCAACTGTATTGGCACAAATCCCAGTTTTCTCCTAAAGCCCAACTTGGTTTCCAATTTAATGCGGGTGCTTTTACCATTATTTCCATCCCGCACTGGGGTTATTGGTTTTGTGAACCCCAGGGGTGCTCAGCACTTACTACTCAGGTGCTGTTTGAGCTTGGCGCCTTGCATAGCTGTATTTCCGAAAATATCTGTTGAATGATGTTCCTGGTGTTTAATAACATCTCCATGCAAATGGACTTCTTTGATCAATAGTAAGAAAATGATATTTCCGAGGGCCATATTACTCATCTGAGGTCTGAGGTGTTTAGAACATAAAATTATTTTAAAGGATATTCACAGAAGATCAGGGGAAAGATGTGCATTTGGGGTGAATTCCACATTGCCATGTCCGTTTGGGGCTCATTGCTAGTGTCCATTTTCATTCGTTAAGTTGAATGGTTTAATTCACAAAGCAGGGTCACATCTGTGGCTGCATTCACCGTGGAGGGAAAGGGGTTCAGTCACTGAAATCATGTTTGAATTTTGCTTGAAATATCAATAACATCCTTTACTTTCTATGTTACCCTTCTTGTTTTAAAGTGACATTTCCAGCCAGCCAAGCAAAATAGCATTGGCAGGTTAAGAACATAAAACATCAAACTAATGACAGTTGGGTGCTTTCTAAACATCTGCTTTTGAGACAGTAATGTCAGGAGATGTAATAATTTTTAGATGCTGATATTAATATCTGTCAATGAATGTCTTCCTAGACTAATATTTCAATGTAGAATTTCAAAATATTTATTTATATTTTTCAGTATGCAGACACATGGTTAAAAAAGACCACGTGGGACAGACAGGTATTGAAATAAGAAGTAAATTCTTTACTGAGTAAATTCTCCCCACACCTGCTAAACTACCCCAGTCTTTTCATAAAGGTGTGACCACTGTTTACACTTTCTTGTGTATCTATATAGGGATCAACAAACAAAAAAACAAAAAGGAAAGCTAAGAAACCCAAATCCTTTATGCATGTACACATATATACATAATACATACATATGCATAGCCCAGATGGGCTTACACTCTGGCTATCATCCTGTACTTCGCGTTTTTGCACTTAAGCATGTATATCTTGGAGATACAAATCTCATTGTTTTCAGTGGCGCATCGTATTCCACTCTGTGAATGTACCATAACTTATTGAAACAGTGCCCTGCTGTAAACATTTAGGTGATTTTTATTTTTTGTCTTTACGCACCAAGTTACATCCAGTGTTCTTATTCATATATCTTGGTATACTTTTGCAATTGACTCACAGGCAAAATCTCACCAGTAGAATCTTGTCCTAAAAAGTTCGTGCCTATAAACTTTTGATTCGCCTTTCACGTCGTCCTGCAAAGAGGGCGCCCCAGGTTACACTCTGACACCACCCGAGACGGTGCCTCCGCTCCTTAGGCTCCATCTCACGTCTTACGTCCCGTGTGCTCAGTTCTGCCGTGTGGATGACTTGCCTGCTGGTCTGGTAGGTGGTGCTGCCGCAGACTTGAAGAGAGGGCTTCCACCGCCCCTGGGGCTCCTTCTCACATCATGCTTTTCACAACATCCCACACAGAGATGAGTGTCACGCGGGTGCCTTGGTAGCCTTGGCCACCCCCCACCCCTAGGACTGCTGGCAAAGTGTGGCCACATGGTAACTGGGGAAGCGAAGCATCGTTTTCAGCGCGGTTTCATGGATGTTTGGTGTGTACGTGGGTGTTCTGGGGATAAAACCCCAAACCATATGTAGGCTGTACAGTTTCAAATTCCCTTCATAAAAATTTTCTCAGATGAAAAAAGGAGATTTTGTTTGACTATACAAGAATAAAGTACATGTTGTCTAGTTGTGTATATAAAATACCTGAAGCTAAATAAATGTTAGTGCCCATTCTTCCTCTCCCTCTGCAGCTCTTAAAAATCTGTGAACCTGTACCTAATTCATGAGTTATGAACTTTGAGAAATAGGAATATGAGGCATTATTTATTCTTAAGCATCTTAGAGTATTGCTGAATAAAAGAGAACTAACTTAGGCCGAGTAATGCAGTGTGACTAAGATCTAAGGTTCATGTAGCCTTCAGAGAAAGGTAGGATCACTGGGGGCAGAGTGGGACCTTGAAGGATGAAGAATATCTAAGATGTCCATCTTTAATGCTTTATTTAGTTTATTTAAAAATAAAAATATCTAATGCACGTGTAATGCTGTTATAACACATGGCTCTTAAATACAACCTGGCAAAATGCAAAATGAGGGAATACAAATGATTTACTTAAAACCTGGGTGTTCGGTAGGCAGCTAACCTTGAGAGAGAAGGAAGTTGAAGGGTCATAGCAGGGACTGTCTGACCAAGGAAGCAGCAGGAGCCTGGGTAGGGGACTGGAAGCAGATACGACGACCTGTGTGACATCTGGCGGGATTATAGTGGCTGTAATGACTTTTCTGACTGAGCAGTTTTGTAGGGTGAGTGCTGGGATGGCGAGTCAGGGTATTTGGATTTCGGTCTTTGGCTGTGGTGGTAAGTAGCTCTGTGACCAAGGACAAGCCCTTCGCCAGGCTGACGCTCAGTTTCTTTGTCTCTAGAACAAAAGTCTTGGATTAGAAGATTTTTAAGTGCCTTTTAATTTCAATAAGTCTAAGTTTTGGTACACAGTGAGATAGTAAGGTGAGTGGGGTGCATGTGGGTGGCCAAGTTCAGACGGTCTTGATGTTGGGGCCACTGGACTTGACATACCGACGGGAGGGAGCCCGGGTTGGCTGCAGCTGGGGTGGAGTGCAGGGCAGTCTTTTTTTTATAATATCCTTAAGTAGACATCGAAAAAATGTTTAGGGTAGGATTATTTCATTGTCTTATTTTTTCAGTAGTATCTGACTTTTTAAATCCTTTTGTTGCCCCACGCACAACTGATAGCAGCTTGTATCAGCGAGTAGAATCTATTTATATGTGGAGGAACTGCAGAAAGGAGATGTTAATAAAAGTGTTTTAGATGTTTTTCCCTTTTTTGGGGTATAAATCTTAACAAATACTGTTTGAAAATATACCTGAGTTTTTGTTTTTATTCACATTTAGCCAGGTAAATGGATCGAGACGATTGCCATTGAAAAGGATAGTCTGTGATTCACATTTCCCAAGAAAGAGGTGGGGGCACATCACACCAGACAGGGCCCTGTGGGGAAGCACCAGAGTCGGTCGGGGGGCAGCAGGGGCGAGGGGAAAACAGGGGCAGGAGCCTTTATTGTGGTTTTCTCGGAAATGAATGGGGGAGGCAAGGTGAGCAGGCTAAGCAGGTTCAGGATTGGCTAGTTTGGATAATTTCGGTGGTCTCTGGCTACCGGGCTGTCTCTGATTGTCCAGTTCCTGGCCCAGGGTTGGTTTAGGGCAAGTGGATAGTGTCCCAGACTGCAGGAGCTGGTAAGGAAAGGGGAGTGGGCTGTGGACTCAGGAGGCATGACCCCAGGCTAGTTGTTTGCTGTCTCCAGGAATTGGTGCACACTGAGAGGGACAGTCCCTCCCCGGTCCACAAGGCCCCCAAATGTCAGTCACAAAATACAGAAAATAAAAATCGTGATGAGTACAATTACGAAAGAGAGATTCCATTCGGGGTATTTGAACAAGATGAGGGCATTTGCCTCTGTGTCTGCATCACAATTCCAGTAGAGCAATGGGAAACCATCCCGTCCTGTATTTTTATCTGAAAGGTTAATTTCAGTTACCTTCAGTTTGTGTCCCACATGGGATCAGAGCAAAAGAGAATTTTGAAAAGTAGACTTGACCACAGCAGGTGAAATTCAAATAGTAGTTTATTACTGGAGATACTGTATAGGATTTTAGTGTTTCCTATAGTTCCAGAAACCAGTAGGTATCACCCTTCATTCTTGTGGAAGAGGAGCAGCAGGGTGCTTGAACGTCCTGTGCTCAAGGACCTGACAGTGCGCGAAAGGAAGGGGTGTCATCTGATGGTTCCACGGTGACGACCTGAAGTTGCCAAACACAAATCAGTGAGTTAAAACCCTTTTGCTTTGCTTCCTTGATTGGAATTCTCAGACCTGGAACAGTAGGCACTGATTAATTAGCAAACATGACTGTAACGTGTAGTAAAAGTATATGACGCATCCAGGGCCATCAGGAAGGAACAGAATGTCAAGCCTTTTTGGTTATTTTCCCAGCTCATAATCCTCTCTTCCAGAACGATGGCTTTGAGTTGGCTAATGGAAATGTACCACAGCAAAGACTTATTTTATGTTCCTTAAACTATTATCTCCCCTTTTTCAGAGCAGTGTTCTTTTTTTTTTTTTCTTAGAGCTTTATTTTCGGTTTTCAGAACTAAAGTTTGAAACCTGAGAAGGCATAGTAATGGTTTTGTTTTTCTCAATTCATCCTGATTTCCTGAAGTGTTCCGTTTGAAAGGATAAGGAAAAGTGCTCATTTTTCCTTTTTTAAAAAGATTAACTCTGTTCATTAATAGCAGTGTGGATTTACTACCTTTAGGAAATAATTAATTAACCCAGACAGACTCAAAGAATGTTAAAGCTAGCAGGAGCTTTGGAGAGCATTTAGTCCAATCCCCTTATTTTACAGACAAAAGAAATCAGATCCAGGGAATACGTGTCATTTGTTCCCAGTTACCTAGCTCTTTGGGTAACTAGGTGGGGTTGGGATTTGGCCTTAGGTTACCTGACCCCCAATTCAGCATTTTTTTTCTGCCCTATTATATGATATTAAATCATTTTTTGTTTGCAAAAAAAATGTCCTAAAAATGAGGTCAGTATATCGTAAGAGAAATGTAAATTTATTCTGTAATACGAAATCATGATCTTTCATGTGTATGTCTACATATCTATAACCTTACTCCATCTTAAAAAACATATGGACATCAGGAGCTTGAGTAATTTAACTTTGAAGCGAAAGGTACTGTTATTTTTGTGAGGAATATGTTTTTTCTAGCTAGGTAGAATTTCAGTAGCAAATAAAGAAGTGTGAACCAAACATTCTAATCCACTGACAGACAGCATATTGTATATTTCTTTTTATATTTGAATGATACAGTGATTATAGAAATGCTTCAGTAGCTGTTGTGCTCACATAGCCAACCCCGTTTCTTGTTACCATTTCAGTTTTGCAGTAGAACATTTATGAGAAGAGACCTGCCTTGTTTTGAATCACATAAATTTCCTGTGCATTGAGTGGGTAAAGAGGGATGGAGCTGGGGTGAAGAGCTGCCGTGGAAAATTAGACCTGATTCAGTTCATCATCTCACATGCAGTGGAGCAGAGGTAGATAGGATTGGGTTACTGCCTCCCCGTCTCCCCTGCCCTGTGACCGTGGACTTGCAGCGCCTTGTGTGGTTCACAGACCTTCAGCAGCGGCATCAGCTGGGGGCTTGTTGGAAACTCGTGCTCTTAGGCCCTCCCCAGACCCACGGAATCCAGATGTGCATTTTAACAGGCTTCCCAGATGATTCCCATGCATGTTAAAGTTTGAGGAGCACTGGGTTGTAGTACGTTTTGTAAGGATGCAACTGTATTACTTGCACAGAGATATATCCATGATAACTTTGGACATGAAATCTGCTAGGCACAAAAGTCCCATTCTTGAACCTTGCATTCATGCCTTCAGTCAGCAAGTATTTGTTAAGCTGGACGAGGGGCCAGGCTATGCTCTGGGGAGGAAAGATGGTTAAGACCCTGTCTGCCTTCAGTAAGCTCAGCAAAGCAGATGAGACCAGTAAGAGAGAAGCTGGTCATGCAGTGTGGTAGGCCCAGTATTAGAGATTTATACAGGATATTTCCAAGCTTCAGAAGGTTACCTGACTTAGCATGGGTGAGGTGGGAAGCAGAGAAGAGGAAGTAGGATCAGAGAAAGCTTCCCGGGGGAGAAATAGGCACATGTTAGCTTTCTATTGATGATAACAAATCACCACAAGCTTAGTGGCTTATTACAACACATTGACTGTTAACCTCACACTGCCTGTAGGTCAGATGTCCAGGCATGGCTTAAATAGGTTCTCTGCTCAGGGGCTCAAAGGGTAAAATCAAACGGTTGGACTGAGTTCCTTTTGGAGCTCTGTGGCCTCTTCCGAGCTCAGATGGTTGTCGGCAAAATTCAGTTCCTTGTAGTTGTAGGACTGAGGTTCCTGCCTTCTTGCCGACTATCACGCAGAGGCCAGCCTCAGCTCCGGGGAGACCCACAGTTCTTTGCCATGTTTTGCAGCCTCTCACAACAAGGCAGCCTGCTTTTTTCAGGCCAGCCGGAGACTCTCCTCCATTCAGCTGAGGGGAGTCATACGTTGTAATGCAATCGAGGGGGTGACCATCCCATCACCTCTGCCATTTTCTGTGGTCTAGAAGCAAGTGACGAGGAGGGGACTTGGGGGTGGCTCCTTGGGGTCATCTGGGGATCCTGCCCACCGTGAGGTGATTTCCCTGGGGCTGGGAGGGAGAGCGGGACGGACAGCGTGGCCGAGGCGTGGGTCCCAGAAGCCGCAGAGTGAGTTCTGGGGACTCTGAACAGGGGATGCAAGAGCATTAGAGTGAAGATGAGGAACTAATTTTGTGCTGGCTGAGTTTCAGGAGCCTGTAGGGCATCCAGATGAAGCCGTACAGTGGACTTGGGATCTGCGCGTCTGTAACTTGATGGAGGGAGACGTGGGTCCATTGGTCGTCATGTGTGAGACTGAGTGACCTGGATGCCAGGGGCTGAGCGAGGCAGGCGGGGGGCGGGGTGGAAGCCCTGGAGAGCAGGGTGATGTCTGTGCAGGGGTGGAGGCCGGTGCAAGCGAGCTGTGTGGAGGACGGGCCCTGCACAGTGGGATGGGGAGGAGGGGACGGTGGGGACACCCAGCCTTCACTTTGTCCTCCATCCGCCAAGAACAGCTGGCAGACACCTGACCAGTGAAGGGCAGCCGGTGCACAAACCCTGGACATTGCATTCCATTTGTTCCCTAAAACCCAGCACTGTTCCTGGCGCATTAATTGCCCAATAAATATTCTTTAAATAAGTAATTAACTCAGGGTTTTAAGATTCCTCTTTACTCCTCCCTCAGGATTCTTCTTCCATCCGAGATCTTGTTCATCCAAGATACACTTTTTCAGTTAGAAAACAAATAGACGATAACTTAATTTTGATTAAGTCTTGATACACTCTTGACATTTTGAAATCTGGCAAAACACCTATGATAGCTGCCATTAACTGAGCGTCTGCATGTGGCATGTGGCTCTACCCGTGTGTCTCTATTCCTCAAAGCAATTCAGTCAACAAGATATCATTACCTCCAAGTCACAATTTAGGAAACCAAAACTCAGAGAGGTTAAATCACTTGCCCAGGGTCACACAGCTGGTGAGGGGAGAAGCAGGGGTGTAAACCCTCAGCTGTCTGACTCTAAGACTTGTACAGAATAGGACCTCTTACTGTGGTTAAAACACAAAGTAGCCCAGGAAGCATATCAAAACATCAGGCTGTAATAAGTAAAGCATCGTGGCTCTGGTACTTGGATAGACAGCTAAACTAAAGAAACAGAAGAGGCAAATGCACCTGGGGGTTTAGTGTATAGGACACAGGTCTTAGACTGATGGGAGAAGGGGGACCATCCCATAAGTCATCTTGGGACAGGTGACAAGCCACCTGGGTAAAAATAGTGTGTCTCAACTTCACACCATGTCCCGGCACAAATTCAAATTTGTCAAAGATTTAAGTGTAAGAAATAAACCATAAGTGTAAAAGACATAAACAAAGAAGAAGGTTTTTATGACGTGGGAGTAGAGAAGGATCTCAACAATAGCAGCCATAAAAGAAAAGTTTGATAATTTTATTTCTCAAAATAAACAACAAAAATCCTTGCATATTAAAAATACTGTAAGAAAGAAGTGAAAAAGAGAAATGACTAACCAGGAAAAAATAAATAATGCCTCTCATATTGTAGACAAAGGACTAATCTTCCTAATTTATCCAGACCAAAAGATGAGTAGTCATTCCAACAGAAAAAAATGGGCCACAGATGTAAAGAAATATTTCACAGAAAAGGAAATACAATGGCTTTTAAATATACAGTCTTCAGCTTCTTCATAATGGAACAAACGCAAATAAAACAATAGCGAGATATTATTTTTTTCATCATCATCTTGGCAAAAATGCAAAACTTTGCTATCACACCCTGTGGGCAAGGCTCTGGGAAGACGGGCCTGATCCGAGGCTGTGGGGCTGTTGAGTGGGGCTTGCTGGGAGCCAGACCTGGCAGGAAAACACAAGTCTGGTTTGACCCGGCCGGTCCACTTCTGGGAAGTCATTCTGTACATATCCTGGCACATATGCAAAACGCTCTGTGTACTGGTTTTCCACCACAGTGTTATGTGATTGGAAAAAAGATTTGAGACAACCTGGACATCCATAAACATGGAATCAGTTAAATAAATCATGAGGTATCCATTCAGGTAACTGCAAAAAGAAGGAGTTTGCTCTTACAACCTGATAAAGACCTCCAGGGTATTTTAAGTGAAAAGAAAGGTAGAAAACAGTGCTATCTTTGTGCACAAGAACAAGAAAATATATTCTCTTTTTTTATAAAGGAAACTTTGCAAGGATATTTCAGAATCTAGTAACGAAGATTTCTGGGTGGAGGTACTATACTTAGGCCAGATGGGGGAGAATGGGTTGGGGTGGGAAGGGAGTTTTCACTGCATTAATTGTTTCTCTATTTATTTTTACCTTGAACAATGTGAACTCAAAAAATAAAATAAATTATACGTATAAACTAAGGCATCTCAAGGAATCTATCATAATCAATTCTATATGACTATATAAACAAATGGCAGCCTGACGCAGTCATCTTCAGACTTGTTGGTTTGTTCACCTCATCAATAAAGAAACTTCAGTCACGTATCTGGATATATATGTATTATTTGTTTATTGGAAAATTATATGATTTACTACTATACAAATTGTATTTTTTACCTTAAAGCCGTAGACTAAAAAAGAAACGAAAAGTACAATATAAAAATGAAATTAGTAGTGATTAACAGTTAAAAACTAGTTTGCTCTCATTAAAATATTAATTTTTTGAAACCTTGTTTTAAAGCCTTGTGTTCCTGTTATCTGAAGTCTACTTTTTAGATTTAGCTTTAATGGCTGTCATAGCTTAGATGACCAGCCCTCTTGGTTTGTCTAGGACTGAAGGGTCCTCCAGTTATGGGACTTCAGTGCTGTGACCGGATCAGTCCCAGGCAAACTGGGACAGTCAGTCACCCTAGGCCTGGCTTAAAAAGATAAAAATGTCTACACACAATAAATGCTGGAGAGGGTGTGGAGAAAAGGGAACTCTCTTGCACTGTTGGTGGGAATGTAAATTGATACAGCCACTATGGAAGACAGTATGGAGGTTCCTTAAAAAACTAAAAATAGAACTACCATATGACCCAGCAGTCCCACTACTGGGCATATACCCTGAGCAAACCATGATTCAAAAAGAGTCATGTCTCACAATGTTCATTGCAGCACTATGTACAATAGCCAGGACACGGAAGCAACCTAAGTGTCCATTGACAGAGGAATGGATAAAGAAGATGTGGCACATATATACAATGGAATATTACTCAGCCATAAAAAGAAACGAAACTGAGTTATTTGTAGTGAGGTGGATGGACCTAGAGTCTGTAGTACAGAGTGAAGTAAGTCAGAAAGAGAAAAACAAATACTCTATGCTAACACGTATATGGAATCTAAAAAAAAAAAAAAAAGGTTCTGATGAACCTAGGGGCAGGACAGGAATAAAGACGCAGACGTAGAGAATGGACTTGAAGCCACGGGGAGGGGGAAGGGTAAGCTGGGACAAAGTGAGAGAGTGGCATGGACATATATACACTACCAAATGTAAAATAGCTAGCTAGTGGGAAGCAGCCATATATAACACAGGGAGATCAGCTCGTTGCTTTGTGACCACCTAGAGGGGTGGGATAGGGAGGGTGGGAGGGAGATGCAAGAGGGAGGAGATATGGGGATATATGTGTGTGTATAGCTGATTCACTTTGTTGTACAGCAGCAACTAGCACACCATTGTAAAGCAATTATACTCCAATAAAGATGTTAAAAAATAAAGAATAAAATGTAAAAGAATGAAAAAATAAAAGATATGTCCCCCAAATTACAGGATAAACTGTAGGAAATGATTGTTGACCAAACTTACTAAATCCTGATACTTTTTGTATCAGCATCATCCATCAATTATGCAAAGGTTTTGTGTAATTCAGCTGCTCATTTTCATCTTCTTGGATGACAATCAGTTTGTCTTGGAAACTATTCAAAAGTATTGGGCTTCCCTGGTGGTGCAGTGGTTGAGACTCCACCTGCCGATTCAGGGCACACGGGTTCGTGACCCGGTCCGGGAAGATCCCACGTGCCGCGGAGCGGCTGGGCCCGTGAGCCATGACCGCTGGGCCTGCGCATCCGGAGCCTGTGCTCCGCAACAGGAGAGGCCACAACAGTGAGAGGCCCGCGTACTGCAAAAAAAAAAAAAAGTAGTGCATATTTATACTTCCATAAGTGAGTTGAAAGCCCGTTGAAACTCTTAATTTGAAAGATCTTAAAATTGGGAAACTCTGTCCCTCAACTTTTTTTTTTTTTTTTTTTTTTTTTTTTTTTTTTTTTTATGCGTTACGCGGGCCTCTCACTGCTGTGGCCTCTCCCGTCGCGGAGGACAGGCTCCGGACGCGCAGGCTCAGCGGCCATGGCTCACGGGCCCAGCCGCTCCGCGGCACGCGGGATCCTCC
Source organism: Phocoena sinus (assembly GCF_008692025.1). NCBI lineage: Eukaryota > Metazoa > Chordata > Mammalia > Artiodactyla > Phocoenidae > Phocoena > Phocoena sinus. The sequence goes on along the minus strand of NC_045776.1, from coordinate 57,298,517 downwards.
CAGACCGGGGCACGAACCCGCGTCCCCTGCATCGGCAGGCGGACTCCCAACCACCGCGCCACCAGGGAAGCCCTGTCCCTCAACTTTTAAGTGTAAAATTATTATGAGTTTTTTTATAGGGGGCATACATTTTTTTATGGCCACAAAACTATGTAAGTAAGACACATATCTGGACAAATGCTCTTGGAGTATCTTTGAAAAAAGAAGTGATTCTCTTAGTCTTGGCTAAATGGTCGACTTTCCTCCAGGAGTTGCTGTGAGCCTGGCCTGATGCACTGCTGGCTCCGTGGACAGAAGCTCTGCCTTCTCAGGGTCGCTTGTGTTTGTGGTTTCTTCGCAGGGATCTCTGAAGGCATTTGTCCATTCTGTGAGGGTTGGTTGGGCTAAACTTGGACCTTAACTGAGCCTCATAAGCTGTAGCAGGTGCCAGCAGGCTGCAAGCCGGGGGAGGATGGAGGGCTTGGCGGGGGCAGGGGACGCCCTTCTTCCCTCGGCCTGCCTTTGAACCTTCCTTTCTGTCATATTTGAGCCAACAGAGAATTAAGACAGCAACAAAGGGTTCCTCCCACGTCCAAATGGGTGGTGGTGTGGCACACCCCCCCCTCCCCCCTCCCCCTGACACCGGGCACTGGCTGCTGATGTAGGTCCCCTCCATTCACAGCGCTCCTCATGGCTTGGCTCCCAGCAAACAGAGAAGTCAATGTTCAGTGTTTCAAACAATTACCCAGAAACAGGGTCTAAACCACATTTTCTGTATTCTAGGAGCAAGCTGAAGAAGAAAAGAAGCCCAGGGATGGTGTGACCCCTCTGAGTCACGGTAATTGTCACCACCCTTTACAGTTTTGCTTCATAATGAATTACTTTTAAGTGACATTTTTATTAGATAGCTGCAGTTGGTTTAGGTTTATTAATTTAAATCTATAATAATAGTATCGCTAGTTGACAGTGTCACATGCTCCCCTGTAGACTTCATCAGTGTCATCTAAGACTTTCAAATATGTATATCAAGAAAGTCTGAAGCTCTTAACTCATTTATTTGCCTTTGAAAAAAGAACTGATTTGTAAACTTTCCCTGTGAACAAGAAAACGAATGATGCTGCTTAGTTTGTTTATAATTCTTTGTTTAAGCTTTTCCCCGATTGGTTTAATCGTCTAATGATGGCATTCGTACTCTTCTACTGGAGTCATGTTTTACAGGAGGTTGTACATTTGCTCCAAGATAAATGTCCCTCATTATGGTTTTTAATACATGTGTAGGTTTTAGATAACAGCTTTCTAATATTCAACTAATTCTCTGATGATTTAAATTTAAATCAGCAAATGCAGATGCTATTTCCCTGGAATATATATTCCACATGTATTGTGATTACTGCTATACAAGCAGGCAGCTGTTACTAAATTTTCTGTAAAATATAGTTGAATGTCCAACATTTGTGCTACTCTTGGTGGGAAAGAAGCATGTAAATTTGATAATTCTCCTCTAATGAACTTTTAAAGCACCATAAGTATTTAACTTTCTTTCCCTCCAATAATGGAAACAACTGAAAATATCTTAAAAAATGACAAACAAGATTTGAGGTTTTTAAAGACCATATATAATGCTAGTCTTGGCACGCAATATTGAAAATTTGTGATCTTCTACCTAAATGATTTTTAAAAATGAAAGTTGTTTTCTATTAGAAGCTAAATATACTGCTTTAAATTTCTTTTCTTCTTTTGCTGTCACCCCAAGTCCCATCATGTTCTTTGCTGAAAAAGCAAAATAGAACACAGTAATTTGACAATTATGTAACTTGATGTTCAGTTTCATTGAAATACACTCCAGTTATGCAACACTGGAATTCTAGAAATAAATTTGGACTGTACCTGGTCCCAACAGCAGGGTTTTTTTTAAAAAAACAATTGTTTTTCTTCTCAGAAAGAGGTTGTGATTCATTATGTTGTTGTCTCTCCCCTGCAGCTATATTTTCCACACTAATGTAAATTGTTTTAGATTCTCTTATTCTACAGTTGAAGCATTTATTCTAGGAAAAGAAAAGCAGACGTAAGCCAACAAATTAAAAATATTCAGTCCTCAAAACTAGGATTTTTTTAGTAATTTAGTATTTATAGTTTTCATTGTAGCCAGTTACATGTTTATCTTAAGTAGTTTTTCAGTTTTACTAGGAAATAGCTTTTTGCTGTTGTCCTTCCTTTGCCAGACTTATTTTGTAGCTAGTGGTCCATTCCCCAAAGTGTCATCCTGTGGCTTATTCTTCTCCAGATCTGACACTGGTGTCATCGCTGTTTTCCCCAGCTGTGGAACATCGCTAAATGTTTAGAAGAAGGATGAGATTTGGTTTGTGTATACAGATGCTGCAAACTGCTCGTTGAATACAAGTTGAATTATTCGAGGGGCTTTTGAGGATTTATATTTTTACTACTTTTAATGCGATAAAGGAAACTATTCCCTAAATTGCCTCCTGTCTTAGTATTATAATGGGGATCTTCCTCCTGTAGTTCCTGGAAATAGTTTAATCTTTTCTGTAGGCTGCTTACTAAACAAAATAGATTGAGTCACTTACTTTAGGCCTTAAAAATAATAACAAAAGAAAAACAAAAACGGTGTACTCATACATATTTATATGTGAACAGAAAATTGTATTGAAAAATAAACAATTTCTGTAGTGATTTTACAACGAGCAAAGCATTTCTTTGAAAATCACTACCAACTAATTTATTGAATGCCCAATCTCTGTCACTAACATTGACCTCTGTGTTACAGAGGATGAAGCTTTGAGGGGCCATTTGACTTACTTAGGGTGAAACTAACTAGTTAGTGGTGGATCCAGGGTTTGAGCCCACATCTAGCAAGTTCTAAAGCCTGTGGTCTTTCTACTTTACCTGTGGTCTTTGTATTTTATCATTTCCCCTTCTCTGTAGCTATTAAGACTAAGGTAGAGAAAACTGGAATCTTGCTTAGAAGTGGGATGGGATGAGTAACTGCTAATAGTTAAAGTATTAAGGGTGTCTCATATGGCCCTCTGTGTCCTTGGGGACTGGCTGGACTAAATTTTTCTTGACATAGTCATGCCATGAGATTAATTTTTTGGTTCTTTTGGAAACTCTCAGCTATATTATTCCTATATTATTCAAAAAATTTACCAACTGTCTTAGATACCTTTAAGAGAAGACTTGTCTCGGTAAGAATTATTTATTAATAATTATGTAGGATGGAGGTTATAGAATTAGTATTGTCAATCACTATATAATCCCAGACCTCTACATTTGAAGTCTCCAAAATAAAAACAACTGATTTCATCAGTTGGACAAGTGATCTGGCTTTTTCCCTTCATAATTTTAAGTGCTCTTTTAAACTAACGCTAATATTTCTTTGGTTTAATGTTAGGACTGTGAGGTCTTTATAATCGTAAAAGCAGTAGAAGAAATTATAAAGGAATATGAGATATATATACATCCAAATTAAACTGTGCACGCCAAAGAACCTCATAATAAATAAAATCAAAGCAGAAAAAAACTGGCAAGTATTTACCACAACTACAACTTGCAGAAGGTCCAAAATAGATAAAGGAAGTAGAAAAAATAATCAGATACACTAAAATATCAGTGCAAAAACAGGCAAACGGCATTAGGAACTAAGTAATTCATGGAAGAGGAAATGAAAGTAGCTAAAAAGCAAATATGTTTAAATATATTCAGTCTCACTAGAAAACAAAGAAAGACAAATTTAAAAGCAACGATGAACATTTTTTAACCTACCAAAGTAACAGTCAACGAAGTGCTAATGCCCCATTGCTGGTGGGTCAGGGAACTAGCTCTCTGTAAATAGCTCTCTGTACATTGCTTCTGGGAGTATAAGTTGGCTCTATTGTTTCGGGGGACACATTAATAGTATTTATTAAAAATGTTAAGTCAACATTTCCTTCCTCTCAGGGACTCCACTTTTTGGAATTACTTAATGAAATAAGCATGAGCATTTAATTTATGCATATGCTACTCATGGTACTATTGATAAATGGAGAAAAGTTGGAAATAATCTAAATGTCCAACAAACGTGGAATAGGTAAAGCATTGTGGTACAATTTTGTGTAGACAGTTGTGTAGTCATGTAAATGCTTTTGAAGAACTTTAAATTATATGGAAGGGAAAACTTATGATAAAATATTAAGGGGACCCCGCCCCCCCACCAGGAGGGATTAGTCTCAGTGATGGTTTAAAAAAAATCTCATATCTATACATGAGATAAAAGATGTTAAAAATTGTTATTTCTCAAGCTGTGAGATAAAAAGTATATTTTCTACATTTTCCAAGTATTTTTTTTACAATTAGTAGTCACGTTAGAGTCAGCCAAGTATTAAAAAAATAAATTCAGAAATTCCTGAACACTAAAAACTTCCATTTGCGGGTGGTATTGTTGGAATAGCTGTTCTTAGATTTATTTCTTTTTTTGTAAGTAAACTTTTTATTTTGGATTAACTCGATTTAGAGAAAAGTTGCAAATGTAGTCCAGGGATAGTCCTGTATATGCTTTGCCCACTATCTTCTGAGGTTAGTATCTTACATGACCTCAGGACATTTGTCAGAACTAAGAAATTAATATTGGTATGTCAGTGGTCACTAAACTGCAGACTTTATTCAAATTTCACTACCTTTTCTACTAATGTCCTTTTCCTCTTCCAAGATCCAGTCCAGAACATCTCTTTGCAGCGTCACTGCACACACATCTCTTTTACTTTAAAGTCTCTCATGTTGTTCTCTCATGGCCCGAGCTGGCCGGTAGCATCCAAGTTTCTTGAGGGCTCCAGTATTTTCTCCCTGGCCACCGCTCATCCCGTGTCCACCCTCGGGCACCTACACCCTGCCGCTCCCCTGAAGCTTCTCTTGCTTAGCTCACCAGGGCCTCAGGCATGGCGGTTAACATTTTTGTGGGTTGAATGGAACCAGGGACGTCCCAAATCAATGGACGCTTTCATACTGTTACTTTTCTTACTCTTTGGATTTCACTTAGATGTTAAAAATGAACCCGTCTTGGTCCCCTGAGGGTCAGCCTGCTTCTGCTGCAGCCCCTCCTCCTGCAGCACCGTCATCCACCTGCAGTCAGTCCAGATCCTGGACACACCCTGGACCCCTCCCTCTCACCTACCCAGGAGCCTGGCCGCACGGTCACCACCCTTTCTCTACTCATCCTTCTTGACTTCTCTCAAGTCATATCCTCCAACTTAGAGCTGCTTCTGGTCATTTTTCTGTTGTTCACTCTTTATACCCTCTCTAACCCAACGGAAACTGAGCTGAGATCCTGTTAGTAGAGGGCCCTGGGTCCTTTCTGTAGAGTAGCATTCAAGGCTTCTCACCATCTGCACTTGCCCATCACGTGCCACCGCCCGCAGTCGTTGGTTTGCTTGGCTGAACAGAACCTGCAGTCTAGACCGTGCTGTCTGAAGAACCGTTCCTTCTGCCTGGAGGATTCTTCCTCAGGCCAGAACCAAGTAGCCAGCTCCTTCAAAACCCAGTATCTCCCCTACTTGCCTTATTTTGTGTTTTTCTCCTTATTTTATTTTCTCTTGGCATATCCTAGGGCATTTGGTTTGAAGAAATTTTTTATGTGATGCTGTATCTCTCACTTAAGTTAGCATCTTTTTTGTTTTGTTTTGTTTTGTTTTTGCGTTACATGGGCCTCTCACTGTTGTGGCCTCTCCTGCTGCGGAGCACAGGCTCCAGACGCACAGGCTCAGCAGCCATGGCTCACGGGCCCAGCCGCTCCGCGGCATGCGGGATCCTCCCGGACAGGGACACGAACCCATGTCCCCTGCATCGGCAGGCGGACCCTCAACCACTGCACCACCAGGGAAGCGCCTAAGTCAGCATCTTTTAAAAAGACATATAGTCAGGTCCAATCCAGCCCATAGGAACTGTTGTTTAGTATGCTGAAGTAATGATTTACTAAAACTCTCAAGTATTAATTAGCTAAATGGCCTGAGGAAGAATTAACACAGCTTCTAAAAGTGTGTAACTACTTCCAGGGAGTAGTTTCTGTGTTGGGGGATGTGGCTAATTAAGTGACTTTGAAAGATTCAGAGGGGCCCCTTGAGCATTATCCCTGCAGTCTTCTGTTAGAGTAACTGGTCTGCTTTCTGGGTGTACACACAGAGGTGCTTTCTTGCAAAATAATTACATGCCAGTGGAACTAATGTCTGCATTTTTTAAACGTTGTGAGAGATCTGTTCATTTCCACCATGGTAATTCTCTACCTAAGGAAGCATCTCAACATCAGAAAAGTGAAAACCAAATCAACTTTAATTTAGAAGATTCTTATCTTCGGATGGCATTTACAGTCATTAAATACGCAGTTAAATGTTCAGGCATTTGGGTATTTGAACCTAAAGAACTGCATTTTCATTGAGCCATGAAACTGTTACGGGAGGATGAGCAGGGGACTTCTTTCTAACTAATGAACTTTTGGGGGGAGACATCAGTAACTGAAGCATCCACAGGCACTGCAACAAAAGTACTCTGTAACAAGTAGTTCTCAGTGTATGCTTCCAAGTGGTTTATTTGCTGTTGATACTGGTTTACAAATGAGCTAATCTTTGAATTTAACTGATTAAGTTGCCAAACCTCTCCTTTAGTGTTCTGTCCCTTCTGGGTGGATGAGTGGTGGTGTGTATGTATATACTCTCGCAAAGGAAAAGAACATATTTGTTTTCTTCCTGGCGTCAGTCAGTAGATGATAAAATGAATGAAACTGTATAAAGTACAAGATAGGGCAAGGACCATGTTCACAAAGCCTGTCTTATAAAGACAGTTTGTATGGGCCATGTTGAATTATGTTATTTATTTATTTTTTAATTGAACTAGAGTTGGTTTGTTATATTGTGTTAGTTTCAGGTGTACAGCAAAGTGATTTAGTTATATACATATATATTTTTTCAGATTCTTTTCCATTATAGGTTAGTGCAAGATATTGAACACAGTTCCCTGTGCTATACAGTAAATCCTTGTTGCTTATCTATTTTATGTATAGTTGTGTGTATATGTTAATCCCATACTCCTAATTTATCCCTCCCCGCTCTTTCCCCTTTGGTAACCGTAATTTTGTTTTCTGTGTCTGAGTCTGTTCCTCTTTTGTATATAGATGCATTTGTATTATTTTTTAGATTCCACATATAAGTGATATCATATGATATTTGTCTTTCTCTGTAAGACTTACTTCACTTAGTAGATATTCTCTAACTTCATCCACGTTACTGCAAATGGCATTATTTCGTTCTTTCTTATGGCTGTGTAATATTCCATTGTATATACATACCACATCTTCTTTATCCATTCATCTGTCAGTGGACACTTAGGTTGCTTCCATGTCTTGGCTATTGTAAATAGAGCTGCTATGAACATTGGGGTGCATGTATCTTTTCGAATTATAGTTTTCATCTTTTCTGGATATATGCCCAGGATTGGTATTGCTGAATCATATGATAACACTATTTTTAGTTTTATAAGGAACCTCCATACTGTTTTCCATAGTAGTGGTTGCATCAGTTTACATTCCCGCCAGAGGGTTCCCTTTTCTCCACACCCTCTCCAGCATTTATTTATAGACTTTTTGATGATGGCCATTCTGACTGGTGTGAGGTGATAACTCATTGTAGGTTTGATTTGCATTTCTCTAGTAATTAGTGATGTTGAGCATCTTTTCATGTGCTTGTTGGCCATCTGTATGTCTTCTTTGGAGAAATGTCTACTTAGGTCTTCTGCCCATTTTTTGATTGGGTTGTTTGGTTTTTTTGATATTGAGTTGTATGAGCTGTTTGTGTATTTTAGATATTAACCCCTTGTCAGCCACATCATTTGCAAGTATTTTCTCCCATTCTGTAGAGGTTTTTTGTGTTTTGTTGGTGATTTCCTTTGCTTTGCCAAAGCTTTTAAGTTTGATTAGGTCCTAGTTGCTTGTTTGTTTGTTTATTTATTTATTTGGCTTTTATTTCTTTTGCTTTGGGAGACCGATCTAAGAAAATATTGCTATGATTTACGTCCGAGAATGTTTTGCTTATGTTCTCTTCAGGAGTTTTATGATGTCATGTCTTGTATTAAGGTCTTTAAACCATTTTGAGTTTATTTTTGTATATGGTCTTTTAATTTAGACGGTACTTAATATATATATATATATATATATATTTTTTTTTTTTTTTTTTTTTTTGTGGTACGTGGGCCTCTCACTGTTGTGGCCTCTCCCGTTGCGGAGCACAGGCTCCGGACGCGCAGGCTCAGCGGCCATGGCTCACGGGCCCAGCCACTCTGCGGCATGCGGGATCCTCCCGGACCAGGGCACGAACCCGCCGTCCGCTGCATCGTCAGGCAGACTCTCAACCACTGCGCCACCAGGGAAGCCCTGCATTTAAGTATTTGAGTCTCGGTTTTTGACAGCGAGCAATGCGGCTGCTGTTACCCTGTGTGTTTGCCTGTTCGCTCACCCTCTTCTGTATTCTGGTCCTCTTGTTGCTGCCGCCGACCCCTCCCGGACTCAGGCCCCGCCCTCCGGGCTGCATCCCTAGATGCCGGGCCAGCAGCCTCTGCGGGGGTGAGGGTGTGGGACACCGTCCTTATGCTCATCGGGCTTCAGGCCCGATGCTCTGCACCAGGCGGCCCTTCCAGGGGTGCCCTCCTTGTCCCACTCAGGGTCCGACTTCCCACTCGGGGTCATCATCCTGGGTGGTGCCCTCAACACTTTGCTCGGGATTCGCCCACCCACCCCCTCGGTGGTGACTCCCCCCCTCCTCCGTGGTGGAGGTCTGTGTGCTGAGCTCCCCCTCTCCCACCCAGTGCTCCCCCATGGATGCCTCGCCTGTGCCCACGTAATGGGCCCATGTAATGGCTTTAGGACGGAGTTGTTCAGAAGGGGAGGGAGGGACAGACGGGGGAAGGAGATGGCCAGGAGGAGGAGGAAGGAGGAGGGAGGCACGAGGCCCGCCTAGAAGAGGAGGCCAGGAGGCCAGGAGCAGCCCTGAGGTGGAAACAGGGAAAAGATGGGTGAGGCAGTTGAGTGTGGGCCCTGCTCCGGTTTCTGGTGGCCATCCCCCCTTCACGGCCACAGCGCATGGGTGGGTGGTGGCCAGGGCTCCTGGCGTCGGGGGTGCCTGAGAGGTCCCACCCTGCCCTCTGTGCATGTGGCATTTCCTCAGTCGCCGCCCACTTCGGACCTAAATTCCGCCGTGAAGCCTCATCCCCCCAGACCCTGCTGCCGACCCTCCTCCACTGCATTTGGGTATCAGTCCAGAGTCGTGAAGCCCAGGGGAGAGTTCATGTGACTGTTGTGTTTTGAGTCTGGATGCCTGGGACCAACCGTGGGTCCGATGCTGGGGCCTCCGGAGAACACTGGTGGATTTCTCTCAAAAACCAGGGAGAGGTAGGAATCGGTGATGTACTCTTGTTGTTTTGCTAAACTTATTGATTGTTGTAGCGCTCAAGTGCAAAGCTGTATTTGTATGGTAGCTCACTTCATAGCATAGATGAATTTCTTAGAAATTCACCTGGAATGTTCATGACTAGAGTCAATTTTCTACTGATTTCCATATGCATAATTGAACCCTATTTAAAAACAAAAAAGATTTCCTCTAAGAAAGCTCCTCATTCCTAGCGCAGACACCGCAGCGCAGCACACAGAGGCTTCCCTGATGTTCAAGCCCGATGCAGACAGGCAGGCAGCTATGGGCAGATGGCCTGGGCCTGAATACTCAGCCACGATTTTGCCTTGAGCCCAGCATAAATGTTATATTTAGAAGTCCAAACTTTTAGTTGTTCTTTCTGAAAAATGACTTCTTTTGATTATATGAAAGGAGATGCAGAATGTGCGGTTAGACTCAGACAGAACCTCTTTTGAATTTTGGTTTTGCCACTTAACCGTGTGACTTCCAACAAGTTATTTAACTTCTCTAAGCCTCAATTTTCTTCCCTGTGAAATGGGAATAGTAATAGCTCTTACCCCATAAAATTGTCAGGATTCAGTGAGAAAATGTTTATGGAGTGTGTTTGGCTCTTGGTAAATACTCAACAAATGTATTCTTCTTGAACAGCTTAAATCGGGAATTTATGTATTAGTCTTAGTAATTTCAGGTTCTTTTTATATAGGCCCATAGTTTGCTTAGGAGATTCCTGAGGGACTGTTTTAAAATTATTTACTCTAGAGGATTAGCATTAGGTGAAGCACTCTTAAAAAAATACTGTCTTTATCCTACTTAAGGAAGAACTTATTTTTTTAAAGGAATAGACGGGTATGAAGTTTAAACCTTTAAAAACTCGTCTGGCTTTTCTTCCGTTACATAGCTGGAAACAGCACAACGTGGTTCTCCCAAGCCTTTCCTGCAAAGCCTCTTTGAGACGTAGCAATGTGTAGAAAATAAATATTTGGAAAAGCACCATCAATAAACACAGAAGATTTTGGCCCCTCCCTCCCTTGCATTTCAACGTAAAGCCCCAAGTTGTGATGCCCAGGGGAAATCCACCTGCATCCATGCAGTCATCCGTCGCCTGGACGTCCCCACCAATGTCCTCAGACCTGCGCTCGAGATGACCTGACCCACCTCATCCTGTCCACATGTCCACCCTGCTTTGCTTGAAACCTTTCAGATGCCTCCTGTTGCCTGGTGGATAGGATCCGGGCAGACCCTGCCGAGGCCTCACACACATAGACTGCCCTTTCCCCTCCTCGGCCTGGTCTCAGCCGTGCGCCCACTCACCCCTCATGCTCTGGCAGCGCTGGCCTTGTTTCCTGGGGTGCTGCCCCAGTGCCCCATGCCCGCTGTGCTCCCTGCCTGTCCCTCTAGGGTCACCTTTGGCCTGATCATTGTGTCCATGTGTTGCTAATGCCCGCTGACCCTAGGGTTTGGGCTTTTGAGCCGCGTGTCAGGAAGGCTTCCCCTCCTGACCCCTGGACTAGGCCGGGCGGTCTGTTCTGTGCTCCCAAGGCCCTATGTTCTATAAAAGCACTTTGTTCATAATTGTATTTTGGATTATTTCTCCATTAGGTTTTAATGCTTGAGAGTGAGGCCTCATGCCTGTTTTTGTCCGCGGTTGTGTCCATAGAGCCCAGCACATAGTGGGTCCTCCATACGTGTTTACAGAAGTGACCAGAGAAAGTGGTTGATGAGGCCAAGAGCTGGGGAGGCCGGTGGGGAAGGACCGTGGGTGCTGTGCTACGCCATGTGGACGTCGGGACTTGGGCTGTCCCTGGAGAGGGCTGGAGTGTGTGTGGGCAGAGGAGGGGGTGGAGGGAGCCGGGTGCCCACGAGACAGGCCTGCTGGGCTCTCACAGGCCGAGCAGACTCCACAGATCCCAGAGGGCGGAGCCTTGGGACTGGTGGGTGGCCGACTTCAGGGGCTGTAGGAGCCACCGCCAAAGCCAGTGTGGTTGCTGCTCACTGACCTTAGAAACACGGGGGTTGCACTTGAGGGACGAGGCTGGGCTTTCGTGTGGAGACTGAGGGTCTGCGGAACATTCCAGGGGTTTGGTGAGAAGGGTGGAAGGGATCGTCAGGTGTGTAGGTAGTGGTGAACCTGTGAGTGCAGGGAGACCTCTCTGGGGAGTACGTTGAGCAGAAGGCTGAGGATACCCGCCCCGCCGTGGGGAGAGGAGAAGCCAGCGAGCGTCTCAGGTGGAGCCCCCAGAACCAGGGCCAGGACCCTGCACAGAACTCTGGACGCACACTTTCTACCCAGAGTGGATCGGTCTCTGTGATGGAGATGTTGCCTATGTTGCTTTATGCAATTAAGCATAAAGCTAATAGAAAGCCAGGTTTTAGAAGTTTATGACACTGCTATTTTAATTTTGCTGTGTGTTAAAAAGTATTTTACTGAGATGAGCCTATGGTTTGCCGTTTTCTTTGTACTTTTAATTATCTATAATTGTCTTCACAGGGCTTGGTATCTTAGGAGAAATTATTTTTCGCTGATAGTTGTCATAATTAGTTTTTTATAATAGCAAGTCTGAATTCAATAATTCAGGATGTAGCTTGACAAGGAAGCTATATTTTATTGATGATTTTTAGAGAACAGAAAGGATCCTTGGGAATTGAAACCAGCTATTTAAATTAGTGCACATTTATGGCTTATCAGAGTGATGGAGCCATGAAATAAGACATTTATGCCAGAACTAAACCTTTGGGAAATCACTTCTTTCATATTTAGAATGATTAGCTGATTTATTAGATACCTCCCAGCCCGAAGCTTTATGACTATATTTAAACCTATTTTGGAGAGTTACCATCATAAGCTTTCTGTACAGAAAATGCTAGGATAGTGCAAGGTTTTTCTAGACAACACGTGCTGTTATAAATTAGTTTCCCAAGCATCAGCTTAATGGGACAGGAAAATATTAGCTATGGATGTGTTTTTAAAGTTCTTTTATAATTTCTGTATTTTATACAGTGAACCTCAGTTCAAATCAGAGAATGCAGTAAATGCTATGTGATACCTCTTGTCCTAAGCTATTTTATTATTTGTGGATTCCTACTTATTTTTCAGGCTAATGAAATATGATTATTTGATCCATTTGTTGAGCATTTAGAAACTTTTTGGTAGTGAGTTTGAACAGTTTACTAAATATCAATTATTCCTGATGACAGTTCAGTGTTAGTTTCCTGTAACCATGACTTAGCAGTTCCAACAGCAGAAGTTTGTTGTCTTCTGGTTCCTCGGGTTAGAAGCCTGACATGGGTCCCACTGGGCTAAAGTCAGTGGGTAGGGCTGCGTCCCTTCCAGAGGCTCGAGGGGAGGAACTGCTTCCTGCCTTTTCCAGCTTCTACGGGTCACCTGCACTCCTTGGCTCGTGGCCCCTTCCTCTGCCTTCACAGCCAGCAAAGGAGCATCTCTCGGGTTTTTCTGCCATAGTCACATCTTCCTCTGACCACAGCCGGGAAAACTTCTGCACTTTCAGGGACCCCTGTGATTATATTGGACCCACGTGGATAAGCCAAGATGATCTCCGCATCTCAAGAAGCTTAATCACAGCAGCAAAATCACTTTTGCCATATAACATAGCATGTTAACAGTTTCTGGGGATTAGGGTAGGGACATCTTTGGGGGCTGTTATTCTGCCTCCACAAGTTCTAAGTTGCAGAATCACTTTGAGCCTCCTTGCAAGAAGTGGGAATTATTGTGTACCTGTTGCTAAGGGAATGGCACCATTATTGAGCTCCTTTATTTTAGGGTTTTTTAGTCGTGAGGTCTACAGTTATGGCACTTTCCTGTTGCATGTACACAGCATTAATATTCTAGTCAGGACCAAGGGGCTCTCATAACAAAAGAGTCCTAAAGAGCTCAGTGGCAAAGAGGCCGATGGGGACTAATGAAATCTTTGCTGCTGCTTTGGATGTGCTTTTCAGGAATTTAATTTCACAAAACCGTTCTAGATGTTTTTACATTAAAAATTTTCTTTAAACAGTGCTAATTTATCATTCAACTAATAAAAGTACTCTATTTTGCCCCAAATGGTCTGCTAGTGAACTGAAATTCAGTGTTCCTTCATGGATTTAAAACTTACATTCCCTGAGAATGATTAGTGTTTTGAAAGGTTAGCAAGCTGTGAGGTTAAGATATGATTTGGGGAATAATTTATTTTAAACACTTTCAGCATCAAGAGAACAAACAATCTCTTTTTGGGGGGAGCACTGCATTGGGTCTTTGTTGCTGTGCGAGGGCTTTCTCTAGTTGTGGCGAGCAGGGGCTACTCTCTGTTGTGGTGCGCGGGCTTCTCATTGCGGTGGCTTCTCTAGTTGCGGAGCACGGGCTCTGGGCGCTTGGGCTTCAGTAGTTGTGCACATGGGCTCAGTAGTTGCGGCGCTCAGGCTCTAGGGCATGTAGGCCTCAGTAGTTGTGGCGCATGGGCTTAGCTGCTCTGCAGCACATGGGATCTTCCCCGACCAGGGCTCGAACCCATATCCCCTGCATTAGCAGGCGGATTCTTAACCAGTGTACCACCAGGGAAGTCCCTAAACAATCTTGAATAATATTTTAAGTATGTCCATTAATTGAAGTCCAACAGGGGATGTCTTGAGTAGAGGAAACTCTAAATTCTGATCGACAGAATTAATTAAATTAATGAAAGTAGTAGTAACAACTGGAGCTCTATTATATTCACCAGATTACAGGAGATGTCTCTAGGATACAGAGAAGCAAACATCAAGGGAAATATGTAGTTAATCATTTTATGAAGAGGATATTGCCAACTCATACGGACGGATGTTAATTTGACGACTGATAGCATGGTATTCATAGGGGAGTATTTTAATATCAACCTGTAGTCATTTGGGTCTTCTTCACGGTGTCTCGGTAATACAGGTTATTCTCGTAGACCTGCCTTCCCCACCTCCACTACATATCAAGGGGGAAACCAGTTAACATGGGAAAATCTGCACACAAATGTCTCTTTACTGTAAACTTCACCATCACCTGAATATTCCCGTAAGAACTTGGAGCTTTCTTAGTTCTTCTTTCTCCTCTAGTGACAGACCTGGGCCCACTCAGGAATCCTGATGTGCATTCAACCCCCTGTTCAAGTGACCCTTCACCTCTTTGGCCTTGTCTCCTTGTTCTCGTCCCTGTGTCCACAGTCACCTGTCTGGTCTGATCTCTCAGTTGAGGTGATGAGTGTCTCTTCCTCTCCTCCACCTCCTCTTCTTTCCCTTCCTCGTCCTCCCCTCCTTTCTTCTCTCCTCCTCCTTCATCACTTGCTCTCTCTTTGTATCCTGATACATCAGTCTGTCCTGGATTTTATGTCTCAGTGCTTTATCTTCTCTCAGGTTTTTACTCTCTGCCTTCCATTTTTTTTTTTTTTTTTTATGCGTTACGCGGGCCTCTCACCGTTGTGGCCCCTCCCGTTGCGGAGGACAGGCTCCGGACGCGCAGGCTCAGCGGCCATGGCTCACGGGCCCAGCCGCTCCGCGGCACGCGGGATCCTCCCAGACCGGGGCACGAACCCGTGTCCCCTGCATCGGCAGGCGGACTCTCAACCACTGCGCCACCAGGGAAGCCCTGCCTTCCATTTGAGTGTTGAGATTCCCCTGTGTTTCAGCTATGATTCTCTTCCCGTTTTGCACTTTTTCTCTTGATGACTTCTGTTATCTGGATGGTACCCCGGTTGTTTCTGCCTCACTGCAGGTTCAAATCTCAGCTCCAAGCTGGAAGTGGATTCCACCTGGTTATCACACTCTCCCCAGTCTTCTTTTCTCTCTATTCTTTTAATGCTGTCACCATTTACCCATTCTCCTAAATATATGCATCTTAACCTTAATTACTATGCAAGTGAGGAAAACTAACTAAAGATGTGGGAGAAGTTGTTGTTGTTTTTTAATTAAAACAAGAGAGAATAATACAGGCATTTCTATAGCAACGCGTTTGAAACTCTGGATGATTTCCTAGCTAGTGATTATCAAAATGCACTCAGGAAAAGTTGAACATTTGAATAGGTCATACAGTAAAAGAGACTGGAAGATGAGGTCCAGCCAGGATCACAGCTGAACTATTCTTCAACTTTAAAAGAACAGATCATTCCAATGATATTCAGACTCTTCCAAGCCACATAAAAAGGTGAAAAATTTTTTATGAAGCCAGCATATGAGCTTTGAGGAATGTAATATAAAAACCAAAACTCTAGGGCTTCCCTGGTGGCACAGTGGTTGAGAGTCCACCTGCTGATGCAGGGGACACGGGTTCATGCCCCGGTCTGGGAAGATCCCACATGCCGCGGAGCGGCTGGGCCCGTGAGCCATGGCCGCTGAGCCTGCGCGTCCGGAGCCTGTGCTCCGCAATGGGAGAGGCCACAACAGTGAGAGGCCAGCGTACCGCAAAAAAACACCAAAAACCAAAACTCTAGACTGCAAATGCATATCACATACAAATATGAAATTCTAAATAAATATTGCCAAGTATAATCTAGCAATATATTAGAAAAATGATATCCTGTTACCAAGGAGGGTATAGTATTCAGTAGTGTAAACTTCACCAGTGAAACAGAGTTCAGTATTGTAAAATCTGCCAACATAATTCACACATCAACAGATTAAAAGGGAAAAGCCATATAATGATCTTTAACACTGAAAAAGACTTTTGGTAGAATTTAAGTGCCATTCCTAGCAAAAATTTGTATGTAAAATAGCATTGAATATAATTAAAATTATTTACCAAAATGTAATAGCAAATATACTGAACAGCTAAACATCAAAACCATTTACATTAAAATCAGGAAATAGAGGTGCCTACTATCACCATTGCTATTCACTACTCTCTTGGCGATTTTAGTGAATGAAATAAAAAACAAAATTTAATGAGTGGTATAAACCTTGGAAAGAGATAAAGCTATATTTTTTTGCAGCTGATGTGATTTTATACCTAGAAAACCCAGGAGAATCTAATTATAAGCTACTATTCAATAGAATTAATATAAGAAAGTTGAGGTGGTTGGATACAGGATAAGTATAAAAAGTCATTAGCTTTTTCTGTATGTCATCAGCACCTAGAAATTGAAAAGGGAAAAATATTGCATGCATAAAAGCAATAATGTATAAAATATTTAGAATAAGTTGAACAGGAAATGTGAAGGGCCTTGTTAAGAAAACTAGAAAATTCTATTGATACATATAAATTAATATGTGAACAAATGGAAATACATGCCACAAAAATGTCAATTTCCATCAAATTAATAGTTAATCCAATTCCAAAATAGAATCCCAACTGGTTTTAATTTAAATTGGATACAGGTATTTTATACTGAAATCCAAGACATTCTGGTAGTATAGTAATAGACCAAGAATCTGTGGAACAGAATAGAGAAGCCAGAAAGAGTTGTGAGAATGTAATATATTACACATAGGCTAATATACACAATGTACATGGGTAAATCATTTTAGGAGGACAGACCATAGATTATTTAGTAGGTTATGTTTGCCAAACTGATCATCTGTCTAAAAAATTAATTCCTAGTAGATTGAAGACTTAAATGTTAAAAAAAAAAAAGTTTTACAAGAATATCTGTAGGAGACAAAATGAATTCTGTAGGAGTGAAGAAGAACTCAGTCAGGAATGGAAACTGTATTCTGTAAGTGAAATGTGGACATATCAAAATGAGTTTCAATGAAACTGAAAATTTCGTTATTTCACCCTTTCTGGAGGATGTTTTCATTGGATGTATAATTCTCACTTGACAGTTTCATCGTTTCATTGCATTAAAGATGCCATTCCATTGCCTTGTTGCTTCCATTCTTTCTGGTGGGAAGTCTGCAGAGCTCCTCCTGCTAATACTGCCTAGCTGCTTTCTCTGTTAGATTTTCTCCTTAACACTTATTGCCATCTGACATACTATGTATTTTACTTATTTATAATCTGTCTTCACACACTAGAATTTATGGTGGGTAATGGTAGGTTGTTTTGTGCTGTACTATAAGCTTGTAGCACATAAGCATTATGGTTAATATTTGTTGAATGAAAAATGAAAACGTAATGCCCTGAAGACAGTGTCGATTGTTTTGTCCACCGTGTTCTTATAGCCCTTAGTTCATCTCTCTGAAGTTGGATATTCCTTTTTGTATAATAGTTGCCTGGTTCCCCACTAAGCTGTAAGCTTCTTAAGGGGAAAAAAACCTATATCTTCTTCTTTGAATCATTAGCAACTAACACAGGGCCTGTGTCACAGAAAACCCTGTTTGTTGAATCAATGAACACACCTGGCTTGCACTGTTTTCTTGTTTTGTTTTGTTGAAATATAGTTGATGTACAATATTCTGTTAGTTTCAGGTGAACTACATAGTGATTTGGCATTTGCATACCTTATGAAATGATTACCACGATGAGGCTAGGAACCATTTGTCTCTGTACAAAGCTATTACAATATTATTGACCATATTTGCATTGGTTTTCTCTGTTTTGGTCATACATGACTCCTCCGTCCCCATAGTCTGGCAGCTCTTTGAGTTGTTACTTCTGAAGATTACTGTTTCCAGTTTGCATTTCCACCTGCATACCTGTAAACTTTGTCCTCCTCACAGACTATGCTTCCAGCCTTTCTCCTGTTCACCTCTGGGCTTCGTTGGACCAGCACCCTTTCCTTGTTTTCTTATAGAAACCATCCTGAGGCTAATCCCACCACCTGTCTTTGATCCCATCTCTTTCCCCAGCTTCAGGCCCCTGCTTTTTCCTACCTCTTTAGTCATTCTCTGTGTTAAAGTCTCAGGTAAAGGCCATGTAAGCCCTTCCAATTACTAAAATTAGTGACCTTTGTTGAGTCCTCAAGTTGTTTTATATTTTTATTAAATTTGATAGCTACTACGCCCTACTTCTTGAAGGTATTTCTTCCCTCATTCGTCCTGTTCTCTGGTTGCTCCTTCTCACTATCCTTTACTGATTGCTTTTCTTCTGCCCACATCTGACGTACTTCAGTTCCCTGGAATTCTGCTCTTGGTCCCACTGCCTACTTTGTGCTCTTCATACACTCCCGGAGAACCTCAGCCCCCCTCTACACTGATGGCCATGAAATCCAAGTTCCCAGTCCTGATCTTTCTCCTGAAAAAGCCGTTTTTAATGCCCCCTAGATAGTTCATCCTGCATATCCTTCAGACCCTTTTGATTTCAGAGGTTTAGCATCTCTGAAAATGTACTCATCTTGCCCTCTACGCCTGTCTCGGCACAGTCGTAAACTCGGTCTCCCTCCCACCTCACTGCTGTCCAGCATGTCAGGTCCTACTCACATCTCTCCCTGACTCCTCTCTGCTCCTCTCCGTCCTCACCAGCTGTATCACATCAAGACCTCCTCATCTCGGGCTGGCTTGTTGAAACAGCCACCGTTCTGCTACCTCTGGTATCAGTTCTCTCTCCTTATTTCTACTCCATAATCTCTACAACTGCAACCAGCAATGTCTTTAAAAAAAAATCAAAACTACCAAAAAACCAGCAATGGGCAGGGCAGAGGAGAAACAAGTCCAAAACTTATTATGGCATTTCTTTCCTTAAAAACTTCTGCTGGTTTCACAGCATGTATATGGGCTTAGGACTAAAATTCTTCCCGTGGTGTTTTTTTTTTTTTTTTATTTTTGGCTGTGTTGGGTCTTTGTCACTGTGCGTGGGCTTTCTCTAGTTGCGGCGAGTGGGGGCCGCTCTTCATCGCGGTGCGCGGGCCTCTCACTGTCGTGGCCTCTCTTGTTGCGGAGCACAGGCTCCAGACATGCAGGCTCAGTAGTTCTGGCTCATGGGCCTAGTTGCTCCGCGGCATGTGGGATCTTCCCAGACCAGGGCTCGAACCCGTGTCCCCTACATTGGCAGGCGGATTCTTAACCACTGCGCCACCAGGGAAGCCCCCGTGGTGTTTTAATTAGATTTCTTTTGCAAGGAAGAGAGATCACTCCAGCTTCCTCAGGAAAAGGGCCGTACTATAAAATTCATGCTGAGGGAGGATGGGGACTCTTGGAAATTCAAGAACAGGACTGTGGTCAAAGAGTTCTCAGTCCTGCCCCTGTCTCTAGGGCCATTTGCAGCTGGAGTTGACCCTCATTCCGGAGCTGGAGCTCTCCAACATGAGCTGCTTCAGAGGGAGAGCTTGTGAAAACAGCTCATAGGCATCCCGCCAAGAGTTTCTGATTCAGTAGATGCCCAAGATTTTGACTGATGCCCCAACTTTGTATTTCTAACAGTTCCCCAGGTGATACTGATGCTGTAGTTCTGAGTACCACACTTTGAGAACTTTATCCTTTAAGGCACGTGTCATGTCATCTGGGAAGCCTTCTTTGATGATATCAACCATAATTAGTTTTCTCTCTACTTTGTAGGTTTCTTCACGTTAATTAAGAACAGTGGTTCTCAAACTTTAGCATGCATCAGAATCACTTAGAAAAATTGTTAAAGTGGAGAGTTTGTGAATCATTAAGTCTGGGGTATGGCCTCCAAAATTTGCATTTCTCACAAGTTCCAGGGGGTGACCACACTTTGAAAACCACCATGTTAGAATAAGTTGTTTACACACCTCTCTTCTCTGCTGTACACAGGTTTCCGGTGTTGGTCCTGTGCATTGTTGTTCTCTCCACTTGTGGCAGCACCTGGGGAAATGGCTGAGTCACCTCATTTTGGACCCTGAAATACTCTCTTGGTCACACCCTCAGAAACACGGGTCCTTCTACTCCTTCGTTCCATGGAAGCTTGTCAAAGCACTCGCGTCCTGTGTGTTAGCTTTTCTGTTCCTCTGTGTTCGTCAGTAGTTTCCTGACTTCCTGTGCCCCCGGCCAGGTCGGGCCTCTGGAGCATTTCATCTTATGTGCTCAAGGCTGGTGCCCCTCATCCACTGGGCTGTCTCCTCATCGGTGCCCAGCTGTCCATGGACTGAACTATCTGCTCTGCTCCCAGACTGCTGGGAGCCCCTCTGAGAGTTACTGGCTTGGCCGAGCGGCTCTCAGGACGGCCTCGTGGGCCTCACATCTGTCCTAGAGGAATTTCCATCAGTGTCCTGCCCTTGTGCTCCCAGCGTGATGCACTCCTGGTCATGGAGATCGAGGTCCTGGGGTGATGTCTTCTCTCTCCTTCCCGAAGGTTCTCTGATGTTAGTAGGGCCCTTCCTCTGCTGTGTTCTCAGAGCATTCTGTCTTGCACATCCCCCTGGGTCACCCCCTCTTCTAGGAGCCTCATCTCTGTCTTCCGGTTCTTGTTCCTCAGCTGATGGATTGAAATGCCCTCTGCTGCCTGCAGTCCTTAAGAATGAGAAGAGCTCCTTTTTCGTGATGTGACTGGTGCCCCTCCAGCTCTCCTGCGACCTGTCTCTTCTCCTCGTCTGCAAGCCTCTGAGTGTGGCACACTTGCTGCTTCCCTGAGACTTTCTTTTCAGGGTTTGGCCTCGTGCAGTCTGACCTCCGAGCACATTCTTCCACCGAAGCCTCTGTCCCTGAGGTCACGGTGGCACCCTGGCCGCCCGGCCGCAGCTGCTTCTCCCAGGTTGGTCTCACTGGACCTTGTTCCGCATCGGACGGTGCTGGTCCTTCAGCCCTTGGGACGCTCTGCCGCCCTGACTTCCGGGTCTTGTGTGTGTCCCCAGGTCCCTGCCAGTTCCCCTTGTCCCCATCCTCCTCCCCACGTCTTCACTCACCCGTGACGTGGATGCGCACGTTCTGACTTTGGTTCTTCTTTCTCCATGTTTCTCAGTTGTTGCCTCTTGCTGAAAAATTTGGGATCTCCTTTTGTTGGATATATATGCTTAGATTCTTCCAGATACCTAAAACTCAACATCTCTGACAATAACCCGTCCTCCTTGCAGCCTCCTGCGTTGCTCCCTCGATTTGCTGATCCCCCACGGGGTTCCCCCGATGGGTCTTCCTCCCTGGACCACCTCACCCTGCCCCACCCCGCCCCTGGAAGTTAGTTGTTGGCCGAGGTCCTTCGGTTTTAGCTCTGCATCGCCCCTTGGCTCCCCGCCTTTCTCTAGGGAACGCCCTCGTTACCTCTGCCTGGACCGTTGTCATCGTTCCGCCTTTAGTCTTTGTCTCTGGCATTTGTTTCCTTCTTACTCAGCACTGGTGCTAGAGCAAGTTCTTCCTTCCGACTTGGAAGAACTTGCCCGATTCCACGGTTACTTCCTCCCCGTGCGGCAACCCTGCCTTCTGCTCCGTGTGTCCCACAGGCTCCGTGGTGACACCCAGACGGGCGTTGTCAGGGAATCTTCCCTCTGCAGCCTGTCCCTTTGCTCCTGCTGCCCCTGCCTGGACCACCTGCTGGCTTTCTGGTTGTCTGGGAGAGCAGCAGTCTCCAGGAAGCGTCCTCTGGTCAGAATTAATCCTTCTTTATTTTGTTCCCAGATGCATTGTCTAGGTTTCTTAACTGGTGTGCGTTAACACTTGTGTCTGCCTATTTATTCACAGGAACGTTGAGTCCTCCCGTATGCCGGGTGAGGGTGACACTTGTCTGTCTGCACGTGTGTCTCCCCCACTAGAGTAGGTGTCACGTGAGCACGAGTCAAGTCCCCGAGCATTTCCTGCTGTGTCCTGGCTCTCAGCACCCGCTACACGCAGGGAAATGAGCAACAACTGGTTTTGAATTCAGTACTGGAATGAGATGCAGCCTACATTTGCAAATGAAAAATGTTCTCAGCAGAGCAGGCAGAAGTCCTTGCTACGGAGACACGCAGAGTTATTACCATGTGAGAGGTTGGGAAGTGCAGTTATATTCATGGAGCTTCTGTTTTGGGGTTATTTCCCAGCAGTGACAAGTTATAATGTTGGGAAAATTGTATCATTTCCAGTTGGTACCACAAAGGGAGGCATTATTTATATCTGTGTGTAATAAAATTGGTTGGTTGCTACCGACAACCAACAAAAAAAAAATGTTTTTCTCACATTTTCTAAGATGCTGCCAATGGAGCCGGATGCAACATAACTTTTGAAATGAAGTTGAAACGTTGGTGTCAAAGACTGTGATTATGGTTAATGGAATTGGGGAGGTGTCTCTCAGGGACATGAGTTATAGGATTTACGTGGTTCTGTCCTTAAGAATGACAGTTCATTCATTCTTCACCCCTGGCCATTTCTTTTTTTTTTTTTTGCGGTACGCGGGCCTCTCACTGCTGTGGCCTCTCCCGTTGCGGAGCACAGGCTCCTGACGCGCAGGCTCAGCGGCCATGGCTCACGGGCCCAGCCGCTCCACGGCATGTGGGATCTTCCCGGACCGGGGCACGAACCCGTGTCCCCTGCATCGGCAGGCGGACTCTCAACCACTGTGCCACCAGGGAAGCCCACCCCTGGCCATTTTTAATTTTAGTTTAGAAAATCACTAATAAATATTGTGCAGTTTCCTAGAACTAGGTGTTCTTAGTGTCAGGTGAGGCTTCATCTGTCAGTCTCTGCTCTCCAAGGGGGATGAATGTGATGCCAAGTGGCCAGAGCGTGGGACAGGCAGCGTACCTGTACTCACGGGGTGTCTCATGATGGGGCTCCTAGAAAGATACTTTTGTAGGTAAAAATGGGGTCATACTAGAGAGAATATTCTTATAGCCCCCCTATTGATGAAACATTTTAATTTAATTTAAAAAATTTTATTTATTTATTTTTGGAAACAGTTTTTATCTATTTTTGATTCTATAATATATGGTTAAATTTTAATGTATCTTTGGTCCCCGAAGAAAATTTGATATATAGTTTTGTTTGTTGACAGATCATGCCTTTTTTTGGCAATGAATTTAAAATCAGCATGCATCACTTTTTAAATGAGGAAGAGAATGTTTAAAATCATCAGTATAATTAAATATGATAAAATTACCTTCAGTTAACAATATACTGTTATAATATTTTTTGTTTTTTTATTGAAGTATAGCTGACTGACAGTGATTCAGGTGAACAGCAAAGCGATTCAGTTATGTGTGTGTGTGTGTGTGTGTGTGTATATTATATATATGTGTGTGTGTATATTATATATACGTGTGTGTGTGTATATATTATATATATGTGTGTGTATATATATATGTGTGTATATATTATATATATGTGTGTGTGTATATTATATATATGTGTGTATGTATATATATTATATATATGTGTGTGTGTATATATTATATATATGTGTGTGTGTATATTATATATATGTGTGTATGTATATATATTATATATATGTGTGTGTATATATTATATATATGTGTGTGTACATATATATTATATGTGTGTGTGTATATATTATATATATGTGTGTGTGTATATTATATATATGTGTGTATGTGTATATATTATATATATGTGTGTGTGTATATATTATATATATGTGTGTGTGTATATATTATATATATGTGTGTGTGTATATATATTATATATGTGTGTGTATATATATATAATATATGTGTGTGTGTATATATTATATATGTGTGTGTGTATATATATTATATATGTGTGTGTGTATATATATTATATATATGTGTGTGTGTATATATATATTATGTGTGTGTGTATATATATATTATATATGTGTGTGTATATATATGTGTATGTGTATATATTATATATATGTGTGTGTGTATATATTTTATATATGTGTGTGTGTATATATATATTATGTGTGTGTGTGTATATATATATTTGTGTGTGTGTATATATATTATATATATGTGTGTGTGTATATAATATATATGTGTGTGTGTATATATATTATATATGTGTGTGTGTATATATTATATATATGTGTGTGTGTATATGTTATATATATGTGTGTGTATATATATGTGTGTGTGTATATATTATATATATGTGTGTGTGTATATATTATATATATGTGTGTGTGTATATATATATGTGTGTGTATATATATTATATATATGTGTGTGTATATAATATATATGTGTGTGTGTGTATATATATTATATATGTGTGTGTGTGTGTATATATATTATATATATGTGTGTGTATATATATATTATATATATGTGTGCGTGTGTATATATATATTATATATATGTGTGTGTGTATATATATATTATATGTGTGTGTGTGTATATATGTTATATATATGTATATATAATATATATATTCTTTTTCAGATTCTTTTCCATTATAGGGTATTACAAGATAGAAAGAAATTTAAGGTTTGAAAAAAATCACAGAGCTAGATGACAGCTAGGGCTTCTTTCCATTTTTAAACAGCATGCTGTGCTTTTTATGTTATGGAATTTTGTAAGAGGAGTTGAGAACAAAAAACACTAGCACGCACATATGGAGGACTGTTCATATAAAGAGCTGAAATAAAGGAGTAGAGGTTGTTTTCTGTCAATTTAAATAAACTGAATTATTCCAAACTCCAGATCTGAAATGATAAAGCAGGACACAATTGTGGTGTACAGGATTAACAGGTATCTGGTCTGGGATGTATCCTGCTCAGTGTGCCATTTTCCAAGGGCGATGTTGCTGCCTGGTCCTCTTAGACATGGTGAGCCCTTTGTAAAGGGGGTGCTTCTAAGAGCTAACCCTATGCATCCCAGTGTCTGCTGTCTGTGAGGACGTGGCCTGGCTCAAGTGCACCTGTGCTTTCATAGGGTGTAACACACATGCACACGCCACCAGCCTCCAGCCCATCTAAGCACTGACCCTGCTTTCTTTCAGCATTTTGAATAAACTGTCCCATTCTCTCCTGGCCTGAAAGGCTTCTGTTGAGAAGTTCGCTCATAGTGTTATGGGGTTTCCCTTGTATGTGACGTCTCTCTTTCTCTTGCTGCTCTTAAAATTCTTTCTTTGTCTTTGACTTTTGACTATTTAATTATAAGGTGTCTCTGTGTAATCCTATTTGGGTTCAACCTGTTTGGGGCCCTTTTGGGCCTCATGGATGTGAAATGTCCATTTCTCTAAGTTTTCCACCATTATTGCTTCAGATACACTTTCCATCCCTTTCTCTTTCTCTTCTCCTTCTGGAATTTCCATAATGCGAATATTGTTTCTTTTCACCGTGTCCCATAATTCCGCCCAGCTTTCTTCTCTATTATCCTCCTTTTTTCTTGTTGCTCCTCTGACTGGGGAATTTCCAGTGTCCTATCCTCCAGGTTGCCGATCCTTTCGTCTGCATGGTCCAGTCTACTCTTGAAACTCTCTATTGAATTTTTCAGTTTGGTTAGTGTATTTTTGAACTCCAGGGCTGTTTTGTTATTGTGGTTGTTTTGATGGTGGCTGTTTCCTTGTTGAGCTTCTTGTTTTGTTCATGCATTGTTTTTCTAGTTTCATTTAATGGTCTGCGTTTTCTTGTAGCTAATTAAGCTTCCTCTGGAGGACTATTCTGAATTCTTTGTCTGACAGTTCATAATTCACTCTTTTTTAAGGTCAGTCATTGGAGCTTTATTGGTTTCCTTTGCTGGTGCCATAGTTACCTGGCTTTTCATGACCCTTGATTCCTCACGTTGGAATCTGTGTGTCTGAGTAGTGGGGCTCGTCTTCCAGGCTGTGCAGTTTGCTTTGGCAGAGACGGTTCTTCACCAGTCAGCTTGGCTTGGGCTCAGCTTGGGTTTCTGGGCGTGTCTGCTGGTAAAGCCCTTGGGCAGGTGGGCCTGCTGTTAGGGTTTATTTGGGGTGAGGCATCTGTTTGAGCTCAGAGGACAGGGATGGGGGCTGTGCCCTGGCCCAGAACAGGTGGACAGGACGGCTGGCTGGGTTCCTCCCCAGGTGGGGCTGGAAGGTGGGCTCTGCAGTCGCCTGGGCTCTCTGGTCAGGCTCATTGGATGGCCAGGACTGGGCACGTATTCAGTAGTGGACAGGGTGTGAGTTAGCTTATCTCCCTGGCAGGGCAGCAGGCTGCGACCTAGGGCCTGCACAGCTCATTGTTGGGGCCCTGAGTGTGCACTGAGGGTGAGGCCACTGGCTCTGCTCTGCAGACAGAGGAGGCCCCAGGCTGTGCTCCCTGTTCAGGCGCCCACATGCAGAGGGCTGTGGAGTGGGCTTCACAGTGTCCCCTGTGGTCTGGGTGGATTCCCAGGGGACAGGCTGTACTCGGTGGTGAGCAGGGCTGTGAGGTAGGTCCCCTGCCCACGTGCAGTGGGTGAAGCAGCTTGAAAGCCAGTAAAGCTCTTTGTTTGTCATCTTACCTTAAGCTGACCCATACCCCAGTTCCCTGGCTGAACAGGGCCACAGGCTTTGCTCAAGTGCCGGCAGGTACACATCTTCCAGGACTGTCCCAGCGCTTCTGGTCGATGGTTCTGGAAGGCTCTCTCTACGTGGGTGGGCTGGGACGCAACACCTGGCGTGGGCTTGGGCAGAGCAGGCTCAGGGCCAACAGAACTCCTCCCTGAGGGTCCGATGCAGGCAGGTATGCACCCCATCGAGCTCCCTCGTCAGACTGCGCCCTGACTTGGTTCTGCAGGTGAGCAGAGCTGCAGGTTGAGGTCCCCACCTGGGTGATGCAGGTGTGAATTCCATCCTGAGATCCCTGTGCAGATGTCACGAGCCCCTCCCCCCTCTCCATCACAGTCAGTCCCCAGCGTTGTGCCCTCCAGATTCCACTGCAGTCCCTGTGGGGCGACGTCAGAATAGGGGCTCCCACATAGTGACCCAGGATTCTGGGGGTGAGGGCCGGTTGTTCCCGGGGTCCTCATTTCCCACTGGATGAGCCTGAGGCTTGGGGAGGCCTGGGGGAGGGGCAGTGTGGTCAGCGTCACCTGCAGCCCCTACTCTCCACTCCCACTGTGTCCTTCTGGGCATCTGTCTGGGTCTCTGGGGTGCAGGGGAGGCTTCAGCCTCACCCCCGGGTCTGGGTTCTCTCAGTGTGTCTTGGTCTTGAATAGTTGTTTGTGGTTCTTGTGAGGAATGACCTTCTTCTATGTTGGGGACGACATGGTGATGTCACCCCTCACACACAAGTTTTTCAGGAACACAGCTGTTGTAGAAAACGAGACATTTATATTTGCTTTGGAGCCAACGCTGCTGTAATGTTTTTGGTTAACGCTTATAATTGTGATGTTGTAAAATGCTTATGTGAAAATAGGGATGTTGAATAATCTTACCAGAGAATGTTCAGGGTTTATCAAATTGCTTTCTGTGTTTAGCAAAATAAAATATCGCATGTCGTGTAGAAATGGCAGCAAATCTTCTAGTGCTGTGATGGCTAACAGACTGCGAGCTCCTTGGTGGGAATCACACAGAGATGTCGCACTGTTTCCAAAGCAAGGAAATCCATTGATAACAGTTCTCTCAGCCTTATTTGATGGTTAAAGTGCTTTTTAAAATTCTTTTACTTTAATAAGTGTATGTCTTAGCAAGAACAGGTCAGCGTCTTGTGATTGATAAACAGTAGTTATTAATGTGCATGCTCTGTGGGTCTGTTTTAAACTGTAATTTGATATGATTTTTTCCTTATAACCTGAGCTTAAATTACTTTTTTTGGTCAATTGTATATATGAATATTAAAGGGAAAAATAATACACATTATTTCTTTTTCATTTACTAGACCAGGGACTGGGTCATATTCCTATTCCAGCAGGCAGCATGCTTCTTGGCATGTGAAGAGGAGCTCAGAACATATTTTTTAAGTGATTAAAAGCCCATATTACGTCTTCCTGCACAGCTGGTGGAGTTTCGTGTTTGTTATTCCATCAGGTTGCTTCACCGTCTTGAGAGGTTCCGAATGTTTGACTTGGAGGTGTGCCTAACTACCTGTCACCGCCAACATGCTTGTAGTTCTGACCTTTCACCATCTGGACCTTCCTCGGGAACACTTCACAACAAGATAAATGTTAATAGCAATGTTCACAGAGCCCTTTTGACCAGAATTCTCCAGGAGCGTGTGTGTATGAGTGTGTGTGTGCAACTGTGCGTGTGTGTGTGGTTGGTTATAATAATGCTTGTCGAGAATTTTAAAACTGCAGAAAGTAACAAGGAAAGAATACTTACATTAATCCCACCACCCGCGTATAATCACCGTTAATATTTTTCTGTTTCTTTCCAATTTCTTTTCTGTGCGTGTGTGTTTGTATATGTAGACACACATATATGCCTATTGCCTTGCATGAAGAAGGGGCTTTATAAGTATGTGAAAAACAAATGTTTTAATGTATATAATAATTTGTATTTTAAAAATTAAGATCATAAAATATATACTGTTTTGTGTCCTTACTTTGATAATAAATTCTCAAGATATCCCAGAAAATTCCCAAGATATTTTATAAAAAGTATAGTTTTGACTTCATAATCATATATGTATATATGTGTATATGTATATATAAATATCATTTATTTAACTTTTCTCCCATGTTAATATTACTTTGCATTTTTGCTGTAATAATTGTGTGATGTCCATTTTCACCATCAGCTTTTATCAGGACCACTTCCTTAGCATATTAACCCTAGAGAAGGAGTTATTGGAACATAGAATATAAACTTAAAACAATTATTAATCTTTGTGCCAGATTTTTATTATTTAAAATGATATTTTTATTGAATTACAAAGGATAGTTATTCATCTAGAAAAGCAGAAAACTAAAGTACAAAGAAAAATGGGAAGAAATTATTTATAATCCCGGCACCTAAACATGACTTCATTTACGATTTTGATTTACATGATTTTAGTGTTTTTTGTTTCCATTATATATTTTACCAAAAAGGATCATTTTGTTTCCTAAACTTTTTTTCCTCACTTAGTGTAGCATTAACATAGCCTTTCTCTGCCATTCAGCAGTCTTCTGCAATGTAATTTTATGAGCTGTTATTAAAACGACACATCTGTACAGTGCATTTAATCAGCCCTCTCTTCAGTTTGTTTCCACTATTTCACTATTATGAAGGGTTCTAGGATAAACTCTTGGGCACATCACTGTAATTGCATTAAGACAAATTCCTAGGAGAATGGCTGGTTCAAAGTATGCAAATAATTTTTAAGGGTTTTGACAGTTTGCACGTTGCCTTTCGACAGGTTGTACCAATTGGCATTCCCACAAAGAGGAGGCAGGAAAGTGAAAGGAGATTACAAAAAAAAAGTTCAGGTCCTTCACCTTAAAAGTAACCAAATCACCTTCTAGAGAACCTGTGCCTGTTCTAACCCAGGAAAAGCTGGGGATGTGAGGTGACGTGATTGTACCAGATGCTCACAGAACGCCAGCAATAAGGCTCCTTGCTGTTAGTTGCTTGGTCTTCTGATCATCGGTTTAAGTAATTAGCCTGCTTCTTGCATTTATCTTCAATTGCATAATTTTTCAGTCACTAATTGTGTCAAGAACAGCCCTTGTGTTTTCTCTTCCAGCCCCTGCGGTGGCCACGCATGAGGCCTGGTCTTGGGAGCAGTACTTGAAGGAACAGGAGGCCGTGGCAGCGCCTGTTGAGCTGTTTTCCAAGGTGAACAAATCCCTGAAGGTCTTACAGTTTTGCAGGGAATCCACACTTAAGAGAATCCACTGAAATGAAATCGTTTGCCTAGATAGCATACCAACTTATCTGACTTGTAGACTTTGCTGGAGATTGACATAACAAAACTAATCCAAGCCTTTGTGATTCCGTGTGTGCTCTGGGGCCGGCCCGCCTGGGTTGAAACCTAGCAATGCCACCTCGGGCAGGCCATCCAGTCTCTCTGTGCCTCGGGGTCCTTGTTTGTAAAGCAGGGGAATCACCACACCTGCCTCCTTGGGTCGCTGTACGTGTGAAGGACGTCGGATATAACAGGCACATGGTAGACACCAAGCGTGAGTCCTTCTTCTTCGCCGATGTTACCTGCATCTGTCCACCCAAGGATCAGTGCCAGGCATCTGTTTTGATGTGCTGCATGAAGTGGTGGGTCAGGCAGCATGTTGGAGGGGACAGTGAACCCCCTAAAGCAGGTTGTCCCTGACTGTAGGGACGCCCGGAGCAGCCCTGGTAGACTTGCTCCACCCAATGACTCCTGGCACCAGGGGCTTGCAGCTCTGGGGTTCATCTTGGTACCCAAGGTACCAAACCTTCCAATGCCCTTTCTCTTCTTCTCGGGCTGTGTTTTCATTATTTCAGGGGCGATCTGAATTTTAAAAAATCGCATCAGATTTGCATCATTATATTGCATTTTAACCAGCAGAGAGAAGCTAAAACTTTTTATTTGCTTCACTTTTCATGACATCCGTTGAGTTACTTGTAGTACGTTTTATTATGTGAGAAGGCTAGCAGTTTTAATCTAGGACATGGCAGTAGAACCGGGGAGAAGAGGTGTAGCCGGCACGGAATGAAAGCAGAGCCAAGTGTTGGCACCTCACAATTTAAGACATACTGAATATCGACTTGTGGGTTCTCCACCCAGTCCTCATACCAGGTGCTTCCAGGGAGCTTTGGAAAACACGGACGTGCATGTTCCTGAGACCTGCTGAACTAGAACCTCAGGGTGTGGCTGGGGAGGCCATGGGTTGGAAGCCTCCTCGGGGCTCCTGTGCGCAGGTAGAGGTCCCCTGGGGGAGAAGGCTTAAGGTCTGTGCAGGTTCTGCTGAGGACTCGGGTCCTGCTGCCCCCACTGCCGTCATGTGACAAGACTTAGGGCGTTCGTTCCACTAAGCGTTTAAGTTCCCGAGGTGACAGGATGCACAGTGCCTGTTCTCAGTGTGCTCTTGTCACCAGCTGTGTTGAGTGGCTTCCGGAAACCTCTCCTTAGTTCTGAGTGTAGATGCTCTTTACAGAGGGTTGGCTTTGACCGGGGTGACCCAGTGTAACTTGTAGTCGCCCTTTCCAGCTCGCCCTGTGCCGTCTCATGCCCTTCCTGCAGTGGTTACTCCAGGTCAGAGGGTAGAGGGCTCAGGCCAGGAGCCAGCGAAGGCCTGTGCATTTCTGTGACCTCCAAGGGCACATGTAGCCTAGCTGGGGTCCAGGATGCGAGGGCACAGGCCAGGCTGTGACCCGATGGCTGTGCTTGGTGAGATGACCGTCCAGGATCTCAAGGCAGCCAGAAGCCATGAAGGCGGAGATTGACCAAGAAGGGCACAGTGTCCTAGGAATCAGACCTGCGTGTGTCCTCGGACCAGGACCCCAGGACAGGGATCCTCTCTTACCTCCACCAGGACCCTCTGGGACTGTGTCTGATGTTTGGATGTTGGGGGTGAAGTGTGTGTGGTTCCCAGGGCAGGGCGAGTTCTGGCCGATGGCAGCAAAGTGCTAGATCCCCGTCCAGCTCCCACCTTCTCCCCTCATCTCAGCCAGTGTGTGTTCACTTTATTTCTCAGACTTTCTTCTTTCAAATCCTTTAAGGTCCATCAACTCACGCAGAATGGAGTTTCTCCCCAGATTCCCCTTGGGTCCTAGTGCTGACTGAGGCACCTCCAGGGCAAGTGTGGGATTTCTGTCCTGAAGTAGATCCTGAGGCTGCGTTGGGGACCGTGTAGTGATGGGCTGTGGGCCATATAGCCTCCCCCTTGACCTTCTGAGACCCAGAAGGTCAGGGGAGGGGAGCAGGGGGCAGGGCACACCATCTGCATGGTTCCTTGGCTAAAACTATGACTTCCTCAAGCTTCTGAACTCTAACCTCTGTCAGCTCTGAAGGTGACAGTGAGGCATTAGCACAGCAGGCAGCAGCCGCGTCTGATGTGGTGGCCGCCTTTCCCTTCACTCGGAGTTTCACAGTCAAGCCACTCACGTGTGGCTTGACAGTGAAACTCAGGCTCCATGTGTGCAAAGCACCACGTAAGACCTGGACAGAAACACTAGTGTGCTTGTGACACGGACTCTTAAAGTTTTGCCATCTAGTTGGGGTGTAAGATATGTCCAGAAAACATGGTAACAGCACGAGGGAGAATTGTTGATTGTCCTTGGAATATGCAAGTAATGAGCTTACTAGGTGTTTTGTGCTGAGATGGGGCTTCGTACTACCTGCGTGTGAAGGGGAAGTCATCACCTATTACATCTGGTTTGTCCTGAGGATGGAAGATGTTGCCCTAATTGAGCATTTGTACATATATATATATATATATATATGTTCTGTATGTACTATATATACACAATACATATGTGTGTGTGTGTGTGTGTGTGTGTGTGTGTATATATATATATATATATATATATGTAAGATGAAGTAAGCATGGTTTATGATCGAAAATAGGTTTCAATAGAATAAAAAAGGCAGGTGGTACACGCCTCCTCCTTCCAAGCAGGAGGATCAGACTGAACTCAGTTTTGTGTTGGTATTGTGCTCTTGACTATTAATGTTCATTTTCATTGTGTAAATATTATAACCACGGTGTTCAGGTCAGCCAGCTGAGATGGAACTCTTCAGCTTTTAATAGTGAAATGTTGAAAATAAAACTTAGAATACTTTGCATATCCTGAATGGAAAACTACTCAAAAGAACATTGCTTTACTTTTAATATATAGTTTCCATTCTAATATTCAAGTTTTAGAAAACATACCAATGACACACACAGAAACACACACTGTCAATTCTGTCATGCAGGTCAGATACGGATTCTACCAAGAAAATGTGTGGGTATTTTTAAAGAAGAGTATGCTTATTTCATTTGCACGTGGGTTTTTTTGCATCTTGTAGGTCTATTTTAAATATCTTTTTGTACAAGACAAAGTTTTTCACTTTTTATAATTTATTTTACCATCTGGAGTAATGAGTATACAAGGATGTAAACACCTTCTGTTGACGTAGAAAATTTTAAAACATTTTCTCTTCATTACTGGTGGAATGTGCTAATCTCGATTTGATTTAAACTTTAAAGGATTGTTTTGAGGTTGGTTTTAAGAACTTTTCTCTGTCCTCTCTCCCTGACAGTCATCTCCTCATCAGACGTGTCTCCCTAAAGCCTTCTTCCTTCCTGTCGATCGTCACAGGTCCACACCTGTCGGCCTGGAGTCGAGGCCGCGGGGTCTGGCCCGTCCACACGGGGCTTCTCTGGGCCTGTGGGGCTGGTCCCCACGCTGGCTCCGCTTGACTATTCCATCTTTATCCGAGTATGCAGGCCTTTTGTGTCTCTCTTGTTCTTTGAACCTCATGGGTCCGTGCCCCCCTCAGACGCCCCTCTTTCATGAAGCTGCCCCGTCCCGCCCACCCTGCCCTGTCTGCTCGGACCTGCCAGGCACCTCCATCTGCACATCTGAAGGGCGGGGGACGGGACAGGAGTAGCATGAAGACGGGACCCAGATCTCCACCTGGGGTCAGATCACTGTCGGGCTCCAACTGAGGGAGCACAGCCGCCCTGGGGTTGCCAGGTAGATTAGGCCCCTGAAAAGCAGGGAGACTTGCACATTTTAAAAATAGTTTGGTATTTCAGAACAAAATGAAAGTGATCATGAGAAAGTTAAAAGTCTCTGGGATGTCTTCATATATCTTTTATAGTTTAGTAATATAGTTCTAATTTGAATTCCATGTGGCTAGGTGTTGTATTAATTTCCTTTTGCTGCTGTAACAAATTACCACAGTGGCTTGAAACAACACAAATTTATTACCTTAAAATTCAGAATGTCCCAAGCCTAAACTGGGGCCAGCAGGGCTGCATTCGTTCTGCAGGCTGTGGGGAGGATCTATTTCCTTGCCTATTCTAGCTTCTGGGGGGCCACCTGCATCCGTTGGCTTGTGGGTGCACGTCACTGCAGCTTATTTCCATCCTCGCGTCTCCTTCCCTGGTCCTTCTACCTCCCTCTTATAAGGACCCTTGTGATGGCATTGGGCCAGCTGGACATTGCAGGACCTTCTCCCCATCTTCAGATTCTTCACTTAAGCACGTCCACAAAACCCCTTTTGCCGTGTGAGATACCAGCATCGCAGGTTCCAGGATTAGGACCTGCACATCTTCGGGGGCCACTGTCCTGCCGACCACAGGTGCCACCATCTCCTTTCCATTGCTGGTGCTTCTCTGTCCCGGCCCCTGGCCCGAGTGACTTCTTATGCGTCTGTTCCCTCGCCTTATCCTCCCGTGATTCCGCTCTCCCCACCTGGGGTGAAACAAGCGTTGCAGCGTCCTCAGTGGCTCCAGCCGAAATGCACACCCGCTCCCCCATGGTCTCTGCTTCCCAAGAGCCTTGCACGCTGTGGCCGGGCCTGGCCACCCTCCAGGGCCTCGGTCAGTCGCCCCCTGTCTCCTAGGAGGGCGGCTCTCTGAGGCATCTTCCCTCACTCCCGTCAGGAGGCGGTCACCCCTGGGATGGATATGATGAGACCCTCTTCGCTTCCTGTCACCAGCCTTCACTCCCTGCACCGCCCTTCCTCCTTCCCTTGTTGCCCTGGACGAAGTTCCCTCCTCCATCTGGCATCCCTTTACCTGTGCGCAGAGCCCTCCCAGTCCTGCTTCCCGGGAGATCACGGATCCGCTGCATCGGTCCTCACCCTCACACGGGTCCTCACCCCCCAGGTTACAAACACGCTGTCGATTCCAGCTTGAAGATGAACACTGCCCCGGGCTCTGCATTTTCCTCTCCATTTTATCTCCCGAGTCTGGTGTAACTTCTTAAAATTTCAGGCCGCGTTTTCTCTTTCCTTGGTTCTTCTAACCTTTTCCTCCTCCAGCCTCTGCATCCTGACCTTTCCTGCCATCGCTGCCTGATGCTCCCCCTCAGAAGTGACCCCCAGGAGTTCATATCCGCCACCCACCCCAGCACCCTGTCCATGCTCAGCCCCTCACGGTGCTCAGTCCGGCCCCCTCCTCGCAGGCCCTTCCTTCTCCTGTGACGTAGTCTGAGGCCGTTCTCTGTGGCTCCCCGGGCATCTCATCATCTCCTGAACCCCGTTCCTCCAGACGCACCGGGCTCCTGGTCTTGGGGCTCTTCCCCTCCGTCTCTCTGCCTGCACCCCCTGCCCCTGCGATGGCACACAGCTCTCCTGCATGCAGCGCAGCTTGCGTCCCCAGCCCCTTGTCCTGGGAGAGGTTGGCAGGGGTCCTTCCTCTCTGTGCCCCATGTGTGTTCGGTGGTCTAGTCAGCTCACCTTCACCTCCTAATTCTTCAGTACCTTCTCTGTGCACCTACCACTCCTGCCTTAATTTAGGAATAAGCCCTGCTTTTTTTCCCCACACACATTGTAGCTAAAGTTTCTTAAATGCTCTCAATCCAGGCTGGCCCCGCCGTGAACCTTTCTTGCAGGTGGTTGCCAGAATCATCTTTGTGAAGTGCGGTTCTGTTTATCGTTTGTGTACTGGGTGTGTTTGACCACGTCAGTTGTCATTCTCTGGGATGACAGGTAGGTGTATTTTGCTCCTTAGTGGAATTGTAATCTCCTGGAAGACTGACTGGGTTTCCTTCTTAATTCCTCTCTGCGTGTTGGTTCTCTGGGACAGGAACACTTTTGAGCGCCTTTCATTTACTCGGGGCTTTTCATAGGCTGCCTCTTCAAGTCCTTCCAGCCTCTTCCCCCCTCACTGTATAGAGAAGGGGCCTGTAGTGCATTCTTCTGACTCTTAGTTGATTTAGCTGAAAAAGGCAGCCAGCATCACCCCCTCTCCGGGACTACTGAAGAATCACATATGATGTACATAACAAGTTCAGCATGATACCGTGTCTGACGTGTAGTTCACTTTACTAAATGCCAGCAACTCTTCAAACCACTCTTCTCTTGGGTCCCAGTCCTGTGCTTCTCGGAACCATCCCTTGTCTGGAATGCCAGCCCGGCCTGCTCCCTGGCCCTGCTCCCCGGCCCTGCTCCCCAGGCCCTGCTCCCCGGGCCCTGCTCCCCGGGTCCTGCTCCCCAGGCCCTGCTCCCCGGGCCCTGCTCTCCGGGCCCTGCTCCCCGGCCCTGCTCCCCGGGCCCTGCTCCCTGGGCCCTGCTCCCCAGCCCTGGTCCCCGGGCCCTGCTCCCCGGACCCTGCTCCCCGGGCCCTGCTCTCTAGGCTCTTCTCCCCGGGCCTGCTCTCCGGGCATACTCCCGGCAGGACTTGCCTGGATGGACATGGAGACGCCCTTGGCTGCCCTCTGTTGGCACCTGGCCTGCCAGCCGAGGTGTCATCATCTCCATGGCCCAACCCGCACACCTTGGGGTGTGTGGCCAGGCTACAGCCCACCCACCATTGGAGCTTCATCTAAAATCCTAACGTTGGCAGGTATTGGCCTTCCAGCCTCTCCCTGTTACCCTCACACTTGAAGACATACTGACTTCCTTCATGAGGAAGAGCAGAGGTATTTCCCCCAGGTGACCTCCTTTGTCTCCTTAGCGAGGCAGATTTACTGTCCAGACTTCCAGACTCAGGGTGCCTGCCTGTCCTCCTGTGGCTCCCTCAGTGCCACCTGCACCCCTGATGCTCCACGCTCCGGGCTCTACTCTGCCCCCCACCCCTCCGGCTGTCCGTGACCATCTGTTAGATGATTTCAGAAAGAAATTCTTTGTGTCCTGATAAGGAAACTCCAGCCAGCTGTAGGATGATGGGCGGAGGGTAGCCGGTGAGAAAAGACTCCTTCCTAACTTATCTCCTGACGGTCCCGAATACAAGGCACCGTGTGCGGACTCATTCCCGCTGTCTGTCCTTCCTTACTTAAAGTCCTCGTGGGAGCAGTGAGTTTAACTCACCCTCTCCCTAAATTTAACTTTTTCACCCAGACCTGAAGTATATTTAAACCTCTAATTTTTCTAAATATGCCAGTACGTTAAATAGAATCTGAAAAATGTGTGTGTGTGTGTTTTGTTTTCAATAAAGCCTGCATTTATGTGTAGTTCCGCAGTGCAGAAAGCTGCTGCCGTGAACATTCACATTTGGTGTAACCCCGTGTGGAACTATTTGAGAAACGCTAGACCCTTTCCAACCAAAACAGTTCAGTCAGATGTCAGGTTTTCTGTGCTTTGAACATGTTTCCAAAGTACTTGATAATCACTGAGCTCCCCTTCAGAGTTTTAATGTGGATCCGTCTTAGCTACTAACACTTTAAACATTAGTCACGAGCCAGGTGATGACCATGCACGGCTTTATAAGCTGTAATGAAATTCCTCATTATATTGTGAACTTGGGTATGCTGAGGATCACATGACAGCCTCAGTTCATATGCTTTTTTAAAAATTTGCCTCAAGTGTGCTTGTCTATCTGCCTGTTTGTTTTTGTCTTCTATATGTATTGTGTTGTCCCCCAGTTTTAAGATAACTTCGTTGGTGTTTAACAGTTCTCCCCCAGAAAAACCAAACATGTTTTGAAAACAGTTATACTCAGATGTTTGGTTGGGGTTTAAAACACAAGGCACGTATCAAGGGCAGGGAAAGAAGTGTGTTTGCAGACCAGAATGTGGCCTTACACCATGCAGTCATTTAAGCCAATTGCTTGCTGGGACTCTGAAGAACAGAGCGAATTCCCTTTCACGTTCGTTTCTCATATTCTCCAAAGCTCTCAGTTATGGAGCAAAACTGAAGCTGCGTCCTGATCTCGGGTGTCAGAGCCTTTTCCTTCTCTTGGAATCCACTCCTCTGAAACGGTGGGACGCAAAGGTCCCGGGCTGTGAAGCAGTTCAGCAGATCTGAAGTGGGGAGCCAGACACATCAGGCGCTTTTTGTTCTTGGGAGGGGCCTGAAGCCCCCGTCAGGGCAGCTTATCTGCATTTCCAGCTGGGAGCCCAATGTCATGTTCAGAGGAAGGGAAATTAAAAGAAGAAAGTAGTGGTGTTTAGAGTCAAGGGTGGACCGTTTCACGGCTCTTTTCCTGTAGTTAAAGGAAATTTATATTAGAAGTATCCTCGTCTCTTTTCTCTGGGAGAGTTTAGTTATTCAGGAAAAAAACACATGGGTTTATTGTTTTAGACCCTAGGCTCAGAGGATTTGTGAAATCCACTCAGTGACGGCCAATGAATTATCAGATAACTTCAAGAGTTATTTTTAAAAGTTCTCTCTGAGCAGTTCTTTATTTTATACTCTGTGGGTTCTTTTTCTTTGTTCACAAAGATCTTTGTTAGACTGAAGCTGCTTAAGTTCAGCAGTATTTCACCCACTCTGATCTGTGCTTTCTTTCTGTTTCTTGGACTATAATTCAGTCAGTGGTTAGGTTAGGGTCGCTGGAGACACACACACACACACACACACACACACGTACACACACACGCACGCGCACACACACACGCCAAACTTCTTATTATCAATAGGTCAGTGGGTTCCAGGGAAATGAGAATTTCTGCATCTGAGATTACAGTAGGATAGATTCACAAAGAAACAGTAGGAATTCCACTGACTAACTTATTAAAGTGCACTTTTGTTGTGCCATGCATTCTGTGTTCTCTGTTTGTAGGATCCTCCTGGTATAATCTTGATAGCAGTTTGGGATTCAGAATTATGAAAAATGTTCAAAAAACGAAAAATGTTCAAAATAACGAGGACGTAGTCTCTAAAATGAGAGTTTAAAACTACGCAATCAGCCATCCTTCACTGCCGTCTTAACTGAAGCTTCGCAGCCAGTTATGTTTAATTAGGTAGGGGATGATTTTTCTCCATTAGCCTAACAAATAGGTGGCAAAAATAGGCATCACTTTGAAGAAGCAGAATCTGAAGCAGGTCTTGCTGCCTCGCCTGTATTTCCATGATGAGCTTCTGTGTTCTGCTTATTGAAGTTTCCTAAATCGGTTATTTAGTCCGTGGCTTGATTTTTTTGCGGTACGCGGACCTCTCACTGTTGTGGCCTCTCCCGTTGCGGAGCACAGGCTGCGGACGCGCAGGCTCAGCGGCCATGGCTCACGGGCCCAGCCGCTCCGCGGCACGTGGGATCTTCCCGGACTGGGGCATGAACCCGTGTCCCCTGCATCAGCAGGCGGACTCTCAACCACTGCACCACCAGGGAAGCCCCCGTGGCTTGATTAATGGCAGGTTCCTATAAAGGACAGCCACGCAGCTCTTGGTCTTTTTTTGGGGGGTGAAGGGGGGGTTTGGACCCCTTTGAACATCTAATGTAAGCTATTGATAATCTCCTTAGAGAAGTGCTTATATCGATTTGTGCACAAAATTTTATATAAAATTCAGAAGGTTTCCAGAACCCTTGAATACATCATGGACCCCACTTCTCCACCATTAAGAACAGCCACATTAAACAAGAGTACAAAACAACAGTGTGTGTGTATATGTATGTGAGTGTGTGCTGTGTGTGTATTTTTCAAGTTCTCCATTTTCTCCGTGATTAAAACAAGAGGGAGTCAGAAGGGGTTCTAATATTCTTGGTAATTTCCACTCTTAGTTTAGGTGAAAATCATAGTTTCTTGAGGAAAAAGCAAGGAAGGCATTTCATAACCTTTCATCGTGTGCAATATTTCTTGGTGGAGACACTTCTAGGATGAAAGATTCATTGCAAGATGCCCGGGAGAACATAGAAGCTATAGTAATGCATCAGAAAGTTGGAACTGAAAAGCAGGTGCAGAAGTAGAGTTTTCATGAGCTGTTCATCAAGTCCTTGGAGGTCTCAGTAGATACTGATAACTTTATAAAAGTAAACATGATCACATTTTGGAAAATATGGAGATTTCTTTCCAGCCTGAAACCTGGGTGTCAGTTGAAATTCCCCACCTTCCTCATCCTGTGCATCCAGCCAGTCAGCAGGTGGTGCCCATTTTACCTCCCAGATACGTACGGAGTCTGGCCCCTGTCCGCACTCCCAGCTCTTGCTCTGCGTTTGGTTGAGGGCCTCATCACCATTGTTCAGGCTGTCGCAACATTCCCAAATACAATATCACTTTGTGAGTAAGCATAGACCAGGGTTTGTATTCCAATTCCAGGTTTTTACTGACTAGCTGGGCCAATGGGGCAATTTGTGAACCTCTCTGAGCCTCTGTTTCCTTGTAGGTGACGTGGGGATTGTAACAGTCCCAGTGCAGGGGTGCTAAGGCTTAAACGAGCTGAGTTAGGTGCTGTATGTGGTACATGGCAAATTCTTAATTATTAGTAGATATTAAAAGCCTCCTTTCCCATCTTTTCTACTTCTAATTTTACTACATTTCTAATTAATTCCCCACATTGCCACTAACAAGATCTTAATAAAATGCAGTAATTTTTTTTTCTTCCCAATGACTAAAAGCTTTTGCTACTACTTCATTGGCTAAGGATAAACTAAAAGGTCCTTAACAAACCATACAAAGCTTTTCGTGACCTGGGTCCTGCCTATTTGCCTAGTGTCTTCATCACTTGATTGTGTGTGTGTGTTGATCTTTTTAAAAAACTTAGAATGCCATTAAAAATTCTAACAAGACAGAAGAGTATAAAAATAAAAGGCTTTCTCTCTCTGTCAGTTCCCCGCTCTAGGTGAACCACTTAAAATAATGTGATGTTTGTCCCTCCAGATCTGTATAATGTAGTTATGTAGATATGTGAATAGTGTCCATATAAATGGTTGCGTGTTCCTCGCCTGTTACTTGCTTTATGTTTATCAGTACCTCATGGGCATCATGCTTCCTCAGCAGATCCGGCTCTGTGGCTTGCTTTTATTTGATAGCTGTACTGAATTCTGTTGAACTGTGTCTAATTTCTCTCCATCTAAAATTATTTTTATATGTGCTATTGTGGTGGGAATATAATTCCATTTTCCTCCCCAAATGGATAGTCACGGGTCCTGATGCCATGTGTCCTTACTCTCCTGATTGATCCTATAGTAAATTCCCGCACA
Organism: Phocoena sinus; assembly: GCF_008692025.1. Lineage (NCBI taxonomy): Eukaryota > Metazoa > Chordata > Mammalia > Artiodactyla > Phocoenidae > Phocoena > Phocoena sinus. The sequence continues at coordinate 57,257,566 of NC_045776.1, read as the reverse complement.
TAGGGTCTGGCATTCAACATGGCACTGTTTTCAAACTTTTGGCATCTGGGGATCATCTATTGGTCATGTAGCACATACTCAGACCTCCAGTTTTTAATATCTAAAAAAGCTCATCCCAAGTTTTCACTATAAAATAAAAGCTTAAATATTATGATGTCTTTAGTGTTGCCTATAACCTTTCAGAATGACCTCCCATAGTGACTAACTGCCTGTTAAAAACAGACACACTCTGTGATCTCAGGCACATTACATAACCACTTGTGGCCCAGTTTCATCATCTGGAGAATGTACGCGTACTTCATAGGGTTTTTCTTGATGATTTAATGAGTTAATGTTTGTAAAGTGCTTAGAACAGGGTGTGGCCCAGTTCTGTGCTGCACAAGGGCTTGTAGCATAGAAGGCCCCTGTATATAGCTCGATGAAGGGTAGCTCAGCTCTGTAACCATCCTTGTCATTCTTTCCTCTTCATTTCTGTTTAGGGAGAAAGTTGCATCGAACCATTCCTAGGTTTTTGGCTGTGACAGCAAGTGTTAGTGGTTCTTCACATACATGTGGATTGTCCTGGATATTCAGATTGAACATGAACCCAGACTCATTTTGTTTTATCAAATGCTATGTTGACACATACTATGCTCAAAACCTGGCAGGTTGAGTCTCTCTGCTTCAGAGAGAGCTGCAAATGCATTTTGTAACTTCCTCTTTGATTGTGTTTGTCTCTGGAAAATGTTTTTCTCACGTTCCCTTCTGCAGTATTTGAATTTTTTTTTTTTTTTTACTCTACCTATAACCTAATTGATTTTTCCCCCATTGAGGAAAGAAAATTGTCAAGTGCTGACAAAAAGCTAAATTCTCTGTGGTCAAGCTGTTTATATCGCAGTTTGCCTACATAAGACTTCCTGATGGCTCACCTTTCACGTTTAAAATTGTGACATTTCAGCCCTGAAGGTACACATTGAGATGATTTAAGATTTTGAAGATGTTGCTGAGATAAACCATTTAACGAGGATGCTGAACTCATGGCAGTGGTCTTTGGTGTAAAATTCCTAGGAACCTCTTTCCCTCTGACAGCCATCATGTGGGGACTGAGAAACCACTGCCCTGTGGCCCTGGCCCGGCCCTTTGCAAGCTCGCTAAAAACCTGTGCCTCGCTAGCTGCGATTCCATCCCATGCCCAGTTCCTCCCATTTCTTTCAGTATTGAATTGTGATCAGGGGAGTATTGTTGGCTGCCAGCTCCTGCCTGTGAATAATGTAGGATGCTTGTTGACATTCAGATGGCGTAGGCGCTCTTCTGTGGGGCACGTATTTCACTGGTGCTCTGCTGGTGCTGGTGGCCACCGACCTTCTGCAGTCTGTGTAGTGGCTCAGAAATTGTCATCACAGGATCATCTCTCTGCTCTTGCAGTGGGGTTCTCAGTGATGAACAGGTATATCTACCAACTGCCCAAGAGTTCTTCCCACTGTGCACTTCTGACTTTGTCTACCCATGGAGCAAAGACCTGCTGGCACACACCCGTGAACACGATTGTATTTCATAAAGGAATTTTGCCAATAGCCCCTCTACTTTTCTCCAGGCATGGTGTTTTGTTTTTCTTTGTTTTTTTCTAGTGCTCTGACTCATTTTATTTTTAAATAATAGTATATCATTTGTATCTACTTTTGATATGAGGTATGGAACTTTGAATAATCCTTCTTCTCCAACATTAGTGACAAAATTCATCAATTTTATACTAGAAAGCATTATTTTGCAACTGTTTGGAGAACAGAAAATGACAAAACATAACAACTTCACTTCCGTACCCAGGAGCACATGGCGCTTCCCTGGAAGTGTCCTTGAAGCCTTCTGTGGCCTGAAGCCAGGTTTTGTTTTGCGTTTTGTTGCCACTCTGTCCCCTTAGTGGAACAAACAGTTGGCAGGCTTTCAGAAGACTTATGTCCTTACTTATGCTCTACCACTAAACTGGTGTGACCTTGAGAAAGTCTCTTAACCTCTCTGGGCTTCAGTTTATTTAGCTGTAAAAGTGGTTTTCAGGTCCACAAACCTTGTGATTTTTTATGACTGAATTTAATGGGCTTATTGTTTGCTTTAAGTGTGTGCTTCCAGTTCCCTTTTCTTCATCATAAAATATAATTTTATAAGCACAGCTCTCAATTATGTTCATAAAATACAAGATTTTTAGAAAGGAAAAACATCTTTATCTGCCATGAATAAACCATCACACAGAAAAGAGATGGAAGACAGGCAATGATATTTCTCAGTAGATGTTGCCTTTCGGATTGTTAAAATGACTGTCTTGGTTTTTGTTTGAAACCCTCCAAAGACTGCTGTGGCTGCTTGAGCCATACAGGTTCCTTGCAACATTACATAAAAGCTCCCAAATGTTCAACTGAGAAGCCATTTTGAAATGCTGACAAGACTGACATTGCTCATCCCAACCTCTTGGCTGTGATTCATTGCCAGTGTCTTGCATTTATCATTCATATGTGATCTAATACTAGTTACTCCCCATCCCCAATTTTACATCTTTCAGTTTTGTTAAAACATGAAAAGTGTGCTCTCATTTTCTGCAGCTTCTTAAATTTCCTGTCAGCCTTATTATTATACTCTCCCCCGGTCTCTCCTTCCCCTTTGCTTTTCTTACCCATGTTGTGTTCATGTGTATGTATCTATGTATATGGCTGTGGTGCTTTTGGAAGTTAACTGAGACATTTCAAAGCAGTGAACAGGAGGTAGTCACACAAAACTTGTTAAATACAATCTGCTGGAAAACAGAGCAGAAGTGAGAAGAAGGCTGGGAGAGTTAAACACACACATGACATTTACTTTTGTAGAAATAAAGTATTCCTGAGAAATCATTCATTCTTGCCATTTCATTTTTGGTTTCCGTCAAATTTTTGGGTTTTGAGCTGTGAATGTAAGAAAGTTTCTAACGACATTTTACAAGCCAATTCATAAAGATTTTAAAACAATTTCATGTCCTTATTAAAAAAAAGCGTGTACCCAAGTGTGGAAGAAGGTTGAATAAACTATGTTACGTGTACACAGTGGACGGTGCAGCTTAAAAGAGAATGTGGGCAGTGGCTGTGACCTGACATAAGGTGGTTTCCAGGGGACACTAGGAAGTGAACAACACCAATGTAAAACAGCTTGTATAATATGCTGTCTTATGTGTAAGAAGGGAGGGAAAAATAAGAAATGTAAACATAATTGCTTATTTTTGCAAGAAGAAACCCGGAAGGATAAACCAGAAAAGAGTGAGGTTGGTTACCTTAAGAGGTAGAATGGGGTGGGTAGGACATGGGAAGGAGAGATACTTCTCTGAGTACCGTTTTGTAGAGCTTTAACTTTTGGAAGTACGTTAATATTCTGCATATTAAAATTGAAATAAATCATTAAGAAGTGAAAGAAAACAGAAACAAACGAACTCAGCCATATTTCAGGTGAATCCCATGATTGGACTGAAGGGAGAAAAAAGAATGAATCCAAGTAGTTTATGAACACAGTGTTTATATACCCCATTCTTGGATGGCAGAGCAGGAAGGGAAAATTGCAAACAAATCCTGAACTCTTTTTGTAGGTTTGTTTATTATAGTAGTGGGGGTAGAAGAGTTCTGAAACCACAGTACATACACTATAGGATTTAGTACCTGAGTAAGTGTGTTGACCTTGTTAGAGGAGAAATACAAATATAGATCAAAAAAGACAAAATGAGCCCTCTGAGGATGGACTGAATTAGATGGATCTGTTTGAACTTAAGATTTATCATATATATGTATATACACAAATATGTGTATACATATGTGTAAATGTTTATGTATGTATATGTGTTTTGTATGTAACTATAGTGAAGGAATTGCAGAATGTTGTAATTGTGTGATCAAAATTAACATCACCAATGGACCAGATGTGATGTCCTTAGAAGAACACATCATCACCCATATGGCAGGCTGGCAAAACAATGCATAACCTGAATCTAATCACAGGGAAACATCAGACAAATCCAAAATGAGGAACTTTCTATTTTAAAAAATACAGGAGGGAAAACACTGTGTTCTTTTAAAATGTCAGTATTATAAAAGATAAAGAAAGGCAATGGAAAATGTTCCAGGTTAAGGGAGACTAAACAGACATGTCAATTAAATTTAATATCTGCCCTTAAACTGAATCCTATTCTGGAGGGAAAATATTATGAAGTGCATTGTTGGATAAATTGGAAAAATTGTAATATGAGTGGAAGATTAGTTAAAAGTAATGTCAAATTTACAGACGTTGATAAATGAGCTGTTGTTAAGTAAGAGAACGTCCCTATTTTTAGGTAAAATAGACTGCTCTTAGGGAAAAAATTTAGTATTTAGGGGTAAAGAGCCCTCAAATGATTAAAAAATCATATGTACACATATATGTATATGTTTACATCTGCATCTGTATACACACAGACACTTGAGAGAGGGGGCAAACAGAAATGATAAAGCAAATGAGGTGGAATGTTAACAATAAATCTAGGCAAAGGCTATACATGTTCCCTGTACTATTTTGTTCTTGGAACTTTCCTTTAAGTTTGACATTATTTCCGAATGAAAAGATTTTTCTCAAAAGAATAAATTACCCCTAAAATAGGCATTCGTAGATTAAGCAATCATTAGTAGTGATTAAAAAGCAGCTCTAGATCTAATAGTAGTAGATTTTAATCATCATCTTCCATTAGTATACTTATAAGTTTATTCTCAATTAAGAAAAAATAAACGAGTAATGTTGAATCTTCTCAAAACTGTCTGCTCAAAGCTATTAATCATTCAGCAAGGCTGTGGGAAGCAAGACCAATATTGAAGAAAATAATAAATGGGAATGAATGAGAAAGTCTTTTATGAAATAAATTCCTTTTACAATAGCAATAAGCATAAAAGGTACATAGGAATAAATAGTACAAAGTCTTATGTGAAAATTTTAAAAACATCCTGGACAATGAAAATGATTAGATTAAATAGAAAGGGAACAAGTTCCTGAATTAGAAAACTCAGCATGATAAAGATTGCTCTCCAGATAAAAAGACTCATTTTAAGCAATTAAGACAATGTGATGTAGGCAAATATGCCAACAAATAGGATTAAAAGGCCAGAATTATACCCAAAGACATGTAGAAACATGATATAATAGAGGAAACTTTGCAGATCAATGAAAGTATGATACTCAAAAAAATTTTTTTGAATAATTTGTTTTCCATATGAAAAACTGGGGTTGGGGTTGGGGGTGTGAACACAGCCTGAAGAGGGCTACTGCACCACAGCTAGCCGGGAGGGAGTCCGGGAAAAAGTCTGGAGCTGCCGAAGAGACAAGAGACTTTTTCTTCCCTCTTTGTTTCCTGGTGTGCGAGGAGAGGGGATTAAGAGCGCTGCTTAAAGGAGCTCCAGAGATGGGCGCAACCTGCGGCTAAAAGCGCGGACCCCAGAGACGGGCATGAGACGCTAAGGCTGCTGCTGCAGCCACCAAGAAACCTGTATGCAAGCACAGGTCACTATCCACACCTCCTCTCCCGGGAGGCCACCACTGCCAGGGTCCCGGGATCCAGGGACAACTTCCCCGGGGGAACGCACGGCGCCTCAGGCTGGTGCAACGTCATGCTGGCCTCTGCCACTGCAGGCTCGCCCCGCACGCAGTGCCCCTCCCTCCCCCCGGCCTGACTGAGGCAGAGCCCCCGAATCAGCTGCTCCTTTAACCCCGGTCCTGTCTGAACGAAGAACAGATGTCCTCAGGCAACCTATACACAGAGGCGGATCCAAATCCAAAGCTGAACCCCGGGAGCTGTGCGAACAAAGAAGAGAAAGGGAAATTTCTCCCAGCAGCCTCAGGAGCAGTGGATTAAATCTCCACCATCAACTTGATGTACCCTGCATCTCTGGAATACCTGAATAGACAACAAATCATCCCAAATTGAGGAGGTGGACTTTGGGAGCAATGATATATATATTCTTTTCTCCTTTTCTCTTTTTGTGAGTGTGTATGTGTATGCTTTTGTGTGTGATTTTGTCTGTATAGCTTTGCTTTTACCGTTTGTCCTAGGGTTCTGTCTGTCTGGTTTTTTTAATTAAAAAATTATTTTTTCTTAATAATTATTTTTTTATTTTAATAACTTTATTTTATTTTATCTTCTTCTTTCTTTTTTTCTTTTTTTTTCTCCTTTTTATTCTGAGCTGTGTGGAGGACAGGCTCTTGGTGCTCCAGCCAGGCGTCAGGGCTATTCCACTGAGGTGGGAGAGCCAAGTTCAGGAAACTGGTCCACAAGAGACCTCCCAGCTCCATATAATATCAAACGGCGAAAATCTCCCAGAGATCTCCATCTCAACGCCAATACCCAGCTCCACTCAACGACCAGAAAGCTACAGTGCAGGACATCCTATGCCAAACAACTAGCAAGACAGGAACACAACCCCATCCATTAGCAGAGAGACTGCCTAAAATCATAATAAGGCCACAGACACCCCAGAAAACACCACCAGACGTGGACCTGCGCACCAGAAAGACAAGATCCAGCCACATCCACCAGAACACAGGCACTAGTCCCCTCCACCAGGAAGGCTACACAACACACTAAACCATCCTAAGCCACTGGGGACAGACATCAAAAACAACGGAAACTACGAACCTGCAGCCTGCGAAAAGGAGACCCCAAACACAGTAAGTTAAGCAAAATGAGAAGACAGAGAAACACACAGCAGATGAAGGAGCAAGGCAGTAACCTACTAGACCTAACAAATGAAGAGGAAATAGTCTACCTGAAAAATAATTCAGAATAATGATAGTACAAATGATCCAAAATCTGGGAAACAGAATGGAGAAAATACAAGAAACGTTTAACAAGGACCTAGAAGAACTAAAGAGCAAAGAAACAGTGATGAACAACACAATAAATGAAATTAAAAATTCTCTAGAAGGGATCAATAGCAGAATAACTGAAGCAGAAGAACAGATAAGTGACCTGGAAGATAAAATAGTGGAAATAACTACTGCAGAGCAGAATAAAGAAAAAAGAATGAAAAGATTTGAGGACAGTCTCAGAGATCTCTGCGACAACATTAAACGCACCAATGTTCCAATTATAGGGGTCCCAGAAGAAGAAGAGAAAAAGAAAGGGACTGAGAAAATATTTGAAGAGATTATAGTTGAAAACCTCCCTAATATGGGAAAGGAAATAGTTAATCAAGTCCAGGAAGCACAGAGAGTCCCATACAGGATAAATCCAAGGAGAAACACACGAAGACACATATTAATCAAACTGTCAAAAATTAAATACAAAGAAAACATATTAAAAGCAGCAAGGGAAAAACAACAAATAACACACAAGGAAATCTCCATAAGGTAAACAGCTTATTTTTCAGCAGAAAATCTGCAAGCCAGAAGGGAGTGGCAGGACATATTGAAAGTGATGAAGGAGAAAAACCTACAACCAAGATTACTGTTCCCAGCAAGGATCTCATTCACATTGGACAGAGAAATTAAAAGCTTTACAGACAAGCAAAATCTAAGAGAATTCAGCACCACCAGACCAGCTTTACAACAAATTGTAAAGGAACTTCTCTAGGCAGGAAACACAAGAGAAGGAAAAGACCTACAATAATAAACCCAAAACAATTAAGAAAATGGTAATAGGAGCATACATATTGATAATTACCTTAAATGTAAATGGTTTAAATGCTCCAACCAAAAGACATAGACTGGCTGAATGGATACAAAAACAAGAGCTATATATATGCCATCTACAGGAGACCCACTTCAGACATAAGGACACATACAGGCTGAAAGTGAGGGGATGGGAAAAGATATTCCATGCAAATGGAAATCAAAAGAAAGCTGGAGTATCAATTCTCATATCAGACAAAATAGACTTTAAAATAAAGACTATTACAAGAGACAAAGAAGGACACTACATAATGATCAAGCGATCAATCCAAGAAGAAGACACAACAATTTTAAATATTTATGCACCCAACATAGGAGCACGTCAATACATAAGGCAAATACTAACAGGCATAAAAGGGGAAATTGACAGTAACACAATCAGAGTAGGGGACTTTAACACCCCACTTTCACCAATAGACAGATCATCAAAAATGAAAATAAATAAGGAAACACAAGCTTTAAATAATACATTAAACAAGATGGACTTAATTGATATTTATAGGACATTCCATCTACAAACAACAGAATACACATTCTTCTCAAGTGCTTACGGAACATTCTCCAGGATCATATCTTGAGTCACAAATCAAGCCTTGGTAAATTTAAGAAAATTGAAATCATATCAAATATCTTTTCTGACCACAACACTATGAGACTAGATGTCAATTACAGGAAAAAAATCTGTAAGAAATACAAACACATGGAGGCTAAACAACACACTACTTAATAACCAAGAGATCACTGAAGAAATCAAAGAGGAAATCAAAAAATACCTAGAAACAAATGACAATGAAAACACAACGACCCAAAACCTATGGCATGAAGCAAAAGTAGTTCTAAGAGGGAAGTTTACAGCAATACAATCCTACCTTAAGAAACAAGAAACATCTCAAATAAACAACCTAACCTTACACCTAAAGCAATTAGAGAAAGAAGAACAAAAAAACCCCAAAATTAGCAGAAGGAAAGAAATCATAAAGATCAGATTAGAAATAAATGAGAAAGGAATGAAGGAAACGATACCAAAGATCAATAAAACTAAAAGCTGGTTCTTTGAGAAGATAAACAAATTTGATTATTAGCCAGACATATCAAGAAAAAAGGGAGAAGACTCAAATCAATAGAATTAGAAATGAAAAAGGAGAAGTAACAACTGACACTGCAGAAATACAAAAGATCATGAGAGATTACTACGAGCAACTCTATGCCAATAAAATGGACAACCTGGAAGAAATGGACAAATTCTTAGAAAAGCACAACGTTCCGAGACTGAACCAGGAAGAAATAGAAAATACGAACAGACCAATCACAAGCACTGAAATTGAGACTGTGATTAAAAATCTTCCAACAAACAAAAGCCCAGAACCAGATGGCTTTCACAGGCGAAAGAATTCTATCAAACATTTAGAGAAGAGCTAAAACCTATCCTTCTCAAACTCTTCCACAATATAACAGAGGGAGGAACACTCCCAAACTCATTCTACGAGGCCACCATCACCTTGATACCAAAACCAGACAAAGATGTCACAAAGAAAGAAAACTACAGGCCAATATCACTGATGAACAAAGATGTAAAAATTCTCAACAAAGTACTAGCAAACAGAATCCAACAGCACATTAAAAGGATCATACACCATGATCAAGCGGGGTTTATCCCAGGAATGCAAGGCTTCTTCAATATATGCAAGTCAATCAACATGATAAACCATATTAACAAATTGAAGGAGAAAAGCCGTATTATCATCTTGATAGATGCAGAAGAACCTTTTGACAAAATTCAACACCGATTTATGATAAAAACCCTCCAGAAAGTAGGTGTAGAGGGAACTTACCTCAACATAATAAAGGCCATATATGACAAACCCACAGCCAACATCATTCTCAGTGGTAAAAAACTGAAAGCATTTCCTGTAAGATCAGGAACAAGACAAGGATGTCCACTCTCACCACTATTATTCAACATAGTTTTGGAAGTTTTAGCAACAGCAATCAGAAGAAAAAGAAATAAAAGGAATCCAAATCAGAAGAGAAGAAGTAAAGCTGTCACTGTTTGCAGATGACATAATACTATACATAGAGAATCCTAAGATGCTACCAGAAAACTACTAGTGCTAATCAATGAATTTGGTAAAGTAGCAGGATACAAAATTAATGCACAGAAATCTCTTGTATCCCTATACACTAATGATGAAAAATCTGAAGGTGAAATTAAGAAAACACTGCTATTTACCATTGCAACAAAAAGAATAAAACATCTAGGAATAAACCTACCAAAGGAGACAAAAAAACTGTATGCAGAAAATTATAAGACACTGATGAAAGAAATTAAAGATGATACAAACAGATGGAGAGATATACCATGTTCTTAGATTGGAAGAATCAACATTGTGAAAATGACTCTACTACCCAAAGCAATCTACAGATTCAATGCAATCCCTATCAAACTACCACTGGCATTTTTCACAGAACTAGAACACAAAAATTCACAATTTGTATGGAAACACACAAGACCCCGAATAGCCAAAGCAATCTTGAGAAAGAAAAACGGAGCTGGAGGAATCAGGCTCCCTGACTTCAGACTATACTACAAAGCTACAGTAATCAAGACAGTATGGTACTGGCACAAAAACAGAAATATAGATCAATGGAAGAGGATAGACAGCCCAGAGGTAAACCCACGTACATATGGTCACCTTATCTTTGATAAAGGAGGCAAGAATATATAGTGGAGAAAAGACAGCCTCTTCAATAAGTGGTGCTGGGAAAACTGGACAGCTACATGTAAAAGAATGAAATTAGGACACTCCCTAACACCATACAGAAAAAGAAGCTCAAAATGGATTAAAGACCTAAATGTAAGGCCAGAAACTATCAAACTCTTAGAGGACAACATAGGCAGGACACTCTATGACATAAATCACAGCAAGAACCTTTTTGACCCACCTCCTAGAGAAATGGTAATGAAAACAAAAATAAACAAAAAACTTAAAAGGTTTTGCACAGCAAAGGAAACCATAAACAAGATGAAAAGACAATGCTCAGAATGGGAGAAAATATTTGCAAATGAAGCAACTGACAAAGGATTAATCTCCAAAACATAGAAGCAACTCATGCAGCTCAATATCAAAAAAACCAATAACCCAATCCCAAAATGGGCAGAAGACCTAAATAGACATTTCTCCAAATAAGATATACAGATTGCCAACAAACACATGAAAGAATGCTCAATATCATTAATAATTAGAGAAATGGAAATCAAAACTACAATGAGATATCATCTCACACTGGTCAGCGTGGCCATCATCAAAAAATCTACAAAGAAATGCTGGAGAGGGTGTGGAGAAAAGGGAACCCTCTTGCACTGTTGGTGAGAATGTAAATTGATACAGCCACTACGGAGAACAGTATGGAGGTTTGTTAAAAAACTAAAAATAGAACTACCATATGACTCAGCAATCCCACTACTGAGCATATACCCTGAGAAAACCATAATTCAAAAAGAGTCATGTACCAAAATGTTCATTGCAGCTCTATTTACAATGGCCAGGACATGGAAGCAACCTAAGTGTCCATCAACAAATGAATGGATAAAGATGATGTGGCACATGTATACAGTGGAATATTACTCAGCCATATAAAGGAACGAAACTGAGTTATTTGCAGTGAGGTGGATGGACCTAGAGACTGTCATACAGAGTGAAGTAAGTCAGAAAGAGAAAAACAAATACCGTATGCTAACACATATACATGGAATCTAAAGAAGGAAAAAAAATGGTCGGAGAACCTAGGGGCAAGACGGGAATAAAGATGCAGACCTACTAGAGAATGGACTTGAGGATACTGGGAGGCGGAAGGGTAAGCTGGGACAAAGTGAGAAAGTGGCATGGACATATATACACTACCAAACGTAAAATGGATGGAGTGGGAAGCAGCCGCATAGCACAGGGAGATTAGCTCAGTACTTTGTGACCACCTAGAGGGGTGGAATAGGGAGCGTGGGAGGGAGGGAGATGCAAGAGGAAAGAGATATGGGGACACATGTATATGTATAACTGATTGACTTTGTCATAAAGCAGAAACTAACAAACCATTGTAAAGCAATTATACTCTAATAAAGATGTTAAAAAATAAAATAACAGTAGGAGAATATCTATGTAACTTCAGTGTTGCAAGGGATTTCATAGGCTAGATGTGCCAACTGTACAGGAAATAACTGATATATTTTATTACGTTAAAATAAAATTCTCCACAGTCATCATAACGTGAAAAGCCAAGTAAGTCACAGATTGGGACTAAGTAACCATTATAATCAACAAAGGATTGTGTCCAGAGTACAGGAAGAGCTCCTTCAGATCATTAAGGAAAAATGGGCAAAAGGAGTAGGTGGGGAGTTCACAGGACATAAAGTTTGGCAGATGAACTATTTCAAAGAACATACAACCGATCAAGCCGTCTTTGAGGGCAAAATCTCCAAGAGCAGGCTTCTTTCTTTGGTTATATTATTGAGCTTCCAAACGTGTATGATTGTGTGCATAGAGACACCAAGTGTTTTAATAGCAAACTGTGAAGATATTTTGGTGATTAATATTATATCATGAAATTTCGTAGGACCAGTCCTTTCCGGAGTGTGAAAATGGTTTTCAGGTTGGAATGAGATTAGAAGGCATTGACCCCCGTCATCCATCTGTGTTTTGTGTGCTTTCTGTAGCTGAGGTAAGAAATAGTGTTATTGTCTTGGGCTAATTGCAGTGACAGGAAAGAATTTTCTAGAGAATGATGAATTTCAGTACTTTGTGTTATAAACAAGTCCAAGTACATTATGGATTTATTTTATTCAGTGATGAGTGAAGTATGTTCTTTAATGAAATTTTTTCCTTGTTTGAAGATTAAATTTCTAAGTTTCTCATTACTAGTGGTAACTCTTGATTTAATTGGTAAATAGTTTTCACCTGAGGTTGATAAAAATCAGTGAATCCCACAATGTTGCTTTTGTCTGTTAAAAGAGACAATTATTCAAGTTTTATCTGAACTAGTGAGAAATGTATATGAAAAAATCCATGCTTATGAATTATATATTTATATAAATACATGAATTTTATGAAAATTATATAGGGTGAGGAGCCATTGATAAAGTAAATGGCTTATATAATATTTACTAAACATTTTATGTTATTAAATTGATAAAAGACCTCAGTATTTCGAATAACATCAAACATAGAAAACACTTAATTTACTGAATGATTATAGTTATTGAACTTGTATAGCATGTCTAGGAGATGTGTTTCTCAGACTGTTTTTCTTTGTTGAGTATGCTGGATCCATATGTTAGGTTAAGTAAGGTCATACCCATTTTGGTTTTTGCTGTGTACTTTAGGTTACACTGTTTTGGGGTATGAATCCAAGCCAGACAGCAGGAGATGGGGTTTCTGAAAGGAATATTTGCTAGGTATTGAATGAACAAATAAACAAACTTGTCGATTAATGGTTATGTAAATTGACCTCAGATTCCTAGACTGAGTAAAAGGATAGTTTTTTTGCAGAAAAATTTTTGATACTTGAAAGATAGTGTCTAGTTTGTCAGCATTTGTCTTATCCAGATTCATCTATGAATTTGTTTGTTAAGACATTTGGATGTAAGGATTGGTTCATATATATTGATGGTGTTGACAGAATAAATGAATATTTTGTTAATTTTGTGTACACTTCAAATGCATGACTCTTAATGAACGATTGTAAACATTCCGTTTTGCAGGTGTGTGGTTACCGTCTCAGACTTCATTTTGACGGTTATTTAAGCTGCTATGATTTTTGGACTAATGCTGGTTCCCCTGACATTCACCCAGTAGGGTGGTGTGAAAAGACCAAACATGAATTACACATCCCTAAGGGTAAGTCAGGAGGAAAAGACAATCAGCTTTTTAATGAAATACTAGCAAGAGAGCCTGGTGTGAATTGATTTTCAAAATGAAAGTTTGATCCACAAAAAGCAGTAAGACTACAAAGATATCACTGTTAGAAATAAATAAATGTCTTTAAAGAAAAGCCTCAGAGACCGTTTAGGTCAAATACTCTGAGGTACATAGGGCAGAAGTAAAATCTCATGAGAGCATTTTATCTTACATAAAGTCTATTAAACTTTATAAGGAATGAAGAAACTAATGTTTAAATTACAGGTGAAATAAAATATTTCACTTAATCAGTGATGCTGTACAGTGAGGAAACTTGATTCACTGTATATCATTTGTTTCAAGCAGAAATCATGGAGCACAGGGAACTGTGAAAGTGAAAAATTCACTGTTTTCTTTCGATGGGAATTAAAAATCTCATCTTTGTCTTTTGTTATGTGGGAGAGGAACTGGGTCTGGCAGACATGACTGAAACCTTTCTTACCTGCTGCCTGCTAGTGAGGTGAGGATTCATAGGTTGAGATGCCAGTGGGCCTGTTTCCTTGACCAGCAAATTTGTATATAAGGTCTCCTGCTTGGGTGTTAGACTCCTGGCTGACCGTGGCAACTTCTGGAGTCACTGTATAGTCATTTTACTCTTAGGAAGCAGCTCAGGGTATCCTCTGGGATCCACCCCTGAGGCTGGCAGCAGGGTCCTCTGAGATTGCTGGGTTTCAGGGAGGTTGGAACAGGCCCCAGGCTCATTCACCCCGTGGGTGGTTGGTGTTCTTGGAGCCTTTCTTGTGTGCAGGCCCTGGAGACAGAGCAGTGAATAAAGGAAACCGTCTCTGTCTTCACGGGGCTTTCATTCCAGAGGGGAGAAGGAGGATAAACAGAGAGAAAGGTGCGTGTCTAGCGGCGACAGGCATGGAGCGCTGAGTGGGGTCCCAGGGCTGCCCTTGCAATAAGCAAGGTGAAGACAGGCCTGGGGTGTGACATCTGACAGGTGCCTGGACGGACGCACGACAGAGACAGCCAGCTGGCTCCCTGGGGAGGAGCACGTGTCAGAGCCCAGCAGCGGGTGTGGCGCAGACCAGTAATCACAGGAGTGCTGGAGCGAGACAAGGGCCAGGAGGGAGGAGATAAGTGAGAGGTGTCACCGCGGCCTTGAAGGCCAGTGCAAGGAGTTTGACGTCTGTTCTGTGACACTCAGTCTGAGTATTTCCTGAGCCTGGTTATTTGGGCCAGCCCCACACGAGCTGCTTTAGGGCACATGGACGGGAGGGTCAGGCATTTTATTGGGAAGCCCGTAAAGACAAGGGCAGAAAGCTGGAACTGCCACGTGGCCTGGGGGGCGGTTCTGTTGCCCCTGCAGTGTCTGGCTCCCCCGGGGCTGCTTACCATCAGGCCCACGCTGGCCTCGGGGACGTGGCTGCTTCAGGAGGCCTGAGGGACGCAGGAGATGAGACTCCTGTCAGGCCACCAGGGTACTGATTCCATATTTGAATGAGTTTTAAACTTCGTAGGGAATGACATGCATGGTGGGAAATCAAACTCAACAGTTTGGAATTCCATACATTAAAACAGCACTGAAACAGTTTAGAGATTTTAATGTAAATCTTTTGTGTCTGCTAAAGGATTTTGGCAGAAATCTGAATTTATGGCAGAAAACTGAATAAGAATAGTATTGATACATTATTATGCACATGGTTACATCTTGTGGGTATTTTGAATAATTCATACTTTTTTTTAGGTTATAGAAAAGATAAATTTGTTTGGATGGATTACTTGAAGGCCTGCAAATTGCAAAATGCTCCCAAGAAATTATTCAGAAACAGAAATTCTGTAAGTATTTTCTTCCATAGTATAAATCAGAGTTTTACTTCAACTTAAATTTCTTAAAATTCACTATGTATTCTGTTCTATTTTAATCTTTTAAGAATCTTTAGCTTCCTATGACTTTTCTCACTAGATTTGTCAGTTTCCTATGGGCATATTTGTTTTTCTTTTAAACATACAATTAAATAATTAGATGGAGAGAGTAGAAACATTTATATGTAAAGCTGGCTAAAATTTAAAATGCCTTTTAGAAGGTGTTTCTTTTTGCTTCTAGTGAGTTAGTCGTTTAAATTTAGTTTGATGCTTTGAGACCTGCTGATATGCCAGGTGGACTTTGACTGTACCTGGTCCAGTTGTATTTACGTGTAATGAAAAAGAGGGTGACGGTTCATATAGATTCGAAGGGTGTGTGAGGATTTGGGTGGAGCACACTCACCCTCTGTGTCCCAGCAGCCTAACAGGTGTTCAGGAGAGAAGGAGAAACAGTCACAGCCCTGCCTCCTCTGGGCCCCAGGTGAGGCCACACACCGCGGAAGGGCGGGAAGCCTGGAGCCAGGGAGGCCCCACCACCTGCTGGCTGTGTCCCCTGAGGACAGTCCCCACCCCCCACCCCCTTCCCCAGGCTTCAGTGTCCTGCTGTTGAATCAGTGTTCTACAACTGTTCAACATGTTTCAGACTCGTATCAAGGAAGAGAGTTAGAGAAATGTGAAAATGCTTTAAGAAAAGTAAGATGCTAAAGGAAACCAAAAATCAGGGTCCAGTATAGGTAGTAAAGAAGTAGGGAAAAAAAACCCTCTTCTAGTCCCTGGATATTGTGTGTATATTTTCTAAATCCCAGGCCTGGCTAATTATAGCTACAGGAAAAGTGGGGCTTTATCATTGTCATGTTATTATAAATCATAGCCCTTAGTATTTTTAATACTAAAAAATATATGCAGGTACTAAAAAAAAGCATTTGTTTTTTTTTAACTATGATTTATTTATGGATAAGCGCATGTGTTCCTTAAATGTTGAGAAAGCCACTAATTTCAACACTTGATCAAAGTATATAAGTGGTAATTTTAGTGCTAAAGAGCATATCTTTAAAACTTTTCCAAATAGTGGTATTTGGAAATATACCACCCATCTAAAGCCTACGGGGACCAGAGAAAATTATTTGATATTACTGTATTCAGTAAACAGTGTATTTTAAAATTAATACAGATTATTCTATGAACTGAAGAGGGAAAATGATGATGAAAGGGGAAATAAAACCTACCTGCACAACAAAAGAAAAAAGCACAGAGTAAAAGTTCATTTCCTGGGATTCCTTTTTTATGAATGTACACTTGGTAACAGTCTGTTGGAATATTTTTACTGGCTGGCTTCATTCTGCAGTTTAAGTGTTGATACCCTGTAGACTTTTCTGATGCTAAACATGACAGAAGTTTTGACAGTGGCTCAGTCCTGTTTGGTGTCCTGTTTCTCTTTGTGCCTCTTCCCCGTGTTAGAATGGGCCAGTGCCTAAGGAATTTCAGGTTGGAATGAAGCTGGAGGCTGTCGACAAGAAGAACCCTTCCTTGGTATGTGTGGCAACCGTAGCAGATATTGTTGGAGATCGCTTGCTAGTGCATTTTGACAATTGGGATGATAGTTACGATTACTGGTGAGACACCAATCTGCGTTGTATTTTTGTGTGTTCGTGTTTGCCGTTAAGAATTTATGTTCATTCCATGACTGTCACTGTTCTTGCTGTCCTTATAGTAATGAACATGAGGAACCTAGTGGCTGGCTTGTCACTACCTTCTTTTCCTCGTGAACTGTTGAATTAAAGAACCGAGAAAGTTTTTTTTCATCTCTGAGAGGTTGCCTAATGAGGCCTCATCTGAAATAATGTGACCAGTTCAGGGCAGTCCACTATATTGTGTCTAGTTTGTAAGGGAAGCATTTCTGTAAAGAGGAAGTTAAGAACTTGCAGTATTATTTTTTCCTGAAAAATGTTGAACTCAGACTGTCATAGTTTTAAAAGGGAAGATTCAGGGAGAATGGAGTGAATTATTTGAAAGCCTGTGAAGAGCAGAGAAAATGTATGCTCACGAATGCCATTAAACTAACATTGCATGAGTTAAAAGGATTTTCTGGGTGAAAACCTGAAATATGGAAGAGGGCACGGCAAAAATAATTTTTGTGGCATTTCTTAAGAGCATATCCTGAATAATTGACAAGTCCCCGCCTGAGGCTGTGGTTCTTCATGTGCACGGTGCGAGGAGGGGGGCTGTTTTCTTCTCTGAACTAAGAAGAAGAGCATGGATTAATTGCTGTATGTGTCTTAGGTAGTATAGTCTGGGTTCCCGAAAAGGAGAGGGAGGAAATTGTGGGCATGTGGAGTCTGGCCCGTCTTATTAAAATTTGGACTGGCCTATTAATATTTTCCCTTGCTGGTAGCAAGAAGTGGTAGAAGGGGTTTATTAAAATGTTCACTCTCTGGGGAGATCACTGGCAGTTCAGGTCCTAGTCAAACACTTTTTAAAGAAATACTTTTAAATTTCAAGAAGGTTATGTAAAAGAGAAGTTTGGCCACTCAGCTTACAAAATACAGAACTAAAATTACTTCTGTTTCTCTTAGGCTATAAAATATTTTAGCTATGCCGTAGTATTTTCCATGTCATCTCTTAATATCTAGAATGAACATTACTCTTGGATTCTTTCTCTGGTGTTAATATGGGATCTAAAATAGAATCCTGTTTTTGCAGGTGTGACGTCAATAGTCCTTATGTTCAGCCAGTTGGTTGGTGTCAGGAGCATGGAAGAACTCTGATAGCACCCCAAGGTGAGTGGACTGGCTGGGTTCTCTTTGAAGTCATCTCTGTGTGAGTGGCAATGCCCATTCTTATTTTTGTTTATGGACACCACATTTCAATACAAAGTGTATGATAAAAATATCGTGCAAGATTCTGTGGACCATCAAGGGACCCAGATGTCTGAAATCTGCACATCCTTCCCCATAATGCAAATGGACTGTGTTTATAAAGACATATTAGGCAGCCATTTAAAAAAAGTGCTATTTTTTTATCCAACGAAATGAGTGCAATCACTGTGAACTGACTTTTAAAACTAGCTATTTCCACCTATGTAATTTAACTTATTACCAATGTTAACTCATTAATTGACCATTAGGTTATTAAATATACTTAACTTTGGAGTTAAGTGTAAGAAATGTAGAAACCTAAGAAGTGAGAATTAATAATGAGGGCCTAGACTTGCCAGACCCCTTCACCAAGCCAACTTAGTGGCTCAGCTAAACACTGACATAGGGACTTTCATGTTATTTATCTGTTTTCTCATTACGGAAACGGAATATCTCTCCATTTATTTAGTTCTTTGATTTATTTCAGTGGCATTTTGTGGTTTTTCTCATATAGATCTTACATATATTTTGCTAGATTTTATAACTATTCTGTTATTTTGAGTGCTAATATATATGGTATTGTGTTTTAAATTTCAAATTTCACTTGTTCATTGCTGGTATATAGGAAAGCAGTTGAATTTTATATGTTAACCTTGTATCCTGCAACCTTGTTATAATCACTTATTGGTTCTTGGAGTTTCTTTGTTGATGCTTTTGGATATTCTACACCTCTGTGAACAAAGTTATATTTCTTTCTTCCCAGTCAATATATCGTTTATTTCCTTTACTTGTCTTATTGCATTAGCTAATATGTACCATGCTGTTTTTTGTTTTTGTTTTTGTTTTTGTTTTTTGCGGTACGCGGGCCTCTCACCGTCGCGGCCCCTCCCGCTGCGGAGCACAGGCTCCGGACATGCAGGCCCAGTGGCCATGGCTCACAGGCCCAGCTGCTCCGTGGCATGTGGGATCCTCCCAGACCGGGGCACGAACCCATGTCCCCTGTACTGGCAGGCGGACCCTCAACCACTGCGCCACCAGGGAAGCCCCCTGCCATGCTCTTTTGACCACTGTAGCTTTTTAGTCAGTTTTGAAATATGGAAATGTGAACCCTCCAACTTTGTTCTTCTTTTTCAAGATTGCTTTGGCTATTTGCGGCCCCTTGCAGTTCTTTATGAATTTGAGGATTGGCTTTTCCATTTCTGGAGAAATGACTATTGGGATTTTGATAAGGGTTATGTTCAATGTAGACTGCTTTAGGGAGTGTTGCCATCTTAACAGTATTAAGTTTTCTAATCCATGAACATGGGATGTCTTTTCACTTACTTAGACCTTCTTTCATTTCTGTCAGCAGTATTTTTTAGTTTTGGGTGTACAGGTCTTTTACCTCCTTGGTTAAATTTATTGGTATTTTATTCTTTTGGATGCTGTTGTAAATGGAATTGTTTTATTTATTTATTTTTGGAATTTTTTTTATTTCTGGCATAAAGAAACACAAATGATTTCACAGTCTGCAATTTTGCTGAATTTGTTTATTAGCTCTAGGAGGTTTTTTGTGTGGATGCTATGGGATTTTTTCATATAGAATTGTGTAGTCTATCAAAATAGTAAAGTTCCAAAAAATTCATATTTCTAATTTGAATGCCTTTAATTTTGTGTCTTGCCTAATTATGCTAGCTAGGACTTCCAGTACAGTATTGAATGTAGCGGTAAAAGTAGGCATTCTTGTCTTTTTCCTAGACTTAGGGTGAAAAGATTTCGGTCTCTCACTATCAAGTATGATATTAGCTGTGGGTTTTTCATAAATGCCCCATATCATGTTAAGGAAGCTCCCTTTTACTCCTAGTTTTCTGAGCGTTTTTATCATAAAAGGGTGTTGAATTCTGTCCAGTGCTTTTTCTGCATCTATTGAGAAGATTGTGTGGGACTTCCTTCCCCTTTGTTTCATGGTGTATAATCCTTCTAATTTGCTGTTGAGTTCAGTTTGCTACAGTTCTGTTAAGAACTTTTGTATCTGTATTCATAAGGGGTATTGGTCTGTTGTTTTCTTGTCATGTCTTTGGTCTGTTCTTTTAAATGCTGTAAATGGAATTGTTTTCTTAATTTCATCTTTGGATTGTTCATTGCTACTTTGTAGAAATACAATGATTTTTGTGCAATGACCTTATACTCTGAATTCATTTATTTGCTCTAATAGTTGTGTGTGTGTGTGTGTGTTCCTTAGGATTTTCTATATGCAAAATTATGTCATCTATAAGTAAAGATACTTCCACTTCTTCCTTTCTGATCTGAATACGTTTTCTTTCTTTCCTGAATCCTCTGTCTAGACCTCCCAGTGCATGTTGAACAATAGTGGCAGGATCAGACATGCTTTTCTTGTTCCTGATCCTAGGGGAACACTTCGTCTTTGCACATTAAACATGATGTTTGCTGTGAGCTTTTCGTGGATGCCCTTTATCAGATTGAGGAAGGTCCCCACTGTTCCTAGTTGTTTTTATCATGAAAGGGTCATCCTGTATTCTGTTAATATTGTTCTATTATATTTATTGCTTTCTATATGTTGAAACAATCTTGTCTTCTTGGGATAAATCTCATGTGTGTGTATAAATATATTTTTTCTTACATGTTGCTGCACTACTTGGTTAGCTAATATTTTATTGAGGAATTTTGTGTCTGTACTCATAAAGTCATGTACTCTTTTTTTTTTTAATGCATTACTTTAAAAAAAATTTATTTATTTATTTGGTTGCACCAGGTCTTAGTTGTGGCAGGCAGGCTCCTTAGTTGCGGTTCCAGGGCTCCTTAGTTGTGGCATGCGAACTCTTAGTTGCAGCATACGTGTGGGATCTAGTTCCCTGACCAAGGGTCAAACCCAGGCCGCCTGCATTGGGAGCATGGAGTCTTATCCATTGCGCCACCAGGGAAGTCCCAAAGTCATCTACTCTTTTAAAATGTTTTTATTCCTATTAGAGTATCTAAAGCTGCTCTGAGTGCTAAGGAAAAGCAGGATGAACAATAAGTCAAGAAGTTTGGTTATTTAAAACCTTAATCCACCATATGATTACTCGTATTCAGTGGGGACTCAACCATGTTAGAAAGGGGTCCCCTCTTATGGTGCTGCAGGGTGTTGACCCTGCACAGTGGCCTTCACTGAATGCCAGAAAGCTTCCCATTTGGTTTGGGAAGTAAATGTAAAATGAAAATTCAAGCAGATTAGCCACTTAATCAAGGTATGATCAAGAGAGTGGAGTGTAATGAAAATATATGCAAAGGAGCTGTGAGTAAAGATTGGGTGAAGGCAATTAAAGCTGGGCGATAAACAAAATTGCTTAAAGCTCGTGATGAGTTGTGATCATGCTGACCTCTAGGTTTGTGGGAAAGCACGAGTGCACCAGAGATGTTAGTCCCTGGTTAGATGCACAAGAGAGGAGAGGTTTGAGGCCATGGGGGGTAGAAGGAGCTCTGAGGCAGGATAATAGAATGCTGTGCACTCAGATAGTTCACAAGTGGGAATTAAACATGAGATTTTAAAAGAAAAACCTACCAACCCACATAATCTTCAGATATTCTCTCCCCTACGACAAGGCTGGAGCTAGAACTGCTTGAAATACACATATATGTTATGTATTGTATTTTATATATATTATCTGTCATATAGATTTTATATCTGTATATGTATATTCAGAGTTTATAGGAAAAGATAAGAAAAACATTGTTTGGATGATTTGTTTCTTAGTAATTTGCTTCCTTTTTTTTACTTAAGTTATTTTACTTAAAGTGAATTTGTGTTTTACACATCATTTATGCCTATAGATTTTTACATTAAATTTTATTTTATGGTTGTAATTACATATCAGAAAAAATGTATTTGCTATATTCGTCATAGCTTGTGTGTGTGTGCGTGTAATTGTACTTCTGAGAGCGATTAAGGCTCTTGAAAGCGGAACAGCATGTGCTGATCTGTACAGTTACCCCTGGTGTGCACTCACATTCTCATAGATTCCCGTTAAAAGAACTTCTTCAGAGAAAGAGAAAAAAAGATTACTTTTTGAAACATGTGACCTATAAATTGTAAAGGTGTTATTTTGCTGATGCAAGTTTAATCCAAGGTGTTACATATTCTACTCAGTATCTTGCTACAAGGACTAAAAAGTATGGCAGGGCCCTCTATTCCTTCAGAAGATGCAATCTGCCGGGATTTTAGTCAAAGTCACAAAATGACAAAAAAGTGTTAGGTAGGTGCATAGAAAACCCTGATAATACAGATGTTACATTTGAGGAGGAAAAGTCCCTGTCCAGACGGCTTGCCGGGCTTCATAGTGAGGTTCTGATCTTCATCTGGTGAAGGGCAGGCCATGTCCAGTTAACAGTCACCTCCTAACAAATAGGGGTAAATCTCATCCTTTTGTTGAAGTAAAATCTCCTAGTAGCATAGTTTTAGGTAGTACATCATATAGCCAACTCTGTACAATTAAAAATTAGATTGGTCTGTTAAAGAACATTAATAGATTGTTAGCTAAAAGTTACCTTTTTTTCTTTTCTAGTTCTTTTGAATGGTATTGCTATTTTAAAAGTAACTCTGATTGTTTTGTATGTATACAAAGTTTCCAGTACACTTTATTGCTCAGAGTGACTTGTTTACCAGTTAAAACAGTGTTTTTTTTCAACAGTCTTGTATGTGTGAAAGTCTGTTCTGTAGTCAGCGACAGGAGCCTCCACCCCGACAAGCTTCCCGCTCAATCTGGGCAGGTGGACGGGGAGCCCTGCGGACCCTGTTGACTGACAGCGGGACCATGTCCCCCTGAGGGGTGGTGTCCTGCACTGAGATCCCCTCCAAATCTGCTGTCAACTGAACTCAGATTCAGTTCAGCAAACATCATCTCCACAGTGACTTTTGTGTTTACAGGAGGTGGAGAACCAAGTAAGAATAAAACACAATTCTTGCCCTGAAGGAAGGGATCTATTTATATTTTTGTAAAAACTTTATTGAGATCTAATTCACATACTATACAGTTCATCCATTTAAAGTGTAAGAGTCAGTGTTTTTTTTTTAACATATTTACAGAGTTGTGTAACCATCACCACGATCAATTTTAGAAAGTTTCCGTCACCCCAGAAAGAAACCCTGAGCCACTTAGCTGTTATCCCCACCCTCCATTCCCTGCAGCATTTGGACCCCATTAATCTACTCTTTGTCTTGCCTCTTCTGAATATTTCATGTAAATAGAATCATATGATATGTGGCCTTTTGTGTCTGGCTTCTTTCACTCTTGCATAATGATTTTAGAGTTCATCCATGTTGCACATGTATGAGTACGTTGTTTCTTTTTAGTTTCAAATAATATTCATTGTGTAGATAAACCACAATTTGCTTATTCATTCATCAGTTGATGGGCATTTGGGTTGTTTTCACTTTTTGACTATTTCAGATACTGCTGCTGTGAATATTTGTGTATGAGTTTTTGCCTGAACATGTTTTCAGTTCTCTTGGGTATATATACTTAGGAGTGAAATTGCTGGGTCATATAGTAATTCTACGTTTGCCTTACTGAGTAGTTAGTGAGTAATTACTTACTGACTCTTTACCACAGGAGCTGCTCTGTTTTAATACCCATCAGTAGTGTGTGAGGGTTACAGTTCCTCCGCGTTCCTCCACACTTGCTGTCTGTGTTTTGTTTATATCATCATAGTGACTGTGAAGTGGAATCTCGTCTTGGGTCTCATTTTTCTTGAATGCCCAATATGATGTTGTTAGCGAACCCAGGTCTGGCTGCTCGCCTCTCAAAAGCCAATTCTCAAGAGACAGGTGTTGGTAGGAAAGGAAATCTTGCTTTATTTTGGAGGCCAGCAACCGGGGGAGAGGGTGGACTCCTGTCCGAGAACCAACTCCTGATGGCTGTTCAGGGGCGGGGCTTTTAAAGGGGGGTTTCAGGGCTGTATAGGCAGAGGGAGGGAGCAGGACAGCACAGTCAGCTCTGACAGGCATCTTGAAATCAGTCATGTGGTGGTCTGATCAGCATCATCTTGGTTGTTTTAAGTACAGTTAATCTTTAGTTCCAAGGTTTGTTCCCATTTCTTTGAGGCCAGTTCTCGGAACTGTGTGAAGTGGAGCAGCTTATGTCACAGCTTCAGTTTGGTCATCATGTCGTCATCCTCCTCCACCTGGTGGGGCTTCAGTATCTGCAAAACGGCTCACAGGAGATGGCTCAGAATATTATCTATAGCCCTTAAGGAGGAACTGAAGGTCCTTGACTGTGCTTAATGACTAAGCTATTATTATTTGGTCTCCTTTTTTTTTTTTTTTTTGCGGTATGCGGGCCTCTCACCACTGTGGCCTCTCCCGTTGCGGAGCATGGGCTCCGGACGCGCAGGCTCAGCGGCCATGGCTCATGGGCCCAGCCGCTCCGCAGCATGTGGGATCCTCCCGGACCGGGGCACGGACCCGTGTCCCCTGCATCGGCAGGCTGACTCTCAACCACTGCGCCACCAGGGAAGCCTTATTTGGTCTCCTTTAACTGTTTTCCTCTGCTTCTGCATCTTCTCACTTCTCTGATTAAACTTATTCTTTGCCTAGAGTTTTGCCACAGACAAAAGGCAGGCTGAGGACATTGGGGGGCAAGGACCTGCCCAAGGCCCTGCTCCATTTCAGTGTCACACATTTATCTGTTTTCATGGCAACTTTGTAAGCTTTTGTCAGTGATTTCGGTTTCATAGTTGAAGAATTGAGGTATAGAGAGGTCAGGTCACGGGCCCTAGACCTCTCACGTGGCGGGCTGGGGGTTTGGGAGCACGCCCTGTTAGCTGGTCTCTAGAACTCCCTTGCCCTTTCTCCTTCACCACCCTGCGTGAGGTCTGATGCACATGGGCTTCTGATGGTAATGGAAGGAAAGCTTTCAGGAACACAGGAGAGGGAGAGGTCAATCCTCACCTCATACATGGGTGTCTTCACATTGGAAGCAGTGTTTGCATTAGTCTTTGAAGGATGTGAGAAATGGGGTGGAAGAGAATATTCTGTAGAAGGAACAGTATGCACGAAAGTAAGATGGCAGGAAGTTCCTGGCAAATTTAGGAATTATCGGTGTCACGAGCAGCGTGCTGAGCTTCAGGGTAGGGGTTGGGGGAGGGGGAGGAGGAGGTGAGAAGTGACGTAGAACATTAGGCTCACACTGATTAGTGATTTGTAAATGTTTTTACTTTATTTAAAATATGAAATAATTTTTAAGATTCAGAAGAGTCACAACAACAACAACAAAAAAATCCTCCTCCTTTGCCAGAACAGTTGGGATTAAGTTGCCAAGATGCACGCTTTGCCCGTCACCCAATAATGTCCTTTATGAAAAAAAAAACAAATAAGCAAACAGAAAAACAGAGTTAATCCAGGCTCACAGGTTGTGCTTACTTTTCATGTCTCTTTAGTGTCCCTCAATCTGCAGTGGTTCTTCAGTCTTGGCCTTGACTCTCAAGAACTTGACACTTTGGTGGAGTACAGGCCGGTTGTTCTGTAACATGCTTCTCACCTTGGGCTTGTCTGATGTCGTGGATGTGGGTTCTACACCTGGGGAGGAGTGTCCCGGAAGCATTGCTCAGTTCTCACGGCATCCGCTCAGGTGGTACACGATTTCACGGCCCCTTTGCTGTCGACGTCGACCTCGGTCACTTGATTACAGTGGTGTGTGGCAAGCTTCTCCACTGGAAAATTACTCTTTTTCCTTTTGTAGTTAAGATGTTTTTGCTGGAGAGTGACTTGAGATTATGGAAGTACTCTGTTCCTCATCAAACTGTCACCCACTAGTTTTTAGCATCTGTTGATGTTCATGAGATGAATTAGTTACTAGTGTGATATTTGCCAAATGGTGCTTTTCTAATTTCATTATTCCTTCTATATTTATTAGTTGACTTGTGCTCCCCATGATTTATTTATTCAGTTTTTATAATCTGTTACTATCATTATGTAGGACCTTAGTCAGGGGACGGTGGGATGGAAAGGCTGGTGAGCAGCCTTTCTTGACCTCAAGGAGCTGACGGTCTACTGGGGCCTGTTTGGTGAGTTTATAAATATTGTTATAGATGATAGCAGTGAAATTAGTCAGAGGTAACACCTGGCCAGAAAGGGAAAGACGTGCTTCACTGAGAAGATTATATGAAGGTGTACTGCCCTATAACAAATGACCATGAAGTTTGTGGCTTAAAGCAGTACAGGTTTCCTATCTTACCGTTCTGGAAGGCAGGAGTCCAAAATGGATTTCACTTCAGTTTTGGGATATTTATCAGGAATTAGTAGGATGGGTAGATCAAGGCCATTTTATGAAAGATCTTTAAAAGCTGGAATGAGGAGTTGATAGTCAAATCTCTGATGTAACTATGGTTAAACATTTATTTGGCAATAGTAGGCCAGATTAGAAAGGAGGCTGGGACGGCCACTAGGGAGATTCACTGTACGTGAAAATAAGGAACGTGGGCCTTAACCAGGGCTGTGGGTCTGGGGCTGGGGAGGGATGAGGCTCTTTAGAATTGCTGCTTACTTGATTTGGCAGGTGACTGACTAAGCAGACCTACATGAGCTCTTTATTCAGAGTTTCTTGTGGTCTGCAGGGCTCTGGGAATTGATGGGCCACGGAAATAAATTGGGTTCCTGACCTAGCAAGGCTCTCTTTTCTTGTAAATATTGTGTTCTACAGTAAATGCATTTTAATGCAATAGCAAAAAGCCTTCCAAAGCAGAAAAAGAATTAACTTGCATAGTTTGCTAACTGCGGAACAGCTTTCTGTGGCCATTTGATACAAGGTGCCATACTGTTTTATGTTATTGTTTCTGCACCTCAGGTGGGCGGCATGTGGGATCTTCCCGGACCAGGGCTCAAACCCGTGTCTTCTGCACTGGCAGGAGGATTCTTAACCACTGTGCCACCAGGGAAGTCCCTGGAAATAATTTTTAAGCATTAGGTAAATACTTCTAGATTACTCTCCACATAGTTTTATAGTTTTTTTCTTCCAACAATATTAGAAAATTCAGACATTAAAAACAAAGGAAAAAAAAAAGGAACAAGACCAGATCTCTCAAAATATAGGCACAAATTTTCTGTGAAGATCTTAAAATTTGTTTTTTTGCTGTTGAGTTGTATGAGTTCTTTATATATTTTGGATATTAACCCCTTATCAGATAAATGATTTGCAAACATTTTCTCTCATTCAGTAGGTTGTCTTCTCATTTTGTTGATAGTTTTCTTTGCTGTGCATAGCATTTTAGTTTGATATAGTCCCACTCATTTATTTTTACTTTCGTTGCCTTTGCTTTTTGTATCAAATCCAGAAAATCATCACCAGGACCAATGTCAAGGAGCTTACTGCCTATGTTTTCTTCTAGGAGTTTTAAGGTTTCAGGTCTTAGCATTCATGTCTTTAATCAGCTTTCCAGGGTTCTATAATGTAAACTAACTTGCTCCCTACTGGCATTTCTCTGTAACAGATTTATGTTTTTCATTCTTAGCTACTGAATGTTAAATCAGTTTTCATTCACTTATTTCCTTTTCACACTTCCAGAAATTTTTGTTGACAGTTCTCATCTGCTTTTGGCTTTTTACCTGTTGTCATTGTGACTTTATGTCCTTGTATTAGTTTTATTAAATTTTTTTGTATAACCTACATTTTATTTATACTTTCTTTCTATGTTCATTTCTCCTTCCACCCGAGTTACTCTCCCCAAGTGAGTATTGGGTTGGCCAAAAAGTCTGTTCGGGTTTTTCTGGAAGACGTTACAAAAACCCTAGCGAATTTTTTGGCCAACCCCATAGCAGTTGGTGGTAATCCCTCCATGTTAATTACCATGAGCTAACTAGCATATCAAACCACTTCATAAATTTTAGTGCCTTAACACATTAAGAATTGATTTCTTGCTCCTGTCATAGTACAGTAATGGTTGATAGGGGTTAGTTCTGTTCCATTTAATTACTCTGGGATTGGGGCTCCCCCAGGTCCTTGGGAATCTTTCCGTCTGACCTGAGATTGGAAAGAGGACTGATGGTTACACATGAGAGGGGTTTGGCGCCAAACTCAGAAGTAGCTTGTTACAATCATTTCTACCCACATGCATTGGCCAGAACTGTTACATAACTGCATTCAAATGCATGGGAGTAAAGGAAATGTAGTTCAGCTATTTTCCCAAGAGGGAAATGAACAATTAGCCATTCTATGCTATGCATATTTTGCTAATTCCCATATCATTGCATATACACACACATATGCACACTCAGACACTCGTATGTTCATGAACCCATGTCTTTTTTTAGATTATTGCTTGTGGTATAAAAATGGGCTTATATTATGTACATCTTTTTCCATCTTTTTTTATGTTGCTCAACTATGTCTCATGGCAAATCTCTTCCAACTCATTTGTTATATAGTTCTAATTCTTTATAAAGCCTACATAATATTCCACGATGTGTTGTATCAAAATTAATTCAGTATTTTCTCTGTTGATAAGTGTTCATTTAAAAATGCCTTTATTAGGGCTTCCCTGGTGGCGCAGTGGTTGAGAGTCCGCCTGCCAATGCAGGGGAAACGGGTTCGTGCCCCGGTCTGGGAAGATCCCACATGCCATGGAGCGACTAGGCCCGTGAGCCATGGCCGCTGAGCCTGTGCGTCCAGAGCCTGTGCTCCGCAACGGGAGAGGCCACAACAGTGAGAGGCCCGCGTACTGCAAAAAAAAAAAAAAAAGATAAAAATGCCTTTATTGATACTTTGGTGGCATTTAGAAGTGAGCAGAGCTAAATGTTCTACATTTTTAAGTTGGAAATCTAGCACTCAAACTTGTTGTGAACAAATGCTAAACGCAAGTTTATTTTCAGAAATAAAGCTATAATGATTGATAACTTGGGAGATGATGGAATGTACTTTGTAGGAATAACAGCAGTTTGTTTCTTTAGATTCCCCAGAATCAGTTGGCTGGACATACTTATTAGCAAATATTCTAGATGTTTGAGGAGCACATAGAAATATTTAGCAAGCTATGTTCTGATACCAAATAACTACTTAACTTTACTTCATAATTTATAAAGCTAAAATTACATTAGCAAAATTTAACAGTATAAATAAATCTTTTATTTAATTGCAACATTAACTGTTAACTTGTTTTGGGTAAACAAAGAATTACTATATTTTAAATGGCATTGTACTCTTTCCTGTAGATAGATTCTACTGGCATAAGGAAGGTGAGAGTTCAGAGAAAAACTAATTAAGTGCCTGGGAAGAGTGAGGTACCGCTAGAAACTAGTAACAAAGAATAGTAAAGACATAACGTACAAGGGTCATTATGTTAGTCGTAGAATATTACTCAGTGAAATATTATGTAGTTAGTGACATTGAGAGAAAAATAGGAGCGAAATAAACAATGTGTTTTTCTATCATGTTAGCTACTGAGAGACAGACAGAGGGAGTGAGACAGAGAAAGAGGTGATTAACCCCATCTCGAATGCCTGGGCTGCATTAGGTGCTGTGGGAGCCATGGGCTTTTTGAAGACAAGTCTGCTGGGAGCTTGGCCAGGGTGGCACAGATGGGTTGCTTCCCGTGATCTCTCTTTCCTCAGTCTATGCTGAAAACAGTCCCTCTCAGCCATAATTTGAGCAAAATGAGCTCTCTGACACATGCTTGAGGTGCTGCTTGTCCACACTGTAGACCCAAGAGTTCTCCGGGTGCTTTAGCATGTGAGTGACGACCAAGTAGCAGTTCTGATGTCCTGTTTTAAATATTAGGGAGTCTAATTTGTATTCTTTGGCCAGAAAGGATATTTTAACTTTAATTGTAACGAGCTGAATGAGAGTCTAGGACTTCTGGCATCTAAGGTACGGTCAATGTGAGGTGAGTTTCGATGTGTCTTTTGAAAACCAAATTGGGGGAACCTGAAGTAGGCTTAACCGTGATTGTCTTCACGTCTGGTGGTCAGTGGGGTACAGTGTCTGACCCAGGATGCTTGGTGGTCATGCAGTGTTAGGATGGTTTTCATAACTGGCCCCTCTGTGTGCAGAACCAGAGGGAAGGTCCCAGTCAGTGGTGGCTTTTCTCAGTCTCTACCATTGGGAGGCCCGGAGTCTGGACAAGTCCCTGCTCTGCCTTGTGAGCGCTGTCTGAATCAGTCTCTCAGAATGATGGCGAAACCCACTCAGGCTTCCCTGGTTCTGGTGGTCCGGCCCTCATTGCCTGCTCATGCTGGTGCTTTCTCCTGCCCAGTGCCCAGCAGCCTGCAAAGCATCACTGGGCCTCAGAGCAGCTCTCTGCAGGTCTTGATCTCTGTAAATTGCAGGTCAGGAGACCTGGGCTCGAGCTTTGGCTTCATTATTAGTTGTCTTGCCTTTGACATGTCACTTAAAATACCAGGTCTCACTTTCCTCATCAGTAAAATGAAGAGTTAGATGAAGAGGACTCTTAAGTCCTTCCAGCATGTATTTATGGTCAATGTTCTGTCCATTCTTCTTGGTAAGACTCTTAGCAGATCCCTGTTTATTGCTGGTTGTTAAACAGCACTATTGTCCATTACTTAAAAATTGCTTGTCCTGGGACACCAATGGTTTTTGGTTCCGGAATTGGCCCCTGGTATAACTATTGTTGTCTTGTTTCCGTGGGACAGGTTACCCAGACCAGAAGGTCAGGAACGTATTTATTCATGATCCCGGTTCTTTAGAAGGAAGGATCCGGTGGCAGAATTATGTTTTGATTTAGGCTGTTGTTGTAGGAAGAGCCTGTAACCAGTCTCTCACCCTTCAGCTGGCCTTTCTTACGTGGAAAGTTGAGGAGTGCCATTTGCCCGTACAGATGCCACAAATCAGATGCCTCGCCTGGGCTCTGTCCAGGCTGCAGTGCTGCTTGGGAGCTGAGCCAGGGATGATTCAGGAGCATCATCCTGTCCTAACAGTGCCTCAGAATCCCAGCAGCGCCAGCGGGAAAGCAGCGTCGTACCAGCTCCAGTTACCGCAGTATTCAATGCAGACTTCTCAGGAAATGCATTTCATTCATCTAACAGATATTTACCAAATAGTTATTGCGTGATAATGACAGCACTGTTCTAGGCTCAGAGAAAATAGCAGTGACGTGAATAAATTTCTGTCAGAAGTCAGTAACATGCTAATGGGCAAGAGAAATGTGCAAAATATGAATAGTTAGGGGGTCAGTGCTGTGGAGAAGAATAGGGCGGGTGATGCAGTGGGGAGGGGCACGGCCTGTCTCAGGAGGTCGTGACACTGGAATAGCAGCTTAGAGGAGGGGTGTATCTGGGGAGTGGGGAGGCGGTGGGGGGCGTCTCCTTCGGGGGAGAGAGCTCGAGGGGGAGGAGGCCGTGGCGTCCGGTGGCAGCAGAGGGGAGGCCGGCTGTGCAGGGCCTGGCGTCGGGTGAGGACCTGCTTCTTTCCTGAGTGATGCAGGCAGCCCTTGGAATGACACGATTTAGTTTTCACTTATGCTTCCCTTGGTTTGGCCTTGAGTTTCCCTGAGTGTGTATCCTCTTTAAGGGCTTTTCTTGACTTTAGATCTCTTGAACTCAAAGCTCTGGAATTGACCTCTGTCCCCCTAGCTTCCTGACACCAGGAAGGAGGCGGGCGTCGCCCTTTCCAGGAGGAGCTCCACGGCTTCTCCGGAGGTGGTCCTTAGCCTTCAGAAAGGGCCCCTGAGCCCTAATCTCCTCCGCACGCCATCCCCCTAGGCTGTCATCTGCCCGAGGACCCTTTTCCCCCTCTCTCCCTCTTCTCCCCACGGGGAGGTCCTAAGCACCCGGCTACACCCTGTGTGTGATCCCTGGTCCCCTCCCTCAGGTCTGCCACACCTGTGCCCGGTTTTCTCCCAGTGTTGCCCTTCCCTGACATTTCAGACTCTAAACAGTGCGAGATGCGGTGGGCTGTGAATAAACGCACTGACACCTGTAGCCCTGTCTTCCGTCCTCCACCCGCATCCCCTCCCCGTGATCCTGCACCTTGGCCTCCAGGGGGAGCTCGCCCCACCGTCCTGAGGCCTGGAGGATGGACGCCCTAGCGTACTGGGGGAGCAGTGATGAAGGATGTGGGCAACTGAATGAGACATCACTCTTCAAATCCCATTTCCTCTGCATTCTAACTGTACAACACTGAGTGAACTGCTCAAGCTCCCTGAGCCTCACCTGTAAAATGAGGAGAAAAAGGTGTATGTGAGGAATAAATGAATCAGTGTGGGTGGAGCGGGCATTACGGCGTTACCAGTAAATGGAAGCCAGTTAGACAAGGTTTTCTTTTCTTTTTAATAAATCTATTTACTTACTTATGGCTGTGTTGGGTCTTCGTTGCTGCATGCGGGCTTTCTCTAGTTGCAGCGAGCGGGGGCTGCTCTTCATTGCGGTGCGCCGGCTGGCTCAGGGCTGGGCCAGGAGGAGGACAGTGGGAATGGGTGGTGTTTGCAAGACTCCTGGGGCTGGAAGACGCTCTTTTCTTCCTTGGGTTCACTGAACAGGGAAGATAGACCTAATGCACGTGTTTCCTCTTTTTTGCACATGCATAGCTCATTTCTAGAGAGTCGCACAGAGGCAGTGAGTACTTAAGAATCACTTAAAATAGCCATAGTCTCTTATTTTCACGTATTGATCACGTAAATCAGGGTGGGATTGTCCCTCTCGTAACAGCAGCTGGGTTTCTCGGGGCAGGACTAGTTGCTTCCTCTCCTGTGCACCATGCATTCCTCCCTCAACCCACCACACGCTGGTTTCCTTTGTCACCGTTGCCCTGAATCTGCCGGTCAGGTCCCTGGGCCAGGAACCTGGAGCAGGCAGAGAGGAGCCAATGCTGAAGGGGCAGATTCAGAACCCACGCAGGAATATGGAGGCCCAGGATACAAGGAATGAGTTTGGACAGTTTTTAAACATATGAGCTATAAAGGTAAATGCAACTGCAGAAATAATTATTGAAACATAAGTTATGTAACATAACTCACGTAGAGAAGGACAATAATCAAAAGAAATCCTAAAAGAGTTTTTTTTTTTTAAAAGTCCAGCTTAAATGTGTTTACAGAAGTTAGATAAAGCAAACCTGTTATGAAAGTAAATGTAAATGTTTTTTAAAATCCACTTAGGAGGTGTTTAACAGATACACCTGAAACAAAATAATATAAAAATGATAAAGATGGGCAAAATCTTATCAGACAAACATAAACAGAAAATAACCAAATGGCATACAATTTAATTTTTAGTAGAAAGGAGAATTTGAGGCAAAATGCAATAAATGTGTCCAAAAGGTAAAATTTCCCTATATTAAATAAAAAGTGCAGTTACTATTGAATATTACATATGCTTTTATATGTTAAACATTATAAGGTCAACATGTGATGCAAAATATCCCAAGATCCAGCAGTTTTACTCCTGGATGCATTCCAACAGAAATGTATACTTCTGGTCCCTGCAAAAAACACGCTAGAATATTTGTAACAGCACTTTCTGTGATAGCCCCCAAATTAAAACTCCTCAGATGACCATCACCAGTAGAAAGGATGAATAAATTGTGAGATACCCCTGAATGGAGTACTATGCAGCAGTGAAAATGAACAACCCTCACACAGCAGTCTATAGAACCTTGAAGCCAGACTACTGAGCAATAGCCCAGGACCACAGATGAGCACAGGCTGTGTGAGTCCATTCATACAAGGAGAAAAGGGAATGAGCAGAGCTCATCTCAGAGGGCAGAAGCCAGAACAGGTGGCTCCCTTTGAGGAAAGTGGGGCCGTGACCAGACGGGGGCAGGATGGGGACGGGGTGTCCCATGTTCTGGTTACGTGGGAGAGTTTATGACAATTTCTCAATCTGTCCACTTGATTTGTATATTTTTTAAAAATATATTTTATTTTGGCAAAACATTTAAACGTGAACAAAAAAATTATCAGAAGTACTGGAAAACTGTACAGAAAATTTATTTTAGAGATTCCTGCATATTGCTTCAGGCTTTTTGCTTAAATAAGAAATAAACAGATTTTTGAGTAATACAGCTATTTAGATTGAATTAATGCATATTGATATTACACCTTAAAACATATCTGTGTGTATGTATTGATATATACTTTAAATACTTTTTAACTGTTGATCCTGTGTTATACCAAGAAGAAATCTTAAAGTCTCCCAAATAGGAATTGTACGGACCATGTGATATTCTGAAACTACCATGTGGTAAACTGGAAATTATTATTAATATTTTAAACAACTTCAAAAATTAACCACTTGGGCTGTCTCTTAAATATTTGGCCAATGATTAAATCAAGATGACAATTACACATTATAATTGTTTTTTTAGAAAGTAAAGGTGAGAAAGATAAATATTTCCTAAAAGTTTGTCCAGATGTCTAAAGCTGTATTGAGGGACAGCCGTGGTAAATTCATAGCCTTAAATGCTTATATTATTTTTGAACAAATAAAAATAATTATGTTTATAATTCAGTTTGGCAAGACAACTATAAAACAAACCTAAGGGAACTATGAGGAAAGAGGTGATAAGACTAAAAACAGCAAACGAATTAGTTAGGAAAGACAAAAGAAAACAATAGATCTGATGGGTGAGTCTAAGTACTCATTTCTTGAAAGGAAAAAGAAAACAACACAGTAATATAGACAGACCTCTGGCAAATGTAATTAGGAATAAAATAACACAAGCATAAAGAGAAACAAGAAACCCAATTAGACAGAAATTTTTAAACATAGTGTGCTTTATATCATGTTATACCAATATATATTTTAAAATTGCAATGATAAATAACAAACCTGGGATATTGTAATTACAAACATTTAATTATGAGAATAAAACCCTAATCGATGCAGAATTATTGGAGGAACTGGAAAGATCATCAGTTCATGGTGTGAGGTCAGACAGTGATTGTGAGTTTTTTCAAGCATCTCAAGAGGCCTCCTGGGGGTGGCCTGGCTCTGCCCAGTGCTCAGACCCCCATTCGACCTCGGTTCACCTGCTTACCCTCATGGAGTGAATGCATGGACCAGTGAGTGCGTGCACACGAGCATAGTGGGGGCGAAACAGCCCTCTCAGAGGTTATCACAGACTTAACGTTCTTAATAGGGGCTATTGAATAGTGAGCATTCAATTAACAGTGGGTATTATTATTAGCAGATGTCTCATAGTATATGGCAATCAGAATATCAGTGAGTAATCATTTGATATTTATTTATTTTTCAGGTTATCCTGAGCCAGAAAAATTTTCCTGGACAGAATATCTGGAAGCTACTCGAACTAATGCAGTACCTGCCAAAGTTTTTAAAATGGTAAGTTTGGATCTGTAGCACTCCCAGCTTTTTTCAACAGTGTCCGTGTGGAATGGTGCCTTCATTTGGCAATTCAAAATCATTCTAGTTTTCTCCTTTTAAATTCAAGTGTTGTTTCCATGACCAATTTGCTTTGCTTTTCAGTTAAAAATACAAAGGAGGTGACTCATTTACTGTTGTTCCTATACACCAGTGTAGGTGACGATTTCCCTCCTTGAAGTCCGGTTGGAAGCCCCCTCAGCCTCTGATGACTGAGCCCTTCCTTTCTGGGTTTGTTGGTCCTCTGAGTGGGAACCCTGAGCTTTCGGTCTCAGGGACTGTTTGACGGTCGATGATGCCGGGATAAAATAGATGGAGTGTATGTAGCCCCTGTGTGTTACCCTTTCACCTATTTTGAAGGAACATTGCTTTTAGCAATTTGTCAGAATACCAACTTGTAAAGTTCAAATTTGTACGTACCCATTTATTCCAGGATTAAACCAAGTATAAAGAAAGTGTACTGATAGCATAGTTAGAGATACTTACGTTCTAAACCAGTGGTTTTCAAGCTCTGTTCCCTTTCAGCTATGTGTCCCTGACTCATCTTTAATCAGAATGTTATATAGTGAGCTTCTCCATGTGATTTCTTTTACTGAAAGTTTTCTAAAGATCAAAAGGGGTTTAAAACAGAATGCTATTTTGTTTTTTACAACAATTGATTAAAATAGGTCGAATTTGGAGGAAGAGGTATAATCAAATTAAGAGGGCTAGAAGTTCTGGCGTGCTAGAAAGCGTTTCAAGAATTGCAAAAATTCAATAAGCAAAAATACCAGCTGCTTGTAGTCTCACTTTCTCTCTTGCTTTATGTCAAAACTTCACTTTACTTTTCCAAGAAGAAAATTACAAGAAAATCATATTATGAAAAGATTCAGTTAAAAAGGCAACCTCCAGCCTCTGTCACGGGGTTATTAAGGGTTCACCTCAAGCTGTAT
This sequence comes from Phocoena sinus, assembly GCF_008692025.1. Lineage (NCBI taxonomy): Eukaryota > Metazoa > Chordata > Mammalia > Artiodactyla > Phocoenidae > Phocoena > Phocoena sinus. The sequence goes on along the minus strand of NC_045776.1, from coordinate 57,221,049 downwards.
GTCTTTGGCATCTGCAATCTGAAACAGTTACCTTTGTTATCAGCATGGTGACCTCGGGGAGAAAAGAAATATGTTCAAGGATCAGAGACCTAATTATAGTCAGTATGCTCCATTTAGTAGACATAATAATGCATTTTAGAAACAAATATGCTTCCACAAAAGCTGGAGAGGAACAAACCAGGTATAGTAGAAAGATTTAACTGTTTTGTAAGTCAGCCATTATCAAAAGTTTTATTTTCCCACTGCCACTTTCTAGACTTGAGAAATTCAGTACCCTGTGTAATAGCTTTCAAAGTGAAACTTTTTGCCATCCTTAAACACTGGCAGAGTTGTCTTTTGACTGATTTTTGGTAAATTTCCTCAGTTTCAATGATTTGGTAAAAGCCCCAGTGCATTTTTTTCCCCACTCCATTTTCTTTAGTGTTTCCTGAGTGTCCATCGTTGTAGACTCCTGGTTCCCAGCATTTTAAGACTTAGAAGAAACCCTAAATTAATACAGTTTAACATGCTTATGTTAAAGATGAAGCACCAAAAGCACAGATTATGACTTTAAATTATATTGTGGTATGATTTTAAAACATTTAGCTGTTATAATGATGGCAGCTTTTATCTATTTTAAAATTTAAAGGATCATGTTTATCCTTTCTAATTATTTGTTAATTTTGCCTTCTGTGTCTTACACTCCAAAACTGGGCAGTGATAATAGTCAATGATTTCTTAATTTAAAAGGTTAATTTTAGAAAAAAAATAACATCTAAACCAACAGATAAATTATAATAAGATCCTTTTTTGAACTTGTGACCATTCATGAATTCATGATTTAATCTTTGTCTTTTAGCTATCTTGAAAATTACCAAAATATTCTTTTTCCTCCTGCAGGTTTTTATGAAAGTGGAGAAAATCATATGCATGAAGGTCTATGTGCTCTTAAAACTAAATTCCAGTTGTATTAAATATCTGATGTAAAGTTAGAACAGTCATATTTTAGAAAACGTTAGTAGCACGTCTGAATTATTGGATTTCGCATAACTTGTTGCTCTTGTAATGTTACAGCGGTTGCCCCATGGTTTTCTCCCGAATATGAAACTTGAAGTCGTGGATAAACGAAACCCCAGGTTAATTCGTGTTGCTACGATTATAGATGTTGATGACCAAAGAATAAAGGTACACGTTTGGATTAGTACGATATTGTATTGGCGTTTTCCCTACGTTTCCTGTGAGACTGGCTTCAGAGGCTCTGATTTCTTATCTCAGCAGGAGAATCAAACTGGCCTGACTTCACTGCTGGTCACGAGACTCTGGTAGAAGGTCCTCTAGCCAGTGTGTGTGGAAGGGGACTCTGTAGATTAGACACGACTGATTTTCAGAGGGTTCTTACACGTCCCTGTTTGGATTTGCTGCGTAGACGTTATACATTTTGTTCCTATTTTTTTAGAAAAGCTTCTTTTTGTCGGTATTATCAGATTTTTCTTGAAACTGTTGTCATTAAACACCTTAACAAGAACGATTACCTCCTTGTTCTCTCCTATTCAAACAAAAGGTTAGATTTTGAAGTGAAAATTTGATTCACAGATTTCTATATCATCCTTGCTGTGACATCTGTTTTTTTAAAAATATACACATCTTCAAAATTAAATTATCATTAAGTGAAAGCCTTTCATTTTTTTCTACAGAAAGCTGAAAGCATCTGTGGAATTCAATAAATCTTCTACAGCATATGACAGTTCAAAACTTATTTTCCACCCAAGCACAGTTTATTTTCATATTAATAAAAAGATCGAAGCCAACGAATATTTATAGAAATTATTAAGAAAGATGTATTTAAGTTCGATATACAGTTTGATATAATTTAAAAGAAGTCTTATTTGCTATATGCCTAATTTGAAAACAACTTCTAATTCATCTCATAGAGAATGATCAGTACGTACATTTTAGTAGAACATAGAGATGTGTATTTGGCTTGGCCATGGATTATCAGAGGCAGATATTGGCGATGTCCTTTATTTTTCTGACAAATGAAAACTGTGCTAAACGCTATTCAGGAATAATATGTTATAGGTATTTTCTCCCACATACATTGTTACTAAGGTTTTATTTTAAATTTAATCATATTGCATAAATTCTTATTTGTAGCTTTTTCTTGTTTACTCTTTTTAAAATTTATTTATCTATTTATGGCTGTGTTGGGTCTTCGCTGCTGCGTGCGGGCTTTCTCTAGTTGCGGTGAGCAAAGGCTACTCTTCGTTGTGGTGTGCGGGCTTCTCACTGCGGTGGCTTCTCTTGTTGGGCAGCACAGGCTCTAGGCGCGTGGGCTTCAGTAGTTGTGGCATGCAGGCTTAGTTGCTCCATGGCATGTGGGATCTTCCTGGACCAGAGCTCGAACCCGTGTCCCCTGCATTGGCAGGCGGATTCTTAACCACTTCACTACCAAGGAAGTCCCTTATTGTTGTTTACTCTTATAGCACTTACTGTGGGATTGATTTTTAGATATCATAATTACTTTATAAATTCAGTAATATTTCATTATTGAAAATGAACATCAGGTTCTTTTCTTTAAATTCTTATTTAACTTTCATTGTAAAGTTATTGCATTTATAGGAAAAGCTTAATCTTAATAGTACATAAAATGTTATTTAGAATTTTAATTGACAGATTATTTTCTTGTGGTTCCTAAGATACATACAATAGTATCCAATTTAACGTATTTGTCAGCTTACAGTGTGATCATATTGGATTAGTATTACCGTAAAAGACCATTTGAAAACCTTTAGCTCCTAAAGTAAGTTTAGTATATTCCTTATTTACCGTCTCAGCATTGGACTTTAAAAATCTCTTAAGATTTAGCTCATCCTTCCAAAGAAGTATTTCATGTCTCTTCTCCTTATTCTTTTTCTTTCATGGAAATTGCTTTGACCATTACTAGAAGAAAAAGAGTTGAAAAGTATTGGGTACTTTTCACAGGCTTAGAACCCTAAGTGTTACCTCTGTGGTTGTGGGCATAATGGAAACCCCTTTAGGATTTTAGGGCTAAATTAAGATGTGAAATGGTGCTTTAGAAAATGTGCAATGCGTTGCTTCCACACACCCTTCAGTCTGCCAGAATGTATTAGTCTTGGAATGACATAGGTGTCTCTGGGCTGTGGAAAACTTGCGGTCTCCCAAAGAGCCTCTGACCTCCTGCAACACCTACCACCATGGCCCCCACCCCTTCCCTCCCCAGGCAGGCCCTCAGCTGGGTAAATGCTTGTCCTGCCCCGTGAGGTGGAGGTGAGGGGATTGTCTGGGGGGCTGGCGCAGATGTCTGAATGGAAACAACTTATAGAGAAGGTTCAGAAGCATGGCTTAAAGTTCCATTCATGGGTGTTCCCAGGGAATACAAGGTGTTGAAAATGAGTGTCAGGTTTTTCTCTGAATTCTTGTCTAAGTAGATTGAAGGTAGTGGTGGGGTTGTCTTTGTCAGTTGAGAAAGCAGTTGACCCTTTCCTGGTCTCCTCTTGGCCGGGGACATCCCTTTGTTCCTTTATTAATGTGTTGGTTATATGGTTCCACAATTTCCTCTTTTAATGTCGGTATCCTTCAAGGACTGTTTTTATTGCTGTCGTGTGATAGATGCTTAATGTATGTGTGAACGAGGGAAGGAGTGAAGGATGAGTGGCATGGAATGTACCTTGGCATCCTCCCATTTGAATGAGACAGTTGTGATAGTCACAAAGCACTCTTCCCTCATGCTCAGCTGCTCTCCTGACTCCTCTTCCCTTGGACATCTAACTCAGCCTACTGCACAGGAAAGCGCCATAGGTTACACTGGTCAGGTTTGATTCCAGCTCTGACCGTGTTGGTAACTTGGTAGTTACTCAACTTATTTACACTTTCCTCATCTGGAGAGCGACGTGGTTCACAGTGCCCACCTCCCAGGCTGGCTTTGAGCATCTGAATGAAGACTGTATACAAAACTCCTGGAACTGTGCCCTGCTCTTTGTAGGGCATCAGCTGGCCGCCGCTGCTGTTATTAGTCAGTGCAGGTGCCCTGGGCTGCGCTCCCGGGGGCCCTGGTTTTCTGTGCTAATGAAGTAATTGTCATCAGTAGAGGGAGAGGAAACAAGCCCAGGCTACTTGGTGAGCGAAGCAGGGAGTCCCCGGGGATGCTAACGGAGCATGTGCGATTGTGCCACTGGCCTGGGTTTGAGTGTTGGGGGCCAGCCTGGTGAACAGCAAGAGCGATCTTAGTACTGATGGTGATGACGGTGTCAGACACTCTTCTAAGGGCTTTATATACAGTAGTGTATCCTCACAGCCACTGGGTGACATAAGGTACTCTTGTACCCATTTTATAGATGAGGAAACTGAAACTCAGAGAGGTTAAGTAAATGGTCCAAGGTAGCACGCTAGTATATGGGGGAACCAGGCTTTAAACCCTGGGTTTCAAACAGGGTTTTTCAACCCTAGAGCTTATATTCTTCCTGCTCCTACTCTTAGGTTCTACTTTTTGTCATAACTATCCCACTTGCTAGAGGGAGAGCAGATGTCTAGGACAGGGAGTGGAGTTCATCTGTAACACCACTCTGCTGTGTCTTTTGTGCACAGCTCACGTTGCCTGTCCTGCCTGGAGGTTTGTGTGGTCCTGGCGTTCCATGGCAGAGCACAGCAGACCCAGCAAAGACACACTTTGTTCTTTTCTGCCACTCCCTAAATATATAATTGCCCACATGTGCTTGATTAGTTCTGCTTTATAACAGCGTTTTGAAACAAAATTCACATACCGTAAAAGGTATTGGTTTTGAGTTTGTTCCCAGAAGTGTACAACTGTCACCACTATCTAAGTTTATAACATTTTCATCCCCCCCAAAAGAAAGCTCGTGTCCATTAGCAATAACTATTCGTTCTACACCTCCACCTTAGCCCCTGATAATCCGGCTTTCTGTCTCTATGGCTTTGCCTATTCTGAACATCTCATATAAATGGAATGATGTAATATGTGACTCTTTGTGTCTGGCTTCTTTCACTTACTGTAATGTTTTGAAGGTTTCATCCAAGTTGTAGCATGTAGCAGTACTTGATCCCTTTTCATTTCTGAATAGTATTCCACTGTATGCATGTACCACATGTTGTTCATTCATCATGGGTAGACATTTGGGTTGTTTCCACTTTTTGGCTATTTTAAAAATTAATTAATTAATTAATTTATGGCTGCGTTGAGTCTTCGTTGCTGTGTGCGCGCTTTCTCTACTTGTGGTGAGCAAGGGCTACTCTTTGTTGCGGTGCACAGGCTTCTCATTGCAGTGGCTTCTCTTGTTGCGGAGCACGGGCTCTAGGCGTGTGGGCTTCAGTAGTTGTGGCTTGCGGGCTCTAGAGTGCAGGCTCAGTACTTGTGGCGCACGGGCTTAGTTGCTCCGCGGCATGTGGAGCAAGGGACCAGGGCCCAAACATGTGTCCCCTGCAATGGTGGGTGGATTCTTAACCACTGCTTTTTGGCTATTTTAAATAATGGTGCTGTGAACATTTGTGTGTGTTTTTGTGTGGACATAATGTCTTCACTTCTCTTAGGTGTATATCTAGGAGTAGAATTGCTGCGTCCTATGATAATTCTTTGTTTAACGTTGTGCTCCGAAGTGGCTGCACCGTTTTACATTCTCACCAGCGGTATACAAAGGTTCCAGTGTCTCTACATCCTTACCAACATTTGTTATTGTCTATTTTATTTATTATGCTTATCTCACTGGGCCCGAAGTGTTTAGCTCCAAAGAATCTGAATTATTACCTGTGACCACTAAAGAGAAGGTGGATGCAGCGGTTGTTGCTTCGTGGTTGCAGTAGTAGAAGCAGGAGCAGTAGTGGGTGTGGTGACGTCAGTCTCAGGAGTCACAGACACAGTAATAGGAAAGTAAGAAGACCCAGGTGCCGAATGTGGGCTTTGTTCCAGGGAGCTTGTTGAGTATGTCACATATCGCATCTTTATCGTCACAACAACTCTCTTGTTTATTTTTTATTGAGATATGATTGACGTATAGCAGTATATTGTTGATAGTTTCAGGTGTACCATATGATTGGAGATTTGTATATGTTGGGAAAGCATCACCACAATAAGTCTAGTTACACAACAGCCCTTCCAGGTAGGTGTTATTTCTTCTTTGCAGTTGGCACGAACTGAATTTGACCAAGGTTGCACAACTAGTTTACACTTAGATATTTCTAACTCATTTTAGCCCTTACTCTGCAGCTTTGATGAGCCATTGGCATTAGGGGTTATAATTGTCAGTGTTAGGGATGATGGCAGCCGTATTCAAGATACTCTGTACTCCGCCGGTGCTAGCCAGGCCAGATATTCTGATTTTCATAATGAAAATATCAATTTGGTTGTGTGTGGTTCATTGGTAGGTGAGCTGTGAAGTTTTTCTTACAATGGCAGGGTTTTAAGATGCTATTTCCCTCTTATTTTGATTACTGTGTTTATTAACTACCATGGTTACTGTCTAAAAAATATTTATGATGTGCTCAATGTGTGTCTTGTTCAGTTTATAGCCAGCTATTATGTTTAATAACTATTCTTTTGTTTGGCTGCACAGTGTACTCTGTTATATCTGAAAACCCGTTACTGTCACCGTATCAGGAATTGCGCATTAAATTACAATAGACGGATGGATGCTTTTAGGAAGTTTAGCCTTTATTTGGAAAAAAAAGTATCCTTCTACAAATAAACATAAAGGGAGGACTTAAAACAGAGTAATATTTGATAAATATTTGCCCTATAGGAACCTCAGCTAAGCTGTGAAATGAATTATAAATGAATTCCAAATAGATGTTTTAGGAAGTTCTACTGAATCATTAATAAATTGAGTCTCTTCAGCAAGTCTTTTCACATTTAATGCATTAACGGGATGTATTTGTGGCATTTCCAAATGAAATAAGAGCATCATGACCAAGAGAAATTGTCACAGTAAGTGGTCTATGTGTGTGACTCGAAACTAGTTTGAATTTTATGTCAGATTAATAAGTTCAAAGCTTTTGTTTGAAAAAATCTTGAAGGTGGACTCATGCAAAGCAAAAGTCCAAATACAAGCCCATGAATGTTCATTTTAATTAAGGGTTGCCAGCACTTTGAGGAAGTTGCTTGACCCCTACAAGTCCTGGAGTAATTATCTGTCAAAGAGGGAGCAGAGTATGGAGTGCGTCCTCTCACTCACCAGCATCTCCATCTCGGGCGCAGGTTTGAAAATGATTTTGAAATACGAGACTAGAACAAGATACTAACATTAAAAATGACAGTCCTTTGAGCTAAACTTCTAATTAATGGCCATTACGTGCCACAGTGATCGATGACTATCTTCATTTGGGAAGGAGACTGGGACAACTTTCAAAAATATTATGACCAATTAATGAAGAGATAATTTTCAGAGTAGTTGAAACTATAAATTAGTGTCAACCACGATTTCCAGAAAAGTTGAAGCAGGTAGAAGGCTCTACCGGGTAAAGTTGCATTAGTGTGATCACGGTCACAACAAACAGCAATAATAACATCTGTGACGGCTCACCCGGGTGTGGTGCCACGTGCTACCCTGTGCGTGCTTCACATCCTTTTCCTCTCCCCATCCACATGCCACCCTACAAGGGAGTCTCAGGGAGGGGCAAGTGCAGGCGCTTCAGCAACTTGCCCGAGGTCGCGTGGCTCCTAAGCGGTAGAGCAGGCGGGGACCAGGTGGCCCGGGTCTTCAGCCAGAGCTCTTAACCTGCAGGGCAGCACCTCCGTCAGTTAAAGGGCCAGAGAGTAACCCAGGCTTGGGGGCCAAGTGTCTCTGCCGTGGCCGCTGGCTCTGTGGTTTAGCACAAAAGTGGCCGTGAACTATATGGAAGCAGGTGAGCGTGGCTGGGTCCCTAGAAAACTTTATTTATGGACCCTGGAATTTGAATTCCAAATAATTCCACATGTCATGAAGTGTTCTTCTTTTGATTTTTCTCAAGCCATTTAAAAATGTAAAAACCATTTTTAGCTACTGGCATGCACAGAGATGGGTGCTAGGGCCCTATTTAGCCTCTGGGCTGTAATTGGCCAGTGTCTGTCTTAATAGATACACTATACGCTATACTGATTAGATGATGAGATGAACTTATTGAGTCGTTACCTTTAGTATAAGCAGTTTTATATCCATGCCTTTTTTTTTTCTTTTCTGGATATTTGATTTGTGAACCAAACCAGATCTATATTTAAATTTCAGTCTAGTTTTAGGTAAGTTTTATATAGTCAGCCAAGGAGGTAAATGAGATGATGCCACGGAATCAACACTTTCTAGACTTAAATGCATGCCTCCTAGTATCAGTGGATTACCAGCCATTCATCTGATTTTCAGAGTGGGTGTAGTCAAGCCCCTCCCTGCCATAATGTACATTCTTTCCCAGAGTCAGCTTATCTGCTGCTGGTGTTGTATTCTCCAAGAACTGTGAGTAGAGACTCACACTGAACATTTTTATGAAAGTCATTGTATCCAGAACAGAAACCTTTCCAAGAGCGTAAAGAACTGCGGTGGCGGGCAGCCGGCCACCCTGCTGGAGCTGCTGCCGGCGCTCCCTGTCCCTGGGTAACCTCACCCTGCCCGTCGCACCAGCCTGCCCTGCAGGACCTGCTGATATCCTGACCTGTGACTGTTTCGCTGGAGACACTAGCTTAGTCATGAGCTTCAAAGAATAGAAATAGCACGTTTCGCAGTTTCTCTGCAGAACGCTATCTTGTGTGGAAACTCTTAAATAAAAGGTGATGTGTGGTAGCACTGATTGTTTTGAACCCTTATTTTAGGGTTATGCATTTCTTTGCGTGTCTGAGGAATGCTGTCGATGGCGCAGCTGCAAATTGACACCCCTGTCTACATAGATACGGGATTATGTTTGTGTTTCAAGGGTTAATGGACTTTTGACTAAGTTAGTAAAAGGCCCTCCATTCACTATTCTCCATCACTTCATTCAAAGCTTTGTATTTACTCAAAAAGTACGGGGCCGCTTGCCTGACGGATAGTGAAGACTGGTTTCCCAGACCTCGGTCGGAAGGTGCGGTCTGGACTCGCCGTCTGTCTGCAGAGCGAACGAGAGAGTCTTTGGCGTGTGTCTTAGCTTTGGAGGAGACACTCATGGTCTCTGCTGTTCTCCTGAACAGAAGTGTGCTGTTTCTGACCAGCTGCAGCTCTGACATCACAAACGCCCTCACTGATACTGATACTTCACTAGTTATGCTGGGCATCATCTCTTTTTCTCACATCCTGCTTCACACTCTATTTTTACCACCAGGAGAACATCTCTCAAATATAAATAACTAAATGAAGACACCCCAGAATGAACTGATAAGACAAGACGGTGATTAGGCATTTCCCCCCTTGTTACAAAATCTGTGTCGTTTCTTGTGATATAAGGACAGGCGATAGACTCTGGGAAAGGAGATGCTTCTATGAGAAGGCAGTGGGTAGATTCTTACTCAGGTTAATTTATTCCCAAAATGGACTTGTATTATCTTCCCATTGCTACTGTAACAAATTACCACAAACTTAGTGGCTTAAAATCACACAGGTGTAGCACATTACATTGCCCCGTGTCACTGGACTAGAATGTAGGCTTCAGCAAGGCTGTCTTCCCTTTGGAAGCTCTGGGAGATCCTGTTCCTGGCCTTTTCCAGTTTCTGGAGCAGGCTCTGTTCCTTGACTCTTGGTCCTTTTCTCCACATTTAGCAGGTAGCATCTTCAAACCTCCCTCTGACATTTCTGTGTCCCGTGAATAGGGACGGTTGTGATTATCTTGGGCCCACAGGATAACCCAAGATAGTCTCTGCCATCTCAAAGTCCGTCGCTTAATCACACCTGCAAAATCCCTCTTGCTGTGTAAGGGAGCGTTTTCACAGGTTTTAGGGGTTAGGATGTGGACGTCGCTGAGAACCATTATTCTGACTATTGCAGTGGTGTTTAAGATACACATTAAAAACAGGTAGAAGCGGCGAGGTCTGCTATGCAATCAACAGCTTTTATTTACTGATCACCCCAGGGTAGAAGGGACCATTCTAGGAGCTGGAGGCCCTGAGACGAGGCCCTCACCATCTAGTTGGGAGATGGGTTAAATCACAGTTCAGTGTAGAGTGCGTGACACAAACCGTAAGGTGCTGTGCAAGTTCACTGCAGTGCAGCGAGCATTGTGAGCGAAGATGCCGAGGGGCAGATGGCTTCTCAAGAAGAACAGTTTTCCTTCTCTTAGAGATATTTGCATTTCCAAACACCAAATGCCTTTATTTACTATCATGTAGAGACAAAGGAGTCTTCAGGTTTAATCTGTTTTAAATTGTGTGTGTGCATGCATGTATGTATTTGCACACACACACGCGTGCATACACACACATTTATTTATTTATTTTAATTGAAAGGCCCCTGGGCAGGCAGGCGATACAAGCTCTGTGTTTGGACCTGGGAGCAGAGGCATCACAGGCAGCTGCATGGCTGTGGAGCCATTGGGGCTCAGCTGTGGGGAACAGGGCGCAGGGGCCTGCAGCTCAAGCAGGTGGGGCGAATCTTCTTTCTCTGCTACTACTTCTTAGAGGCTTATTGCCTGTGCGTCCTACCCTGGGCCTCCCTCCGGGCGTTTGCGCCCTTGCTTCCTTGGCGGGACCAGCATGCAGCTGTGGAAACAATGGGACCAGGCTGCGTTCACGTGGCGGCCTTTGACAGAACAGAAGTGGGGTAGATCTCATAAACTCAGAGGGTGGATCTCTGTTTCAGAACTGTCAAGCCAAACACGGAACTGCGGTGGGGTCCAGACGTGCAGACTGGCCAGGGTGGCAGTCCCCCGAGAACAGTTGATGATCAGGGACACAGGCTGACACAAACTGGGAACAGGCGCTGCTGGAAATATCAGTATCCCGCCTTCCGGGTGGAACTGGGGTGGCTTTTCCACACTTAGCACAGGTGAGGGTTTCCTGCAGCTGCAGGCTCCCCGTCACCTGGGAGCAGGTCAGGAATGGAGGCACGGGCCTCACCCCAGACCCGCTGAGTCAGAATCTGCATTTGAACAAGAGCCTCCTCCCCAGAGCTGCAGTCGTGTATTTAACCGTAACTTGATATCGCTTGTATGTTCCATGTTAATATGTCCTGGCTGAACTCCACAGCACGCAGCCCCAGACCTGTTTCTTCCCTCAGCGTCTGCAGCTTAGTAAAGGGCAGCTTATCCACCAGATTGCTCAATCCAGACACCTGGGAGCCGTTCCTACAATCCGCCCGTCTCAGAACAGCCACATACAGCCCGCCACCCTATTCTATTGATTCTAACTCCCAGGACTGTGTCCCTCATCTCTTGACCTCTCTTCATCTCCATGACGACCACCCTAATGAAAGCCGGCATCACCTCTCACGTGGGCCACTACACTTCCCTTCCAGCTGGGCTCTCTGCACCCCCGAGCCCCTGTCAATCCATGCTGCACAGAGATGCCAGAGTGGACTTAAAATGTGGATTGGAGCCCGTGCATTGAGGTAAAAAGACTCAACTCTTAGCGTGCCTGACTAGGTCCCGCACACTGCACTGTCAACTCACTTCCCCGACCTGTCTTCTCCCAACCTTTATCACCTTAGAGGCAGCTGTACAGCTTAGAAAAGTGCAAGGATCTGGCTAGAGACTTTGGGCTTAGTATTAACAGTTCTCTTTGGAGTGGAAGTGATGCCCCACCCTCTGCCTCACAGCAGTGGTCATGCGCCGCCCCCTGTCATGCCTCTGAGTACTGGTGTTCATTTCTCTCTTGGGGAACCGGCCATACTCAGAACCCGTGTGGGCAATGACAGCTCTTTCACGACGGGCTTCTGCCCCTGGCACCTGGCAGAGCCCTTCCACAGGGATGGACGGTGCATCCGGATTTCATAATCGTTGAAACCGTGCTACAAGGGTGCGGGAGGGATGTGCACGGTAGAATCAGGGAAATAGAAGAATTCTATTTTCATGGTTTTTACAGCAAAGATTTGCTTTGTGAAGTCAGTAGATATTTTTTTTCCTAATAAGTGGAATTGGGCTCAATTTTATGTGAATGTACCAAAGTTGGAGGTTTTGCATCAAGAACCTACAGGGAAGCAGACGTTGTCATCTCATTTCCGTGTCACTGCATCTGCTTCCTCTTCTCCCGCTTCTGTTGTCCTTCTGCAGGCCCTCTCTACACCGGGAAGGGGATTTTTGCCCGTTCTCTAATCGTTGCCTTTTACAGACTTCTGAATGAGGCCCGGTTGAGTCCTGCAGCCAGAGAAGACAAAGAGCCATTCCGAGGGGTTTGGCTATAAAGTCATCTCCGCAGGGGTCCAGGGACCCCCGAGTCCATTTCTGTGACTCCACCCCATCCTCCCCACATCAGTTCACCGCCCTCCCATCAGCCAAGGAGGCTGCTTCACAGTCCTCCTTCCTCTCAGAACCCTGCTTTTCATTCACCGGGAAGACAGAAGAAATGCAAAATAAAATCACCCCTGTCCCCACGGCCAGTCTCCTTTCCCGTTCATGTCTGAACACACACTCAGAGTTTCCGTGGGGGAATTATCCCGGCTCTATCAAAGCCTTCACTTTCCTCTTATATGAATTTAATCTGCATCATAGGATTTACGGTTATCTGACATTAGATTACACATTCGTGTGTTTATTTCTTTATCACGTTTTGCCACTAGAATGTAAGCTCACGGCGGAAGCTTGATTTCCCAAGTACTCTTTTTTAAAAAAACATTTACTTGTTTATTTATTTATTTGGCTGTGTTGGGTCTTAGTTGCAGCACGCAAGGTCTTCGCTGAGGCATGCGGGGTGTTTTGTCGTGGCACGAGGGCTTCTCTCTAGTTGTGGCATGAGGATTTTCTCTCTCTAGTTACGGGGAGCTTCAGGGCGCGTGGGCTCTGTAGTTTGCGGTGCGCGGGCTCAGTAGTTGTGGTGTGCAGGCTTAGCTGCCCCACGGCATGTGGGATCTTAGTTTCCCAACAGGGGATTGAACCCGCGTCCCCTGCATTGGAAGGCGGATTCTTTACCACTGGACCACCAGGGAGGTCCCACCCAAGTACTCTTGACATCGTTGTGCCTATAGAACAGTCCCTGGCATTTCATGGGCACCAAATAAACACTTGCTGAATGAATGAGGATTGTAAATAAAAATGTGCTGATAGGTTGTTTACTGGAAGTAAATTGCTATTATTAAGGATTCCTTATTCCTTATTCCTTATCAAAACAAATGTGCATTAACCCTTGGCATTAACTAGATATCCTCTATGTAATCCCCCGTAAAAGAGAACCTATTTATAATACCACATGGAACATTGGATTTTAATTGGTGCGTCTGTATTACGAATAGACTTTTTTTTTTTTTTTTTTTTTTTTTTTTTTTTTTTTTTTTTTGCGGTACGCGGGCCCCTCACTGCCGTGACCTCTCCCGCCGCGGAGCACAGGCTCCGGACGCGCAGCCCCAGCGGCCATGGCCCACGGGCCCAGGCGCTCCGCGGCACGTGGGATCCTCCCGGACCGGGGCACGAACCCGTGTCCCCTGCATCGGCAGGCGGACTCTCAACCACTGCGCCACCAGGGAAGCCCTACGAATAGACTTTTAATAGGCAACAAAGTAGCTATAAGCATGGCTAAGAATGATATAATATTTGAATAGCTAAAATCATGCATTATTTCATTGTATATGATGTTTTCTCCCTTGGAATATTGACACAGTGAGTCATGGCAGTTACAGTGGTGTCAGAGAAGCAGAGCCCATTATGGGGCCATTATGATAATAGCATATGACAAACAGTGGGGCTATGGATGGTAATGGATACATAATAGATAACAAATGGCTGGGATTCTGAACGGTAACGGTTGCTAGCGATTTTCTAGTAGTAATAACCTCCTTCTCTTAAAATAAATGTAAATTTAATGTCAAAAACTGGCAGCAGCATGAAGGGTCCACATTGCTTTTGGGGGTGTCCCACTTCACTTGGCTTAAGCTTCTCCTTCCAGAAACCTGGGTTCATCTCTGCTTCCCAGCCACCGAGGCAAATTCCTCTGACAGCCTGACCCCACAATGTCCCCCCATCAGGATGTATTAGGATGGCCTATCTCAGTAAATACACAACCGCAAGCCCCAGACTGACCTTGTCCTTTGCTGGGCTGCACACTGATTATTTCCCATTTGCATCCGGGATTCTGGAATGAACAAGCAATTTGCACCGCGGTGCTCTGTGCTGCCCTCAGGACGCCTGCAGCCTGGCCTCTGCTCTGGCGCCTCCTTCACCCCTCCTTTGCTGGCTTCTGGGGCAGCTCCACTCTGCCCCAGAATGTCCACTCTGCGGGCATTCCCGCCCAGCACCTTCCTGCCTGACACTCTGAGGCTCTCTAGCTGCCCTGAGGCTGAGTGTTTCAGTGAGAGCTCAGAGATGTGTTTTTCTCTGGTCCTTCCTCATAGTTCATCTGTCACCACCTCTGAGCCAGGTCTGTGCTGGACCAGTGATTCCCTTCTGCTGAAGCTCAGTGCATTGTATCCGTTTCCAGAAACTATATATATATATATATATATATATATTTACTTATTTTTTTTTTGCGGTACACGGGCCTCTCACTGTTGTGGCCTCTCCCATTGCGGAGCACAGGCTCCGGACGCGCAGGCTCAGCGGCCATGGCTCAGGGGCTCAGCCACTCCGCGGCATGTGGGATCCTCCTGGACTGGGACACGAACCCGCGTCCCCTGCATCGGCAGGCGGACTCTCAACCACTGCGCCACCAGGGAAGCCCCAGAAACTATATGTATTCAAGACTAAGGTCATAGAGGTTCCCCTTTGCTTAGGGCTGTGGGTAGCGTGGCTGAAACCTTCCCCTGACCCCACCACTCCTGCCATCTCATGGCAATAGGGCTCAGTGTCCCTCTTCAAGCCCACATTGCCCACTTGTCCGGGTGGTAAGTTCTATGTGTATTTATTACCAGTAGGTTCTGTGCAGTAATCATATAAATATATATGTATGTAAATATTGTTTTCCATTATGGTTTATCTCAGGACATTGAATATAGTTCCCTGTGCTATACAGTAGGATCTTGTTGCTTATCCACTCTATATGTAATAGTTTGCATCTGCTAACCCCAAACTCCTAGTTCATCCAATTATAGTTAAGTTTAATTAATTTAAACAAAAATAGCCACATGTGGGGAATGGCTGTAGCAGTGGACGGTGCAGCCCTAGGGCATCTGGTGACACACAGAGTTGGTGGCCAGCACACATCCACCTGGAGAGCCCTCTCCAGGGCGTGAGGGCCAGTGAGCTGTCCCAAGATGCGAACAAGCCTGCAATGGACTTGGGATCCTCCATACCTGATCCTTGCATCTGCCATGTCAGCTTGTGTCTGAAGGTCAGGTTTCTGCTGTCTTTTTAACATTACTAGCAAATATCAGAAGCTTAGAACATTGAAGAGATTTTTATCCCTTTTGGAAGCCAAAATCTAATTCAGACGAGAGGAGAGAGACTGGTTAAACACTAACAAAATCAGTGAAATTGTCTAAATATTTAACCTGACCTGATTGTACCCTCGAACATGTTTTCCGGCCCGTGGGCATCCTCAGAACCAGGTGTTGCCTCACCAGACTGAGGGACCGTGTCTGCCGTTCAGTGATTTAACAGTCGTGCTCCAGGGCTGCGGGACCAGCCCATCTTTGTCGACATTTAAACTCCTCGTCAGTTAGGTGTCCACTTGGAAAAGGCTGAGAGACCTTCAGTCACTACTTGTTAAACACATGTCATTTCTTTTTCATCTTGACTGGTTTGTAGAATTCTATTAAAGTTTAGGCTTCTGGGAGTGGCACTGAATTTGCTGAAGGCCAAGGCAAGTGGCTGAAAGGGAGAAGCAGACCGAGGGACACACGAGAAAAAAACACAGTAGAAACTAAACGTTTTTAGACCCGTGGTTATTTATTTCTTTAAAAATATTTATTATACAGCCAGTGGTCAGAATACTGACACGAGAAACAGAAATGAGGCAAAGGTCTCAAAATCTCAGTAAAGATTAGAATAAGTGAAGTGTACATTGAGAGCAGTGCAGAGTTTCTGGGTTTTGAAATAGTCTTTTATCTCTCCCTGATACATATCAGGCATCTTATTACAAGCAGGTAATAAATCAGATGGGCAGGGATGGGAGATGCAACTGACAAACGGGCTGAGATGACCACCACTCAGTGCTGAGTGTGAGAGGCCTCCAGGTGAGCTTCGGTGTGGGGATTGTGCCGTGTTTGAATTGTGTTCCTCACATCTTCTCTGTGAAGGTGTGTCTACTATGAAGAATATGATGTTTCATCAACAATAAAATACAAAGAGAGACTAAGGGAAGGTGAAAGCCGGCTTTAGATTAGCTTGGGAGTCAGAGTGGCATCGAGAAAGGGGGAGGGATGGAAGAAGCGGGCTGGATTCAGAGGTGCGGGGTGCAGGTGAGCGGGGAGGGAAGGGGAGGCCGTCCACCGCGCTGGGCCGGGCTCTCCCCAGCACCCCGAGGTGGCCGTGAGCGCACGTGGGTTTACACCTGTGCAAATGTGAGTCTGGCAGTTGCCCTAAGCAGGAGTCCAGTGGCCACCATGAGAGGACAGCAGAGCCCAGGCTGCAGCTGCGCAGGCAGAGGACACCTGAGAAAGGCCAGTGTCGGCCGCTGGGGACCAAGACAGAGGCCTGGTCAGTACCGTCCAGAGTGGCGGGAGCGCCAGGGCCTCCGGTACTGACCATAACTGTCAGCGGCTCTGTTAGGCCCAGCTCTCTAGCCTTGTCTCTAAGTTACGCAGGGCCCCGCACAGCCATGCCTTTTGGGTGGAATTTCTGATCTTGAAGGAATTCCTTACGGAGTGTTTGTCAAGGTTCTGCTGCAGTCCTGAGGAATCAGGACTAACCTAGCACAGGTGAAAAGGGGCAGGAGTGATTGGCTCACTGACACGGGTGTAGACCAGGTGACACGTGCGGCTGAATCCAGGGTCTGAAGCAGCTTTGCCAGTCTTTCTCCTGCTCCCCCACCCGCTCTCCAGGTCTGTCTCCGTGTCTGTCCCCTAGCCCTCCCCCCGCCGTGGGAGGAGGGTGGCAGCCCTTTCCTCCCGGCAGGGCTCCTCCACTGAGACGTGGCACGGCGGCCCCGTGGGGACAGTCTGTCCTCCTGCTCCAGCAGACAAGGGAGGGCGCAAGGGGTCAGGAGCCAGGATTTAGGGTCCTCTGAGTGGCCCACTGTTCCCTCTGGGGGGTCGGGACTGGCTGAGTCTCGCTGCCTGTGCTTGTAGGGTCTGGACACCGGAGGATGGCAGCTCAGGCTTGGATGAAAAGCGGTGCAGTCACCGCCACGCCACTCGCCCTTAGCAGTGGTCGTCAGTCTCCGGATCTCAGGATGAAGGTCTGCAGTCAGAGCCATTTCTCTGCCCTCTGGGGACACACTTGGTGATGTCACTGATACTGTGAGATGCTCAGAGAATTCAGGCTTTGCACTGAAGTCTCTCAACTCCCGTGGAAGCATTCTTCACCTGGGGGAGGGGATCAGGGTTTTACACTTACAAGGCTTTGGACACTTTTTTTTGGATAGATAGCTCTGTAGGAGCAAACGGTTTCATAAATGATGTGATTTAGCTAGTGATAATCTATTCAGAATTTCAACCCAAGACCCACACTTTAAGGGTAAGAATTATGTGTATCCAAAGTCAAGTTGAGATTCCAAGGTTCTGTTTGAGGGGCTCTAGGTTAGGGACTAATTGGGGGTGATACTTGCACTTGTGGGAGAAGCAGCCATTGACGTAGTCACCAGTGATGCTGACGCCGCCCTGTGTGCTTTGGGCGTGTCCTAGTCACTGTGTGACCAACCGTGTGAGCGGGATGCAGATGCAGGAGAGATGTAGGGGGCGAGGCTGAGGCTGCAGCAGGCAGGCACAGGCAGGAGTGCAGAGAACAGAGGAGCCGTCCTTGGGGCGGCGAAGCCGACCCCTCGGCCCCTCGGCCGCTGACCGTCAGGGTCCACCAACACGTACGACGATGCTGTCTGTTCTGGGTTGGTTTGCAAATCGTTCTTCAAAATTCCATTTTGTTTTTCTAGCACAGGGAAACCAGGCTGTATGGAATAGCTAATAAGGCCAATCAGATAAGCAATAAGCATCTGCAGAAATTAAACTGAGAGGGAGCAGGGATTGCATGGAATTTTAAGAATGTTTTCTCCTCAGTGACAAAATATTTTACCCCTAAAATAATGTTTTCATAATAAAAATAAATTTCAGCCATTTTTCAGCTGCAGAAATGTTGGTGAGGCTTTTCTACGTTTGCTGTTTGCATACATTTGTGTTTGTTCCTCAAAGAGTCTGAGAGTTAGAAGAGATTGATTCATCCCAGTGTATCTGCCCCAAATGGATGATCGTGTCACACGATCCACTGCAGCTGCTTTTGGCCACGTGCAGCTCTAACACCGGGCAGAAAACCCTGGCAAATCGGTTAGCTCAGCTTTACTCGGTAAATATGCAAGTAGGTAATCCAGTACCCAGTAAGGGGTGAGAGGTTTGACACCCCATCTCCAGAGTGCACGGGTCCAGGTGGGAGGCTTCCACACATCCAGGTGAGGTGATGGGGCTCTGAGGCCAGATGGGAGCCTGCCTCCCTTCCCTGGACCACCTGCCGCTGAGCCCAGATACCCTAGTGCGGCTCAGGTGGGTTTGCTCTCAGCTGCCTGAACAGACACTGGAGGTTGATGGACTAGAGCCCCAGACCACGGTCTCCTGATGAACTGTCGGGTTCCCAACCTAACGCCACTGTCACCTCCAAAGACTGCTTTTTTTTTTTCTTCTTCACCTGATAATATCATCGCCCATGATCCCTGCTTGTGACGCCTGCTCTGCATCAGGCACCTTCATACATCACAGCTCACGGTTAGGAAACCCTGCACTTGGAGAGCTGGGCACCATCACCTCCATTCTGTGCTGAGGACTTCAAAGGTCAGGCTGTATAAGCATCGCGCTCAAGGTCACTTGGCTAGCGAGAGGTGGAACTTGGATCCCTTGTGGGTCTGTCGGTTTTGAAAGGACCGAAGTGTTCCCACTGCCCCACACTGGGAGGATCAGCCACTCTGCTGTGGCAGCGAGGGCTCAGCTCACCTGCCCACCTAGAGCAGGGTGGAGATTGGGGTTCCTCGGTACTTCTCCTAGTTGCCTGTGTCGGCTGCACCTTTATTGCCGACTTCCCGTCTGGGGGCCTCTGTCTTCCTTACTGGTCGTCCGGTGCTCCGGTGTTCTCTGCCTTGGCAGTTCCAGGCTAAGAACCACAGCGAACAGAGTGGAGAATCAGAGACCTTCCTGTTAGATGCTTTGCTTTTGCTGAAATGACAAGGACGGGCCGTTGTTCACGATGTGCAGCACATGGGCTGTCATTAGTTAAATGGGCTACTTCCCACTGTGCTTGCCTTTAAACTGGTGATAGCTGTGATGCCATAGTTGTTCCTTTACTAAAAAAAAATTGTATTTTTTATTTTTTTGGCTGCACCACATGGCATGCGGGATCTTAGTTCCCCAACCAGGGATCGAACCCATGCTCCCTGCAGTGGAAGCGCAGAGTCTTACCCACTGGACCACCAGGGAAGTCCCGAAAAAAATATTTTTAAAAGAAATGACAAAGATGACTACGATGGTGGCATTTAGCAGCCGATGTGTGGCATTTGGGCCAGTCTTCAGAGGAGGATGGGCTGCAATAACCATCACCCACCCCCTTGACGGGAGCAGCTCATGCAGAGTTGCTCACTGAATCAATTTCCTCACCTGAGTTACAGGATATTTACGTATTTCGGTGGCAATGTGGGAAGCTGTGCTCCTGAATTTCAGTAAAGCGTGAAGCTGATCCCTGTAACACTCACTGGCGCCTAAAATTCTTAAAAGTTAAAACTACAGAATTTCTTTGATTTTTTTTTTTCCAGTGGGAAGGACTTAAATAGGCTCAAATCTTCTCTGCTCTCTGTAACTTAATTTTGGAAAGTTCGCCTGGAAGACATTGAATGGGGGTAGGTCTTCTCTCCCCAACCCCACAAAACAGTGTTGTGAGCCCTGCGAGCTCCTGCTGGGGCTGGAAGACTCCTTTGTCCTTGGTGTTCCCTGGGGTGCTTTCGGCCAGAGAGCAGGGCTCACGAGCTGGACAGTGAGTTAGAGCTGATGGAAGAGGATGTAGAGCACATTCAGGACTGGTCCCTGTGCTGGGAGGGGTCCCAGTCTCCCACTCTGCCTCTCCTTCACCCCCAGAAGCCGAGGAGAAGATTCAGGACCCACCCCACCCGACCCCCCCAAAACCCCAGCCCTGCCACCACTTACTCTGATTCCGCTGGGAATTGTGCCCCTCATCCCTGTTTATGGCTGTTGGACCAAGAAGCCCACACTCCCAGGTCACCTCCTGACTCTGCCCCACCCCAGTCCCAGTCTGTGCCCTGCGCCCTCTGGAGTCTCCTGGCGTTTTTCTGCCTCCGTTGGAAGGAGACCTCTTTGGAGGAGATGTCTTTGCTCTTGCTAACACTTCCTTCATCTTGCTCCCAGGACACCACGTTCTCTGCTTGTCCTCCTCACTCATTGGCTGTTCCTTCTCAGAGTCCTTTTATTGGATCCCTTCTTGTCTCCCCAACTCTCAATACCTGCGTGCATCAGGGCTTGTCATGGGACCTCTTCAACTGTATTTACTTCCTTTGAAATCTCATCAAATGTCATGGCTTTGAATATCACATATATGCTGATGGACTCCAAACTCCTGTCTCAACTGCCTGGCCCACGAATCCAGTTGGTACCTGATCGGCATCTCAGACGCGGCATGTCCCAGATTTGAATCCCTGATCATCTTCTCTAAGCCTTTTCCGCGCACTGCTTTCTCCCTCTTGGGCAAAGGCCATTCCATCCTTCCCATTGCTCACGTCAAAAACATGACCTTATCTTTGACTCGTCCCTTTCTGTCATAACTAATATTGAAATCGGACAGTAAACTGTTTGGCTCCAGCATTGAAACATATATAGAATCAGGCTTCTATTCACCACCTCTGCTGACCCCACTCTTGGCCAGGCCACCAGCACTGCTCACCTGCACCTGGTCTCCCAGCTTCCAACCTGGCCACCTGCCCTGTGCTCCGGGCCGTCCCAGGGCAGCAGCCAGACTGACTCTTGGAAACGCAGGACAGGCATGTTACTCTTCTGCATAAAGCCCTCTAGCGCCCCGATCTCTCCCACCCACGAGTCAAAGCCAAGGCCCCTGCCCTTCCTGACGTCACATCTCTGGCCTCCGCCCTCCCCACTCTCTCCCTTGCTCACCCTGCTTCCGCTGACCGAGACTCCGTGCTGTTTTGAGCACACAGGCTGCGGCTTTGGGGTCCTCGCATCGGCCGCTCCCTGTATCTGTGACATTCTCCCCCATAATCCAGATCTCTAACTCCTTCAACTCTGTGAAGCCTCCCTTTGCCACTTTATTTAAAATTGCAACAACTCCCAACTGGCACACTCCTAACCCCTCTAACTCTGCTCTATTTTTTCCCCCAGTTTTTACCACCTTTTAACTTACTAAAAAATTTACTTGATTTGATAGTATCTGATTATCCCTACTAGAACGTGAGCTTCAAAAAACAAGGAATTTTATTCCCATTTTGTTCACTGATATATTCCTAGTGCCTAAAATACTCCCAGGTGTGTAGTAAGTGCTCAGTTAGTATTGGTGTATTGAATGAACGAATAAATGAAGGATTATGTAGGGTTCTGTCAATTCAGAATCTTATTATTGGACTAACAAGCATGTCACATTGGAGTAAATGTTTATGGGCCCATTCCTGTTTTGCTTTGTTTTTTTTTTTTTAAAACTATATGATAATTTATAAAGAGTTAAATGTACACATCTTAAGTGTACGGCTTAATTAATTTTTATATATGTATCTGTCCCTGTAACTACCATCAAGGTTCCATTACTCAAAAATTTTCTCTCCAGCCCTCCTCAGTCAGTATCAGAGCCCCCTCACAGAACCCCCAGAGGTAACCATTATTCTGACTTCTGTTTTATCGTAGATTAATTTTTTGCTGTTCTTGCCTTTCTTGTAAGTGGAGTCTTACACAGTGTACCCTTTTGTGTCAGACTTCTTTAATTCAGCATTTTTATTTTCAATCTCTCTATCCTTATGGATTGAAGCAGATACAAATCAGGTATAAAAGCAGACGTAGTTGAGTCTTGCTTTCTGTTTGGTCTGGTAATCTCTGGATCTTTCCTTTTTAGCAGTTTGACGTGACGTGCCTTGGTGGGTTTTTCTTCGTATTTTTCATGTTTGGAGTTAACTTGGTTTCTTGAATATGTGAGTTGATGTTCATCATACATTTTGGAAAATTCTCAGCTATTATCTCGTCAAACATCGACTGTGCCCACGCTCTGTCTCTCCTTCTGGAATAATAGTTACACTTAACGTTAGACCACTTGAGAGTATCCCACATCTCTCATGATTTGTTCTATTTTTTTCCAGTCTTTGTCTTTTTGTGCTTGAATTCAGACAGTCTCTATTGGTCTGTCTTTCCTACTGCTTGTCCTTCCTGCTGCTGTTCCCTAGTCGGCTGTTATGCCCCATCAATGAATTCTTGACTTCAGATATGGAAGTTTAAATTCTAGAATATCCACTTGGTTCTTTTGTAGATAATATGTTTTTCTGATGCATTTCTCTATCGTTTGTCCATTTGGTTTACCTTTTTCCTATTTCCTTTAACATATTTAAAATAATAATGTTAATGTCTTTGACCACTCATTTCAACATCTGGATCATCTGTAGGCTTGCGTCTGTCGGCTGTATTATCTTTTGATTATGAGTTGCATTATTTTGTTTCTTTACATTTCATAATTTTTCACGTATGCTGGATGTGTGTATAAAAGATGGGTGTATGCTGGATGTGTGTATATCTACTCTAAAGACTAAAGTAGATATTATTTTCCTCCAGAGAGGCCATGCTTTTTCTTCTCTTAGGCAGCTAGTGTAAGGGACCGTAGTGAGTTGAATGGTGGCCTCCAAAAAGATAGATTCACCTCCCTACCTCGATAACCTATGATTGGAACCTTACCTGGAAAGAGGGTATTTGCAGATGTAATTCAGTCAAAGATCTTGAGATGAGATCATCCTGGATTGTTCAGATGGGCCCCAACTCCAGTGACAAGTGTCCTGTAAGAGACAGACGAGAAGACACGGGAGCGTGGAGAGACGCAGCCCCAGCCAAAGGAGTACTTGGGGCCCTGGGATGCTGGAAGAGGCGAGGGATGGCTTTCCCTTAGAGCTTTCAGAGGGAGCGCAGCCTTGCCAACGCTTTGATTCCAGACTTCTGGCCCGCAGAACAGTGAGAGAATGGGTTTCTGTTGTTTTAAGCCACCAAGTTTGCAGTAGTTTGTTACAGCAGGCACAGGACACTCATACAGGGACTGACCACTTGGGGTCAGGTAGGAATTGAGCTAGGTTTGGGAGCGGCTGCAGGTTTGGTTTTATTTCACCTCTGGTTTCAAAAGTATTGAGAAAGCTTTAATGTATGCATTACAGGCCCCTCCCCCTCCCTGGTGATTGAAGACAGGAGATTGCAGGAGAGTTCTCTGATCTCCAGTCCCTGTGCCCGTAGGCACTCAGCAACACCCAGACAGGAGAGAACCAGGTCCAGATCTGGGTTCCTCCAGATGCCAGTGCGTCTAGCCAGCCCATCTGGCTCCTTAGCCCCACACTGGCTGCCCCTCGTCCCAGCAGAACCCTCTGCTTGCTGAGGAAGGGCCCACCTTGCCCGGTTTTAGATCATTTATACTTCTCTGTACATACAGTTCATTAAAAACTCCACATTTATAGTTTTGTAGTTAGTTTCTAGATATGTCCTAATTGTAGTCCTTGTAATTGACCTTCTAACTGCCCTAGTGCTCACCATCCTAATAGAGGCAGAACTCCTTAATGTATCTGTTGCCGTTTTAAACATTTAATAAATTAAACTTTCAATATTAATTATGTTGCATACATACACATAAATATTAAAATATATGTATATATGTAATAGATATATACATATAAACATGCGTATAAATATAGGCATAATTATATTAAAATATTTATATATAACTATACACATAATTCACAATGTAATTAATTAGTTCTTAAGAATGATCTGTGTGGAGATTAGCAGGACTAGTGTATGATTTGAGTGAAGGCCGGCAGTTGCTGATGTCATATTTCAAGGCCAAGGCTTTCAGGGTAGAAAAGTGGGAGAGAGGCAGGGAATGAATGGATAGGCATAAATATTCAGGAACATATGTACCAAAACACTGGAAACAAGTTTCTGGCTGGACATTGATGATTTCTTTTGGCTTTTATCTAAAATAAACTAGACAACTAGCTTGAGAAGACAACTAGTATCTTGTATGATACTTTATTTTACATTACATTAAGCTGTGTGGCCTGCAGTTTTAGAGGGCAGAAGCCACGTTGTCGTGAATAGTTGGTTTTTGTTTTTTTCTGTACCAAGAGCCCTCTGGGCCAGCAACTATATTTTCAACAGAAAAAATTTAGATTTCTGATGTTGAATTACAAACAAAAATGTAGAAAACATTAGCAAACATGTTAATTACAAACATTCATTTTCCTCCATTGCTTGAAAGTTATTCACTGGCTTGAACATTACTTATTTTCTCCAGAAATTTAATCCATTTTCAGAATGCATTGTTGTGGTTGAGATAATTACTCAGTTATACATGAAAAGAGGAGAAGGCTCCTGCCGTCGACTGGATGGATTACCTGTTTCAAAGGGCACGGTACATGTAAATATAAGAAAATTGTACAGAATTTTAAAGTCATAACAGTTTTGAGCCCCATCTCTTTGCTCTTTAGAAACAATATACATTTATTCGAATGACCTGGCGTACTTCATATGACATGAACATAATCAGTATGTAAATGAAACCTACTAACCATAGATATTAATGTTGAAATAGAGCCAAGATCTTCATCTGTTATGATTTGACTTTTTAGACGAAAACCTTTGAACTGAGTAATGTTGGAGTGAAATACAAGTTGTTTCTTTTTTTGTAAAAAGAGACTAAACAAACAATGAAAAAAATGATACCTCAAATATATTTGCTAAAAATAAACATCTGGGGCTTGCACGCACTTACTCTGAGTATGAATGGACGGTAATATCCTTTTTCTAAATGCACTACAGTTTTCATGCATGTCATCAGTAACCCAGGCTGGAGCAGAGAAGACAGAATCGTTGATGCCAACCTTTGGTGCGTGTCCTGTTTCGAGATTTTAAGGTCTGGAATCGCAGCTTCTGAGCAGGGCCTTCTGTCTGTTTAGGGTCCCTGTTGCCCCAGGCTCACTGACAGCCTAAGCTCTCAGCACAGACTGTAGAATGCATCCCCTCCCCTCCCCCTCACCACCACATTAGTAAACGCCTGTTTATAGCAGTTTCTTTTACCTGATACATTATAGCCATCTATCCAAAAAAAAAAACAAAAATTACAAGGTATACCAAAAGGCAAAAACCACAATTTGAAGAGACAAGCAAGCATCAGAACCAGACATGGTGTGGTTGTTAGAATTATCAGACTGGAAATTTAAAATGAATTATTATTAATGTGCTGAGGGTCCTAATGGATAAAGTAGACAGCATGCAAGAACAGATGGGCAATATAAGCAGAGAGATGGAAACCCTAAGAAAGAACCAAAAGAAATACCAGAGATTAAAAAAAAAACCCACTGTAACAGAAATGTAGAATGCCTTTGATGCGTTTATTAGTAGACTGGACATTGCTAAGGAAGGAATCTCTGAGTTAGAGTATATCTCAATAGAAATCTCTAAAACTGAAAAGTGAAGATAACAAAGAAAAAAACTAGAATACCCAAGGACTGTGGGACAATTATAGAAGGAGTAACATATGTGTGATGGGAAGAGACAGTGATAAAGTTGTCAATTCTCCAAATTTCTGCCTATGAACAGAGCATCAAACAATACCAGACAAAACTAATAGAACCACAAGGAGAAATGGATGAATCACGATCATAATTGGAGACCTCAACACCCCTCTCTGAGAAGTGGACAGATGCAGCAGGCAGAAAATCAGTAGGGATATAGTTGAACCCTAAATAAAACCTTCAGTCAACTGTTGATGGACTATTTCATTCAACTACAACAGAATACACATTCTTCCGAGACTCACATGGAATATTCACCAAGATAGACTACATCCTGGGCCATGAAACATACCTTAACAAATTTAAAAGAATAGAAAACATATGGTATCTGTCTCAGACATTGTATGGAATTAAACTAGAAATCAAAAACAGAAAGATAACTGGAAAATCCCCCAAAATACTTGGAGATTAAATAACACACATCTAAATAGCACATTGTTCAAAAAAGAAAGCTCAAGAAAAAAATTTAAAATTATTTGGAACTAAATGAAAATGAAAGCACAGCTTATTAAAATTTGTGGGATGCAGTGAAAGCAGTGCTTAGAGGGAAATTTGTAACATTAAATGTGTATATTAGAAAAGAGGAAAGATCTAAAATCAGTAATTGAAGTTTCCATTTTGGGAAACTAGTAAAAGAAGAGCAAATTAAATTCAAAGTAAGCTGAAGAAAAGAAATAATAAGAATTAGAAGTCAATGAAATTGAACACAGGAAATCAGTAGAGATCAAGGAAACCAAAACGCGGTACTTTGAAAAGACGAATAAAATCAACAAGCCTTTAAACAGGCTAACTAAGACAAAAACAGGGAAGACACAAATATCAGAAATGAAAAGAGGACATCACTATAGGTGCCATGGACATTAAAAGGATAATAAAGGAATACTATAAACTCTGTGCCCACAAATTTGATAACCTAGATGAAGTGGACCAATTCTTTGAAAGATACCGTCTGCCGAAACTCATACAAGAAACAGACGAGCCGATAGGCCAGTGTCTATTAAATAAATTGAGTCAGTAACTAATAACCTCCCAAAACAGGAAGCACCAGGTCCACATGGGTTCACTGGTGAATTCTATCAAACATCTAAGGAAGAAATTATACCACTTCTCCACAGTCTCTTTCAGAGGATAGGAGGAAAGGGAATGCTCCCTAACTCATTCCGTGAGGCCAACATTAACCCTGATACAAAAACCAACAATGACCGTATAAGGAAAGAAAACTCCAGACCAATATCTGCCATGAATGTAGATGCAAAAATCCTCAACAAAGTACTAGCACATTGAATCCAACAACATATGGGAAGAATTACATACCATGACCAAGTAGGATTTATCCAAGGTATGTAAGGCTGGTTCAACATTGGAAAATCAATGTAATCCATCACATCAACCAGCTAAAAAAAAAGGAAAATCACATGGTCGTATCAATAGATGCTGAAAAAGCATTTGACAAAGTGCAACACGCATTCATGATTAAAATTCTCAGTTATCTACACGACCAATTTAGGACTTCCTGCCAATAAAGTTGATGTTGTACTAACAGGTAAATTATAAGAATAGATAGGATAAATATCTAATCCACCCATGGCTCAGAATTTTAGAAACAGTGCTCATGATACACTCGGTTCACAAGTACTCCTGTGCGTGTGTGTTTATATACACATTTCCATTTTGCTGATACTATCCTGGTATCATTATTCATGCACTCTGTCATTGCCCATTGAGTTACTCAATGTTCCTAATGTATAAATGTCTGTACAATGAATTCCTATCAGTGGAAATTTTGGAACTTTTAGACTAACTGGTGTGTGTTTTTCCATATTGTAATTGGAATTGTGTACTGTTTCCCTTTTGCCCTTGGTTTTTGGGGAATTATTTATTTGCAGCAATCATCCTTAGACAACCGAGAGAAATTACATATCCTGGCTTACCTGGGATAGTCCTGGATTATGCCTGTTGTAGTTGTGTATTCGTTAATAATGCTTGCTCCCTCTTACTCTTAAAAATGCCCCATTTCAGACTTCCCTGGTGGCGCAGAGGTTGGGAGTCCGCCTGCCAGTGCAGGGGACATGGGTTCGAGCCCTCGTTCGGGGGGGATTCCACATGCTGCAGAGCAATTAAGCCCATGCGCCACAACTACTGAGCCTGCGCTCTAGAGCCCACGAGCCACAACTACTGAGCCCGTATGCCACAACTACTGAGCCAGCGTGCCACAACTACTGAAGTCCACGTGGCTAGAGCCCATGCTCCGCAACAAGAGAAGCCACCGCAATGAGAAGCCTGCACACCACAACAAAAAGTAGCCCCCACTCATTGCAACTAGAGAAAGCCCGCGTGCAGCAACAAAGACCCAATGTGGCCAAAAATAAATAAATTTATTAAAAAAAAAAAAAAGGTCCCATTTGGACAGTAAGTTATGTGGTGCCTCAAGACCTAACCAGTTTTTCTTCTCTTTCACGTGACTCACGTCCTACTACTCTTAACAAGAAATCCTATCTTCTGTTGTAAGCAGCTTGAGTCCCTTTTGGGTTAGTGGTTTTATTATGCTTCACTTTATTGCACTTCGCAGATACTGTGTTTTTTACAAAGTGAAGATCTGGGGCAACCCTGCATCGGTCAAGTCTACTGGTGCTATTTTTCCAATATCATAACTTTTTAATTAAGGTACGTGCAGTTGACCCTTAAACAATGCAGGGGTTGGGGTGCCAGCCGCTGAGCAGCTGAACATCTACATATAACTTTACAGTCCTTTGTACCCATGGTTCTGCACCTGCAGGTTCAACCAGGGGGACCCTGCAGTACCGTAGTACCTATTTAGTGAAAAAATACATATGAGTGGACCTGCACAGTTCAAACCCGTGTTGCTCAAGGGTCAAGTATGTATTGTTTTTTTCAGACATAATGCATTGTACACTTAAAAGACTACGGCATAGTGCAAACATAAGTTTTTGTCTTTTAGAAAGTATTTTTATAAAGGCATAATAATTGCAGCTGTGAGGTAATTTTTTTACCCTCTGCTGAGATTTTGAGAGCTATACTATCCTTTCAGACTTCAAACAAGCTACCTGAGGAATTATTATTATCATATGTATGTATATATATATATATATATATATATATATATATTTTACATCTTTATTGGAGTATAATTGCTTTACAATGGTGTGTTAGTTTCTGCTGTATAGCAAAGTGAATCAGCTATAGATATACATATATCCCCATATCTCCTCCCTCTTGCGTCTCCCTCCCACCCTCCCTATCCCACCCCTCCAGGCAGTCACAAAGCACCGAGCTGATCTCCCTGTGCTATGCGGCTGCTTCCCACTAGCTATCTAACTTGCGATTGGTAGTGTATATATGTCCATGCTTCTCTCTTGCTTTGTCACAGCTTACCGTTCCCCCTCCCCATATCCTGAAGTCCATTCTCTAGTAGGTCTGTGTCTTTATTCCTGTCTTACCCCTAGGT
Source organism: Phocoena sinus (assembly GCF_008692025.1). Lineage (NCBI taxonomy): Eukaryota > Metazoa > Chordata > Mammalia > Artiodactyla > Phocoenidae > Phocoena > Phocoena sinus. The sequence goes on along the minus strand of NC_045776.1, from coordinate 57,191,662 downwards.
TCTTCATGACATTTTTTCCCCTTAAATTCCATATATATGTGTTAGCATACAGTATTTGTCTTTCTCTTTCTGACTTACTTCACTCTGTATGACAGACTCTAGGTCTATCCACCTCATTACAAATAGCTCAATTTCGTTTCTTTTTATGGATGAGTAATATTCCATTGTATATATGTGCCACATCTTCTTTATCCATTCATCTGATGATGGACACTTAGGTTGTTTCCATCTCCGGGCTATTGTAAATAGAGCTGCAATGAACATTTTGGTACATGACTCTTTTTGAATTTTGGTTTTCTCAGGGAATATGCCCAGTAGTGGGATTGCTGGGTCGTATGGTAGTTCTATTTGTAGTTTTTTAAGGAACCTCCATACTGTTCTGCACAGTGGCTGTATCAATTTACATTCCCACCAGCAGTGCAAGAGGGTTCCCTTTTCTCCACACCCTCTCCAGCATTTATTGTTTATAGATTTTTTGAACAATTATAAATCTATTGTTTATAGATTTTCATTTCTGATATTTGTGTCTTCCCTGTTTTTGTCTTAGTTAGCCTGTTTAAAGGCTTGTTGATTTTATTCGTCTTTTCAAAGTACCAAGTTTTGGTTTCCTTGATCTCTACTGATTTACTGTTTTCAATTTCATTGACTTCTAATTCTTATTATTTCTTTTCTTCAGCTTACTTTGAATTTGATGATGGCCATTCTGACAGGTGTGAGATGATATCTCATAGTAGTTTTGATTTGCATTTCTCTAATGATTAATGATGTTGAGCATTCTTTCATGTGTTTGTTGGCATTCTGTATATCTTCTTTGGAGAAATGTCTGTTTAGGTCTTCTGCCCATTTTTGGATGGGGTTGTTTGTTTTTTTGTTATTGAGCTGCATGAGCTGCTTGTAAATTTTGGAGATTAATCCTTTGTCAGTTGCTTCATTTGAAAATATTTTCTCCCATTCTGAGGGTTGTCTTTTGGTCTTGTTTATGGTTTCCTTTGCTGTGCAAAAGCTTTGAAGTTTCATTAGGTCCCATTTGTTTATTTTTGTTTTTATTTCCATTTCTCTAGGAGGTGGGTCAAAAAGGATCTTGCTGTGATTTATGTCATAGAGTGTCCTGCCTATGTTTTCCTCTAAGAGTTTGATAGTTTCTGGCCTTACATTTAGGTCTTTAATCCATTTTGAGCTTATTTTTGTGTATGGTGTTAGGGAATGATCTAATCTCATACTTTTACATGTACCTGTCCAGTTGTCCCAGCACCACTTATTGAAGAGGCTGTCTTTTCTCCACTGTACATTCCTGCCTCTTTATCAAAGATAAGGTGACCATATGGGCGTGGGTTTATCTCTGGGCTTTCTATCCTGTTCCACTGATCTTTCTGTTTTTGTGCCAGTACCATACTGTCTTGATTACTGTAGCTTTGTAGTATAGTCCGAAGTCAGGGAGCCTGATTCCTCCAGCTCCGTTTTTTGTTCTCAAGATTGCTTTGGCTATTCGGGGTCTTGTGTGTTTCCATTCAAATTGTGAACTTTTGTGTTCTAGTTCTGTGAAAAATGCCAGTGGTAGTTTGATAGGGATTGCATTGAATCTGTAGATTGCTTTGGGTAGTATAGTCATTTTCACAATGTTGATTCTTCCAATCCAAGAACATGGTATATCTCTCCATCTGTTCGTATCATCTTTAATTTCTTTCATCAGTGTCTTATAATTTTCTGCATACAGGTCTTTTGTCTCCTTAGGTAGGTTTATTCTTAGATATTTTATTCTTTTTGTTGCAGTGGTAAATGGGAGTGTTTTCTTGATTTCACTTTCAGATTTTTCATTATTAGTGTATAGGAATGCCAGAGATTTCTGTGCATAAATTTTGTATCCTGCTACTTTACCAAATTCATTGAATAGCTCTAGTAGTTTTCTGGTAGCATCTTTAGGATTCTCTATGTATAGTATCATGTCATCTGCAAACAGTGACAGCTTTACTTCTTCATTTCTGATTTGGATTCCTTTTATTTCCTTTTCTTCGCTGATTGCTGTGGCTAAAACTTCCAAAACTATATTGAATAAGAGTGGTGAGAGTGGGCAACCTTGTTTTAAATGTAAATGGACTAAATGCTCCGACCAAAAGACACAGGTTGGCTGAATGGATACAAAAACAAGACCCATATATTTGCTGTCTACAAGAAACCCACTTCAGACCTAGAGACACATACAGACTGAAAGTGAGGGGATGGAAAAAGATATTTCATGCAAATGGAAACCAAAAGAAAGCTGGAGTAGCAATTCTCATATCAGACAAAATAGACTTAAACATAAAGACTATTAGAAGAGACAAAGAAGGACACTACATAATGATCAAGGGATCGATCCAAGAAGAAGATATAACAATTGTAAATATTTATGCACCCAACATAGGAGCACCTCAATACATAAGGCAAATACTAACAGCCATAAAAGGGGAAAATTAAATACAAAGAAAACATATTAAAAGCAGCAAGGGAGAAACAACAAATAACACACAAGGGAATCCCCATAAGGTTAACAGCTGATCTTTCAGCAGAAACTCTGCGAGCCAGAAGGGACTGGCAGGACACATTTATAGTGATGAAGGAGAAAAACCTGCAACCAAGATTACTCTACCCAGCAAGGATCTCATTCAGATTTGATGGAGAAATTAAAACTTTTACAGACAAGCAAAAGCTGAGAGAGTTCAGCACCACCAAACCAGCTTTACAACAAATGCTAAAGGAACTTCTCTAGGCAAGAAACACAAGAGAAGGAGAAGACCTACAATAATGAACCCAAAACAATTAAGAAAATGGGAATAGGAACATACATATTGATAAGACATTTAAGGTATTTAATTTTTGACAGTTTGATTAATATGTGTCTTGGCATATTTCTCCTTGGATTTATCCTGTATGGGACTCTCTGTTCTTCCTGGACTTGATTAACTATTTTCTTTCCCATATTAGGGAAGTTTTCAACTATAATCTCTTCAAATATTTTCTCAGTCCCTTTCTTTTTCTCTTCTTCTTCTGGAACCCCTATAATTCGAATGTTGGTGCGTTTGATGTTGTCCCAGAGGTCTCTGAGACTGTCCTCAGTTCTTTTCATTCTTTTTTCTTTATTATGCTCTGCAGTAGTTATTTCCACTATTTTATCTTCCAGGTCACTTATCCGTTCTTCTGCCCGAGTTACTCTGCGATTGATCCCATCTAGAGTATTTTTCATTTCATTTATTGTGTTGTTCATCGTTGTTTGTTTCATCTTTAGTTCTTCTAGGTCCTTGTTAAATGTTTCTTGCATTTAGTCTATTCTATTTCCAAGATTTTGGATCATCTTTACTATCATTCTGAATTCTTTTTCAGGTAGACTGCCTATTTCCTCTTCATTTGTTAGGTCTGGTGGGTTTTTGTCTTGCTCCTTCATCTGCTGTGTGTTTTTCTGTCTTCTCATTTTGCTTATCTTTCTGTGTTTGGGGTCTCCTTTTGGCAGCCTGCAGGTTCGTAGTTCCTGTTGTTTTTGTTGTCTGTCCCCAGTGGCTAAGGTTGGTTCAGTGGGTTGTGTAGGCTTCCTGGTGGAGGGGACTAGTGCCTGTGTTCTGGTGGATGAGGCTGGATCTTGTCTTTCTGGTGGGCAGGTCCACGTCTGGTGGTGTGTTTTGGGGTATCTGTGGACTTTTTATGATTTTAGGCAGCCTCTCTGCTAATGGGTGGGGTTGTGTTCCTGTCTTGCTAGTTGTTTGGCAAAGGATGTCCAGCACTGTAGCTTGCTGGTCGTTGAGTGAAGCTGGGTGCTGGTGTTGAGATGGAGATCTCTGGGAGATTTTCGCTGTTTGATATTATGTGGAGCTGGGAGGTCTCTTGTGGACCAGTGTCCTGAAGTTGGCTCTCTCTCCTGGCTGCTGCACCAAGAGCCTTTCATCCACATGGCTCAGAATAAAAGGGGGAAAAAGTAGAAAGAAAGAATTAGTAGAAGTAGAAAGAGAGAAAGAACGAAAGAAAGGCGGGAGGGAGGGAGGGAGGAAGGAAGGAAGGAGGGATGGAAGGAAAAAGAGAAAGGAGATAAAGAAATAAAATAAAGTAAGATAAAATATAATAAAGTTATTAAAATAAAAAAATAATTATTAAGAAAAAAAAATGGATAGAACCCTAGGACAAATGGTGGAAGCAAAGCTATACAGACAAAATCTCACACAGAAGCATACACATACACACTCACAAAAAGAGGAAAAGGGGAAAAAATCATAAATCTTGCTCTCAAAGTCCACGTCCTCAATTTGGGATGATTCGTTGTCTAAAGGAGGGAAGGAAGGAAAGAAAGAAAGAAAGAAAGAAAGAAAGAAAAGGAAGAAAGAAGATAAAGTAAAATAAAGTTTTTAAAATAAAATATAATTATTAAGAAAAAAATTTTTTAAAAAATGGATGGATAGAACCGTAGGACAAATGGTGGAAGCAAAGCTATACAGACAAACTCTCACACAGAAGCATACACAGACACACTCACAAAAAGGAAAAGGGGAAAAAATCATAAATCTTGCTCTCAAAGTCCACCTCCTCAATTTGGGATGATTCCTTGTCTATTCAGGTATTCCACAGGTGCAGGTCCATCAAGTTGATTGTGGAGCTTTAATCCGCTGCTCCTGGGAGAGATTTCCCTTTCTCTTCTTTGTTCTCACAGCTCCCAGGGGCTCAGCTTTGGATTTGGCCCCGCCTCTGCGTGTAGGTCGCCTGAGGGCGTCTGTTCTTCGCTCAGACAGGACGGGGTTAAAGGAGCCGCTGATTCAGGGGCTCTGGTTTACTCAGGCCGGGGGCGGCACGTAGTGCTGGGGGGGCCTGCGGCGGCAGAGGCCGGCATGACGTTGCACCAGCCTGAGGCGCCGTGCGTTCTCCCGGAGGAGTTGACCCTGGATCCCGGGAACCTGGCAGTGGCGGGCTGCACAGGCTCCCCAGAAGGGGGGTGTGGATAGTGACCTGTGCTCGCACACAGGCTTGTTGGTGGCGGCAGCAACAGCCTTAGCGTCTCATGCCCGTCTCTGGGGTCCGCGCTTTTAGCCGCAGCTCACGCCCGTCTCTGGAGCTCCTTTAAGCAGCGTTCTTAATCCCCTCTCCTCGCGCACCAGAAAAGAAAGAGGTAAGAAAATGTCTCTTGCCTCTTCGGCAGCTCCAGACTTTTCCCCGGACTCCCTCCCTGCTAGCCGTGGTGCACTAACCCCCTGCAGGCTGTGTTCACGCCGCCAACCCCAGTCCTCTCCCTGCGCTCCGACCAAAGCCCGAGCCTCAGCTCCCAGCCCCGCCCGCCCCGGCAGGTGAGCAGACAAGCCTCTCGAGCTGGTGAGTGTCCATCGGCTCTGATCCTCTGTGCTGGAATCTCTCCGCTTTGCTCTCCGCACCCCTGTTGCTAAGCTGTCCTCCGCAGCCCCGAAGCTTTTACCCTCTGCCACCCGCAGTCTCCGCCCGCAAAGGGGCTTCCTAGCGTGTGGAAAATTTTCCTGCTTCACAGCTCCCTCCCACTGGTGCAGGTCCCGTCCCTATCCTTTTGTCTCTGTTTATTCTTTTTTCTTTTGCCCTACCCAGGTACGTGGGGGGTTTCTTGCCTTTTGGGAGGTCTGAGGTCTTCTGCCAGCGTTCGGTAGTTGTTCTGTAGGAGTTGTTTCACGTGTAGATGTGTTTCTGGTGTATCTGTGGGGAGGAAGGTGATCTCCGCGTCTTACTCTTCCGCCATCTTCCCGGAAGCCTCAAAGCATAAGTTTTATATGCACTGGGAAACCAAAATATTGGTGTGACATTTTTTTGCAGTATTCGCTTTATTGCTGTGGTCTGGAACTGGACCCAAAATATCTAGTAGATAGCCTGTAGTGTGTGATTTAATAGAAAATCCTTGATAATTTGATATAGGATCCAAAGTGGAAATCTATCACCTGAGGACGACTAAAGGGCATGAGCTGAAACAGTGTCCACTGCGAAGGCGGGTGCCCCAAGTCGGGGGAACGGTGGCAGCCTGGGGAGGGAGCACGGGGAACGGCCTTTACATTAACAGGGAACCTGCAGCCAGCACCGCCTTGGTGCTACAGATCTTACATCAGAGCTTTTGAAAAGATTTATGTTAGTTATAACCATAAACTGATTTTGAGATAGTTTGTCCTCACACAGCTTATGAAGGCGGTTTTTCTTCCTGAGACATTACCCACAGATCTGTGGCCATGGAGCCCCAAATGTGGCTGTTTTATGCACAACTCTGATGAAATATTTAAAGGTCTGTTAACAAGGATTAAAGCCCTGGGGGTGCTGTTAGAAATTTGGCATTTTTATTTCTTGCAAGAATCCTGTGGGAAAAACATATCTTATGGGAAAAACTAATTGTATTTGTTAAAACAGTAACCATAGAAATAGAGAAGTGGAAACTTAAATAGACGTATTTATCACAAATGGAAACATTTGGAGCTGAATGTCCTCTGCATTATGCCCTCAACCACGTTCCTCTTGGACTCATTGTCTTACAAAATTTTCTTTAAAAGTCTATCAGTTAAAAAAATTAAGTTATTATGATTGCTTTGGCTATAATTGTGAGTTTGATGGCAACTTCAGTTGATTAACAACTTGTTGCCATGGCGACGCACTAACGAGGCATTTCAAAAATTTTTATCCAGAAACCATCTTCAGCAGAATAATCTAGGATGTGTAGTTAAAAAAAAGTGATTTCCAGGCATTATTCCTGACATCCACTCCCCCAGCCCCAAATTCAGGTCCTGGCAGGGGCAGGGAAAAGTTGGTATTTTGCTCATTTCTAAATTTTGAAAACCACTGCCCAAGAAATATGATGAATTGGGCAGTGGCCTTGAAAAAGAAAGAATTTTAGAATAGCTATAGTGAAACTCTTGATTTTCCAGTTTAATGATTAAAAGTCTTTTTCGATAATACTTATTATAGGAATGGACTAGGTGAAAGATGAAGCAGTTGTATTTATGAAAAGCAGATGAGCTTTGAGGGCAGTTAGCAGGGAAGGGAACGGAGCTAATTTTCCAAGAGTGGGAAGGAATGTAGGGGCAGCAGTTCCAACTACGGAGCAGTAGCTCAGGGGAGTCAGGGTTTTCAAATCACGATCAGTGACTTGGAAATGCCGGGCACATTTCTTAACCCTTGTGTATCTATGTCAAACAGAGCTAATATGAAGCGAGGTTAGTTTTTTAAAGTATAATTACTCAACCATAAAAAGGAACGAAATTGTGTCATTTGTAGAGATGTGGATGGACCTAGAGTCTGTCATACAGAGTGCAGTAAGTCAGAAAGAGAAAGACAAATATCATATATTAACACATATATGTGGAACCTAGAAAAGTGGTACAGATGAACATATTTCCTGGGCAGGAATAGAGGTGCAGACATAGAGAACGGACATGTGGACACAGGGAGGGAAGGAGAGGGTGGGACGAATTGAGAGAGTAAGATTGACATATATACACTACCATGCGTAAAATAGATAACTAAGTGGGAACCTGCTGTAAAACACAGGGAGCTCAGCTCTGTGCTCTGTGAAGACCTAGATGGGTGGGATGGCGGGGGGAGGTCCAAGAGAGAGGGGATGTGTGTGTGCATATGGCTGATTCACTTCACTGTGCGGCAGAAACTAACACAGCACTATAAACAATTATATTCCAAAAAAAAAAAAAAAAAAGGTATATTCACTTTTTTATTGCAATTCTTTTCCTTCATGGTCCCTCCATATCAGTTCTTGTCTGGATAGACACATAAGCAGATTGGCTTAACATGGAATTAATGTTTAATGTGTGAAAGTATAGGTAGTTCTGGACGGCAGTCCCCTGTTATTCCATGTTGCTTTGTTTCGTTATGAAAATGCCTTTTTATACTTTTAAATTAACTTTTATTGGAGTATAGTTGCCTTACAATGTTGTGTTAGTTTCTGCCCTACAGCAAAGTGAATCAGTTATACGTATACATATATCCACTCCTTTTTAGATTTCCTTCCCATTTAGGTCACCACAGAGCATTTGAGTAGAGTTCCCTGTGCTATACAGAAGGTTCTCATTAGTTATCTGTTTTATACATAGTAGTGTATAAATCTCCCAATTCATCCCACCCCCTTTTCCCCCCTTGTTAACCATAAGTTTGCTTTCTACATCTGTGACTCTGTTTCTGCTTTGCAGATAAGTTCATCTGTACCACTTTTCTAGATTCCACATATAAGCAGTATTATACGATATTTGCCTTTCTCTTTCTGACTTAACTTCACTCTTGTATAACAAGCTCTTCGTCTATCCGTGTCACTGCAAATGGCAGAAAATGCCTTTTTATATTTTAAAAATGTAATTTACCTCTGCTACAATAGACTCTTAGATAGACTGTTCCCAAATAGCCTCACAAGTTTTATTCTTGGGTGGTTGTCGCAGTAAACTGTTCTCAGCTTAAATCTGGCTTTGCTGTTTACTGGCTGTCTGATCTCTGCAAACCTCCTAAAAGGTTCCTTTTCATCATCTATGAAAACAATGTATAGTGGTCACTAAATGAGAATATATATATATTTTACAACTATGCCTGGAATATGTAGGCACACAACAAAAGTGAATCCCTTTGCCTTACCAGACATGCCTGCTCTTAGACTGTGGAGTGTTTTGAAGGCGCGATACGAGCATTCTTGTCCTTCCCCGAACAGATCTCTGTCCTCAGTGCTATTCCTGTGTCCCCCACCCGATCCACAGCAGAGCTCTGCACCATTGGAAGCAAGATTTACTGTGGTCTTATTAGCACCACTAGTTATGAGTAATGGCTATTGGAATAATATATGAAAACTCAGTTCTTCTTTCTAGAATGAAATTTAAGTCTAAATCTAGTTAACTGAAAATGTATTCATTTAAAGGTAGACAGGTTCAGGTGCAGTAGAGCCTCTTTCTAAATAAGTTCACCTCATACCTATAAGTGCTTATGATTCATTCACCGTAAGCCTTTAAAAATAGATTTGAGGCCTCTGACAATAAAATACACATATCTGGTAAGGCTGTTAAAATGGAAATTAAAAATTTTAAAACCATATAGCAGGAGCAAACAAGTATAATAATCACTTAGGCTAATAAAATTGTTGTGATTGAGCATTAAATTTAGCTCCCCTGTTCCTCGACAGATAAATAACTGCTTATTTTCCAGCTGCCCAAAGGGGCAGCAAGGAGTGATAATTACCGTCGTGCATCTTACTCAGCTGATGGTTTTCGAGGTGTGACAGTGTGTGAGCCAAGGTGCCAGGAGTCTTGAGGGCGGCAGGATGACGGAGGCAGAGTGGCCAAGCTCCGGGGTCTGGGGAAAGTCCCTGGTGTGGGTTCTGGATGGTAAATGATGAGGCAAAGCCAGAAGGACAGTGCCAGTCCAGAAGATGGCCAGCTCTGGGTTTACACGAAGGATTCGCCCTTGGTTTTTTATATGCTGATCTAGTGCTTAAGTGTCCAAGTTATTTTACCAACCATTTGATAACTAATGCATATAGTGGTAATACCATCAGGAAGCATCAGTGTCTGTTTAGGGATAAGAACTTTAGACAGTGGCCAATTTGATTTTCTGACCTTTGTTTTCCAGTTTATCAGAATCTGCGCAAGAAGGCTCTGTATATTTACTTAGCTTTATGCAAACCCAAATATGTGAAAAATCATAAATGTATGAAATACAGTGCTGGAGATGATTTGGTTTTCAAAATTATTCTTTGCTTTACAAAAGGACTCTTCGTAAATATCCTTAAAGTGCCACTCTCCTTCAGTAACATGACCATCTGGTTAGAATTCTTAAGATTCGATTTTCCTCCAAAGTTATGAAGATCCAAAGATATGAAAATATCTTTCCTAAAGACACATATGAATACAGAATTTGGTTATATATTCCAAGTTTAGATGGCCCTTGTAGGGGAGAGTGCCTCATATCATTGGATTAGGAAGGGGTATTTCAAATTTCTACTGTTTTCATTGTAAGTAATTACATACAGCCTTGGAAAGAATAATTTAATATTTCTTAATGAACATAAGGGGAAAATGTTGAATAGAGTACATAAAAAAGTCATGTCTATCTGCTTTCGAAACATTTTTTTAAGATATTATCTTTTTACTGTTTCAGTTTTAGACCTAAAGTCCACAGTAGGATTCCCAGGTTCGGGTCCAGTAGCTGAAATAGAAAGGCCTTGCTCTCCTGTACGCAGGATCTGGCTGGAGCGCTTGACCTGCCTTGTTTGTGTTTAGAGGTGGTTTCCTTGCTTTTGAAACGTAAACAGTTGCGTTGCAAAATTAAAAGAGAAGGACATTGAAAAGGGTTGAAATATTAAAGCTTGAGAAAATTCTCTCTTTCTCCTTCACTACATTATGCACACTTAACATAAACTTCTGTCTACTGATAGATCCAAAGCAGCAGGTGTCATTCTGGAAAGGATGCCAGTTTTGCCCTTTCACAGCTGGACTGCTTAGTTGCCTGGTACTGGCAGTCACATGCAGTTTGGCTGTGTCCAGAGTGCTGAAATATCACCATAAATAAATATAGTACCAGATCAGAACAGCCAGCCCTGTATGACAGCAGCTGAATGTAGAAATATTTTAAATGTTAATAGCTCTATTGAGATGTAATTTACAAACAGTAAAATGCAGAGATTTTAGGTGTGGATTTTGATGAGTTTGAGAAATGTATATCCTATATAACGACCACCCCAATCAAGATTGGGAACGTTTCCAGTGCCACAGAAGGTTCCTTTGTGCTCCTTTGTGGTCAGAGCTGCTCCCCGCCCCCTCCGAGACAGCCAGGCCTTTCTGTGACTGTTGTCAAGCTTCGCATCAGCGGAAACACACAGTGTGCGCTCTCCCGAGTCTGTCCTCTGTGCCCAGCATGGTGTCTGTTCGACTGGTGCATGTTCATGTGTGAATCAACAGTTCATCCTTTTTTGTTGGTGACAGTGGTCATTGTATGCATATACCACACTTGTTTGTGAATGGATACTCACCTGGGGTTGGGCATTTAGGTTGTTGCCAGCTGTTGGCTGTTCTGAATGAAACTGCAAGGAATACTTGTTCACACGGCTTTGTATTTTCATCTGTTTTGGGTGGAATCTCCAGGCATCGCAGGGTAGGCACATATTTAGATTTACAGTTTAACGTTAGTAAACCATTTCCTAAAGTGATTGTACAACTTTACCGCCCCACTGACATTGCATGAGTGTTCTGGGAGCTCCACAGCCTTGCCAGTAATTGGCGTCGTCAGTCATTTAATTTATGGTGTGTGATAGCTGGTCATTTCGGTTTCTCTTACGAATAAGGATGTTGAGGATTTTTTAATCTGCTTGTTGACCATTCATGAACCTTCTTTTTTCCAAGAAGCTTCAAGTCTTTTACCCATTATTTATTGGGTTGTTAAGTCTTTTCTAAGGTAAGTGTAATACAAATGCCTATGGCTTAGTTTTCCTTTTTATTAATGATGATTTTGAAGAACTTAAGTTTTTTATTATGATGACAATTGAATCTATCAGTTTATTCATTTATGGGTAATGCTGTTTTTATGTTAAGAAATTCTTGACTATCTTACTATTATAAAGATTTTATCTTAAGTTTCTTCCTGAGTTTGATAGTTTTAGCTTTTATGTCTAGGTCTATAATCCGTTTCAGACTAATTTGTACGTGGGATGTGAGGTAGCTGTCAGCGGGTTCATTTTGTTTTCACAAGTGGATATCCAGTGGGTCTAGTACCATTTGTTGAAAAGACTGGCCTTATTGAATGCACTTGTGCTTCTTGAAGAGCAATTGACTGTATATATATGTCAATATATGTACACTATTCTGTTCCAAAAATATATTTGTCTATCCTTATCCCGGAACAACACTGTCTTAAGACTGTGGCGTTACGGTAAGTGTAGACCTCAGATAGTATGGGTTTTCTTACTTTGTTCATTTTTTTCCCCAAATTGTTGTTCCACCTGGTAATATTTACTTTCAGGCTCCAATACTTCCTGCAGTATTTCTTGTAGTGCAAATCCGTAGGTGATTACTTTTTCAGTTCTTTCAGCAAAATAAAATTCCTTTATTTTACTCCTTTTTGAAGGATATTTTTATAAAATTTAAAATCTTAGGTTGACAGTGTTTTTCCTCTCAGTGCTTTGACAGTGTCATTTCATTGTCTCCATGCCTCTGCTGTCTCTGATGAGAGGTTGGCTGACACTCCTGTCATGGTTCTTCTGTATGTAATTTGTTGTGCTTCTCTGACTGCTTTCAAGATGTTTTCCTTTGTCTTTCATTTTCAGTAGTTTGACTATGAGTTGCCTAGTTTTTTTTTTTCCTTTCTATTTATTTTGCTTGGGTTTTGCTGTTCTTCTTAAGCTTATGAATTGGCATTTGGGACCAAAATAGGGAGATTTTTTGACATTATTCTTTCAACTTTTGTCTTGTTTGGCCATTATTTATGCTCCATGTTCATCTCTCCTTCTGGACCCCAAATACTGATACATGTATGTTAGACCAGTTGATATTATCTCATAAGTACTTGGGCTCTTTTCATTTTTTATAATCTTTTTTTTTTTTGCGGTACGTGGGCCTCTCACTGTTGTGGCCTCTCCCGTTGCGGAGCACAGGCTCCGGACGCGCAGGCTCAGCGGCCATGGCTCACTGGCCCAGCCGCTCCGCGGCATGTGGGATCCTCCCGCACTGGGGCACGAACCTGTGTCCCCTGCATCGGCAGGCGGACTCTCAACCACTGCGCCACCAGGAAAGCCCCCGTTTTTTAAAAAAATCTTTTACTGTGTATACTTGACATTAATAATTTCTATGAATCTGTTTTCATGTTCACTCACCTTTTTATCATGCCAGCTACAGTCTGTTAAACCCATCCAGAAACTTTTAAATTTTGCTTTTCAGTTGTAGAATTTCCATTTGTTTCTCCTTTATAGTTTCCATTTCACTGTCCGGATTCCCTGTCTGTTTCCTCATCAAGACCATTTTTCCTTTAAACCCTTGAACCTATTTTGATAGCTAAAGTCCCAACAAGAAATAGATGTTGTCTGCTAGCTACAACATCTGGGTCAACTCAGGGTCTCTTTCTATTGACTGCTTTTAAAAAAAAAAAATGAGTATGGCTCACATTCACATGGTTATTTGCATGTCTAATGAATTTTTATTCTATGTTGGACATTATGATGATACAATGTACAGAGTTGGGACTATTTGTCTTCCTTTAAAAAGGGTAGTTTGTTTTATCAGACAGTTAATTACTGGCGGTTTCTTAATCTTGTTGAGGCTTAATTTTAACCTTTTTTAGGGCTGGTCTAGAGTAGCCCTTATGTAGGACATGGTTTTGACTCTGACACTATGGACTTTTTGGTGTCTCGGTCAAATTCTCATGGTATTATTGAGCTCTCTCCACTCTGGTCTCTCTACTCTCCCAGTGCTGTGTGTCCTCTAGTGTCTTTGTCTCACTCTCAGCTCTGTATCAGCTGCTCTCTGCTTGGCTTCACCAAGTCTCACCTTGCACATGTGCAGTCCAGCCCTTGGCCAAGGTCCTGTGAGTAGCCCACCTAGACTTCTGGGGTCCCCTTCTTGGAGCTCTGTCTTCTCCAGTCTTTGTCCTCCAATTTCCAGCTGCTTCCTCAGCTCTGAACTATAATCTTTGTCTCCTCAGCACAGCCCAACTCCTTTTTTATGTTTCTCCTCCCTGTGCTGCTGGGAGGAAATGGTCTCCAGGCTGACATTCAGGGCTCATCTTGGTGCACTTAGGGATCACATTTCTGTGCTGCCTGTTGTCCAGTGTCTGAAATCACCACTTCATATATTTTGTCCAGTTTTATAGTAGTTACTCTGTCATGTGCAGAAGCCTCAGTGTGGTAGAAGTATTGTTTTGAACGTTGTTCCCGAGATTACTGGTTCTCAAACTTAAGCTTGCATCAGATGCATCTGGAGGACTCGTTTACACAGAGACCCTTAAGCCCCATCCTTTAGTGTTTCTGATTCAGTAGGATTGGATTGGGGCCTGACAATTTGCATTGTCCAGGTGATAACTGATGCTGCTGGTCTGGAAACCACACTTTGAGAACCACTTACTTGGAAAGATGGATCTTGAGAAAAAAATGTTGGGATTTTATTTGGCACTTACTCCATACAATTTTTACCTTTCTTTTTTTGGGTGGGTAATAATACTTACATCTCAGTTTATTATAACATTATACGTCTTGCTCTTTTCATTCAAAGTATGAATCAATGAGGAATTTTTTTTTTTGCACTGAGGAGGATAGATTCTCCTTTTAATTGATAGAAACAGAAAATACATGAGAGAATAAGTAAAGTTATTTAACAATGAAATACTACCATTCTTTTTTTTTTTTTGCCTTCACAAATAAATTTGATTCTTTCAAGTTATGAAACTTGTAGAACATGGAGTGTGATAAGTTTCAGAAGTAATTGCTTTTTGTTTCAGAAATAGAGTTTTATTTTAATTATTCTCAGACTTATTTGTATATATGTGAAGTGTGTGTGTGCGCTTTGTAGGTGAGATGTGAAACAGTGATAACCAGTAGGCTTGTTGGACCGGGCTCTACCTTGTCATGTCCTCAGGTTTCCTGACAACTTACGCTTCATCCCTGAATAACTCTTAATCCTTCTACCTTAGCATCACATATTGTCTGCTTTCTTTGCCTCTTTTGGTTCCATGGCCCTATCTCTCATTTGTCAGGATTTTGACATTTATTGCTTCCTTTTACTCTAGTCCATATATTTCCCATCAGCGTAAGGTTTATACTGGTGTCAGATGGTGACTCTCATTGTTGAGGATGCTGACATTGTTCTTGCAGTGGCTGCAGCACAGGAAGTGTTCTCTCAACAACATCATAGAATATCTTGGATGGGAAAACGGATTCGTCCTATCCTTTCAAATTCTAATCAATCCTTGACAGATTTTTTATTTTTATTTATTTATTTTTATAAATTTGCTTATTTATTTTTGGCTGTTGCGTCCTCATTGCTGCACGCGGGCTTCCTCTAGTTGCAGCAAGCGGGGGCTACTCTTCGTTGCGGTGCGCGGGCCTCTCATTGCGGTGGCTTCTCTTGTTGTGGAGTACAGGCTCTAGGCACGTGGGCTTCAGTAGTTGTGGCCCGTGGGCTCAGTAGTTGTGGTGCACGGGCTTAGTTGCTCCACAGCATGTGGGATCTTCCTGGACCAGGGATCGAACCCGTGTCCCCTGCATTGGCAGGTGGATTCTTAACCACTGTGCCACCAGGAAAGTCCCGACAGATTTTTTAATGTAACAACTTTTTAAATTTTTTGGAAAAATTGGTACAACAGCCTTTGGTGGTTAGATTAGAAAGCTGTTTCATAGCACAGTTTCAATATTGTTTCAGCTGAAATGTGAGATTACAGCAATTTTAATCTCAATTTCAGAGATATGTTCTCTAATATTTTGACACAGGCATAGTGATATACTGATTACTAAATTCTCATTTCCAACAGGTCCATTTTGATGGCTGGGACCACAAATATGACTACTGGATGGATACAGACAGCCCTGACATTCACCCAGTCGGATGGTGTGACGTCACAGGTCATCCCCTGGAAGTGCCGCATTGTGAGTATCTTGCTCTTTGTGTTGTTGCTTTTTAAATACGTAACCTGGAGCCTATCTTAATGCTGTTTATTTCATGTCATCATAAGTATTTTAAAGCTCAGTATCACATAGGTGAATTGATTAATCAGCACTATAGCTACACTGAAAGCCAGTTATTCACAATTAAGCCTCAAAAGACATGCTCTGTATAAGTGAAGAGTTATCAACATTAAGGAATTATTTTGATAATGTTGTCTGGCAGAATCTTTGTTTTCCACATTTGAGTTTGGAAAACTGAGCCAGGTCTAAATCCATCTAATTTGGGCCTTCACTTTTAGCTGAAGTACTTTTTGTTTTCTTAAACATCTTATCTTAATTGATTTTGTTTTATAGAGTAGGTTTCAAAAAGTTTTAGAAGAACAGAAGTATTTTAAACTTCAGCAATTAAAAAAATTTTAGTTGTAAAAATTGGAAAAAAGACAACCTTCTGTTATGTCGGTATCTTCATTATTTCTGTCTTTCTGGGTACTTAAAGTTAAGGAGGTAATTAACCATTCTAAATTCTAATAAACCTCGAACCAAAATATTTCATTCTTTCATCTGCAGGATTCCTCTGATCAGAGTAGACTGACATGACTAATAACTAGTTTCAGACATTTTGCGAGCACTCTCCATCCTTATGTTTGCTTTGTTCCCCCACTGCTTCTGTTGTCCTCCCTTTGGTTTCTTGGGGTGAAGGTAACCTTGTCTCCTGTTAATGAGGGTGAACCAGCCCAATGATGCTTGAAACTTAGATCTAAAAGGATTAACTGTGTCTTTGAAAGAGTTCCTTAACTTCTTTTAGAAATAAGGAGAATTACTGACTCAATAACTTGACAAACATTTTGACATTGTGCTGGATTCTTCAAAAGCTACACATGGATGAGGTGCAGGTCCTCATGCAACTTACAGTGCATTAGCAAGTGCAGGGTCTGCATACAGAGAATGTAAAACAGGGAGAACAAGGTCAGTTCCATGGAGGGGGAAGGGTTAGCATATTTGCTTTGTACTTTTCGCTGATCCCACTTTCTGTTCTCCCTGATCTTGCATCCCATCTTGCCAGGGAGGTGTCTCTTGGTTGATGTTAACTCATCCCAGTAAGCTTCTCAAGTAGGGATTTCAAGGGAGATGGGCCTGGATCAGCGTTTCAGGTACAGAGACAGCTGTCTTCATTCCGCCTCACCCCTTACCTGTTCCTTGGTCAGGCTGCCTACCTGGCTTCTCGACCCAAATGTCTCAGAAGCTTCGCAAAGTCTATGGATCGAACCTCAGCTCCATCCCAAGCCAAAAGCTTGTCTTTCTACCGTAGTTGCTACTTGATTCCAAAGTTGTTGCTTCCCATGCAGTCATTCTAGACTCTGCTCCCTCCCTACCCCTCCCTCACCCCACACATACAGCCAGTCATCAAGTCTTGATGGTTCTCTTTCTTGATTTCTCAGAGCCCATCTCTGAGCCCTTCTTCCCCTTCCCAGTACCATTGCATTTGAGTTCTCATCATAGGTACAAATGGTTTGCAGAATATGGTCTGCAATTTGCTGGTTAGTGAGTCACACTGATCCTCCCAATCTAAAAATTCAGGCTCTAGAGGCAGGATTGCCTAGTGGTTGAGCGTGTGAAATCTGGAGTCAGAATGCTGACATGTGAATCTCAGTATCACTGCTTTGCTTAGCTGTGTGATCTGTGCCTGTTTCCTCATCTAGAAAATGGAGGTGATATTAGTGAGTCAGTCTCATAATCTGTAATGGTGAAATGAGATAAATTTGTGCATAATACCTCGAAAACTGCCTGGCCCACAGGATGTGCTCAATTAGTGTTAGCTGCTATCAGAAAATGATGTAACATTCTGTAGATTTTCATTTTTACCTAAAACTACGTGAATTACTAAGGCTTACAAAATTCGAAATTGTGCTAAAATGAATAGGTGACTAGAGTTTTCCAAATATTTCAATTCAGTTTTTTCTTAAGTCAGGCTTTCATGTATTCCTGGCAATATTATAAGACTCCTGTTTTGAGTATGTGCACTTAAGTAATTGGAATCCCTATTATTTGGGGGAATTAGATGTCTTCAGTTGGTCATGATATTGTATTACTGCTGTGCTTGCTCTTGGGTTATAAACATGTTTGTTTGGATTAATTATTATTAATACAGTTTATTATAGGTTACTTGTTTAACCCTGTTTTTTGTAATTATTCATATCTGCATCATAGTCTTATTAATTTTTAAATACCTAGACTTGAAGACATGTTCATAGTGTGGTTCAGTATATATCATCCATGGCCCCACCGTTAAAGCAAAAATACACACACACACACACACACACACACACACACACACACACACACACACACAATCCTACTCCAGTATTTATTTGCCTACTTATTTATCACAGAATCTTTTTCCACTGGAAAGTAAAGACAAATGGTTTGTCTAGGTCCTCCAACAAAACAAAATTTGACGGTCTAGCATTGATGTCGCAACAGCTTCCTAACTATCTTGTCTCATTTCTTTGCTGTAACCGTCTGTGTAAAACCCAAATCTAACCTCTTAGCAGTATCTTTAGGCTTGAGACTCCTTCACACGTACCAGGCCTGTCGCAGTCTGTCCTCTGCTCACCTCATGCCTTACCCTTCTACCGTTTTCCACCAAGAACAGAATTACTTCATTTATACTAAACAGAATGACTCATAGTGCCTTGAACATTGGCCTCATAAGATTCTGAAGACAATACGTCAGCTACACTCTGCTCTCTGAACTTCGTTTACAGAAAGTCACACCCTGCAGTTGGTGTCAGATGCCTGTGTGGTGGGGAGCTGGCAGGGGCACTTGCTCCACAGTATGGACCACGTGTAGCCTCTTCATTCCTGTCCCATCTCTTGTGGGTGTATTTGTACAAACAACCACATCAAATCATCTTTTACTGCCCATGCTATTTTAAGTCAAAACGTTGATCTTATTTACTCATACAATTCAAACCAAATGTGTATGTCCAGTATCTTTGATAATCAGATCAAAGTAATTATTGGGTTGGCCAAAAAGTTCATTCGGGTTTTCCGTACCATCTTACTAAAAATCTGAACCAACTTTTCGGCCAACCCAATACATTTTGTAAGTAGATCTATAAAACCACACAGAACATTTTATCACATATGAGCAGATAAAGTCATCTTACCAACATTAATTTTCAGATATTTTAAGGTATTTTCAGAGATTTTAACTTTCAGACATTGTTTGTACTCTGTTGTTTTACTTTTGTGATATTTATGTGATTCAACAATTGCCTTGAGTGCTTTATTACATATAATATGATAGCTTTATTGATCAAACATTGCAAAGACTACTAAACGTTTAGGGCTTGGAAAAAGGCTTAATTTTTATTTTAACTTATTTAATTTTGGCTGTATCGGGTCGTCGCTGCTGCGTGCAGTCTCCCTCCAGTTGCTCACTCCCTGCCACGGTGCACAGGCCTCTCACCGCGGCGGCCTCACCCGTTGCAGAGCATAAGCTTCAGGTACACAGGCTTCAGTAGTTGTGGCATGCAGGCTCAGTAGTTGTGGCTCGTGGGCTCTAGAGCACAGTCTCCGTAGTTGTGACGCACAGGCTTAGTCACCCCGCGGCATGTGGGATCTTCCCGGACTGGGGCACGAACCCGCATCCCCTGCATCGGCAGGCGGACTCTCAACCACTGCGCCACCAGGGAAGCCCTCTCATGCACATTTTATTAGACTTAATTAAAATTTTATTTATCTAAATGAGTTTGTATCTATTTCTAATGTCATTCAATCAACATATTTATACTCACTGCAGAAACCGAGCCAAGATGTAGTACATGCTGTATAGCCCCATACTTCTGTAGAAATGTTTGTGCAGTGTATTTTGACCAAGACCGTGATATTTAATAATCCATAATCTTCAATCACAAAGGACAAATGTAAGTTCTTGAAAAGGTAACTGTGAAAAGCCTCTTGAGAGTGAAACTTTAATGTCCCCATTCAGCTGGGAAGAGCGCCAGCTTGTAAGATCAGGTGACGATGACTTCCTCTTAGTCTCTGTTACCAGCCAGGTGCTCACAGACACTTCACCTTGTGTCCACTGTCCGACTGAAATCTCCTTTTCTTAGGCCATGTGGACACAATTTTCCTGTTTTATCTGACATATAATCCTGCATGGTGAACTTTTTCTACAAGTAGAATCAAAATTAAATACTTAAGATTTAGCACTAAGGTGTCAGGATCTTTCTGTTGTGCTTTGCATTCCCTGAATGTCCTTAAAAAGATATAAAAATATCAGAACCAAAAGCCCATGCCAACTTCAGGCAGCTACAGCATTGCCTTTTGGCAGTCTTTTCAGTCATAGCGTTTGGAAACTGTAATTCCAGTCACATTCAATGCTAAATTTGTTTAAATAGAGCTCATTTCTTTTATTATATTATTAATCATTTGTCCACAAATCCACCAGGCAATGGGATGCCCGATGTTTTTGGCTTTGGAAATTTACCGAGCTTGAGAAGCAAGATGATAGACTTCAGAGTTAGAAAAACTTGGGTTTAAATTTCCATTCTGCCCTGACTGCCTGTGCCTTTGGGCGAGTTACTTCACCTGTGGGACTCGCAGGCTTGGGAGATGAAATGCCTTGACCACTGTAATGCCTGCTGCTGGTTGTCTGGGCTCAGTGACCCCACAGGAAGGAGCAGGACTGGGTGAAGAGCACAGGCACATTTGCTTCCTAGGCCACCGTTTCTCTTCATTGATCCAGAAAATTGGGAGTTGACTTTACTTCCTAAAGCTTAAACAACCAGTATGGTTCTTTGTTATAATTGCACTGTCCATAAAGGGGCTGCTGATCTCTGAGTGAATTTGGAATGACATGTAGGACAGTTTGAAAAATTTAGAACGACTGACTTAGACCAGAAAAGCAGGCCCTTGGGGCTTCCCTGGTGGCGCAGCGGTTGAGAGTCTGCCTGCCGTTGCAGGGGACACGGGTTTGTGCCCCGGTCCGGGAGGATCCCACATGCCACAGAGCGGCTGGGCCCGTGAGCCATAGCCACTGAGCCTGCACGTCTGGAGCCTGTGCTCCGCAACGGGAGAGGCCACAACAGTGAGAGGCCCGCGTACCGCAAAAAAAAAAAAAAAGCAGGCCGCATAAGCCCCATGAAACTACGAATGAAAGAACTTTGCTGTTCTTTAAAATAAAAATCTGAATATGTTTTGCACCCAGTTCCAATGTGTGTGTGGGTTTTTCACCCACACCAAGCAATTCTCCGACACCAGCCAGGTGTCCCACGGTTCAGCTCAAGTCTAACACTGTTTACTGGAGGTTAGGGCTCAGTCCTACATGACTGCCCCCCCATCCCCATCCCCAGTTCACACACGAGTCACAAGTCCAGGTGGTCACCTGTGCTTCCGGGGGACTGGCTGTAGATCTGGAGGTTCCCACCACCCTCTCCTTAGGTTTGATTTGCTAGAGCAGCTCACAGAACTCAGAGGAACAGTTTATCCGCTAGGTCACTGGTTCATCATAAAAGGATCTAACTCAGGAACAGCCTGTGGAAGAGATGTGCAGGGTGAAGTCTGGGGGAGGGGTCGGAGCTCCCCTGCCCTCCCCAGGCCCCACTCTCCTCCAGTCTCCAGGGTTTCACCAACCTGGCCATCCTTTGGGGTTTTTGTGGAGGCTTCATTACGGAGGCACGACTGATTAAATCATTGGCCATTGGTGATTGAACTTGACTTCCAGCTCCTCTCACCTCCCTGGGGTCAGGGCTCGGGGGGTTGGATTGGAAGTCTGGGAGTTCCAAACCTCTGATGATTGGTTCTCCTGGCCACCAGCCCCCATCCTTCCATGCTTTCCAAAAGTCACCTCATTAATGTTAACAGAAGACACAGGACATTCCAAGGATTTTAGGAGCTCGGTGCCAGGACAGGGATGAAGACTCAGTATATACTTCTTATTATAACTCACAATAGCAGTCGTAAGTGTACAGCACTAGAGACATGAAGTTATTCTCACTGTCGTTCAGTAGCTTTCTGGTTGTTTGACGAGATGTGTTGTCAGCAGCTCTCCTGTGCGCCTTACCCGGTCGGTCGGCACAGCTTGCAGCTCCTTCGCCCCCAGTGTGGGCCGTGGCCCTGTCCTCTGTCCTCTGGTCTGCCCCTGCCTCTCTCCTTAGTCTACAGGGGTGGCTCCTTGGCCTCTGGGTGGGCTCTGCGTTCCTTGTGCCCAGTGTTTATGCCACAGCATTTGGGCAGAAGGTGAAGTTCTTTGCAGTCAGGGGTCAACTCCTCTCCAAAGCTTTGTCTGATGTCCTCAGGGAGATGAATTGTCTCTTCATCCTCGTCGTCCCGCAGGATTTTGTCCTCTGTTCTGTTGCGTTAGAGTGACCTTTTTCTTGCCGCTCTCCTGCCCTGGCGTCCTCACCTGGGGCCCCTGGAAGCTCCCGCCAGGGTTTTTGCTCTTTTCCCTGCTTGCTCTCAACTGAAAAAATAACGCACAGCATGAGAGTTGTGAGTTAAGTTTAATTTGGGGCAGAATGGGAACCATAACCCAGAAGACAGCATTTCAGATAGCTCTGAGAAACTGTTCCAAAGATGTAGGGGGAAGGTTGGTATAGATGTGATTTTGGTGAAGGGCGAAGTGTGCAACCAAGCACGTATTTTTTGCAGAAGGTTACTGCTAGTGACAAGGAGCAGACGTCACCATGAGGGATTTTAGTGCTTTTCTAGACACAAGGAGATACAAGAACTGGGCTCATAAAATCAGCGCCTGAAAATATCTAACTGTCTGAAGACCTGTTGTGCCAGTTTTTCCCAAAGCACAGAGTTCACCTGGAACTCGTTTCAGGGGGTGTTGAATCAGGTCAGCAGCTGCAGCAGCTCGTGGTTTACTCCTCGTCGAGGTAGATGGCAGCTGCCAGTTTGTAGCTGGCATCGCCCGGCCCGCCGCCCTGGCCCTGGCACTGCCTGCAGCACGCCAGCTGTGTGCCTCCGCTTGAGCTGCTGCTGTTCCTTGGCTTGCAGCTGGATGCGGCCGCATGCTACCTCCTGAGGCTCGCTCAGGTGTCCCCTCCCGGACAAGCCCCCTGCACCCTTTGGCCCCGGAGCCGCCTCTGTTTCTCGGCACAGTCCCCACGCGCCGACTGGTGGGATGTGCTTCTGTGCCTCTGTGCTCGCCGTCCCGCTTTCTAGAATAGCTCTCCCCGGCAGGCAGGGGCTGCCCGCTGCCGGTCCCCGTCGCAGGCTCACCCCGCCGCCACGAGCAGGCAGGCTCGGGCTGCAGACACAGGCTGAGGGGGCGACGGTGGCTCCCGGAGGCCACGAGGTCTGCGGGGCAGGCTCTTTGGATCACTCACCTCTGCTGCTCTGACCGTTCACAGCTCTTGCAGGTGGTGGATGCATGTCAGAAAAATGCCTGTGACGGGGCCAGAGTCAAGTGTGCTCATCAGCCACCTGGCCTGGCCCTCTGACCCTAGCTGACCTCCCCCCGCCACCCCACCCCGTGGACCAGGATGGCTCGGCCCCGTCTGCCGTGCACAGTGGGCCGCTGAATGTCTGACCCACCTGTTTGTCATTTTCCTGACTTCCTACACTTTATAAAGGTCATTTGTCTATACTTATTTCATCCCCCTGCCCCTTCAGGCCTTGTTTTAAACACTCTTTTAGAAATCAGAGTTAAACAGAAGGAAATATTCGATTGCATGGAAACGTTTTGTTCATATTTTAAAGTAGTGATAGAAATAATAAAATAGAAATATGACAGGTCCCAGTGCCTCTAATAAAGTAGATATAGCTGGAGACAAAAGAATCATCGTTTAAATTAAATGCAGGTTTGGATGTGCCACGTGGTAACCAATCGACGTTTCTCACCAGCGCAAGTATAGTGTTTTTTTTTCCTGAAATGACAAAGTACCAGTGTGCCATCACAGGAGCCTGTGGGGATGTGGGTGACACAGGGCCACCAGCCCTCCAGGGAGAGCATCTCCCGGCAGGCGACCCTCCCAGCAGACTGGACTGGCCTCTGTGCTGGCGCCGTGAATGCCCCATCCCAGCTTGAGAGGAACAAACCACCCTCTCAGCAAGGGTGCGGGACCCAGCAGGTGTAGGAGAGAGGATCTGATTCTTATTCTCGGAAAGTTCCAGCCAACTAGAAGAAACGCTTTGTCCTTGGGAGGCACCAGCGATGTGGAGGTAGAACATAAACCTGCCAGAATCCTCTGAGCTCGTCAATCCCCCAGCCATCATTCAAGGGCCTAGAGACGCAGTGGTTTGCCCACCTTGTTAGAGACAAAGGTGGGCCTCTGGCCCTGGTTGGAATGTTCTTCCTGACTTGGCTGAATCCACAGTGTGTACCTTTATGATCAGGTCAGGCTCCACTCCCGTTACCCCTCTTCAGATGCGGGTTGGGGTGGGGGGTGACCCAGCCGGTATGAGGTTCCAGCCGTGGAGAGGCCTCTGGCAGTGCTGAGCCTGGGTTTCCAGACAGGGACAGCAGCCTCTGTTTTGCAGCATCAGCAGCGTTGCAGGGGGCGTGATGGGAAGTGGGGGGCAAAACACAGAAATAGGTGACATTGCATCACAGCCTTATGCGTGGAGAGTCTGCAGTCAGAGTACGTTGCTCGTGAAAATCAGCACCTCACAGGGTGTGCAGCTGCTTCTACGGAAAAGGCTGGATGAGCCTCACTGATCCATAAAGAGGAATCCTTCTTGGGCCTGGGGGACCAGTATCTTCATGCCCCAAGATGCTGCCCCCAAGTTGTGTGGTCTGGCTGTTTTCTCTAGTCCTCAGCTCTCTCTTTACCTGGCTTTTGTATCCTGACCCCAGGCCTCTGCTTACCCTCCAGCCCTTTCAGAGACCCCGAGCCTCCTCACTAAGGCACGGATGAACTTCTGGGTCCCTTGTGATCCCACACAGGCTGTGCTGAAGCAGGACAGCCTTGGGCTCATTAACTTGGCCACTGGCCACTGCTGCACCGTCACCTTCTCTCGTGTGGGATCGTTTCCTAGTGATGCACAGCCACTCCTTAGTATATCAAAGGAGGCAGATAGCTGGCCCTCACCCAGCCTTGTCTGGGGGCTCCCTGTTCATAAATAAATGCCCACTTCAGCACCAGCCTGAGGAGGGGGGTGGGATGAGACCAGAGGGGGAAATGCAGGAAGAGAGAGAGAACGTGAGGTGAACACACAACACCTCTGACCCCCTTGTCTTCCTTTCACCTCCCTCTGCTCCACTCACTCCTTTCTTTCCATTTCTTAAATGCAAATCTTTCCACCCCAGGGCCTTTGCATACGCCATCTTCTCTGTCCAGAACAGTCCATCTGCTCTTCTAAGATGTGACTCTTTCCCACCCTTTAGCGTTCATCTCAAATGATCCCGTCTGAGCAAGGCCTTCCTGGCCACGTTACATCACTGTGATTTTCCATCTCACCACTCCCTTTGCTCCTCTGTGCATATCACAATACGTAATTACTCTAATTGTCTGTTTCCTTGCTTTCTGTCACTAGTCCCCATGAGACTGTCAGCTTCATGAGTGGAGTGTCTGTCAGCATTTCCCCAGTGTCTGGCTTCCAATAAATATTTATCTGTTTATCCACTTCTCTCTCTAAGAGTTGGTTAATAACTTATGCCAAAACAACAAGCATCTCGAGAGACCAGCCTGGGCTCTCGCCTGCAACCTTTATGGAGTGAGGTCTTGAGTAGTAGCTATGCAGTTAGTCTGTTCAGGCCCTAGTAGGGGACACGTGGGCCAAACATCCCCCACAGCTAACAAAAGAATCTTTCATGAATAGGAAGTTGACAGGCAGAAAAAGGAGATTTCCTAGCTGGCTTCCGTGTCTAAGTAATCTTGTCATCGTTCTTTCGTTAGCTTCTGCTTGATTTATGTCTGGAAGTAATTGTGATGCTTGATTACACAATAAATTAAACAAAACATTATTATGAAGTTAAAGTGTATATTAATAGTAGTACAAACTACTATAAGAATATCTATAACCTTTATAACTTATATTAAGGACCTTGAGAAGATTGCTAATTTATTTAACTGTTAAACATAAATAAGCATAACAGAACGTAACTTGATAGAAGATATAGCTCATTTTTATTCCATTTAGTTCATTACCCAGCAGATGTATAAATACGACAGAATGAATCGTAAATACCATACCACGTGGCCTGGCACATTGTTTATCCTGTTAAGTGAGATAAATGACTTAAATCTACATTAAGGAATAAATGATTAATAAAGCCCTCTTTGGGACCTTTGGGATTAGAAACATTTGGGACCCAATTTCGAATTGGGAATTAGAAAAATTTTATTCTGTCAGAGATGGAAATTCACTTAGATTATAAAAAAGGAGTTAATGCAGTTATAATCCAGATATGGAATGATACATATGATGATGGATAGATGTCTTTCCAAGGAAAAATTGAAGATGGTTAACTTAGCCAGGTAACAGCACATTTCCAATTTCATTCTGTTTTAAGGAGAATTTCATAAGGAATCTTTAGTACTCGTTCTTCCAAAATACAGCAAGCAAGTAATCAGCAGTTTTAAGAGTCCCTAAGTACTCATTGACTTGATAGACAATTACAGCATATTGTGTTAAAAAGAAAAAGTTAGCTATTTTAGCAGTCCCTAATTACAGATTTACATGATAGACTTATCAGGGAAAATAATACATTTCAAAATGTACTCACAGTCTTAATGATATTCCTGTTTTAAATGTTCCTTGTTGAAGTGCTCGTCCGGTATACTCTACCTGCTGGAGGGGTGAGGGCAGGATTCACTCACTTTGTTCTAAAGCTTGGTCTCTGGTGCCCTGTGCAGGTTACCTGCTCCCCGTAGCCACACGCCGTTCACAGCTGAGGTGTCCTGTGACCAGGTGGTCTTAGTTGTCCATTACAGATGCTGGTAGATTGTGTCTAAACAAGGTACATCTCTGGGCAAAGTCACTGGCACTGAAAAC
The DNA here is from genome assembly GCF_008692025.1 of Phocoena sinus. Lineage (NCBI taxonomy): Eukaryota > Metazoa > Chordata > Mammalia > Artiodactyla > Phocoenidae > Phocoena > Phocoena sinus. The sequence goes on along the minus strand of NC_045776.1, from coordinate 57,165,126 downwards.
GAATGCACACTAACTCCTCAAAGTCATGGAATAACCCAGTGGTTTGACAGTGGGTGAAACCGGTCCTTACCCTGTTCCAGTTTATGAGTCACATCGGGCCAGGTTTGTGGACGTCAGCACATGGACGTCCACCTTTCAGGATTTCTCTGACAGAGTTGTCACCCTCTTCAGAAGACCATAATGCCTTCAAGAAAAGGGGACAAGATGCAATTATTATACTCCTATTCCTTTGGCCCCCTACAGGGCCTGATTGATGGGATCCTTGGGTGATCGACTGCCTGCCTGGAAATACAACTGGAGAGGGAAGGTTTTCCCTTCTTAGGGGGTAGTGTTTCTGTTGTCACTGAATGAAGGTTTACTTGGTATCACCAGTATACTGAGCACTGTGCCAGGACTTGGAAAGTCCTTTGGGACATAGTTGTGCACTGGTGACCAGGATGACGAAGCTTGGAGGGAGAGCTGGCCCTCTGGGAGCCTTGGTGGAGGTCATGCAGGGCACTGCAGCGCTAGCTGGGCACCGGGATTCCGTGTGATGAGACAGAAATTCCTCCTCCCGAGATGCTCTCTCCTGTCCACACCTACTTCTTCTCTCACACTTAGGGCTTGGAGGTAGGTGAGGGCAACTCCACAGTTGCTTTAAAGACAAGCTTAGTGCTGTTAGCATCTTGGAGATGTTTTGTTCATTTGTCTTTCCTCGTATTAGAAAGATTAAAAAATACTTGTCCGTTTTATTTTATAAGTAGATACATCTGTAAAGGACTCCGTGGAATGGTGATAGAATCAAATATTTTTCATGTAAAATAAACACTATATATTTGCATTATAAAAGAAGCTGTATGGAGCTTATGGGTTTTGTTTTCCATTTCACTCTGCCTTTTAAGCAACCAAGAATCAAGAAGTTGAAAATTTATACACAAACCTAAAATTGAATGAATACTGCAAATGACAGACTTATAGAACTGAAAATATACAGAACTATTGGGTAGCTAAGAGCCTTTGGCTTATACATTACTTTTCATCCATGTTTTGATATTCATTTTAAGCCAGAAAGTAAAAATTAGAATTGTTTTCCTTGGCAAAAGAGCGAGTTTCACTTCACATGAGATCACTGTGGTTATCAGAGAGGGCAGAACACCGGCCACTTCTTGGGCTAACAGCTCTCCATGCCTGCACACCCGGCAGCCCGACCACAGGCCTCTCCTCCATGCCCTGCTCCTGGGACCCACGTGTCTGGGAGCTCCTTGAGCCGAGGCTGCAGACGCACGGTCAGAGCTGCCGAGGCCGGGCCAGCAGCCTGCTGTCCTCTCCTGCGTCTCACCAGCCCTAGAGCATTCTTTAGAATGTTCCTAATTTGACTGGCGTTATCCCTTCACAGACCTTTTCTCTCTGCACCATTATTTCTGTCAGCACCAGACAGTTGAAGGCATTGAGCAGGACACAGCTGCTGATAGCATGCCACTTGTCCTTCTGCAGCCCTGACCCTCTCCTTCAGGACACCGTGCCCTTGAATCATCCTACATTCTCCTTATTGCTGGTTTACTTGGCTGTTTTCCTGGACATGAAAAGCCTTTATGTCCTGAGGAATTGTAAAGCTGAGTAAAAGAAACGTGGTTTTGCAAGTTTCTGTTCTTCAATATGCATTGTGTTTTCTAGATTGGCGAGAACATCCTCCATCATTTTCTTTGAAGTCATCGTCCTCTTTTTCACGTCAATGGACCTGTTTTGTAATGAAAATCATCAGAATGGGAGGGGACTTTTTAAATATAATTCCTCTGACCAAATTTTATGCAATGCCAGGCATCCAGGGAAAATTTAGCAACACAGTGGAGTCACCTCTTATTCTAGGGGTAGCTTCTAAATTCAGCAAGTGAGGCGAAAAAAAGTGTTTGGTCACAGTTACTGAAGAGTGTGTTTGTGTAAGGCCAGCACAGGGGGTTACCCTTCCATCAGCCAGCTAGACAGTCGGCAGGGTCGGGGAGGTGAGTGATGGGTGTGAGGTGAGGGTGCTGTTGTGGGTACCACGTTGTGAACACCCGGGCCATCATGAGCTGGGGTGTCTGCTCCCATTATGGGGAGCACGGGGCAGGGGGCTGAGGAGAGGAGTGGGGTCTCTGACTCCGAGCTCGTGCTCCTTCCCATATCCATCCACCGTGGCCTGGTGTGATCACCCAGACTTCATTCTGTTCATTTCAGGTGTGTGATGATGACTTTGACATGCGTGGCTACTCCTGCTGTCTTTTAAAGCTAGGGATGGTTGACTAAGAAAGTTTGTGTGTTTAAACGTATAAAAGTTGAGATTATAGCAGTTACTTATGGGGCAGTGTGGCAGAGGGAAAGAGCACAGAGCTGCAAGCCAGGAGCCTTAAATTCTTGTCCGAACTGCCAAAATACGAGTTATGGTCTAGCACAAATTATTTAAACTTCTAACCCTTTATTTCCTTCCTTGCAAAAATAACCAGATGGACTCGGGCAGTGGTTCCCAGCCTGGATGGGGAACGCTTAAGAAATAAAATTCAGAAGCTTGCCTCTGGAATTCTGATTTTGTAGGACCTGGAGATTTCTATATTTGAACATCTTTGTGCCCCTTCCTCTGTCCTCTGGTGGACTCCCAGGCTCTTGGGATCCTGCCGTGTCCATGGTCTCTGACCAGGTGTTCCGACCGGACCGACAGGGCAGTGAGGGTCCGTGCTCCGGGGATGCTCGCCCAGCCAGAGGCAAGTCAGACTCGGGGTGGTCGGAGCCTGCGACAGACGCCTTCTCGGAACGGAGGCCTTTGTGTCTGTCATTTGCTCTTTCCGTCCAGCAGCACGTGGAGGCCCGGCTGATGGTGTCCCCTCCATGGAGCTCCCCTCCCCGGGGCAGCTCTGACACACCCAGGAAGGGCTGTTGTCTCTCAGGCCTGAAATCCAGCCTGATTCAGAGTCACTGTGATCTGGGCTTGGGTCTCGGGGGCGGGGGGCGGAGGGGGAAGGTGAGCAGCTCCTCCCGTTTCATCGGAGCATCTGTTACAGACACGACAGAGGAGGGAGGCTTCCTTCCCCTTAGAAACGTGGCAGTTCTGACAACACTGTTCTCAAGTCATTCAATGTGTGAACTTCATTAACTGTCAAGTTAGGGTTAGAGTAGGAACCATGGGGAGAAACATAATTATTAATAAATATGTAAAAGCGTTTCTCAGGCGACTCCCAGCATTTTCCATTAAGAATGTCCAAAAGCTCCGTGGTGAGGAAAGTTCTTAGTGTGGGCACATGAGGTCAAGGCCAGTTTGAGGAGGGACTGTGGATGCCGTGGTACCTGCTTTAGGTGGAATCTGCAGGTTATTGGGATGGTGTTCTAATTACCCCACTTTGGAGCCTTGAGTTATAGGGTGTGCTTAATTCTTCTAAATAACTTTTATATTTATACATGTTTGGTTACGAGAACAGATGACGTTTGTGTCAGCAACTAATCAGTTTGATGTTTTAGTCAGCGAATTACGTGTGACACTTTCAGTGAAAATGGAACTTATTAACTAATTTCCTCTTTTAGTAAAAGGGGGGAAAATTAGTTCAAGGATTGGGAAAGCTCAAAAACAAGTCATAAGCAACCGTGGTTTACTTACAGTTTTAGGCCTGTCCGTTATCTCCCTTCACATGAATAAGGAAAATCCTGGGAATAAGGACAGCCTTGTGGCTTCTGTTTATTTAGTATCTTGTTGCACAAGGCACAGTTGGGGGAGGGGGGGGAAGAGAGAGAAGTAGAAACCAAGAAATGAAATCGAGAGTGGGAGAGAGAATGCACGAGAATCAGAGGAGAGGAGGGGGTGGATTTGCAGCATTTTCACTTAGATTAGGTGGGAGTAATCCATTTACATAAACCAAGCATTTTGTCATTTAAAAAAAAAAAGCGGTTTTCATATAAAAGATCAGCTAAATTAGGAGTTTCAGAAAGTAGTCTTGGTTTTTTATATTATCTTTGAGAGAGAATTTGTATAAAAGTTAAGGTTTAGAAGACAAGTGCATCTGCTTTGATTTCTTTCTTAAAAATAATGAAAAAAATGAAATAGGACCGTCTAGTGAAATAGTATTTGTACTGGATGCTTTTCGATGCTGTATTACCCTTCAGTTCCTCACAGTACGGTTATCAGTTACGGAAAGAAGTAGGTTTAATTCAATTTACTTCAGTTACGTGTAAACCAATTTCTCTGTGTGCCTGTGTCTCTACGACTCTTCTGCTCCTAAAATTCTGTGCTTCTGTGATCTCTGTGGACCCCTCCCAGTTTCCCCTTCCATACATCAAGGATGTCACTTTCCTGAGTTTTTGAAAGGTTAAAAACGGGTTACAAGGCAGGTTGGCATCTTATGAAGGCCTGTGCTATTCAGTAATGAAGAAAAGAGCCTAGTCTTGTGTTTTTAAATAGTTGTGGTATAAATTCTTTACTTTAGAATGTTTGAAGGAGAGGTGTATGGGATCAAACGTGTATTTCTCCCTCTGTCCTTAATGTCATTACAGCCATATGTCACGTACCACCACTCACACTTCCTCCCAGCCCTGTACCCTCCTCACGGTGGCTCAGACCAGTGCACGGCCAGGTCTACGGTGCTTTCATCTGGTCCCTTGGGCCAAATCGCCCCGTTTTCCAGCAAAGCCCTGGTCTCCCTGGTCCTGTGCCCGCACGTAGACAGGAGACCTTCCCTGCCTAGGATCCTTGTGTAGCTTACCAGCTGCACACTGTGCCATTCAGTCTCTCATTTAAAACTCGACATGTGATAAGTGCATTTTATTATATTTTGCTAAGAAAATCTTTGCCAGCTGCTCTGCTGTCTCCTTTTAAATATGGAGCAAAGCCCCCATGTGACATGTTTCACTTTTCACCGTGGCTGCCCAGAAGCTCGCTCGGGTCTGCTCTGTCCACCCACGCTGCTGTCTCTTCTTACCCCAGGGCACTCTGTGAGGTGGAACCAGTGTGATTACTATTATGTCCACTGGTCTTTCCAGACTCTACCTCCTTCTAAATGTTTTCCTGCCTTAGGTAGGTGGTTACTTTACCCTCTTCTACTATTACTGCCCTTGTTATGCTTTAAAGGATTTTTAGATCAGCTGATATTTTTAGAATCCTTTAGAATCCTTTTAAAACGTTATTTTACTGCATTCCCATTTCAGAAAATTATTGTTCTATTTCATTTATATATCATGAAATCTGACAGCCTGAAACCTAGTACAGGCAACCATGGTGTTTGGTTACATTACTTTCTTCTTCTTTTTGAGGAACTCATTATTATAGCACAACAGGTGTTTATTGTCCCCAATTTCATCAGGAGATCGAGAATAGGTATGATTAACCTATAATTTCAGTTGGAACGATATGCTTATTATTTGCATCCTCCAACATTTGGGGTAATTATTTCATTAAATCTTTTTAGCAAACTATGATATAAATTTCCTGGGGGGTGGGGTGGGAAAAAACAAAACAAAACAGGATACTAGCCTAAAAGTTTCCAATCCACAATAAAGATAGTGGACGCTTAATTACTTGGAGTGAGAACATGTGCAGATTTCACCAGTTTGCTTTATTTTTAAATGTTTAGTCCTAGATTTAATGCTGTTGCTCTCCTTGCCCTTAATCTCGGCTGATGATCTCACTGCCTATTTGACTGAGAAAATAAAATTTCTCGGTGGAGAAGCTGGTCCTCCCGTCCCCACGCGCTGCCTTCCTTCCCTGGAGGCCGGCCACGCTCGGGCCTCGCTGGCCGTGACTCAAGGACCTTTCCCCACAACTACACCCTCTCCTTCTACATTGTCAGGTTCCTTCTATGGAAACATTCCCATCATCACTCAAAGAGAAATAGTAAGGAAAACACCTTCTTGACCACAACCCACTTTCATATCACCTTTTCTACTAAAACTCCTCAAAAAAGTAGTTTATGCCATTGTTTCCCCCTTTCTTCTCTCCCTTCTCCCTTGAAGGTCAGTCTGGCTTGTTGGTGTCTGTCCACTGCAAGCCCCAGGCATCGCAGCCTTCGTGCCTTGGCCCCGGGCGCATGGCTTCCCGGCCTCCTCCCTCCTCCTTCCTTTTAGTCTCTACCTGTTGTGTCGCCCAGAGCTCAGTCCTCAGGCCTCTCCTCCGCTCCACGGGCACAAACTCACTGTGGCATCTCAGGGAAGGATGTGGTTGAAGTAACTTTTCTCCACGTTGCTCCCCAGCTCTCAGTGCAGCTCGCATGAGGGAAATGCAGTTTTAACCTGCTCTGTATCCATCCAGCATCTCCCCTGCATGCAGGTGCCTAGGGGTGGCATCCTGTGAGTCATGTTCATTCAGGGATCGGGCCACGTGGGTAGAAACCGGAGCTCAGAACGTTGCAGATCACTGGCTCCCACCTCAAGGTGCCAGACATCCCTTAACTACCAGCAGTTAAGAATCTCTCTGATCCTGGTCACGGCTTTAATGCCGGGCACAGATGCCTCAGCCACAGCGTAGAGCCAGCCTGTAGCCCTTCCTGAGCTCTGCGTAGAAGAAGTAAGCACTGCTCAAAGGACAGGCTGCAGTAAGTTCAGTCCTCAGTGACTCATTCCCCATTTGGTCCTTCAGACGTGCCCTGTCAAGCCCGGCGTCCGGCGGAGGCCTCACTGTGGCCCCTGCCACCTCGCCTCTTGCGCCCTTTCCATTGTCCACGCGGCTCCGGCCACGCTGGCCTTCCTGCTGTTGTCCCAGGACGGCTCGTGCCTTCACTGCACACAGGATCCTGTCCGAACATCAGGACCTCTTCCTTGATGACTCTGCCTTGAACCAGGGTCCCCACTGCCACCCGGTCACTTTCTCTTCCTCCCTCGCACTGTCACTGATGTTACACTGTTTCTTTTTCTTTTTTTTTTTGCTGTACGCGGGCCTCTCACTGTTATGGCCTCTCCCGTTGCGGAGCACAGGCGCCAGACGCGCAGGCTCAGCGGCCATGGCTCACGGGCCCAGCCGCTCCGCGGCGTGTGGGATCTTCCCGGACCGGGGCACGAACCCGTGTCCCCTGCATCAGCAGGCGGACTCTCAACCACTGCGCCACCAGGGAAGCCCTATACTGTTTCTATTTGTAGTTTACTCTGTCTCTGGCACCAGAAGGTGAGCTCAAAGCGGGCAGGTCTTCTATTTAGTTCACCGTATCTCTAGCACCCAGGATACATATAACAAGCACTTGGTATCTCTTTAAATGAATGAATAATACTCAGTGGTTATTTTTATTTTAAAATTAAGAAGAAATAATGTATCTTGCTTGTCTGTTATCAGTGACATTTGAATCTGTTTTTCTTTTCTGTATCCACTCTAGTGGCTATTACCACCGGGTGCTAATGTCATTTCTCCATAAAACGCTTGCTAAGTGACTGGGGTTGAACTGCATCCTTTCCAGCAGTGGGTAATGAGGGTTGAAATAAGGCTAAGAATGTTGCTGCTCGATCCTTACTTGTAGTGCTGGCCGGCATCAATCTGGGGCTCACTTATACGTTTAAGTGAATAGATCATCTTAATTTGCTTCAGTCAGTGTCAGTGTTGTCATTCTGCTCTGGGTCGTCTCTGTACCAAATAACAGTTGGGAGAGGAAACTGCTTTCTGCTCGAAAGGAAGGAGATGATTTCAGCTTCTACCCCATCCTGGCTGGGATGAGGACCCTTCTCATCCACATCACTCCCAGTTGCCAGTTCAGGCCATTTTGAAATAAGAACAGCTCCCTTTCTCATTTTCTAGAGATGAGAACAGCCTCTTGTATTTCTTGATTTTGCCTTTGACCCCTTACATCATCTTTACATCACAACAGGTCTACCACTCACATGCAACCCTAGTTTTTGTTTTAGAGCAATTCCTTGATTTCACAAAAGGAAAGACAAAATGCAACTGCTGTTTTATTGTAGGGCTTCTTCAGCCGCAAGTAACATAAAAATCTGTTCACAATACCTTCATCAAAGAGAGGGTTGTTTTTCCTACATGACAGACACTGATGTGCTAGACCCACGCTGGCAGGTCCTGGGTCCAGGCTCCGTCATCCTTCATTCTCTGCCCTCTTCAACACGTTTGCTTCTGTCCTTGTGCTTGTCACCTCATGAGCCCTTATATCTACGTTCCGTGAAGATTGAGGAAGGGGGAAACGGGCAAAGCAGCATCAGCATCACCTAAAAGTAGGCAAAAAAGTATTTATGAACATCCAGCATTGCCCTCCCCTTAGACTGTACTGCCACTTCCGGGTGTGAAACAGGCTGGGAAAGGCAGCCGTGTCAGCCAGGCGTGGGCACGTTGCTGCCCTGAACCGAGTCAGGGCTCCTTATCAAGGAGGGCTCGGGGAACGGGTGTTGGGTGGGCACCTGCAGTGTCCGCCCTGGCAGCTGTGGTAACAGAGGAACTCTGAGAATGGGGGTCCGTGAGGATGCGTTGTTGTGGTCTCGCGTTAGTACAAACATTGTCCGTTACTCAGATAATTTCCAGTTCACAGGGGTATTTTCCATTTCTTTTTTCCCTTGCAGCAACAGGTCTACCATCAGATTTACTCCTGCCTGAGTAAAATTTTCGTAGAAGACTTGGAATAAATTAGGAGCTATTGATGCTGCTAGTTTTAGCGAGCAGCTCACAGCAGTTAGAAGACTGAAGATTGATTTTAGACAATCTAAGCTCTGGAATGAGAATAATATGTGATTATCTCACAGCACTGTGGTCAGGATGTACCAAAACAGCGCTTAGAGGTGGTCACTGTTGCTGTCTTTGTAGTTACTTATTCGTTCACAAACCACACTCTTATTCAGCGTCTCCTGCGTGCCGTCCCTACTGCGGCAGGTGGGGTGCAGCGGTTAACAAGCTAGATGAGGCGGATGTCCTTCTGCCCCGGACTCACCTGCCAGGCGATGAGCAGATAGACTAGGGAGGGCATTTCAGGCAAAGTGGTAAAAAGAAGGCAAGAAAGGGCGATACGGTCAGCGATGCTCTCTCTAAGGAAGGGATTTCGAGCTGAGAACATTTTTTCTTGAGACCTAATTCTCCAAATAGCCAAGTTACAAGTAAGATATTCTTGGCAAAAATGCAGTTATCTTCTGGGGAAAGGCATTAATTTTATCATAGGTTCCCTTTTTTCCTAGAGGCAATAACACAAACTATTACAGAATTTACCGGTTTCTTTTCACCAACAGATGGTTCTCTGTCTAATTCACCATCGAGTCAACCCATTAAACTTCATCATACAAAATTACCAAGAAAACTGTTAGGTTCTGTGCATTTTCATTGCGTGTTCTCCTTGACTACTTCTTTGTATGTCCTTGCTGTGGTTCTTAATGTAATAACTCTTCTCCGATAGTCGGGGTCATGCCTCTCCTTACAGATCCTACAAGGAGAGAATTACGACACCCATCAGGGATCTGGAGATAAATATGCATTGATAAATATTTGATGAAATTGATAAAATATCACTTCAAGCCTTGATTGAATCAAGTGCATTAAAATAGTCCTGAAATACTCAGTAGCCTTCATTGGGAGGCTGCTGAAACATCCACACAGAGCTGCCTCTGGGCTGGCAGGTGGGCACTGGCTTGTTGGCCTGTGTGTGGGTTTAGGTTGTAGGTCTTTGTGCTGGTGGCCTTGGGAGCATGTTGTGAGGCACGGTTTGGAGAAAAGTCTCTTTATACCCTGTGTTTCTTTCTTTTCTCATAGATTTTTTTTTTTTTTTTTTTTACTGTTTGATACAAGCATGCGTCTTAATTAGGGGCTTGTTTACAAGTTTTAAACATTCATTTGTTTAATAATTGTTTTCTTTTTCCAAGCTCTTTCTGAAAGCTACCTTGGGGTAGGGCAGCTCTTATTTCTGCGTATCCCTCAAGGTGTCTCACAGAGTTGTGAGGGTGTAATAAGTGTCTAAGGCATACTTTCCTATTGTTCAGTAAATTTAACAAAAATCTATTTGAGGTGCAAATATTTGTTCTAACAGCATCATCCATTGGGACCCAGCCTTTGTCAGTACTTTTCTGCAACAGAATCGTACTGTAATGCCAATTTCTGGTTTCTACGTAAGCCTCTCTTCTAGACTCTGAGCATCTTGAGGGAAGAGGTATGGAAGGCTCGTCGAGTCATTCAGTGAGCATGTCCTGAGCAGTGACTATGTGACATACTAGGCAGTGCCGACACAATGGTGCAGTACACCCAGGCTCGCAGCTCACGATTCTAATATGAGAGAGAGAGAGAGACACTAAACAAATACATCATTTAATTTGTAGTAGAGGTAAGTGCTATTAAAAAAGGGAACCTAACCTACTCTTGGAAGTTAGCCTGAGGAAGTGAAATGTAAGCTGTGACCTGAAAGATGAGTAGGAGTTTTCCAGGCTGAGAGGTAGGAAGGTCATTCCAGCATGCAAGTGCTCTCAGCTGTGAAAGAACCTGGTGGGTTCAAGGGACAGGAAAAGGCCAGTATAGATGCAGAATATTGAGTAACGGGAAAGATCAAGTAAGGCGCATCTAGAGAAGTAGATAGGAGTTGGGATCAGGTAGGCCAGGCTAAGGATTTGGGACTTAATCCCAAGAGCCATGAGAAGCCATTGAAAGAAGCTAAGAGGGAAGTGATACAGTGAGATTTGTGTTTTGAAAATGTCACTCTGGTTGCAAGATGGGGACTTGGACTGAATGAAGGATGGTGCTGAGGTCGTTCAAGGGGGAGGCAATGATGGCTTGGGTCAGGGCACCCAGTAGTGATAGGAATAAGTTGGCAGGTGGAAATACCTAAGAGATTGAGAATTGGCCGGAAGTTGGGTGGAGTGAAGTGAGGGCAGGAAAGATGTCAAGGATAATGAGGTTTATTGAAACGAATGGCTCTAGAGGAAAAGAAGTTTGGGGACCAGGCGGTGACTTCAGTTTTGAACATGTTGAATTTGAAACGCCTTGAAGAGATTCCCAACAGAGATGTTGGGTGAAGAGTTGGATGCATTGGTCTAGAACGTACAGAGTGTCTGGGCTGTAGCCTCTGAGCACCTATAGTATACATTTGGTGAACGAAGAAATGGATGGCCCAGGAACAAACCTTGGGGGTTCTCTGACATTTTAAATTTCACCAGAGGATGAAAAGCTGGCAAAGAAGAGAATGCCCACATGCTGATGGCGAGAGTGTGATGTCACCAGAGCCGGTGGACAGTAACAGTTCAAGAAGGCGGTAGCCAGCTGTGGTCAGCCTAGCGCCAAGGCACTGAGTGTGGTGTGCTCTCAGCAGTGCGTGTTGGGCCTAATGCAGAGAGGTCACGGGTGACCTCAGAAGACAGGCTGATGTGGTTCAAGAAATGGGATGTGAGCAAGTAGAGAGAACCTCCTGAGAAGTCTGGCTGTGAACGGGAGAAGAGGGAACAGCAGCTAAAGGGGGTGTGGCTCCAAAGGGGAAAACTGGAGTGTGTTTAAGTGTTGGTAGAAAGGATTCAGTAGTCAAGGGGCAATTAGAGTATTTGATAGCCCAAAGCTCCTGAAGAGTGGGAGGAAGATGAGATCCTAACCTAAACGGTGAGGGTTCACTCGGGGGAGGGCAGACTGCTCCCTGCACTGTGATGGGAGGGAAGCGGGGGTAGGAAGGCCCACCGGTGAGCAGGCTCCTGTTTTCTCCGTGAAGCAGCAGGCGAGCCAGCGACTGAGTCCCGGAGCAGGGAGGTTAGTGGGCGGTTTGGGAGAGCCTAGAGGGCTCAGGTGACACTGAAGACAGATGTTTTGATCACACCTAATCCACACTGCTGTGTAATTTTTCCCAGGAAGAGTTAGTTATGAAGAACACAGAGCAGCAGGATAACACAACTGATTCATGGCTGGCTTTTTTTTTTTTCACAACCAGATGTGATAAAAGGTCAGAGAGGCAAGAGGGTTTATGTCACGTGCAACAGAAGGTCAAATACCGGTGGAGAGACTCAGACAAGGGAAGGGAGTCGTGATGCGAGGGGACTGATGGTGAGAAGGAAGGGAGATCAGTGGCCTGGAAGTTCCCGTGATGTTGGAAAGAGCCTCAGCAGCGGGGTTACCTGAGTAAAAGCAGCCTGACTACGAGATGATTTGGGAAGCGGTGCCATTTTGGGTGACGACGAGATCCGGAGGGTTTTCTTTGCGTGTGTGGCCCAGCCGGGTTTGGGGAAGTGGCCCCTGAGGATGAGACGGTTAATGATCTGTGAGGGCAGCAGATGGGGTAGGACAACCGGGAGGGTGGGTGCAGGGCGGGTGCTGGGGCCGCCTCGGGCGACGGTGGAGCAGGGACGGAGCGGCACCCGGGGAGCCGGGGCTGAGGTCTTCCTGAGCGGTGCGGGGTGGTGGGGGCTGGGGGGTGGGCCACGAGAGGCCAGCGGTGTTGGGGCCTGTTGCATCGGGAGTCTTCGAGGAGCAGGGAGGAAGCACAGTTGAGGAGGGGTGCCGGGAAAAGAGGGTACTTTCCTCTCTGCCAGTCCCGGGGCACGTGGAGTGTGAGAAAATGCACGTCTTTTCCTGAAGAAGCTGCAGGGTGCAGTGTCTTCACCCAACAGGCAAGTTAAATCAGAGCTGGGAGTCAGAGAAAGTATTGAGACGAGGACAAGGACACAGGATCTTGAACAGGAGACGGAAATCTGAGAGCTGGGGAGGGAGGGGGAAGGTGTGGGATCTTCATCAAAAGAGGCCCAGAGCAGCATGACAGGAGGGGGTAGCACATTCCAGGAGCCAGTGTGTGTGTGTGTGTGTGTGTGTGTGTGTGTGTGTGTGTGTGTGTGTGTGTAGCAGGGAGGGGAGGAGAGGGAAGGGGCAGGGGCAAACCAGACTGAGAAAAATCACAGAACAGAGCAAGGGGGTTTCAATCCTGATACTCTTTACATTGCCTCTTGGGCTTGACGGAATTCATCTCTGGCCTGGATTCATTATGTATTGTTTAGTATAGTATATGTAGTATACTGTAATATTGTATATATGTTGATAGTAAAGTATAGAATAGTATAGTATATATAGTTTTGTACGGTATAGCATATAAAGTGTAGTGTATATAGTTTCGGATAGTGTATTACAGTATAGTATCGTGCAGTATAGTAGAGTATGCTATATCTATACAGTATGGTACAGTACAGTGTGATATGGTCTGTATAGAATAGTATCATGTAGTGTATATAGCACAGCCCAGCCCAGTACAGAATGGTCAGGCAGTTGGCTCTTCAGCTGCTGGGACACACTTGAGTGGCACAGGGAGGGCCACGTCACTGTCTTCTCTGCGCCCCATTTGCTGGTTCAGTTTCTGTCCACCCTTTGGGGGAGCCTTGCTGTGGCTGAGTGGGAGTTTCATGGGGAGCCACAAACCAGACCTCACCCACTCACCTGCTCAGCTCATGGCTGTGTTGCCTTTGCCAGTGTTATTCTGTTGAAGACATGTCCTGTTCTTCTGGGTTTTTTTTTTTACTTAAATTTCTTCAATGCCTATTCATTTTGCTCAGCCTCTGATGTTAGTTGCTGTTTATATTATCCATTACGGCACTGATATTTTCTGCTAAATCGTTTTATAAAACATCACAAGTACCCAATAAGTGTTTCTGGTGACGGTTTGTTTTTAATTTGAAAAGTCTTGATGAATATCATTTGCATATTTTAGTCTTTCCAGTTCTTCTTTGCTGAGGGTGTTTTCAAGGTATGTTCTTTTACTTCCTGAAGGGGCAAATGATGTGAAAATCCTTCCAGGTCAAGCTGTTTGTCCCACTCCAGGGTGCCGAGGGATAGGCCATATCCGTGGTCCACGGTATTCAGGACATCACAGGTAAAATTTTTTCTTATTTAAATTATTTCAGGGATGAACTGAAACATGATGCAGATTAGCAGCTGTAGGAAGCATCGTAATGACCCTCTGGGAGCCAGACACCTCCCCATCATACTCCCCCATCGCTGTCCCGAGGCCCCTCTTCAACATTTCCCGTGTTTGCCCAGCCCGCCTTCCTCCGGGCCTTTTGGCCTCCTGAGGCCCGGCCCAGACCACCAGGCTTCCCAGGGCCTCTGCCCTCTGACACTTGTCTCAGCAGGTGCACACATGCCCCACCCTCCGTCCCTCGTGCTCCTGAATCCTCCCCACACAGCTGCCCATCTCGCCACCTTCTTAAGAAATTCCAGAACCTCCTGCCGCTTCGCCCCTGGCTCTCACCTTGCCTCTGTTTCTTTTTCTCTCTCTTTTATTTATTTGGGGATGAGATAATTCTGTTATAGGATAAAAAATAGCGTGAAGTTATGTTGCAGAATATGCCTGTGTTTTAAATATGTGATAATAGTATGGGGAGGATGGTGCTCATAATGAAAAATAAGTACAAATAAGTGTTGAAGTCCTCGCTGCTTTTTCTGTCACCATCAAGTGGTAAAGTAGCGTATAGATAAATTATTCATATTGGTGATCTAGTTACAGAATATGTAAATTAAAGCTGAACAGAATTGACATCCGATTTGTCCAAATACACAAACAGATAAAACAAACACATAGATAACTATGAAGAGAAAAGGATAAATCATATATGTGAAACAAGGAAATGTTTGTTTGGATAAAAGAGATCCACAGAGAAGTCGTCGCTGTGTCAGGTGCTTGCAGGTCTGGAAACCAGTGCTTCAAACAGCTCTAAATGAATCAAAGCAAGTGTTACTATAAGAAATAATGCTGATGTACGTAAATATGTTATATGTGTAAATATAATACTAACACTTAATTGAAAGAGTTCTAAGTCTTTTGTCACAGATATTTAAAAATCAAATACCTACTCTTGCACATGTTTGAAAAAGTGACACAAATTGGTTAGTGTATTACATAAGCTTCTTTGCATTCAAAATCAGACCCTCGTGAATCTCCGTTTGACTTGGCATCCTGGATGCCCATGGTTTTTCACACAACACTTGTATCATTAAGAACCGTGGTGGCGCAGCATTTCTTGAGTTCTCCGCTCAAAAAGGGGGCTTCCAAGGTGTTGGTAATATTGTTTCTTGATCTGGTGCTGATAACCAGGGATGTATTCATCTCGTGAAAATTCATTGAGCTCAAGTACACTAATAATACTTGTGCTTTTCTTTATGAATATATTATACATCAATAAAAAGTTGAAAATTAAAAAAAAACACTAACACTTAAAAGATTATAATATAGCAACCATAAAAAAGAAAGAAATTGAAGACATGTAGACATCTTGGTTACTTGGACAAATGCAGGACTCACAGGTTATAAGAGAGGCCCTGGTGGTGAAGCTGGAGTTCTGTACGAGGGAAGGGAGGAAGAGAGAAAAGGACACGGGGGAGCAGATGGGGGAAAGAGCCATCCCATCATCGGGTCGGGGTCTGTGTGAGGTGAGGACCCTGTCGATAGAACCACTTTACAGTCATTACTAGGGGTGTGTGGCTGTGGATAATCTTCTTCAGGCTTTTCTGGTGTGTTTATGTTAGTTTTTAAAAACCTAGAGCTGCAGAGTCCAACATGGTAGTTCTAGTCATATGGGTCTGTTTACATGGAAATTAATTACAATAAAAAACAATGAAAATTTCAGTTTCTCAGTTGCAGTAGCCACATCTCAGTTGCTCAGGAGCCGCCTGTGGCTCGTGGCTGCCGCATTGGACGGCCCAAAAAGTTCCTCTGGACAGCCCTGAGAGAGCATACCAGGTTCTGCCTCCTCACGGTGGATTTTTGAGTGCCAGGTACTTCTGGATGGATAACTGGACATCCTAGTGCCTCCTTCAAAGCTTGAATCATTATCCTCAGAGTGAACCGGCCAGTACGTGGTGGTCGGTCTGTCCCTTATTGTCCTCTGCAGTTGCCCACCTGTGGCACCAGGGCTGGGGTCACAGACATCACCCGGGCCGGTCCTGGGACCGCCGAGGAGCTCACTCACCCCAGCTGACTCGCCCCCCTCCCCCCCGACCGCGATTCTTATGTGTAGGTTATTCACCTTCCCCTACTTGGATTCTGAAAACATGGACCAGATCACAGTGGGCACACTCCACTGTGTTTCAGCAGCTTCCCTGAACTTTCTCATCCAGTATGGCCCAAGTGGGTCTGATTGCTGTTCTTAGTTATAGTATCTAATGATGAATAATATCTGACGTGATTCTCTCCAGCAAGTAGCCTTTACCGGGTTGGCATCAGAACTTTGGAAGAAACCAGAAAAATGTAAAAATAAGGAAGTGTTTGTTAAAAAAGGCATTCTATGAAGCTTAGAAAAAAATGAGATAACTGAACATGTGATAGAAGAATGGGACTTTTAAAAAATTTTTTTACTTTTTTAATTAACATATAGTTGGTATGCAATATTATATATTGCAGGTGTACAACATAGTGATTCCCAATTTTAAAGATTATATTCCATTTATAGTTATTGTAAATATTAGCTATATTCCCTGTGTTGTGCAGTTTATCCTTGTAGCTTATTTATTTTATACGTAGTTTGTACATCTTAATCCCCTAACCCTATCTTGCCCCTCCCCACATCCTTCTGCCCAGCGGTAACCACTAGTTTGTTCTCTATATCTGTGAGTCTGTTTTCTTTTTTGTTATATTCAGTAGTTTTAATTTTTAGATTCCACATATAAGTGATATCATACAACATTTGTCTTTCTCTGACTTAACTTCATTTAGCATAATGCCCTCCAAGTCCATCCATGTTGCTGCAAATGGCAAAATTTCATTATATATATTCCATGTAATTATATATACAATTATATATGTATATATTCCATTGTATATATATATATATATATATATATATGTATATATATATACCACATCTTCTTTATCCATTCATCTGTTGATGGACACTTAGGTTGTTTCCATGTCTTGGCTATTGTGAATAGTGCTGATATGAACATTGGGGTGCACATATCTTTTTTTCTTTTTTTAAAACATCTTTATTGGATTATAATTGCTTTACAATGGTGTGTTAGTTTCTGCTTTGTAACAAAGTGAATCAGTTATACATACACATATGTCCCCATATCTCTTCCCTCTTGCATGTCCCTCCCTCCCACCCTCTCTATCCCACCCCTCTAGGTGGTCACAAAGCACCAAGCTGATCTCCCTGTGCTATGCGGCTGCTTCCCACTAGCTATCTGTTTTACATTTGGTAGTGTATATATGTCCATGCCACTCTCTCACTTTGTCCCAGCTTACCCTTCCCTCTCCCCATATCCTCAAGTCCATTCTCTAGTAGGTCTGTGTCTTTATTCCCGTCTTGCCCCTAGGTTCTTTGTGACCATTTTTTTTTTTTTAGATTTCATATATATGTATTAGCATAGGGTATTTGTTTTTCTCTTTCTGACTTACTTCGCTCTGTATGACAGACTCTAGGTCCATCCACCTCACTGCAAATAACTCAATTTTGTTTCTTTTTATGGCTGAGTAATATTCCATTGTATATATGTGCCACGTCTTCTTTATCCATTCATCTGTTGATGGACACTTAGGTTGCTTCCATGTCCTGGCTGTGGTAAATAGAGCTGCAATGAACATTTTGGTACATGACTCTTTTTGAATTATGGTTTTCTCAGGGTATATGCCCAGTAGTGGGATTGCTTGGTCGTATGGTAGTTCTATTTTTAGTTTTTTAAGGAACCTCCATACTGTTCTCCATAATGGCTGTATCAATTTACATTCCCACCAACAGTGCAAGAGGGTTCCCTTTTCTCCACACCCTCTCCAGCGTTTATTGTTTGTAGATTTTTTGATGATGGCCATTCTGACTGGTGTGAGATGCACATATCTTTTTGAATTAGTGTTTTCGTTTTGGGGACATATATACCCAGGAGTGGAATTGCTGGATCATATGGTAGCTCTATTTTTAGTTTTTGAGGAACCTCCATACTGTTCTCCACAGTGGCTGCACCAGCTTACATTCCCACCAGCAGTGCATGAGGGTTCCCTTTTCCCCACATCCTTGCCAGAATTTGTTATTTGTGGTTTTTTGTTGAAGGATGGAGCATTTTTAGGGAACTATGAGGCAGGATATGTTTTGTATACAGACCTCACATCCACGGGGCAGCCCCTGGTGACGGCGGGTGACTGGGCCGCAGCTCTTCTGCTGGCCTAGACCTTGTTATGCTGGAGCAGGGCTCCTGTAAGAAAAAGGAACATCTTCAAAATGGAATCACCTTAGTGATTCCATTGTCTCAGAAAAGAAAAATAAAAAGCGATGAGCACCTGTACTTGGCTTCTCTCTAGAATGGAAAAAGACAAAAATTAGAGAACTGAGTTTTCCTTGGACTTACATGCTTATATAGAATTTATAAAGCGTTTAGACCATCAGGTAAATAAATTCTGACTTACCTGTGAAAAGCTTTTCTTACATTGAACATTATGTTGTGCCCAAGGAAGGGGGAGGAACTTCTTGTTGGAGGAGTGGTGACCGCAAGGCAGTGTAGGAGGGTGGGGTCGCGGGTGATGGAAGGTCAGTTCCTGCAGGTACCGGGCGTTTCTGTCTCCTGCTTTAATCACTTTCAGTGACAGTCTGTCTTTGGCAATTTTACCTTTGAGGTGCTCGTTACTCATTGACTGACTGATTCCATTTTCAGTTAATACACTGATTTCTTTTTAACAACTAAATTTATTTTGTTTTGTTTTGTTTTATAAATTTATTTATTTTATTTATTTTTGGCTGTTGGGTCTTGGTTGCTGCATGCGGGCCCTCTCCAGTTGCGGCGAGCGGGTTTCACTCTTCATTGTGGTGTGTGGGCTTCTCATTGCGGTGGCTTCTCTTGTTGTGGAGCACAGGCTCCAGGTACGCAGGCTTCAGTAGTTGTGGTATGCAGACTCAGTAGTTGTGGCTCATGGGCTCAGTTACTCGGCAGCATGTGGGATCTTCCCAGACCGGGGCTCGAACCCATGTCCCCTGCATTGGCAGATGGATTCCCAACCACTGCACCACCAGGGAAGCCCAAATCTGTTTTTAATTCACTCTAGGTCATGACATTCTGAATGTCATTTCCCAGGTTAGTCAGTTTACTTATGTGACTCTGTGTATAACTTAAGAATTTATTTAAATCCTCTTGTAATTAACTGGGTAAAAAAATTTTTATATCATTCATAATCTGTGGGTTTTGTTTTCATGTTATTTCTTTCATGTTACTGTAGTCTAAATCTTACATAGCTGTAAAAGATGAAGAACATTATTCTTTAGTGCATGTCTTGGTGGTATCTGTTGAGCATGTCTCTCTCACACACACACACACACACACACACACACACTCTTACACGTGCTAGAAATTTGCTGTAACACGCCCGAAGTTATTATTATACATTTTGCTTCTTATATGTCAGATCAAGAGATGAGAATTTTAAAATGTTGCTGCATTCTCCCAGAATCCTAGATGTACTATTATAATCATGTCTAGCTGAGTTTCCTGAAGAATTTAAATTAAACATTCTAAAATGAAAGTTTTTATTTAACTTGTCTCAGATGCGTACCTTTACCAAAGAGTCAGCATTCTAGAAAATGCTTTTTACAGTCTCTAGTCCAGAAGATTCTTAAGCAAATATTTTTGTATCTTAAAAAATGAAGAAAAAGTAAAACAAGAAGCCCCCCTGCAGTTTCATACAAAACAACTCAATTGACTTGTGCACCCAAAAAGCCTTCGGGAAGCTGCTTTTAGGAAGGTGGCTGTTTCAGCTGCTTTTCCATGAAACTCTCCCAGGCTTGCAAGGAGTGTGCTTGCAAGGAGTGCTTGCAAGGAGTGAATGTTGTTTTCACATTTCATGTCAGAATTTCTCACTCAGATGTTGAAGGCTTGGTGTTTTGAAAGGAAGTAAACAATATTCTTAAAATAAGTTGTCAGCATCTTGTTTTGTACAGCTGACAAGAACGGTGACATGAGGATGTCGCTGAAGACATTTGAAGGGAACATACCACTTTCAGAGATCAGGCAGACCCCTTGGTATCCTTTTTAGATGAATTTCAGACAGGTTTATTTTCGTTTTCATGTAAATAGTCAAGGGGTTAAAAATGATATTCAAAGCTGTTTAGAGTTCAGTAGAAGCTGCATAAACCATTATTTGAAAGAAATTGCATCAGTTCTTATCTGTATGAAAATAAGACTTTTGGCACAAAATTATCACACAATTTACATTTTATTTGAATGAATTTACATAGTGAATAAAAAGAAGTAGGTGTATTTGTTTACATAGAAATATTTAAAGATGACAATACTGGGACTACAAGATGTAAACCTACTTTTAAGCCAGGGTCCAGGATTAGGTATGTTGTTTTTTCTAAATGAGCAGAACATAGACTCCGGAAGACTTGATCTAACTCTGTGCCATAAAACATACAAGGGTAATTTACTTAGGAAGTAATGATTATTCTTTACACAGAGAGCCAGGTACCGTCAGAATGTAAGGACCCCCGCCCCGGTGCTCCGGGTGGGATGCAGGACCCGAATCGCCAGTGTCACGCCATAAAGAGCACAAATGTAAAGGAGCACCTGCTGCTCAGGAGTGAGGGGTCAGATAGATCTAAGGCGTTTGGGTGCTCTTCATGGAACCTTCTAGCACAACTCAGCCTCTATTTGTGGTTTGCCTGGAACTATTTTGCCAACTCAAGAATTATGATGGAAATTATTTCAGGTTGTTTTCTTCTCTTCACATCTGTTCTCCTACAGATGTGTGGTGTATGTGGCGTGTGTCAGTCACTGTGGTAACGTCTGAGGTTTTAGACTGGCCTGAGTTGGACTTGCAGACCTGCCATTTACTGTAACTAGGGGGCAGAAGACCACACTATGCTTAGCCTCAGTTTCCTCATCTGTAATTGGGAGGTCTTTGCAATAGAAAAGGTTAAATTCCATAATGAGACTAAGACACATGTAAGTCTTAATGCACTTTATGATACAGTATCATGTTACTGAAAGCATAACTGCAGGAAATATACTGAGAAACACAATAACATTAGGAGATTTTAACTCATCCATTTGAGACTATGATAGATTAAGTAGGGAAAACAAATACAGATATATAGAATCTGAATAACATGATTTTAAAAAGACGAAGACTGACCGGAAGCTATATGTCCAACTGAAAAAAAAAAAAAAAAAAAAACCTACTTAAGAGCACTTTTCCAAACTCAACTGTTAGGCCACAGACAACTTATAAATTCTGAAAACCAAAACAATTCAGACCCATTCTCTGATCAAGTGCAATAAAACAAGAAGTTGTTGGGGGGAAAGCCAATCACCTAGAAGACATGCAAAAACATTCACAAATACAGCTTAAGCAATCAGAGGGTCAGAGGAGACCCAAACCCAAATCTTAGAAAATCCAGATGGAGTCTAGTGAGGACACTAAAGAGAAACGTTTGGGACATCACTGTGTGTATGTTCACAGGTAAATGTAAACCCTACAGAGCAAGAAAGAGTGAAAATAAATTACTTAAATATTCAACTAGAAGAGTTAACTAACTTTTTAGACGAGTAGAAAAAGGAAAGCAAGAGCAAACTAGAAGTTGAAGTGAATGAACTGGAACACAGAAAACAAGTAAACGGGTCAGAGTCTCTTGAAACAAAGCAGCGACACTGCAACAGTAGACCATCCGTGGGGGTGCAGTGGACAGTGCGGTGTTCTGAGAGGTGCGGCCCCCGAGCCACAGCTCTTGGGTTTCTTGTTCCGTCGTTTGTCCGACTTTCTGTATGATGTTTTCTTTTAAATGGTTGATCTTCCTGGTGGGTTTTGGGTAAACAACCTGGTCGTATCACACTGCGTCAGACCTCTCTCCTCGTAGCCCAGCCCTGGCTGGCCTCAGACACCTGCCTGGTCACCCCTCACCTGCGAAGCCCTTCTGAGCTGCACTGGGCATGTCAGGTGGTCCCCGAGCCGACACACCCTCTGCAGGTGACCCTTCTGGAGCCGCCTCTGCTCACCTCCCAGTCTGAGCCTGTTTCTTGCAGGTGGACTGCACAGCCGTCTTCCTGGGACCTACCTGCCTGCTGGAATCCCCTCCAACTCCCTCTGTCAGATCCTCCCTGGATTCTGTCCTCATTTCCCTGGTTTATTTCTCCTGGCTTTGGAGCATAGGGTTGTGGGAGATAGTTATTTATTTATTTTTGTGTGTGTCGAAATATGTGTTCTCTCTCCTCAACCACAGTTGTTTAGTTGTGGATAGAATTCCAGTCGGAAAACTTTTCCGTCAGATTATTGAAGACATTGCTGCGTTTTCCTTAAGTTAGTGGGAAGTTGGCTGTTGTTCAGATTTCACTTCACAGAAAAGATTGTCTTTCCCTCCCACCCACTACGAGAATCTCAACCCAGACATGGTCGGGACTTTCTGTGTGTTCCCGCTGTGCTGGAATGCACCTTCCTCGCTCTCTGGTTCAGTCTGGAGACTCACACCTCTTATTTCCAGAAGCCCCTGTGTGAGTTCTTCTTTCTGCCATCTTTTCTCTTTGCTCCATTTGTTTTCCTTCACAGATGCCCAAATTTTCTCTCCTTTCTTTAAACGCCTTGTCTTCTGTTCGCTTCCTTGGAATAGCTCAACTTTGTCTTACAATCCTTTGATTTTTTTTTTTTTTTAACCATACTGTGATTTTTTTTCAGTCTGTGAGAACATGTCCTTATTCTCTGATTTGTTTTTTGTTGCATCCTGTTCTTACTTGCTGGGTTAACTTAACCAACATTGACTGGTTAAGTTAAACCAACAATGACTTTTTCCCCAGGTTCTTGTGTTTTGATTTGTTTTCCAGTTAGGTTGGTCGGCTTCTTTCTGTCATGTGAGAGGCATTTCTCAAGTCCTGGTGGTCTTTCTCCAGGTTCACTCTTTCTTTTTTAATTAATTAATTTAATTTATTTTTGGCTGCGTTGGGTCTTTGTTGCTGTGCATGGGCTTTCTCTAGTTGAGGCGAGCGGAGGCTACTCTTTGTCGTGGTGCACGGGCTTCTCATTGCGGTGGCTTCTCTTGTTGCAGAGCACCAGCTCTAGATACACAGGCTTCAGTAGTTGTGGCTCGCGGGCTCAGTAGTTGTGGCGCACGGGCTTAGTTGCTCCGCGGCATGTGGGATCTTCCCGGACCAGACCTCGAACCCGTGTCCCCTGCATTGGCAGGCGGATTCTTAACCACTGAGCCACGAGGGAAGTCCCTCCAAGTTCACTCTTGAGAACAAGGCACCAGCAAACCTTGCCTGTGTGCTCAGGGCCTGCCAGCTGGTGGGATTCAGGGGCAGTGGTCAGGAGGGGACTGGCCAATGTCGAGGAGCCTGAGTCACCAGCAGGGATCCCTTCTTCTAGTAAGTGCCTTCCAGAAGAGACTTGCTTCCAGATGTTTCCAGGTGGGTTTTTGTGACATCTTCTCTCTGCAGACTCTTGGCTCCCAGCTTGCCCATTTTCCAGCCTTGAAACTGCATGAACCTCTGTTATCTGCTGTCATTTCTTCTCTCATGCTTTGTCCTTCTGTATTTATACCCTTTCATTTATTTATTACTTTTTTTAGTATCGAGAGAAAGGATTGATTATCAAGGAAAAATGATAAATTCAGTTTTCCAGTCTGCCATTTTTTCTCTCACATATTTTTAAAGGGTTTTTTCATGTACTTTATTATTATTATTATTATTTTTGCAGTACGCAGGCCTCTCACTGTTGTGGCCTCTCCCGTTGCGGAGCACAGGCTCCGGACGCGCAGGCTCAGCGGCCATGGCTCAAGGGCCCAGCTGCTCCACGGCATGTGGGATCTTCCCGGAGCAGGGCATGAACCCGTGTCCCCTGCATCGGCAGGCGGACTCTCAACCACTGCGCCACCAGGGAAGCCCCCTATTTTTAATTTTTTTAATAGATGTTTATTGGAATATAATTGCTTCACGGTACCGTGTTAGTTTCTGATGCACAAGAAAGCGAATGAGCCATATGCATACACATGTCCCCATATCCCCTCCCTCTTGAGCCTCCCTCCTGTCCTCCCTATCCCACCCCTCTAGGTCATCGCAAAGCAGCGAGCTATCTCCCTGTGCTATGCTACTGCTTCCCACCAGCCAACTATTTTACATTGGGTAGTGTATATATGTCGATGCTACTCTCACTTTGCCCCAGCATCGCCTTCCCATCCCATGTCATCAAGGCCATTCTCTATGTCTACCTCTTTATTCCTGCCCTGCAACTAGGTTCATCAGTACCTTTTTTTTTTTTTTTAGATTCCATATATATGCGTTAGCATACGGTACTTGTTTTTCTCCTTCTGACTTACTTCACTCTGTATGACAGACTCTAGGTCCATCCACCTCACTACAGGTAACTCAATTTTGTTTCTTTTTATGTATGAGTAATATTCCATTGTATATATGTGCCACATCTTCTTCATCCATTCATCTGTCAATGGACATCTAGGTTGGTTCCATGTCCTGGCTATTGTAAATAGTGCTTCAATGAAACATTGTGGTGCATGTCTCTTTTTGAATTATGGTTTTCTCAGAGTATATGCCCAGCAATGGGATTGCTGGGTCATATGGTAGTTCTACTTTTAGTTTTTTAAGGAAACTCCGTACTGTTTTCCATAGTGGTTGTATCAATTTACATTCCCACAAACAGTGTAGGAGGGTTCCCTTTTCACCATACCCTTTCTAGCATTTATTGTTTCTAGCTTTTTTGATAATGGCCATTCTGACTAGCATGAGGTGATACCTCATTGCAGTTTTGATTTGCATTTCTCTAATAATTAGTGATGTTGAGCATCTTTTCATGTGCCTCTGGGCCATCTGTGTGTCTTCCTTGGTGAAATGTCTGTTTAGGTCTTCTGCCTATTTTTTAACTGGGTTGTTTCTTTTTTTGATATTGAGCTCCATGAGCTGTTTCTATATTTTGGAGATTAATCCTTTGTCTGTTGTTTCATTTGCAAATATTTTCTCCCATTCTGAGGGTTGTCTTTCTGTCTTGTTTATGGTTTTCTTTGCTGTGCAAAAGCTTTTAAGTTTAATTAAGTCCCATTTGTTTATTTTTGTTTCTATTTCTGTTACTCTAGGAGATGGGTCAGAAAAGATCTTGCTGTGGTTTATGTCACAGAGTGTTTTTCCTATGTTTTCCTCTAAAAGTTTTATAGTGTCTGGTCTCACATTTAAGTCTTTAATCTATTTGGAGTTTATTTTTGTGTATGGTGTTAGGGAGTGTTCTAATTTCATTCTTTTACATGTAGCTGTCCAGTTTTCCCAGCACCACTTATTGAAGAGGCTGTCTTTTCTCCACTGTATATTCTTGCTTCCTTTATCAAAGATAAGGTGGCCATATGTGCGTGGGTTTACCTCTGGGCTTTCTATCCTGTTCCATTGATCTATCTTTCTGTTTTTGTGCTAGTACCATACTGTCTGGATTACTGTATCTTTGTCGTATAGTTTGAAGTCAGGGAGCCTGATTCCTCCAGCTCCATTTTTCTTTCTCAAGATTGCTTTGGCTATTTGGGGTCTTTTGTGTTTCCATATGAATTTTAAGATTTTTTGTTCTAATCCTTTGAAGAATGCCATTGGTAGTTTGATAGGGATTGCATTGAATCTGTAGATTGCTTTGGGTAGTATAGTCATTTTCACAATATTGATCCTTCCAATCCAAGAACATGGTATATTTCTCCATCCGTTTGTCATCTTTGATTTCTTTCATCAGTGTTTTATAGTTTTCTGAGTACAAGTCTTTCGCCTCCTTAGGCAGGTTTATTCCTAGGTATTTTTATTCTTTTTGTTGCAGTGGTAAATGGGACTGTTTCCTTAATTTCTCTTTCTGATTTTTCGTTGTTGGTGTATAGGAATGCCAGAGATTTCTATGCATTAATTTTGTATCATGCAACCTTACCAAATTCATTGATTAGCTCTAGTAGTTTTCTGGTGGCATCGTTAGGATTTTCTATGTATAGTGTCATGTCATCGGCAAATAGTGACAGTTTTACTTCTTCTTTTCCAATTTGTATTCCTTTATTTCTTTTTCTTCTCTGATTGTTGTGACTAGAACTTCCAAAACTATGTTGAATAAGAGTGGCGAGAGTGGACATCCTTGTCTTGTTCCTGACCCTACTGGAAATGCTTTCAGTTTTTCACCATTGAGTGTGATGTTCGCTGTGGGTTTGTAATATATGGCCTTTGTTATGTTGAGGTAGGTTTGTTTTATGCCCACTTTCTGAAGAGTTTTTATCATAAATAGGTGTTGAGTTTTGTCAAAAGCTTTTTCTGCATCTATTGAGATGATCATATGGTTTTTATTCCTTAATTTGTTAATGTGGTGTATCACATTGATTGATTTGCATATACTGAAGAATCCTTGCATCCCTGGGATAAATCCCAGGTGATCATGGTGTATGATCCTTTTAATGTGCTGTTGGATTCTGTTTGCTAGTATTTTGTTCAGGATTTTTGCATCTATGTTCATCAGTAATATTGGTCTATAATTTTCTTTTTTAGTGATATCTTTTTCTGGTTTTGGTATCAGGGTGATGGTGGCTTCGTAGAATGAATTTGGGAGTGTTTCTCCGTCTGCAATTTTTTGGAAGAGTTTGAGAAGGATCGGTGTTAGCTCTTCTCTAAATGTTTGGTAGAATTTGCCTGTGAAGCCATCTGGTCTTGGACTTTTGTTTGAAGGAAGATTTTAAATTATAGTTTCAATTTCATTACTTGTGATAGGTCTGTTTATATTTTAATTCTTCCTGTTTCAGTCTTGGAAAATTGTGGCTTTCCAAGAATTTGTCCATTTCTTCGTGGCTGTCCGTTTTATTGGCATATACTTGTTTGTAGTAGTCTCTTACAATCCTTTATATTTCTGCAGTGTCAGTTGTGATTTCTCCTTTTTCATTTCTAATTTTATTGATTTGCCTCCTCTCCCTCTTTTTCTTGATGAGTCTGGCTAAGGGTTTGTCAATTTTGTTTATCTTCCCGAAGAACCACTTTTAGTTTTATTGATCTTTGCTATTGTTTTCTTCATTTCTATTTCATTTATTTCTGCTCTGATCTTTATGATTTCTTTCCTTCTACTAACTTTGGGTTTTGTTTGTTCTTCTTTCTCTAGTTCCTGTAAGGTTAGATTGTTTATTTGAAATTTTTCTTGTTTCTTGAGGTAGACTTGTATTGCTGTAAAGTTCCCTCTTAGAACTGCTTTTGCTGCATCCCATAGGTCTTGGATCATCGTGTTTTCATTGTCATTTGTCTCTAGGCATTTTTTTTATCTCCTCTTTGAATTTTTCAGTGATTGTTTTCTTCAGTGATCTCTTGGGTATTTAGTAATGTATTGTTTAGTCTCCATGGGTTTGTATTTTTTACAGATTTTTCCTGTAATTGATATCTAGTCTCATAGCGTTGTGGTCAGAAAAGATACTTGATATGATTTCAATTTTCTTAAATTTACCAAGGCTTAATTTGTGACCCAAGATACAATGTATCCTGGAAAATGTTCCATGAGCACTGAGAAGCAAGTGTAACCTGCTGTTTTTGGATGGAATGTCTTATAAATATGAATTAAATCTATCTGGTCTATTGTGTCATTTAAAGCTTGTGTTTCCTTATTAATATTCTGTTTGGATGATCTGTCCATTGGTGTAAATGAGGTGTTAACATCCCCCACTATTATTGTGTTACTGTCGATTTCCTCTTTTATAGCTGTTAGCAGTTGCCTTATGCATTGAGTTGCTCCTATGTTGGGTGCACATATATTTATAATTGTTATATCTTCTTCATGGATTGATCCCTTGCTCATTATGTAGTGTCCTTCCTTGTCTCTTGTAACATTCTTTCTTTTAAAGTCTATTTATCTAGTATGAATATTGCTACTCCAGCTTTCGTTTGATTTCCATTTGCATGGAATATCTTTTTCCATCCCCTCACTTTCAGTCTGTTTGTGTCCCTAGGTCTGAAGTGGGTCTCTTGTAGACAGCATATATACAGGTCTTGTTTTTGTATCCATTCAGTGAGCCTGTGTCATTTGGTTGGAGCATTTAATCCATTCACGTTTAAGGTAATTATCAATATGTTTGATCCTGTTACCATGTTCTTAATTGTTATGGGTTTGTTTTTGTAGGTCCTTTTCTTCTCTCCTGTTTCCCACTTAGAGAAGTTCCTTTAGCATTTGTTGCAGAGCTGGTTTGGTGGTGCTGAATTCTCTTAGCTTTTGCTTGTCTGTAAACCTTTTGGTTTCTCCATCGAATTTGAATGAGGTCCTTGCAGGGTAGAGTAATCTTGGTTGTAGGTTCTTCCCTTTCATCACTTTAAATATATCATGCCACTCCCTTCTGGCTTGTAGAGTTTCTGCTGAGAAATCAGCTGTTACCCTTAGGGGAGTTCCCTTGTATGTCATTTGTCGCTTTTCCCTTGTTGCTTTCAGTAATTTTTCTTTGTCTTTAAGTTTTGTCAATTTGATTACTATGTGTCTTGGTGTGTTTCTCTTTAGGTTTATCCTGCCTGGGACTCTCTGCACTTCCTGGACTTGGGTGGGTATTTCCTTTCCCATGTTAGGGAAGTTTTCGACTATAATCTCTTCAAATATTTTCTCGGGTCCTTTCTTTCTCTCGTCTCCTTCTGAGACCCTTATAATGCGAATGTTATGTTTAATGTTGTCCCAGAGGTCTCTTAAGCTGTCTTCATTTCTTTCTTTTTATTTTCTTTATTCTTTTCTGTGGCAGTGAATTCCACCATTCTGTCTTCCAGGTCACTTACCCGTTCTTCTGCCTCAGTTATTCTGCTATTGATTCCTTCTAGTGTATTTTTCATTACAGTTATTGTATTGTTCATCTCTGTTTGTTTGTTCTTTAATTCTTCTAGGTCTTTGTTAAACATTTCTTGGATCTCCTCGATCTTTGCCTCCATTCTTTTTCCGAGGTCCTGTATCATCTTCACTATCATTATTCTGAATTCTTTTTCTGGTAGGTTGCCTATCTCCACTTCCTTTAGTTGTTTTTCTGGGGTTTTATCTTGTTCCTTCATCTGGTACATAGCCCTCTGCCTTTTCATCTTGTCTGTCTTTCTGTGAATGTGTTTTTTGTTCCACAGGCTACAGGATTGTAATTCTTGCTTCTGCTGTCTGCCCTCTGGATGAGGCTATCTAAGTGGCTTGTGCAAGTTTCCTGATGGGAGGGACTGGTGGTGGGTAGAGCTGGCTGTTGCTCTGGTGGGCAGAGCTCAGTAAAACTTTAATCCGCTTGTCTGCTGATGGGTGGGGCTGGGTTCCCTCCCTGTTGGTTGTTTGGCCTGAGGCGACCCAACACTGGAGCCTACCTGGCTCTCTGGTGCGGCTAATGGCAGACTCTGGGAGGGCTCACACCAAGGAGTACTTCCCAGAACTTCTGCCACCAGTGTCCTTGTCCTCATGGTGAGGCACAGCCACCCCCCACCTCTGCAGGAGACCCTGCAACACTTGCAGGTAGGTCTGGTTCAGTCTCCTATGGGGTCACTGCTCCTTCCCCTGGGTCCCGATGTACACACTACTTTGTGTGTGCCCTCTAAGAGTGGAGTCTCTGTTTCCCCCAGTCTTGTCAAAGTCCTGCAATCAAATCCTGCTAGCCTTCAAGGTCTGAATCTCTAGGAATTCCTCCTCCCGTTGCCGGACTCCCAGGTTGGGAAGCCTGACGGGAGGCTCAGAACCTTCACTCCCGTGGGTGGACTTCTGTGGTATAAGTGTTCTCCAGTTTGTGAGTCACCCACCCAGCAGTTATGGGATTTGCTTTTATTGTGATTGCACCCCTCCTACCGTCTCACTGTGGCTTCTCCTTTGTCTTTGGATGTGGGGTACCTTTTTTGGCGAGTTCCAGTGTCTTCCTTTCGGTGATTGTTCAGCAGTTAGTTGTGATTCCGGTTCTTTCGCAAGAGGGAGTGAGCGCACGCCCTTCTACTCTGCCATCTTGAACCAATCCCCTCCAATTCTTCTGTATGTTGAATAGACTCCATATAAAGATGAATCAAATATATTCTTAAATTTACATTTTTTTGACTGTCAAAATCTTTAGAACATTAATCTTTGGCTTTCTTTTGTGAAACTTGAGATGCTAAATGCTTTTCTTTTTTCCCTAATCCAAAGCACCCACTTGTATTAAATGAATTTTAGGTTATATACTTTATTCTTTGCTTTCTTTCCAGTTTTTAAGCAAAACAGTCAACTCTTGGGGGGAAAAAGTGGGCAAAGAACTTTGCAGTCATACTTAAAACAGCCATGTATATTTATTTCTATATGTTTCACTGGTTCCAGTGGTGACCTCAGTCCTTTCCAGCTACAGCTTCCTTCCTTTTTCTTGACTTAACCTCTTTTATTCCCTGTTCCGGCACAGTTCTTTTCAAGGTTTGTTGTAATTTGTCACTGGTGCCTGCATATTTTCTTTACGATCTTCGCATGTCGGAGACTGCACCTCCCCTGGGAGCCATTTGAGAGGAGACAGAGGTTGTAGCCCAGACCCTTCTCTCTCAGAGCTCTGTCCATGGTGCCTCCTTCATCCTCTGGTCCTCACTGTGGTGCAGGCAGAGTCTGGTCCAGCCCAACCGATGGCCCTTCACAGTAGCCCGCTGTCCTTTTATCAAGGTTTCCCATGGAATACTTTTATGTCCCTGCATGTATATAAATGAAATTTAAACTTCCCTGCATATGTCTACATATGGTTTTCTTTTCACTGAGTTCACCTGTAACACTATGTACTCTCGCCGTTTTTAGGCCAATGTCCGAAAAAAGTCATTTTTTCTCTGAGTATTTTTTACAGTTTTCTTTGTATTCTGACTGTATTCATCTCTCCAAAATTTCTACCGTATGACAGAGGATCCCCTGCATCCTCTGCAGTCTCCATCCCCTCTCATCACTTGCATTTCCTCACCCTTCCCTCTGAGAGGTGGGGAAATCGAGTGAGTATGTGCTCTGCGTAGCTGGCAGGAGGCTTTGTGCCCTCTGTGAGATCTTCCACGCAGTGACTGTGTTACACCTTCTGGGAGCTTCCTACCTCCCCACTGCCGTCTACCGCCTTGAGTGGCGCTGTTTTAAGTGGGCGTTGAGGGAGACATTTCAGATACAGTTTATCCCAACACACAAAAGTCCCTGCAATGGAAAGCATCTTTTCTCCATTTATTCTTTCAAAATAAAAACAGTTTCATGTGGTCTTACCCTTAATTTAATTTAAGAATATTCCTTATAATTTTAGGTGGTTGGACACAGGGTAAGTTCCAGACATCTCAGGGTCTCAGTTTTTTCATCTGCAAAGCATGACAATTGGACTAGGTGATTTCACATTTCCTTTTTATTTCCAATATGTACAATATTATTTACATATCAACCATCTCAATGCAGTTGTCTTAAGATTTAAGGCACACTGTCTGGAGAACACTTATTCCATTGCAAGTAACTTACCCATATGTGGATTTCAGTGTTTATTAAAATGTAAATATCTTGAGTCAAGGATGTGTATTCCAAATGCAAGGCACATAACTGCAAAACTGTTGCTAGCAGAAGGAGGTGGGTTGGAATCACCCCTTTCCTAAAAATGCCTCAAGAATCAAGATTAGGGATCCTTCCATTATTTGCTAGGCATAGGAAAAAATATATAATTCCATTAATTAACTTGCTCTGATTTCCTAGAGTTACTCAAATTCTTGAAGAATTTGTCCTAGCTGATCTGAATGCATGGAAAACTCTGTAATGTGAATTAAAATGCGTTATTTTTTCCCCAAGAGATAACATCCCTAAGCCTAGGAAGTCTGTCACTCTCTATAGTTTCTTTCTTATACATGAATTAAGCTTAAAAATATCATTCTTTTGGAGACTGTGTTTTCTTAACTTTTAGATAAACACGATTATTAAAAGGTGATGGCTAGGGCTTCCCTGGTGGCGCAGTGGTTGAGAGTCCGCCTGCCAATGCAGGGGACACGGGTTCGTGCCCCGGTCCCGGAGGATCCCACATGCCGTGGAGCGTCTGGGCCCGTGAGCCATGGCCGCTGAGCCTACGCGTCCAGAGCCTGTGCTCCATAACGGGAGAGGCCACAACAGTGAGAGGCCCGCGTACTGCAAAAAAAAAAAAAAAATAGGTGATGGCTAAAATCCAAGGAGATGACGTGGCCAGGGACCGTCTGCCTTTTTTGAACGAGGATAAGGTTGGTAATACAACTTATTTCTGGAAGTTACTCACAGTGCAGACAATAGGGTGAATGAAGTTTATACAAAATTTGAATGTTGATGTTTTTCCTTTGGAAAAATTCTTTTGTACAAGACAAGCGCAATCATAATAACATGTTATATTAGCATATCGTTTAACTCCTTGCGGAATGTTTCCACGTGCCTCATCTTACGTACCACACAGAGCAGCTGTATGATGCAGGTTTTATTATCCCTGTTTTACACATGATAAAAGTGAGTCTTTGCCAAAGCGTGTGTTCTTAGCACAGCGAGGAAGAGGCTGATTTTACACTGAAATCATGAAATCCTGACTACTTGTTTGCTCCTCTTTCTCCTACTCCCAGAGACATGGTGGAAATGACGTGGTAGTTGAAATTACGTCTCTCATGTGCAGATTAGGAAGATTTAAGGTCAGAAAGGGAAATTGATACTAAACTACGCACAAAACTTCTACATCTGGATCATCAGCTGTTAAGGAGATTGTTAAGAATGTTTTCTCGCTTGAGACAAAGGCAAACAAAGAGGACTTCCAGGATTCCTTTCCAACTAAACTTTTGCCTCTCAGCTCCAAAATGAACACACACACACACACACACACACACACACACACACACACACACCTCTCTCCTCTCTCCCTCTCTCCCTCTCTCTCTCTCTCTCACTGTCTCTCACAGACTCTTACAGACAACGGTAGCTGTTACACATAATTTGTTATGGAAATCAAGAATAGAAGCTATCTGAATGTCTCTTTCCACTTTGGTACGTAGAACTGTTAAATCCTTGTGAAACATGAACTATCAATAAGAAACTTACAAATCGGAAATCTGAAATAAAACCGCTAGTTATGAAAGTACTAAGCTAGATATGATGATTTTAATTATCCCTTTGTCTCGATTATTCTCCTTTTGGTGAAATAATAAATACAGCCTCGTACTCCAGTTTCTGGTATTATAGTTCAGTGCCGACATGTCAGATTTAATATTCATTTGCCTGTCTTTGTGTGGAGCCAGATGGAGAGGTGTATTGCCTATTTATAAGAACTAGCTGTTACTACTGAATTTTCCAAATTACTTCAGCAAAAACAGTGGGCGTGTTGAGGATTGTTTAGGATTGCATTAGAAATGCCAGAGCAGAAGTCCAAAGTAAATAACATGGTGTCACGTATCTACAAACGATGGCCCTGGTGACTAAATCAGACACATGGTGTTGACCTCAGTTACAATAATACATGCCCCAGAGGCGCGAGTGTGAAGGAGAGCACATAGCTCGGCCGGTAATAAATGGAGTTTGATCTTGGAGGCCTTTTATAGAATGTCGTAAGCACCAGTTATGCAGTAAAGAGCAAAATTAATTTCACAGGATACAACAATTCCATTCCTGGTTAAATGCCCAGCAGAAATGCATGCATAAGTTCACTAAAAGACATGTGCCGGAATATTTGTAGCAGCACATTTATAACAGCCCAAGCCTGAGTCTTCCCAAATGTGCATCAGCAGTGAGTGCTGAACCGTAGCTTGTTTATACAGTGGAAGCTGCGCGGGGAGGAGAAGGAACAGACTAACCACACAGCGCCACAGGTGAGGCTCATGGACCCACGGTGACTGAAACCTTTGAGCCAGACACAAAGGGCAAACACTGAGTGATTCCATCAACGAAAGGGACAAAAGCAGGCACAACGGACTACACTCTGAACTCCAGGACAGGGTCACCCCTGGGGGTTGCCTGGCGGAGGGGGAGGGAGCGGCCGCTGGGGAAATACTCTGTTTCTTCATCTGATGCTCCATCAGCATGTGTTCAGTCTGTGAAAACGGCTAATAATCCGGGCGATCTGTGTGTAAGGTCTACGTCAGTAGAAAAACGTTTGCAAACAGTTACCTCAAAAATATTGAAGTAGCCCTCCTGGCTGACATCTCTCCCAAGTTTCTACAAGCCGAACCTCTGTGTTTGGTGGACCTTGCGACAGTGTGACATGGCCCTCCCATCTCTACCTCTCCATGGAAATCCGACGTTTCTGGGGGAAACAGCCGCAGCCCGGCCCCTGGGCTCAGGGACCAACTCCAGGGGCCCCCCCTCACTGCCGTCCAGATGCAGCGGGGCTATTTTCAGCTCTCACTGAAGTTTCACAGCCCACAGGGCTCATCTTAGGTTTTAATCTGCTTTGCGTGTCTCTATCATGGATTAAAAATGAACAAACAGAACAGAGTAAAATGTGGAAATTTCCCTGAGTTAGGAATTAGGAGGCCAGCTTTTCTGCCCTGTGGGTTGCATGCATTCCCGGGCTGATGGCCTGCTGTTGGTTCCCTTGACCTGACTTTGGGTCGGGTGGAGAAATGACTTCTCCTTCTGTGAGACAACAGGTCTGGCAGAGACACATATCAGGATAGTGATGCTGACCTTAAGTTCCTTCTACTAGGATTTATATTTTATGAAAAACCACGGTTTCATCCTGGAATTAAGCCTGGGACACATCCACCTCCCACACACGTGGAAGAGGCATGGAGTCTGCTGTCAAACGGAAATTGACCAGGCTTCCGTGCTATTTAAACTAGATTGTAAAGTAGATGATACGTACGATCTTAGGAAGAATGAAATAGCGGGAACCTACCTGAGCATCTCCTGAACCCTGACCCGTGAGCACTGACACTCGGCCTCCTTCTCTCATCCCCACTGCCCGTGCGTTGGTCTGAGAATTCTTTGCTGGTAATTCACAAATACTAGAATACTTTTTGAAAGGGAAGGAAGAGCCAGGCTTTGTTAAGCGGCAAAGTGCTGTCACATGGGAGCACAGGAGCGTCCGGGGTGTCTGCTGCCCTCGGTGGCCGCCCTCATGCCCCCGTGCCTTCTGCAGACCCGGCCTCCTCTGGAGAGTCGTCCCAAGCACGTCCAAACGTGTTTGCAGACGTAAGTGAAATAGGGATTTCAGCACAGTATCCCTAGCTGCCCGTTTCTAAAAGCTCGAGCCCGCTGCTGCTGGCGAAGGAAACCAGCGCTCTCGCTGTCCTCAGCTGCGACGCGGTACAGTGAATGTCCTTCCTGACTGGCGGGAATTCCGCGGCAGGCTTGCTGGCTGCAGCTCCAGGCGAGGCAGGGATCAGCCTTGTGGAGGGGGTTCTTTGCAGGGAAGGGTGCTGTTCTGGGAAGAGCTGGTGATGCTCAAACGTGTAACTGCACCTCGATGGGAACATTTGTGCCAGCTGATCGAAGTCCTGCCCTTCTGTAGTGTAATCCCCGAAGGATGAGGCCGCCCTTCACGTGGTCAGTCACTTCCGGCGTTAGTTACTAGACAATATTTAAAAATAAGGTACATAATTGGCGGGTGAAATTCTTATGTGTTTTAAGGGTTTCTTCTGAGTAGAATAGCTAGGTACTTCAAAGAAACGCACTGTAGACATTTATGACTTAAAAAATAGTTAAAACAAGAATTTGCATTTATCGTCAGTAAAAAATAAAAGTCTTTAACAGAAATATATCCCCTGGAATGGCTTAGGCGTCTTTCTTTTCTCACAGTTTTTATTCGTTCGTTGAACAAGCCTTTATCGAACGCCCTTTATATGCCCAGGGCTGTGCTCTGTGTAAGATCTACCCCGTTTCTAGAAGCTCACAGTCTAGGGAAGGAGATGACGTTGACTAAATGACATGAGAAAGGTCTGTTTGGGGAGCCACGTCCAGGTGGTCCTATGAGGGTCTCTGAAGCTGGTCGAAGAGTTTCAAGAAAACTTTCCCCAATAGATACCTTCCTGTGTCCTGAAGGGTGAGTAAGAGTTACCCAAGCAAAACGCGGGAAGGAGGGATATTCCAGCTGAGACACAGAACGTGTGTGTGTCTGCATATGTGTGTGTGTACATGCGTGTGTGTGTGTGTGTGATTGCACTTAATTTTAATCTCGCGTACCTAGAGCCTGGACTTGGGTGGTGATAATGGGGGACAAGGGGGGATGATGAGGCCGATGAAATGGCCGGCACTGTTCCCATCGTGGTGCTCTCCAGCCGTCCTGGCTGCGGGCCTTCTTAGCCACTCAGGTAAGAGCTGTGAGAACGGATGTTTCATCTCGCCTTCGGGTCTGAGCCCGTTCAGCCTGGCTGCTGTCTGTCCTCGGGTTCCTGGGCTGGAGGCCGACTAGTGCCTGTCACTAGCACGTCTGATGTAGTGAAAGGAAGGCCTAGCTCTTGCTTCCCATGTTACTAATACCGAGTATTAGACCTTCTTTCTGTGAGTTTATTGGACGACCTCCAGCTAGCTGGTCCAGGATGTGGCATCAAGAACACATCTTTTCTAACAATGTCACAGTGGTTTTTTTTTTTTTTTTTTTTTTTTTTTTGGTCACAGTGGTTTTATTGTTAACAATCCACTGAGAAGATTTTTTAATGACACTTCAACATTGGGCTTCTGTTGTATGCCAAGAATTTGACATAAGATGCTGAATTTAATTATCACAACATACATTTTACGATAGACCTGATCTCCATTTCATAGCTGAGGAAACTGTGGTTGATTTTGGAGGGTCGGCCGTCTTCCTGATTTCCGGGGAGTGGCAGAGCCAGAGTTTGAACGTAGATTGCTTGAGCCCATCATTACGCTGAGTCCCACTTCCCTCTCCCGCTGTTGAAACAAGGATGCGACGCTGCTGAGGGACTTGTACCCCCAGGGACTTGGTTGGGTAGTCGGACCCTCGCACGGGCTCAGCTCTCTGGGAAGTGGGCGAACCTCCCTCACAGCAGCTGTTCCATGGACTTTCTGTGCTCCTTCGTTCCCTGCTTCTCCACCTCTTCTGCTCTCTGCTGCAGGCTGGCCTCAGCTCCTACTTCACTGAGAAAGTAAGAACCATCCGATCATGACTCCTTCCCTCCTGGCGAAACAGAGGAGTCCTTCTCTTGACGGTGCCGGTCTCTGAACCCACCCCTGTCTCCCGTCCATCTGTAAATCTGTCCCTCTTCTCCACCCTCAGCCTCTTCCTTTTGAAGAGCATCTTCCCCACGAGACCCAAACATGCTTAGAGTATCCTTGGAGAGAAAAACTGTACAGCACACAAGGAGGTGCCTGAATCTCACAAACATCGTCATGTTAAGTGAAGAAGCAAGACCAAAACAATGCATCCAGCATGACGCCAATTCTATAAGGTTCTGCAACAGCCCAGAGCAAGCAGTGTTGTATGGCGATCCATGCACAGCTGGAGAAACTGTAAAGAAAGGCAAAAAAATGGTAGCGGGAAGGGATTGGGGCTGGCGAGGGGTACCTGGGGCTTTGGCAGTGCAGGCAGTGCTCTCTTTCTTGGCCATGATGCTGGATGAGTAGGTGTTTGCTTCATAATTATGTTTCAAACAGAACACACATATATTTTGCCCTTTTATATGAAGGGGTTTCCAACAACAAAAAAAAAGCATACTAAAATTTAAACGTGCCCAAATCTATTATATTTTTTAAAAATCTTTTCTCAACTCAGGTCCCTCTGTAACGTTTTTCCATGCCCCTCCCTTCAGCCCCGGGCACTCTGAGGGGTGGCGTGTGCGCCCACCCGCCCCTCCAGCACCCCTTCTGGCCACTTTGCCCACTGACATGCTCTCCTAGGTCACCCGCAGCCCCCCTTGCTGCTGAGCACCGAGGTCATAAACCCTCCCAGTCCTGCCTTTCTGCAGCACAGCCGGTTCTGCTGTGACCCCCTCTCTGTGCTGGTCCCCACGGCATCACCTTCTCCCGTCCTGCTCTTCCTCCTTAGTCTCCTTTGGCACCTCTACTGGATCTGCTCTTGAAAGGCTCTGCCTCTGGGTCCTTCCTCGGCTACCATTCCCCGGGCTCCCCGTCAGGAGCCGTGATGCTGGCTGTGGACCAGCCACCAGGAGAGCTCCGCCTAGGCCTCACCTCCCAGAGAGTCAGGCTTTCCTGACATGGGGTGGGACCCAGGGCTCAGGGGGGCTTTCAGGTTCCCCGCGGGTCCAGTGCGCACGGGGCTGAAACCACTTCTCCTGGCTCCCCTGGCACACTCTCCTGGTGTCACCTCGTGGACGGCTCCAGCCCGAGTCACTTGGGCAGAGACCTGTGTGTCCAGCTGCCCCGGCGAGCAGCCGCTTCTGGATGAGCACCTGGCTCCTGAGTCTTGCCGTGTCCAAAGCCTCCTCTCCCACCAAGATTTCCATGATGGGGGGGGGGGTGCTCCTTTCTCCAGTTACCCCACTAGCGAAGTGGGAAATCATTCTTGACCCAGTCCCCCCTCACACCCCGATATTCAGCCATCCACCCAGTCTCGTCCACAGATTCTGCTTCCTCCGTGCTCTCCAGTGGGTCTGTGTGTTTGCGTCTTCACTGCTGCCCTATCTCATGCTGTTCTTCCTCAGGGACCTGCTCGGCGCCCTTCTGGTTGGACCAGCACCTCCACTCTGCTGCCCTGGCTGTGGTCAGGCTGGCCTTTCCCAAATGGGGAGCTGACCCTCTCACCACTCTGCAGAAGCACCACTCAGCAGCTCTCCTTTCCTTACAAAAACAATGCAAATGGCTTACAAGGCCCACTCACACTCCAGACAGGTACAGGTTCCAGCCTCGCAGTGTCCCCCCATGTTTCTCTTGCTGCTGGAAACCCTCTCGTGATTCCTGTTCCCAAGTTCCCTTCACTTGGTGACCCCACTCATCACAGGGCAACATGGACATCACTCCTTAGACAGTTTCCATGCGCCAAGTGCGACCTCCTACCCCTCAGCACAGGGTCCCAACCCCCGGTGTACCTGCCACACACTTGCAGGCTTGTCTTTCTTCAGCACTGATGGCATCCCTGAAGGCGGATGCGTTGACCATCACTGAGCCCTGCATCCCAGCCAAGTGCCTGGCACACAGGTGGTGGAAAGTGATAAAACAGCTTTCATAAGGTTGAAAAAAATATATTTAAGAATTATAAAGAAATAAATAACAAAAGACATCTTCCAAGTAAATCAAACAGCAGATATTTATTGAGAAAGAAAGGAGCGATGCAGTTCTGGAAACTGGATTGTGTTTCAGTGAACTTCTTGACTCTCTTAGTCCATTTGTGCTGCTATAACAAAATACCACAAACTGGGTAGCTTACGAACAGCAGATATGTATTTCTCACAGTTCTGAAGGCTGGAAGTTCAAGGTCAAGGTGCCAGCGCAGTTGTAGCCCGGTGAGAGCCTTCTACCTGCTTCAGGCTGCCATCCGCTGGCTGTGTTCTCAGCTGGTGGAACAGGCGAGGCATCTGTGCAGCCTCTTCTAAGAACTGATCCCTTCACAGGGCTCTGCTCCCGTGGCCTGAGCACCTCCCAAAGGCCCCACCTCCTACAGCATCGTGTTGGACATGAGGATTTCAACATATGAACTGGGGGGAGGGGGACACAAACATTCAGACCACAGCACGGACTAATTATTTATTCCAGAAACATTGTTGAAATACTGCTGTGTCCCAGGCACTATGGTAGAAGCTGCAAGAAGTGATAAAGGGAGTGTATGACTCTCAAAAAGACCTTGTTGTCTAATGAGGTTGAAAATATAGGAAACATATGAATACAGATGATTTAATACAAAGTAGAGAATGATGAGTCTCTTAGAGGAAGCACAGATGAGTACTTAGGGTTTCACGGGAGGTAGAGATTAATTAGTGGTGGAGCCGTCACTGAAAGCTTCCCGGAGGAAGCAATGTTCAGGCTGTAATGTGATTGGAGCAAGCCAGGTGCGCCTGTGGGGGAGGTTGGGAGGGGGAGGGCAGGGGGTGGTTTCTCGGCAGAGGAACGGCACTGCTCGCCCCCTCACTCAGTGAGGGCACATCCCAAACACGTGAGCATCGCCTCTCTCCCCAGCTTTATTTACCTGCATCAGAACACATATTTATCGTGTGTGTGTGTGTGTGTGTGTGTGTGTGTGTGTGTGATGTGCATCACTGCACCTCCAATGCCTAGAACAGTTCTTGGCATATGGTGGGTGCTCAATTAATATTTTTGGAAGGAAGAAGGAGAGAAGACAGGGGGGACAGGATTTGCATTTGAATTTGGTCGTCATCTCCAAGTAGGTAGACCGTGGATATTACAGAGGTGATGAAAATGTGTTCCAGATGGCAGGATCCTCCATACTTAGCTTAAGTGTACACTGGAGCAATTTAAAATGCCTTGTTTCATATTTACTATTATCTGGGCATTAAATATCCAGTTTTGGAAAAAATAATTGTGACGGTAAAGTCAAGTTGTCTTTGAGCTGTCCATGATTGGTAGGACAGGAAAAGAAAACTGCCCCAGGAGTGGCACAGAGGAAGGCAGTGGTTTAGTGCTCTTGAAACAGATGAATCAGTGAATACCTCTGAGAAATCCTTTTCCATTCCTCTTGTTTGTATTTACCAAATAAGGAAAAATAGCAATCAGAGGACTCCAAGGAGCCTGTGAGAGCCACTATCACATTTTTTTTTTTTTTTTTTTTTTTTTGCGGTACGCGGGCCTCTCACTGTTGCGGCCTCTCCCGTTGCGGAGCACAGGCTCCGGACGCGCAGGCTCAGCGGCCATGGCTCACGGGCCCAGCCGCCCCGCGGCATGTGGGATCTTCCCGGACCAGGGCATGAACCCGCGTCCCCTGCATCAGCAGGCGGACTTTCAACCACTGCGCCACCAGGGAAGCCCCCACTATTACATATTTACTTGTGATTCCTCCAGTATTTTGGAAGTGAAATGTTCCATAAATACAAGTTGTTACTCCTTGGTTTTCATTTGCTTTTTTTCACACATCCCTCCAGTTTTATCTGTGTCATAGCTTTACTTTAAATGCAACAAAGCTCCATCGGTTTTTGTGGTTATACAATAGCATTTTTGTACTATTTTGAATATGCTTTCTTTTTTGAGCCTTCATTCTCTTCTGTCACAGTTTCTGAAAACAGAAGGAGCAGTTCCCATTTCAGTGTATGACTATGTTAGCCTTTAATTCTAATCAGATAAAACTCAGACACGCATAGAACATGAGAGAATAGCCTTTGTTCCTCCAAAGACTCCTGCCCACCGTTGTTTTGTTATCAGTATATCCGATTCTATAAAGTATTTTCTCATAATTTTATCTCTTCTGAAATTGCTTTTTGGGAAATATCGAGTGAAAGATGCAATAAATATACAAACAAATTGATTGAAATATGAAAGACGGATGATTTTGGCTCTGTTCTTCTGATGTGCTGGGGAGTTAACCAGGCACAGTTCATTAACACTAATGGAAAAATTCGTCATTTACCATGAGCATCTCCAGACATTGTAGGGCAATTTCTCCCCCTAATTCGCTATGTAACTCGGTTACTTCTAAATGTACTAAGATTCAAAAAGGAGGTATTTTATCAATCATGCATCTTAAAGATTACTTCTCATTAATTTAAATATGAATTCCTTTGAGAAGAGACATCCTCTCCAAAAACCAATTTTTTCTATAAATGTATCTATGACATCCTAGGCACTATAGTCTTCCTTAAGTTTCCAGATAATAAGAGCATATACCTGCCATATTTTAAATATAACTTACATTCTTTTTGTGTTTTAAGTACTGCTCAAGATTCAGAAAAAAAAAATTGTTTTTCTTAGTTTGACTCAAATCTATATGGAGTAGAGATTTCAAACTATGCGCACCCTCTGCAGTGCGGAGATAGAGTTACTCGGTATCAACGTAGAACAAAGCTATCAACAGACAGAGCACGTGGGCAGGGAAAGGCTTTCGTGCAACCAAGGGGTGTGCACACGGCCCGTGAACGTTCCTTATAGGCTCTGGACAGTGACACACTCCACCGAGATACTTCTGAAGACGTGGTCAAGCACTCGTGTATGTGTGTAGAAACTGACTCGTAAATGTGCTGATGTGACATATCAGAGATAACATTTATTTGCTCTATCTCCCGAAGGTTAAAGTTTGAAACCATAGGGGTCTCGGGCATAAATGGGATTAGAGTTTTCCCTCTGGAAACAGAGATACGCCCAGCCTGCAAAGGACTTAGTGAATACTGAGCTGTCATACTTCACCACCTTCAAATCATCTCTTTGCACTTAAAGTAAAAATTCACCTTAGGACACATCTTGGCTCTGCAGCCCAGTGCCTAAGAGGGTCGCCCCTCCATCACACTGAGTTTGCACACTGGTTCTGGATATAGATTCTGTTAGCAGTGGCGCCCGTGGGATACCAAGAAGGCACGGTGGCCCTCTGCTTTTCTTCTCTTTGCTTCAGTGGAAAAAGAAAATATTAGAAAGAGACCACAGGAAAGTATGAAAAAGTAATGAAAACCTCTGCCATTTCTAAAGAAAGTGAGAAGGTCAGGACAACCGAATCTGTTGGCGACCCTCTGTTGAGACTCGGCCTGGCCCAGGCATTTTCTGGACGCACGGCAGCCTCTGGGGGCTGTGAAGTCAGTGAAAGTATGGGCCACACTTGTTTGTATCTGCACATGTGCGTCTGTCAGCTAGGGAATCTACGATGTTCAGCAGATTCTCAAAAAGGATTTCGACTCCAAGCAGGCTCTGGAATACTATTTATTAATCCCTCAGAAAGGACCTGCAAGGGAGAGAGCACATCTCAGAGAGTGAGGCTGGCAGGAGGCGAGTCATCCCAGACAGCGAAATGCGAGCTCCGTGACAGTGCTGGTGACAGTGACCGCATCCCTCTACCGTGCATGGACACACTTGCATCAGTCACGTCCACAGACATGGTATAAACAATATAACCAGAAGGAAATAGAGAAAACTATTGATGGTTTGCAATGGGAAAACATCTACTAACATTCTGTACTAGAAAGTTTATCATTTGTAAATTATATACAATAATTTTTCTAAGAACATAAACTTCAGTATATAGTTTACAATCTAAAATAAGGACAAGTCAAACCTTGTTCAGGTCCTAAGGTAGTAAAATTCCTAGTAATTTTCATGGTCTAAATAGATAAGTAAACTTTGCATGTGGATAGAAAGCATGGAGTAGCAATTGAAGTCTGACACACTGTCAAAAGTAAAACTTAATGAGTCTAGAGATTTAAACAATTTTTAAAAATCCAACAAAGCGAACATTTAGAACCTGAAGTTTCAAAGAAACTTCCAAAGAACAACCACCTCCAGGGTAAAGTCATGGGTTAATTTCATCCTTTCATCTTTCCTGTCAAGTGCTGCTTTAAAAAGTGGCCCACGACTGGTCGAAAAAGAAAGCGAGTCTTTATCAGGGAGAAGCCAATGTATGATACCACTGAGCAGGGTTCATGTTTTAGACTCAAAAGAAACCCTGAGTTACCTGCACTAGTTTCCTTCCTCCGGAACATCTCTGCCTTCAGCTCTCCCCAAAAACATGCATCTGCACAGACTCACAGTCCCTTGGAAGCTTCAATAACCAAGCACAGGAGGAGGCTAGGAGTGGAGGTGCCTCCCCAGAAAGCTCCGGGGAGGGAAGGGAAGCGACCAGCACAGCCCTGCTCCGCGTCCGAGTCTGGGAACAGCCCACCTGCCCTGAGACTGACTCTGTTTCACTCGGTTCTCAGGATGGGCTGCCAGTCAGTGCCTCTAGCTCTGAGATCCGGTTCTGCAGAATCACACGGAGAGCAGTTTATGGGCCTGAATAATCTATGCTATTGCAAACTGGACCTAGTTTCAGCTTTCTTAGATTGCAAAACTAATGCATATATAGAGCTTAAAATGCCAGCTTATCTAGACAGATTTACCAACAGACACGTACAACTGGAACATTTCTATTGAAACTATGTATGTTTGTAGAGCAAGTTTTTAAAAGATGGTAATTAACAAAATTAAAGACAATAGCACAGTTTTTGGGCCTTTTCAAATACTGTCTACCCTCAGGGCCACGCCGGAGCCCCACCTCCTGCCTGGACCCCTCCCCTCCTCCCCCCACCCCATCCTCACCAGCCGTGTCTCTCTTGTGTGAAGGGTGCTCTTCAGCAGGAAGTCACACATGCTCACACCACCGTAAGGCTGTTAGGAAATCTGTCCCCAGCCTGCTGCAGCTGGAGGCTATGGACCACTTGGACTGCTCCTGCGGTGCCTGGCTCCGCGGGGACAACGCGGGAGGGCCAAGGCCTCCAGCTCAAAGCAGAAGACCCCCGAAGTCCCGGTGTGTGTTGGCCCTCTCACTCTGAGAGGCTGTCTGTCCCTGCTCACCTGCAGAAGGAGTCCAGAAGGATCCCTCAGTCCGGCGGTTTAAAATGTTAGCAACAGAGGACATTATCTTAGCCCCACCTGTACCATCACACTCAAGACATTTATGTTTCAGTGTTTGACTCCCAGATTAAATAAGTCTCTGAGCCCCACTGGCTATTTTTCTACAGTATGAGTCAGAACCAGCTCTTCCTGCTTGC
This sequence comes from Phocoena sinus, assembly GCF_008692025.1. Lineage (NCBI taxonomy): Eukaryota > Metazoa > Chordata > Mammalia > Artiodactyla > Phocoenidae > Phocoena > Phocoena sinus. The sequence continues at coordinate 57,120,836 of NC_045776.1, read as the reverse complement.
TGTCCACATCCCGTCCGCCTCACCCCCCATCCCTGAGGCTGGCCCTCTCTTGGCCAGAGCTGCCAGGATAACCTTCCCGACCTTTGACCTTTCTTTCCCAGTTCAAGAACCTCCCGCATCTCCAGGCAGTTGAAACTCTTGGGGCCCCCATAGGGTGAGGAAGTGCCTCCACAGCTCTGCTTCCCAGCCCAGTTGGTCTCTTCCCGGGATCATGTATCTCTGTCTCCACGCTTGGGACTGATGGAGGCCAGTCCTATTTCAAGAACCTGCCCCTGTGCCCTCCTCGGTCCCAGATTAATAAACAACAGCAGCAAGAGCAAAAACAATTTTATGAAAACGTTCCCTCCCCAGATTTTATCTATTTGATGAAATAATGCATATAACGTGATACGCTCTTATCATGCCTGGATACATATTAAGTGTTTAAGAAGTATATGTTCCTATTGTTACGGTTATATCAGTATAAACATGTACTGTACATAATAACAATAAACCACAATATAAGATCCACTGCTTTTGCGTTTTAGATTTTTAATTCATTTGTTTTTGACCCTCAGGTCAAAGTCCCTTGGGGTAGGCGCTTTACAGTACTCTGGGCTCCGTAACGGCTAGTACAGAGCTGTGCACACAGTGGTGTCCGGTCAGTGTTCATGGATGGAATGAAGCGGCCGCAGCTCTGCCTCATACTCCCGGCCTCCACTCACACAGGGGGCTGCTTGGACTCTTGTGTAGCCGGGTTAGGTGGAATGTTTTATTTGGCTGTGTAGATGGAATGTTTGTGTGTATGTGGGTATGAATATTTAAATTCTCATTTAAAAACATGCTAGGATGGAATTCAAAATCTTTTTCTGGCAGAAAATCAAGCCTGTCTCTTCTCTATTTTCTTCTCCTTTCTCATGATTTTATAAATTACAGCTTGTCCCACTAAAAAATTATCCAGATGGCCAGTTCTTCACGTTACATTTTATTCCATGCAGAGAACGTGTCTTTGTTTCTAAAGAATTCCTTTCTTACCACATGTTCTATTCTTGCAGAAACTCAGTAAATTTTGGAATGAAATTGAAAAAAAAAAAACTTTTGCTTAAATTCTCTCAAAGTGTTCTAATTTCCCTACTTTTTTTTTTTTATATAATCAACAGTGCCAAAGATGTTATATAAGTTTATTAACATCATCAATATCCATTTGGCAAAGCACCCACCACGTACAAGGTGATGTCAGGTACTCCATCATTTTTATTTGTGTTTAATATATTCAAAGAAAAGTCTGGGGACTTCCCTGGTGGCGCAGTGGTTAAGAATCCACCTGCCAATGCAGGAGACACAGGTTCGAGCCCTGGTCCAGGAAGATCCCACATGCCGTGGAGGAGCTAAGCTCACGCACCACAACTACTGAGCCTGCACTCTAGACCCCACGAGCCGCAACTACTGAGCCAGCACACTTAGAGCCCGTGCTCCGCAACAAGAGAAGCCACTGCAATGAGAAGCCCGCCCACCTCAACGAAGACTAACCCCTGCTCACTGCAACTAGAGAAAGCCTGCGTGCAGCAACAAAGACCCAACACAGCACTAAAGAAAGAAAAGAAAAGTCTAATCCCAGAGGCGGTTTGGCATAGTATTTCAAAGCCTAGATCTGGCATGAGGCTGCCTGGGTTTCAACCCCATCTCTACAACTTCCTAGCTCTGTGGCCTTGCATGACTTATTTCACCTCTCTGTGCCTCCGTTTCTTCATCTATAAAATGCAGATAATAATAGTACCTATTTTGTGGTATATTGTGAGACTTGAAAGAGTTAACATAAAAGAGAGCTTAAATCAGGGTATAGCACAGAGTAAAAACTGTAGAACTATAGTCTATTTTAGATATTATAATGAATATTAGACTAATAAAGTTGTGTTTTGATGGCTTTCTCTCTTTAAATTTTTAAATAATTTTACTGCCTAAATTTAGTAGAAATAAAAAATTTATCTAGTTTAGATTAGTCTGGTCATCTTATGTAAAATATTCTACGTGCTGATTCTTAATATATTCAAAGAAAAGTCTAGGGACTTCCCTGGTGGCGCAGTGGTTAAGAATCCACCTGCCAATGCAGGAGACACAGGTTCGAGCCCTGGTCCAGGTTGAAACAAATTACTCAAACAGTATTTCAGCATAGCTTATGGCAGAAAAAGTAGCATTGAATCATATTTTCTTGAAAGAAATAAGTGTTCGTCTTTATCCACGGTTACATGGATGCCCCCAGTCTTTAATATCTCAATGTTGTTTATTTAAATAAAAAAACACAAGTTTTTAAACAGCTCCCTTCAAGATTTAGTGAGATTCCTAATGTTTGTTCTTATTTCTAATTAGGATGATATTGCTTTACACACATTAAATTACAGTAGACGTTTGCCTTTGGTGTGTTAAGTAATTTAGGGGGAAGAGAATTGACAATATCTTCAATATGGAGCCTGCCTATATGTATTTGAACCTACAGAAGAGGTTTTATTTGCAGACTGTGGAATGATAAAAGGTCACCTCTTAAAATAGTGATCCAGAATGTATGCTCTGTAATTCTCCAAAAGACTCCTTAATGCATCGCTTACAGGGGAGGGAGGGGCAGCAGGACTCTGGTAAATCCTCTTGTATCTGTTAGAGTTTGGAGGACTTAGGTCGAAGGATGCTTTGTTCTCTGATGTGGGCTACTTTGGTTTTCCTTTTCCATCACACAGACTACACTCGTAAACTTAGCTCATAGGTTTGTCAAGTTGACGGAGTTGTGACTTGAGAACATCTCAAGACAACATGTGAATGCCCTGTTGACACTGAGTCAGTATTAGCATTTAACATGAGGGTTAGATGCATGTGGGTATATGTAAATATACACATATGTAAACATACTTTCACGCATACCCAAATAACTTTTACAATTTCACTTAAATTGAATTTAAAGCCATCCAAAAAATAGGTTTATTTCATTATGATCCACAGCCAAAATATATACCTTTAACTTATGGATAATTTTTAAAAATTATGCTTGGAGCATTTTTGAGTTGAACTGTTCTCCAGATGCTCCTCAGACAACTGTCCTGAGAAAGACTTTCACTTCTAAGAGAAATTTTGTTTTGAAACAATGCGTATTTATAAAAAGAGAAAAAACACTTTCAAGACCTTTGCAGAAATTAAATGTATTTCAAACCAGAATATTCCAATTTAAAATGCATTTGACAGTTTAAGCTATAAAAAAATAATACTGACATGTTCATACCACTTAACCAAAATATTAAAATTAAAAGGGTAAAAACAACTGATAGTAACAGAAACACTCATCGTAATAATGGAAACATACACTTATCACTTGAAATTGTTTTGATTGGATTAATAATGTAGCATATTCATCACTTTACTATTTAATTTACTGCTTAATGTTAACTATGTTGATAATATTCTGTTAGAAATTTTCAACTGTAGATTCTATCAGATCTTCTCCATGTATAAATTATACAAATTACTTAGTACATTAAGCTGGTTACAGCATACAATTTTAAAGGCCATTAGTGTGCGATTGAGTATACGATCGTATTCCTTGAGAATAGTTTATACCTTGGAAGTCTCTAGTAACAATACACTAAAGTACTTTAGAGGAAAGAGACAGACACACACACTTTAACATTCACTCTTGATGCATTTTTCCTTCCCTGTGTAGTTTACTGAAAATATTAACTACAACAGAACAGTTCAGATGACATTTTTGCACACAATTAAAGGGTATCTCCTAATGCATACCTAGTAAATGTCATATGTTGGGTCTGACTTTTTGGTATTAGAACTAACATTAATGAAATGACTAAGCTCATATCTCTAATGAAACAAAAATAAGTGTAGATTGCATTTAATTTTTATCTATTTCTGTACACACCAACAGGGTTCATAACCTTGGGATGTACTCTAGTCTTGATCAGTTTAAAATCTGTGAATATTCCAAATACCATATCAGGATCCCAGTAGGCTAGGTTGTGATGGGGGCCAAGTCCTCTCCAGGAGGGGGCTGGTTCTCCACCTCTGCAGTTGGGCCTTTGTTGTTTCATCTGGATGATGAGTAGAGATGCCAGGAAGCAAAACGGGGCAGGTGTTTTTTTCTGTAAGGACAGAGGCAGCTCCTAGGAGGAAAGATTCAATCTGGGATAGCTAAATAGGGAGACGGGAAAGAGAGGAGCCCACGTGGGCTGACCTGGGGGACATTGATTAAGGTAGGAGGATGAGAAATTGAGAGCAGGTCCTGTGATGATTGAGATATTCAGCCTTTTTTTTTTTTTAAGTTGTATGCTTGAACAGTTTTATGACTTATTTCTTTAGAAACTGATGTGCTGCTTAGGCCCAAGGTAGCCCAGGTTTATTCAGTTCACACTGATGTTAACAGTAAATATAGCTACAGAAACTTGTTATGGATACACAATCTAAAAAGATGCAGACTGTGACATCAGTAACATGAAAAGTGAGAGGAGAAGTAAAAGTATAGTTTTTATATGCAATGGAAGTTAAGTTGTTATCTGCTTAAAATAGGCTGCTATAACTTTAAGATATTTTATGTAAGCCTCATGGTAATCACAAAGAAAAAACCTGTAGTAGATACAAAAAGCGTACCACAGGGGGGAAGAAAGAAATCGTCAAATTGCAAAGGAAGACAACTAGAGAGGAAGAAAGGAACAAAGAAAATATAAAACCTTCAGAAAACAATTAACAAGGCATTAATAAATCCTTCCCTATCAATAATTACTTTAAATGTAAATGGATTAAATTATCCAATCAAAATACACAGAGTGACTGAATAGATAATAAAACAGGTTCCAAATATATGCTGCCTACAAGAGACTCACTTCAGCGTTAAGGACACACATAGGCTGAAAGTGGAGGGATGGAAGAAGATATTCCATGGAAATGGTTATCAAAAGAGAGCAGAGGTGTTGTACTTATGTCAGATAAAATAGACTTTCAGTCCAAAACTGTTGTGAGAGACAAGGGTCATCATGTAATGATAAAGTCAATTTATCAAGAAGATATAACAATTATAAATATATATGGAGTCACCATTAGAGAACCTGAATTTATAAATCAAATATTAACAGAAGGAGAGCAAGAAATAAATGGAAATTTTAGAATGAAAAATATAATAACCACAAATAAAAGGGATCATTAGTATTATATTTTGTATCAGAATGACTTTTTTAAAATTAAAAACTCATGAGCATTTAATTTGTGCCAGTCACTATACAAGGACCTTGCCTAGATTGTCTCATTTAGTTTTCACAAAAATCCCTGTACTGTCACCATTTTATAGATGAGGAAATGAAAAACAAGCCTCTGGTACTAGTAGCTTTAATACAGTTTTCTAGTTCTTATATCTGTGCTTTTCAATGCTTAACTTGAGTAGTAATTCTCTTCTAACTTCCTAATTGGCCATGTTAGCAAGTTTATAATAGGTAGGATGATTTTACAGGCTGAATTATCCCAGAGAAAAGTAATTTTTTGTATTTTTTTTTATTTTAAATTTTTATTGGAGCATAGTTGATTTACAATGTTGTGTTAGTTTCAGGTGTATACAAAGTGAATCCATTATACATATATATATATATATATATATATATATATATATATATATACACTCTTTTTTAGATTCTTTTCCCATATAAGTCATTACAGAGTATTGAGTAGAGTTCCCTGTGCTATATAGTAGGTCCTTATTAGTTATCTATTTTATATATAGTAGTGTGTATATGTCAATCAGAAAAGTATTTTTAGAGTCAAATTTGTTTCATCCAACTCTTTGAAGTCTGAGTTATATAGATGTAGACTTCTTTTAACTCTACTTATGAAACTTTTGTTCTTAATGTTCATACATTTTTCTTACTGTGTGCATTAAATTTTCTAGTATTTTTAATGACAATTAAGTGACAATATCAGCTATTTTATGGACAAAAGTTAGAAAGTTTACCTGTAATATATCTTGGGCAAACTCACTTTAATATATCTTGGGTAAACTCACTTTTTTCTTTTTTTGGGGGGTTGGCAGGGGGTCAGGCAAACACATTTTAAAGCCTCAGGAATTTGAAGAGAATTGACTCAGACCTTAGAATCTTACATATACCACTTGGATTTTGCTCATCTCTGTATTTGAGAACAATGTAATAGAAATTGCATTATATCCTCAGTAGATACTGTAACGTATTCTTGGAACCTTCCTGGTCTATATCCCTGGTCTCTCTCTCTCTCTCTCTCTCTCTCTCTCTCTCTCTCTGTATGTATATATATCTCATTTATACTTGCTCACAATCCTCATAGAAGTAAAATCGGTAACAGTTTAAGTCCTATGTTAGCTTTTAAAAGTTTCCATAGAAAGTATTACAGATATTCTATAATTCCAGTAACCTGCATTTCAGTGTTTATCGTGCCTTTCAATACCATTGGCCAAGAAATCAATATTTTCTTAAAAATAAAAGATATTCATTTAACATACTATGTAAGTTTAAGCTACCCACATATTAAAGTTAACTGGCAGTGAGGACAAATGGTCTTCTGTTCACCAGGCAAGATAGTGGGTGGGAGATGGGTGCTGCTCTTAACACGACAGGTAGGATGTAGGACCTGCCAGCGGGCTGGGGATCTTGGTGTCATCAGGGCCCAAGGCCAGGCTGCAAGGCAGGCAGCATTTATCTTGCTCCCTCCTGTTTCCTGGCTGACCCCCTTCTCTGAGAGTCTCAGCCCCTTACCCTCTGGCAGGGGCAGCATCCAGGACTTTCCTGCCGCCTTTGCTGTGGGAGGCCAACCCCTCAGACAGTCTCTTCCGGGAGCGCTTCCCAATACGAGGCCCCCACTCACTCCAACAAGTAAGTTCTTACGTTTTGAACCTAAGCGAAGAGACTTTAGCATGTAACCTCCCAGCTCAGATATGTTGTCTTATTTAGGTCTTAGAAAGAAAAGAATATAACTGGATAATAAAATAATTGAGATTAAAATACAAAAGGCAGTGGGCTTCCTGGAGGGGTGGCTTAGTTGCATTAGAGAACTCTTTACAGTTTAACTACATCCCTAATTCCTGGGCTACATGAGGTCATATTCCTAGATCAGGGCTCCTCCTGGGAGCTACTTGCCTTTTTGGGATGACTTCACTTTTCTGGATCAGCAAAAATGTTGTCAGTGACCTGACACTCTTCCTGAAATATTGCTGACCTCTGTGTTTTTATTTATGTTTTGAAGTACAGCACCCAAGGGGCTCTTTCATCTTTGCCATTTTGCTTAAATTTGTAACTCCTCCCTACCCTTATAACGTCATGTGACAGAGAGAAAATGCTAATCAGTGCTTGGGAATTCAGAGTCTGGAGGAGGCTGCTCTGGCTGGAAGGACTCTGGTGCCTGAGGCCCCTCCGGCCACCCTGAGGGTGTAGCTGCACAGGGGTTGGGAAGCTACCAATTAGGTGTGTGGTGACAGCTTAGTTATAACCTCATGGTCCAGACTGTCCATCTCCCAGGATTTGACAGATCATGGCCCATTATTTTCAGCAAAACAGGGTAGTCAGAGACAAGCAGGAACCACACTTGCTGATTGGGTATGAGAAGATGAAAACATTGTAGATACAAGATGATCATATGGTTGGATGTGCAGAACCTGGAGTCTAAGGGGTTTGGAAATCAGCAGGTGCTATCTAGACTCTTGGAATTGGAGCTGCACGGGAAGAATCCAAAATGAAGGTGGGATCCCAGCCAGTGGGTAAAGCACAGTAGGAGAGAATAATTCAGGGGGAGAAGCACATAGGCTACTGGCCAGCTGGTATCGGGGAAGCGGGGGGCCTGGCTGCCTAGGTTGGAATTAGGAGGCACAGGGCCTCCTAATGGGAGATGGCCTGGCAAGTACCAAGTAGGAACGTAGGGCCTCTGTCCCTCGGATCAGGACTGGTCCTGAGAATACGAGGAAACTGCACCGACCTGTGGAATCAGGTGCCCCTGCTGTGGAAGGAAGGAGAATTGAGAGGCTGAGGACCCTCCCGGGCGTGACACCACCTGCCGTGATTCAGTGCCAGCCACTCCAGCGCCCCTTCCCCGCCCCCTGCCCCATTACAACCAGCAGGGGAGCCCCCAAGGACGCTGCTGCGTCCTTATTTTTCTCTTTCTCCTCAGATGTTAAAAATTCTACTTCAATATTCTGAAAAGCAAAACTAGTATTTTTAATGGCAGCCATTTTTATGTTTCCTTCTATTTATCAAGAGGGCTACTAGGATCTCAGTTTTTAGCTCTCTCCAGAAATCTCTCTTAAAGTTTGTCTGCAGCTGCCTAGCAGTTTTTTGCTTATTTAGCGTTCACCCTCTATTCATCTGTCTTGCTGATGAACTTGGGCCTGACATATTTTATAAATTATTTGGTTGAACTGTATAAAATTCCCAATATCCTACTGTCTCTGACTTTTAAAAACTATATAGTTCCTGCTCTCTCTTCCTTCTTTTCCTGCCGACAGCAAACACATGTTGAATTAAGGAGGGATGGGGAGCTGGTCTGCTGCATAAGAAGAACCCCGCCTCCCCCAGGACGCCCTCTCAGGCCTTCCCTCCTGGCCTGCGGTTTTCATGCCTCCTTATCTTGGTCCGTTATGAGCTTAAATTTGAATATGCCACTTACCTATCCGTCAGAAGCTATCATTTTACCTTGACCAACATAGCCTTAAGTCACAGAAATTTCAGCTTATGTCAGCAGTTTTCTAAAAAGACTGTGTCTTCAGAACCTTTTCCCCCAGTATTTGGCTAAATCAAAAGTAAGCGTTAAGTAGCTGTATCACACCTAGGACAACCACTTCAATCAGATTTTTCCTATGTGTACAGATTTATGTAGTCATGTATGTTCTTCCAAACATGCACACACACACACGCGCGCACGCGCGCGCGCATGAGTAAGGGTCTACATGTGCAGGAGGGCAGGCTGACGTTTGGGATGTCATCTCTTTAACGTAAATATTTCTCTGCACTGAACACAAGTAAGCACAGTGTTGCAATCCAGAAGCTTGTTCACAGCAGAGCCCAGGTTGAAAATGGTGCAGACAGTGCAACCAAAAGCCCCCTCACCCTGTTCCTTTCGTACCTTCCCTTTGTCTCCCATCATTATCTTCTTTCAGGTTCTCCACCAGCATCTTCTGCAAAGTATTCTTTTGTCATTTAATATGGGGTGGGCCAAAAAGTTCGTTTTGGATGTTACGGAAAAACTGAAACGAACTTTTTAGCCAACCCAGTATTTTCTTTTGAACTTCATGCTTTTTTTCTGATCTGTATAATCCTGAGATACTTTCTCATATGCGTCGCCTCCCACAGTCGAGAAATATTCCATTCTCCTGATGCTCCGAGGCATTGCATTTAGTTTTGCATGCCTGAGTACCTGAGAGACAAAGAAGAGCTAGAATGGGATTAGGAAATAAAAGAATGTTTAAATGAGTAAAAAGATTGATTAATGAATGAAGATTAAGGGAGACAAAATTTCTCTCAACGTAAGCAAGTACTGAACAAGAGGATGCATGGTAGCTTCTACAATCCTGGATAGATAAGCCTGAGGAAGAGACAGCATGAGTGTCACGCGGTACTAGTCACGTGGGGTAATTACATGGCATTTAGAAAATTCATGACCGTCATGATCATTAAAAAATCTCAAATTGGGAGTATGTATTAGATGGATAGCAAAGCTTCTGAGTAATGGTGTCTTCATGAAAACTCAGCTGTGCTTAAAATAAACATTTCCCCATCTCCCTCAGGTTAGCCTAATGCCTTTCAATTTTCATCTGCGGAAAGTTCTTTCTAAAAATCTCCCTTAAATCTCATATGCTGCAGCCTAAACCAGTTGGTCCTGCTGGAAACTGCTTTATCACCTCTGCACTTCTCACCCAGGACCCAGCATGGGCTGACTTATTTTCCCCTGGACATTAACCGTGGCAAACCCTGTACTGCTTTCCCTGTGAATGCTTGCCTTGGCTACACTTTGCACAAAAATTACATTCCTTTCCTTTGATGGTGCTAAAAATGTTTTCCCACTTCTGCCCACGTGATTGATGCTAATAAGTAAGTGATTTATTTTGGGGTTTCCCAAGAAGGTGCCAGGTAACTTTGGGAAATTGCTTATCCTGTGTGAGCCTGTTTTCTAACCTAGAAAAAAATATGTCAATACCATCTTTGGGTATTTAGTACTAAATATTAGAGATAATATATGTAAAACACCTTGTATTGCAATGGGTCCATGTAAACACTCAATAGGGGTAGCTTTTGTTCTTATTATAAATTGTATTTATTGGTATATATCCCAACTTCTTCACTAGATTTATATTCTCCAAAGTGCTTAGCATGTAGCACATGCTCAGTTAGTGGGTTGTTGAATCAGTAACGGAATAAACTAAGAAGTAGTGCCAATTAATATTAACTACAGAACATGCATCCACAGGGGTCCCCCTGTCTGGCGAAGTACAGGTCCACCCTGGCATATTGGGCAAGGCTGGTGTTATCAGAACCGCCCCATCCCAAAGTCCAGAAGGCCCGTTCTAGATACAGGTTGGTACTAAAAGTCCTCTGAGGTTAGACTGTGTATAAGTGCTCCCTGGAAAACTCAAATCTACTGTAAAACAGAGGAAAACTGCATTGCTCCCTGATTTTATCATGACTTTAAAATAGCAAAAGCAAACTTTCACATATCAGAAAGGATTTATTATGCACCGTATACCAGCAAATTTATAGTAAGCAGCAAGTGAGTTCCTAAAAAAAGAGCCAACTGTCAAGATACTGATGCATCTGAGTCTGTGCTCCCCAAATGTAAAGGATGACAGCACTGTCATAATGAGAGCAGCTACCACTAGAGTGTGTGTGTGTGTGCACGCGCGTGTGATTCCTCGTGGTCACAACAGCCCGTAGGAGCTGGATCTGCTTTTCCCATTTCACTGGAGGGGAACTGGAGCTCGGTGGACCAGCTCCCTCAGGGTTGTGGGCGGGGAACCGTCTTGCCTGGTTGGCCCCTGACAGCATCTGCCTCGTTCCCGGCAGCACAGAGATTGGGGGCCTCTGGGGACAGGAACGTGGGCACAGAAATCTACCAGAGACAACCGATCACCTGTGGCAGGGGCCAGAGCCTCTGCCCTGAGCCTGCTGTCAGCCTCCTAACACATCCTGGAGTCAGGATTCAGCCTTGACTGTGGTCTCTCCTCTTTCACCCACAACTGGCCCTTCACGTTCAAACACAACACTTCCTAGCTGGTTTCAGGAGGATGAAGCAGTCCTCCAGATACAGTATTTCTGGATACATGAATGATAAGAAGTAAAAGCGTGATATTCTCTGATTACTGGTAAAGATGTTTAGTTACCCCATAGTATTTTGTGATACAGGTAGTCAAATTAGGGCTTGAATATTGGAGGATACAAACTGAGTTAGGTGTTTACATGACATTTTCGCTGCTCCATTGGATGTACACCTTTAGGTTATTCTTAGATTTTTAAGTTTTTTTTTTTTTGCCTCATGGCATATGGGATCTTAGTTCCCCGACCAGGGAACCCAAGCCCTCTGCGTTGGAAGCGCAGAGTCTTAACCACTGGACCACCAGGGAAGTCCCTTAGATTTTTAAGTTTTTTAGATTGTGAAAACCGTATTGCTGATGACTGTACCTGTAATGTCTGCTGACCGGTGTCTATGGTCTGGCACCTGAGATCTTCGCAAAGGACAACATGAAAAGAAACTTAACCTGAGTGTGTTCAGTGAAAGGAGAATGTCTCTATTCAGCTTTTCAATAGTGGATGTACGTCTGTTCCAATGACAGTACAGCCCTGATGTATCACCCTAAACTGACGCCTGTGCTCTCATTTTTATACAAACCAGTGCCTTTGGCTGCCCGTATTCGGACATGAACTTGAAAAAGGAGGCAACGCTTCACGATCGTCTGCGAGAACAAACACAGGCAAATGTGGACTCAGACTCTGCACATTCAAAACCGAAAAACCTCTGTAGTTTGAACTTCAATGGAAAACATGAAAAGGTGAAGAGCCAGTCCAGGTAAGGAACTTCTGAAAATGTGAACCAGAGAGTAAAGCATGTAGAACAGAAAAGAACAAACTTGTGGGTAATAATAGTTTCTTGTGTTTCTTCAAAATCTTTCTTTATTCTGTATATTATTGTGTTCACTGGCTCATAGAATTCATCTAAGCCTTGACATTTATTTTAAAAATATTTTTTCTTACTTCATCCTCAAAAATTTGAATTTACCTCTAAGTGTAGATATTATATGTAGGCAACAGAAAGCAAATCTCACGTGTAATTCTGTAAGACTCCCTGTATCTCTCGAGTCATCTCACAGGTGGCACCTCTCTGGGCACGTGGCCCAGTGTTCACATCCTCTTGGTCCCATCAGGATCCCCTCGCTCACCTGGTACTTGTCATCTTTAATCCAAAAGTCCCTCAGATACGATTTCCTTACTCTGAATAGTTCCTGTTTTGATTTATTGATGGCACATCATCCTTTTGTTCCTAAATGTAAACTTACGACTTTAAGGATCAGTTCTCAATTTTTATTTACTTATAATCATTTTCTTAGAAGCTACAGATGCAACCTTATTTGCTCTTTTTTAACCTAAATGAGTAAATAAATAACATTTTAAGATAAAAGTTTCATCCTCCATGCTGGGAATTATAAACACAGGAGAATCTAATTACAAGTAAACAACTGGAGACCAGACAGAGATGGAGCCATGAAAGGCTCGGCAGAGGTGAGAAGTGGGTGTTTTTCAGGCCCCGCTGCAGGCAGAAGGCGCTGGCATTCAAGGTTGAGCTTTCGAGGAGCTGGTATGGGAGGGGCTGCTGGTTCTCCGGACCACCATCACCCACTCCTGGCCCCCCACAGCCCTCGCCCAGCCCTGCCCTTCCCGTTCAGCACGTGGGAGAGGAATGTGCGCGCCTCTATGTGAGGGCAGACTTTCCAGGAACCCCTTTCTGCCCTTTCACCCTTCAGTCCCAGCGTGGATGCCCCTTTACTGCCAAGGTCTGTTCACTGGGAGAGTTTGGCTCCTAGGACACACTTTTCACGTGGAGTTTACATCCTGGACTGTGCATTTTGTTCTTTTCATAGAGCATCTAGGCAACGTTGCATTTTCGTTAAGCAGCTGATTTTGATCGTGGTCGCTGTGCACGGGGCCGCCCGTCACCCTCCGCAGCGCACGCCCCATCCTCTTCCTCCGGGTACCGCGCAGCCTCTCTGCCACATGTTATCTTGCGTTTTCTCCTTTGCTGTACAGCCACTCCTCTTGCCGGAACTGTACGGGGTCTAGTTTTTCTTTACTGCTTTTCACACCCACACCATTTACAACTTCAAGTGGCTGAGAGCTCGAACAGCTTTTCCATTTCCTAGTTGAGGGAGTTTTTTCTTTTTTTTTTAAAAAACTGTTTTCCAGGGAACAGCACTTATTTATTCCAGAGACCAGTGCATCCATTTGCTGTTACTCTTTTTGTTCTGTTATCTTTCTTCCCCCCAAATAAAAACTCAGCCTCTCTTGTAAACATTTTAGACATTCATCCTTAATGTCAAAAGTCAGAGAGAATAAACAGCTCTTTGAACTGTTTTAAAAAACAATGACTCTGTCGTGTTCTCTCGGAGGTGAGCCCGGCCTTGCTCTTCAGCACAGGTGTACGGCTCCCCCGTCCCTAACTCACCTTTCAATACATTGTTGTGTGCTTTACCGTTTTGAGGGGTTTTTGCACTGAAATGTGTCAAATAAGCATAATTACTACAGATAGAAAAAGCAGAGAATGTTAGTTGATAACCAAGCAAAACAATTACACATGATCCTGTTCTGTCAGATCCTGTTTCATGAATGCACAGAGCTGTGTGAGCGGCTGCGCGGAAGAGGGGGAGTCTCACAGTCCACATCTCGAATTGTTAAGCCTTCTTTTTCTTTCACATCCCAAGACCAAAGCCATTCTTGCACTCCAATCCCCATCCTCTTTTTTTTTAAACCAGTCGTCACAACAAAACGATGTTCCGGTCAAGTGGTCTTGGCAGTAGTACTCACTTTGACCTGCTTCCTTCCCCATGACCTCCTGTTCACCGTGCCGAATTCCAGCTCAAGGAAAAAAAGAGAACAAGGAAATCGACAGGAATATGTAGGCTAAGGATGAGCAGCTAAAATTTATTTCAACTCTTCTCACAGTTTACTTGTGGTAATCTCCTGAGGCTGCCTCTCCTCTAACCCAAACCTTTGCTCTTAAAATCACAAGATACCGTGTACAGGTGGAGGAGGATGTTTAAATCCCATCTCTCCTCTTCTACATGCTGAGGAAAAATAATTTGTGGTTGGCACGTGTCCAAGGATAGACAAAGGGGTGAAATTAGTGAAAATCAGGGTTTTAATTTCCTCTGGCGTCCAGTGCATCCATGGTCACCGAGCCCTGGACAGGCCTGCTCTAACTTCTTATACAAGCAATGCTGTCACCTTAGCATCTCCAGGCTTCTTGCAATTCCAGTGCAAAATATAAAATTATCTCTTGACCTTCTTACAAAATCAATTAGGTGCTGCCCAAAAGTTCAGGGAATTTTGTATTTTCCTTAACTGCATCCCAGTTTTGTGTTTAGTTTTAAAAAGCATGTTTGTTCTCATGTTAATCTTTGGAGAGGGAGTTATTATTAGTAAATTTTAAGTCTCCGTGATTTAGTAGTGGAAATAGTCTATTTATGTTCACATTTTCTTAGTAGAGGGTCAAGTTATGAATTCGAGTGCGTTATATACTACTAAATGTTTATAGGATTCATCTTCATGGTAGTACGATTGCATGTTAATATAAGTTTAAAGAGTCAGATTCACATTAGGTCGCCATTACTGAAAAACTGTTATGCTGTGGGCTTCCCTGGTGGCGCAGTGGTTGAGACTCCTCCTGCCGATTCAGGGCACACGGGTTCGTGCCCCAGTCCGGGAAGATCCCACGTGCCGCGGAGCGGCTGGGCCCATGAGCCATGGCCGCTGAGCCTGTGCGTCTGGAGCCTCTGCTCCGCAACGGGAGGGACCACAACAGTGAGGAGGCCCGCATACCGCAAAACAAACAAACAAACAAACAAAAAACTGTTATGCTGTAAATATATTCCCTCTTTTGGTGCTAGTAGAGTGATTAGTACTATATTCATGGTGCATTAAACGGAGGCAAATGACCTTAACACTTGAGCATCTTTCATCTGGGAACGTACTCTAGGGTGGATACCTTAATTTGTTTGACAGTTTATAGTTTTCAGATACGTTACCTTTAAAGTTTCCCGTAATCTTGTGATTTAGGCAAAACAGACGTTATTGTCATTATATTGTATATGTTGTATATACATATATACAACTATATATATGTTGTGTGTATAGTATTGTCACTTATTGACGAAGAAGTAGAGGTTCTTACTAGTAGCTAATCCAGGACACAGGTCTTCTGGTTAAATCCAGCATATTCTTAGTTCAGTAAACTGACAATGGCAACGAGAGATTTATCAGCAGTAATACTGATACTGATGTCCTACGCTTATTAGCTTGTGCTACAAAGCGTTGTGCTGAACATACACGGTCTTGTGAATTTTATCTCATCCTCACAACAACTCGGTGTGTGGAAAGTATCCTGACCCTGGTCTTATAACGTAGGCACCCGAAGGTTCAGAGAGGTTCGGCAAAGTGTGCAGGACCACACAGATAATTAGTAGAAGAGGTGGGGTCTGAGTCCAGAGCTACCTGACCCTAAATCCTGTACCTGTTTTCAGTGGCATCAGGCTGGCAAAAGGATGGCAGTTGGAGGCTCTGAAAATGCCTGGCTGGGTTTATGTTTAGACTTTCTACTGCTCTCCAGGATTCTCAGGGTCATCTTGTGAGGCATTTATTTCTTATTTTGTGAACACAGAACTACTGAAGGGGAAGAATCTCCACCGTGTGTGCCCCAAACTATTTATTCTTATGTATACTATATACTGCAAGACTTCCACCTGAACACGTTTCTTTGTAATAGGTTCTCAAGGCTTCGATCTGTGACGGGGGAATAAAATCATACTCATTAGACAGTTTCATCATAAGAAAATTACTGGAAATGCAGCTGCCCCCCCACGCCCTGTATTATGTTAGCTGGCTTCCCCGGGCCTGTGTAGGACATTTTTTCCAGTCCCCTTCCCCATCCACCTGGGTATTCTTTAATAACAACTTCTGCCTCTGATTTACACAGTCGGCAGGACCGTTAGTTAAAGGAGCTGTCATATTCAATCACGGCTATTAAGAAAACCTAAGAAAATGCCTAATATAGCTCACTTTGTTTTTCCTAATGCCTGCCATATTATAAATTTTACGTACTTCCCAAAGGCCTATATTGACAATAAAAATGGCTGGGAAAGATTATGGTAATCGCAGAGAATGGCAGGCAGTGGAGTATAGTTCTTTAATGATCCTCGTAATAAACTGCTCAGCTATGAGCCAACTAGCTTGTTTGCACGACTCAGATTACCTTCTCTGAGGTCCGTTCTCAGAATTTAACCAGTGTTAGCCGGTTGTTTCGTGTATGAACCTTCCAAGTCCTTAAAGAGGTTTCCTTGAGTCCGTCAGCCTTTGATCTTGCCCCTTCCCATGTAAATTCTCTGCTTTCGGAGGCCAAGCCTCTGGGCTCCCGCTCACACCCTGTCACCATCCGCAGTCGTGTTCTTCCTCCTGCGCGGGTGCCTTTGTTCCCATTCTTCCTGCCTCCTCTACTCCTGCTGCGTGTTCTCTTCTCCAAGACTCATCTCTGTCTTGAAACTTTCCACAGCAGTTCAGCCCGTGTGAGCTTCTTGACCTTAGAGACGGTGTTTTACACATCTGTGTATTTTTCACGTCTAGTTCAATGCCTGACGCTTAGCCGGTACTTGACAAATCAAATAGATGTTGAGCACCCGTGCGGTGCCAGGACTCTGCTGGGCCCTGGAGTGTGGATCGGATGAGAGCGAGGCCCCTTCCTTGTGCTTTGGGTCTGCTCCACGCTTTGTGTCTCCTTGAGCCTTTTTGATACTTGTTCTGCACATGTGCCTTATTTTCTCAAAAAGATTAGAGGCTGCTAAGGAGCGAGAAGCAGTTTTTATTATGCTTGCATTTTTCCTTCACCACTGTTCGCATTATAGTTCTTAGTGAATCGTAGCTGACTGATTCAGGTACAAACATACATTTGTTTTCCCATAACAGTTTCAATGTCTTTACCTGTAAAATGAATACAATATCCGAGGCTTAGGTTTTTGAACAGAGGTGTATTGATGCAGATAGATAGAGATGTATGACTGGGCCTGGAACATAGTAGAAACTATTGAAATAATAATTCCATATCTTTCTTCCATTTTTATAAAACTTGTTGATCTTAAAATCTTGCAGTTGGACTGGTTCTAGCTGTGTCTGTAGCACACATCTTTGCACCATACATAGAAATTTAGCCCTTTGTTTATTTACTCGGAACTAAAGTAAACTCCTTAATCAAGTGAGCAGTGATCAAAACACCGGGACACCCAGGGTCCTCAGGGTCTGTGGAGGACTGTGGTTGGACAGGAAGCCCCCGGCTGTCCGGACAGCCCCCTCCCACTCCAAACTTCCAGCTGGACTCTGAGGGACCTCCAGCCAAGTGTGACGATCCTGGAGCTTTACAGTTGGAAAAGGACTCAGAAGGTTATCTCATCCAACTTCTACAACAGAGAAATAAGGCTGTTAAAGTCAAGCATTTAGTCCTTTATTGACACTGTCACTAGTGGCAGCCCCGAGCCCTCTGACCCCG
The DNA here is from genome assembly GCF_008692025.1 of Phocoena sinus. Classification (NCBI taxonomy): domain Eukaryota; kingdom Metazoa; phylum Chordata; class Mammalia; order Artiodactyla; family Phocoenidae; genus Phocoena; species Phocoena sinus. The sequence goes on along the minus strand of NC_045776.1, from coordinate 57,103,067 downwards.
GCTCATTGCTCTGCTCACCATCCCATCCCTCCTCCTCCCCCAGAGTGAGGTCAGAACAGAGCCGGTTTATGGCGTTATAAATACCTGAACAGCACATACCTCCCTGAATTCAGGATCCGGACCATAGCCGTTCATTTATTCATCATTTATCCATTGAACAAACCCTTAGAAAGGCACTGTTCCAAACTCCAGTAAGACAGCAGTTAAGAAAACAGACTAAAATCCTTGTTCTTTTTTTTTTTTGCGGTACGCGGGACTCTCACTGCCGCGGCCTCTCCCTTTGCAGAGCACAGGCTCAGGACGCGCAGGCTCAGCGGCCACGGCTCACAGGCCCAGCCGCTGCGCGGCACGTGGGATCTTCCTGGACCGGGGCACGAACCCGCGTCCCCTGCACCGGCAGGCGGACTCTCAACCACTGCGCCACCAGGGAAGCCCTAAAATCCTTGTTCTTATTAAGCTTTCACTTAGTGGTACAAAAACCCACGCTGGTAAGTGGCGGGATGAGGATCCGAACTCAGGCAGGACGGCTTGTCCCCGCAGCCCAGGCACTGAGCTAGTTCACTCATGGCACTGATGTTTCTTCATCCAGCAGGTACGTGCGGAGCGTCTGCTGTGGCCCAGGGGTTCCGTCCCCGCGGGGAGCGTATTTTCAGGGAGAGGAGATGGAGGAGGGAAAACAAAGATAAACCAAATGGAAGAGAGACTCACAGACTGTGGTAACTGACAGGGAGTGAAAGGGGACCTTGGTCTCAGCAGTTACGCACCTTAAATTCTTGGAGACCCTAGGCAGATCCAGGCCATTAAGACAAGTTAAAGGGTTCTGTTGACTGTTTTGCAAATTGAAACCAAAACCAGCCTGTCAAGATCAGCTCAGGGGTGTAGACGGAAGCTGTGATGCGATGAAAGGACCTGGCCTCCTGGATTCCACTTGCCTCTGTGCCTCTGGCACCTTCATTGTAGTCTTGTGTTTCTAAACAAATTTATAGTCTTGCTAAAATGTGATAAAATAACCAATGTATGCCTTAGAAAGATCTTTAAAAATGTCCTTCTATGCTGATTTTCATGAGGCATTTTATGATTTATTGTGGATCTCTGGATTTTTGGAATCCTGCCTTGGCTCAGGCCCTTAGTAATTAAATGCTGAGAACAGTGTGTGCTAAAGTGTCCGTGGTTTCTTCCGTCAAGGAAATATTGGTGTTCCCAATCCCCAGAAAAACAAAACTTTGTTGCCTAAGCAACAGCGGGCATTTTTTCTCATCCACATACTTCACCTGGCTTTAAAGTAATTATTTTCTATTTATTGTAAATAGCAAAGTTGTGACATTTAATGTCAGTTTTTTCTTATAACTAAAGCAATGCTTGTGTATTATAGGAAAATTAGAAAATATAGATTAGTAAGAAAAAATAAAAGTTGGAAACATTATTAATACTCAGGTGTTTTCCTATCAAACAGCATAACTTATAGTCTTATAAAAATATGATAAAATTCCCACTGCAATAATTCAGGTAATATAGAAGTTTTTAAGAATAATAATTTTTCACTCTCCACTCCTTAACTCTAATGCTGCATCCCAAGGTTACTTGTGTGAATAGATTTTCATGTTCTTTTCTACTCTTTTTCTGTTTACGTATGCATACAGATATGCAGATACACATTCACTCTTTTTCTTTTTTAACATCTTTATTAGAGTATAATTGCCGTACAATGTTGTGTTATTTTCTGCTGTATAACAAAGTGAATCAGCTGTTTGCATACATATATCCCCATATCCCTTCCCTCTTGTGTCCCCCTCCCACCCTCTCAATCCCACCCCTCTAGGTGGTCACAAAGCACCGAGCTGATCTCCCTGTGCTATGCAGCTGCTTCCCACTAGCTATCTGTTTTACATTTGGTAGTGTATATATGTCCATGCCACTCTCTTATTTCGTCCCAGCTTACCCTTCCCCCTCCCCATGTCCTCAAGTCCATTCTCTACGTCTGCGTCTTTATTCCTGTCCTGACCCTAGGTTCTTCAGAGACATTTTTTTTTTTAGATTCCATATATATGTGTTAGCATACGGTATTTGTTTCTCTCTTTCTGGCTTACTTTACTCTGTATGACAGATTCTAGGTCCATCCACCTCACTACAAATAACTCAATTTCGTTTCTTTTTATGGCTGTCACTCTTTTTTTTTAAAATTACATTCATTTTTTGTTAATGTTTCTTTGAAGGTTAGCTTGTATCACTCTGGACAGCTTATAATATAACCCTGTTGAACACGGAGGAAGGATGCTGTGTTCCTGAAAGTTTAACACAGGAGCAAACCTTTAAGGCACCCAGACATTCAGCGCTGAGGCTTTAATAACATACACACATATTTTATCCCAAGTTCACAGTGGAGTTCTGAACAAGGCACCTGTAAATAAGTCAGCATTTATGACCAGAAGAAAAATACTCTGGTCTTGGACTTTTATTTTTATATGGAAAAGTTATAAAGACCTAAGCAACTAAGTCTACCCACAAAGAAAAAACAAATTTGCCTTCTTCCTTATGGAAAGCCATGTGAAAACATCAATTGTTGGCTCAAAGAAAGTCTGACGATAAAAGATATTAGCTTAAAAATATGTCTTATTTATTTGACAACCTGTCATGAATAATTTGCCATATCAACACAGGTGGATTCAATGCACTGTTTTTAATAACTGTATCATATTCCATAGTGTGGACGAACTTATTCAGCTCATTCCCCTATTGACAGGTATTTAGGTTGTTTCCAGTATTTTTCCTCTTATAAATAATGCTGCGGTAAACATTTTCACAAGTATGCTTATCGTTTATTGATGCTTTGTAGTGCAGTTTTCTTTAGAGTTTAATTACCTTTTATTGACAAACTAAACATATCGTATGAATTCTTCTTTCTGTTGGTGGAGTCTTGCAGGTCCTCGATCCATTTGCTTTACTGTAAATAAGTTCACATTTACCTGCGTCCTTACACACGAGAGCACATAGGTGTGGATGCACATAGGAAGCGTGTGCGGTACTCGTAACCTGCCTGCAGCCTGCACCCCAGCTCATCACCCTCCAGCCCCACCACTGATTCTTCTCACTCCCACCCTCCACGTGTCTGTGCCTTGGCAGGGTCCCTCTCTGCACTTCACTCAGTAAAACTTGCTTCGAGGCCTGGTTCAAGCTCATGTCCTCCTGAAGGTGTTCTCTAACCTCCCGGACCTTTAAAGCAGAAAACCCCCTCTTTGTGACTCCATCGTGGTTTCTTCATCTCTTCCTTGCGGCCCTTCTCTCAGTCTGCTCTGCGTGAAGGTAGGCGGTGGACACACCTGTATCCTCAGATAGATTATGTCTCTTGGTGACAGACGCCACCTCGGCCGAATGTGACACCTGCAGGTAGGAAAAGCTCGAAGAAATGTTGGCTGGACTTGGACGGTTTGTCTAAAAATAAAAAGCAGTCGGAGCCCAATATTTTCTTTCCAAATCCCATTATAAGTTATACCTAAATACAATTGTTAGGGCAGTTTTGGGGAAAAATAGCCATGTGAAACAATCACAGATTGTGTGTATATTTTTGGCCTCAAGGGACCTTTTCCTTATAGAACAGGAGTCAGCAAACCTTTTCTGTAAAGGGCCAGATAGTGAGTATTTTAGACTCTGCCGGCTGTAAGATCTCTGCTACAGTTGTTCATTGTAGCATGAAAGCAGCTGTACACAGTAAATAAACCGATAAGCATAGCTGTGTTCTAATAAAACTTCATTTATGAAAACAGGCTATGGCAGGATTTGCCTTGTGGACTGTAGTTTTCCAACTCGTGTTCTAGAAGGTGTTTATTTACATGTAGACTAACCTGAGTTAAATTCAAATTCTTGCTCTTCTACTTGCTGTGTGACTTTGGGCAAGCTACTTAACCTCTCTGTGTTTTTCAACACACACATATAAGATTACTATTACCTCCTTCATGTTAGGCATCTGGTTCAGGCCTAGCATTTATTGAGCACAAAGCAGTAGCCACTGATTTGCCTCATTAAAAGTAGTGGAAGCATAGAAGGAGGGTCAGAGAACATGCAGCTCCTATTTTCAAGGAAGTAGCAAAATCCTAAGGAAAAGGCCAGTCATTTGGAAAAACAACAGATAGTAAAGACCAACGGATAGTAAAGATAGTAAAAGCAATGGGATGGCAGGGGCTTGTCTCCAACACAAGCACTGATAGTCACGTGCACTCCTCTAAAATGAATCACAGACAGACAGACAGATGGGTAGCTTGACACTTGCTGCAGCAATAGCGAGTCTACTAACAAAAGGTTTTGAAGGTTGTTCAGATGCTGGAGCTATTATGACTACATAGAAGCTGGAGGCTGGGCTTTAAGAAGAACTGGTGAAATGGTCAGAGCTGAGATTTTAGTGGTATTACCTTTTCAGCTAACATGCAAAGAAATATTAATCTTCAGCACATGACTGGCCTGATCACCTCCAGACGTTTCTGACCATGTGCAGTAGATTCTCCCAAGGCCAGGGCTGCGGTGGCTTCTTTCACTGCCATCAAGATAAAGCCCGAGTGCTGGAGAGCAGCGTGCCAGGCCTCCCCAGCTCCGCTCTAGCCAATTCCTTTAGCCCCACCTCTGGTCCTTCCTCCCCTCGCACAGCGCAGATGCTTCAGCGCCATCAGCTGACGGGCTTGTTCGTGTCCCCAAATGCTCTCCCTTCCATTTTGCTCATGCTTGGTCTGTGCCACTCCTGCTTTCCTCCCACCCTCATTCCCTAGACCTTCGTGGCCCCATCGGTCACCCACGTCCCCATCCTTTCAGGACAGACCCGGCTGCATCCCCAGCCTCCTCCCGACCAACTTGCCCAGAGCCGCACCCTCCCTCCAGCCCCCGGGAACACTACTGTCCTCCCCCTTCTCTCCCCTACCTGTGTCTACAATCTCCAGCCCCAGGCCGTCTGTAGACACTCAGGAAACCCTCTGTTCCTGCCAGATGATCTGTAGGGTAGAAGGAAGCCTGGATTTGGAGTCCGTTGAGTTTGCACTCTGGCTCCACCACTGACTCACTGTGCCCCCAAGATGGGCAAGTGGTTTAATATTTCTGAGCCTCAATTTCTTGATTCACAGCCTCCTGCACCTACCTTATAGAGTTTTTATGAGAATGAAATGAGGTTAAATGAAACGAAGAACCTGGGAGTCCTTCGGAGGCATCTGCCTCACTCAGGAGATGTGACGGAATCTGAACAGTTTACAGCAGGGGGCCCCAACCCCCCGGGGCCAGGGACCAGTAGCCATCTGAGGCCTGTTAGGAACCAGGCCACACGGCAGGAGGCGAGCCGGTGAAGCTGCATCTGCCGCTGCCCGTCACTGCCCGTCACTCGCATTACTGCCTGAACCATCCCCAGCCCTGCCTCCTTCTCCACCCCCCACCCCCCCACCCCCACCCCCCACCACACCCCCCCACACCCCCCGCCGCAGTCCTGGGAAAAATTGTCTTCCATGAAACTGGTCCCTGGTGCCAAAAAGGTTGGGGACCACTGGTTTACAGGGTTTGACTTGGTGTATCTCCCTGGTGATGTAATAATTTTGAAAGCAAGAACTATTCCTAAATATATCTGTGATTGATTGCAGCACCTTGCATTTTTTTAAAAAAGCCAGTCAGTAAATTTATTTGATTTAGTTTTAAATTGCTTTATAAAATCCTCGTCAAAGTTATGTAAGGCATACGGGCTTCTTTTTTTTTTTTTAATTTTGTAAGATAGAACTGCCATCTTCATCAGCTCGTATTTGCAGAGGGATGCTTTCAGATGGTTTGAAAATCAACTCAAGTTTCATACAATTTGTAAAGTGTGGGGGGAAATACCTAGCTATTTGCCAAAAAGATGTAAGCAGAGCTGAAATCGTTCTTTTCTTTTCCATCTTATTCTTTGCAAAATGACTTTACCGTGCACACGTGCCTCTGACATCCCGTGTTGACCAGCTCTCTCCCCCAGAGGCTCGCTGCTTAGGGCTAAGCCCTCCTTCCACCATTAATGTTCTTTCCTACAAAAATGTAGATAAATCCTGATGAGATATATAAATAATTTTATAGTATATATTATATATATAATGAAATTAAACATATGGAATTAATAAAAATATTCCATCTATTTTTATGCATGACCATGATGCATAAGAGTTTGTAGACTATGTTATAATATATTGTTTCACTGGTTGTTGCAAACAAACCCTGTAAGGCAAGTACTGTCTTGGTTTTGCAGGTTGGGAAGCTGAGGCTTCTAGAATCTAATTGCTCACTCTGGGCCATGATCATACCCAGGGCACAGGGCCTAAGACACAGACTCAGGTTTTGGGTGGACTGGTCTCTCCTTGCACCACAGGAGATTAACTACCTGAGGCTGGTGTGTGCCACAATGGCTGTGTGGGACCTTCTTTTAAGGTCCAAAGGTGGGATTTCAACAGAAATTCTTTTTCAGTTAATTGCTTTTTTGATTAAAAAACTCTTCATGGTTAAAAAGTATCTGATTAATAGAATGTGTTTTTATCATGACATACACGTTTTTGGAACATACAGATAAAATTGCCTCAAATTATGTACCAGTCACTTAGGTTTCTATGTAAGATTTTAGTAACTGAATCAGTTTCCTCATCTAAAACAAAAACTGAAACAGTACTGGCATGCCTACCTTAATGGCTTGTCAGTGAAGATAAAATGAGAGAGCAGTTATCCAAGTGCAATCAGAAAATATATTTGCCAAGCAAGGTATTACAATTTTCATTAAAATCGTAAATACTGCAGATAAATTAATGAACCATTTCAAGTTCTGTCTACCTAAAATTAGTTACTAGGTAATTAGCAACACTGGAAAAGTTTCATTTCAGAAACTTCCATGTTCATTACAAACTATGAGTCTCAAGTTTTAATGAAGTTCCATGATGAAAGAGTTACAGAATTAGTCCTTACTGTATTCTGGAGCATTTTAAAAGTTAATTAATTCTCTGACATTCAACAGTGTAACTAAGTTACTTTGTACTATTGTTTGAGCACAATGTCTATAATCTTTTGATTAAAATAAGCACAGAAATCATCAGTAGCAATTATTATTTACTTTCTACCACACCATCACCTACCATCCCTAATATCTCCTCCTCAGAATCTGAAGAGGTTATTCTCCAGAGAGTTTTAGAAACTTTTTGCTATAATAGAACGGGGTGTTGGGAGCTTTCAAGTTTCAGGTTTCAAACTTCCAGTTTCTGAACAAAAGTGTATTTTTAAATCTTAAATTGAAGAAAAATTCTAACAAGGCTCTGTGCAGCAAAAGTACCTGCTAATTCACTCTTGTTTACCCTGTGGTTTCTGTTTAAATTGGTGCTGCTGTCATGATTTATTCCTACCTCACAGGATAATGAATCCAGGTTTTATTTCTGTTCTTTGCCCAGACTTGTACAGCAGGCAAAGTGTTTGAAAATCAAAGGAAAAGAAGATATTGACTTGGATATCCTCTTCAGAGGTAAAAACAAAAACACTAGCAAAAACGCAGACTCTGCTTTTTTGTTGGGAAGAATGTCTTGTTTGTGTGTTTGGTTGGTGTTATCATTCCAGGAAGGAATGGGGGAAAGAACCTGCCAGGGGCCCAGACACTTGTGCTGTCCTCTCATCCCAGCCCTACCTCACTGCTCTGACCTTCATTTCCTCACTTTTAAAGTGAAAGACTATAATCTGCTCTGTGGTCCTCACTGATGACAAGACAAATCTAAACCTGTAGAAATAACACATCTCAGTGGTGGAAGCTCTCTCTGCCATCTGCACAGGGCGTGGAGGGAAACCAGAAGTGTCTCCTTGCGTCCTTATAAGTTGGGGGGACTGCAGAATGTACTTCGTTAGCAAGACAGGCAAGGAGGTTATGGCAAACTTGAAGTGTTAAAAGCTAAGGGATTATTAGAGTATAGGGGAAAGAATTGCATGTTTTCACTTAATTATGTTTCTTTGCAATTAAGGCTCAATATACACAGAATGTCATGTATAATTTTGAGGTTATACTGTAGCAAGCTAAGGGATAAATTTCCTCTTGGGTGTTAATTTGGTGCAATCATTTTTATTTGGTCAGATAAAAATGTTGGTAAGTTGTAGTTTTGTGTCTTCAGCAGTGTAGCTCTACATGTTTGTATCTTCCAGAACATGGTAGGAGATCTGTTTATCTTCTAGAGGAAAAGAAATTAGTGAGTTTTCTCCTGATTTGGCTAAAAGTTCAAGTTAGTACAATTTGGTTGCATTGCACTTCATCTCCAAAACAATTATCCATTCGACTTGTCTTAAGAGAAAAGGAGTGTGCTTTACAGTCATTGAACAAAAGCGCTGTGACTTCTTTTATTTTTAATTGAAGTATAGTTGCTGTACAATATTATATAAGTTACCAGGGTACGGTATGGTGATTCACAATTTTTAAAGGTTACACTCCATTTATAGTCATTATAAAATATTGACTATATTTCCCGTGTCGTACAATATATACTTGCAGCTTATTTTATATCTAATAGTTTGTACCTCTTACTCCGCATCCCTGTATTGCCTCTCCCCCTACTGGTAACCACTAGCTTGTTCTCTGTATCTGTGAGTCTGCTTCTTTTTTGTTATATTCACTAGTTTGTTGTATTTTTTAGGTTCCACATATAAGTGATATCATACGACATTTGTCTTTCTGACTTATTTCACTTAGCATAATGCCTTCCAAGTCTATCCATGTTGCTGCAAATGGCAAAACTGTTCTTTTTTATGGTTGAGTAGTATTCCATTGTGTATATACACTACATCTTCTTTATCCATTCATCTGTTGATGGACACTTAGGTTGCTTCCATATCTTGGCTATAGTCAATAATGCTGCCGTGAACATTGGGGCGCATGTATCTTTTTGAATTAGTGTTTTTATTTTTTTCTAATATATACTGAGGTGTGGAATTACTGGGTCATATGGTAGTTCTATTTTTAGTTTTTTGAGAACCCTCCATACTGTTTTCCACAGTGGCTGCACCAATTTACATTCCCATCACCAGTGTAGGAGCGTCCGAAAGGGCTGTGGATTCTGTGGGCTGATCTCAGGCAGGGCCGAGCTCCTCTCGTAACTGGAAGAACACTTGATTTTATCTCATCCACGAAGCGGGGAGGAATCTTTTCCTCAGAAAAGGGAGGGAAGTTAAGTTACTCTGTTTGGATTGTGCATCTATATGTGTCTCCCTAGCCAGAAGAGTTTCTACACAATATAACTAGATAGGAACATCTCTTTAAATAAAATGAAATAAATAACTGATATTTTGGAAGCTGCTCCATACAAATGTTCTAATCCTTTTTACCAGCCTTCGTTCTGTAAACAACATGTTTGGAACTGCATGAAGAGCCCTAAAAAAGCGTCAGTGTCTCAATTCATATTTTGACACTTTTGAAAGTATCTCCACAGAGTAAGTATGTATACGTTCCTGTTAAAACAAATACACAGTCAGTTCAGTAGTTCACATAGTAAAATACTAATGAGGATCATCCTTATAAATATAGAAAAGATCCCTAGCAAAATGCAACTGCATAATGTGAAAGATGAAATCCACCGTGTTTAGTAAGCACCTGTGCTTTTCTCTGTAGTTTATAAGAAGTTCATAACCGCACGTGTTTATTTATTGGTGCATTTACCGTGCTTCTTAATTTAAACATCTGATTTCCTCCCAGAGAGGGTCTGTGTTCACAGACCGGGACATTAATGACGGGGAGCCCCCGCCCGGTGCAGAGTGTGTGCTGCGGGGGCCACTGTGCTTCTTGTTGAGAAGGTGCCTCAGGGGTCCATCTGAGCAGGATTTATTTAGCTCTCTGTCTAGCCTTTTGTCACCCAAAGTGGTTCTTCCTCATATTGATCTAACCCTTGTTATTATAATTAAGCTCATTTTCTCTGGTTCTAACCTGGATGAGACAAAATAATGAGAATAAATATGTTGCTACCGTGACATTAAGTGATTATTTAATATTTCCCTGTTATTTTCTGTAAGCCTATAAATCTGAGTATAGTTTCTAAATCCTTTTACCTTTGTTTTTTGTTTCTTCGGTCTGGCCATAGATTTGAATAAACACATTCTTTAATTCATTAGGAATTTTTTCCTTTTTTTTAAGGAAAATGAGTTAAAATCTGTTCCTCATTTCTCCCGTGAGGGAAAATAGTATATCTTGGATTTTTAGAGATTGTGTGCACATGTGTACACGAGCACATGTAGCTTCTCCTCTTCATAATCTTTGGCATGTTTTCAGTATTTACTCGGAAACATCTTCATTTTCTAAATTGTTCTATTCACAGTTGATATGCTTGGCAGATATAATGGAAAGTATTTTAAAGGCCATCATTATTTTCCAGCATACTTCTTAAGAGATTTAACATTTTTCCTTTTCCAAAGAATTAGATCAGATGATAGAAACATTTAGTTTATAATGATGTAAACTGGTTGAGGAAAACATGATTGTCTTGAAGGATGTTTGGTAATAAAATTAACAGAAGAAAGTTGGAGTCTGTCTTAACTCATCCGAAGGTCAGGGAAGCTTATTGGGTGTTACACCTGAGAGGTGGCAGGTGGTAATTAGCCATTGTGCCCTTTGCTAAGTAAATAAGGCATGAACACAGAGTGACTCCAAACATGTCCCTTCTCTGGAATGGAATTGGCTTCTGCGCAGTGGCCTGTCAGGTTTTTCCCTCTGCTCTGGACTGTTCCGCTAAGAGCTGCGTTTAATCTGCTCCTTTGAAAACAAGTTTGAGTGAGGCTATGAAAACGCGTTTCCTTGAATCCAAGGGACATGCTCACCCACGCGATCCGCCCCCCTGCCCCTCAGAGACCCCTGGACCAGAGCACCCGAACCTCACTACTGGACCACAGGCAGACGTCCTGCAGGGCCACCACGCTGTCCCACCCTAGGGGCAGCTTTGGTCTTGTGGAGTGTTCAGCTGGGAAACTGGCGCGGGGGGCGGGGTTCCTTACTATTGATTATTTTTGGCCCCAAATGTGTAACTAATGTTCACTTTTTTAAAAACCCCAAAATTTCACAAAGCAAAAAATATGAGATAAACATTGTTACTAAATCCTTCATAGATTTATTTTGGATGTAGCAATTCACCTTGTGGTTTTCTTTACCAGTATAGAATCGTAGTGTACTTGGTGATCTTTACACTTGGCTGCTGCATCATGGCTATCTTCCGAAGCCAGTGCATATACATCTGCTAGGTTCTTTTTTTTTTTTTTCCTAAGTAAAAGTTGTACCCACGTCCACAAGAGATCACATCCACTTAATCCTGGGTCAAGAAAAGAAGCTGATGGAAGCTCACCTTATTCCATGTGCTTACCACCTCCTGCCATGGTCACGCTTCTGATTTCTGTCGCTATCAGTTACTTTTTCCTGATTTTGAACGTTTTATAAATGTAATCATGTCTGACTTTTGCTAACATGATGTAAGATCCATCCACATCATGGTTTGTGTATACTCATTACTGCATGTTGTTCAATTTTATGGTGATAACCACGATTTATTTATTTTAGTGCGGGTTGTTTTCAGTTTTGCTCTCTTACCAATGGTGCCACTAGGAACATTCTCGTATGTGATTTGGTGGATATGTGTATGCATTTCTGTAGGGCACGTACCTAATAATGGACCTCCTGGGTAACTGGGTTTGTATAAGTTCACCTTCAGGAGGAGCTGGTGTCAAATATTTTTACAAATCGGTTGTCCCAGTACGTTCCTCACAGCACAGTGTGGAAATTGCAAGTACTCTCCATCCCTGCCAGCAGTTCGTTTTTGTCAGTCACTTTAATTTTAGCCATTCTTTGGGTCTTTGGTATTATTTAATTATGCTTCTAATTTTGCATTTCCCTGAAGCCTAATGAACTTGAACACATTTTCATGTTTGTTGGCTATTTGAACATCCTCTTTTGTGAAATACATCTTTTAGGTTGTATTGTTCCTATTGAAATGCAGTAGTTCTTTGTATTTGTACATGAGTCCGTTGTTGGATAGATATGTTGCAGATTTCTTCTCCAGCCTGTGAGCTGCCTTTCACTCTCAGTGGTGCCTTGTGAGGAATGGAAGTTCCACATTTCGATACCGTCCATCAGTCCTTTCTATCGTGGTTAGCATTCAGTGTCCCGTTTAAAACATTTGCCTGTTGCACGGTCATTACTGTGTTCTGTTACTCTTTGTTCTAGAATCTTCGTTTTTCTTTCACATTTATATCTGCAGTGCACCTGGACATTATTTTTTATACTTGGTAAAGCATAGACATCAAGATTTACTTTTTATGTGAATATTCAGTTAACCCAGCATCATTTATTTTTTTTAAAAAACCCTTCCTTTCCCCTATTGTTCGTCATAAAGCAAGTGACCAACATTGTCCTGTGCTTCAGTGTATCTCTTGTAAGTGGCGTGTGATATTTACTTTGACATTCAGTCTGATGATAGTAGTCTTTTTATTAGAGTATTTAATACATTTGTAATGTTACTGCTGTTAAGTTGGGTTTATAGCTATCATTTTAATGATTGCTTTGTATTTTTCTCAACAGTTTTGTGTTCTTGCTTTTTTATATTTTATTTGCTTTTTTATATTTTATATTTAATTTTTATACAGTAAGTCCTCTACATACAAACAAGTTCCGTTCTCAGAGCACATTCGTAAGTCCGATTTGTTCGTAAGCCCAACAAAGTTAGCCCAGGTGCCCAACTAACACAATCATGTATATAATTGTACTATACTGTAGTAGGTTTATAATACTTTTCACACAAACAATAAATAAAAAACAAATATAAAAAATAAAGGAAACGTTTTTCATCTTACAGTACAATACCTTGAAAAGTACGGTGGTACAGCACAACAGCTGGCATACAGGGGCTGGCATCGAGTGAACAGGCAAGGAGAGTTACTGACTGGAGGAGGGAGAGGAGGTGGGAGATGGTAGAGCTGAAGCATCAGATCGTCGGCAATAGGAGACAGAGGGCAAGCTGCAATGTCACTCGTGCCTGATGTTGATGGCACAGGTTCTGGTCCCTTGCTGGGTTCAGTTCTGTCTACCCTCTTGAAAAAATGATCCGTGATGTCTGGGTAGTAGCTCTTTTTTTCTCATGATAGATGACACGGTAGCACTGGATTGCACCCTGAATGGCTGCTGCAACCTTCATGTACCATTCTACATTCGGGCCTTGTGCCTCAAAAACTAACAGTGCCTCCTCAAATAAAGAAAATCCCCTTGCCATTTCTTGCATCGTGAATCTCTTCAGTTCTTCAGTTACTTCTTCCTGTTCATCCTTTCTCTGGGCCTCCAATTCCGTAAGCACTTCGTGTTGCACAGCAAGGAGTTCAGTGAAGTCGTCCTCTTGCAGATCTAGCTTCAGCTTCTCGCTGAGGGTCACTAAGTTGCTGAAGACCTCTTTGGACTCCTCATCCACCTTCTCAAATACATGGAAATCATGAACGAACTGCGGGCAAAGTTTCTTCCAAACCCCTTTCATGGTGACGGCCATAACCTCACGCCAAGCAAAGTCAGTGTTTTTTTTGGCCTTGTAGATGTTGCAGTCCTTCCAAAATTGTTGCAAGGTTGTCCCTGATTCGTCACTTGCCTTTACTGCCTGACAAAAAGTGTGACGTAAATAATATCTCTTGAAAGTCTCTAAAACTCCCTGGTCCATAGGTTGGATGAGCGACTTAGTATTCAGTGGCAGATGCACTACTTTGACGTTGGGATGAAAGTCGTCCATGAATGGGGGTGGCCCAGAGCATTGTCAAGCCACAAAAGAATGTCGAATGGGACGTCTTTCTCCAAGCAGTATTTCTCTACCTTCGGGATAAAGTGGTGGAAAAACCAGTCCTGGAAAATGGCCTATGTAACCCAGGCTTTGGGGTTTCTCTTCCACACAACAGGAAGAGAGCCCTTGGCTGTGTTTTTAAGGGCTCTTGGGTTCTCTGAGTGATAAACTAAGAGAGGCTTCAGCTTCATATCACGAGAAGCATTGCCACCAGACAACAGAGTTAGCCTATCCTTTGCTGCTTTATAGCCTGGTATCAACTTTTCCTCCTTACTGATGTAACTTCCGTCTGGCATCCTCTTCCAGAACAGTCCTGTCTCATCCACATTAAAAACCTGCTCAGATAAATACGCAGCTTCTTCAGTAATTTCTTGAAGCGTTTCAGGAAGTTCCCGGGCAGCTACCATATCTGCACTCGCTGCCTCACCACTTGCTTTTACGTTGTGAAGGCTGGTTCTAGCCTTGGACTGATGAAACCAGCCATGGCTGGCATTAAAAGATGTGCCCTCTGATTCTTCACTGTGTTTCTTCTTCAAGTCTTCATGAAGGCTTTTAGCTTTCTCTTGAATCAGCATTAAGCGGAGCAGGACTCAGCACTGATGTGGATCCTGCATCCACACACTGAGACGTTTCTCCGTCTCCTGCATCACTTTTCCACACTTCTTTGATATTATCAGCACAGCAGAATTCACATGTTCCATGATCTTGTCCTTGTTCTTTAGAATCCTGCTGATGGTTGAATGTTATAAGAATGAACAACGTCTACCATCTTTTCGCCTCGCTCCACTCTCTCAATTATTGTCACTTTTGTCCCCATTGTTATCGCTTGGAGCGTCTTAGCAGTACCAGCTACATCACCGCTGCGTTTATGCTTGCTTCCAGACATCCTGGGCTTGAAAAAAAGATACTGTACTACTGTACTCTATACAGTAGTGTACAGTAAAGTACACAGAAGCACAACCACTTGTAGAGGATGCATGCACGTGGCAGTGTATGCCAGACACGTGAACTAACTTACATGATTGGGCGTGCGAACGCATGTTCGCATCTTTGGAAGTTCGCAACCGGAAGGCTCATATGTAGGGGACTTACTGTACTTCTTGCTTTATTTTTTATTAACCAAGAATTTATTTTATTATACCATTTTTCCTATAGTAGCTTGTTGGTTATGCACTTTTAATATTTTTAGTAGACGTTATAGCTAGTAAAATACACATCTTTGTGTAGGATCATTTTTCCTCTGTCTGAAAGACTCTCTTGTATTCCTTATAGTGTGTCTTCTAGCTATGTTTTTTAAAAAGTAAGTTTTTCTTGTCCAGAAATGTTTTTGTTTTGCCTAAACTTTTGAATAATATTTTTGCTGGTTATGTAATTTTGCATTGATAGTTGATTTTTTTTCAGGCTTTACAGATAACATACCATTGTCTTCTGACCCCCATGGTTTCCCTCTAGAAGTCTGCTGTAGCTTCAGTGTGTCTCCTTTGAGGGAAGTGTGTCTTAGAGCATATCTTAGTTTGTCTGGCTGCTTATAAGATTTTTCTGTTGTCTTTGATTTTCAGCAGTTTTATTATGAAGTATACTTCTCTCTCTGTCTTTTGGGGATTCATAGTGCTTCTTAAGTCTGCGAGTATATGTCTTTCATTACTTTGAAAAATTTCTTAACTATTATCTCTTCAAATGTTGCTTATGCTCCATTCTCTCCCTTCTCCTCCTTTGTGAGACTCTGTCTACACATTTTAAACTTTCTCTTGTTCATATGGGTGCTATGCTATTTTCTGTATTTCCTTCCTTTTTAATCTATGTGCTTCAGCTTGGATTTTTTTCTGCTGACCTTTCTTCAAAATCACTAATGATCTCTTCAGCTGTCTCCAAACTGCTATTACACCCATCCAATGAATTTTTAATTAACTCTTTATCTATTTCAGTTCTGGAATTCCCATATACATTATTTATAAAATAATTTTAGTTATTTAGTAAAATTCTCTATTTTGCCATCTAACTTCTTAAACACATCAGTTGCAGTTATTAATTCTATGCCCTATAATATCAGTATCTGAATCACCTGTAGGCTTGCTTTCCTTGTCATTCTTTGTAGGAAAGTTGTTCTACTAAAGCTATTCCATCATAATTTAGAGTGGAATTCCTACCATACCTTTGCTTAATGGTCACAAATAATTTCACTGGGTGATTCTACCATAATGTATTTAATCAAATGCTCATTCATGAACATTTTTATTATTTTCAGTCTTTATATTTAAGACAAAGACACAGTAAATTCTTGTACCATCATATGTTGGCATTTGTGGGAGTATTTGTATAGGATTAATATCTGAATGTGAAATTATTTGATCAAAAAGTACACACATTATGAGTGTTATTTCAGCCTGGCTTTTAAGTGTCTGTAGATATTTACACTCTTAATAATATATGAGAGTAATCGCTTCACTCTGACCTTGCAAATAATGACTATTTCACCTCTTTTACCTTACCAATTGATAGAAGAAAAATATACTTTTAAGCATTTTTCTTTAATAATGAAGTTTCTTATTTTTCCACGTCAGTCATGGTTTTTGTTAATTGCTTATCCTGTCCTTTGTCCATTTTTTTAATTGCTTATGTTAGTACTATAGATTTGAAGTTGGCTTAATTTATTATGGATACCAATTCACTCTGTTATATATCTTACCAATAATTTTTGTACGTACTCCCACCTTGTATACTTTTTCTTTTCATTTCTTAACTAAAAATAAGTTTTCATGTCATCTAATTGATCAGTTTTTTCTTTCATGGTTTATAGCTTTTATTTCATTCTTATTCCAACATCAAAGTCATACAACTGTTTACTCATGTATTGTGTTAGGAAAGCTATGGCCTCTTATTTTTAACATTTAAATCTGTACTCTGTATTGAATTGGTTTTGATGAGGATTAAGGTAGTATACCAGCTTATTGTTGTTTTTCTGAATTATTTCAATATCATTTAAAAAACAATCCATCTTTTTTCATACTCATTTGAATACAATCTTCATATAGGAAATTCTATTGTATACTTGAAATTTAAAAACTCTATCGTCAGTGATATTATGTGTGTGTGTCCAAGACTGTCTTCACGCACAGAACTGTGGGTGCTGCCTTGTTCTAGAGGAATCTGAACCCAGTGGAAGAAAGTCAGTGCTGAGGTATCACCAGAAAGTCAGAGTCGAGAGGGACTGAGGAAAATAAGAGCAATCAGATAAATAGCATCAAACTACTGGGAAGAAGAAAAACCACAACTGGGGAACCAAAGCATGAAGACAAGAAAGCCTTAAAACAGTGTATCAGGAAGCCACAACTTGCAGGCCTCCTGCATAGGTTAAAAAGGCACAAATATTCTTGGACATCTTTTCATTTCACTTAGTACTCCACTCAGATTTACAAAACTCACTGGTTTTTTACACACACATTAAAAGCCTTCTGGGCAGCCTCTGTGCTTCTGTTTACCAGGAATTTTTAATTAACAGGATTAGGCTGCAAGTCTGTGCAAAGGGCTGGAGTTAGTGCTACCAGTTGTGTAGTAATCACAGAAGTTGTTGTTTCTGTGCATGCTTTAAAGATTTTTAACCACCACTGAATGAATAAATTGTTGCTGCTCACCGTGGAGCATGCATGGGAGTTGCCTATGAGAGAAGGAGTTTATTGGCAAGTTGGTCCCTGTATCTGCTCCGGGTTTTTGGTTTGGGACTTTGTGGTTTGTTTGCTTGTTTTGCCTTGAGACTCATGTTTGAAATTAGTGTTTGTCTGTCCAAGGTATCTGTCTTTCTCTGTGTGGTGTGACTCCTCAGACAGGCACTGACCCCGGTAGCAGCTGCGCAGGTGATGATTGCCCAGCTCTTGGAAGTGCCCCAACAATGAATCTCATGCTCACTACATGATTCCTTCAGCAGGTTAGAGTCTATCACTAATATATCCTTGAAACTTGGTGAAAACATATTCTGCCATTTTTAATTTATGTGGTAAGGGATAAATAGAAAATGATCAGTGATCACACTGTGTAAATGACCTACTTATACTATGAGCTATATGCATACTGAATTTTAAGGGCCTTCTTGGGGTTCGTGCCCTAAGGACTTGCTGTCACAGGGAACTGAAGACAGAAATGACTCTGTAAAGCCTTCTTACTGACATTGTCCATGGGAATGATCTCAGTGAAAAAGCAGACTGTTGGCTTCAGCTCTGACATGTAAAGAGTTTGTAAGTTATCACTTCCAACTTCACAACAAGAAAAAAGCGAACAAACTGAATATCACCTACTCTTCTTAGATCCATCAGAGAATTGAGGTCCTGCCCTCAAGGGAAACTACTTTACCAGTGGCTTTTAGGTCCTTGAGGAAAGGCAATTAGACAACTCCAATCCCATCTAGCCATATGTCTCACATCAGAGAAGGAAACAAAAGCCAAGAAACGCTTTTAAAGGCCACAGTCCAGGTACTCAAGCCCATTAAAAAAGTGGTTTTAATCATAAGACTCTAGAATACTTCCCCCCACGTACCTTGACATTAATAGGGCTTCATTATAATAACTTTATATTACAACAGAGAACTGTAAGATACAGACTCTGTGTAAGAAGGAGTTTCTATGGAAACCCAAAGACAACAGGGGACGGAAAAAGGACACCAGAAGAAATTGAAGCCTTTGACACCTATAGGTAAATCAAACACAGCCTAATTCCCAGCTGTAGTAACATAAAATCTCACACCAGAGATCTTTTACCTAAGTTCCTATTATCTGATACATCGTGCCTGGCTTTCAACCAAAAATTACAAAGCATGCTAAGAGGCAAAACAAAACAACAGAAAACACACAGACTAAAGAGATAAAGCAAGCATCAGAACCAGTCTCAGATATGGCAGATATTTTGGAATAATCAGACTGGAATCTATGATGTAGTTATAGAATTATGTAACTGTGATATGTATGGTAAGAACTGTGCAAGAATAGCTGGGAATGGGAACTCTAAAGAAGAATCAGCAGGAAATACTCGAAAGCGAAAATACTGTAGGAGAAATGAAGAATGGCTTTGATAGGCTCATCAGCAGATTTGATAAGACCAAAGAAAGGATCAGCAAGCTTGAAAACAGGTCAGTAGAACTTCTCAAACTGAAAAGCAAAGAGAAAAGGAATTAAAAAGATGCTTCAGAATATCCAAGAACTGGGAGGCAATTGCAAAGGGTGTAGAATATATGTAATGGGAATACCAGAATAAAGATACAAAGGAGCAGAAGAAGTATTTGACATAATGATGGCTGAGAATTTTCCAAAATTAGTGACAGACACCAAAGCACAGATCCAGGAAGCACAAAAAACACTAAGTAGGAAAAATACCCCAAATTCTACACCTAGTATATCATATTCAGACTATGAATAAAGTCAAAGACAGAAAAGATCTTGAAAGAAGGCAAAGAAAAAAACACCCTACCTATAGAGGAGCAATGATAAGAATTACATTGGACTTTCTTCAGAAACCATCCAAGCAAAAAGAGAGTGGAGTGAAACATTAAGTACTGAAGGAAAACACTGCAGCCAACAATCCTGTTCACCATGAAGTTATCCTTCAAAAGTGAAGGAGGAATGAAGACTTTCTCAGAAAGACAAAAACTGAGGGAATTTGTCATCAGTAGACCTGCCTTGCAAGAAATGTTAAAAGAAGTTCTTTGGAGAGAAAGTAAATTATGTAGGTCGGAAACTCAGACCTATATAAAGAAAGAGCATTAGAGAAGGAACAAAGTGGAAGTAAGATAAAATCTCCTGTTTTTCATATTCTTAATTGCTCTAGTAGATGACAGTTTGTTCAAGTGCTTTTCAAAATAATAATAACAATGTATTGGACGATTACAGCTTATGGATAGGTGAAATGGATGACAGCAATATTATAGGGATGGGAGGGAAGATTTGGGAATACTCTGTCACAAGGTGCTTATTGCTGCTCATGAAGCATTATGTATGGTGTTATTGGAAAGAGGATTGAAGAAGTTGTAAATACATATGGCAAACTCCAGTGCAACCACCATAAAAATGTAAAAGGAATTATAATTGATATGCTAAGGAGGAGAGAAAATCAAATCATAAAAAACGCTCAGTTAGAATCAGAGAAAGGAGAAAAAGAGGGAGAAGACAAAAAAGAAGGAATAAATTTAACAAATTCAAAATGGAATAAACTGAAAATGGGTCAGAGACCTATACATAAAACACAGCACTATAAAGATTCTAGAAGACAACGTAGGAGAAAATCTAGATGACCTTGTGTTTTAAATGAATTTTTAAATGCAACACCAAAAGCATGACCCATGAAAGAGAAACTTGATAAGTTGGACTGTATTAAAACTAAAATCGGGACTTCCCTGGTCGTGCAGTGGTTAAGAATACACCTGCCAATGCAGGGAACACGGGTTGGAGCCCTGGTCTGGGAAGATCCCACATGCTGTGGAGCAACTAAGCCTGTGTGCCACAACTACTGAGCCTGCGCTCTAGAACCTGTGACCCACAGCTACTGAGCCCGTGAGCCACAACTACTGAGCCCGTGAGCCACAACTACTGAGCCCATGTACCACAACTACTGAAGCCCACGCACCTAGAGCCCGTGCTCCACAACAAGAGAAGCCACCGCAATGAGACGTCTGCACACCACAATGAAGAGTAGCCCCCGCTCACCGCAACTAGAGAAAGCCCGCGCACGGCAATGAAGACCCAATGCAGCCAAAAATAAATAAATAAAATAATTAAATTTATTTTTAAAAAAAAGCTAAATAAAACCTTTTCTGTGAAAGATAACTATTAAGCAAATGAAAAGACAAGCCACAGACTGGGAGAAAATATTTGCAAAACACTTATCTGATATGAGACTTGGGTCCAAGGAACTGTTAAAATTCAACAACAAGAAAACAACCCAATTTTTAAAGAGCAAAGATCTGAACAGACACCTTGGAAGACATGTGGCAAATAAGCTTATGAAGAAAGTCTCAACATCATATTTATGAGGGAAGTGCAAACTGAAACAACAGTGTGATACCGCTACACACCTATTAGAATGGCTAAAATCCAAAAACACTGGCAAGGATGTGGAGCAACAGGAACTCTTATTCGTTGCTGGTGGGAATGCAAATGGTTGGGCCACTTTGGAAGAGTCTGGCTCTTCTTACAAAGCTAACCACAGTCTGACCAAATGATCCAGCAATTCTGCTTCTAGGTATTTACCCAAAATAGTTTTGTTTTGTTTTGTTTTTTTCTTTTGTTGCGGTACGCAGGCCTCTCACTGTTGTGGCCTCTCCCGTCGCGGAGCACAGGCTCCGGACGTGCAGACTCAGCGGCCATGGCTCACGGGCCCAGCCGCTCCGCAGCATGTGGGATCTTCCCAGACCGGGGCACGAACCCATGTCCTCTACATCGGCAGGCGGACTCTCAACCACTGCGCCACCAGGGAAGCCCTACCCAAAATAGTTTAAAACTTAGGTCCACACAAATGTTTATAGAAGCTTTATTCATAATTGCTAAAAATTGGAAACAACCAAGACGTCTTTCAATAGATTACTGGATAAACAAACTACAGTACATCCATACAATGGAATATTATTCAACGATAAAAAGAAATGAGCTCCAAAAAGACATGGAGGAACCTTAACTGCATTTTACTCAGTGAAAGAAGCCAGTCTGAAAGGGCTACATACTGGATGATTCCAAGTATATGCTATTCTATAAAAGGCAGAACTATAGAAAAAGCAAAAAAGATCAGTGGTTGTTAGGAGTTTGGGCTTGGGGAAAGCAAGGAGGGGTGGCTAAATGGAACCTGGGATTTTTAGGGAAGTAAAACTATTCTGTATGAAACTTATTCATAGTAATGATATATGCATAGCATTATACATTAGTCACAACCCCTAAAACTCTGTTACACAAAGCTGAATTCTAATGTAAACTGTAGAGTCCAGTTTATAATAATAATCAATATTGGTATATCAACTGTAAGAAATGTACCCCACTAATGTAAGATATTAACAGTAGGGGAAACTGTTGGGGAGATTAGGGGCTAGGGGGGTGTATGGGAACCCTCTGTACTATCTGCTCAATGTTTCTGTAAATCTAAAACTGCCCTAAAAAGAAAGCATTCATTTTTTTAAAAAAAAAGCTGATTGTAAGTACTTATTATCTTTGTAATGACACTAATATTTGGTGCGGTAATGTGATCCATACGGTGGGATGGGACAAACTGGAGTTCTTGGGAAGAAGAGAATTATTTGCACTGGGTTAAAAGACGATTCTAAGGGCAGAAGTTTCGTACCCACAGTTAACTCGAGGAGGATATTCTGACAAGTGAAAGGAAGCTGGTGGCCTTGTAAGAGCACATAATGAATATTCTCAACTTTAGTCTAGAAAAATTTCAACAGCTATCTTAGCATCTGTAGTGCTATAAGGCAACATAGCATCGCATCTGTAGTGCTGTAAGACAACATAGCATCTGTAGTGCTGTAAGACAGCATAAACGATGCCCTGGTTCTTATGGAGAGTAGGTACTGCACCTCCTCTTGATCAGCCCCTCCTGCAGTCACTCTGCTGCTTTCTTCAGGTGTCAGTCAAAATATTCATTGTAAGAGCATCCAAGACAGAATGGAATGTAACAGGTTTCTCATTAAAAAGGAGAGTTATCAGCGTTACATTGCTTAAAATGACAAATAACAGAGAACTGTATCCCGAGTTAGAGGCTAGCTGAAATTAGGGAGTGTTGGGATAGAGATTTAGAGGTGCTGAGATTTGAGTAATTAATTTGTTTCCCTGCCAGATGCTCTGAAACACATACACTCGCAGGCCTGCCGGAAGCCGTCTTGGTACAGCCAGTACCAAGGCTCAGAGCAGGAGGAAAATTCTTGGAACTGAGCATGGGGTCTGGGCGCCTGTAGCCTCCTTTCAGGGATATCGTGAGCTTTTTTTTTTTTTTTAGTTTGATTTTTAATATATTCTATATTACCTTTCCTAAAATTCCCTTCATCCTTATTTTCAGAGCAAACTCTTTTGCTGTCACATTCCAGAAAAAACATGAAAATGAGAAAGCCAGTTTTCTTGCTGGAATCAAGGCAGAGTTTATAGTTTATGGATTTTGAAGAATTATAAGCATTATTGACAAAATATTTAGAAAATTCAAACGTGGAAAAAGTTACAGCGCAAGAGTCAAAATGTCTAGTAAAAATAAATCTGCTTTAATAAGTAGTTACTTATTTTTAGTCTTGAGGCTTGAGGGGCTGACAACTCTGGAAACCAAATCCCACGGCACCACTTCTGGTGCCGTGTGGGCAGCCACGCTGTGAGCTTCCTCAGAGGAGTCCAGAAATAACCCTCCGGCACTGGAATCTGCCTCTGACACCTCCTCTGCTGGCTCTGCTTATATTAGAACGCAGCTTCACCTGTCCCAGTTGGCCCGCCTGCAGGCACAGTGTCCTGGGACAGTGATCTGACACAAGTCACTAAGCTGAGGGCCCTCCGCTTCCTCACTGTCCAGAGCAGACACCCCAGAGACAAGCAGAGAAGCAGAGGTTTTTCCTGGCCCAGAATTACAGCTTCGTGTTCCAGCCCTGCACAGCACTCCTTCTCCTGGGCCAGCACAGAAGCCCTAGATTCTTAGATGCTCCGCCCATCCTCCCAGGCCCCATGATAGGGAATTCTAATGACATCATCTTCTTCCCAGTGTCAGATTTCAGGGGTGTGGACACCTCCCTTCTCAGAGTCTGTGCACATGTGAGAATTGTGTGGGTGTCTGTGGGGAGTGGACACCCCCAAAGCTGACCGTTTCTCTCCTTTATTCATCTCTCGGCCCAGGGTGTTGCCAGGCTGGTCTTCCTTGTCTGTAATTCCAGTGCTAAAGGGAAATGCCCCCAGACTACAGTGAAGCACCTTTACCTCTCAAGCACTTCCAGGATCAAACACAGAAAGCCTCCGTGTCTCTCCATCAGGTGGACGGTGTGACACACATTTTTGCCTTCATGAGAGGTCCAAAAACTTGAAAAAAAACTGCCCAAGTGCACAGTCTCCTTGGAGAGCATGCACCTATTTTATGAGAAAACGTTTTGTAAACTTGGGATTTATACCCCATAAGGATAGTCAATGAAGAAGAGCTCAGGTCTTGTTCTAAAGGGTACGCAGAAAGGTTAGGCAGGAGAGAAGGTTCGAGATGCCGGAGCAGCTGAGGGAATGAGACAGTGGAGTTCCTTTTCTTAAAAGGCCTTTAGCCAAACATTGTCCTGGGTTTCTCTACCCAGACAGCACTGCTATTGTGACATCCCATTATTGCAGAGAGAGAGGACTTCAAATAGCAACGCCAAGCACCATATGTCTAGACAGAGAATCACAATTTGATGTCTTGAATATACGTAAAGGATTCTAAGCTATATCATCAGACAGTCATCATGTTAGATTTCTGAACTGAGCTTCTTCAGACCTACAAATCATCACTGCCAAGTAGAAGACGAGCGTTGTTGCTGACCACAGTACCCTTGGGTTGTTTTTGTAAAAGTCATGCTGATGGTACAAGAAAACTTAATCTTTTTGTAAGTTAAAGGGGTGTGGCTATTAAAGTGAGTAATTTTGCATAAGTAAGGGTAAAAAATACTTCAGTACCATATGAAAATATACCTGAAATATGTTTAGTGTGTCAGTTAGGTATTTGGTTGAGTCACTCTGAGTGCGTTGCGTCTTTTCTTGTTGCCATAGTTACTGTTGCCTTGTGAGGGTACATCGCATATCATTTATGTCATAGACTTCATTAGCAAAGACAGCAGTTTCTTGTTACTTACATGGTTCTCCCTCATTCACTGTTTTCTTGCTTTTCTTCATTGGTTTTCCTTTTTGAATTAATTTTAGATGATGCCATTTTCCTTCGAAGTTTGACTGCCTTTAATGGTTTTGATGTGTAGAAAATCAGACTATAAAATAATCATAAAATAAATAATAAAATAACAAGTATTTAAGGAAACTAGAACCTAAACTAAAAAAAAAAAAGATAAGATTCCTGAGTTATTCTAGATGTAGTTACTCTGATGACTTTTTTTTCTTTTATTTGCCTTTAGAAAGATGAGGCTTTAAAAAAAATGCTCTTCCCCAGTGGTGGTGGATTTTTATTAACATACTTTGCCTAGTTTTTATTCTATAACTTTGAAAAGACACTCTTTTTTAAAACATTTCTTAGCAGTAGAATCAAATAATAGCTGTTTCCTTAATATGCTGGCTATTATGGTAACAGTGATAATAACGTATTCATCCAGCACTTCCCAAGGTATAAGGCAGATTCGTGTTCCTTTTCCCTCTAAAAGACCCTCTAATAGGTCACCGTTTCCTGCTGAGGTGATGGAGAGCAGGCTGAGTAGCCTGTCCAGGGTCACACGCTGCTGAAGGACAGAGGCAGAGCGTAGATCTTCCTGGAAGGTCCAAAGCTCTTGCCCTGCAGCAGGCTGTCCTCATGACTGTGGCTTAGCGGAGGGTCCGGGCAGGAGGGTGGGGGGGCCTGACTTTGAGCCCAGCCACCAACTTGCTGCCCAATGAGCTAATAAGACTTTGAGACCGTGAGCCTTCGTTTCCTGGCCGGTCAGGTGGAGACCGTTTCTCTACTCAGAGCGGTAGGTGAGTGGATCAAAAGAGGGAATTAACATGAAAGGGCATTAAAAATAAAGCACTGTATTTTTGAAGGTATGACCAGTACTCAGACATTTCTTTCTAAATTCATCAGAGTGGATTCAGAACTCCTTAGATTTATGCTCTCAACTGGGCCCCAGTGGTAGGTGTGCCCTAGACACCATGTGACTTTGCTTCCTCTCTGACCATTGCTAAATTCTCCTTTAAACACAAAAGCAGACTTGTTCTGCAAAAACTTTGGGGATTTTACTTTCTGTCGGACAGATTGGCCTTGAAGTCTGCAGTCAAAAGCCGTTTCAGCGTCTCTGACATTCTTATTCTGTTTAATGACAGTCTTCCATTTCATAAGAAGAATGCCTTTCTGCTTGGCCAGAAATTTCTCCTTGGAGATGACAGAATTGCTGTCTTACCATTAATGAATTTTACAGCCCAAATCCTTTTTATTTGAAAGACATGTGGACATATCTACCCAAAGCCTCGCTTTATCACAGGCTAGAGGAAACCACTGCTGTCCTAAAACCCGAGGTCTCCTCAACCCTTACTGGTAGTGTACCTTCAGACGAGTGCCTTCTAGCCCCTTGGAGAAGCAGTCACATTCACAGTGGATATTAGTTTATATAAAAAAGAAGAGGTTGCTGCATACAGAGAGGAGGCTGAGAGTAAAGTTTAATCATCTATGTTTCACACAGGTGCCCTGAAATTTCGTGGAAAACCCTTCCCTGAGGGGCTGAGAATCTGGGTCACTAACTGCTTCCTTGGCATCAGGCCCCCTTCCCTGGGACATCTGTCAGATGATGGGTTGCATTTGACTAAATTGGAGGGGTGGGCGGTGTTTGTTTCTTCATGACGTTTACATCAGAAGATTTTTTTTCACTTCTGGGAACATAGGTGTTGGGGAATAATAAGTTTCAAAGGAATCCT
Organism: Phocoena sinus; assembly: GCF_008692025.1. NCBI lineage: Eukaryota > Metazoa > Chordata > Mammalia > Artiodactyla > Phocoenidae > Phocoena > Phocoena sinus. The sequence goes on along the minus strand of NC_045776.1, from coordinate 57,076,711 downwards.
TGTTTGAGTGTTGTTTCGCTGTTTAGCCTCAAAATTAAAAATGCTTTCTGAAAAATCTTTCTAAATCAACCTCCCCACACATACCAAATTCTGCATCTTGAGCACGCTATCGAAGAAACCTTACTTTCAAATATACCTGCTCAAGCGTGGTCTTGGTGGTCATGGCACCTATACCCAGTGCTCAGCACCTTGGGAGCCCAGTGACTTAAAAGCATTACGTGTGGGTGACGTGAACAGAATACCAGGTGTCATTAAATCAGGAGAAATCCATCTCAGAACAAATGCCAAAATGTCAGAAATTTTCTTTGAGGGCTCCATTGTACTGAAGGTTAAAACCTCTTTGAACACCTCTAGAGAATTCCTTGGAGAAGCCGCAGGAGGTGAAGTGGGCCCCCTCCTGTGTGTCTTGGGGTGATGAACACGTGACAGGTGTTCAGTGTGAGTTGCCTCTTCAATAACAGACAGCATGGAAGTCTCCGGTCACATTATCTCACAGATTCCTGAGGCAGAAGGTGTAAGTCCTAGGAAGGAGCTTTGAAAACAAACAGTTGCTAAACTGTATGTTAGTGCTGTCCAGCGGAGTCTGGGGTAACCCAGAAGTAAACAGACGAAAGCCGAGCTGCCGGAGGGGAAGGCGGCCGAGCCGCCCGCCTGGTGCCGCCTTCCTAACCCTGTGGGGCCCTCGAGGTCCCTCCGCAGAAGCGTTTCCCTGGTGCCAGAGTCGTTCCTTTCTCCCGTGGTCATTCTCCAGCACATTCTTTTTTCACGCGCAGCATTATTCCAGGCCAGGGGCGTGGCCGCTGTGGACGAGAGCAGAGCTGGGCTTAGTCGTCACGAGCTCCCAGCCCAGCGACAGCCGCTGACAGTCGAGGTCCAGGGAAGAGGGCACCAGAAGGTCAGGGAGGGCGTCTCTGAGGAAGTGACAGGGGCCACAGCTGAAGGGGGAGCAGAAGTGAACTGGACTTCAGGGAAGGGCGGGGCAGAGGGCAGGGGGAGAAGAGAAGGATGCCTGCTGCGTGTTTCCATGAGCTGACGTTTGGGGCACTGTCCGTGCTAAGTCGTGTGTCGGCATTACCGACGTAATAGTGTTCATCCTACGTTGGGGTACCCTGCCTTACAGATGAGAGGAAGCCAGGTCCCTGTATCCTTGGCCCTACAGCTAAAGGTGATAGAGCCGGGGCTTGAACCCATCTTGCTGCCGAGTCCCCACCCAGGGCCTCCTCCCTGCTCTGCTGATGTGAGCCCAGCAGGCCTCGTGGAGGCCGGTCCCCTTGCCAAGATCAGAGAGCGTCAGGGGTCTCAGCCCATGACTTCCCACGCTGAGACGTGCAGTGCTGTAAAGAGGGAGTTTCCAGGGTCCTTGGTAGGAAAGATGCTGGGGCTCAGAATGGGGCAAACCCACCAGAGCCCTGGGAGCCTCTGTCCCTGAGGCAGGGGAACAACGTGGGAAACGAGGCGTGCGTTTGCCAGCCCCCCGTCAAGAGCATCAGCAGGAGAGCGACGTGTGGAGGACAGGGCTTAACTGACCCGGTCAGTTAGGCTTTGCACCACCATTCACATGACTTGAGTCGTCTTGCGGTCCCTTCTCGAATAATACTGAGTTTATCTGCCCTGAACACATGTTGTTGATGTGCCCACGAGACCGTGAACTTCTCACAGGCCAGGAACCTGCTTGTTTTTGTGTCCTGTGGACCTGGCCTCATGCCGGTCCTGCAGCGGACACTCAGTACTGAATGCATTTTGTAGCATTTCTGGAACTAATTCTCTTGCCCCTCTCTCTTTATTTATCGCCTTATCGATTTATGTTTCAGCTATGCAAGCAGTTGTTTTACAAATACACATAATTAGATTACGAATTGTCTTAACTCTCTCCGCATGGTATATTTTAAAGAGCTGACACTTGCTGGAAATAGATAAGAAATCTCCTTACAGCATTTGGAAATAGGAAGACATCATTAACAAGGATGATGATCACACATTCAGAAATTGGTCTTGTTCTTCCAAATACCGAACTTGTTGTGGGGACTGTAAATTGACAGAACTTTCTATTGGGATTCCGTGAGCTGTAGATGGTTTCTGCCAGCCGTCCCGTGTGCGCTGTAGGGCGGGATCATGCCATTCTATTTGCATTGTCCAATTTCTGGCCATCGTGGTACGTTTTCCAGTATGTTGACTTGTTCTTTAAAAACTAAGTGTCAGAATTCTTTATGCCCATTAGCCTGCTGAATCTTGAAAGAGAAAAAGTTCTTCACTATTGACAAAGTACAAAAGAGTCAGGGTATTTGCAAAGCTTGAAGGGAGATTCTCTCTTTTACCTCAGAAGGTTAGATGGGGGGAAAAATGCATGTGAGTTTTGGAACTCACTGTCCTTTCAGCTGCAAAGATCAAACAAGGATATTTGACCTTTTTTTTGCCGTTTGCTTAAATGTCTGGAAACTGACGCTTCTTAGTCCACAAGAAGCAGAGAAAGTACAGTACGTCCTAGTGTCCATCGTGACCAGCATCTGGCAGGGAGTAGGCGTTGATTCATAGTTATTGTAATCCAATATATTGATTAATTGAAAGTCAACTATGTGTCAGCTCCCTGCCAGATTCTGAAAATTGCAATTAATTTGATACTGAAAATATGCCAAAGATATTATTGCTTTATGATTCAGAAGGCATTCCAGAGACTTCCTAAACTCCTGAGCCATTGTTTTAACGTAACTTTAAATTGTATTGTGATGTGATAATGCTGGTTAATAGGAATTCTCGATCGATAATATGCTCTCGTTATCAACCTATATCCATAATTTTTAAACCAAAACATCAAAGAAAACAATGTTTATGAAATTGACTTAAAGGCAGTTTTTTAGTATGCCTTTGGAACTACTCAGACAACTCCGAGCTACACTTTTTATAATTGAACAACGGTGTCGGTACAGAAAAGCCTCGAAGGAGACCCATCTGTAATCGCACAGAGCTAGCAGCCAGGCACGCCCCATTGTATTTAATGGGACAGAGAAGCTCACTGATGGGAAACATTGCAGGACCCCTCAGATGCCTCTGTGGTATCTGCTCCTGCAGCCACAGCTGCCCCTTTCAACCATCCCTACGATGAACACATCCTGCAAAGCCAGGAAATTTTAATATAATACAGTGAAAGCCATTGCTGAAAAATCAGGTGCTTATGAAAAATCAGGTGTTTATGATGCCGGGGTCTCTCATATAGCATGGCACCCTTGGGACACCTTTCATCAGCACGGCTCCCTTGTCCTTCAGAGTCCTAGCAAAATATGGGATGGTGGGCTGCTCCCCAGGACGAGGGTTAACGTCTCCATCAAAGTTACAGAGTGAATTCAGTCCACACCTGAAATTTTCAAGAAATGGCTGAATTCACCCACTGAGTCTGCCCTACCAAGGAGATGCACCAGGATTTCTACCCAGGTCTGGAAAGAAGACATGAACACAGACTGTGATGTTCTCGAAGGCATCTCATTGCCGCGGGCTTCAATCAGAATCTTTCCACACTGGCAGCCTCGCAAATTAGACCTGCTCTGTGTGTCCTGTTGACTTGTATATGGTGAAGCCACAGCGAGATTAAGAGTGCAGGGAGCGTCACCAAGGACATTCTGTGAAGGACTCCTCTGCCGCGTCGCAGGCTGAGAGTCCCCAGACCAACATCAAGGACCCTCACGGCCAAACCGAGACCCCCAAAGCAACGGCCACCACTGCCTTTCACGTCCCCTTCCCCCAGAGACCAGAGGCAGGAGGAAAACAAATATCACAGCCTGGAAGGGGACTAACTAACTCACCAACTGTGTTGACATCACAAGTCCATGATTCTTTAATAGGTAGCATATTGAGAAAACGTCTGATAGTTTAAGAGCACGTCAATAAGAGTTCTGCAACAAAATTTGCTATAAAAAATCTTTCGCCATTATGAGCATGTCACTTACTGGGAGAAAAAGATCTTTCCCTATACTGTCTCTCCCTCTCTCCAGAGCTCATTTCAGACCCATGTTATTGCCCTAAGAGGAAAAACAAAAAAAAACACTCCATTAAAAACCAGAAGTTGTACCCTTCACAGCAGCAGCCCTCAGAGCCTCTGGGGGACGACGTGGCTGTTAGTCAAACAGCACGTCAGAAAGCTCTTTGCTCACTGGAGTCAGGTCGTATTTGCATTTTGGAAAATGTTAGGCATTGATTTTGTAGAGTTGTTTAAAGTTAGATACTTTAGGAATTAATGTGCACAGGTGTTAGTAATGAAGAATATCACCATTTATAAAAATTGCAGAACTTTGCTCTTAAATTGTAAGAACTGCACAGTGACAATATGGATATTTTCATCATTTTGGAGACTACAAGCTTAATTACCTTTCAGAATAGTAAGACTAAGCAGTTTTCATACAATTTCTACCTAAAGGAGGAAAAGGCTAGGACTAGAATAGCAGGATTTTATATGGTCCTAAAGAATTTCCCTGACATACTTTGGGGAAAATAGGGTTTGGCGAGAAGTTAGATTATGCAAAGTTCTTTATCTAGAGGAAAAGCATACAGAGAATTAACTTGGAGCCCATCTTTTGACCTCCAAATAGTTTGTCACTTTTTGTAGCATTTATTGAATAAAGTCTTAAAGATTTTTTAACAGTTTGGTCCCTTAATAATTAGTGTACCAAGCTGAGTAGCAGGAGTGTTGTGGGTAATGATTTCTTGTACTGAAAATACTGCATTTACTGCCTTCCCGAACTCAACACCTGTGTTTTTCAACAGCATTTTGCTAGCTCACATCTTGACTGGTAAAAAAAAAAATTAACAAGTACAGAACATGATAGAATTGCATAGGTGCAATTCCAAATTGGGCTTATTGTGCAGAATTACTTTTCTGAAAACACTTTAATAACACATGTCAAAAAGTTCCTATTGTTGCTTTCGCTCTCTCCTTCTCCAAGAAACCATCAGAGTCATGGAGAGGAAGGCTTCAAGCTGGCTGAGCTGCAGGCGTGGCCGCTCTTACACTGTAAGAAGAGCTCTTGAATTTACCAGAGAGCCGTGGGCACCCCCAGGGGCCCTGGGGGCTTATTAGGACCCTTATCAGGTCTTCTGGGGAGATGTAAGTTCAACTCCCAAGCAAATCTACTGTCAAGACTCAAACTGAAAAAAAAAAAAATTTAGGTAACTGGAAGCAAAGCCAGTCCTGTGATTCTGGGGGCAAAAGTGACTCATCTGATGAACCACTTAAGGACCGGAAGAAGCCCAGGCAAAGGCGAGGGCTGCTCACCGTGCGCCGGGCGCCAGCGCGCGCTTCTCCCACTCCTTCCCCACAGCCCTCCAAGTTCCATTGTATTTTCTTCTTCTTTTTTTAACTATGGAGAAACTGCAGTGCACAGAGTGTGAATAACCTCCCCGGGGCACACAGCCAGTAAACGGCTGGCTGGCTGGCACCCGCACCGATACTTGCGGAGAGGTGATGAGTAGTTCGGCAGCAGCAGCTGGGGTCTCCAACCTGCGTTAAATCTGCATGAGAAGCCCCTTCTTAAAGCCACTTTGAGACAAAATGAGAGATGGATTGGCCAGCACCCCGCGGTCATTTGTGGTCATGGCATGAACACAGACGCCGTCGAAGAATGTATTTTCATCAAAGGGCAGTGAATCAGCAGAGTGTTCTCATTCTGCTTCAGAGGACTAGTGCCGTTTGTCGATACTCACGTTCTTGTACTGCATTTTACAGGGATTTTTCTTAAAGCAGTCACCTGAGCACTTACTTTCCAAACACAAATCAAAATCTTGTGTCCTCCAAGCATCACCTGAAAACAAAAGTGGTCATCCCTTAGGAAGTTGCTCCTGAGAAAACATTCATAGTTAACTTTGATTCAATGAAAGTAAGTTACAAAATAATGAACCTTCTAAAGGATACTTTTGGTATCCTTCTAAAGGATACCAACCATTCAACAAACATCTCATGGAGCAATTACTACATTTCCAGCACTGTGAGTTTCAAACAGTCAACCAAATTGCAGCTAAGTCAGAGGAAAGAAATACAGAGCAAAAAAATTTTTAGTTGAAAAGCTCTAGAAAATTCTGGTCATTGGAAGTGAGATAAAAGCATTCATTGCTTTGTAATTTAACTCAAGAACTTCGATCTCTACTTGCACCGTGGTCAAAAGCACAAGTACTGGACCCTTCGCTCATTGACTTGCTACTACTTTAACAAGCACTGAGCTGCCCATGAGGGCACCTTGCTCACCCACACCAGAGACTGCCCTCACCCTCCCTGAACGTTACCTTCCCGCTGGGAAGGCAGATTCATCAAATGACCATGTTTTTAAAATATCAACCTGTACCTGTGGCAAGTGCTATAAAGAAGAATTTATGTGAGGCTGTTAAGAGTCTGTTTGATGGAACTGAGGAAGCAAGCTGAAGTTGCTGAGGAAGGGGACATCTGGCTTAAGGGATGCGGTGAGGGGAGGGAAGAAGGAACATGGCAGGGAGGGCGGAGTGTACAAAAGCCTCGCGGACAGCGGGACAGAGAGAGTGTCCGGGACCAAGAGACGGTCAGCAGACTCGAGTGGAGTGAGTGGGCGGTTGTGAGGAGAGCAGACTTGGAGCGGAGCCTGGAGAAGTGGAGCCTGGGCTTCGCTCTGAACACAACGGCGAGGCTTTGGGATGACGGGACCTGGGCAGGGTAGATACAAGTCGGCCAGTTGGAAAACTCCTGAAGTTTCCAGGATGGAGATGGTGATGGCTCGGAGCTGCTTGGCGGTGTGGAAGAGATGAAGAAAGGAGACATCCTGCTGAGGAGGTGACAGTCAGCAGGCCTTGGATACTGGGGGTGAGAGACGGGGCGCTGAGGACGACTTGGGCCACTCAAGAGGTGGGGATGTCTTTCACTAAAATGAGGGAACTTGAAGAGCACAAACCAGGTTTGGGATTCGAGGACAGTGGGGGCAGGAGTGAGATTGTTAAGTTTTAATATGCGGAGTTTTGCAAGGCCTTTGAGAAGACCAAGGAAGTGTTCCGTAGCAAGGGTACGGATCTAGAGCTCAGAGGTGAAGTTTGGGCTGGAGATTGACCTTTGTAGGTCAATAAAAAGACAGAGAAATGAGAACATGTGAAGTATTTGCAAGACCTAAAGAATGTCCACAGACTCTAAGCAGAAAGCAGAGGGAAGTGGGGAGAGAAGGGGCCGATAGATGGGGAGCAGTTTGGGGAAGGAATGGTTTGACGATGCCCACGAGGTCCAGCTCACCTGTTGGAAGCCGAGTGGTGACGGGAGGGGAGCCAGGCGGGGTGGCTTTGGTCCCCAAAGGCTCGTGGCTGGAGGACGGTCCTGCTCCCCGAGGAGGTGATGCTGGACCCAGGACAGCCGGCCCCGCGGTGCAGGCTGCCTTCGCCGTCTGCAGACCACGTGTGGGGCAGGCTGCTCAGCCCCAGCCTCAGTTTGCCCATCTGAGCCATGGGTCTGACCGTGCTGTCTTTCTGTGGTTGCGAGGGTGGAATGAGGTCCCTGGTATAAAACAACAGGACACCTGGCCTGACTCCTGATTGGGAATCCAGTCACTGTCAGAAGCTGCTGTTTTCTTCTTGTGATACAGGCTCTTCTAGGCAGACCACGAGTTTTGTTGTTATTATTTTATATTTTTAATTCTAGGAGTCAAGGCAAAAAGACATTTTGAATTTTTTAGAAGTGGAGTGATTCGTAACAGTATTATTGTGTTGAATGAATCTTTTCCCTGTGACCCTACAGCGGAGACCCGAGAGCCAGCAGGGAAGGGCTCCAGGAGAAGCCAGAGGGAGGGTCCAGCTGACCTGCAAACAGGGGCTTAGGTGCTTGCTGTCCCTGAGCACCTTCCTCCTTCAGACCAGGACTAATTCAGGCTCCTTTCACAAACTGTGACGTCAAGTTTCAGGCACTGGGTGACTCAGGCCACAAGGAGGGCTCCTGGCCTCAGAAGAGGTGTGAGGACAGAGCTCACCCATTTCCGTTTGTTTGTCTGTTTGTCTGTCACCCACGCTCATCAGAGGTGGGCCTGGGTCTTGTTTGTCTTTGAATTTACAGACTCAGGGCCGGCGCTCAGCAGCTGCTCGTCGTGTGGGGTGGACCCTAGCCTGTGAGGTCAGAGCAGGCTCTCTCCTCACATCAGCACCCTTGACATTTGGGGCCGGATAATTCTTTGTCGTGGGGCCGTCCTCTGCATCCCTGGCTACCACTCACTAGATAGACGGCAGTAGCCACCCCCGCCCCTTCCAAGATCTAACAACCAAAAATGACTCTGGACATTTCCAAATGTCTCCAGGGGGGAGGGGGACAAAACCGCCTCTGGGTGAGAACCACTGCGTTAGAGGAAATCTTTAATGTGATCTACTGTGTCGAATTTTGTTTGAGTTTATTATACTATTTGCAGAGGAAAAAGTCTGAACTGTAATCCAAATTGTCTTGCAGGGTTTATTTCTGAGAAATGAGATTCTAAGTGTTTGTAATTTCTTTCTATATTCTTCTTGCTTTTCTGAAATTTCTTGTGTTTCTTTATTGTACATGTATTGCTCTTAGAACTTAACAGGGAGAGAATGAAAGAAGTTTAATGCGTGAAAATGATTTTTTTAATTGTATAATTGATTTCTTCCTCATATCCTGATATTCCTAACAATCATGTAGACTTAAGCCACTGAACATTGTTTTCTTCTTCTTCTTCTTGTTATATTATTATTAATTTTGTTTAATTATCTGTTGTTTAGGTAATTGTAATTACCCTGAGGATTTCAAGCAGCAGTGTCATAATCTATTAATTCAAGTTCTAGATGTTGACCAAATTCATTGGTCAGCTAAGCACTGGATTTCATTCTCAGAGACACTTGACCCTTTTGTATAAAGGCAGGAGCTTTTCCAACATCAAATGACTTTGGAATAACCACATTTGTCAAGTGACACTTTTGGAGTCCCCAGACCCAAAGTACAGGAAAGAAGAAGGTGTGTGTATATAATGTATTAAAGTTGCAGTAAAACTTGATTTTAAAAAAAACAGTCGACTAAGAGATTCTGCAAAACTCCAAATCAAAGGAAGATTCAAAAGAAAGGATCTGGGGCACTCTTTCCTCACCCCTTAATTTGCACAGGTTTAAATGAGGGGGCTAACCCAGAAGTGAAGGCTTTCTTTCAGCACAGACATTCAGAAGGGAAAAAAGAAGTCATTAGACAAGGTGTGTGTTAAAGAGCTGACAACCCTGGCATTCAGATGTGGGTGAGCAGTGTATTTTCAAAAGCAGGAGGAAGATTTCCTTTTTCATTTTCTTTTGATATTTTCATCACTTTGATCTTAGATACCGACTGTCCTAATCCACTCAGGCTGCCATAACAAAATACTACAGGTTGAGTGGCTTAAACCACAGAAATTTCTTTCTCACAGTTTCTGGAGGCTGGAAGTCCCAGGTCAAGGTGCCAGGATGGTACATTTCATTCTGAGGCCTCTTCCCTTGGCTCATAGGGGCCACCGACTTGCTGTGTGCTCACATGACCTCTTCTTTGTGTGCATGGAGGAAAAGGGGGGTGGGGGGAGAGAAGGAGAGAATATATGCTCTGGTGTCTCTTAGTCCGAGTGCACTAATCCCATCACAAGAGCCTCACCCTCATGACCTCATCTAACCCTAGTTACCTCCCAAAGCCCCTGTCTCCAAATACCATCAACTCAGGGCTTAGGGCCTAAACGTATGAACTTTGGGAGGACACAAATATTCAGTCCATAACACCTACTTGGTGATAACATGCAAAAACGGGTGATAGAATTGCTCATTATTTATAAGGCATGACTGTTTGATCAAAAACTCTCTCTTGAATAGTTTGCTTGTTTGGTAGGAAGTCTGCATTTTTGTTGTTGATTTCCTTCTGTTAGATGCCCCTTCGACACTGATGTGCCCTAGCTCCCATCTTTACGTACCAAGTGTGCCCACTCCCCCTTCTGTGTTACTGTCTCTTACTAGATGACCAAGTCAGGTTAACAGTCAAAAACTGACCTTAGAAATTGATTTCTAGTATCCTCTAGAATTATTTTCTAGTGTCTCTGTTAAAAATATGTTTAACTAACTTATTTATTTTTTTATAAACTTACTTATTTTATTTTTTGGCCGTGTTGGCTCTTCGTTGTTGTGCGTGGGCTTTCTCTAGTTGCGGTGAGCGGGAGCTACTCTTTGTCGCGGTGCGTGGGCTTCTCATTGCGGTGGCTTCTCCTGTTGCGGAGCACAGGCTCTAGGCGTATGAGCTCAGTAGTTGTGGCTCACGGACTCTAGAGCAGAGGCTCAGCAGTTGTGGCACACGGGCTTAGTTGCTCCGGGGCATATGGGATCTTCCCGGACCAGGGCTCGAACCCATGTCTCCTGCATTGGCAGGTGGATTCTCCACCACTGTGCCACCAGGGAAGCCCCTAAGTAACTTATTTTTATCTGTGTTAATATTGGTTAAATCTCACTGGGGCACAAGTATTCAATACAGTGAGATTTCATTACAGTGAAAGCTATTTGCTCATCCCTTGGTTCCATTATAATGAAATCAGAAAAACAGTATATTAATGCTGAAGAATTTACATAGTGTTTTTATTTTATGGAGCTTTGTATAACACCATACACCCGTGCACACTTCCATTCATTTACTAAGACAAAAGTAGAATACAGCAGAAACATAAATCACCAAAATACTGCTTGGGAGGACAGAGAAAGCAAGTATGACTATAGCATGTAGGTGAAGTAATTCTATAGTCAGTATTGAGAAATGGGGAGGAGGTGATGATGAAACAAAAATGAGATATTTTGAATCATTTCAAAAATACATTTTCCATTCTAGAAAATCCTGCTTTTCCTTGGTAGGCAGATGAGTTTCTTCCCCTGGAGAAGCCACCTGTGTATATGACACTCGTTGCGTTTTCTTTATATAGAGCCGTGTTTTTCACAGAGAGCTGAGCATCAGATTTGCTTGCTCTATCCTTGATTTTCTCTTTTCCCAAATCTGACATGATACTTGGAGTCAGTCTAGGCAGAGCTTGGGGTCAGCTTCCCCAGGTGTGGAGCCAGTTCCCAGCCTCTCCTGAGCTGAATGGGGTCATAAACCCTCCCTCTTTGGCCCCAGTAAGCTGATACTGAATCAGCTGCAAAGTGCAGTGTTTTTAGATGATGCCCATTCATTCTGCTGACACTCACACACACACACACACACACACATAGTGTGTAAATATAATAAAAATAGACAATGTAATCTATCTAGTAAGTGTTGGTACTAGACCTTCTGCAGTGGCAGTATGTCTCCTTGGCAGTAATTCCCTTCACCCCGCATATGGTTGTGTTATTTGCAGAATCACCAGTGCTCTGGAGGCCTGCCACCAAGGCAGTGCCCTGGGAACTTGGTCACACATTATTTTTCAGGTGTTTTCCATTTGTCACGTGTGGTTGGCCTCAGCCCCCAACCTCGGGAGAGTGAAGCCCACTAGTGGCCTGGAGGACAGATGCCGTGTCCTTGTCCTTCTAAGTCACTGACCCAGAACATGACACATACTTCCAATTCCTCCTTTAACCACTCGTCCTAACATGTTCCCAGGTATTCTTTCTCCCACCTGTGGATGCAGCAGTCATTTTGGCCTCTTAGGCTTTCTCCAAGTTTCTTTCTTCCCGGGGCCAGCTACACTTCAGGAGCCTACTCCTACCTTTTATTTCCCTGTTCTGTATAAAAATGGCACCTTTATACTTTAACTAACTTCCGTGGCGCCCTCACCTGAGGGCCTGGGAGATTTGGGGGTGCGGTGAGTACCACCCTTGGATTTCTAGAGAATCACATGCTCACTAACGTTCATCAGTAAGCCCCCGCGGTGTGACCCCGCCCGTCATCACACAGAGGCACAAAACAGAGCTTCCTAAACCGTAATCCTTCAAGCCCGTGTTAGCAGAGGCAACGGTCTGCTTTGTAGTTGCAAGTGGCTGGAGTTACAGATGTGTGTTCTACCAGTTATCAATTTGCATATTGCAAGCAAGATAACTTAGCCTGTATTGTACATCGAGCCAATTTAAGCTGGAATTTGTAGAAATCACGTTTCCAGTCTTCCAAGGGAGGTGCCCTGCACACATCTCTGCATGGAGCGTGGTAACCACATCCCAACTGATTTCTCCACCCCAAGAATGAAACGCTACTGGTCTCTGTGAATTTCTCAAGAGGCGAAGGATGGTTCTTCGCAGCACGTTGTAAATGGTTCAAAAGTTAGGGAAGCACAGAGAAGTGGCATGTCCTGTATATTCTCTGCCTCTCTGAAATGAGGTAAAAGAAGGGATTTATCTTCTCAAGAACACAGTATGCTTCTTGGGAGCAGGTGGACCAACTTACAAAGGCCCCTTTGAAATAGAAACTAAAATAATGCTTAATGGTCATTCTACTCCCATGGCGAAGGGGCGTGGTGGGGGGGCGGACAGAAATCAGAAAGACAGCCAGGCTTGGAACTTGGGTCGCATGAGGCTTTTCTCAATGATCACAGACTCCAGCCTCCTAACAAATAACAACTGGATGTAGTAAGTATTCTTACGGGTCAGTCTAGCGAAAGAGCAACTATAAAATTGAAACACGTGGAACCAGCTAGGTAACGATACAGACAAAATGGCAGAAATAATGAGTTTGTTAGCACTTTGAGTATTTCGCAACAAAGCAGTTACTGTATTTATAAAGGAAGAAACGCCATTGGGTTTAATTTAGCTGCCTGGCCGTTTCTGGTTTATACAATGCAGTTATAGTATAGTCCTTGTCCATATGCTTGTTTTAAAATGTTTTACCTCATTATTATAAGAAGTTTTAAATGCAGTGAAATTTCAAGTCAGAAAATTCTTAGCAAACTCATGAAATAGAGAGAAATTGAGATAGCAATACACAAAAGAAAATTTGAAATAGTTTTTTAATTTGGAAAAGTTGAAGTCGAGGGTAAAAGCAGATGCTTTGGGGCTGCTCAGATAAGACTGTTGACTAAGTTTCATCACCTTGATACTTTGGAATGGAAAAGGTAATTTTTCTTTTCTCCCTTTTCTCTCCCTTCTCTGTAATGAACTTGCAATACTGCCGACTGACGTTACAAGAACCCCACGCAAGTCTGAGGAGGGAGGCCACATAGAAATTAAATTTGTGTTACCCTTTTTCCCATGAAAGCCTCTTGCTTGTGAAAACAAGCCCAATACTTTACTCATTTAGTAAAACAATGAAAATTAATACTTGGTAAACAGTCAGAAAATGTACATATGTATGTGTTCTTGCATTATTTCCCTTAACAATCTAATTCTCCCAGACTTAGCTTTTTACTAGGCACAGGTCTATAATCCAGAATTTTTAGGAGGCAAAAATGTATGTTATTGATTTTTTAATAGGTAGTACATGTACTTGGTACAAAATTCAAAAGGTATGAAGAGTTCATACCTTCATGAACTCATATTTTCAAGGAGGGGAAAATATGTCCCCTCCTTGCCCTGTTCTGCAGCCCCAGCTCATGCCTGCCCTGGGCCAGGGCTGTTCTCTCCTTATTTAGAGAGAGAGAGAGAGAGAGAGAGAGAGAGTGTGTATGTGTGTGTGTGTGTGTGTTTGTGGACACAACTGATGGCCAGCCATGCACATGGTTAGCCACTTCCCTCTGTTTGTTCAGCAATAACGTTTGGCAGACGGTTTGCATCAGTGCATGGGGAGCACCCTGGCCCTCGCTCACCACGTGGATGGATTCTAACTTTGTCGATGGCCATCCAGGTGGTTTTCCATGTTTGCCATGTAAAGAATGCTTAAAAGAGTGTTTCACGTTCATTTCACACTGTGAGAGTCTACAGAGTGGGTTCTGGCAGTGGAATTGCTGGTCAGTGGGGACGTGCATTTTAGATAATGCCAGATTTTTCTCCGTAAAACTTATACGAGGTACCTCCACCAGCAATGTGTGAGAGGGCTTCTCTTTCCACCTATTGTATTGGGAAACTTTTTCATCTAAACCAATAAGGTAGGTTAAAAAAAAATAGGCTTAAGACTGAGAGTGAGCATCTTTTCACATTTCAGGAGCCATTTGTACTCATTTCTCTACGAACACTCGTTTAAATCCTGTCCCCACAGGATTTAGTTGTGGCTCTGTGTGTGTATATACAGGGAAATTAGCTCCTTTTATGTATGGCAAATTGTAACTACCTTTTCTCAGTTTCCATTTGTCTTTGGAATTTCTAATAGTACTTTTTATGTTTTTTTAATATAGTTTTTGGATTTAAATATATCAGTGTTTTCCTTTGTGGCTTCTAGTTTTATATCACACTCAGGCTTTTCTTTCCTTAAAAAAGAAATCTTCCATTTCTTTATTTTATTGCTTCATGTTTTTCAGTTTGAAAGTATTGCTCCCTTTGGCCTCTGTACCTGTGCAGGGTTAGAGGTGGAGAAGTAACTTACCCTTGTCCTGGCTGTTTATCCAGGCATCCACACTCTGCTGATTGAGTGGTCCATCTTTTCCCCACTGACTTGAAATCTCACCTTCATCATATACTAAATTCCCTTATGTATTTTATTTACTTGCATTGATCTGCTTGTCTGTGCCTGTGTTCGTACCACATTGTTTTAACTGCTGCAGCTTTGTAGTAAGTTTTAAAATCTAAATAGCAGCTAGGCTCCTCTTAACATTCTTCCTTTTCAGAATTTCTCCAGCTACTCTTGCTTGTTTGTTTTTCCAAATGTACTTCAGCATCAGTTTTTCTGTTATGACACCAAAATCCTGTTGGTAATCTTACTGAGATTGTATTAAATTTATGGTTTAAGTTTGAATTTTTCCCTTTATGAAGTTACACATAATAAGCCTTTCCCACACTCAAATCTTTCCTGTCCCTTGATAGCATTTTCAGTTTCCTTTGTGTAGAAATTGCACCCTTCTTATGAATTTTATTCCTAAGCATTTCATCATTTTTGTAGCTACAATAAATGGAATCATTTCTTTCTTGATACCCTGGAGCTAGTGTTGTCTGTATGTAAAAGCTGTCAATTTCTGTACAGTAATTTTGACTTTGCTACCATGTCAAATTCTCTTCTTATGTGTACTTTTTTCATGTAATTGCTTTCCCAGTAAATAAGTGGATCATCTACAAATAGTTATCATTTTCCCAATTAAAAGCTGTTTTTTCTGATTTTCCCTGAACTGACTAGCTTAGCAACTTTTGGATGGTAGACGTAAGGCTTCTCTCTGGCGAGGAGGAAGGGGGTCTCTCTGAGACCACAGAACCCCATCTCCCCTGGGACCAACAAGGACCCTGTTACTGCTTTCTCTTAGTCCTACCTTTGCTTTTATCTTAATTTTGTTTGGTTAGTCTCTTACTTACTAAAAGATATTAGAGTAATTCATTTCTCCTATTTGTTTAGTGCTAAAGAACAGTGGGATGGATAGGAGCTGGTCCCGGTTTTTGCGATTTAAACTTTTGCTTTATTGGTTTCCTTATAAATTCTGTTTAACATGCAGAAGCTTTAAATTGGCCAGTTGAAAATACATGGAGGATTCCTGTCTTATTGAGCACTGTCATTATCTGGAAATTAATAGTCTTGGGAGGAGCCAGCATCCTTCCTTCCATGACTTTCTCTGGCAGCTCCCGGATGCATGTGCCCTGGTCTCACCAGTGGGAACCTCAGCTGTGCACTGGGGGGCGTGCAGGGCAGTTACGATCCCCTCCTGAGAGAGTATTGATAAGCTTAGTTGTATTGTGCTTGAATTGAACAGAGGGTGAGGAAAATTAACGCAAGAAGTGACAGATTTCATCTTGGCTCAGAAATCACCTTGTTGTGCAACCCTGGCAAATCGTTTAACCTCTCTGCTTTGATATTTTCAATTTGGGATGTGACTGTTCTTAAATACTCAATTAATATTTAATATCAATTAATAATTGATCTTAATTAAAAGTATTCATCGCTGTAACTTACATTTGTCATCACATTCTACAGTCATTATTTCGAGGCCTCACTTAACAGCCCTTTGTGTTGATATTGTTACTCACGTGGTTATTATGATCCTGATATGGCATTTTAGATAAGGAAATGGGTTGGTCTTCAGGACTTCTCCCATGCAACTGCAGCGGCCTGAAGGAGCCGCTGGGCCAAGAACCCAGAGCCATAGGTTTTCCCTCAGCCACTGCCTGTAGCTCAGCGTCCGTCCATCAGGCGGCCTCTGCAATGTACTGTCTACCATCTTCTCAGAAAGTGGATAAGGATGGACTCTCACCTCTTGCTAAAGTCATTGCAAATTGGAAATGTTAAATAATATAAATCAAAGTAGACCTCCTAGGGATAAGACACTGGCATTGAAAAGCATTGTGAAGGTGTGTAAAATATTTTAATTAAAGAAAGTGAACCCTATTTGAAATAAAAGTCAAAGGGAGCAGTCACCAAGATTTCCTTTAACTTATATAGAACAAGTCATTTCCTTTCCTCTAATCAAGTACACAACTATTTGTCTCTTGTTCTCGCTGTACTTTTCTCATGATGGCCTATCTTTACATCCCTGTATAAGACTAGAAAAGGGTCGAGAGAAGGAAGAACCATGTGTAAGAAGTCAGTAACACCGTGCTAAGTCTGCAAACTCACTGAGTTCTTCATCTGTGGCTGACATCCTTTAAGTCATGTTACTTAACGCTCCTTATCCTACCAGACCTGAGACGGAGGAGAGGCAGAATATGCACCAACACTTTATTTTTTAAATTTTTATTCTTTTTACTTTATTTATTTGTCTGTGTGGGATCTTTGTTGCTGCGCGCGGGCTTTCTCTAGTTGCAGTGAGCGGGGGCTACTCTTCGTTGCAGTGGCTTCTGTTGTTGCAGAGTACAGTCTCTAGGCACGCAGGCTTCAGTAGTTGTGGCACTCAGGCTTCAGTAGTTGTGGCTCATGGGCTCTAGAGCGCAGGCTCAGCTGTTGTAGGCTCACAGGCTTAGTTGCTCCACAGCATGTGGGATCTTCCCAGACCAGGGCTCGAACCTGTGTCCCCTGCATTGGCAGGCGGATTCCTAACCCCTGCGCCACCGGGGAAGCCCACCACCAACACATTAAAATACAGAGGAGTCCTGAAACTGCTGAGCAGTATGAAACTACACACAGTCAGGGTTTGGAAGCGTGAAAGAGTGAATGTTTTAGACACAGTAGAAACTGGAGTATGTGCTTACGCGAATGGTTAATTCAGAACATCAGTAGCATGAAAGATTTAGGCTTGTCTTGAGGTTATGATCATTTGGGGTTTTTTTAAATTAATTTTTATTGGAGTATGAGTTCTTTACAATGTTGTGTTAGTTTCTGCTGTATATAGCAAAGTGAATCAGCTATACATATACATATATCCACTCTTTTTGAGATTTCCTTCCCATTTAGGTCACCACAGAGCATTGAGTAGAGTTCCCGGTGCTATACAGTAGGTTCTCATTAGTTATCTGTTTTATACCTAGTAGTGTGTATATATCAATCCCAATCTCCCAATTCATTCCACCGTCCTCCCCCCCCCCCACCGCCTTGGTGTCCATACGTTTGTTCTCTACATCTGTGTCTCTAAACTGTGTCATTTTTCTAGATTCCACATATAAGCCATATTATACGATATTTGGACATCCGCAATTATGATTCATTTTGAAAAGACCAGGTGAAGCTTGGGTTTATGCGAGAGGGTAAAGGCTGTGTCCATGGGGTCGGGGCCAGCAGATGCCCTGTCTGCGTTGTAGAGACCCTCCAAGGAGAGGCAGAGGTGTGTCCTCTCCTTCACCAAGGAGCAGGGCTTTCAAGTATATTTCTTTGTCTCATTTACCAATAAGATCAATGCCACGGATATCTTGTGATCTTAGCTAAGTATCCTAGTTCTGGAATGTTTATTTTTTCCAGGATTTTGTTTTGTTTTTAACCAGAAACCAAACCAGAATCCTTGTTTTCTAATGCCTCCACAGAACTGTAAAGTTGCTGAGGCATTTGGAGGGATCCCATAAATATGATCACCCTGAGAAAGAGAGGTGTATTGATGGGTAATCATGAGTAAAACAGGGTGGAAAGAGAGAAGCTTCTCAGAAGAGAGGGCTAGAAATTATTTTTTTAAACACCCTCTGTGATTAGTTAGCTAAACGTGGGAGGTGTACTGAACTTTGTTCTCAAGTGTGTGACCTTTTCACAATCATAAAGTGCATACTAGAATGTGCCAGAATGTGCAGTAGTATTTTTTTGTTGCTCAGGTTTTTTTTGTTTGTTTGTTTGTTTTTGCGGTACGCGGGCCTCTCACTGTTGTGGCCTCTCCCGTTGCGGAGCACAGGCTCAGCGGCCATGGCTCACGGGCCCAGCCGCCCCGTGGCATGTGGGATCTTCCCAGACCGGGGCACGAACCTGTGTCCCCTGCATCGGCAGGCGGACTCTCAACCACTGCGCCACCAGAGAAGCCCATGTGCAGTAGTTTTAATTAGCCATCTTATCATATAAAACCAACAATCAAACTGAATATGAGGATGCTTTTTTTTAATACCCATTGATTTGAGTAATTAGAAAAAAAGAATTGTAAGCAACATTCTTCAGCTGAGTTTATCCTGGCCTTTTTAATTTTAACCAGAGCAGGGCACAAAAAAAAAAGTAAATGACACTATTTGGTTTTATTCCTTACTTTAGAGAAATGAGTATGGCCAGCTCTGATTAATTAGCAGAGGCATGCTTATGTAACGGCATCTTTCAGCCTGTGTACCTTACAGTGGAAAAGGAAGGTGTTATTTTTTTCTCTGTGGGTTTTAGGGACTGTGATTTAGCAAGGCAATATTCTGGAATGTATTAGGAAATAACAATGACAGATTCATTTTGTATGTTGTGCCCTGAAAAGCTATTTATGTAGATGTAAATGCTGTGTTTGTAATATAAAAATGCTTGGAAATTGCCTGCCCCTTATTCAGTGCTTGTGAGAGGACAGTAGGAGAGGGGAAATCAGGACACCCTAACTGGGTTGTGATTACTAATTCTCTATAAAGAATGCGTGGGTAAGCCCCCATTTGAAGGAATTCCATAGATGACCATCCAAACTTCAAAATAAATAAATCAGGGTACTTGTGAACATTGCAAAAGGGTACTGTCCAATAAAAAATAGGGAGACCTTACAGCAGAGTAGTAACAATTATCCATTTTATGTAAATGAGAAAGTGAGAGTCTGTTTCTGTAAATCTGTGGTAGGTAGCAACAAAAATCCACACTCTGAAGAAAATGTTGATTCATGGCCAGCTTTTCAGTTGCATAAAGTGGAGGTACATTTATTTTTAAGCTCAATGTGACTTTTTTCAACGTGGGGAATATGATATGAATAAGGCACACTGGTAAGTTTTGGGGTTTTTAAAAATTATTTACTTATTTATTTATTTTTGGCCATGTTGGGTCTTCGTTGCTGTGCGTGGGCTTTCTCTTGTTGTGGTGAGCAGGGGCTACTCCTCATTGCGGTGCACGGGCTTCTCATTGTGGTGGCTTCTCTTGCTGCGGAGCACGGGCTCTAGGCGCGTGGGCTTCAGTAGTTGTGGCTTGCAGACTCTAGCGCGCAGGCTCAGTAGTTGTGGTGCACAGGCTTAGTTGCTCCGCAGCATGTGGGATCTTCCCGGACCAGGACTCGAACCCGTGTCTCCTGCATTGGCAGGCGGATTCTTAACCACTGCACCACCAGGGAAGCCCACACTGGTAAGTTTTTTTAAATGAGAAGAGCAGACTTGTAAAAAGCATAGTGATTGTGTACTTGCATTGGCATTGTGTAGGGATGGAAGACACCTTGGGTTCACATCATCAATCTGCCACCTTTAAACTATACACACATGGGAAAGCGCCTTCACTTCTCTGAGCCTCATTTTCCACCTGAATGAGGGATGATCACACTCCCCCTGGGACTGAGGACCCAGAGACGCTGTGGGAGGGGACAGCCCAGCACTTGGCACATAGTTTATTATCATTTTATATGAAAATGGTTTTCAGTTAAAATTACTTTTAACACATCTTCCAAGCAATTCTAACAGGTCATCCCCCCTCTTATTTTTAAGTATTTCCCACAAAGTCCTGGATAGTGTTTGGCTAAAAGTGGTACTTTGTAAATACTTGTTGCATGTTGACTTATTTAATCCTAATTAATTTATTTTCTCATTGCTTAGAAAGCCAAATTCTTTCACAGAAAATCAGCCATTTATACCTCTTTTTCCCCAAGGAATCGAAGCTTACTCACTTTCTGTAGGTCTTTACTTTCCTTTCCGTTTGACATTTAGGGGCTATAAGAAGTGGAGCTTCCTTTCATCTCTCTGCATATCTAGAATCAGTGCAGTCATATGCAAAGAGCTTTGTCCTCCTTTCTCATCTTTTCTAGTTGTTATTGTCATCCCCAAAGCTAATAAGGGCAGCTGCTCTGGTGTCTGCTTGCCCACGTCAGTCAGTCTGCGTGGCCACAGAAGTGCCTTCTTCAGACTCTCGGTACAGCACACCCTTGTTGGGAAGCACAGGACCAGCGTCCAGGGAGGCCTCACCCACCTGGAGCCCCGCCCACCTCCAGGCATCCCATGATCTCACTGAGTGCTAACCGCTTCCCACACGCCCGGGTTTGCCAGGGAGCAATGAGAGGCCTAAGGGCATGGTCACCGGCTCGAAGTGAGGCTGCAGGAGCCACTGCTGTGCCGGCGGCCTGGCAGTGACAGCTGTGCTCTCCCAGCAGAAGGCACTTGTTGACTCGGAAAGGTGAAAAACAGTAAAACATTGGGAAATACACAGACTCCGGGTCTGGCTCTGGCTCACTGTAGCTGGGTGGCCCCAAACCAGGTCACTTAATCTGCTTGTTCCTTAATTTCTACTTGACCTACTTGGCCGCGGAGAAATGTTTGGCCCTGTGAGACCACTCCAACCTTCTTGAGAAATTCTACTCTGGCTTCCGGGACGTGGCCCTCTCCTCAATTTTCTTCTCTGGCCTCGCCTTCCTTCTCGGGGGCTTCTGATGCCTCCTTTCTCTCCATCTGACTGTAGATACTTCTCTACGGAGCTCTCTTCTCCACCCATCTCTGAGAAATCCTACGCAGTCTGATAGCTGGTAACTTCTATCGTCCTGTGTCCAATTCACATCCCACCGTGGATCTCCATTTCTTAGTGAACGAGTCCACTCCAGGCATGACACTAGTCCTCAACAATGCTCATTCTCCTATCTTCCAATCTAAATCAGAAAGTGACCTACTGTGTGTCCAGTTGCCCGAGCCGGAGTCCCAGGATGGCCCTTCACTCCTATTTCAGTCACGACCTCCATCCAATTAGAAACCAAACTTATTGATTCTGCATCCAGAGCCTTCTCTCCATCTCTGCTGCCAGGCCCTCGTCCAGCCCCCAGGGTCTCTCCCCTGGACTCCGAGCCTGTCTCCTTATCTGGTCTCCTGCGTCTGCTTCCTCCACTATGTAGTTCATTCTCCCCTTTGTGTTAAAGTAACTTTCAAACCTAATCGTATCACTCAGTGTGTGAATCCCTTCAGCAGCCTCTCCAGTAACCTTAGAATAAAACGCTTTCCAGGACCTTCCTTGTCTGGTCCTGCCCACACCTGCAGCCCCAGCTTTCTCCACCGCCTCCTTCTCATTTTTCCTCTCACCTCCTGCCTTTGCTCGTACTGTTTCCTCTTCCCAGCATCGTCTCCCCCTTCTTCACCTCCACGCAGTCCCTGGCTAAATCAGAGTCAAGCTCTCACCTCAACAGAGACATCTTCCCTCTTCAGCCACTGTCCCCACTAAAGGGAACCAGGTCCCTTCCTGCCCTCTTTTCTCCCAGGAGGATAGGAACAGTCCCACGCTTTAAGCTCACAGACTTTGTAACCCCTGTACCTTTCCTCTTGTAGCATTTAGTTTGCTCCGTTGCTCGTTTAACTGTCCATTCCTCCCCTGGAATGTGAGCTCCGTGGGGACGGGGACCACATGCATCTTGGTCATTCCTGCATCTGCAGCCCTAACTGAGCGTTTAGCACACAGTGGTCGTTTAGGAAACTTTGAGTGAGTGGATGCTACTCCCTGCGTTTGCAGAGACGGACAAGAAGACGTGCATCCTGCCTTCGAGGAGCTTGTAATCTCGTGAAGAAAAGTTGATAAATAATTACTGCATAATAGACGCAGTCATAGAAACACACACACCATCCAGATTAGCACAACCAAGGGAACTGCTGGCTTTGTCTGAAGACTTGAGCTGGTCTTTCAAATGTGAAAGAAGCCAACGTAAGGTGGTCCAGCTTTGGACTTGGCTTTGCCACGGATTAGCCTTTCCATCTTGGGTAAATTGCCTATCGTCTCTGAACCTAAATTTCCTTCTCTAGAAAAGTGAAGATAGTAATCCCTCCCTTGAAAAACCTGGAGGGAGGATTAAATAGAGAGACTTAAATGACAGATACCAAGCATGGCACCTAGTATATATAGGTCGGTGCTCAGTAGGTAGTGACTATTTTATAACTGGAATGAATTTAAATGTGTTTATTCAATGCCTCTTGAATGAATGCCCCTGAAGACAAGTGAGGAAAAAAGAATCTATTTCCTGAATGTGACTAAAATGACAACTTCAGCCTAGGTGTACATGAGGGAAGTTTCTGGACTATGGCCTAATATATAATTTATCATTTGCTTCCACTAGACCATAATAAATTATTAAGGACCAAAGGGGCAGCCTTTATACTAGAAACCTCCTCTTAGTACAACCCGAGGGGACTATTTGTGCTACCACCTTTGGGCAGAGTGATTTACTAGCACCAAGCCATCTTTATTTGTCCACGATTTTGATTCTGCAAAATATTACACAATAAGCTGCCCTTCCCTGGACCTCAGCCTCTCCAGCCTGGGATACTTAGAGACACTTTAAAAGTACAACGTCTGTGGCTGTCTGTGCAGCAGCAGAAATGTGTTTGAAGACACGTGCTACGAAATATAGTTCTGACCAAAAGTTATATAGGTAACAGCCACATGTTACCTGTTATTTCCTTGGGAGAAGAGCTGTGTCCTGGAAGTGTATTCTTTATGTTGTTTGCGATCTAAAATATCTGAGTACTTTAATGCTAAGAGGTAATATAAAATTTCTGCCACCGACTTCTGCATCACTTTCCTAATGCCAGCAAGTTGATTGCAGTTAGTTTGGGGTCCCTGAGAAAAGGTTAAATCATCGTGAACTTGCATAGCTTTAGGCAACTTTGCTGGAATCCTCGCAGCCCTCTCTCGTTAGCATAGCTAGTCAGAATCTTTGCTCTCAGATGTTTTCTAAACCTTAACTCGCGGAGCCCAGGCATACCGTTGGTTTGAGGTTCTCTAAAGGATTAGCCAGTTATCTAAGAATCAGTGTTCCTAGTTAGAAATGGTTTGTTTACAGGAAGAACAAATTCCGGTTTGCCCACAGAGTTCAGGGTGGGGAGAAAACGGTGGGGCTTTTTCCTGTTTCAGCACTTTTTATGAATCACATTGCATGCTCACAGCACATGAAATATCTCTTCTCACTTTCAGATGTAGTAGATGCCGCTGAATTCTATAGTGAGTAGTCAGTGGTAATCGCCCTTCTAGAATCTACCACTCTTGTGTATCAGGGCTTGGATTTGGATGTCCATGGAAAGAGGATCTGGGTATGATTCTTCAGAGCCTCCCGTGGTTCTGCATGGCCTATGCAGTGGTCCTCATCCTGCTCTACATCAGAACCACCTGTGTAACCTTTTTTAAATGCACATGCTTAGGCCCCCCCCCCCCGAGAGATTATAATTTGGATATTCTGGAAATGGAGCCAGACCTATGTGGCTTCTGCACACCTTTCCCGGTCGGTCCCGCCCTCAGCATCCAGGGCCCCCCTTCATGTGCCTCTCTGTCAGTGTTGCGGCTCCTGCCCAGGGTCTGTATCAGGCGGGGCCAGGTCATCTTCATTTCATGTAAAATCTAGAAAAAGTAAATAAAATTCCACAGCTGCTGTCCCGTGACTCAGTGTCAGGATCCAGGGTAGGTTGTTTTCCCCTCTTCCTGGGCCGCCATGGGGCCGGCATCTCACACTGTCCAGAGCCGTCCGTTTGAATTTAAACTGCCTTAAATCCATTTTACATGTTTCTTTCAACATCAGCTTTTGAAATATTTTTCCGAGGGGAAAAAATGAATTCTTCTGTTGAGGACAGCCAGTGCTTGTCATGTTTTCTTCTTTCTTTTTGCCCAGTTTCTAACATGGGCAGAACCAGGACCCTGTGGAGTGTGTGCTCCTGATACCCTGCACCCCAGGGGTCTCCGGGCTTCACCCCCAGAGACCCGCTCACGTAGGCCGTGGGCCTGCCCCTCGGCCCTGTGCCTCAGCTCTGCCAGGGGACTCGGGGGCCGTGGGGACCCAGCTCCGCCTGCCTCCCAGACTCTGCCTGCACCCCTGCCCGCTGCCTAGCACCCTGGACTCCCTGCAGCTCTGGGCTCCGCACTGGGGCTTCTCTGCCTGCGGCCCTGTGGGGGCCCCGAGGGGCGGCTGCGGCAGTTTTGCAGATTCAGATCCCCTCGGAAGAGGGAGTGTGTGTACCAGTGATCCGCCAGGTCCCTCTGATCCGGGGGACCTGAAGATGGGGCGGTGGGGGGAGAAGAGAGTGGGTCAGGGGTGGCACAAGAGGACAAGCCCGTCTGGAGGGTAAAGTGCAGCAAATCGTCTGTGCAAGGGCGCAGACCACGAGAAACTGCACGTGCAGTACATCCTCCCGGTGTCACCACGACTCGAGAGATAAACGGTTCATCCTGTTGATTTCTGGCAAAACTGACATCAGAATCAGACGCTTGTGTATGTTTTCAAAATGTATTTTCTATGCCAGGGGCTTGAAACCTGCAATTCTTCTTTATGACCTTTGGGACAACTCTGCCTTATTCCTTGAGGTTTTTCTTCTCCTCTCTGATCTTTATTTCACTGACAGGCAAATAAATATAACTAAATTTCCCAGAGCACTGCTGTGTCCCTGCCGGACAGCTCTCCAGGGAAACTATTCCTCAACTCTCCATGTTTATTCTTTGACCGTCTTTACATCACATTTCTGCTTCCCCGTAATCTGCATCCAGTTTATAGATGTTAGTTATGCCACACGCAGCACTGCCACCTGAACTAGCCCCGGAAATGTCCAGCCGGCGCTTGGGGGTAGTGACCACAAATTCTGTTTTTAAGGAAAACTTGGTTTTAATGTGCGTCAGGCCAAAGGACGAAAGAAAAGGTTTCCATCCAAAAGCAAAGTTGACTACTAATGGGAATCAGAAAGGCAGCCCAGGCCATTGTTTAAACCGGATGTAATGGTTTTTTCTTGACTTAAAAATCTCTTTTTAACAGTTCTCCATCAGCCAATCATTCTGTTATTTTGGACCATGTGTTTGTATTATCACAAGAAATTATGAACATGGGAGAACAGTTTGACCTCTGTCCTCTGTGTCCGAGAGGTCGCTTGTGTTCCTGAAGCCCCTGTGTTTACATTGAGCCTGTCTGTCAATAGCTAGGAGCACTTGTTCATTGGAGATGGTGCGGGTAAGGTGGAGGCACCTGGAGGATGTGGTATGTTGCCGCCTTCACGAGGCTAAATAAATCTGTGTATGTAGGGGGGTGTTGAATAGATTGAGTAGGAGGTGAAAAGACCTTGGTGACCTGGAAATATGGGAATGGATTAAATAACCATTCAGGTGTGGATCAGTCAGAATACAACCAAATCTACATCTCTCCGCACCGACTTGTCACCCAGCCCCTCTCCTAATTTGCAGCTGAAGTCCACAGAACTGTCTTTGTCAGGTATCTGCCTGCCGGAACCTTCACCTCACCGGCAAATACTGCAGTTATTTGGGGATGACAAGGGAATCTGCTTCTACGTCTTGATCTTTAATTTTTTATGTCTTTCTCAATATGCATTCAGGGCTGACAGACTAACTGAGGACTCGTCACATGCCACTTTAGCCTGTCTCCCTGTGTATCTTCAGCCAACATTAAAAACACATATAGTAGTAATTAAGTCTGCTTTAGAAATCATTTCTTACTGTTAATGTGCTTTTCAGTTCCCTCAAGGAGATGCCGTAACTTGATAAATTATTCCGTTGGCAGCAGTTAACAACAACAGAACCCACATAATTGTAAACCCGTCCCTCGCTGGTACTTAGCAAAGTAATTATCCAGCTTGATTTCCTCACTTCAGAGTAAGGAGGCCGACGTGAGCAGATTTTCAGAAACTCTCCTTCATTCTGTCTTTTGGGAGGAGTCACTAGTCGCTTGAGAAATGAGAGCCTGAGATGATGGAGCCTTAGAGACAGAGCCTTGTTGCTTTAGAGCCTCACCTCCTGCTAATTTTCTTTGAATTTGGACTAGTCCTGAGGCCCTGTTGAGTATAAAGACCAAGAGAAGATCCTGAGTTTCCCTTTGTGATGAAAAAGTTTCTGTTTATTCTACTTCCATTTTGACTTTTTAAAGAAAAAAAACAGAATTATTCAGGGAAAAAATATTATATTATGTAAATAAAAGGAGACAGATGGGTTAAAGGGAGAAAAGACTATTTCCATTTTAGCTCAGCTTTGGAAATCTAGGCCAGCACTGATAAAAACTGAAGAAACACAGATTGAAACCAGATCTGTCTTACAAGAGAAACGGTGCAGGGTTAAGTCTTCGACACAGGTGGCTCTGACTGGAGAAACCACTCACCCAGCCATAGACGCTGCTTTTCTATTAGGCTTTTCCAGATTTGGGTTTTTTTTAAATAATTTAAGTCATCATTCATGAAAATGAATCACAAATGGTTTTTTATGTGACATTTGGAGGACGTTTCAAGGGATAAAACAGAGCTGCTAGACCCTTCACACTCATCCTGTATTTCTTATTCTCGACATTTTAAAACCTAAACTCTCACTTGCTGACATTTTCATTAGCACTTATTCCATGTTCTGGCTTTTAAATTTTAATGCCTGTCTTATAAAGAAAGAGAAAGTAGAGGCTTCTTAATCAGAAGTGTATTATTTTCAATTTACCATCTTCAAAAAAAAAAAGAGAGAGAGAAAGAAAGAAAGAAACCCTTGTTGAATAGTCATGACTGGGATGTAAAAGAGTCTTGGGAAACGTGATGAGATGGAGGGGACAAACACCGACTCTGTGTATCTGAGACACAATTTAATCAGACATTAAATCCTTTCGTACACTTTCTTTCCTTGAATGTGTGATCGATGTAACTCCACTGTCTTCTAGTTTTTTTTATTGTGATAAAATACGCATAACAGAAAATTCACCATTTTACCCATTTTTAAGTACCCAGTTCAGTGGCATTAAATAAATTCACATTGTCGTGGGATCCTCACCACCTTCCATCTCCAAACTGGAGCTCTGTCCTCCTCTAACAGTAACTGCCATGCCCCTCCCCCCGAGCCCCAGGTCACCACTGTTCTACTTTTGTCTCTGTGTATTTGACTGTTCTAGGTATTTCATATAAATAAGAGTCATACAGTATTTATCCTTTTGTGTCTGGCTAATTTCACTTAGCATAATGTCTTCAAGGTTTATCCATGTTGCAGTATGTATCAGAATTTCATTCTTTGCTAAAGCTTAATAAATCTCCACTGTATGGATCTACCACGTTTTGCTTATTCATTCATCTATCAATGGACACTTAAGTTCATGTCATCAGAGGTAATTTCATTTCTTCTTTGCCAATTTAGATGCTTTCTGGTGGGTTAGGAAATGTTCTCTCCTCTTCAATTTTTCGAAAAGTTGGAGAAGAGTATATGTAAGTTCTTTCAATGTTCAGTAGAATTCACTAATGAAGCCATCTGGCCCAGGGCTTTTTTTGGTCGAGGAGTTTTCGATTACTGATTCAATATCCTTACTAGTTATAGATCTATTCAGCTTCTCCATTTCTTCATGACTCAGTGTTGGTAGGTTTTGTGTTTCTAAGAATTTCTTCACTTCATCCATGTTATCAATTTGTGGGCATACAGCTATTCATAGTGGTCTCATAATCCTTTTTATTTCTGCGGAGTTGGTAGTAATTTACCCACTTTCATTTCTGATTTCAGTAAGTTGAGTCTTCTCTTTCTCAGTTAATCTTTTCTGTTTTGTTAATTTTTCCAAAAAACCAACACTTGCTTTCATTGACTTTCTCTATTGTTTTTCTCTTCTCTATTTTATTCATCTCCACTCTAATCTTTATTATTTCCTTCCTTCTGCCAGCTTTGAGTTTAGTTTGTTCTTCTTTTTCCAGCTCCTTAAGTTGTAAAGGCAGATTGTTGATTTGAGTTTTCTTCTTTTTTTTAATGCAAGCATTTTACAGCCATAAATTTTCCTCTTAGCACTGTTTTCACTGAATCCCATAAGTTTTAGTATGTTGTGTTTTCATTTAAATTTGTATCTTTAAGAGACAAATACTTGTATTTTCTAATTTTCTCTGTGATTTCCTCTTTGACTCACTGATTAAGAGTGTGTTGTTTAATTTCCACAAATGTGTGAATTTTCCAGTTTTCCTGCTGTTACTTATTTCCAATTTTGTCCTATCATAGTCAACAAAGATTCTTTGTATTATACCTGTCTTTTAAAATCTATTGAGACTTGATTTGCGGCCTAACATAGGGTCTGTCATAGAGAATGTCCCATGTGAACTTGAGAAGAATGTGTATTCTGTTGTTGGGCTAGTGTTCTGTATATGTCTGTTAGATCTAGTTGGTTTATTGTTCAAGTCCTCTATTTCATTACTTATCTTCTTGTCTGGTTGTTCTATCTATCATTGAAAGTTGGGTATTGAAGTCTCCAGTGATTATTTTAAAACTATCTATTTATCTCTTTAATTCTGTCAGTTTTTGCTTTGTATATTTTGAGAGTCTATTATTAGGTATGTGTTTATATATAATTTAATATATATGTCCTTTTTCTCTTGTAACCCTTCTTGATTTAAAGTCTCTTTTTTTCAGATAGTGGTATAACAACCCCACTCTCTTTGGTTACTGTTTGCATGGGATATCTTTTCCCATTCAAACTATTTATGTCTTTGGATCTAAAATGAATCTCTTTTAGACAGCATATAGATGGATCGTGGATTTTTCCTTATTCTGCCAACCTCTATTTTTTTGATTGGAGAGGTTTGTCGTTTTACACTTAAAGTAATTACTGATAATAAGGGATTTACTTTCGCCATTTGCTATTTGTTTTCTGTATACTTTATAGGACTTTTGTCCCTCATTCACTGCATTATTGTATTCGTTTGTGTTTAGCTGATTTTTTGTTGTGAAATGTTTTAATTCACTTTTCATTTCCTTTTGTGTATACTCTGCAGCTGTTTTCTTTGTGGTTACCATGGGGATTACATTTAACATCCTAAATTAAAACACTCTAATTTGAATTTACAACAACATAACTTCATCAGCATATAAAAACTCTGCTCCTGTTCAGCTCCATCCTCGCCATCTTCCAGTTACTGACATCACAAATTACATCTTTCTGCTCTGTGTTCAAAAACTTGGACTAATAGTCGTTTTTGATGCACTAGTCTTTAAACTCATGTAGAACATAAGAAATAGATTTACAAACCAAAATTACAATAATACTTATTTTAATATTTGTCTGTATATTTATCTTTTCCAGGGAACTTTATACTTTCATATGCCTTTGAGTTACTGCCTAGCATCCTTTCATTTCAACTTGAAGGACTCCCTTTGACACTCCTTGCAGGGCAGGTATAGTAGCAGTGAATCCCCTCAGCTTTTGCTTGTCTGCAAACGTCTTAGTTCCTTCCTCAGTTTGGAAAGACAGTTTTGAAAGAAAGCCGGATGTAAAATTATTGGTTGGCAGTTTTTTCTTTCAGCTCTTTAAATATATTATCCCACTACCTTCTGGCTTGCAAGGCTTTTGCTGAGAAGTCCTCTGATAATCTTCTAGAGAATCCCTTGTACGTGAAGAGTTCCTTTTCTCTTGCTGCTTTTAAGATTCTCGCTTTGTCTTTGGCTTTCAACAGTTTGATTACAGTGTGTCTCAATGTGGCTCTTTTAGACTTTATCCTACTTGGAGTTTATTGAGCTTCTTGAATTTGTAGATCCATATCTTTCCTAAAATTTGGGAAGCTTTCAGCCATTATTTATCCAAGTATTCCTCTCTCTCTCTCCCCTCCCTCTTTCTTTTTTTTCCTTCTGGGACCCCCCACAATTCATACGTTGGTCCACTTGATGCTGTCCCATAGGTCCCTTACACTTTGTTCACTTTTCTTCAATCTTTTTTCTTTCTATTCCTCAGAACTTGATAATTTCAATTTTCCTATCTTCAAGTTTACTCTTCCTTTTACCTGCTTAAATCTGTTTTTGAATTCCTTTAGTGAATTTTTCATGTCAATTATTATACTTTTCAACTCCAGAATTTCTTTTAAGTTTTTTATGATTTCTATCTCTTTATTCATATTTTCATTTTGTTAATACATTGTTTTCTTGACTTTGTTCACATCTTCCTTTAGCTGTTTAAGCATCTTTAAGCATCTAATAATCTCTTTGAGCATCTTTAAGATGGTTATTTCAGAGTCTTTATCTAGTAAGTCTGCCATCTGAGCAGGATGACAGACTTACTAGACAGTTTCTTAGGGACAGTTTCTGTCTGTTTGTATTTTCCCTTTGAATGGGTCATACTTTCCTACTTCTTTGTATACCCTGTTGTTTTTTGTGGGAAACTGGACGTTTGAATCTCATACTATGGTGTCTCTATTAATCACATTTTTTCCCCTCGCCCAGGGTTCGCTGTTTTGTTTTTGTTTTTAATAATTGTAGAGTGTTTCTGTACTGGGGATCAACCTGAGGTATAAACGTAAGGGTTTCTAGGGGGTTTCTGAGCCACATCTTTCCCTGGGTATGTGTAATGACTTCCTGAACGCTCCCTTTATGCAGTTGCTTTTGAATGCTCTAATCCTTAAGTACCTGGCTCTCAAAAGGGATAAAAGGGGGAGAGGAGAATGAAGGCAAAAAAACTTAAAGGTGCTCCTTCTTTAAATACCATGAAAGCCACTTCAGCCAGTGAGGGCTGCAGCAACAGCATCTGCCGCCGTGCCCACAGCTCCACAGTCAGAAGCAGCCAGATCGCAGGGTCCTGGTATTTGGAGGACAGGGTCCTCATTGCCCACCTGGCTCCTGCAGGTCACATGCATGCTGATCCGGGAACGTGGGCACAGCTGCCTGCCACAGGATCAAGGGTGGGGAATGGGTAGCCACCGCTGTACTAAGAGCCAGAGTTAACCAAAATTAACTGTGACTTACCATCCAAGCCTCCCCTGGAAGCTGCAAGCCTTCAGATGGACTCCAGAATTCCAAAATAGTTACATCAGACATTCTGCCAGTGCAGTTGCTGTCTAGAGAGGAAATGGCTTCCTGGCACTTCCTACTCACCATCTTCCCTGCCATTCCTGGGTTCTGTTTTTGGAAATCTGAGGAGAGAGCGGAGGCTTTCCTAGCTGCCCAAATCAGTGTTCATCTTTAAACTGCAATAACTTTACTAAGATACATCCTGGTATTGTATTCTCATTCACCTGATGTGGCCCATGGTAGCCCTTTCAGTGTATAGATTCACGTATGTTTAAGCGTATAGATTCAAAATGTTCAGGAAAGGGTATCTTTTATTATATATACAGGTATTTATTTTGTTTTACTGTTTTGTTTTTTCTCGGAGACACTAGTTACGTATTTGGTGAATCTCCTTCTCTAATCTTTCCTTAAAAATTCTTGTTTTATTTCAATTTTACTTTGCTAGAATTTTTCATTTTTATCTTTCATGTCTTTTGCTCTGTATTATATACTAGATCTGTTCTCCCTTTCTGCTCCCTCCAGTTTCATCTTCATTCCTGTTACGTTTTATTTTTCCTTCTACATGTGGTTTGTGTTCTGCCTCTCTTCCTGTTAACTTGCTATCTCTTCTTCAGATGATTGCATTTCTACCTTGTGTAGAAATGGCTGAGCTCTGAGTTTCTATTTTCCTTTTATTTTCATAAATAGGAAAGGCCGTGGTGTAAATAACTTTTCAGAAACAGCCTATCTGTAATGCGTCGAATTTTGTAAAGAACAAGTTTTAGGTTCCACGTGCAGTGCTCCATGATGGGAAGGCTGGTTGCAGGTGGAACACACACCATGGTGGGAAGTGGGATTTAATCAGTTCAGTGAGCCCACTGCTGTTTTACTTCAGTTCTTATTTATTTAACAAATGTGATAAATTCCTATCCATGCACATAAGCAGAATTAATAATGACAGGAGGTAGGGATTAGGACATGCTCACTTTCTTAACAGCAGCCCTTTTTCGTAGGGAAAGAGATCATTCTGGGTTTGTGACTAAATTTCATTTGTTTGGAGGTGAAGTTGTTCAGCTTTACTGTCAGGTGCTTTCTCTTCAACAAGCTGATTTCACTGTTTCCTGAAGGCCCCCTTGTGAATTAATAGCAACCAGAGATTGCCTTCTTTCTGTATTATTGTTTTCATCGGGCTTATTCCTTGCAAAGAGACACAGATTCCTTTGGGTAAAAGATTCTCAGGCATCTGTAACTAGGCACTTAAGTGAGACCAGAGTTATAAGGCCATTGCCATCTTAGGAGGTTTATTTTCTGTAGCGGGAATGGAAATTTGAAGGCCCAGCAGCTGGCAGTACACATAACCTTCCCACCATCCTGAACTTAGTTTCTAAACAAGAACCCTTGGGGGTCCTCTCCCAGCAGCCCTCCATCACATCACTATCATGATGATTTTCTTAAAATCCTCATCTGATCACCTTACTTCCCTGCTTAAAAGCCGCTCCTGGCTCCCCACGGCCAAAGGGACAAAGCCAAACCCCTCCGAGCGACTCTCAGAGGCCTCAACCTGAGACTCACTGTGTCTTCTGGGGGTACCTCTGACAGCTCCCAGTTAGAAACCGCAAGCCGACCTCACTGCCACTGCCCTGTGGTCGTGCCTCTTCCCCAGCCGGATGGCGAGACCCCTCTGCTGCCTCGTCCCCTCGTCCTGTCCCCACCTCCAGCGGCGTCCGCCCAGCACTTTGCTTGCCCTGCACTGGGGATGCTCCAAGTTAATTTCGTTTGCTCCATAGCTTGGCAAGTATTTATTGAGCTCCTAATAGGTGCCAGGCCTTCAGGGAGAATCAGTCTTATTGTTTGGAAGGGTCCTGGGGTTATAACCAGCCTACGTGACTTTTAAGGCTTTGCTTCTCGAAGTCTGGTCACCAGGGAGCTTGTAGTAACGATAGAATCTCAGCTCCCCGCCACCCATTCTGCAGTAGCCAGACGCCCACGAGAGCCGCATCGCACGGCCGCGTGAGAAGCTCTGTCCTGAGGCTCTCAGACAGTCAAGTTGGGTGGGTGTGTTGCTTGCGTTGCTTGTATGCTTGCTTTACAGTGGTTGTAAACCTATGGGTTTAAATTGTCCTTCATGTAACAAAGTCTTTTTGACGGCTTGTTAATATAAGTTATACTCTTCGGTGCCGGAGAGCACCACTAAATTACAAATAAGCAAATGCAGATTTATCTCTACTGTTCAGACATTGCTCGTGTTTCCTTCTGCAGATATTTATCCAGTTGTCCTCGCAGCCAGGGTATTTCCGCTCGCTCACACATTGTAAATTGGTATTTGTAGGCTTGGCTGCGCAGGGGCTTGTGTGGCCAGCACAGATTTTACATAAATGTTTAATTCGTTGCAAGCATTTAAAAACCAAGAGGTTTTCACATGAAAACCCAGACTTCTGCCTTCTCTTGAAAATCGGGCAGCCCTGGGCTCACCTTCCTGATGGCACAACAGGCTGGCCCTGGGGGATCCCCTCCTGCAAGTTGGGGGCGTGCTCACCGGTTCACCCGGCCCCCCACCTCGCCGGCCCCTTTGCTAGGCCTGCTCGGCCTCCCGGACCGTGCAGCCTGAGAACCCAGGCAGGAGTTGGAGGCACCAGAGCTGACCCTGCCTCGGGGAGTGTGCGCCTTTATAGTTCCCTTCAGGGTCTCCGTGCAGACAGGAGGAGAGAAGAGAGCGGGACAGGTGGTGAGGGTAGAGATATGGCCCTAGGCTAGCGATTCTCAGCCCTGGTGACAGGAATTTGTAAAAGCACCACTGCCCACTCCCCATCGGCACCCCCAGAAAGTCCGACTTAATTGGTTTGGGCATCACCAGATTTAAAAGTCTCCACAGGTGATTCTAATCTGGCTTGAGAACCACGAAGCTAGCGCATCCACATAACTTGCCAAAAAAAGTGGAATATGCCAAAGTGAAGGGAAAAAATCTATGCATACATATATACGTATACACACACGTACATCGACAGGATTTCCACTGACGCCTCGTTACTCTGGACGTGGGTAACTCCAGAGTATTGGATGTTTTGTCTAATGGCCTGCCATTTACTTTTCTTATCTATACGAAGAGCTGGCCAAGCAAATAAGTACTATGAGCAAGACTGCTTTAAAATGCTTTAGAGCAACTCGCTTTTCTCTTTTTTAGGATTTAAATTCAAATGCCCGCTTGAGCTAAATATAATTTAAATTCTCTATTACAAAAGCAAAAATTTGGAGGATATCAGCAAGCACTGTGAATATATCATACAGGGCCCCTCCGACAATCGTAATTGCTTTTACTGCATTGTCTATTATCACATAGCCTAAAATTCTACCAGTACGTTAATTACTTTAGACTAATGTTTATTACTGTTGGAATTCAGCTGTTTATGCCACAGAAGTGTTCATCCGAGGATGTCATTAGAGAGAGAACTTCCTCTAATGCTGCAGCGTTGATGGAAGCTCTCCCACCCCGCCCTAGTCCACAGATTTGCTGATGGCCTGCAACACTCTGGCCAGTGAAACCCCTGCAACTTCAGGCAGATTCTCCTGATGAGGGAGTCTGACAATCACCAGAGCAATTCGGGCGATGACTGTGTGCAAGAAACTTCATTATTTCTAATAGCTGATGGTGGTTTAATATTTTAATGTAATTATGCTTGATTATATATTGTAAGACGCCTTGGCCAGGCTTTGGATCTGGGTCTAAGTAAAATACAGCTAATGGAAAATGCCCTTCCCGTTTTTTTTTTCTTTTTTTAAACCAGGAATTAAGTCCTAAAGTGAAACTGAATGCAAATCCAACAGGCAGTCTCTTGCTGGAGAAAATATTGGTGTAATATATTTGAATGGCCTAGTTTATCAGCTCACTTGGCTAAAATCATACACTGGTTTAGAATTATTTCAGAGTGGTTATTTCTCACCTTTCCCCTAACCTACTTTTGGTCATTTCTGATTTGTTTTATGAGCTTTTATCGAAAGGCAGTCAAGCGTGGCGGAGATACAGAGAGACGTATATCAAATACTGTCATTTACTGTGATCATCGTTAAAGAGGGAGGGGGAGGGGGAACTAATGCCAGGATGAGGCTGGGGTCTCAGTCTGGCTCATCTGTGCTGCCCACTGTGCGCGGACACCCCACTGGACACTCACAGCAGGAACTGACATACAGCCCCTCCTGCCTGGCCCATCCATGTAGCGAAGCAGCAATGTGCTTCCGACGGTGACATTCCCACACTCCTGGGAGGGCGGTGTCAGCAGCCAGGGCTGGACTGACGGAGGGCAGTGGAGAGGCGTTAAGATTTACATGAATTCCTTAAGGCTTCACTTTCATTCTGCTTTGGAGAAAGAAGCCCATTTGAGAGTATCCTTCGCTCCCTCTGCGGAGTCCTCGTCTCTCCCTGGAGACAGCAAGAAAGCCAGAAAGAAGGGAGCAGCGTGCGGGCCGCTCAGACCCTTCCCCACCCCACTGAGGCGGTTTCCCTACAAGGGCCCCCGAGACGTGGCACCTGAAGCCCGACAGCCAGACTCAGGCCTCAGCGAAGGCCCCAGAAACAGAGGGGCCGCCCTGCCTACTCACGAAAGGAGATGCCCATCTGCTCTTTCACCTGGGAGTCACCTGCTCTCTGGCTGGAAGGGAGGGTCGAAAACAAAAAGAAGGGGTCATTCCTATCATTCACATAGTGCTACCCCATCCAAGCCATGTAATTCCCTTAACAATCCTGTGTTGTTACTAACTCACACCATTTGCCAGTGGAGAAATCTGAGGCTCTGGAAGTCACACGTCTAGACAAGCTGCCCACGGCGAGTGCACAGGGCAGCCTGTTGCCGAGTCCACGGCTCTGTCCCCGCGTCACAGCAGCCCGGTCACAACCGCAGGCAGCTCCTGACGGAGGACAGGCACTCTTTGGCTCAGAACTGTTAGTTTTGCTCTTAGCAGAATTTAACAGTGCCTTTTTTTTTTTTTTGCGGTACGCGGGCCTCTCACTGTTGTGGCCTCTCCCGTTGCGGAGCACAGGCTCTGGACGCGCAGGCTCAGCGGCCATGGCTCACGGGCCCAGCCGCTCCGCGGCACGTGGGATCCTCCCAGACCGGGGCACGAACCCGTGCCCCCTGCATCGGCAGGCGGACTCTCAACCGCTGTGCCACCAGGGAAGCCCAACAGTGCCTATTCTGAAATCTTTCCTTAAGAGCACATTGTAAAGTTTAGAAAAGGAAAAAAAGAAAAACCTTACAGCCACCAGAGATGAAGAGGGGAGATGCAAACTCCCACGAGAGGCTCCCAGGGAATGTTTATTAAAGGTCGCCTCATTTGTGATGCTGCAGGCGAACACAGACACATCAACGTTGTAGAGCTGAGAAAACAACATGAGGCTGATGGGAAGAGTGGTGAGGTGGATGAGAGTCAGGGGCCAGCTTTGATCCCCCCCTGTGTGCTTTGCTGGCCCTGGGACTGGGCACAGATCTGGACCCCCAGCACCTCCCTAGGCTGTGTGGAGCTCAACCACCACGGCATAGGAGCTGCACTTCTGACCCGGGAGGGATCTCCGGTGAAAGGTGTTCGCGTTCATGTGCCTTTACTGGTCCATAGTTGGAGTGGAGCAGATCAAAGGCTGCATCTCCTTCAGACTCTTACTTTGTTCTCTGGGGCCCCAGCTGTGCCACCAACACCACTTCTGTGAATTGGCTGCTCTCTCTGACCAGGTCACTCTTACTTGCCAGACCTAAGCCAAGACGGCGTGATGGCACCCCTGGCTGCCGGCTGGCCCTATGGACGGCGCGCACACTCAGTCACGTGGACGCTCCGCGGCATCCACCCCCCGACCCCGACCACAAAATCCATCCCTTGAATTAGCCTGTCTCCTGGGGTGCGTATGTAATGCGCCGCACCCCTCCCGCCCCCCGCAAACCCCTTACTCTAAATCCACTCTGTTCTGTGTCCTCTACCCTGTTCTCCTGTGCTCTAAACTTGACCCCATAGGTGTCACACCTCAAGGCCTAACTCCTACATCCCAGGCAGGTAAATAATTCCTCCTCAGGGATTCTTACTAAACCTTCCTCTCCAGACCGGCCTTTGCCTGTGTGTTGGTAATATTCCTCTATAACTTAAACGCCCATCAGTCCCTTCGTTAGACAGAGTAATGTCGAGGTCAAGGGAGGCCAGGAGGCCAGACCGCCCAGCTGCGAGTCCGCTTTCTAGCAGGTTCTTAGGCAAACTCCACTTCCTCTTTGTGGCTTAAAACGGGGCCTGGTGCTTGCTGCTGCCTGAGGGCTGGGCCTTGTGGGGTGGGGTCAGCTTGGGGAAGCAGAGGGGAAGAGGACTGAGCTTTAGCAGTTGGGGGCAGGGCGAGCTGAGCGTCTCACCCAGTATTTGATAGGCCGCTCGTTACCCACGATGTTGTCTCCGCTCCAGGGCTGTCACAGGTCGGCCTTAACTGGATTCGTCTTCTGGTCCCCACTGAGCCCCGTATCGCCTGTCAGGTTATTGCCTTCGGTTCAGTCCATTATGTTTTTCCTTCCCAGCTGTGTTTCTCCTTTGTGTCTTCACCCGTCTGCCCAGCTCTGTCATTTGAATTTAGAGTAGGTAAGAGCTTTCTACTTAAACTTCAGAGCAGTTTATAAATAGGCTGCTTAGTTTCAGCCAGCAGGTAAAAGCTTTCGCCAAATTGTTTCTCCTCCCTGCAGCGCTGTTATCTGGAGCTCCCAGAAAGGAAAAGTTGCGAATTACATTTTCCTAGTCATCAAGGCAGCATAATTTGAGGCCCAACCAGCAGTTTTCCTTTTCCCCACCTAGAATTTACCAATATGATTTGGGCCACTAATCTACACCTGTAAAATGTTTTCTTCTGAGAAAAAACTCTCCTAAGGACGCTTAGATCATTACCCATGATTCAGGAAAACCAAAGGCCAAAAATCATTTAGAAACAAGGTTCAGATTCACTCAGTGCAAATTATTTTAGCTTATTAATTAATTTTCTCACCAAGAAACGCACGGAAGCATAAGCAACAATAGCTAACCTTTGAAAGAATAACATGCAGAGATGAGGAGTGGGAAAGGGTTCCCTGGAATTCTCCCCTTCCTGTTCAGAGTCTGAAATAGAATGGCATTTCCCCCAAATAGTTATGTGGGGAACGTCTGGTGTTGTTACGGTTACACGGTGAAGTGTGTTTAACATTTTCTTTGGACTTGCATTCAACCGTCATCATCTTCCACTTTGAATGACTCGGTGGGAACCCCTGAAAAGAGGAGGCCATGAGAATGGCTGACGAGCAGCCATTTGGGGTGGTTTATTAAATTGGCAGCAACGGATCTGAGGTGGGCGCCGTTCTAGGAGAAGGTGGAGCTCAGTGATGGGGTTCAGCGGTACTTTCATCCCGCAGACTTGTTGCCACAATGATTTATCCCTGCATCCCCCAGAGTGTGACACGGGTGTGTCCTAGTAGAGGTACACGGCCTTAAACAGAGTTTAACAGATCTCGCTGCCCAGGTTAGAATAGACCTCTGCTGCAGCGCAGCCTGACCGCGTGATGGAGGAGTGTCCGGGGTGGGGACGCTGGCCATAGGGAGACCTGGGCCAGGAGGGAGGGCTCCTTCCCTGAACGCGCACAGGTGACGTGGGAAGCAGGAGGGGCCGTCTGGCCTCAGAAACGTGCTGTTTTTCATTTATTTCAGGCACATTTTCCATCACTGCCATTTGTCCTCTGTCAGCATTCCATCTTGTTCCCCGTATCTTCTCTTGCAGATGGTTTATTGGAGGCGCTGCAGAATGTTTCTAAATGTTACGCGTCCCAAGAGCAGGGCTTTGAGGGCGTGCTGACAGCTCACCTGAGCGGGTCTTCTCCACACACCGGCTCTCTTCATCCCTAACGCCGCTGTGCCTTTAAATCCGCACCCACCCGCATAAACACACAGATCTTGGCATCTTGCCTTCCATAGTGGATTATTAAGAGAAGGATTTGGTTGGTAACCACCTTACTCCCGTAATTCATTACCAGTGATGGGTAATCCTGTGACCAAACAATCCACCACTTTCAGTCCTTCAGACACAGTCTCATTCTCGTGACTTCCACAGGGTGTTCAGTGGAAGGTAGCCTTTCCGACAAGATCCCTGATCCCGAAGGCAGTCACTCCTGCAGAGCCGAAAAGCGGTGTCATTTACTTGAGAAGGGGGCTTACCCTGTCGTCACAAAGTCCCCTTCATGTGGGAGCTGAGGCTCCATTTACAACAGACTGTCTGCCTCTCGTATGCGCAAGTCAGGGCTCCCCTAACAGACCCGTCAGTGTCTCTTATGTCTGTCCGTGCTCTGAGGTAAGCGGCCCGAGGAGACTGCCATCTACCTGCCGAGGCGATGCAGCCCAGCCCACGTCCTCAGGTGCCCCTTGGTTGTTGCTGGAACGTCTGATATGATAGCTTTGGAATAGTTACTTAGAAGTTTCCTGGAGATACTTGCCTAGTAGGTACTTTTACTGATACGTGTAAAATATATAATTTCCAAATTGTGTACCTTTTGATATAATCACATAAATGGAAAACAATAGTCAATTAAGTCATTCCAGGAAAAATCATACTACCTCTTATCCCATCACATTCCGACCTCTCTACACAGGCACGTGATAGATGCCAGAGATTTGATCCAATCTCTTGCACTTTTTAAAACTGGAAATTACAGACAGACTGTCATTTCTGCCAGATATTAGGAATGTGTAAAATTAGCATCTAAGTCAAATGTATACTGTAAATGCAGTAGGATCATAAACGTTCCTTTCTGAGCTTTAATTTATCCTGGCTAGGTTTTCCAACAGCAGAGAGCATAGTTTTCAGTCTGTACTTTCCCAAAGCACGTGATGGGCTGTGTGCCCGGCGTGTTCGGGCCCCTGCAGACCCCGTGCAGCCCAGTTCCTGACTGGTTCCGTGGGTTGTTCTGGTTCCAGGCTTCCACAGGGGATTCTAATGGAAGGATGTGGATTTCAGGCGGCAGAGGCCCCGCTTGCCTCCTGTGCTGAGTTATTATCAAAAACAGCCTCTGACTGTGCCTGCAGCTCGGGGGTGGGGGTGGGGGGGTTGGAAAATCAGCTCAGCACGCAGGACAAAATGAGGAGGAGAGATGGCTCAAGGCCAGCTGTTCAGGCATGTGGGACACACATGTGAGGGCAGGGTGGCAGCTGTTGGGGGAGGGGGAAGCCTGCACAGGTCTGCTCCGGTGGGGGGTGGAGGTCTCCACTGGCAGGGCTCCCACTTTGCAGAGGAAGGTTGGAATGCAGAGTGTCGTGGCCAATCAGATCCCTTCATTATCTCTCTGCCTCGTAGTTGCCAGGTGCTCATTCCTGCCGCTTACATGGTTGGAGGGTTTTTTTCCTTTCCTGTTTTCCTAAAACACACACACATACACACACACACACACACACACACACAACCTGAGAATAGTAAAAGCTTTCCACTTTCTTGAATGCTAATAAATTGGAAAAGGGGTCATATATGTCATCTGTGCATATTGACATCGAGGGATTCAAGGGGTGTTTAGGGAGAGAAGATAGAAGACTGAAAAGAATAGCCTTTGAATGGCTTAGAACCGAGTTTCCAACAAGACTTGAATCACATGAAGAAGACTATGGAGAGACTGCGTGTTTTATCAAGCTCCAGAGAAAGTAGCTTTTCTTAAGTATTGGTATAACATTTCTTCCTATAATCCTAATAATTTTCAAAGAAAAGACTGAAGTCTATAGAATACCAGCATTATTAATTTCTTCTTACAAGGAGGACTAGCCTCAACATCGCTTTGTTTTGCCCTCACTTCTTCCAGTCTTCAGCCCTCTGTGCTCCCTGTTATCAGCAGGTGAGACCAGGCCAAGGAGCCCAGAGGACTCCATGGGGCTGAGATGCCCTTTGGGTCCGTGTGTGCAGGGCGACAGGCAGGAGGGGTCGCTCAGAACACGAAGCCCTGGGGAAGTCTGGCGCGCGGGTGCAGACCCCGGCGGGGGGAAGACGGGGGGCAGGGATGAGAATCAAGCCCCAGCCTCCAGCCGCAGCCTCTCCCAGGTGCATCCCTTCGGCTTGTTTCCCTGAAAACAAAGAAAACATTGGAAATACGTACAACTCCTAAAAAGAGAAAATATCCCATAAGCTGCTTCCTCATTGAATTTGCCCAAAAGTCCAATGTGGAAAGTGAGATGTGAAATACTAGTGTCTTTATGTGTTTTCAACAACAAAACAAGGATCACAAGTAAAATATGTCATCAACACCTAAGAGGGGGCGCGGTTTTAATTCACGGGGGCGGCCCAGCTTCCGCCAGGTCCTCCCCCTCCCAGAGCAGACCCTCCAGGGCTGCCTTGGGCTGGAACAGCTCCCCCGGGACCACTCTCCGATGGGAGCACAGAGCCCTGTGACAGCATGCCGGCCCCGGGACATGCAGATCAGTCACTCGGGCCCTAGGCTGCAGACTCCTGTTTCTGATTCTCTCTGTGACACGTCCGCACCTCCACGAGGGGGACCCTTGGCACGGCCTGGTGCAAGCATCTGTGCTGAGCATCTTGCCAAGGAAGGAGCAGCTCTCCTGCCGGAGCCGAGAAGGACGGGCAGCCGCGTGCGTGCCCAGGCGGCGGGCGGACCCTCGGCTTGCTCACCCAGGACGGCAGCCTCCTCTCACCTCCTGGCAGGCTGAGCGCCATCCCGGTCCTTCCAAAGCTCCCAGAGCATCTCTGATGAGGTCCACTTGGGTCCTGGGTCGACTCCCTGTAAGCACGTTCATTTTGAGTTACATCCGACCATGCTTCTTCCAGAGATCTGTCTGGAGACAGATGGGTCTTAGTCGGTTTCCCTTATTAAGAAGCAACCCTGTCTTCCCAAGAATGACCCCCAAGTGTCACTTCTGCCTCCCCTTCGGACAGAAATGTAAAGGCAGTGACAGAAGGAACCCGCTTCTGAAGGACAGGAGGAAAAGAACCCCGCCAGGGTGGAGGGCTCTGCAGTCGGCATCCCAGCCCTGCGTCGGAATCACTTTTGCCAAGTTATTGATTGGGTCTGAGACTGTTGGCGTTATCTGTAAAAGAGGCTCATCGTACCACCCCCATGAAGTCACGTGGGGTAAATAAAATCAAGAGTAAAAGCTTGTTGGGCTTCCCTGGTGGCTCAGTGGTTAAGAATCCGCCTGCCAATGCAGGGGACAAGGGTTTGAGCCCTGGTCCAGGAAGATCCCACATGCCGCGGAGCAACTAAGCCCGTGCGCCACAACTACTGAGCCTGTGCTCTAGAGCCCACGAGCCACAACTGCTGAGCCCGCGTGCCACAACTACCGAAGCCCGGGCACCTGGAGCCCATGCTCCACAACGAGAGAGGCCACTGCAATGAGAAGCCCGCGCACCACAACCAAGAGTAGCCCCTGCTCGTCACAACTAGAGAAAGCTCACATGCAGCCACGAAGGCCCAATGCAACCAAAAATAAAGAAATTTATTTTTTAAAAAAAGAGTAAAAGCTTGTCCCCTTGGTCCCCAGCTGGCCCCAAGTCTGGAGCCCATGGTCCTGGAACCCTGGCTGCATCCCGTGTGTGCCGTTGGTCATTCTGACTGAGTGTTCCTGGACGGCAGGCACGGAGCTGTGCCCCGGGCACGTGGGGCGTCACCGCGAGCCTAGGAAACCGAGGAATCCTCTCTCCAGATCTGACCTGGGGATTCTCTGATCAGGTTGAGGACCCACAGAACCTTTGCTTTGACAGTGCGACCGGCAGCTGGGAAGAGGGCAGGACAGGGAACGAGGAGGCAGGTCCGGCAGAGTGTCACTTGTGGCACGTCCATGGTGGGCGCTTCAGCTTCCCATCAGGCAGGAGGGTCTGTTCTTCTGCCCCTTCCCACGACCTATACCTGCCTTGCCACTTGTCAGCAAACACCTACGGAGCACCTTCTATGGGCCAGGTGCCGTGCTGGTGAGCTAGAGAAATAGCACCAGGCATCTGCCCCCCAGAGGTCGGCCGGCCGTGTAATGTTTTAAGGTTTGTGCTTGCATCAGTTCACTGCCCTCCCAGCCTCCAAGTGATAAGAGCGCAGCTGGCAGACCGGCCTGGGCTTTGGCCCCGGTCGCAGTGTGCTGCCAGCCTAGGAGCAGGGACCACCCGCTGCCCTCGGCTCGGGGGGCTTCGCTTCCAGATCCATTTGCCTCAAGGATGTGCTACCATCCACTGCTGGAGTTAAAGTTTCTCCATGCACAACAGTGTTTTCTGTACATACGTAAAGATGGCAGGGGCCTCCCATTTGTAACTCCAACCCAACAGGGCTCGTTCTTTGGTAACTACCCGCGGAAGAGGCAGGGAGGTCCCAGGAAGGGGAGGCCGGCTTTGAGAAGAGCAGCTCCAGTTCTCGGTCAAGTTGATACTAGTGTTCATTCAATTCTGGTCTCACCTTTGCAAGTGAAGGAAAACAGTCTTGCAGAGGATTGCAAAAAAAAGACAAGACATACCGGGTGATTGGGATGTAGTATTCAATCAAAAGAACTTAATTAATGATGTCTCGAGCTGTGTGAAGCAGATATTAAACTAAAAGGTCGCCCTTTAGCCATCAAAAAACATGCTGCCCTGAAGTCTTTTGTTGTATGACTAACACATCAAAAGTTAACATGGATTTTGCTGCATTTGTGTTAAAATGAAACCAGGGAATATCTGCTTCTCGCATACCAGATTAAGGAGTAAGAGTCCAAATCACAAACAATTCCCAGCCTTTTCAGTAATGAGTGTACTTGGCTAATGAAAGCCCACAGGATGGAAACTCATTGTTTACTGGCACAGACTAAGTTAGCATTTGCCACTGCATTACTTGTCTCTGCAGTAAAATTCCTTAGATGGTCCAACAGCCCTATCAGGTGGCAGGCACCTGTGCTGCTGGGTACCACGTGTCAGGTCTGCGTCACCCCCTGGGGATGTGAGGCTGCATTGCAAATGACTGCCCTTGAACCGATGCTCCACTCACACGGAGTTGCAGAGCAAACAGACGATTTCCATAGAGGGCAGCAAGGTGGGGATCCTATGGGAGGCACCCCGAGGAGGCAGGGCTCATCCCCCAACGGGCTGGGAGAGGGCTGTGCACAGGGGAGAGGCCTGAGGGCCTCGTGCCAGGGAGCCCTGAGCCCCTGGGACTGGGAACCGATAGACTTGACTCCTGGGATTCAAGACCCCTTAAAAGAGTGTTTGCTACAGAGGACCAAAAGAAGCAGCTAAAAGCCCGCCCTCGGGCCCAGAAGCAGGAACACTAGATCCCTCCCTGCGGGGAGGGCTGGGCCCTGCTCTGCGAAGTGTTCCTTGCTTGCTCAGTGACTTACTCCATCGGGATGTGGCTGTGTCTGGCAGCACACACCTCAGAAGGCACCTGTGTGGATGGAGCCTGGGCCAGCAGGTGCAGGCGGGCGGGAGAAGCACCCTGAGGCGGCCCCCGAAGGAGGGAGGAGGAGGCTTAAGATCCCGGGACGGGGCCAGGGAGGAGGGACAGACGAGCTGGGGGAGAGCTGGAGACGCCGGGTGGTGCTGAGGGGGGACCGCGGGGGAGGGCGGCCTGCGGTGGGTGGACGAGAGCAGGTCCCTGCTTTTCACTGAAAGAGGGGGCCTGGCCGAAGAGGAAGGTCAGTGGATTCTGAGCACAGGTCCCCGGTGGTAAAGCCCAAAAGGTGGGGCTTCCAAGGAGCCCAGGCCTCTCCGTGACCACCTGGAGACCTGTAATGACGCTTTAACCGAATATATCCGAAATATCGTT
Source organism: Phocoena sinus (assembly GCF_008692025.1). Classification (NCBI taxonomy): domain Eukaryota; kingdom Metazoa; phylum Chordata; class Mammalia; order Artiodactyla; family Phocoenidae; genus Phocoena; species Phocoena sinus. The sequence goes on along the minus strand of NC_045776.1, from coordinate 57,031,753 downwards.
TCAACATGTGAATCAAGATGTGAGAAACGATTAAGGAGGTATTTTACTGTCTTCCTTTTTGTACTAAGTCATCAAAATCCAGGATGGAGTTTACACTGCCAGCACCTCTCTGTGTGCACCGTCCACCGCTCAGGTGGCTGCAGGTGGCCCGCGGGGAAGGGACAGTGTGCAGGTGTAGACCATCCAGGGCACTTCGTCCCACCTGTGATTCAGGAGCTGTTCCCACGAAGGCCCAGAAAGTTGTCTCGCCGATCGTGTTGGGCTCCTCTTGTTCTGTTTCTCACTTTTGTTTCGGGGAACAAATGGAAAAGAGGAGGGTCTGAGTCCAATACCATCAAAATCAAGAGAAGATGATACAGCCCAGGCATGAAGTCTCCAAGCATGATAACTACAAAGACCTTGAAACTCGGTGATCGTGGGGAGAAGAGGCATTGCCAAGTGCAGGGCCTGACTCTCCCTGCTTCTGCGGCGGAAGTCACCACGGGAGTAGCACGCCCACCGCAAAGGGAGCAGATGCTCAGTCGGTGCCGGGTAAACTGATGAAAGCCAGCGGCTGTCCCAGACTAAACAGCCGGCGACAGGCATCGTGGAATTGGATGTTGGGACCCATCGCCATTTTATTTTGTACTCCCTCCTCTTTGGAATGGAGAGCACGGTGGAATTCCTGCCCCTTTCACTGAAGAGGGTGCTTGTGAAATAGCCCCTGTTTTTAGTGGGATTAAAAATAACTCGAGGCCCAGCCATGCAGCCTCTGGTTACCATTTTTGACTCACTTGCTTCAGTTTTGTTGTGTGAGCCTTTGTCAAGAAACAGCCGTGTTTTTAAAGAGCATTTCCATAAAGGGTTTTTCTCCTCCGGCGCGTAGAGCAGAAGTGAGAAGGACGGAAGGACGAAGAGAGGGTTAGCGAAGAGCTCAGGGACCCGCTTTCATGTTTTTTTCAGATGAATTAAAATCCTTTAGTCTCTAAAGACTTTTTTAGGTCTGGAATCTGGAAGCGCCCTGTGCTGTACACCAGGCCATGGGTCTGTTAGGTCCTTTCACCCTAAAAGCCGCCCCTGAGTCAGTCACATGCCATCCAGAGCTGGCCCATCCAGCTGTGCATGGACTTGCAGAAGATGGCCTGCATGGGCTGGGGTCTTCCGTTCAAGGGCAGATAATAGCACTCACCACGGAGACCTGTGTCATCAAGGAGTCAGCTGGATTCCAAGCGAGTTACTGCATCTGCAAGAAAGGTAATGACGTAGCGCTTTGGGAGGTGGAACTATTTATTCACTCCTTTCCGAGGGCTGCTGGATGGACTCAGACCCCCGGCCAAGTCTTGATGCTCTAGTCGGGGCCTCCCTAGATCCTGCAGCTGGACACAGAGTTGAACATGCTGGCCATGGGCATTTGAGAGTGCTGCAGGTCTCAGAGCACCTTGACTGAAGTCATTAAACACTTCATTCTATTTTTTAAGGCATAAAACCCCAAAAAAAAAATACCCAGGGAGAGAAAAATAGCACAAAAATTCTTCCAACCAAACTGTTCTACAAATGGCAAACCACCGAGGTGACAAGCATTCCATGCTGTTTTTTGGAAGGGGAAATACATCTATCTTATGTGTAGGCATATCCTTGTTTATTGTCACTCACACATTAGTGTTAGAGGCAAAGCCAGGATTACACATACATTTCATTTTCTGATGCAAAAGGCATTTTGATTAAGTAAACTGCTAAGACCTCCAGTGGTCGGGCTGCTTCTGCAGGCTGAATTTTCTTGGCTGACTCTTAGGGGAGCTGGGTAGGAGGCACTGCTGCAGTGAGGAAACACAACTGGGAAACGCCCAGAAAGAATCCCGCTGCACACAGAGCTGGAAGCTGGGCCCGGTGGGTGAGATGTATGTATGTTACCCAGTTAGGAGAACCTTCCTGCCCTCTCTTCTTGGTGGGCATCCTTTCCTAATCTAGAAGGCTCTGTTTATTCAGAGTGCCCCAGGATAGAATCATCTGATCCTTTTGATTTTATGAGAATACAGTAATACCTTCATCACAGGCTCACGAGCTTTAATTTATTTACAACGATGTAGTGACGTGAGCCATGCTGGGCTCGGTAAAAAGCTAAAATCGGTGTGTTCATATTCGATAAAAAAAAATGTATGCAAAATTTTCAGTGGATATTTTCAAAAGTCTAATTTTATGCACAGAATTTAAAATAATGCAGATCACCCCACATTCTAAAGTCTGTCAAGAGCCACATAATTTCAGAGCTGGCAGGCTGAGCGTGTGTTCGCAGTATGATCTGTTGCCACACGTGGGCACCGGTTTGCCTGGGAGACAGATGCCCGCCTTCCGTCGGCCTCGGCCAGGGGATCCATGCGCACCAGGACTCCACAGATGACTTTGGTGACCCCTGCAGTGTCATTCCAGGGCCACTTGGGTGTGAGATCTGAATGTGGCCCTGAGGATCCTGAGTTTCAGTCTGAATTTCAGCTTCCATAGGTTTTAGGCACATCCAGCCACAATGGCTTTGGAAATCTAAGTCCCCACCTTCACTATCGTCACAACTTAGAGTATCTCTGTATCTTGTAACGTTACAGTGGTCCCTCCTCAGCCGTGTTTTTGCTATCCATGGTTTCAGTTACCTGTGGTCGACTGTGGTCCAAAAATATTAAATGGAAAATTCCAGAAAGAAACAATTCATACGTTTTTAATTGGGTGCTCTTCTGAGTAGGGTGTTGAAATCTCCCACCATCCTGCTCCCGCTGGGGACGAGAATCATCCCTTTGTCCCACCCTTTGGCCACTTAGTATCCGTCTCACTTACGGATCTACTATCGTGTTATCGAAGTGCTTGTGTTCAAGTGACCCTTACTTTACTTAACAGTGGCCCCAAAGCACAAGATAGTGATGCTGGCAATTGGGATGTGCCAGAGAAATCATAAAGTGCTTCCTTTAAGTGAAAAGGTTAATATTCTCAACTTAGTAAGGAAAGAAAAAAGATCGTATGCTGAGGTTGCTAAGATCTCTGGTAAGAACGAATTTTCTCTCCATGAAATTGTGAAGAAAGAAAAGAAATTTGTGCTAGTTTTGCTGTCGCACCTCAAGCTGCAAAAGTTATACCCACAGTGCGTAATAAGTGCTTAGTTAAGATGGGAAAGGCACTAAATTTGTACAATATGGTATTTTGAGAGGGATTGCATTTACAAAACTTCTATTACAGTATATTCTTATAATTGTATTTTACTATCAGTTATTGTTGTTAATCTCTCACTGTGCCTAATTTATAAATTAACCTTTATCATAGGTATGTATGTACAGGGGAAAAACATAGTATATATAGAGTTCGGTAGTATCCTGGGTTTCAGGCATCCACTGGGGGTCTTGGAACATCTACCCCACAGAGAAGGGGGGACGGCTGTAGTGTAATGTCTGACGTGCACGGAACATTTATGTGCTGGGAGCCGTTCTAATCCCAAGAACTCAGTGAAGTGTGAGTACTGCAGCTACCCCGTTTTAAAGATGGAAAACCTTGATACAGAAGAGTTAAGCATCTCATCCAAGGTCACTCAGCAGCTGCATGGGACCAGGATTCATACCCAGGCAAGCTGGCAGGAATCAGCCCTTCCCCCGATGTCACCGTCCTCTCCCAGGTAGACTGAGTATCCACCCCAAACCCTCAGCTCCGGAAGAAATCAGACCCAGGAAATGGTACAAAGAAGGCAAAACAACCACCACGAAACACTCCACAATGCCTCCCCTCTCTCGTGTTACTATGGAGAATTCGTCTTGCCTTGTGTTGATTTTGAATAAAGCCACTTCCGTGCATAGAGTGTCTGCCTGACCTCAGGAGCTTAGAGCGGCACCTGTCACTGAAGGCACATTGTCGTCCTCTCCCACCAGCCCTGCGCTGTAGGTATTGTCACCTCCAGTCATGTCGTAGCGATGGCAGCTGGTTATTGCAAGCTCCCTGCTCAGGGCCTCCCTCCCTAACCTAACTCACGTCTTTTAGAGCAGGAAAACTCAACTTCCCGGCTTTCCGACTCACGCTGTAAAGCTGAGAGTAGTAAAAATGTTATCCGTGGTCAGCATGTGAGTAGTTCTGGCGGGGCTCCCGCAAACTGGGGCTGCCGGCACACAGGCAAGAGTCCTCCCCTAGGAGGGGATCTCACCCAGCCGGTGGGGGGGGGGGGGGCACTCTGGCATCCAGAGCCTGATCCCCACCAAGCTCTGCTCAGCCTTCCGGAAATCCATCCTCCACCTCCCTCCAAACAAATAGATTGACTTAATGGGGACAAAGAATGAATTCCAAAGCCACTGAGAGCATAAAGCCGCCTGAGCGCAAGGGCACGGCACCCAGCCGGCTCCCTCCCTGCCTTGAGTGGTGACCTCAAGGCCATCTTTTTTTTTTTTTTAACATCTTTATTGGGGTATAATTGCTTTACAATGGTGTGTTAGTTTCTGCTTTATAACAAAGTGAATCAGTTATACATATACATATGTTCCCATATCTCTTCCCAGATGTCACAAAGAAAGAAAACTACAGGCCAATATCACTGATGAACATAGATGCAAAAATCCTCAACAAAATATTAGCAAACAGAATCCAACAGCACATTAAAAGGATCATACACCATGATCAAGTAGGGTTTATTCCAGGAATACAAGGATTCTTCAATATGCGCAAATCAATCAACGTGATAAACCATATTAACAAATTGAAGGAGAAAAACTATATGATCACCTCAATAGGTGCAGAGAAAGCTTTCAACAAAATTCCACACCCATTTATGATAAAAACCCTGCAGAAAGTAGGCATAGAGGGAACTTTCCTCAACATAATAAAGGCCATATATGACAAGCCCACAGCCAACATCGTTTTCAATGGTGAAAAACTGAAAGCATTTCCACTAAGATCAGGAACAAGACAAGGCTGCCCACTCTCACCACTCTTATTCAACATAGTTTTGGAAGTTTTAGCCACAGCAATGAGAGAAGAAAAGGAAATAAAAGGAATCCAAATCGGAAAAGAAGAAGTAAAGCTGTCACTGTTTGCAGATGACATGATACTATACACAGAGAAGGCCATCTTGCTACTAGAATTGAGTCCCCGTCCTACGGGGCCAGAGCCGTGGGCAGCAGTGGACGGAGGAACCCAGTGCCGTTCGGTGGAGCTGCCAACCGCATGTTGGGTTCATTTCCAAGTGGCTGCCTCAGCACTCAGGCAGTCTGCTTCCCAAATTACCATGTGGGAAATTCCCTTGCTTGGGAGCACGGGGGTCTTTTTGCATTTCGGAGGCCTTCAGCCTTTATTTGTGAATCACACACAGGAACGCAATCACCATCACTAGACATCTTCATGCCTCCCAAACATAAGACTGATTCCTCGGGGCTCTTCAGAGTCCTGTATGTTTCAGAAACTACACGTGATCAGTTACCTAGGGCATGGGTTTGGGACACATATGTGATTTGTCTTTTAAGCCCATGCCATTTCAGCAAAAGCAACCAACTGATGGATGCGGCACGTTTCCAGAATAAAACCCGGCTTTGGCTCAGGTCTTAATCCCTAAGAGCACAGAGCTCTAACTCCTGGCTTCCATGGAGAGCCTGGCGATTCCGCGTGGCCGGAGCCGCAGATGCTCTGTGACGCTTCCTCCCTGGGTTTCCAGGGCTTGTTTTGTACCTGCTCCTGTCCAACCTGACACCTTCATTAAGGAACATTCACATCTGTAAACCTACTGGCTTTGTGAAGAAGATGTGAAGTTCCAGCCTTACGTGCTGCTGGCTGAACTACACAGAGGAGATAACCTATTTACATACTAAAAAGGTCAGTGTCGGACAATCCGCATTTAGAGATAAATTTGCTGCTGCCTGCAACTGGAGCAGAAGAATTTGGGAGAAGGCCGCAATTTTTCTGTCTGTTGATCTGTGTGGGCCGCACACGTGGGTAAAGATGCAGGATGTCTGTGCTCAGCAGTCGGGCAGAGATGGACAGGCTCCCTTGTACTTTAGAACCTCTCTGGTCACTAACCAGTAGGCGATTATGTGAATGTGCAAAGTGCAGGGCAGCCTCACCTACTAACAACTGTTAGTTAATTTGAGATGGAAATACTTGCATAATAGCTCTTCAGACATGGTCAGTAAAACACAAGCTTTCATAATAGACTTTAAATTATATAGCTACTGCTTACACCCTGCCATTTGCATTAGGAAAGGTAGACTTTTAGAGGGCGTAGAACATTTCCTTTTGTGTTCTTTCCTTTCAGAGTCTTAAAATATCAACAGCTTTATTCGGCTAATGTGTGTTGAAAGTGTCTTAAAAGATGTCGTTATAAAGGCATGAATTTTCTCTAGAATCTCGGTAGTGGTTTTGTCCTTAAACATTTGTACATTCAAAGCAGAATAATGAGGGAATTGAGATCCATGGCTCCATCTAAATGTCAGGATATAACAGAAGATTAAAGTCCCTCGTGAAGGTGGAAAACTAGTTCAGAAAGGCTGGGGAGGAGTGTGGGCAGAAGTGGAGTCTGACTCCTTGGAGACACTGGCCAATGCCCTTGGAGCCTTAGGACCCTGGCCACTCAGAGCTTTGCTCCCGAGGGAGGGCCCAGTTAGGAGGGCTCAGCTGCAGCCTCTTCCCCAAGCCCGTCAAGGCCAGCGTGCCCTGCAGAGACCAACAGTAGCAGCTGCCACCTGGGTTCTCCTGGGATCCTGAGCTGCATTCCACATACGGTGTCCCCCAGGGGACCCTTGAAGCCAGATGTGGACCTGGGCCCATTGTGACACAGGCAGCGGCTTCCAGAAGGGAACCGGGCTTCGTGGGCGGGCACATCCCTGGTGGCCGGTGTGCCCGTCCACTTAGAGCCACATCCAGCGGGGCTCTGGGCCTGCTCTGACCCTGGACTCAGGGAGAGAGAGGCCGGTGCAGTGACAGGCCGGCTCCTCTCTGGCATCAGTGGGTCACAGAGACGATTCGATCCTGCTTAGCAAACGGCCACATTCTTGGGCCTTCGTAACTCCTGTTTCTCCTGCCTGTGGTTTTGAAATAGAGCAGCGGTGTCGCTGTGCTGGGGAGGGCCTCCTGGGCAGTGATGCCATTGGTCCAAGGTTCGTCCAAGGTTCCAGGGGGTCTGACTCGGGCCCTCGGCGGGGAGGGGCCACCAAGATGCTGCCCCCCTCACCCACCTGCCTGTCTTGCAGAGCACTTGGCTGCGCGGACGCAGCAGGCCCTGCACCAGTCGGTCTTCATGTCGTCCTCGTCCGCCCAGCCTTCCCGGGACCTTCCCCTGGGCCGCAAACAGCACCTCAAGCTGCTCCCCGGCGTGGCCGACGTGCAGGCTGGCAAGGTGGCCCGGTGGACGGTGGATGAGGTGAGCGGCTGCCCCGGGGCCGGGGTTTCTCTTAGGTGCTGAGTCCACGTGTGCCAAATTCCAGATCCACGCTTGAGGGAGAAGCAGGCTGACGCTCAGGACGTTCGGGAAGCCCCTTAGTGGGGCCCTGCCCCCCCCCCCCCAGCCTTCTCCCAGCGCCGTCTCCACTGCCTGCCCCCCGGGGTGGGGTGCTGATTTAGGCCTCCAGCGCCGCATCACAGGTTTGCTCTGAGGAAACACGAACGTGTGGGCCTCCACGCCTGTGTCCTGGCAGCCCCGGGCGATGCCCCCCGCCCCGCATGCTCTGTGCCCAAGGGGCTCCCTCTGCCTGGTGCCCCCGAGGCCCCGGGATCCCATATTCTCACGCCCAGGCAGCACCGCGCTGCCGTGTGTCCATCCGCGGCCACGGGGGATCAGGTCAACCTCAGGATTATGCATAAATTAGGTCACAGTGTTGCATAAGATGCCGAACAGAGGGGAAAGTGGACTTGATTGTAATATAAACACACCTTACAACGTTGGTTCTACGTAAGAATCAGGGAAGTGCCGTTGCTTCCTGTGACGCTGTGGAAACGCTTCGTACTTAAAGCAACACACTCTGACTGATATTCCTTTTGATGAAGGTATTGTTCTCACTCATCAGGCTTTAAGTTTTTTGTGTTTTTTTTTTTTAATGAAAGAAAAGCCTGGGTCACTCTTTTGACAAGACAGAGTAGAGCTGCAGTTAAACTAGTCACGGATACTCACTGAGCATGTCCGGCAGTCGAGTCACCTGGACTCCATCTCGCTCAGGGGCTTCCTTTCCAGCCCCAGAAAAGGAGCAGCGACTAAGGCCCTGCGGAGGTCAGAGGTCCGGGGGGGGGGCCTCCACCCCTCCTCCCAGGCAGCGCACAGAGTGTGCCTGGTGGGTTCCCCCCACCTGGCACCCTCGGCGTGGACGGGGCCCAGCACACCCTGCCTGCTTGCCTGGTCCCTCTCCTTCCAAGGCCCTGTGGGTCCCGCAGGACAGAGAGGTGACTGGACATGCCAGGTGCTGCGGGGTTGTTTGGGGGGGGGTGGTGACTAAATGTGACCGTGCTCCCTAAAGAGTATTCATGGTCTGCGCCTGCCCATCTGTGAACTTTTACCAGTTTACAAAGCCGACTGAATTAAAACCTGTTGTGGCTGTTGTAAGGAATGGCACCAAAGACGGAGGAGAGCTTAAACAAGCTTTATTTGGGAACGCTCCCGGGCGAGGTTCACTGGTCCGAGAGAAAGGGGCCAGAGAAGTCGCGCCCGGGTGTGGGCGCGAACAGAATTTATAGGGGTGCACGCAGGGGAGGTGCTTGCTGTGTGAAGCAGCCCTTTTTTTGGTAATCTCTCGGGTGTTGGTGGCAATGTCAGGTGTCGGTTGCATCAGCCTCAGAGCCGTTGGTTCCGCCCCTCGGGAAGCGGGAAGACCAGGGCTGAGTGGTGTGGCAATGTTAGGTGTCGGTTGCATCAGCCACTTCGGCGGGGGTTCCGTCTGGCTCCCTGGGCCCTTCCCCGGACCTGCTGGCCTTACAGCTGTAATCAAAGCACTGCTGGTTTTGCCCTTGAAATAACCCAGGGTTCAAGGGCAGTCTCTCTCTCTTTTGACCTTCAAGCTATTCATCTGAGGTTCTGCACCGTTTAAGTTAGATGACAGTGTCCCCTCTCCCCTCTTCTTCCTGTGCTCCTGGCCCCTGGTGTGTCACTGTCCTGCTCAGACGTCCAGCCCAGCCCCACATGTGCAGAGCGACTGCATCCCGACGGAGAGGGAGTGGGCACAGCAGGGCGAGCGCTGCACCGCATCCTGGTCCCCAGACGAGCCCACAGGACCTGCCTGGCTGTCCGCCCGCCCCTGACCTTGGGCCCCACGTCCTGCGCCTCCCTAGTCCCCGTGTACTGTTGTCACATGTGCACGGTCACTGCCCAGCCCCTGCCCAGCGCAGGCTCTCCTCCTGCAGGAGCCCTCAGGCTGCTCCCACGTCCCTCAGGGCCCCCGTTTCCTCTGAGAGTCTCTGAGGCTGCACCTCGGATGCTCAGTCTGCTGACCCTGAACCTCAAGCACATGAGCGGAGACCCTACTCACTTGGCCTGTGTCCTGAGAGCTTCTCACCGCGCCTGGCACTGAGTCGATCACCCAGTAAGTGTTTGTTGAGTGAATGGCAAGGGCATCTGAGCTGGGTTTTGAAACAAAAGTGCAATCAGTCCAAGCAGAGAAAAGACGGGACGCCATGCGGGGGAGGAAAACTATAGGAGTGGGGGTGCGTGTGACACGTGCAAGGATGACAGACACACACGTGTCCCTTACTGACATTATGATGGTAGTGAGCAGTGATGATGTAATGATGGTGAGGCATGCACGCTTATTTTGCCCATTTTACAGACAGGGAAGTGGAGGCACCGGAGACTAAGGAAACTCTTAAGGCCACACGGTCAGAGCCAGGTCCTGAGCCAACGTCTCACCGCACCCCAAGCACACTGCCCACTGGGGCTTGGGGAAGGCGGCCTGCGGCAGGCGGGAGATGGGCCAGGTGCACCAGTCAGGCAATACCAGGTTCTTAGGTTCTAAGGCAGAAAGTCATGTTGTGAAGCTGGTGCTTCAGGGAGATGAAAACAGCACAGGCCAGCAAGGAGGGTGAGAGTAAGAAGGGGCCGGGCTGGGCGCCACTGTCCAGAGCCACCCGGGCTCAGCAGACGAAGCCACAGCACAGGAAATAGATGAGGCACAAGACGAGGAGGTGAAATGAGCCAGCGTGGTTCCATTTATACTCTCAGCGCTACGCAGTTTGGTACTTAATTAGGATAATGATGTGTGAGAACTACAAGGCCCACACACTTCATCGGAAAGAATGGAAAAGGAGTGGTGCTGTCAAAACATGGAACTCCGGGGACAGGATCCAGTTTGGGGGCCAAGGGATAAGATGATGAATTTATTCTGGGACCTTCTGAGTTAGGGTCCCCTCAGGGTACACGAGACATGGCTTCACCAGGCACGATCCCCAGAGAGCACGGCCAGGGATGGAGGCCGGTGGGTCCACGGCGGAAGTGCAGGAGGAAGGGCGAGAAGTTGCGGGGAGGCTGGAAGTGAGCGTCCCAGGTCGCAGGGTTCCCGGCTAGGGCTGTGGGGTTGGGCTTCAGGGGATTGGGGAAAATTGTGTACAAAATGTGTGTTTTTCCCCATAAGAAGAGGGCCACAGCTTTTATTAACTTCTTGGGGAGTGGGGTGGGGCATCACCCCAAAGGAGCAGGGATCGCTATTTAGGAACATTAGGGAATAGATAGGAAATTCGGGGGTGGGGCCTCTGATCTGACCAGTTTCAAGTCTGACACTGAACAAAATGAAGTTTAGAGGGTGATTAAAGGGAAGTAGCTGGTCCATCGTTAGGATGGGGCGGGCCTCAGAAGGAAGAGACTCACTAGGGGGCGGGGAGGACCGAAGAGGTCACAGGGAGCTGTGATCACAGTTCTGAGTTCTCTGTGATGGGTACACACGGGATCCCAGCCTTTTACTGCCGAAGGTGACCTTAGACATTTTCTAGATTAAAACTGAAGCAGCCATCGGAGAGGCTGGCTTCCTGGAGCACTTCGTTGACCGTGGCTGCCCACGGGATGCATCCCAGAGAAAACAGTCGGGGTTACTCCCTAACGTTGATGTACCTTTGTCTTGATAGCTCCCTAATTAGCTGCCCTTGAGGACGAGGACCACATCCTAAATTTCTCTCTGTATTCTCACATTCTGTAGCACATTTCCTGGCACAAAAACTGGTCCTCGAGAAGAAACTTTGAGTGGTCAAAGTGTGGGCGTTGTGATGCGTTTGTATCGTTGAAAATAAGGGGGCTCCCTAGGGGGGATCCCAGCGAGTACCAACCACAGGGGCCACTGTGTCTGCTCCAGATGCTGCATTAAGAGTGGCGAGTCGGGTCGTGAGGACGTTGAGAAGGCAGTTCAGGGTGAGCAGGGCGGGGCTGTGCCTTTGTGCTTTGTTCCCACCAGGCAGGAACGGGGGAGCTCAGGGGCCAGGGGCAGGGCGTGTGGAAAATGACTTGTGGGTCCTTGTGCTAAGTGCCATCCAGGGACACTTAAGGCGGGTGAGTGTCTCCGGCAGGAGATGCAGCACAAGAACAGTCCCTCTTGTCAGCCGTCCTGGCTGGGAGGAGACCTCCGCTCTGAGTTGTGTTACCTGACGGACCTTTGTCACGTTGCCCGGAGGTGGGGGCTGGCTGTTAACTCCTTTGCTGTTTCTGTGGTGTTTCTGCCAGAGCAATTTCTTTCAGAGCACCGGCAGGCTGTGAAGTTAGTTTAGTGGTTCCAAAAGGAGAGACAAGACCAGATGCAAGTACATCACTGCAGTAGAGGTTACTGTTCTGTGAAACCTTCGTTAGGAATGCGTGAGTGCGCACGCACTCAAGCTGTGGTCCCTGGGGAGCGTATTTCTTACTCTGGTCATGGAAATGTTCTATAGAAGGGTACAAGCATCTAAGAGTAGGGACTAAAGTATTTTTATATCTTTTTACATCTTTGTAGCAAGTACACCAGAGCAGGTGTGTGACAAATGTGCGAGTGAGTGGATGAATTGGGAGACGAATTTTCTGCAGCCCCTCCTGCCAGGCGTCCATGGGCACACGCAGGCCAGATGCGACACGTACGCACATTACAGCCGCGGGTGCAACTCGGGGATGCTTGGTGCCCATGTGGGTACTTCTATTTCTTACATTCAAAAATGCCTTTTAAAGCAGCACATATAGATCGCCCTGGCCTTATCCAAGGGCTCCCTAAATGTCCATTAGATCTAAAAGATGGTGGTCGCTCTCCAAGCAATCTTTGCCCAGGAGGGAGTGTTTTGAAAAATTCAGGATACTGCTACCTAAGCATAGCAGCCTTATACAATCGGGCCCTCAAAAAGGGCAACTAACAAATTCCACTGATAAGAAATGAGACCCGGGCTGGAAACATGGTCCCCAGTGGACCCGAAGCCAGGACAGTCAGGCACCCGGCGCTGGCTCAGCAAGATGGGAACGTCGGCATCGGGAGAGATTTAAGGAAGCAGCAGCTGCACTGCAGGAGGCAGGCCTGCTGGGCTGCACGAGGATGCCAGGAAAAGGAGGTTGCCCGGGAAGGAAGTTGGGTGGAGTAAAGGGCTCAGCTCAGAGCCTGCACAGTTTCATTTCTTAGTCTTTCCAAACTGCTGTGTCATCCCTGGAACTAACTTACTCCGCGTCCTTCCAAAACAAAACTGGGGTGTCTGCTGTGGACACTGCGCTCCCAAGAACTTGGGGAAGCAGGTATGCTGCCCCCGCCAAGGCCAAGGCCAAGGCCGGCCACCCTGGGCTCCAGCAGGGCCGCCATCACCTGAGGAAAGCAGCCGAGTCCACACAGCTGTCCTGGGTGGAGGCAAAGGGCGGGGCGGCAGCTTCCTCCTCTGTGGACTCATGGAACCGTGTGAACGCTTCTCCGCATTGACCACGACGTGAAGAAGGAAGCACGTGCTGAAGGGGAACATGAGAGGGAACCCTTCCGTTACTGCTCTGCGGTCTGGTGAAGTTCACCACTTTACAGCGAGGAAATGGGCTTTCTCCTGAAGCTCAAATAGAATTTATTCTCGGGACTGGCAGTACTGAATAATGATACCAAATCACGATCCAGGCCAGAAGAGTCTGCCTCAGTAGATTGCATGGAACTTGTTCTTTACTTTGGAAAAAGGCAGGTCAAATAGACTCAGAATCTCTTTCCAAAAAGACAGAGAATTTCAGACACGTGGTAACGAAACTGTCCGAGGAAGACAGCGAGGACCTGCCCCGCGGCGCAGCCCTGTGTACTCTTTGGTTTAGCACGTTATTTATCCCCACTTAAAATCCAGTCTACCTCTGACACGGACAGTGCTTTCTTGGCTTACAATACTAAGAAGAGGGAACGTGATCCTTTTTTTTTAATTTGTATTTGTTTGCCCAGAAAAGGACATTTTAACCTCTGAAAACCATCAGAGCAACACTCAGCCCTGTTTTGAGAACAGAAGTTCCTGGAGCGTGTATTTACGAGAGACTGTCTGTGGGGCGTGCCCCTGTCCCCGGGGGCCGGGCATCCGGGGGCCCTGGTGCTGGCATGGCTTCCCCAGGGGAGCCAGTGATTGAGAGGCACCAGCGTGTGTCTTTAGCTAATTCCTAGAGCCGCTTTTCTATGTTCACTTCCCCTCCTGTGACCCGCGGCCCCCTCCTGTGACAGAGCCATCCCAGAAGAGCCCTCCTTCAGCGCGGTGGCTCCTACCAGGCGGTGTCGCCAGCACCTTGACTCGTTTTTTGTTGTCACAATCGTGCGCGCTGGGGCTGCTCCTGGCACTTAGCGGGGATGTCGCCAAACACCCTGCGGTTCGCAGGGCAGCCCCACAGCTAAGAAGGATCAGGCCCAGAGTTGGAGTCGCGCTGGGCAGGAAACCTGCCCTTGAGCGTGTTGTCTCCGCCCCCAGCTGTCCCCTGTGACCCCACGTCAGGGTTTCACCTTCAGCACCTCCCGCCACCAGCTCGGGGCTCTGCCCCTGCGGAGCATTCAGCCCTCAGAGCGCCCGGCGGAGGGGCAGCTGCAGCGTGCCCCCCAGCGGTGCCCGGACGGCCTCCCAGGCCTCCCCTGCCTCGTGTGTGTGTGTGTGTGTGTGTGTGTGTGTGTGTGTGTGTGTGTGTGCGTGCACAGGCGTGCACGCTGGGGCGGTCGTGGGGAGGGCCTTGGCCCTGAGTGCGCATTAGAACCAACCCGGGAATCGAACCCGTGCCCAGCCCTCCACCGGATCCAGCTTGACTGATTTTTAATCTCTGCAGCATGAGCTGGGCCTGAGAGAGATCGTGTTTAAAGCTCTCCAGGTGGTCCCAGTGCATGTCCAGGGTGGAGAAGGGCTGCCCCGGGGCACTCACTGGCCACGTGTGGCCTTGAGGAAGTTATTAAACCTCTTTGGGCTTCAGCTTCCTCATCATTTTTGTGGGAATTCCCTCCGCAGGGAGGTCCGAGTACCCATTGTTGGCCAGACGCTGGGGGGAGGCCCTGGAGACTCGGGTACGGGAGACGGGACGGCCCAGGTCTGGAAAGGCAGACGGTGCCTGTCATCACTGCTGTGCACAGACCACTGCCGCCTGCCCTCCCTGACCCCCAGGCTGGACAGGAGGGTCAGACGATGGAAGGTTCCAGGATGCCAGGGCTCCACACAGATGGAGGCTGTCATTGGCACCATGGTGACCGTAACCCTATGTAGGTCAGCCTGGAAATGAGGCCAGAAAAGATAGCAGGAGCTGGTCTCATTTCCGAGCTGGCGAATGCTACCGGGGCTTGATAGCTACTGTTTAAATCCCAATCGTTTGAGGGATGCAAAGTGTATGTTACTCAAATGTTGAATGACTACAACCCAAGGTATTATTTCCGGTGCACGTTCTGAATCAGGCTTTTCATCTCGCGCTGTAGGTGGCTGAGTTCATACAGTCTCTGCTGGGCTGCGAAGAGCATGCCAAGTGCTTCAAGAAAGAGGTAGGAAACGGAAAAATTACATGTTTCTCTACGACTAGGCCCGGAAGTGCTTTGTTTCCGTTTACTTAAGTGTAAATAAGGGCAGTCTGGGGGAGGCAAGACAAAGAGGTCCAGGCAGGAGGGGGCCCAGCGGGGCAGCCTGTCTGGGTCGCTGACGTGAGCTGTGCTTTGTCGCTGGAGCCTGCAGCCTCATCTCTGCAGCCGCTTGTGAAAGGGACTCTTGGGACACGTCATTCAGTTAATACCTGCATTGTGACTGCAGCCACGCTGGGGCAGTGGGGACCTGCCACGGGCCTGCACCCAGGAAAAGGGGGGCTTGTCTGCTCCAAAGTGGAATTAGGACCGTCCTACCTGTCCTTGCCCTGCCCCTACTTAGGGGGACACGGAGAAACCACACAATCCTTGAAACTGTTGGTTTCCTCATCTGCCTCCGGGGTTGCTGGTGGGACAGCACAGAGAAGGGTTAGTAAAGCTCCATAAGCGCTTACTGTTCCCATCATCACCATCACTGCTTTACTCTTAGGACTACCGGCTGTAAGGTCGGATCTTAACAAACGGCACCGCGAAACAGAGGAAAGCTTCAAGTGAGCTGTATTAGGGAGCGCCCCCGGGCGAGGTTCACTGGTCCGAGAGAAAGGGGCCAGAGAAGTCGCACCCGGGCGAGGGTTGGGCAAGATTTTGTAGGGGAAGAAGGGAAAGGGGTGTGGTGAATCCGGGAGGGCGCAGGGTATTCCTTATTTGGTGGTCTTTTCGGGTATCCTGGGGGACCGTTAGTCCCGCCCCTCGAAAGGCGGGAAGGCTGGTCCGGGTTCAAAGTCCCCAGGTCAGTTCCTGGAACTGGGTGGTCCGGAAAGTCTCCAGGTCAGTTTCTGGAACTGGGTGGTCCGGAGAGCTTCGGTCTGATGCAAGCTGTGAATCTGATTGTGTTCCCCTGCCTCGGGCCAGTTAGCCTTACATCCCGACATCTTTGGTGTAATGGGGCGGCGTTCTGATCTCTGGCTACTTCATGCTGAATGGGGGCGTTGAAAGGGGAGTCAGGCGACCAGAGGTCCGAGGCTTAGGGGAGACCAGTGGGGGGTTCTGTAGGAAGCAAGGTGTAAGGACCGAGGAGCATTTGGTTTGTGGCCACCCGAGAGACTTCCTCCATGTGCCTGCGAAGGAACCTAAGAAAACAGGGAGCAAACGTGAGCAAGATACAGATGAGAATTAAGGGGCCTAAGACTGGTGTTAGCCAGGTATAGAGGCTGGATCGCCACCAATCGGGAATTGGGGAGGCGGACTGTTGGTGTTTGCGTTGGAGTTCTTCTCTTAAGCGATGGAGGGCTTTTACGTTGTCTTTGACGAGTCCTGTTTCATTGATGTAATAGCAGCATTCCTCCTGTAGGAAGAGGCAGGTACCTCCTTTGTCGGCCGTGAGGAGATCCAGGGCTCGTCGATTTTGGAGGGCAACTCGGGCTACTGAGGTGATCTGGCGCTGGAGGGAGGTGATGGAGGCAGCAGAAGCCTCGATGCCTAGCTGGAGTTTCTGTTCTAGGTCACGGGATGTTAAGACACTGTGTTAGGGCTCCTCCCCCGATGCCCGCAGCAACAAGAGAGGAGTCGAGGGAGCTACCACCGCATAGGCTGCCCGTCGGCGTCCGTCAGGACCGAGTATTGAGCTGCCATCTACGAAGAGGGGGCGGTCCGGGTTTGAAAGAGGGGTATCAAAGAGTCCTTCTCTCAGCGGGCTGAGGGCCTCTACGAAGATAGGCAAGAGGGAGGCCGGGTTTAGGCGGGGGAGAGGTCGAGGGAGATAGCAGGTTTTCAATGAACAACAGGTGGAATTCCTGGATGCGGGAGGGGCCCAGGAGGGAGAGAGACTTGTGACCTAGGAGGTCGACCAGCCGGTGGGAAGAAAACACGGTTAGTGGGTGGGCCAGAGTCAGTTTGAGTGTTTGTTTTGGTCAGTTCGGCTGCCGCTGCTAGGGCCCGAAGGCATGGTTGCCATCCCCGAATGGCTGGGTCTAGCTGTTTGGAGAGGTAAGCCACGGGGCGGTAGGAAGGCCCTACAGGCTGGGCAAGGAGTCCAGTGGCTATTCCAGCCCGTTCATCCACAAAAAGGTGAAAAGGTTGGTTTGGGTTGGGCAGAGAAAGGGGAGGAGAAGATATCAGAGCGTTACGGAGGGTGAGAAAGGCCTGTCGAACGGCGGAAGGAGAGGTGAGGGGTCCTTGAGGGGTTTCTTTAGCAGCTAGATATAAGGGTTTAGCGAGGAGAGCAAAGTTAGGGATCCAGTGTCAGGAAAATCCTGTAAGGCCCAAAAAGGAGAGAATTTGTTCCACTGTTTCCGGAGGCTGGAGTTCACGGATAATCCGGGTGCGGTCGGCTGTTAGACCTTTTGTGGTAGGGGTAAGGTGGAGCCCCAGGTAGGTTACAGAAGATACAGATAACTGAGCCTTGGCTGGGGAGACCCAATAACCGTGAGAGCCAAGGTAATTGAGGAGATCTGCAGTATGTTGTCTTGAGAGGCTGAGAGATGGGCTACAAAGGACGAGGTCATCTACATATTGAAGGAGTGTGCTGGGGGTAAGGGAACAGGAAGTGAGGTCCCGTGCCAGTGCCTGACGGAAGAGGTGAGGACTGTCGTGGAAGCCCTGGGGAAGAACTGTCCAGGTGAGCTGACTGGAAGTATGAGTATCTGGATCCGTCCAGGTAAAGGCGAAGAGGAAATAGGAGTCGGGATGAAGGGGGATAGTGAAAAAGGCATCTTTGAGATCCAGAACCGTAAAGTGGGTTGTGGATGGGGGGATATGGGAGAGCAAGGTGTATGGGTTTGGTACTACTGGGTGGAGAGGAATTATGGTCTCATTGATTAGTCGGAGGTCCTGGACCAGGCGATAATCCCCAGAGGCCTTGGACAGGCAGGATGGGGGTGTTGCAGGGAGAGTCCATGGGGATGAGGAGTCCCTGGTTTAGGAGTCTGGTGATAATAGGTTGTAGGCCCCTAAGATGAGTCTCAGAGATGGAAAATTGGGGCCTTGATGGAAATTTGGAGGGGTCCCTTAGGCGGATGAGAACGGGGCAATGGTGTGTTGCTATTATGGGCTTAGAAGTATCCCAGACTTGGGGATTGATTGGGTTCAGTGTGATTGGAAGAGGGGGATAGGAGGGGGAGGGTTCTAGAGACAGGCCGAGAAGAGGAAGCAGGAGTTGGGAGGAGGGGACCTTAGGGTCAAGTCGAACCAGCTGGAGGGAGGCCCCTAAGTGGAAAAGGACATCTCGGCCTAGCAAGGGAGCTGGGCAGGATGGTATGACTAAGAAGGAATGAGTAAAAGGGAGTCAGTCCTTCGATATGACATGGGAGTGGACCGGTCTGGAGTGGGAAGGATGGTTTGCTATCGGTACCCATGACCGAGATCTGGGAAGGAGAAACTGGCCCGGAATAAGTAGGCAGGACTGAATGTCCACCAGAAATGAGATGGACTTACCCGCTACCTGTAGCGTTACCCTGGGCTCGGCAAGGGTGATGGGGGTCTTGGAGTCCGGGCGCCATCAGTCATCAGCCAATCCCAGCAGTTCGAGTGGTAATGCCGTTGGGTCGGCCTGCCCCCCGCGTGGAGACGCTGAGGGAGGGCCAGTCGTAGGGCAGTCACTCTTCCAGTGGCCCGTTAGCCCGCAGCTGGGACAGGGCTTAGAAGGAGGTCGGGGATTGGGACATTGGCGAGCCCAGTGGCCTTCTTTTCCGCATTTGAAGCAGGCCCCCGGCGGGGTTGCCTTTTGTGGATCCCGTGGATGCTGTGATCCATGGGAGATGGCCGGCCTTAGGGCAGCTACAAGAGCTTGGGTTTGGAGGGCCACCTTCTGGTGCATCTGAGCCTGTCGGCTGGATTCTGCTAAATCCTCACGGCCATTGTAGACTTTAAAGGCCATCTTTACCAGATCTCGAATAGGGGTTTGAGGGCCGTCTTCTGCCCGTTTAAATTTCTTTCGGATGTCTGGGGCTGATTGGGTGATAAAATGGGTGGCTAGGACCGCTGCCCCTGCCGGGGTGTCGGAATCCAGCCAGGTGTAGAGAGTTAAGGCCTCTGTAAGGCGATTGAGAAAGATAAGCTGGATTTTCGTTAGGTTCTTGGGTTATCGATTTTGGTTTTTCAAAATTGACTACCTTATGAGCGGCAGCCTGCATGCCAGCCAGGAGGCATTGGATCATGAGGTCGCGCTTACGACGGCCATCTTGGCCATCCTGATAAGTCCAGTCTGCATCGGTGCCAGGTACGGCCGTCGCTCCGACAGGCATGGAGCTGTCGGTAAGGTGCATGGCTTCGGGCAGCAGTTTGAATTCTTTCCCTCTCTCGTCAGGGGTCAGAGTAGAAGATAGGATCACAAAGATATCGTGCCAGGTTAGATCGTAAGCTTGAGAGAGCTAGCGAAATTCTTTGAGGTAGCGGCAAAGTCGGCAGAAAAGGAGCCTAATCGCTTTTCTATTTGAACATAAACTCTAACTAATCCTTCCGCTCCCGCTACCTCCCTCAGAGGGCAGAGGAGATTTGGATCGTGGGAGTCGTGAGAGCGTGTATGGGCACTAATTGGCGAAGCAAGGGGCGTGGGAGGAGAAACCGTTGAGGGAGGCGGGGGAGCGGTTGGAGGGGCCGGAGCGGGTTCGGGAGGAGGGACTGCTTCAGGGTAGGGTGGAGGTTGGAGAGGAGCTCTGGAGGGGGGAGAGGCGAGAGATGAGAGATTCGGGTGGGTCGGCTAGTGGAGAGGGGTCATCATCAAAGGAAATGAGGGGCTTGGATGTAGGAGATGTAGAAGGAAGGGCAGGAGCGTAAATACCAGAAGGCCTGAACATTGGGGACCTTGGACCATTTGCCCGTCCTGCGGCAGTAATTATCTAGATCACGGAGGATGTTAAAATCGAAAGTCCCTTCAGGATTGATTGTCTAGAGGCTATTGTGGC